>NC_080028.1:65659367-66903326 GCF_030020395.1 Manis pentadactyla
GGCATGTAATGTGTTTTTTCTGTGTATTATAATGTGTCACTATCACTTCTCAAATTATAATGCTAATTTTAAAGACTCCTTTGTTCATCATGTCAATCGAAAATTTAAGTAATTAAGTGCTTAACATAATTGTATTATTTTATAAAATAACTGTATGATATATAAAATGATAGAAAATACTATGTAAGATAATTGTATAATATTACTATTTAATGTTACTGGATATAAATGGATTTCAAAAGAAACATTTGTCTTCTTGATAATGAATTTATTACTTAATCATGAATTGTATGTACATATGCAGATAGTTCTCATTACTTAATTCCTGAGATATTGGCCTTTTCCAGACAAATATATACCTTTAGGAAATGTATGAAAAGCTAAAACACTGGTCATGTCACTAAGCAGTGAAATACAAAGCCACCAATAAAAGTTTGCAAAATACTGAAGAGTTGTATTTTAGCAGCTACTAGCATGTTCTGGAATTGTGTTACAATATGATTAGACTTCTGCACCGTGAATACTGGCAGTATATCTTTTGAAGCAAAATTATATTTTATATAGAGGAATTCAGAGGGAAAAAAATAAATTAAGGTCATTAACCTATTGAATTATAAACCTGCAGGAACCGAAACTTGGAACTTTTTATTACCAACTGGTTGGACAGCAAAATTTAGTTTATAATCTCAGGCCTTTGAAAGACTGAATATATCTTTTTCCAAACATTTGACCTCTACAGAAAAGAACAACAGGAAACATATGCATACATGCTTAAAAAATAATAGAGACCTGAAGATAGTATTAATGCAATGTATCAAGAATGTTTGGCAGGGAAGGAAAGGGTGTTGAGAAAATGTAGTAAAATGGGAACAAGGTAAACCCTGTAGATGGTGCCAATTCTACTTTGAATTTAGGAGAAGGTGTTATGAAGTTTTTAGAGAATTATCCACTGGAGAAACTGGAAAAAGATACTCTTACATAGTAGTTCTCATCCCCTTTCTGCAAGAATTGTCCCACAGAGTCATAAGGTGTGAACACTCCACAGGTGCTTAGAAATGCATCAGAAGCATCCAATTGGGTGCTGGAGCAAGGAGCTGACTGTTTACACTTCACAGAAGCTAGCTGCTTAGAACTTTACAAGTATAGTCTCATTGAAAGCTCCATGAGTTAAGTGCTATATAAATTAATTTATAGAGTAGGATATTGAGTTGCTGAGTATCTCAATGGTGGAAGTATTAGATCTATCTCTGACTCATTCCAAAGTCTGAGCCCTTAATCACCACTTTATCCTGCCATGTTATGATTAATTTCCACCATCTACAAAAAATCATCTTTTTCCACAAAAGGTATGTGTATACGTAAAACAGCAGGGTAACACTGGGGGGAAAACAAGTAGGAATAGTTGAAGTGAGCCATGGTAAGTGGAGACAGTAACAATAGTTGTAATTTTAAAAGGGTGATGGAGATGAGGGCAGTGATTGGGGTACTTGAGAAAGAAGATGGGCAAGCATCTTCAAAGAAGGATTAGCTGAGTCTCTGCAGAATGGGGGTGGATGTGCCAGTTAGACATCAGGATACATTAACAAATGTAACTGCGTGGTCCTTCCAGTTCCCAGTTCTACATGTAAGGAGCTTGGAAGTTGCTACTCTATCCTGAAAACAAGTATAAAGCTAAACAGATTAAAAATAATCAAGTCTTCTTGAATCCATAAGAGAGGGGAGGACACGGCACGTGGTAAACTGTTGCCTCCAAGTTTGAAAAAACAGTCAGACAAATACAAGGAGGCTCAGCTTACTGGGACAGACCCACAAGCGGAAACCTTTGCAGGAACCAGGGCCAGACTAGGAAGAATAGAACTGTAATTGACAAATTGCTGGATGCTCAACATAGACAACTTTGAGACTTTAATTCCAGAGGCCCCAAATATAGAAAGGGTCCCCACAATTTTGTGAGATTTATCCCAGGATCTTGACAAGGTTCTCACAGTAAATATTGGAGAAAACTACCCTCATTCTACTAAGAGAAGGAAAGGAAATAAACTATTTTGAAATACACCAGTGCAGTATGTTCTTCTGAACAAGGCCCGACCTCAGGGGAAGTTAACCAGAGTTTAACTGACCTGAGGGAAGGGAAACACCCAACCCAGTCAGCTCTATCCTCACCCATGGGAGAAGGGAAATGTTCAACTCCATCCCACTCCAGTCATCCCATCCCACCTAAAGGGAGAGAAAAATTGAGAACACCTAGAAAGTTCACAGTCTAGAGGCATATGGTTACTAAAAAAGAACTAATCATGGGACTATAGAATGTTTTTCCTCTTTCCACACACCTGATTTCCATATTGCTAAAGACCTATTTACAGTTCCTTTTATCTGGTACATCATGTCCAGCTATCAAGAAAAGCTTACAAGGCATATTACAGGGACATAATTTGAAGGGACAGAGCATCAGAAACAGACATGGCAGGGATGTTGGAATTATCAGACTCGAAACTCAAAACAACTTTGAATAGGGGAATGACATCATCAAGATGGGACAGTTGGTAGAGTGGCTTGCCTAATCACAAGCATAGCCAGCGACCCCATTAAACGCGGGACACAGACTGCAGTCCTGCCTGATAGCAAAGCACAGCTTGAAAGCCCCCATCTGACTGTGAAGCCCTGTCTGCAGCCCTGCCTAAACAGAGTCCAGCCAGCAGCACATGGGTGGGGAGCACAGACTGAGGTCCCACCTCACCAGGAGTGACTGAGGAACCAGTCACAAGCTGGCCAGCAGCCAGGGCTCAAATAGTGGCCCCACCCTTCCAGGGAACACAGCCTAGAAACCTACACGAGCAGAAGTGAATGCAGAGTCCAGCTCATGCCACACCTGGCCGCAGAGGGCGTTCCAGCAATCCCCCTTGAATGTGGAATCCAGCAGGCCTACCCAACCGTGCAGTGGACACAGTGTCAGCCCCTGACCTCAGAGCACAAGTAGTGCTCTGACCTAACTAAAGAATCTGACAGAAGTTCCCTAGTCTGTGGGAGCTACCAGCTGACCCATCCAGAACTCCAAGTTAAGCTGAATGATGAAGGTTTTCCCTGCTGAAATGAACATGCAAAATCCAGAAAAGGAGACTGCATACTCAAATGCACAGATCATCAGTGCAAGGATACAAGGATCACAATCAGGTGCACATGATACCACCAGACGATACAAAGCTCCAAAAAGTGAGCCTAAGAAAATGTAGATCTGTGAACTACCTGACAAATAGTTTAGAATAATACAGTGGTTATAGGTGATAACAGTGTATTATATAATTGAAACTTGCTAAGTAAGTGGAATTTATATATTCTTACCAAACAAGAAAAAAAAGGTAAGTATGTGAGGTGATAGATGTGTTAATTAACCAAAGGGGAAGCATCCCTTCACAATGTGCCTCAAATCATCACATTGTACATTTTGAATATCCTAATTTATCAATTATATCTCAATAAAACTGGGGGAGGGAAATGTGGTATATATTAAAATGCAATATTACTCAACCGTTAAAAGGAGGATATCCTGTCATTTGCAACAACACTGGTGGACCCTAAGGGCATCACATTAGGTGAAATAAGTCCAATAGAGATAGACAAATATGTATCATCTCACATATTATGTGGAATCTAACAAGCTGAATTTGCAGAAACAGAGAATGGAATGGTGTTTGCAGGTGGACTTGGGGTGGGGAAAATGAGAACATATTGATCAAAGGGGGTAAACTTCCAGTTATAGGATAAATAAGTACTGAATAATATACAGCATGGTAACTATAAGTAACAATGCTGCATTACATGCTTGAATGCTAAGGGAGTAGATTTTACATATTCTCACCACACACACAAAAAGAAAATTATGTGAGGTGATGGAAAGGTGAGCTAGTCTTATTGTAGTAATCATTTCAAAATATATAATACATGTATTAAATCATGTACATCTTAAATGTAAACAATTTATATATATATCAATTATATCTTAATAAATCTGGAAAAATAAAATTTCCCAACTATCAAATATACTTATCTTTCCACTGCATATACAACAGTGATTAAAATGGTTAATTATTAGAGTACAGTTTCATCAAATATCAAAGAATCTAACCAAGCCTTATTTATATGTCATGAATTATTGATCAATAACAAAAAAACACAAAAGTACATTTGGAAACTAATGCATTATATTTTCATATAATAGAAGGTTATTGAAATGACATAGGTTAAAAGGTACAAGCTTCCAGTAATAAGATAAATCATTTCTGGGGATATAATAAACAGCATGATGACTAAGTTACCTACTGTATCATATATGTGCAAGTTGCTAAGAAAGTAGAACCTGAAATTTCTCCTCAAAAAAAAATTTTGTTAAGTATGTGAGTTTATAGGTGTTAACTAATTTATTGTGGTAATCATTTTGCAATATCAAATCATCACATTGTACCTAAAATTAACAAAATATTATATACGAATTTTATCTCAAAACCAGAAAAAAGAAAAATAAACAAAATGTCATAGGTACATGTTTATTGATATGGAAGTTAATTTGTGGCATATTGCAGAGAAAGTGAAGGTTTCTATGGTCAGGATTCTCACCTGACCCTGGTTGGTCGGCTTACTCATTACACACATGATGCAGACAATACACAGTTACTGACTATATACAAACAGCTCTGCCCACCCAGTGCTCTGGGCTGCAAGGCTGCAGGAGAGCATAGACTGCAGTGCAGACAGCACCGCGGACAGAGACTGAGGTGGCTGCAGGGGCAGAGAGGCCCCGAGGCAAAAACCAGCTTGCTGCATGCAGACTCGCTCTAAGTAGATGGGATTCTAGAGAATGACCTGCCACCATGGGGATAAAGTTGGGTATAAACCCTTTTACCCCGTTGGGGTCCGGGGGTTGCCTTTGATGTCTTGGGGCAATGCAAAGAGCAAAGAAGGTGGTGGGAGTTGTCATGGAGGGTGCTCAAAAGAAGCCACTTTATTCTGCATAAAGCTGTACTTTTTTACTGCTATGGTGCTGATTCATGGTTGCATAAGTATTGAAGATGTGCATGTGTGTGGCCTTCATGGCCAGGTGTCTGGCCTTTGAGGCCCTTATCTAGCTCCTTAGTTATAGGTACAACATGCTGTGTTTTCAAGGTTTCATGGACAAGGCCAGACATATCTGGGGTGAAGCAGCAGACAGCTGTCCTCACAGAACAGTAGGGAAAGTGGGGATGGGGGGAGGAGGGCCTTCCCTACACCCCTCAACGTTCCACTGTCATTTTTTTGGTCTCATTGAATTCATAGTGAACTTGTCCAGGGCTGAAACCCACTGGCAAGACAATTAGCAATGACTGCATGATTCACTACAGACCAAAGAATGGAAAAGGCTGCCCTCATGGCAGAAGTGTTTTAGCGGGCTGCACCTACAGATGGGCAGACATTCGAGTGTCCCCAGTGGACATGTGGTCTGAGGCAATTTGCCTCCTAGAGGACTGGGCCCCACCCCAAGACTGGGAAGGGGTGGAGGCAACCCCTGAGGCAGTAAAGTTGGCCCTCAGTAAAATAGGGAATTCCTTAGAGAAACAGTGCCTGTGAGGCTGTGGGAATGAAGGGGAGTTTTCTTCTCACAATATTGAGAAAGGCCATAAGGGAGAAAGACTTCCTTCTGCAGGAAGCACGAGAACATGAGCTGTGAGGTGCTAGTGAGGAAGTAAAAATTTGTTGGTGACTGAAATAGCTTCACTATAAGGTGCTGTGGAAACTGTAAAGGAAGTCATGGTAGCCGAAGAGGAAGCAGCAGCCTGAGAGTGCAGGCTGTGAGGTGCTGTGGGGCAGGTACCTGTAGGATGTAGTGGTGCCATCAGCCCCAGAAACAAAGAAGGAGCCAAGTTTTGATGAAGCGGTCGGGGTGGAGGCCCTACCAGTGCCGAGGCATCAGCTGCTCCTCGGTTGAAATCCCACCAGGTTGAAAACTGATGGAAAGCCCAATAGAAAATAAAGGCTTGGCAACCATGGGTTCCTCCAGGAGAGATGCAGCCTCCTCCCAGGTTGTGGAGCACTCTATGCCCTTGCTCCTGTACTCAGGCTTAAGCAATGAAAGCACAGGAGGAAATATAGTCTGCTACCCAAAAGAAGAATTTAAAGGGCCCCATGAAGGTCATGAGGACCCAGATGTGAGCTGATTTGATAAAGGCAGGAGCAGACAGAGAGAAACTGGATGGAAAGTCAAATAGAATCTTACTGGAGCTGTTGAAACCACAGCAGAAGTTCTGGCCACTGGGGATGAAGCAGAAGCCAGAGACAAAGTGACAAGACAGGCCTGTGTGTCTGCAAGACTTTCTGCTGGAGAGGCTGGAGAAGGTGAGTATTGTAAGGCCCGCCCATGGTCCTTTTGGTTAACTCAGATATTCATGTAGAACTGTTTTGAATACAGCCAGAATGACCACTTGGCAATGGATCTCCTCAGGCTTGAAGGTTATTATAATTTGTCATAAATTTTGTTATTTGTATATTGTTGTAGCCTCTGTTGTTTTTGTGGAATTTGGTTACAATGTTCCAGC
Source organism: Manis pentadactyla (assembly GCF_030020395.1). Taxonomy (NCBI): domain Eukaryota; kingdom Metazoa; phylum Chordata; class Mammalia; order Pholidota; family Manidae; genus Manis; species Manis pentadactyla. Next base: position 65,665,931 of record NC_080028.1, read on the forward strand.
TTTCCTGCACAGGGATCATTGCAGAAGATTGAGGGTGCATAGATGGAGAGGTGAGAATCCTGGAGGGCTGGAGTGTGGAAAAAGTGGAAGTTCCTATGGCAAGGATTCCCACCTGACCCTGGTTGGCTTGCTTACTACACACATGTGGGCAATATGTTTTTATTGATTCTGTATAAAAGCTCCACCCAGTGTTCTGGGATGCTGCATGGCTGTAAGGCTGCAAGGCTGCAGAACAGCAGTGACTGGAGTGGTGGCAGCGCCAAGGACAGAGACTGAGATGGCTGTAGGGGCAGACACTTGCTGCATGCAGACTCACTCTGAGTGGATAGGTTTCTAGTTATTGACCTACCACCCTGGGAATAAAGTTGGATAAAAACCCTTTCACCCCAAGAAAATGTTCCACTGTCATTTTTTCTCTCTCATTGAATCCATAGTGAACTTGACCAGGGCTGAAACCCATTGGCAAGACCCATTAAGTGGAAAAAGCATGCAGAAAATAATTGTATGACTCTTAATTTACAAAATACTCACTATTCTTAAGAAACATAACTTTTTCACAACATAACTACGAGCATACTGTTATCTCTCAGGAAACTGAGATTACACAAGAAGTACTTGGCTGAAATAGGATTTGAACACAAACCAATGTGTGCCAGTCTGTGCCTTTAACTGTGCTACACTGCACCAATAAACATGTGTGTGTCTGTGTATGTGTAGTTTAGAAGGATATATAGCAAATTATGGTGATATAGATTTTGTATACCTAACAATAATTTGTCCCATTTTATTTGTATTATTTTTATTGTACAGTATAATTAATTATATAGTGTCTTGTCAATGGGTTTCAGCCCCAGGAAAGTTCACTGTGGATTCAATGTGACCAAAGAAATGACAGTAGAACATTCTTGGGGTGAAAGGGTTATACTCAACTTTATTTCCACGGTGGCAGGTCAGTCACTAGAATCCCGTCCACTCAGAGTGCGTCTGCATGCAGTAAGCCGCTCTCTGTCTCTAGGCCTCTCTACCCCTGCAGCCATCTCAATCTCTGTCCTCGGCACTGCCACCTGCAGCCTTGCAGCCGTGCCACCATGTTGTGCAGAGCACTGGCCAGAGTTCTTTATATAGAGTCAATAGCAACATATTGCCCACATGTGTGTAGTGAGCTAGCCAACCAGGGCCAGGTAAAAATCCTGGCCATAGGAATCTTCACTTTTTCAACACATAGGAATACATATTTCAAATGTAAAGCTTTATTCAAAATGCAATAAATTTGTCTCATTTTTCTACTTAGACACATATAAACACACAACACATTTTATTTATATGTCCAAAACCTAATTGCGTTTGACATGAGTATTATCTTGATCATACCATACAATTCTAGACAGGCTTGAAAATACCTCATGTCAGACATTTAACAGGGTTTCAGTATTTTTTTGAGGCTCTAATCAATACATGGTGCCTTTGAAACTGGCAATAGATTTTACAAACCAGTTAGCTAAACAATTTCTCTCTGTAGTGTAGATGTGGGATCACTATAATTGACTAGGAAACCATACAGTTACTAGGGTTTTTTTCAAGTTATTATTTATATCCATATGTTATTAGGTTTGAATTTAAAGAATATCTTATGATGTTTCAATATTTGGATCATTCTTTCCTTAAGATTTTCAGTGGTACTCTTGTCCACTTGCCTCTTTTCACTAGAGATCTGTTGCCAGAGTTCAGAATACTAAAAATTGAAGAACAATTACTTATATTTAAAGTTTCTGAAAAAGAGAGTGATAGATAAATTCTATTCACTTGTACTAATATAATACTTTAGAGAAAATTCATTAGTGTTAATCTTTTTATCTTATTTCCTAAGTGAAGGGGAAATGCAAGTTACCATGGCCAGGATCCTCATCTGATCCTAATTTACTTGCCCATTATGCACGTGCAATGCTCCAGGTACATGCTCACACATCTGGTGGCAATGAGCCATGATTCTGTGATGCTATTTAAAGAGCTCCGCCCAGTGCTCGAGGCAAGCCTGGAGCAGAGGCTGGGCTGGAGGCAGAGGAGAGGCCAAGCAGCAGTGGTGGACTTGCTGCATGCAGATGTGCCCCAAGGCAGAGGTGATTCTAGTGCTTGACATGCCACCATGAGAATAAAGCTGGGTATAAACACATTTACCCCAAACGTTCCTTGTCATTTTTCAGGCTAAGCAAATTCAGAGTGAACTTATCTGGGGCTGAAACCCTCAGGTGAGACAGACACTAAGTTATAAAATTCTTCCTCTTTTTTTTTTCCAATGAAAATGAAACTAAAAATAGGCACCCACTTATACTATCAGGAATTGTAAGCATTTCCACAGTTCAAATTGAATACCTGAGCACATAAAGCCTCACTATAAATTTCTTGATTGATTCTTCTACACTTTCTGACAATTACCTTTTGTCATTTAAGTCCTTATTGTGAAAGGGCAAAGAACAAATTTAATTTAGCATCTCATTCTGAGTATATGTGATCAGTGTTACGGTAATAGTACAGTTAAATACAATGAAGTGTATAGGGTTTATTAAGTCCTAACTCCAGAGTGTAAGCACTCTCCTAAAGAAAACATAATTTGACGTTTCTGGTTTCATGGTTGAGAACACATTTATAAAGATCCTCATTTCTTGGTATGTGCATTCAGATAAAATAATCTCAACCTGCACATTTGATGGCTTAGCTGTGCCTCATTAAGAATATCAGTGGTCCAGTAATCCAGGTGGGATTCTCTGCCAATAAGAGTTATGGAAGTTTATACACATCTCTATGATTACTTTTGCCTCAGTATAGCCTCATTTTCCATCATTGGTTTAAGTAAGACTTACAATTTTAGCGAGATAGTCCCTTGGACTCTCTGAGTGTTTAAAGAATGTGTGTATGTGTGTGATGATAGTGGTGATAGGCAGAGATGTTAAAGTCTTATGTTTGTTTAAAACACTAGATAATTTGTTCCAAGGAAAGAAATACCTCATTTTTGTCCATAACCTACACAGATTTGGAATTTTCAAAGAAAAAAAGTAATTCAATAATAAAAGAAAAGCATACTTGCATAAACAGGTATTTATATAATCTTATGCAAATGAATAATTTTATCTATATTTCTGAATCTAAGAGGAATTTTTAGCTCATAGTTATTTAAATGTAAAAGGGCCTCCTTTAAGTGACTACTAGGATTCCATTAATTTTATTAGTCATTTAAATTAATTAAATTTAATTTAGTATTTAGTGTCATAGACTTTGTAATTAATTATCATGTAATCAGCATACTTACACTATCAACCATAATTTAAACAAGCAGCATGTTATCAGTGTTGTCAGATTTCATTTGATGACATTCACTTCATTCTTGTTAATTTACTTAGGATTTTGTGATACATAAAAGACTGATAATATGACAAAAAAAGAAAATACATCATGTAAATATATATGTCACTCAAATGGAACAGTTTGCAAAAAAGAACAGTGAAAAAAAAGGTCATATATTAAAATATTTTTAACTCTAAGAAAATTTTCTAGCTTTAGTATAGAAACAGTACTTATAAAGTACAATCTGTTTTCTTTAATATTATCAGTTAACATCAGATTTTCACTGCTTTTTCACTTTCTAACATTTAGAATGATCTGAATTTCAATAATTGTAAAGGATTAAGATTGGTAACTTAAAATTCTGGGCCTAGGCAGGAAACTCTAATGTGTGAGATGAGAAATAAAAGAAGTTTCATGACAAAAACTGAAAAAATAGTATCAGTCACATATATTTTCCTTAGAAAAATAATGTTGCAATGAATAGAGGAAGTACTTTACCAAAGGAAACATATATGGGATTTAGAAGTCTCAGAAAATGAAAGATATGCTAGGAATAAAGTTGTAAATACATTGGAATCTCAACAATAATTGGTAATGCAGATGTGAAATTGAATGCAAATAACAAGAAAACATTCTGAAAATAGAAGACTTTATAAAAAGATAAGGCATAGTAATTTGGATTTACAACTCTAAAGTTGTAACTCTTAAACTAGGGGAAGAAAAAAAGCCTAAGTAAAAGCTGTGGAGGCCATCATCCTTCCATGGGAAAGCAGACTGATACCACTTAATTATTAACATTAAAAAACTAATTTAGGTTAAAATAATGGGCGTTAAATATTTAAAGCTTTAAGAGCAACACTTAATAGAGGTTATAATAGTTTTCTAGGGTTGCCAAAACAAAATACCCCAAATTTGATGGCTTAACCAAAGAAATTAATTTTCTCGCAAGTTCTGGAGGCTGGAAGTCCAAAATGACATTTCTTTGACGAGGTGTTGGCAAAATCTTTATTTCTCATTTACTTTTGGAAGATGATGTGTTGTTTATACAATTCTAAGTTTATGGGCTTCTTTTTTATTTTCAAAACTTTAAATATTTCACTCTACTCTCTACTTTCATGATTTCTGACAGGAAGCCCATTGATATTCTTATCTCTATTTGACTATAGATAAAATGCTTTTTCCTCCGGTTTCTTTTAAGACTTTTTTCTTTGTCTTTGATTTCCTGTAGTTTGATATTGTATGCTGTTTTGTTAATGTCTGTCTTTTTTATGTTCTCTGAGCTTGATGGCTCTAAGGTAGTTTGGTGTCTTTCATTAATTTTGAAAAATTCTCTCTCATTATAACCACAAATATTTCATATGTAGCTTTTCATATTTTTTCTCTTTTTTTTCTTATTGGTTGTATGTCTTGGGGCTTTGACATTCATTAGTTTTCATGTGGTGCTATAACTTTCCCCGACCCCACTCCCTACTTTTCTCTGCTGTAGCATTCTCAGTCTGTTTCCTTGAAATTCTGACCAAAGTTAAATACGGGTTGTTCCCACCCCCATTTAGGTGAGACAGGAAGGTGAGTGGGGGATGGAGCTGGAAGAATGCTCTTCCCTCAACTGGGGTAGCATTCCAGAAAGCCTTTTTCCCTGAACACAGGCCTGTATACTGGAGAAGTCTCTGGGCCTGTTTCATAACAACCACTCCTCCCCTTCCCCTGCCCCGATCAGAAGAGGACATTTTGGGGATCTTCATCATGAGAACCAGCCAAAGCTACTTGATATTAAGCACAAAAAGACTGAAGTCACCAACAGCTTCTCACTCACATTCTAGTGCACCTTGAGTCTCCACCAATTACTCAATATTTCCATGTAAGTGCTCCTATCAGATTGCAGGATAGCAATTTGCCCTGAAACTTAGTTTTCTGTTAGATCAAAGAAAAATCACTGAGTTTCAGTTTGGCCTTCTTATTTTTGTTTTAAAGATGAGAATGACAACTTCTAAGTTCTTTACATGCCAGATATGAAACTAGAGATCAATATTACTTAATCTTAAAATACTTTTAATGAGCAAGTTTTTAATGACATTGTAAAATACAAAGTCAAGAGAGATAAAATGGTACATGAAAGTGTACTAAGCATGATCGCATCCATGTAAGAGTTTTTATGGAATGATTAAAATTACAAAAATAGCAGTTATTTCTAGATAGTGATAATGCTAGAGATAATGTTACATCATTTTTTGCCCTAATTGTTCTTTAATAAGAAGTTGTTAGTTTATTGTCATACATTATAAATTATAATCATTATATATAAGTACCGTTTATAATTTTATATTTACATGAAATTATATATAAATCCATTTGGTAAACAGTTAATATATGTAAAGTGTAATAAACATAAATAATTATAATTATATAATCATAAATAATTATATAATTTAATCATTATATATCACCAATAAAATATTTGAGCATGTAAACTACTTTAAGGTAGTGCTTAATGAACTGATTCTTCCTTTAATAATAAAAATCAAAATACATCACTAACTCACATTTATTAAATACCACAATTTACCAGGCCATTTATCAAAGAATATTTATTGTATTAATGAATTTTGGGCTGGAATAAACTAGATTCAAATTGGTTCTTTAAGTTTGGATAAAATTCAATAAATAATTTTAGGAAAAAAGATAACATCTAAGCTATCTATATATTTTTATCATCTACCTATTTCTTCTTTAAGTAAGTAGCTATTGTTTAGACTAGATTAAAAGAGGCAATGTAGAATTGCCTGTGAATTCCCTTTGTGAATTACTATATAGAGGTCACTTAGAGTTCCTTCCTCTCCTGAAATGTTTGTCACTTTGCTTTCATAGTACATTCAACCCTTACAGTGGCCCATAATTTACAGCACTTAATTATCTATCATACGTAATGAGAAGAGATTGTTTAATATATCTGACAATAATTTAGGAAGTTGTCAAACTAGATTATCAGCTCTATTAAAATTCAATTAGACACAATAAATGAGATGCTTCACAATATGTTAGCTATAGTTTGACCTCCTCCGAAGAAAAAATATGTATGTGTATTTTTTTCCTGCACACACACACACACACACACACACACACACACACACAATTACTTCAGGGAAAAGTTTCATTTTAAATGGGCCAACAATAAATACAAGATGACTAGCAACACTTCTAGCCAACAATAAATGTGCCTAGCAGCTTTGTTTTTGAGATTATCTTAAATATTGTGATGCATCTCTTATCTGAACATGGAGGATTCATCAACATCTCCATATCTCATGCATATTTCCCTTAAAACTGACAGACTAGATTTCTTAACCATGACACAAGGAAATAAAGCTTGCTTTGTACAGTGACTTATATGAATCTGAGGTTTTTTGGTAGAGCCAAATGGGCCACGTAGCCTGTGTTCTTATAGTGCAAGTAGATTTTTTTTAGTTATAAATGTATATATTTCTTATACTAAGGAAAATCAAAAAAGCCCCAGAGAAAATGGCTTAATTTTTCTGGAGACATTGTGTGACCTTGTTTTAGAACATCTTTATTTGGTAGTTGTAGGGCTTTTTGTTTTCTTTTGGGGGGCATTTTGGTTTAAAGTCACTGTTCTGAAGTTTTAGTCTTATAAAAGATGAGGTAACATTTATCCCTAAATAAAACAGTTTCTTTAAGGAAACGGTCATTATTCTGGGTGTCAGAAGATGTGGGTTTATATTCAAGCTCTTTTACCTACTGCTTGCTTAATCCTCATAAAATTATTTAATCTTTCTGGGCTTTAGTTTCCTTATCAGAAAACTAGTTTAAGTAAATCTATTTTACATGTTCTTTTGTGAGTATTAAATACAATTTTATATGTGGACAAACTTTCTAAATTTTAAAAGGCTATGCAAATGCAAAGTAAAATTACAGCAATAATATAGCCATTGGTCACACATGGTTTGTGAATCACAAGAATAACAGTATAATCAAAATATTTTTGTCAATGGTACAGAAAGCCACTTTTGTCCCATGAAAATTTAATAAGGATTTCTTTATAGCACTTTCCAATTTTCTTCCTCACATCTTCCGTCCATGCAGGCTAAGACTATATTTAATGTCAAATGTTGATTTCACACAAAAGTAAATTACCTCCCTTCTGTACAGAAATATCTATAATAAGAGCTAACTTTACATGAGTGACTATTTAATTCAGACATGCTCCTAAGCATTTTGCATGGATTAATGTACAAGCCTCACAGCCTTAGAAATTAATTTCTGTTAACATGTTTTACAGTTGCAAAAACTGAGTCATAGAGAGATGAAAGTAAGTTCTCTCATCATTTTGTAAGTGAAAAAGTAAAAGAATTGAACAAGAATCTCTGACTTCAGGATCCACAGTATTAATCACTATATGCTACACCACGTTTAAAATGAAGACTCAAGTGTGGAACTGAACTCACATACTCAGATTTTAACTATTATATTTTATTTAAAAATTCATGCCTGGCTAAATGCCTGAGCTATGCCATTAAAAGGACAAAAAAATAAATAAAAAGCCAGAGCTACAGAAATAGTAGCTCAGTGTTTGGGATATATTCTGAAAAGCTTATATGACTGCTCTCAAGTATTGTTATAATACTATAGTTATTTTAACCTCCTTTGATGAAGAAGGATAACATTGAAGAATTAAGTAAACCAATCCCCTTAATCACATATCTAGGAAAGTGAAGTAGCTGACATTTAAGTCAGTGTTTATCTTGCATCTACTACCTCAAAAATTTTGAAGATACTTATTTAAAAAGAGGTAATCGTTTTTTCATTATATATCACATTCCACAACATAAAACAGATCAAATATTACATAAAGTTTATAATGAAGACAATTTTCAAAACAAGCATTGCTATATAATTTTTAAATTAAGCATTCACCAACTGTGTTTTGAAGGGCATCTTAGGAATGTATGATCTTTTTTAAAGTGCCCAGGCATTATCACTTGATACCAAGGTGGGATATTTAAGAGTAGGAAGATATAGATTCACTATTCTTTCTTCTGCCTAATGCAGAATCAAATATATGAAATCAAATATATGAGATCAAATATATGAAAACATGTTGGAAGCTTTACAATGGTGTAAAACAGAACAATCTACTATGAAGAATGAAGGCTGGTAAGGTTTTAAAAAGTTTTTATTAAAAGATTAGAAACTAATTACTTTCATTAAGAGAAAGTAATGATTGTAATTTAATTGAATGCATATTAGTTGAGGAATACTAAGGTGGCTTAAAACATGCAGGAGAATTGGCATTGGGAAATTAATTTAAAATCAGAGTCCCAGGCACAGCAACCATATATTTTTAGTAAGTAAATCTTTACCAGGGAAAAGGAGTTTGTTGTTTTTTAAATAACTACTATATGATATTGTAAGAAAGCTGATCCAGAGATCATACTTTTAAAAATCTTATCTTTGGGCTGCCTATTTTTCAAATAGTGTCTGACTCAGCAGTATCTTACATGGATTACTTTTTTTCAAGTGTTATAACCAGAAAGCAGCATCTATAGCTTGTTGCAAAATCACTCAGTGAAAGTTCTTTTAGCCACAGAATGCAGTATCTTTGTATCATTCAAGACTTTTGAAGAGAAACTGAAATGAAAACAAACAAAAGCCAAAACAAGCCCCACACACTCACATTTTCTGCCAGTCTGTTGGTACTTCTGTCAGTCATTGCAAGAAGAGCATGTCCAGTTAACTGTTCCCTGACCCTGAATTTTAACATGAGAAATACGTGGAGGAGACTTAAGATTGACGGCCTAGCCTAAAGTAGCCGTCCCCTGGCAGATCTTAAAACCCATGAGAGAGCAATAAATGAGAGTTTGGGAGGTGTCATTATAAAGCATCATTATAGGAATGGACGACTCAAAGGACGACTTAATTCAGAGGCTAAGAAGAAACTATTCTAAAATCATATAATGTTCTAGTCAAATGCACCTTGGTACTGTGGTTGGGCATTTGCACAAAGGACCAGGAATTAGATGCTAAAATCACGGTTAATGCTTCCTCTAAGGAGGCAGATACTTTTCACTTCCTAATGAAAAAAATCAATTGTTCATGGCATCTGATTAATTATGCTGCTCTTTTCTGAACTGAAATCTCATGTGAGACCCTCAAAGTTATCTTCACATTAATTCCTGTTATATCTGTGTATGTTGGGGTACATGACAAAGAGGACTTTGCAGATAGAATTAAGTTTACAGATTATCCTGGATAATCTTATGGATTAAATGTAATCACATGGCTTTTAAAAGTGGAAGAAGACAGAACACTTCAGTCAGATGAGAGATGAGACTAAAAGAGAGACAGACGATATTTGAAGTGTGAGAGGAATTCAACCCATCTGTTAGGTTTGACAATGGAGGAAGGAAACCACAAGCCAAGGCAAGCAGCAGCCTGTTAGTTATGAACTGCCTCCTGGCATCAAAAAGACAGTGACAGAGCTCAAATGGCAGTAAGGATTTCAGGTCTACCTGTAGAATGAATGAACAATAAAATCAATGCTTTTCCTTGAGTTTGCAGAAAGGAATGCTATTCTGCCAAACTTGATTTTAGCCCCATGGGACATATACTAACTTCTCACTTACAGAACTGCAAATTAATAAATTTGTGTTACTTAAGACACTAAGTTTTTGGTAATTTCTTACAACAATAAAAAACATATATATACATTTTATAATGTGTGTATACCTATAAACATTACCTATCAATTATATACTATACTGTTGACACTCCAGGATATGAGAAGAGGAAACCAGTGCCTTTTTGTATTCTTCTTCATCTAGTTCTCTCTCTCCACCGCTGAGCATCAGTCTGGTACACTATAGATTTACAATATTAAGGTAAGGAGCAATTTTGGTTTTATTAATAGTATTTTTACTCTCCATGCCTTAACAGTTATAATATCAATACATTTAAACATTTACAATCAGTTCTATAGTTACAAAATGTTATATGCCTTGTCTGTAGGTCATTGTATAAAAACTAAAAACCCAAGAATATACATTATTTTTAATGTTCTGAATAAATACAGATATGATTCACTGTGAAACTAGCAATTCCATCCCTAGAATAGTAGAAACCCTCATCAATAAAATGTGTGCCATACCATGTATATTTGGAACTATACATTACTTGCACCAATGTCAAATAAGTTTCCCCTTTTAAATTTAATTAATTAAGTGCTCTAAAAAATATTTATCAAGTGTTTAACATATAATGGATATCCATCAGAGAATAAAATCTACAAGCCACACTTCTTTTGGGGCTTATTTAAAAATGTAAAAAATTATTCCATGTCTTAATATATTTCATATTCAAATTACATATTACTTTTCAAAGATTTTTTTTTGTTGGGTTATCAAATTAGATTTCATTTTCACTTTAGCAGGTAAAAAGTTGTCAAATCACTAAGAACTTTAAGTTTTTGATAATTCAGTTTATTGAATTTCCTCATTTGTTCTTACCTGTAGGCCTAGAATTTATTTTCATTGTAGTAAAATGTCAGACTGGTATTTTCTTAGATCCTGTGGAATCCTTCAAATATTCTCTTTTTTATATTATCTTATATTATTTTTTTCATTTTACTTTAGTCCACCTGAACATTATATTTTCTCCTTTCAAAACCCAGAGTTAAAAACAAACTCATGGCATGCTTAAACTTTGATTGTGTCTTCTACTATTTCTTTGATTATATCTTCCCGCTTTCACTATTTGTTTTCTTGTTCTAGACTGCCTATTAGTCTTTTGTTGGTCTTCATACATAATCAGATATGCCTCTTATACTAGTCCCAGTATTTCTTACTCATGGGAGAATTATATTCTAATTTTCATGAGTTCCTTTTTTTTTTTTTTGAGAGGGCCTCTCTCATATTTATTGATCAAATGGTTGTTAACAACAATAAAATTCTGTATAGGGGACTCAATGCACAATCCTTAATCAACCTCAAGCCTAATTCTCAACAGTCTCCAATCTTCTGAAGCATAACGAACACGTTCTTACATGGTGAACAAGTTCTTACATAGTGATATAAAAATCAAATGATTAATCATATCTGACTTGATTGTTCATGAGTTCCTTTTGAACTCAAATTGCTCTTTTCTCATAAATGTTTTGCTCTTATCTAGCAGAAATATCTTCTCATATATATCTAAATTTACTAATTAGAATGTTTTGTTTTCTTATTATAATATTTTTAAAAAGTTATATATCTCACTCTGAATTATTTGCTTTTCTCCCATCATCTGCTTATTCTTCCTAAGTAAATTTTCTATTCTGATTTTTCTAAACACCCGGTAATTCTTTTTTGGTCAGTTGCATTTATGAATGAAGACTTAGGTTTATTAATTAGGCAAATGGCAAAGTTTTTCTGCATAGCTGACCATCTCTCTGAATGTATTATCTGTAAGTTCATTTGTAGCAGCAAGACATAGAATGACATGATTTACCTTAGGGTTCTCCCCATAAAAAACAGTGACCAAACCCTACAACACACAGTCTGTACTCTAGTGCAGCAGTCCCCTCTGGAAACACAGGATCAATCTTATAAGAAGGTAACCTTATTTTCTGTCTGGAAAAAAATGACACTAATATGTAAACCCTAGAGGTAGGGGAAGGTGATGAGAGAACTCACTAAGTATATACCTAGAGGATGAATGGAAGTCATTGAAAAATATATTTTAAAGTTTGATAGAGATGGTATTTTCCTAGTCTGGCTCATTTCTCTTTAATAGAACAGTAATATCCAGTAGCCCTTGTTGTCTCTTTTCTCTTTGAAACATACAAAGATCCCTCCTGTAAAATTTCTTTCCGCTTCATAAAATTTCTCAGGCTATTTCCCCTAATTTTATGGTAAAGTAAAATATATTTGTATAAAATATATGTATTTTATGTATAATTTTAATATATTTTCTAGATGGCAAAAAATGCCATAAAATTGTTTAAAACATAGCCTAGTCTACATTATTTCTCTCTAGGACAATATTGGCATTTCAGATCAGTCCATATTTGGCTCTCCAAAACTGTGCCACACTCTGATAGAGATATTGAACCTTTGTTCCTCCCCTTTGTGTACCACACTCATTATGACTACAACAACACCTAACAACCCCACATTTTTCCCCATGGCCCTCAAAGGATAGAGAGAATTCAAACCAATGGCCATGCTATATCAACAGCTGACTTCATCATTTTCCACCAGGTGTAATGATAATAATGCACAGCATGTACTTTCTTTGTTTAACTATGTTTTAAATAATCTGAGAGCAGAAAACATGTCCTCTATTAACTTTGTTCTCTGTAATGATGAGCACGGTACTAGATACCTTTTAATAAACACATATGCTATTTGACATAGATTCTCATTCTGCTGAATATGACACTGACAATGGGTGCAACTGCTTACTTATCTTTGCCTACATAGATTCTGAATGTCAGAATTAATGAGGATGTGTGTTTGTGTGTGAGTATACATGTGTATGACAGAGAGAGAAAGAATATGGATGTGTTGTATTTGGTTGCTACTGAATTCAGAAAATATCTAGGAGTTGAAAAAATTCTTTAGGAATAAACCAAAATTAATTGTAACATTAGTAACAGTATATGCAGCCTAGCTTTTGCTCATTAATATGGAAATTTAAATACTAAACAGAATCAAATCTGAAGTGCAAAATATTTAGCAAATTAATTTTATATGATTAGCCACATATTATAGATTGTTGCAAAACATGAATTTCACCACCAAGTTTAAACACCCCAACATAATGGGCTGCACATGGCAGAGATCTTTCTTTTCCAAAACCGAAGAATATATATATGACTGTATACATATTATATATACACATATAATATGCATCACTTACATAACAGATATCACTTTTTATATATACATATATTATATAATACACATACATATACATCATATATATGTGTGTATACATATATATATAGATCACTTTTTTTATTGAAGTATCATTGATATTCCATCTTATATTAGTTTTAAGTATACAATAAAGTAGTTCAGTAGTTACCCATATTATTAAATCCTCACCCCAACTAGTGCAGTCCTGACAAAATAGAAAGATGTTACAGAATTATTGGCTATATTCTCCATGCTGTGCTATCCCCATGACTAACTTATACTATGATTGAGAATTTTTGTACCCCTTTATCCCTCTCACTCTCCCCACCTAGCTACCCCAACGCCTGCCCCATTGTAACCACCAGTCATTTATCAGTGTCTATAGTCTACTGCTATCTTGTTCATTTTGTTTGGTTTTGTTTTTATATTCCACAAATAAGTGAAATCATATGGTATTTGTCTTTCTCCACCTGGCTTATTTCACTTAGCATGATACCCTCTAGGTCCATGCATGTTGTTAAAAATGGCAGAGAATAATATTCCATTGTGTATACATTCATCTCCTTTATCCATTCATCTATTGATGGACACTTTGGTTGCTTCCATATCTTCACTACTATAAACAATACAGCAATAAACATAGGGGTTCATATATATTGTCAGATCAGGGATTTTGTTATACTTCAGGTAAATTCTTAGAAATGGAATTATTGGGTTGCATGGTATTTCTATTTTTAGTTTTTTAAAGAACTTCCATACTTCTTTCCACAGTGGCTGCACCAATTTACATTTCCATCAATAGATATATACATAACTTTCTATATCCACTCATCTGTGAATAGTTAGGTTGTTCTCATATCTGGGCTACTGTAAGTAATGCTGCAATGAACACAGTAGTGCAGATATCTCTTCCAGAGAGTGAGTTTATTTTCTTTGGATATATACCCAGAAGTGGGACTGCTGGATCATACAGCAATTCTGTTTTTAGTTTTTAGAAGAACTTCCATACTGTTCTGCATAATGCTTATGTGAAATTACATCCCTACCACAGTGCATAAGGATCCCCTTTTCTTCATATACTCAACACCAGTTTTTATACTATGACTTTTTTATAATAACTATCCTAATGGTGTTGGATGGTATCTCATTATGGTTTTGATTTGCATTTCCCTTACGATTTGTGATGCTAAGCACCTTTTCCTATTCTTGACCATTTTTGATGTCTTGTTTTGAAAAATGTCAGTGAAAGTCAACTGTTCATTTTTTAAATAAAATCATTTGTTTCTTTGCTATTCAATTGCATGAATTCCTTATATATTTTGGCTTATTAACTCCTTATTGGATATATGGCTTGCAATATTTTCACCTATCAGATAAGCTGCTCTTTCATTTTGTTGTTTGTTTCCTTTGTTATGCAGAAACTTTTTGTTTCACATAGTCCCACTTATTTTCACTTTTGTTCCTTGCACTTTGCTGTCATATCCAAAAATAATTTTCAAGACCAATGTCAAGGAGCTTTTCTCCCTATGTTTTCTTCTAGGAATTTTGTGATTTTAGATCTTAACATTTAAGTCTTTAATCCATTTTGAGTTGACTTTTGCGTATCATGTAAGGTAAGGACCTAATTTTATTCTTTTGCATGTGGATGTCCAGTTTTCCCAACACCATTTTCTGCAACTGATTTTATGCAAGTACTATACTGTTTTGATTACTGTAGCTTTGCAGAATAGTTTGAAATCAAGAAGTGTCATCCTTCCAGCTTTGTCTTCTCTAGATTGCTTTAGCTATTCAGGGATCCATGAGCATTTTAGAATTACTTTTACTATTTCTGTGAAAAATGACACTGAGAATTTGATTGAATTGAATCTGTAGATTGAGATTGCTTTAGGTGGTATGCATATTTTACAATATTAATTCTTCTAGTGCATGAACATGAAATATCTTTCCATTAATTTGTGTCTTCCATTTCTTCATCAATGTATTATAGAGTTCAATCTTAAATTTATTAGTGATTCATTCTTTTTTATGTTAAATTTATTAGTAAGTACTTCATTCTTTTTGATGGCATTGTAAATGTGATTGTTTTCTATATTTCTCTTTCAGACTGTTGTTATTGTAAGAAAATGCAACCAATTTTTGTATGTTGAAATTGTATCCTGCAACTTTATTTAACTCATTTACTAGGT
Organism: Manis pentadactyla; assembly: GCF_030020395.1. Taxonomy (NCBI): domain Eukaryota; kingdom Metazoa; phylum Chordata; class Mammalia; order Pholidota; family Manidae; genus Manis; species Manis pentadactyla. The sequence continues at coordinate 65,681,367 of NC_080028.1, forward strand.
CTAACATATTTTTGGTAAAGTCTTATATATAATGCAGAACATGTTCTTACAAAGACAATTTTACTTCTTCATTTCTGATCTTGATTCCTTTTATTTCTTTTTCTTACCTAATTGCTCTGGGTAGGAGTTCTAAAACTATGTTGAATAGAAGTGATAAGAATGGGTATTCTTTTATTTTTCTTTATTCTCCTCTGACTTTATAATTTCAAATGATCTGTCTTTGTGTTCATAAATTCTTTCTTCTGCTTGATCAAGTCTATTGTTCATGCTCTCTATTGCGTTTTTTTTTTCATTTAATTTATTGTATTCTCCAGCTTCAGAATTTGATTATTTTTATGATTTCTATATCTTTGTTGAACTTATTTTGTTGTTTTGTTGCAGAGTCTACCTGAGTTCTCTTGTCACTTGCTGAACTTCCGAAACTAGTGTTTTTGTCTCTGTCAAGTAATTTGTAGATCTCATTGCTTGGAGGTTGGTTACTGGAAAACTGTTGTGCTCCCTTGGTGGTGTCATGCTTCCTTGATTTTTAATGTTCCTTGAAGTCTTGTGTTGCTGTCTTTACATTTGAAGAAGTTGTCATCTTTTCTAGTACTTACTAACTCTCTTTGGGAGATGAATGCCTTCACCAGTCAGCCTCACTAGGGATTCTGAAGCTCTTTCAGATTTTTTCTAGTGATATACCCACCCCTCTCACTGTCTTTTGTGGGAGGATTATTAAGATTGTATGCCTTCCTTTCAGTCCCATAAGGCTGGGTTGGGTTCAGGGGCTCCTATTTATTTCTGGGATAACACCTGAAATTCTCAATGTTGTGTGCTTCTCTGAACCCCACAGAGTGGGTTGCCTTCTGCACATATTTATGAGCCTTAGCAGAAAGTTCACAGTACTGTCGAAGGGTGCACAAAAGCCTGCCATGAGAGGTTGGGGGTGGGGGTGGGCAATGGAGGTGAGGCACTCAAAGTATTTGGGATTTCAGTATGCTACTTGTTGGAGGTGGTCCATAGGCAAGGTGTCTCAAGCAGTTTGTGGCCAGGTTACCTGATGGAGTCCATCAAGTGTCCAGTAAATTAGTCCAAGATTAGTTCCAAGCCTGGTTGCTCCCAGTCTCTCCCAAACCACAGGCATATCAATATTCTTAGTGAGACAATAAAGTATTCCTAGTGAGGAAAAAATCCTCCCTTAGTCAGCATCTCATATGCATCTGGAAGCTGGGTTCTCACTCACTACTCTCTCACTTTCCCCCATGGGAGAAATCACAAGCCTAGGTAGTATCTCTTGACATGGGTAAAGTGAAACTGTTCTTACCCTCTTCAGTTTGTCTATTCTCTGATTTTTTTGCTCCATCAGTGTGCTGGAACTTCTCTGCTGGACTTCCAGACAGTCTTACAAAGGTACTCTCATCTTTGGATGGTAATCAAAGTTAACATTCTATGAGGTGATGACAAAGAAAACTATCCCACCATCCTACTGAAGACACTCCTCCATCAAAACATTTAATTAGTTTTTAGTTTATTGTATTTAGTTTGCTATACTTTTTGCTAGCATGGGCTTTGTCTAACTTATCCTTTTTTTTTCCATAATGGGAAATGGTATTTTCTTAGTGTAATATGTAATACAGCAGGCTCAAGATTGGAAAATCCTGATAATAGGTATATAGGTAGATGCTGTGAGGCACTCCAGCACTTGGACTTTAATAATTTCTGCATGAAACAATTTTAAGATGTGAAGAAGTACATCTTTTAGCCCCAAAAACTATGAGGGAAAACACCCATATCCAGCTTGGAAGTGCAGATTTCTGAGCATAATTTTAAAAATATTTCCTCTATTTAAAAAACTAAGTATAAGTTGCTTTTAATAACAAATCTCTCTGTTCAGTGAACCAATTGGGCAATTCAGAAGCTACTCAACAAAAGGAGACCATATTTTCATGTCTTTATACTTAGATAAGTATGCAGTCTTCATAAAATAGGCCCCTGAGCCTCACTTTTCCTTATCCGGTTTATAAATCAAAGGAGACATGCAAACAGGACTTTAAACATTTATAAAACTTACAAGTAATGGATGATATTTTCAGTTTGGAAACAGAAGTTACAAGACTTGCCATTTTCATGCCATTTATTCTACATACTAGGAATTTTTACTTTAGCATATTTCTTAATTGTCAATGTATATTTTTCTTTCTTAAAAGAGAATATGTTTTATAATTTATAAATTTATTTTATGTGTATTTTATGTCTTTAGGTTTTGTTTTCATCAAAGCTGTAATTTAATTGTTGCTCTCTTAAAAATACAAGGCCATATAATTGTGACCACCACGGAAGAAGGAGGGAAGTGACAGCTACCCACAGGCCAGTGTATCATAGAGCCATGTGCCAGTCTGCCTTCAATATTTCACGCCAAAAGATGAATTATTAAAATTAAATAGAAAGCATATTTCCTGCTCTTTAAAAACTTAGGATCTTTGAAATGAGACAAAATGTACATAAGAATACAAAAATATATGCAGAGACAATACATATATGTACCAATTTACTAGTGAAAAACAGCTACCGAAGTATCTAGTATATTAACTAAATTAATTTTACTAATACATTTTATATAATCCAATATCTCCAAAATGTTTACTTCAACATGAAATCAAATTTTTAAAATATTGTTGATGTGTTTTATTTTTTCATACTAAGTCTTTGAAACTTAGTGTGTATTTACATTTAAAAACATCTTAATTTCAAGTACTTACTTGAAGCACTTAAAGCACATTTCAATTTCAAGCGTTCAACAAATACACATAGCTAGTGGCTACCATATTGGAGGGATCAGTAAATCTTCCTGGAAACTATAACTTTTGTAATAACATACTTTTTAAAAAATCTTTCTCTTCAACTCCCAGGAAATTAAGTTTTAAGAATGATTCAGGTATATTCAGGAAAATTTAACAGTCTTCTGTAACAGCCATCTACCAAAGTGATCTTGGACAAACATATTTATAGACTTCAGTCACCTCATCTACCAAATAGGGATAATAACCCAAACTAATAACATTGTTCTAAAAATATGATGAACATTAGTAAGCAAAATGATCACAGGTAAAGTACTTGGCATCATGACCAACATATATATGAGCTCAATAAAATGCACAGAAAATTAAAAATAAATAAAACTAAACTTAAAAACTTACAAATAAGTCAGTAAAATTAGGTATTGAAAATAAATAAATTTTGGCTGTATTTTTTTCCTATTCTTTCAAAAAAGATGCTATTGTTTGCATATTAATCATCAGTATTCTGATATTATGGCTTCTGATGGTTAAATTCAAGTAATTTGCTTTTAATATTTGAAACCATGGTGGATAACTAATACATAATTTGGGAAAATGTAAGTTTTGATTCTACCTAAATTTATTTTAATTTATAAGTCATAGGAGAGCCAGGAAATATTTTGCAGACAATTGTTCCCCATTTTTTCTTTTGTTGAAAAACAAATTGGCTTAATACAATACCTATGTAGTAACTCCACAGTATTAAAATATTTCAGAATACCTGTCTCAGGTTAATCTTATACAGGGTAATACACAGAAAAGGCAAACAAAAAATGTGTCCCAAACAGATACATATAACTAATTTAGCTAAGATGTAACCTGTATAGAAAGTTAAAGCTTTGAAAGCAGGAAAACTTACTCTTGGTATTAATAAGGGATTTGTGGGTTCTATAGCAGGAAGAGTAATATAAGTTATGATCTACTGTGCCTTTCCCAAGATATGGCTCTTAAAAGCAAGGGGCATAGCATAACTCTTAAAAATAAACAATTAGGTAAAGCTTAGGGGCTTTTTTTTAACCTGTAATTTCCAGGAAAAAGTGATACAAAAAAAAATGCTAGAAATAATGAGAAAACTTAAATAAATCAAATTCAGAAATCTTTCTGTCACTACATTACAATGCACTGATTGGTTAACTAGTACTATGCAAGAAGGACATAAATATTTTGACAAAGACATTTCATATTAGTCAAATACCTGTCTTAAAAGATTTTTCTGTAGGAGAAAAAGCACTAAATCACTGCAAATTATATTTTCTATATTCTGCTCAAATTAAAAACATACTTGTTATAGCATAAGGATACATTTTTGAATACATAGGCTGATAGGATGAGAAATTAATGGAATCAATAGAGATACAAATATAACAAGTCTAATAAAACCCATGTAGCTTTACCTATTAGATATAATAAGCATTTACTTGCATGCCAGTTAAGAATTAACATAAAATTGAAAAAACATTTAAGAGAATTTGATAGTGGATATTTCAAAACATGCTAAGAAATACATGAGAGAAATAATAGTAGGGTATTTCTTCAAATTCATTTTGGAGGTTAGTGTTTATTTTCTAAGATCACACAAAACAAGGATCTATGTTTTTTCCATGCTTAGAGCATTTAGATATCTTAATCTAACCCTGTTCATTATGCAGAAAATGAGCCATGTATATATTTGTGCCTCATTGGCCATCAACAAATTAAAGAAACTACTTCAGACCCCTCAAAAGTATTAGGGCTATTAAGCCTGAAATAGGATACAAAGAATAAATGATCACCTACCAAAGAAATTTCAGGGCCTCTGAAGTTTTGGGTTAGGTTGGGTCCAGAAGGTTAGCCAAGAAATTAAGATCAAGGGCAAGAGAAGGCAGAACAGGTGCAAAAGGATGGTCATTCTTTCCTCCACACTACTGACCTGTCCCCAAGTGAATGTGCAAAGGGAGCTTCCAGTCATTCTGGACCACACTTGTTCAGCAGCAAGAGAAATTCAAGAGACATATTTTTTTAAAGTCTAGCACAACATTCTATGATTATTATGGACTTGAAGAGACCATTTTAGTGCCACATATGATTTTCATTGACAAAAGAAAATGCATGATTCTAATTAATTTTTCAATTTTTCTCTATTAAGAAACTCAGAGATAAATGTACTCTGCTCTCTAATTATTAGGAACTTTTTTTAACCATTCTTTTCATCAGTTATATTCACCACAATTATCCCAAGTGTGCAAATTATATTTGCATATAATTAGCATATCATTAATTTAATGATGCTTATTAACCATGAATAAAGAGGGGTGTGATTTAGATGTAAACTAAGTAGATCCAGTTTATTTCAATGCTATTTATGTTGAGTTGATACTATACTGTGCTACAATAAAAATCATTTAAAATCCACCAATGATGTCCTTGATGAAATGGCTTCTAGTTTTCAAAACGCTAGGGAGGAAGTCAACTAATTTGTTAGTGATTGTTAGGCCTCAGTAAGTATCAGATACTAGTTAACCACAAAGAAAAGAAAATTGCCTTATTTAATATTTGGCTTTCCTCATACATAACTTACCTGTTTCAAGTTTGCAATGCAGTTTATTTATTGTTTCTTTTTGCTTCCCTCTGATCATTAACTTCATTGTCAAAATGAGGATCTTTAGATTTGTATAACATATAATTTTCAAGTAACTTTCACACATTATTTTACATCTTCCTCACAACACCCACATGTTTATTTTCTTATTTATTTACTAAAAATGAAAATGAGACTTAGTTAACCTGGTGAAAATCCCCTGGCTATCTAGTAGAACATTTAGTATCAACCACAGACCTTTTTATTTCAAACCATGGGCTTTTTTCAAAGACATTTATATATAGCATTTATATGCAATTTCTGCCTAATTTATAAAAGACGTAAAGTGATTTTCTTTGTTTTACTTTCACCTTTGTGAGGTATTCATAATTTCAGGATTGCACTAATTCAATGAGAGTAGAAAATGTAAAAATCACAAATTTAAAAGTTCTTGTTTTAAACTGTGTTTTGCTCCATTTGTCAATTTCATTAATATCACCAAGACCATAAAATACACATATACATGTATAACACCAGTAATATAATACATCATTAATTAAAACATACAATGTTTACTGAATGAAGTATTTCATCTTTCAATCTAGTGTTTCTAACTTTATGTACCAGATTTATATAATATTTCTGCTTAGAAATGTAATGCATAAAAACTATAAAAATTTAGAAATCTAAGCAAACCATGCATTGCAAAAAATTGGGGGATGTATAAAAAGCAAATTTTTCAATAAAGCAATTAATTTTTTGTCTCCAGGAATAGCAATGATTAATATTTAAAATGCTCTTTTAATAATTAAAATTCATGTCAAACATGCAATATTTCACATTTATATTTTACTGCATGTACTTTTTAAGCATGTCCATATTATTCATAAATATTTGTAATATTTTAGGTGGGCCCATGCCTCTACACCATTCACATATACACAAACACATTTATAAAATTAGAAACATTGTTTTAAATATTGTCTCCCCAACTTAGCATGGCTTAGTGAAAATTTTTCAGTTATTTAAGTTTTTTCAAAACACTATTAAATCACTCTTAGAGCATACAAAAATATTAATGTTTGGGGTAGCAAGGCTGATACAGGCATAACTAAAAGATATTATGTATTCAGTTCCAGAATATGGCAATAAAGCAAATATTGCAATAGCGTGAGTCATGAATTTTTTGGCTTTTAAGTGAATATACAAGTTATGCTTACACTATACTATAGTCTATTAAGTGTGCAATAGTTTTGTGTCTAAAACAATGTGACTATTAAAGCAATTACAATAGAAACATCAAAGATCACTGATCAGAGATCACCATAATAATTAAAAAGTTTGAAATACTGTAAAAAACTCCTTATCTGCTAAATGTGATAAAGTGATGCACAATAAAACAAGGTGTGCCTGTACAAACATTCCTCAATGACTGCACTTTAAATTATTTATTTCAATATAGGAATACCTCATCTCCTCTCTTATTATCCTAAATTCCAGTTATGCCTCTCCCATATTTGGTCTTCTAGAATCTTCACTTTCCCTTCCTTCTACACATTCCCTAAATGGACTCAGAGTGTTCTTTTTTTTTTAAATTTTATTTTGGTATCATTAATCTACAATTACATGAAGGACATTATGTTTACTAGGCTCCCCCCTTCACTAAGTCCTCCCCACATCCCCGTTCACAGTCACTGTCCATTAACATAGTAAGATGCTGTAAAATCACTACTTGTCTTCTCTGTGTTGCACAGCCCTCCTGTGTCCCCCACCACACTATACATGCTAATCGTAATGCCCCCTTTCTTTTTTTCCCGCCCTTATCCCTCCCTTCCCACCCATCCTCCCCAGTCCCTTTCCCTTTGGTAACTATTAGTCCATTCCTGGGTTCAGTGCTTCTGCTGCTGTTCAGTGTTCTTAAAATTCATTCTTGATGATGTTACTTCCCTAACTACTGTCTAGTTACCTCAAGATATAAATAGTTTAAGATCTTTTCCAGTCCAACCAGGTGCTGCATGAACTAGCTAGCCCATTTGCCTTGCCATTCTCATAACCAGCACATCAGAGTCCACCATTTTCCAACCACATTGGCTAAACTTCCTATACCAGGGCATTCAACTGATGCTTTGCTCTCTGTCTTAAGTAACACCCCCACTGGCATTATCCTAGCTAAGAATAGCTAAAATATAGTAGTTAATATTTTTGAAAATCTTGTACTCCTTTTCAATCTACTGGTTGAAAAAAGTTGATTACTATGAACAGAAATATGTTGCTCCAAAGTTCATATGATAGAGTCCCAACCCTCCATGTGACTGCATTAGAGACAGAGCCTTGAATGAGGCATGGTTAAAGTTAAATGAGGTTGTAAATTTAGAGCTCTAATCTGTTTGAAATAAGAAGAGACACCAAGAGTTTTCTGTCTTCCAGTCATGTGAGGACACAGTAAGAAGGCAGCCATCAAAAAGCCAGGAAGAGAGCACTTCTCAGAAATCTAACTGCTGGACCTTGATCTTGGACTTTCCAGCCTCCAGACCTATGAGAAATAAATTTCTTTCTCAATCTATGATATTTTGTTATCATATATGTTACCACAGCATATGTTATCAAAGCAGTCTGCACAGACTATTAAGATACTGATTTAGTACTCACAACAATGATGTGCGGTAGATACATCAAATACAATGCTTTGGTATATTTACACATAAAGACACATAATTTTAAAGACATTAGGCAACTTATTCAAAAAATCAAATGAGTAGTTTAGAATAAAACCAGGTCACCTGAATTTCTTGGAAAATTCCTATTCATCCTTCAAACATCTCCTAAACGGCATCTCACTAAAGGAAGTATATAGATGAATTCTGAGCTGAGGTAGATTATTTAATACATTTAAATTGTATTGCATATCTCTATTTTAAAATTAGGACAGAATATTTATTTGAATTTTGGTTTATAATATTTTTGCCCCAGAATTTGGAATCTTATAAAAACAGGGATTTTTCCTCTTTAACTGTGTATCTCAGCTACTATTATAGTGGCTGCCACTTAGTAAACCTCAATAAATACTTGTTGAATGAATGAATTCTTGGCACAATTTTCAAATATTTCATTGAAGTGCATTCATAGATTTGGACTTATTGATAAGAGCATATTAATATTTATTTAAAATCATGGCTTTCCTGTTTATCAAATGATAGTTGTTGAAATTATGAAAAAGGGAGAAAAGTATAAACAAATCACTACGTGTGTCATAAAATAACTACATTTTTATTACATACATTTCAAAGATACTTATAAAATCAGGGACTAGTCTACATGTTTTACTTTCATATTTCTTATTACATTCTGATTATAAATAGAATATATGTTCATCATAGAAAATGAGAGTTTCTATCTGTAACGGAAATTAGATTAACGCCATCAAACAGCTTTGGTTTGAACTATGAAAAGGTGTTAGATAAGGTTTGAATTTACACTGCCTTTCTACATGGATTGTTCTACACAAGCTGATGAATTAATTTTAAAAATTGACTAGAATGAGGACCAAGCTTGATACCTAATAAGACATAAGTTTAAATGCTGTTTTCAGCTGTGAACTCTTACAAGAGATGCATACCCACAAACACCCACAGAAAAACATGTGTAGACACACATGGGCATGCAATCAACACTACTCAAGAAAAGATCACAAATCTATTAACCACATGAGGAACTTAACTTGAAAGTTAGCAAATTCCACCCACACAATAATTATCTCCCTAAATTTGAGAGCACAATAAATAACTCTGGTGAGTATCCTCAGTTTCAGGCATTGTCTCCAAATCTATTGCTTTGTTCTCTTTTTCTGAAGGTTTTCTAATGTGTACTGGAAGCTGTTCTCCTCTCTATCACTAATTCAAGTTACCACTTTGCCAGTTCTGTGCGTTTCTACCTCTAATGTGGTTTTCATTATGCAACTGTAGAATATTTAGTTTCCTAGTACTTTTCCTTCTAACTTTGATTGTGATTCTCTTATACTTTTCTGCTTCCATTACATAGAGGACAAATATTTTATGTTATTTTGAAAATATGAAAAATTTATTTATCTTTACTTAACTCAATATGTGTGTTCTCCTAAGTCTTCAATACAGTTTTCTCCTTTTATTATTCTTCCAGTTAGTTTAACTACATGTAGCTTTTTCCTTCTTTGACAGATGAACTAGCCAGAGCATTGTTGATCATTGAAAATGGGTAAGAAGATTGGCTCAAGTGAAGAGATGCTAAAATTGCTTCTCAGATCTAAATAGGAGTAGTTGTTGAATGTCCACTCCCAGATTATTTTCCTCTTCTGCTCTAATAGTGACACCTTCTCTTCCGGCTGGTCACTACTATAGCACAGTCCAGAGGAATACTAAAATCTCTAGTGTCTATGGATGATAGAAAACTCCGTGTTTCTAACACCACCTACAACACTTTACACCTTTTCTTCAAAATTTTAGTGTCTTCCATACCCTAAATAATAGGGATTTATAAGTAAATAAAGGAAACAAACACACTGCCTTCCTGAAACATGCAATCAATTTGAAACACTTCTTAGGATGTAACGTTAATGGTACTCATTCTATCTACTTTTGGTTCTTACCAATGATTGCTGGGAATTGAAAACTGAAATGGATGTGGAAACACATAGTAAAGAGAAAGGCTTTTACATGGATCAAGAGTTGCAGCCATTTGGTAGAGAATAGCTACCTGTTTTAAGCCACTGGTTTTTAAGTTGGGGGAATGTAGAGTGCTTCATCCTCTCCTCACATTAAAAAAAAAAAAAAAAGTTTTTTTTAGGATCATCCATTTTATGAAAGGAAAGCCAATAATGTCAAAAAGTAAAATATACATATTGTTCATAACAAACCTTGGCTGGTTTTACAGTTACAAGCTATTTTCCAAGATTCTTTTTTCTCTTTTCATTTTTATTATTTTAAATTCATTTCTGTCACTATTGGTATTCTTTTCTCCTTCCCTATCATTCTACTTTAATAGTTATTTAAGTGAAACTTTAAGTAGATTGTATAAGTACCTGTTGCCAGACTCAATTTTAAATATTAAAAATTTTAAGTTCTAAAATTCTCATATTTTCTAATAGTCTACATTTTTAAAGGTAGTATAAAATAGAAATAAAAATAGTCTTTTCAGGTGTCAGGGTTGTGATACTATCTTAAGTTACTTCACCTATTTGTGATATGGGTTCATCTTTAAACTGGAGTAAAGATGCCATCACTTAATTTACTGCATGAATAAATGATAAACACATGTGGAATACTCAAAAGCCTGTCTAGCAAATATCTAAATCATCATTAGTAGATACCAGTATTATTGTTATTTTTTGGTGTGCACTTTTCAATGAAACAAAATAGTAAACATTTTGAGAAAAAAGTTTTCAAAGTAGAAGTTCAGAATTAAGCACAGCATAATATTTTAAGAATTCTATCTCATGTTATGTAGAGGTGGTAAATTAATTATTAATATATCACTAATAAGGCCAAAATAATTTGGGTCATGTAAAAGAGCTCTGAGACCCTGAAATGAAATGAAGATTCATTAACCATATTAGCATATTAACCAAACAGGAAGATGATAAACATAACCAAGAATAACAACAACAACAAAATCCTAAGCTTTATCCAGTGTTTGAGTAAGAGGCTTGATACCTGAATTATGACATAAAAAAATACTTTAAATGTATAATGACAGATTCATGCATGACACTGGAAAAAGATGGCAGCATGAGAAGTGAGGCAAAAATCTCATTACCAAAACCACATATAACATAGAAATACAGCAAATACAACTAATCCTGAAAGATCAACCCAAAAGAAGGCAGCAACAGGCAGAGCCAAGATGGCAGCGTGAGTAGGAGTAAATCTCCTCCCAAAACCACATATATTTTTGAAAATACAACAAAGAAAACTCTGCCTAAAAGAGAGACCAGAAGACACAGGACAACAGCCAGACCACATCCACACCAGCGAGAACCCAGCGCCTCGTGAAGGGGGTAAGATACAAGCCCCGGCCCGGAGGGACCCGAGTGCCTCACACCCCAGCTCCTGGGGGGAGGAGAGGAGTCAGAGCGGGGAGGGAGAGGGAGCCCAGGATTGCTAAATAGCCAGCCCTAGCAATCCACACCAGAGCGCAGACACAGTGCATGCGTGAGGTGATGGAAACTAGGGAAACAGGACAGTAAGACCTGTGAGTGGGTCCCTACAGACGGTACACCGGGACAAAGAAAAGCGAGTGCTTTTTGGAAGTCTTAAAGGGACAGGGACCGCAAAGCTGGATGGAAGTGTCCTGGGACACTTAGTCCAACAGCAGGGAATCTGGGGAACTCTGGGCACTCTAACCCCTTGGGCAACAGGGAGCACGGAGGCCCCTCATGGAGATAAGTAGCCTCCTGGCCATTTCCCCTCCAACACGGCTCCACCATATTGGAGCAGCAGCCCGAGGGAGGCCATGCCCACAGCAATAGTGGAGATAAACTCCATAGCAGCCTGGCAAGAATCAGAAGCCCTGTCTGCCCACAGCTGCCCAGCACAAGCCACTAGAAGTCACTGTTCTTCCAGGAGAGGAAGACCACAAACCAACAAGAAGGAAAGTTCTTCCAGCCGCGACTCATGCCAGCTCTGCAAACCATCTCTATCACCATGAAAAGGCAAAATTACAGGCAGACCAAGATAACAAAGACAACACCAGAGAAGGAGACAGACCTAACCAGTCTTCCTGAAAAAGAATTCAAAATAAAAATCATAAACATGCTGATGGAAATGCAGAGAAATATACAAGAGCAAAGGGATGAAGTCCAGAGTGAGATTACAGATGCCAGGAAGGAGATTACAGAAGTGAAACAAACTCTGGAAGGGTTTATAAGCAGAATGGATAAGATGCAAGAGGCCATTGATGGAATTGAAACCAGAGAACAGGAACGCATAGAAGCTGACATAGAGAGAGAGATAAAAGGATCTCCAGGAATGAAACAATATTAAGAGAACTGTGTGAACAATCCAAAAGGAAAAATATCCATATTATAGGGGTACCAGTAGAAGAAGGGAGATAAAAGGGGAAAGTGTATTTGAAGAAATAATTGCTGAAAACTTCCCCAAACTTGGGGAGGAAATAATCGAACAGACCACAAAAATACACAGAACTCCCAACAGAAATGACCCAAGGAGGACAACACCAAGATACATAATAATTAAAATGGCAAATATCAAGGACAAGGAAAGAGTTTTAAAGGCAGCGAGAGAGAAAAAGGTCACTTATAAAGGAAAACCCACCAGGCTATCATCAGATTTCTCAACAGAAACCTTACAGGCCAGAAGAGAATGGCATGATATATTTAATGCAATGAAACAGAAGTGCCCTGAACTGAGGATACTGTATCCAGCACAATTATCATTTAAATATGATGGAGGGAGTAAACAATTCCAAGACAATAAAAATTGAGGGAATTTGCATCCCACAAACCACTTCTACAGGGTATTTTAGAGGGACTGTTCTAGATGGGAGCACTCCTAAGACTAGACAGATGTCACCAGAGAAAATAAAATCACAGCAAAGAAAGCAGACCAACCAAATACTAACTAAAGGCAAAAAATAAAAACAACTACCCAGTAAAAGCAGTTAAAGGAAACACGAAAGAGAACAGAATAAAACAAACAACATGTAAAGAAAGGAGGAGGAGGAATAAGAAGGGAGAGAAGAAAAGAATCTCCAGACAGTGTATACAACAGCTCAATAAGCGAGCTAAGTTAGGCAGTAAGATACTAAACAGGCTAACTTTGAACCTATGGTAACCACGAATCCAAAGCCTGCAATGGCAATAAGTACATATCGTTCAATAGTCATCCTAAATGTTAATGGACTGAATGCACCAATCAAAAGACACAGAGTAATAGAATGGACAAAAAAGCAAGACCCATCTATATGCTGCTTACGAGAAACTCACCTCAAACCCAAAGACATGCACAGACTAAAAGTCAAGGGATGGAAAACATATTGCAGGCAAACAACAGAGAGAAGGAAGCAGGGGTTGCAGTACTAATATCAGACAAAATAGACTTCAAAATAAAGAAAGTAACAAGAGATAAAGAAGGACATTACATAATGATAAAGGGCTCAGTCCAACAAGAGGATATAACCATTCTAAATATATATGCACCCAACACAGGATAACCAGCATATGTGAAACAAATACTAACAGAACTAAAGGGGGAAATAAAATGCAATGCATTCATTTTAGGAGACTTCAACACGCCACTCACCCCAAAGCATAGACCCACTGGGCAGAAAATCAGTAAGGACATGGAGACACTGAACAACTAGACACAGAGACACTAGAACAGATGGGCCTAATAGACATCTATAGAACTCTACATCCAAAAGAAACAGGATACACATTCTTTTCAAATGCACATGGAACATTCTCCAGAATAGACCACATTCTAGCTCACAAAAAGAGCCAAGTAAATTCCAAAAGATTGAAATTCTACCAACCAACTTTTCAGACCACAAAGGTATAAAAATAGAAATAAATTCTACAAAGAAAACAAAAAGGCTCACAAATACATGGAGGCTTAACAACATGCTCCTAAATAATCAATGGATCAATGAAAAATTAAAATAGACATCAAGGAATATATGGAAACAAATGACAATAATAACACAAAGCCCCAACTTCTGTGGGATGCAGCGAAAACAGTCTTAAGAGGAAAGTATATAGGGATCCAGGCACACTTGAAGAAGGAAGAACAATCCCAAATGAATAGTCTAACATCACAATTATCAAAACCAGAAAAAGAAGAACAAATGAGGCCTAAAGTCAGCAGAAGGAGGGACATAATAAAGATTAGAGAAGAAATAAACAAAATTGAGAAGAATAAAACAATAGAGAAAATCAATGAAACCAAGAGCTGTTTCTTTGAGAAAATAAACAAAATAGATAAGCCTCTAGCCAAACTTATTAAGAGAAAAAGAGAATCAACACACAACAACAGAATCAGAAAGGAGAATGGAAAAATCATGACAGACTCCACTGAAATACAAAGAATTATTAAAGACTACTATGAAAACCTATATGCTGCTGGAAAACCTAGAAGTAATGGACAACTTCCTAGAAAAATACAACCTTCCAAGACTGAACAAGGAAGAAACACAAAAGTTAAACAAACCAATTACGAAGAAAGAAATTGAAATGGTAATCAAAAAACTACCCAAGAACAAAACCCCCGAGCCAGATGGATTTAATTAGGAATTTTATCAGACATACAGAGAAGACATAATAGCTATTCTCCCTAAAGTTTTCCAAAAAATAGAAGAGGAGAGAATACTGCCAAACTCTTTCTATGAAGCCAACATCACCCTAATACCAAAACCAGGAAAAGACCCCACCAAAAAGAAAATTACAGACCAATATTCCTGATGAATGTAGATACAAAAATACTCAATAAAATATTAGCAAATTGAATTCAAAAATACATCAAAATGATCATACACCATGACCAAGTACGATTCATTCCAGGGATGAAAGGATGGTACAACATTCGAAAATCCATCAACATCATCCACCACATCAACAAAAAGAAAGACAAAAACGAAATGATCATCTCCATAGATGCTGAAAAAGCATTTGACTAAATTCAACATCCATTCTTGATAAAAACTCTCAACAAAATGGGTATAGAGGGCAAGTACCTAAACATAATAAAGGCCATATATGATAATCCCACATCCAACATAATACTGAACAGCGAGAAGCTGAAAGCTTTCCCTCTGAGAATGGGAACAAGACAGGGATGCTCCCCCTCCCCACTGTTATTTAACATAGTACTGGAGGTCCAAGAAGTGAAAGACCTATACCCTGAAAACTACAATACACTCTTAGGAGAAATTAAAGAGGAAGCTAAAAAATGGAAACATCCCATTCTCTTGGCTAGGAAGAATTAATATCATCAAAATGGCCATCCTGCCCAAAACAATATAGAGATTTGATGCAATCTCTCTCAAATTACCAGCAACATTCTTCAATGAACTGGAACAAATAGTTCAAAAATTCATATAGAAACAGAAAAGACCCCGAATAGCCAAAGTAATCCTGAGAAAGAAGAATAAAGTGGGGGGGTAGCTCACTCTCCAACTTCAAGCTCTACTACAAAGCCATAGTAATCAAGACAATTTGGTACTGGCATAATAACAGAGCCACAGACCAGTGGAACAGATTAGAGACTCCAGACATTAACCCAAACATATATGCTCAATTAATATTTGATAAAGGAGCCATGGATATACAATGGGGAAATGACAGTCCCTTCAACAGATGGTGCTGGCAAAACTGGACAGCTACATGTAAGAGAATGAAACTGGACCACTGTCTAAGCCCATACACAAAAGTAAATTCGAAATGGATCAAAGACCTGAATGTAAGTCATGAAACCATAAAACTCTTAGAAAAAAACATAGGCAAAAATCTCATGGACATAAACATGAGTGACCTCTTCTTGAACATATCTCCCCGGGCAAGGAAAACCAAAGCAAAAATGAACAAGTGGGACTATATTAAGGTGAAAAGCTTCTGTACAGCAAAAGACACCATCAATACAACAAAGAGATACCCTACAGTATGGGAGAATGTATTTGTAAATGACAGTTCTGGTAAAGGTTTGACATCCAAATATATATAAAGAGCTCACCCACATCAGCAAACAAAAAACAAAAAATCCAATTAAAAAATGGGCAGAGGAACTGAACAGACCATTCTACAAAAAAGAAATTCAGATTGCCAACAGACATTTATTTTTGTTAACAACCATTTGATCAATAAATATGAGAGATGCCCTCTCAAAAAACAAAAAATAGACAGCAACAGAATGTCTACATCTGGAGAAGAAATAAAACATCACAGAAAAGTGTAAAGTAACAAAGGCATGGTGGGGCAGAACCAAAACCCTCCTCCCATCCCATGTCACAGGCCAGAGGAAGAGAAATGGAGTGGAGAGGGAGTAGAAGATCAAGAGTGCTTAACACCTAGCCCTGGAGATGTGTTTGGGGAGCACAAACCCATATTACATAGTGTTCTAGAGATTAGAGGGGCTGGAAAGCAAAAACTGGAGGAATACTTGGAAAAGACTGAGATTCCAGCCACTTGAGAAAGCACACACCCACAACTGATTCCTGCAGGAAAATAGAAAGGTAGATACTTTGGAACACTTCCCAAGAGCAGGAGGGGTGCTAAGGGGAAATAATTGCACAGAAGTTGTTGCACAGGAGAAAGGGCAGGTGGACAAAATTGTCCTAGCACACTCAGCCCAGGAGGTTGGGAAAATTTAGGAGGTTCCTATGCTCCATCCTTCTGACTGGCATTGCAGCACTGAGGCCTCCCAACATTATATGCAGCCTGCAGCATCTCCCTTCCAGCAGGTACCAGTCTTCACACTTACTGAACCTGCCATTGCGTCAGGCGAGTCTGAGGGTGGCCCTGCCTACAGGAAATACAGGCCCTGTCTACAGGAAATACAGTGAGACTTTCTCCCTACATGCTTGGCCCACTAGCCATGGCACTCGATGAAGGCACTGCAGCCAGGAAACAAGAATGAGCTCTTTCCTCCCAACAGGAGTGGGTGCAGCTTGCTTTGGACTTTCGCCATTGCTCCAGGTGCTAGGCAGCTCCAGAGAATAGAATACCTGGGCCCTAGAGGGTGCTGCCTACACATAGCTATTATTCCATATTATTCATCAGAAACAAGAAAAGGTAAAAGAATTTTGTACAAACCAGAATTCCTCACATAAAAAAGAGGGCAAAGTGAAACTGAATTCACCAATCTTCTTGATAAAGATTTCAAAATAAAAATAATAAACATGCTCATGAACTACAGAAAAATATTCGAGACCTCAGGGAGGAATTCAAGAAAGAAATAGAAATTTGGAAAAATGCAGTATCTGAAATGAAACATACAATGGAGGGATTTAAAAGCAGATTAGGTGAGGTGGAGAAGACAGTAACTGACATAAATTAGAGAAAAGGAAAGCAAAGAAATTGAGGAATAGAAAGACAAAAGGAACTCTAGAAAAGAAAGAAAAATACAAAAACTGCGACCAATCCAAATGGAATAATATTTGCATTATAGGGATACCAGAAGAAGAGAAGAGAGAAGAAGGGATAGAAACTCTCTTTGAGGAAATAATTGCTGAATACTTCTCCAATTTGGTGAAGGAAATAGTCTCTCAGGTCATGGAAGTGCAGAGATCTCCCAACATAAGCAACCCTAGGAAGAAAACACCAAAACATTTCATTAAAATAGCAAATATTAAGGACAAGGAGAGAGTATTGAAAACAGCCATATAGAAAAAAGATCATGTACAGAGGAACCCCACCAGGCTATGATCAGTCTTTTCAACAGAACTCTTACAGGCCAGAAGGGAGTGCCATGATATATTTAATTGAATGAAACAGGGCCTCCAAGCAACAATATTCTACCCAGAAATATTATCATATAAATTTGAAGCAGGGATTAAATAATTTCCAGATAAGCAAAAATTGAGGGAATTTACCACCCACAAAAATTCTCTACACGGTATTTTAAAGGAACTTCTCTAGATTGAAGTTCTCCTAAGGCTAAATATCTGTTACCAGAGAAAATAAAACCATGGTAAAGGAAGCAGACCAATCAAGTACTAAGAAAATAGAAAATTAAATCAACTACCCACAAAGTCAGTCAAGGGTTATACAAAGAGTAGAGAATATGACATCTAATATATAAAGAGTGGAGGAAGGAGAAAAAGAAGGGACAAAAAGAAGAACATTTAGATTGCATTTAGAGTAGCATAAAAAGTGAGTTAAGTTAGACTGTTAGATAGTAAGAAAGCTGCACTTGAACCTTTGGTAACCACAAATCTAAAGCCTGTGATGGCAGTAAGTACAAATCAATTGATAACAACCTAAATGTAAACAGACTGAATGCACCAATTAAAAGACAAAGTTAAAGAATGTATAAAAAAATAAGACCCATCTATATGCTGCTACAATAGACACACTTCAAACCCAAAGCCATATGCAGACTAAAAGTGAAGGGATGGAAAAAGATATTTCATACAAATAATAGGAAGAAGCAGGAGTTGCCTTACTTATGTAAGGTATAATATACTTCAAAACAAAGAAAGCAACAAGATACAAAGAAGGACATTACATAATTATAAAGGAGTCAGTCCAAAAAGAGGATATAACCATTATAAATATGTACCCAGTATAGTAGGACCTAAATATCTGAAATACATACTAACAGAATTAAAGGGGAAAATAGAATGCAATGCCCTCATTTTAGGATACTTCAACCCACCACTCATTCCAAAGGGCAGATTAACCAGGGAGAAAATAAGGAGACAGAGGCAATGAACAATGCATTAGAATAGATGGACCTAACAGACATCTACAGAAATCTATACTCAAAAGCAGCAGGATACACATTCTTCTCAAGTGCATGTGGAACATTTTCAAGAATAGATTGTACACTAGGTCACAAAAAGAGCATCAATAAATTCCGTATTAAAATTGTACCAACCAGCTCCTCAGACCAAAGGTATGAAACTAGAAATAAATTATGCAAAGAAAATAAAAAAGTCCACAAACACATGGAGGCTTAACAACATGCTCCTAAATAATCAATGGATCAATGACCACATAAAAACTGAGATCAAGCAATATATGGAGACAAATGAATACAACAACTCAACAACCCTAAACATGCAAGATGCAGTGAAGGCAGTTGTAAGAAGGAAAATATATTGCAATAAGTCTTACCTTAATAAAGAATAATTGCAAATGAACAGTCTAAATTCCCAATTGATTAAACTAGAAAAAGAAAAACAAATGAGATCCAAAGTCAGCAGAAGGATTGATATATAAAATATCAGAGCAAAATTAAATAAAACTGAGAAGAATAAAACAATAGAAAGAACCAATGAAACCAGGAGCTGGTTTGTTGAGAAAATAAACAAAATAGATAAACTCTTAGCCACACATATCATCAAAAAAAGAAAGTGTACACACATAAATAATCAGAAATGAGAAAGGAAAAATCACTGTGGACACCACAGAAATACAAATAATTATTAGCGAATACAATGAAAAACACACTAACAAATTGGATTACCTAAAAGAAGTGGACAACTTTTTAGAAAAACACTACCTTCAAAGACTAACCCAGGAAGAAACAAAAAAATCTGAAAAGACCAATTGCCAGTAAAAAAATTAATTGATAATCAAAAAACTACCTAAGAACAAAACCCCTGGAACAGATTTCTTCACCACTGAATTTTAACAAACATTTAGAGAAGACCTAATACTCATCCTCCTTAAAGATTTCCAAAAAGTAGAAGAGTAAATACTTCCTGACTCATTCTATGAGGACAGCATCAGTATAATACCAAAACCAGGCAAAGATGGCACAAAGAAAGAAAATTACAGACCTATATCCCTGATGAACATAGATGCAAAAATACTCAACAAAATATTAGCAAACTGAATTAAAGAGTACATCAAAAAGATCATCCATCATGATCAAGTGGGATTTAATCCAGGATTAAAGGAAGGTACAATATTTGACAATCGATCAACATCCTATACGACATCAACAAAAAGCACAAAAATCACTTGATCATCTCAATAGATGCTGAAAAATCATTTGACAAAATTTAATATCCATTCATGATAAAAATTCTCAACAATGTGGGTACAGAGGGCAAGTACCTCAACATAATAAAGGCTATATATGACAAACCCACAGCCAACATCATACTTAACAGTGAAAAACTAAGTTTTTCCTATAAGATCATGAACAAGACAAGGATGCCCACTCTCACTCTTTTATTCAACATAGTACTAGAGGTCCTAGGGACAGCAATCAGACAACACAAAGAAATAAAAAGATATCCTAACTGGTAAAGAAGAAATTAAACTATCACTGTTTGCAGATGACATGGTATTGTATTTAAAAAACCCTAAAGAATCCACACAAAATCTACTAGAAATAATAACTGAATTCAGCAAAGCTGCAGATACAAAAGTAACACAGAATTCTGTTGCATTCCTATGCACTAATGATGAACTAGCAGAACGAGAAATCATGAAAACAATTCCATTTACAATTACATCAAAAATACAATAATACCTAAGAGTAAACCTAATCAGGGAAGTGAAAGACCTATGCCCTGAAAACTACAAGACACCCATGAGAGAAATTAAAGAAGACACCAGTAAATGGAAATACACTCAGTGCTCATGGATAGCAAGAATTAGTATTGTCAAAATGGCCATATGGCCTAAAACAATCTACAGATTCAATGCAATCCCTATCAAAATGCCAACAGCATTCTTCAATGAACTGAAACAAATTAGTTCTAAAATTCATATGGAACCACAAAAGACCCCAAATAGCCAAAGCAATCCTGAGAAGGAAGAATAAAGCTGGGGGAATTACACTCCTCAACTTCAAGCTCTACTACAAAGTCATAGTAATAAAAAACTTGGTACTGGCACAAGAACATATTTATAGATCAATGAAACAGTGTAAGAGCCCAGATATAAGCCCACACATATATGGCCAATTAATACAATAAAGGAGCTATGGATATACAATGAGGAAATGATAGTCTCTTCAACAACTGGTGTTGGCTAAACTGCAGAACTACATGTCAGAGAATGAAACTGAATTACTGTCTAAGTCCATACACAAAAGTAAATGTGAAATGAATCAAAGACCTCAATGTAAGTCATGAAACCATAAAACTCATAGAAGAAAAAATAGGAAAAAATCTCTTGAATATAAACATGAGCATCTTTTTCCTGACCAAATCTCCTTGGGCATAGGAAATAAAAGCAAAAATGAACAAATGGGATTACATCAAAATTAAAAAGCTTCTGTGCAGCAAAGGACACCATCAGCAGAACAAAAGGCATCCTACAGTATGGGTGAATATATTCATAAATGACATATCCAATGAGGGATTAACATCAAAAATATATAAAAAGCTCACATGCCTCAACACGCAAGAGGCAAATAACCTTGAAAAATAGGCAGAGAATCTGAACAGACATTTATCCAAAAAAGAAATTCAGATGGTCAACAGGCACATGAAAAGGTGCTCTACACTGTGAATTATTAGGGAAATGCAAATTAAAACCACAGTGAGATATCACCTCACACCAGTTAGAATGGCCAACATCCAAGACAAAAAACAGCAAGTGCTGGAGAGGATGTGGAACAAAGGGGAAGAACCCTCCTACACCTGATGGAAATATAAATTTGTTCAACCTTTGTAGAAAGCAATATGGAGGTTCCTCAAAAAAATAAAAATAGAAATACCATTTGTCCCAGGAATTCCACTCCTAGGAATTTACACAAACAAGATCCCTGATTCAAAGTGACACATGAACCCCTACGTTTATTGCAGAACTATTTTCAATAGCCAAGATATGGAAGATACCTAAGTTTCCATCAGTAGATGGATAAAGAAGAGATGGTACATATACACAATGGAATATTATTCAGCCATAAGGATAAAACAAATTCTATCATTCACAACAGCATGGATGGAGCCAGAGGGTATTATGCTCTGTAATATGCCAGGCAGAGAAAGGTAAGTACCAAATGATTTCACTCATTTGTGGAGTGTAACAACAAAGCAATACTGAAGGAACAAAACAGCAGCAGATTTGCAGACTCCAAGAAAAAACTAGCGGTCACCAATGGAAGGGGTAGGGAGGGAGGGGGAAGTGGATTAAGGGGCATTATGATTAGTACATATACTGTATGTGGGTCACAGGAAGGCACTACAGAACAGAGAAGACAGTGACTCTATAGCATCTCACTACACTGATGGACAGTGACTGCAATGGGACGTGTGTGTGGTGTGCTTGCTAACATGGATGAATGTTGCAACCGCAATGTTGCTCATGTGAGACTTTCATAAGATTGTGCATCAATTATACCTTAATAATATATATATATATATATATATGTATGTATAATGACAGATAATTAGAAAAAAGACAAAATGATAAAAAAATCCAATAAAAAATTAGAAATGAAATGTAAATGTGAAAAGCTCTGAGTCTTTACTTAAACATTGTATCCAAGATATCCGAACCTAGAGTCATTCTCTTCCTGGCCTTCTTCATTTTCTTGCTATTATTATTCTCTGAAAGTATGCTTCTTAGTGGTTTCTTTTGTTCATCTCTACCCAAGTAGAATGCCCAATACCCAATATTGAGAACAGTGACTGATACATACTGTGAGTAAAATAATTATTTACAGGATAAATACATAGAATCTATGAACAAATAGAAAAATCTACCTGGATTTTTGAGAAAATGATGATGGAACAGGAAGGTATTTTTATGAAAATATAAATTTAAAAAAAAAGAATTCAAAGAGGACAAGAGAAAAACCAGGACAATAGTTAAGGCTTTGGTAATTATCTAGATCCATCAATGATGGCAAAGCTTATTAAATACTCAATATTTAATATCTTTAGTTTTTAAATTTTTATCAAAGTTAAAAATTCTTGGTTTTAAATGCCAACTAGATCTTCAAGGTTTAGGATGAAGAAATAGCAGCCTCTTTATCTCACCTATGCTCATTTCAGAGCAACCACTTACAAGTCTGTCAGTTGGGCCCCCACCTGCCACCTCCCACTACACTTAACTCCTTATTTTCTAGACATCTAGATAAATAAATAGATTTTTTATTATGCAAACACTTTACTTTTTTATCCTTCAGCATCGTACTACGGAATATGAAGATTTAGCTTTTGTACTTCCCCTATACAGACAGACACACAATATACATAGATATCTATGAACATACTCCTCCTCATTAACTTATTCTATCAACATATATTTGGCTAGACCAATATTCAGCATTTATACTTGTGATTCTGTATTATTTTCCACTCAGCCATGTGATGCACTATGACAGGGTTTGATTTCATTTCTTGTACACTTCTTGTCTTCCCATAGTTAATAGTTGTCTAATATGTTTCTATGGTTAAGTTTTTATGGATGTCACTAATTTATTCCCAGACTCTGAAGTGTAAAGCTCCTCTCAGCACATTCAAGTAATAAATTAATCCATTAACTTCATCTTTTTTTTCCTCTTTCCTGGACCCTTATGTCTTTCTGCTTACCAAGTTACAATCTTCTGATATCTTTTATTACTTTCCTGGAAACTTCCCTCATTATTTCTCCTGTGTTATATACACACCCTAGAATCTTGTTTCCTTATTTCTTGGCTTACTATACCATCCCTCTTATTCCTGAGTCTTTCTGGGCTTCCTATAGTAACAATTTAGGATTTTACATTTTACAGCTGACTCTGTCAATAGTAAATATTTGTTGATTTATGTTCCAGCTTCTTATCTCCACTATTTTCTCTATTCATATTTTTAAATAATTTTTTAAGTCTCCCAATGGTCATTACTAGAGTTTGGGGAAGTACAATGTGGACAGATAATAAAATATATTTAACTGAAGATATTTAATTGGTCTTAATTTCACTTAACCATTAAGTATAAATGTTTTCCAATTCAACAAATAACCTACTATGCTACATTCAGATTGTATTAATAGTTCATTGTTATAAATGTAGCTGGAATAAACTTATCTGAAAAAATTATATAAATACACACATATATATATTTGTTTATATGTGTGTATATATGTGTATGTGTGTGTGTTAATATATATATATATTCTAACACATAGGTTTCTCTTATCTCTAAATTTATGTAGAGTGAATTCAGGTAAAATAAAGCTAATAGAACAAATATGCACTTTTTAAAAGTGAAACTATCTGTTATTTCTTACTATTATGAGACAAATCATTTATGTTTAGAAAATACAGAAGGGTACTTTTCTGTTTTTATAATTTTAAAAAGACAATAAATTCCACTATGTACCAGTGGCACGATTAAGTATTTTAACATTCAATAATCTAGGCACTCTCTTTCTCTCTCTCTCTCTGTATTTCCTGTTTTCCCCTGCCTACCTCTAACATGTACTATGCAGATTTACATTAATGTATGTGTAATAGTGTACTGGCAAATGTGTATAACAACAAGCTTGGTAGGGTGGGCCCTGATCTATAGTGTTTGCCAGTTTCTGTGGTATAAACAATCCCACTGTGACTGACTTCAAGCTGTCAACCTCACATCACTTAAGAAAACAGAGATGGAAAAAGATGAGCAAAATCATTTGTGAGCCAATGCGAGCCAGGCTACAGTACACTGTCACCATGCCACATATCTTTTAAATGTTTTCTGGATTTTTGTTTGCATTTTATCTATTGATTTTTTCTTTTTACTGTTATTTAACAACTTACTTGTTTTGATTTGCAAAAATGCTTTCTTTAATCTCCTCTATTATGTTAAAGTATTCTGTTTTGCCTCCAGTAGTATGCAGATTTTTCATTTATATTTTCTTACAGTGCTGTTTGGTTTCAGTTTTATTTTTTGATGTTCATTCATTTAGAATTTCTTGTGATACAATGTGGAGTAATTTAACCTTCTTTCTTTAAAAATTGCATCATGTTATCATTTATTAATCCATCATCTAATACTAAAAATGGTAACTTTATTACATTAATATTAATTGGATCACTATGTGTTCTCTTTATTAGTCGACCTGCCTACTCTTGCATTTCCACTGCTTTTTAAAAATAATTTTAGGTTTACAATATAATATACTATCTAATTTGTCAGAGTCCCATTCATTACCTTTCTGTGCTAAATTGTCTTTATATTTGACTTGTTTCCTTTATATGAACCTTAATTTACTTCAATTTCAAAAGTAAATCACCATAAAAAATATTACTAGAATTGTTTTAATATTTTTAAAACAGTGTTCTGATCAGTTTGAGGAATATTGATATGTTGAATGCTCTAATGATAGATTGCTTAAATTGCTCATCTTTTAATATTTTAAGAGAATTATGTGGTTCCAATTATATATGCCCTACACTCAACTGGTTAGACATATTTCTAGGCATCCTTTCTTTATTTTATTACTGGTTTGAATGTAAGCATCTTTATTTTTCCTTCCTTTTATTGCTATAATATTTGTTTATAATTTGTATTACATATGAAGCTATAAATTTCCCTAAATTTAATCCCAGTCACACTCTTCAAACAAACTGTAAACATAGCTTCATTTTAATTAATTCTCTTGTAGGAAAGACTACCACTTGCAAATAATTATAGTTTTCTCCTTTATAATGTTTGTTTTTTTTCTTACTGCATATTTTTTACTTATTGCATTTACAATGATGTCAATGAAAAATGTTTAACATCATGAGTGAGCACACACATCCTTGTCTGATTCTTGCCTTTACTGTACTCACTGAATTACTTATTCAGTTACAAATATATTTCAGTGCATATCATGTACTTGAAAATGATTTAGGGTTTTACTATTAAATAAGATATCTATCATTGAATATTTTGGTTTATGTCCCTTCAAAAATGTTTCTATGTGCACTTAAAACATATTCAAAAATGAGTTAATGAAACACATTTGATAATTTATGTATAACTATCAGTTAAGTTCAAGTATTATGGACATATTTTCATATACGTATATATATAATTAATATCATGTTTAATTATTGCCAAACAATACCAAATTTTAGAAGATTCCAATTGCTTAACATTTTGGTTTTATCCAGTCTTTCAATATCTTTTAAATTGTTGGGATGAAGATTCTTGTATACACATTTGGTTAAGTGCACCTAATTACTACCTATATTTCTTATTTATAGAAATGTGATTGCTGGAATACAAAGTACCTATTAATTGTTAATCTATGGAACCAAACTGGCCCTCCAGGAAGGTTGTATCAATTTATAGACCCAATGGTACTATCAATACTTGATGGTACTTCCTGTTGAGGAGTTGGCTAAATTTGATTTTAAAATCGGTATCTTTTTATGTAACATGGTTTTAATTAATTTTACATTGTAAATTAACTTACAAGATATTACTACTATTCTTAACTCTGTGCAGTTGAAAAGGAAATGTGCTTCAAGATGTAAAACAGATGTGACAGACCTAAAATCTTACGGAATGTACTTCTAAACTTCAAACTAGCTGTGGGAGTATATGCCTGAAGACTGGATAGAATAGCCAGTGATTTCAAAGGGTTCATCCATCCTAAAGCAAGCTCTTCTTACATATTTGAGTAGTTTATTTCCTATATAATTAGAAATGCAATTTTTTACATATGAGCATAGTTTGGGAAGTAATTGTTTTAATTTTCCATGATAGTAAAATAGTAACATTATAAGCTATGTTGATAATGAAACCATTATGAAATTGAATATGGTGAAAATACTGTTGTTCCTTTTTCTAAAAGTGCATGACTTTTCCCAGACAATGTGAAGGCATGCCACTCAGTCTCTCTCATGTCCCTACTTGTAGTTTCTTTAGAGAAGAAAGGCAAGCTGACCTTTAATTATGTCCATGTTTATTGCTCTGTATTTTAATATATTTGCAGACTAGAATGATTGTATGCTACTTTTAAATAGAAAATGGAAATTGATTTTTTCTAGAATAAAAAATGGTCAAAATATGACAAGAAAATATGGGGCTCAGATAAATGAACTATAGCAAATCATATTCCAACAAAGAACAAGACAAACAGTGTCATCTTTTCCTTTTACTAGTAAAGTATGACATTTATTTCATGAGAAAAGTAATTGCCTCAGTGACATTAAAGGCTCTTTTCTAAATATTATCTCAAGTATTTCTGCAGGTCTTTCCCATCTGTGTTCCATTTGCAGCATTTTATCCATTCAAGCACTGAAATGGAACTTACTTTAGATGGCAAGTAATGCACATTTATTTTATACTGTCCTTTAGAAATTTTCCCCAGACATATGCCAAGCCATAACTATAGAGGTTGTAACCAATTTTCATTCAAACTGCTTCCTAGATCAGCTTTCAATTAACTTTTCCTTTTTGTTTTTCTATTTGATTTTCTCCTTCTATTTGCTCAGCAAGGAAAGCAAATTAACTGTCCTGCATGTTTGTTAACCATTTCTCTAAAAAGAATTATTTCAATAACAAAATTAGTTCTCTTAAAAATTATTTTTCCAGAATTATCATTTCAACTTGGCAATTTATTCATATTCTATTTGACAAAGAAAAAATATGTAAGGGAAATCACTGTTCCTACATACATAGCCAGGTAATTTTCTGCTCCTCATCTTGAAGACATCAAAGGTAGAGAGTTTTTAAGTGTAGCTTTGTGAATACACTGTATGCCTTTCTGTCATGAACCAACCATGCCTGGTCCTTGTCTGGTCAGTTCTCATCACACTCCACCAGTGTTCTGTGAATGAGTGCCTTGGTTATATACCACAAAATTGCCCAAGTGGACTAGGCTCTATCAGACCATGCCATGTTAATGCTTTTCCACTGTCCTTGACTAATCACACCATTCAGATTCTTACTAACTTGTTCATCTGACATGAAATACTAACACTGACAAAAATAAAATTGAAAGTATACAACTATAATAAGGACATCATTGGTAAATTTGTGACTAAATGTTACCAGCTTTTAAAAAATGCATAAATTGTTACAATTTTCTTCTCTTTCTAAATAAACATTTACATTTATACCTAACTAGTATTGTAAATTTTATATTTGTACATGTATTATACAACCTAATTGTAAATTTTAATAAAAAAATATTTTTGTTAAGCATCCCCCTCCTGGTTTTATAAGCTCCAGACTCCTCGAAACAGTGAGATAGGGCAGAGTCATGGGACAAGCATCATGATTAATTTTCCTTAAAAAGCTGAGATATAACCAGCATAGTAAAAACAGGAGGGACTCCATCTTAAGGCTAAAATTCCATTTTAAAGGCAGAGTTGGGAAGATTCCTAACATATTCTTTGGTAATCAGCCAACAACCTATTTTAAGGCAAGGCAAGCAGTCTCCACTGATATCTTTCCAGTGCTTGAGGGTAATAACCACTATCTTGGAGAGGAACAAGGTCAATAAATTCCTTGTGTTAAGTTTATCTTACAGAATTATCTAGAGGACAGACTATGAATGATATGTATCTCACCAGATACACATCATGAGACCATATGGCAAGCCTATGACCCCCTGGCCCTTTATCCCATTCTTAAAGATCCTTAAAAGACAGAATCTCCAGCTTTTTAAGCACAGCTCCTCTCTGAGGTTGCCCACACTCCCCTTTCTTTCAGTATGTCTTTTTGCCTTCAATAAAGACTTTTCACTGCTCAACTTACTGCACCTTGTCTCTGCCCTCTTCCAGTGGTGCCACTGTTACTTTGCTATTTCATTCTATTCTTAGCTTAAGCACAAGTCTTCAATCTACTCCAGAAATATAGGGAGGAGCTACTTAGATGTCTGATTTGAGCTTACAAGTTCCCATCACCTGGATGACCTGGACAGACTACAGCTTTACGATCACGTTCTTTAGTACCCTGCCCTCAAATCACCCTT
The DNA here is from genome assembly GCF_030020395.1 of Manis pentadactyla. NCBI lineage: Eukaryota > Metazoa > Chordata > Mammalia > Pholidota > Manidae > Manis > Manis pentadactyla. The sequence goes on from NC_080028.1 coordinate 65,710,291, forward strand.
TTTTTGTCTTTGCGAAGTTCTCAGAACATAATTTCACTCCATCCAGTGCTCTGTGGCTCCCCCAAATCTGGCGGTGGTAGGAGCTTAGTCTCCATGTTGTGCAGATCCAAGTGGACTCTGGACACCAGGTGACCCTGGCTTTAGGAATTAGAAAGCGATCTGCCCTGTGCCTAGCAGGAGTTCAATATGCTTCCCTTTCCTTCCTCTGTTCTTTCTCATTCTCTGCTGCCTACAAGGTAGCCGCCATTCACTACTACTCTTGCTTTAATGAATTCCTTCCTTACCATACCCACTAATGGAGTTATTTGCATGTTTCCCCATCCTTTTACAGGAGAGACTGAAGTTCTTAGGTTGCAGGGCACCTATGTTATTAGTCTTTGTGTTTCTTCATTTCTAAAACAGTAGACCCGGGAATGTATATTTAATTAAATTGCTGTAACATGATTTTCTTAGATTTAATTTAAATTTTGATTCTCATGAAAGAAATATTGAAAATATCCTAGGATAATAAGTTACTTAGAGAGGAAAAGTAATAATTGAGAAAAGAATATTCATGAACTCCTGTCTTGTATCTCAGGGAGATAACCTCCTTTGATGGGTCAAATTGAGCTCAAATGTGTTCTCATCTTTTGAATCTTTCCCTGATATTTTATAGTCAGAATTAATCTCATTTATCTCTTGGCAGGCTGCATATTCACATATTTGATTTTCCTACTAAACTAGAAATCTTTGAGATAATGGAGAATGTTTTTATTCATCTCTTTATACCTGGTGACTGGTATAAGTCTTTTCATACAATGCAATGCTTGGTCAATACTTACAAAAAGAAGGAAAAAAGAAAAGGATGAAAGAAGGAAGGGAGGAAAACAGGAAAGGAGGAGAGAGAGAGACAAATGATCCAATAGTAGTCAAATCTGTCCCCATGTTTGTCTGATTTCAAAGCTACTGATTCCTTTTTAGGTTGCAGTGTCTCCCATCACAGGACCAAGAGCCAGCTGCAGAGAATAACCAATTCTGCTGACAATCAAGATTTAAAAAAAAAAGTGAATGCTAGCACTCATGAAGACTATGAATCATTTCTGTTTTCCATGTAAATTTCACAGCAATCAACCTAAATGGGTTTAATAAAAGATGTATAAGAAGTTACTCTAAAAATCCAAAGAAGATGCTTCTCTTATACCCCTCGATACATACATATTGCTCATAGTGCTTTTTTCTAAAACTCAAAATCCATCTCTGTAGCCAGTGATACTCCCTGAGCAAACAAACTGCCCTCTCACACATGCATTTGCAAAGCTCTCTCTTTTCTGCTATGCATCTGTGTATTCTTTTTCAGTGGCGTAACTGATTTCAGTACAAATTTTCACTAAAATTAATAAAAACTTATTTTATGAAATTTATAATATACAAATGAACAAAAAGAAAACTAAGACTACTCAAAATAATTCAATCCAGAAAACTCTCAGTTAGGATTCTGTTGCAGTGATTAGACAAAAGGGCTGATAGCACAGACAGAATTATGATATATATGAATGTGTACTTTTCGTATGCTGATAGTATTTTATGATGGATTAGAAATGAAAGGTGGGACAAGAATCAAGGACAGCTCATGTTTTGGGTATGAGCAGCTGAGTTTATGATGGTTATTCCTTTTTAGGAGAAGAAACAAGTTTGGGGACATAATCAAGAATTTTCTGTTTTGGGGGAGGATATCTTACATTTGAAGTGTTTAGTATACATTCAGTCAAGATGACAAATAAGCAGTTGTAAGTGTGAATTGATAGTCAAAGGTAAAAGTGTCAGGGTTGGTAATTTAGATTGGTGGGAAGTCATTTAATATTTTGTTTTTGGGTTGCTCAAATATGAGAATTTGTTTTTTTAAAAATTGAGGGAGGCTATCATTCATTCAGCATATGGATATTGTTCATCTGACAATCATTCTTATAGTTCTGACAGATTTTTAAAAATGGTTGTTTTGTAATGATAATGCCCTCATTCTGGCTTTTCTAAAAATTTTATGTTAATACTGAAAATAAAAGTGTTTATATACTCAAGATATTTATATGCAGTTGATTTACCAGAAGAGTTATTTTTTCCTTTTTGTACTTGAAAGCATATTTTATGGTGATGAAATACTGGAATTACCTTTTAAAAGGTTATGCATTGCTTCATGTGAGGAAACAGGTATCACATTAAATTATACTGAGCCACTGAGCTGTTTGATAGTTACACAGTTTTGTTAACTTAATCTGTAATTAATTATTTATCATGTGTTGTAGGCCAGAAACTCAGCTAGATGCCCTCAGGTATTAAAAAATAACTACTCCTAAATTATGCTATTTATCTGACTCATTTTCCACAGCAAGAGATTAACACATATATATTCTTCCAAAGAGATTAAATTTCATCAGAAAGTACAGTTAAGTTCTGTAAGAGGTTTGAAGAGGAAGGGTAAATTTGAATAAACTATTCACTGAGAGGAATAGTGCACTTATCTGGCTTGGGAAGATTATCAGATACACATATTAATACTAATATCTATATACTGATTGCACATCTTTTGGAAGACCAAGCATCATTAAACTATCAAAATTTCCCATACTTCAGAGTGACCGTTATTGCAGATTTTTGAGACATTTGTATAAAGTGTTTTCCCCTTTTGGATCTCATGACTATTTCTAATCTTGGACTATTTGATGATATCATAGCCTAGTGTCTGTGATATTTTAATTGATTACTGAGGAAAAAAGAATCCATGATGAGAGTATGCATAGAAAACTGAAGGAAAGCCTGCTGATTACAGAGATTTCTATTTACATGCAAATATCTCTGTAATCAGCAATGATAGGAAAGGAAATGTATGAGAGTCTAAAGTATTATCGTTTTCAAGTGTTCCAACTTTCCCTAAGCCCCTACCTCAGAAAATGTTTCTTCATATCAATGGTAAAGCCTATCTCATTTAACAAAGTTTTAGGGATATTTTACTTAAAGCATATTAATGGGATTTGCTCTTCTCACTACTTTTGCAGTTAATTCTTTCCCTTTGATGGTTGTCTGTAGTTGGAATTATTCTCTGGTCACTATTTTAGTCTTAGTACACTAGCTTTCTAGAAATGATAATTTAAGGCCTTACTTGTATTTTTGTCCTTTCTCAAAGGGGGATAATATTGACTACACAGATAATTTTCAAGTTTAATTTAAAAAATGCTCATTTTAGTACCTATGTAAATGCTTGGCATGTCATGTTACTGTTCAAAATTGGTGGCTTTGTTTGTGCCATTTCACTAGGTTTTTTTTTTCTTTTGGTAAGCCTTAAATAAGGTCTACACAGTTCATATAGCCCTAAAAAAGTCTGTAATGAAATTATTTTTTCATGCATATTATTTTACAGAAAGTGAAGTGCAATAGGCAGTAAACTACAATGTTAGCATAATTCTAGGCCTATGAAAGTGAAGTTTCATAAACATTTAAAGGGAAGGGATTTTCACTAGTAATGGTGTTCCAGGAAACATACCAATTTTTCTTATTCCTGATTTAAAGACTGAAGTCGTGAGGAAAACAAAATATAGCTTCAACTTGTATTTAGGAAAGCCACAAGAATTCACTTTTTTGCCAAGTAACATTATACATTGTCATTATTCTAAACTCTCTTGCCCAAGATAACACAAGGTAAACGTTTTACCAAGTATGGGACTGAAGAACCACAAGTTAAAGTAAAAATGTTGTTTCAATTAAAGTGATTGCTACAGTGTGATGATAATTAAATAAAGGACAGAAGTTCCTAAAAAGTGGTTGAGGGACCTTTTCTGTGAATCTGTTGTGGGAAATATATTTACAAAATAACACTAGTTTCAACAAATGTTTATGAGACAACCAGTAACACATGCAAAATTATAAACATGGACACTTACCTTACACCATACACAAAGTTAACTCTACATGGACCACTGACCTAAATATAGGAGCTAAAATTATAAAACTCTTAGAAGAAAATAGAGGAATAAAACTGGATGAACTTAGATTAGGCAGTGATTTCTAATATATGACACCAAAAGTATAAACAATAAAAGAAAAGATTAATAAACCGAACTCAAATTTTTTTAAATTCATGCTTCAAAGGACACCGTTTAAGAAAGTGGAAAGATGATTCTCTGTCTCAGATAGAGAGAAAATGTTTGGAAATTATATATCTGACAAAGGATGTATTTAGTTAGTTCTCCAGAGAAAACAGATGTATATATAGAGAGATAATTTTATTTTAAGGAATTGGTTCATGTGATTATGGAGGCTTGGTAAATTCATAATCTGCAAAGCAGCCTTGGAGAATGGAGACCCAGGGAACAGTTAAATGAGTCCAAAAGGCAGTCTGCTGACAAAATTCCTTGCTGTTCAGGAGAGGTCAGTCTTTGTTCTATAATTTAGGCCTTTGATTAGATGAGATACAGTAACATTATGGAGAGTAATGTGCTTTACTCAAAGACTACCAACTTAAATGTTAATCTCAGCCAAAAAAACACCATCATGGGAGCATCCAGAATAATGTTTGACAAAGTCTGGACATGAAGATCCAGTCTATCTGACACATAAAATTAGCCATCCAAGGGCTTATATCCAGAAAATATAAATAACTCTTACAACTCAATAATAAAAAGACAATCCAACTAAAAAGTGGGCAAAGAGAGTGATTACTGAAATCTCTAAAGAAGATATATGAATGAATATAATAAGTACATGAGAATATCACCAATATCAGTCATTATGACATCAAAACTATGAAATACCACACAAATTAAACTGGCTAAAATTAAAAAGATAAACAAGAACAAGTGACAATTAGGTAAACTGTAACCTTCAGATATTGATATTGGGGATGCAAAATAGTCCACCTTCTGTGGAAAACAGTTTGGTCATAGTTTTATGTTGCACATAGAATTACCAATGGTCAGCAAGTCTACTCCTAGATATCTAAGATAAATGAAAACACATGTCCAAACAAAATCCTGTACGCTAATGTTCAAGCAGAATTATTCATAACAGCCAAGAGTAGAAGAAAATCCTAATAGCCTTAAACTAATGAACATAATATAATACAGCCACACAATGGGATATTATTTGGCAATAAAAAGAAATGAAGAATAGAATGTAGGGGGGTGGAGCCAAGATGGCGGTGTGAGTAGGACAGTGGGAATTTCCTCCCAAAAACATATAAATTTTTGAAAATACAGCAAATACAACTATACCTAAAAGAGAGACCAGAAGACACAGGACAGCAGCCAGACTACATCCACACCTTCGAGAACCGAGCGCGTGGTGAAAGGGGTAAGATACAAGCCGCAGCCTGGCAGGACCCGAGGCCCCTCACCCCAGCTCCCGGTGGGAGGACAGGAGTCAGTGGGGAGGGAGAGGGATCCCAGGACTGCTGAACTTCCAGCCCTAGCCACCCATACCAAAGAGCAGACACAGTGCATGCGTGGGGTCCTGGATACTAGGGAAACAGGACAGTTAGACCTGTGAGCAGGTCCCACAACCGGCACTTCTGGGACAGTGAAAAGCGAGTGTTTTTTGAAAGTCTTAAAGGGACAGGGAGCCCACAGCTGGACAGAAGCATCCCGGGTCACAGTCCAGCAGCTGGAAATTCCAGGGAACTCTGGGCACACTAACCCCCTGGGCAACAGCTCTGAGAACCCTCACAGAGGTAAACAGCCAAACAGCCCCTGTCCATTACCCATCCGCAGCTCAGCCATAGCAAAGCAGCAGCCTGAGGTTGGCCACGCCCACAGTAAGAGAGCATCCTCGATTTCCAGCTGGGCAAGATACAGAGACCCAGTGTACATGCAATTGCCCAATACAAACCAATAGGCGTCACAATTGGCTCAGTAAAGAAAGGCCAGGAGCAAGTAGAAAGTCTTGGCTCTCCCAGCTAACAGACTAGTCAAAAGCAAACCACTGCACCTATCAACATGGAAAGACAAAAAAATTTGATCCAGACAAGACTAAGCCAGACATTTCAACATCTGATACATCTTCCCCTGGAAAGGAACCTGGGAAGATAGATTTAACGAGTCTTCATTAAGAAGAATTCAAAACAAAAGTCATAACCATGCTGATGGAATTGCAGAGAAATATGCAAGAACTAAGGAGGTAGAATACAGAAATAAAACAATCTCTGGAAGGACTTCAAAGCAGAAAGGACGAGATGCAAGAGACGATTAATGGAATAGAAAAGAGAGAACAGGAACTCAGAGAAGCTGATGCAGAGAGAGATAAAAGGATCTCCAGGAATGAAAGAATTTTAAGAGTACTGTGTGAACAATCAAAATGGAACAGTATCTGCATTATAGGGGTACCAGAAGAAGAAGAGAGAGAAAAAAGGATAAGAAAGTCTCTTTGAAGAAATAATTGCTGAAAACTTCCCCAAACTAGGGGAGGAAATGGCCTCTCAGACCACAGAGGTACACAGAACTCCCATGACAAGGGATCCAGGGAGGGCAACACCAAGACACATAATAATTAAAATGGCAAAGATCAAAGACAAGGACAAAGTATTAAAGGCATCCAGAGAGAAAAAAAAGGTCACCTCCAAAGGAAAACCCATCAGGCTATCATCAGAATTGTCAACAGAAACCTTACGGCCAGAAGACAATGGCATGATATACTTACTGCAATGAAACAGAAGGGCCTTGAACCAAGAATACTTTATCCAGCACGATTATCATTTACATATGAAGGAGGGATTAAGAAATTCCCAGACAAGCAAAATTTGAGGGAATTTGCCTCCCAGAAACCACCTCTACAGGGCATCTTACAGGGACTGTTCTAGATGGGAGCACTCCTAAAAGGAGCACAGAACAAAACATCCAATATATGAAGAAGGGAGGAGGAGAAATAAGAAGGGAGAGAAATAAAGAATCATCAGACCATGTTTACAATAGCTCAATAAGTGAGTTAAGTTAGACAGTAACATAGGAAAGAAGCTAACCCTGAACATTTGGTAACCACAAACTTAAAGCCTGCAATGGCAATAAGTACATACCTTTCAATAATCACCCTAAAAGTAAATGGACTGAATGCACCAATCAAAAGACACAGAGTAATAGAATGCATAAAAAAGCAAGAACCATCCATATGCTTCTTACAAGAGACTCACCTCAAACCCAGAGGCATGCACAGACTTAATGTCAAGGGATGGAAAAAGATATTTCATGCAAACAACAAAGAGAAAAAAGCAGGTGTAGCAATACTAGTATAAGACAAAATAGACTTCAAAATAAAGAAGGTAACAAAAGATAAAGAAGGACATTACATAATGATAAATGGCTCAGTCCAACAAGAGGATATAACCATTATAAATGTATATGCACCCAATACAGGAGCACCAACATATGTGAAACAAATACTAACAGAATTAAAGGAGGAAATAGAATGCAATGCATTCATTTTGGGAGACTTCAACACTCCACTCACTCCAAAGGACAGATCCACCAGACAGATAATAAGTAAGAACACAGAGGCACTGAACAACACACTAGAACAGATGGACCTAATAGACATCAACAGAACTCTACATCCAAAAGCAACAGGATACACATTCTTCTCAAGTGCACATGGAACATTCTACAGAATAGACCACATACTAGGCCACAAAAAGAGCCTCAGCAAATTCCAAAAGATTGAAATCCTACCAACCAATTTTTCAGACCACAAAGGTATAAAACTAGAAATAAATTGCACAAAGAAAGCAAAAAGGCTCACAAGCACATGGAGGCTCAACAACACGCTCCTAAATAATCAATGGATCAATGACCAAATTAAAATGGGGATCCAGCAATATATGGAAACAAACGACAACAACAACACAAAGCCACAACTACTGTGGGATAAAGCAGTCTTAAGAGGAAAGTATATAGCAATTCAGGCATATTTAAAGAAGGAAGAACAATCCCAAATGAATGGTCTAATGTCACAATTATCAAAACTGGAAAAAGAAAAACAAATGAGGCCTAAGTTCAACAGAAGGATTGACATAATAAAGATCAGAGAAGAAATAAATAACATTAAGAAGAATAAAACAATAGCGAAATTCAATGAAACCAGGAGTAGGTTCTTCGAGAAAATAAATAAAATAGATAAGCCTCTAGCCAGACTTATTAAGAGGAAAAGAGAGTCATCACACATCAACAGAATCAGAAATGAGAAAGGAAAAATCACGATGGACCAAACAGAAATACAAAGAATTATTGGAGAGTACTATGAAAACCTATATGCTAACAAGCTGGGAAACCTAGGAGAAATGGATGACTTCCTAGAACAATACAACCTTCCAAGACTGACCCAGAAAGAAACCAAAAATCTAAACAGACCAATTACCAGCAATGAAATTGAAGCGGTAATCAAAAAACTACCAAAGAACAAAACCCCTGGGCCAGAGGGAGTTACCTCGCAATTTTATCAGACATACAGAGAAGACATAATACCCATTCTGTTTAAAGTTTTCCAAAAAGTAGAAGAGGAGGGAATACTTCCAAACTCATTCTATGAAGCCAACATCACCATAATACCAAAACCAGGCAAAGACCCCACCAAAAAAGAAAACTACAGGCCAATATCCCTCATGAACGTAGATGCAAAAATACTCAATAAAATATTAGCAAACCAAATTCAAAAATACATCAAAAGGATCATACACCATGACCAAGTGGGATTCATCCCAGGGATGCAAGGATGGTACAACATTCGAGGATCCATCAATATCATCCACCACATCAACAAAAAGAAAGACAAAAACCACACGATCATCTCCATAGATGCTGGAAAAGCATTCGACAAAATTCAACATTCATTCATGATAAAAATTCTCAACAAAATGGGTATAGAGGGCTAATACCTCAACATAATAAAGGCCGTATATGATAAACCCACAGCCAACATCATACTGAACAGAGAGAAGCTGAAAACTTTTCCTCTGTGATCGGGAACAAGACAGGGATGCCCACTCTCCCAATTGTTTTTCAACATAGTACTGGAGGTCCTAGCCACGGCAATTAGACAAAACAAAGTAATACAAGGAATCCATATTGGTAAACAAGAAGTTAAACTATCACTATTTGCCGATGACATGATATTGTACATAAAAAACCGTAAAGACTCCACTCTGAAACTACTAGCGCTAATATCGGAATTCAGCAAAGTTGCAGCATACAAAATTAACACACAGAAATCTGTGGCTTTCCTATACACTAACAATAAACTAATAGAAAGAGAAATCAGGAAGACAATCCCATTTAAAATAGCGTCAAAAAGAATAAAATACCTAGGAATAAACCTAACCAAGGAAGATAAAGACCTATACCCTGAAAACTATAAGACACTCTTAAGAGAAATTAAAGAGGTCACTAACAAATGGAAACTCATCCCAAGCTCTTGGCTATGAAGAATGAATATCGATAAAATGGCCATCCTGCTCAAAACAATAAACAGATTCTATGCAATCCCTATCAAACTACCAACAGCATTCTTCAATGAACTGAAACAAATAGTTCAAAATTTCATATGCAACACCAAAGATCCTGAATAGCTAAAGCAATCCTGAGAAAGAAGAATAAAGTGGGGAAGATCTCACTCCCCACCTTCAAGCTCTACTACAAACTCACAGTAATCAAGACAATTTTGTACTGGCACAGGAACAGAGCCACAGACCAATGGGACAGAATAGAGACTGCAAACATTAACCCAAACATATATGGACTACTAATATTCGATAAAGGGGGCCATGGACATAAAATAGGAAAATGACAGTCTCTTCAACAGATGGTGCTGGAAAAACTAGACAGCTACATGTAAAAGAAAGAAACTGGATCACTGTCTAACCCCATACACAAAAGTAAATTCAAAATGGATAAAAAATCTGAATATAAGTCATGAAACCATAAAACTCTTAGAAAAAAACATAGGCAAAAATCTCTTGGACATAAACACGAGTGACCTCTTGAACATATCTCCCCAGGCAAGGGAAACAAAAGCAAAAATGAACAAATGGGACTATATCAAGCTGAAAAGCTTCTGTACAGCAAAGGACACCATCAATAGAACAAAAAGGTATCCTACAGCATGGGAGAATATATTCATAAATGACAGATCCGATTAAGGGTTGACATCCAAAATATATAAAGAGCTCACACACCTCAACAAACAAAAAGCAAATAATCCAATTAAAAAATGGGCAGAGGAGCTGAATAGACAGTTCTCTAAAGAAGAAATTCAGATGGCCAACAGATACATGAAAAGATGCTCCACATCACTTGTCATCAGAGAAATGCAAATTAAAGCCGCAATGAGATATCACCTCACACTAGTAAGGATGGTTACCATCCAAAAGACAAACAACAACAAATGTTGGTGAGGTTGTGGAGAAAGGGGAACCCTCCTACACTGCTGGTGGGAATGTAAATTATTTCAACCATTGTGGAAAGGAATATGGAGGTTCCTCAAAATGCTCAAAATAGAAATACCATTTGACCCAGGAATTCCACTTTTAGGAATTTACCCTAAGAATGCAGCACTCCAGTTTGAAAAAGACAGATGCACCTCTATTTATATTGCTGCACTATTTACAATAACCAAGATATGGAAGCAACCTAAATGTCCATCAGTAGATGAATGGATAAAGAAGATGTGGTACATATACACAATGGAATATTACTCAGCCATAAGAAAAAACAGATCCTACCATTTGCAACAACATGGATGGAGCTGGAGGGTATTATGCTCAGTGGAATAAGCCAGGCAGAGAAAGACAAGTACCAAATGATTTCACTCATATGTGGAGTATAAGAACAAAAGAAAACTGAGGGAACAAAACAGCAGCAGAAGCACAGAACCCAAGAATGGACTAACAGTTACCACAGGGAAAGGGACTGGGGAGGACGGGTGGGTAGGGAGGGATAAGGGTGGGAAAAAAGAAAGGGGGCATTACAGTTAACATGTATAGTGTGGGGGGTCACAGGGAGGGCTGTGCAACAGAGAGAAGACAAGTAGTGATTTTATAGCATCTTACTATGTTGATTGACAGTGACTGTGAATGTGTATGTGGGGGTGACTTGGTGAAGGGGGGAACCTAGTAAACATAATGTCCTTCATGTAATTGTAATTGTAGATTAATGATACCAAAGTAATATTAATAAAAATAAATAAATAAATAAATAGTAAATAAAATATAAAAAATTAAAAAAAAGAAAAGAAAAGAAATGGAGTAATGGCACATATTATAATATGGATGAACTTCTAATACAGTGTACGTGAAAGAAGCTAGTCACAAAACCTACATATCTTAGGATACTGTTTACATAAAATGTCTATAATAGGCAATCGTATAGACAGAAAGAAAATTAATGGTTGCAAGGTATTATGGGAAAGAAAATGAAATGTGAGACATAATGGGTTTAGGGTTTCTTTCTGCATTGATGAAAACATTCTGAAATTAGATTATAGTGATATTGCCTAATTTTGTACATATACTATAAAACATTGCATTGTATACTTCAAATAGGTGACCTTTTCAGAATATAAATTATATCACAATAAAGCCATTAGAATAAGATAAGAAGTCATTTGCCTTTTTTACTCTTTATTCTTTAACAAGTACATAGTGGGCTTTTCCAGAGATGTATAACATATGCTATCACCACAGATTATATAAGGAGCAAGCATAAGAATATACAAGAATCCTGATGACTTCTATAAATTCCATTTACTTTTCCTTAAAATCTATCATTTATGTTAGCAATTTTATTAATATGTTTAAATTAATTATTTCTTAAGTATGTTTAAATGTTCCCAGTTTCAGTTCCTAATACAGAAAATATCTAAAAATTATAATCCATATAAATAAAAGCTCTTTGTCATCTTCAATTACTTTTTTAAAATTTTTTATTAATGTATGACTGATATACACTCTTATGAAGGTTTCACATGAAAAAACAATGTGGTTACTACATTTACCCATATTATCAAGTCCCCATCCATACCCCAATGCAGTCACTGTCCATCAATGCAGCAAGTTGCCAGAGATCCACTATGTCCCTTCTCTGTGATACTCTATTCTCCCCATGATCCGCCACACCATGTGTACTAAACATAGTACCCCTCCATCCCCTTCTCCCTCCCTCCCCACCCGCCCTCCCACACCCTTCCCCTTTGGTAACCATTAGTTCATTCGTGGAGTCTCTGAGTCTGTTGCATTTTGTTTCTTCAGTTTTGCCTCATTGTTATACTCCATGAATGAGGGAAATCATTTGGCATTTGTCTTTCTCTGCCTGGCTTATTTCACTGAGCATAATGTCCCCCAGCTCCATCCATGTGGTTGCAAATGGTAGGATTTGTTTCTTTCTTACGGCTGAATAGTATTCCATTGTATATATGTACCACCTCTTCTTAATCCATTCATCTACAGATAGACACTTAGGTTGTTTCCATATCTTGGCTATTGTAAAAAGTGCTGCGATGAACATAGGGGTGCATATGTCTTTTTGAATCTGAGAAGTTGTATTCTCTGGGTATATTCCAAGGAGTGGGATTCCGGGGTCAAGTGGTATTTCTATTTTTAGTTTTTTGAGGAACCTCCATATTGCTTTTCACTATGGTTGAACTAGCTTACACTCCCACCAACAGTGTAGGAGAGTTCCCCTTTCTCTGCAACCTTGCCAACATTTGTTGTTCTTAGTCTTTTCAATGATGGCCATCCTTACTGGTGTGAGATGATACCTCATAGTGGTTTTAATTTGCAGTTCCCTGATGATTAGTGATGTGGAGTATCTTTTCATGTGTCTGTTGGCCATCTTAATTTCTTCTTTGGATAATCGTCTTTTCATATCCTCTGCCCATTTGTTCTTTAGATCATTTCCTTTTTGGGTGCTGAGGTGTGTAAGTTCTTCATATATTTTGGATGTTAATCCCTTTTCACATATGTCATTTACAAATATATTCTCCCATACTGTAGGATGCATTTTTGTTTTGTTGATGATGTCCTTTGCCATACAGAAACTCTTTAGTTTGATGTAGTCCCATGAGTTGATTTTTGCTTTTGTTTCCCTTTCTTGAGGAGATGGGTTCAGGAAGAAGTTGCTTATGCTTATATTCAGGAGATGTTTGCCTATGTTATCTTCTAAGAGTTTTATGGTTTCATGACTTACATTGAAGTCTTTAATCCATTTTGAGTTTACTTTTGTGAATGGGGTTAAACAATAATCCAATTTCATTCTCTTGCATGTACCTGTCCAGTTTTGCCAACACCAGCTGTTGAAGAGGCTGTCATTTCCCCATTGTATATCCATGGCTCCTTTATCATATATTAATTGACAATATATGGTTGGATTTATATCAGGGCTCTCCAGTCTGTTCCATTGGTCTATGGATCTGTTCTTGCGCCAGTACCAAGTTGTCTTGATTACTGTGGCTTTGCAGTAGAGCTTGAAGTTGGGTAGCATAATTCCCCCTGCTTTATTCTTCCTGCTCAGGATTGCTTTCCCAATTCAAGGTCTTTTGTGGTTCCATATGAATTTTAGGATGATTTTCTCTAGTTCATTGAAGAATGCTGTTGGTATTTTGATAGAAATTGCATTCAATCTATAGGTTGCTTTAGGCAGGATGGCCTTTTTGACAATATTAATTCTTCCTATCCATGAGCACGGGATGTGTTTCCATTTATTGGTATCTCCTTTAATTTCTCTCATGAGTGTCTTGTAGTTTTCAGAGTATAGGTCTTTCACTTCCTTGTTTAGGTTTATTCCTAGGTATTTTATTCTTTTTGATGCAATTGTGAATGGAATTATTTTCCTGTTATCTCTCTCTGCTAGTTCATTGTTAGTGTATAGGAATGCCATTGATTTCTGTGTATTAATTTTGTTTCCTGCATCTTTGCTGAATTCAGATATTAGATCTAGTAGTTTTGGAGGGCATTCTTTAGGGTTTTTTATGTACAACATCATGTATTCTGCAAATAGAGACAGTTTGACTCCTTCCTTGCCAATCTGGATGCCTTTTATTTCTTTGTGTTATCTGATTGCCCTGACAAGGACTTCCAGTACTATGTTGAACAGAAGTGAGGAGAGTGGGCATCCTTGTCTTGTTCCTGATCTTAAATGGAAAGCTTTCAGCTTCTCACTGTTAAGAATGATGTTGGCTGTGGGTTTGTCAAATATGGCCTTTATTATGTTGAGGTACTTGCCCTCTATATCCATTTTATTGAGAGTTTTTATCATAAATGGATGTTGAATTTTGTCAAATGTCTTTTCAGCATCTATGGAAATGATGATGTCGTTTTTGTCCTTCTTTTTGTTGATGTTGTGGACGATGTTGATGGATTTTCGAATGTTGTACCATCCTTGCATCCCTGGAATAAGTCCAACTTGGTCATGATGGATGATCTTTTTGATGTAATTTTGAATTCTGTTTACTAATATTTTGTTGAGTAATTTTGCATCTATGTTCATCAGGGATATTGGTCTGTAATTTTCTCTTTTTCTGGTGTCTTTGTCTGGTTTTGGTATTAGAGTGGTGCTGGCATAATAAAATCAGTTTGGAAGTATTCCCTCCTCTTCTATTTTGTGGAAAACTCTAAGGATAATGGGTATTAGGTCTTCACTAAATGTTTGATAAAATTCAGCAGTGAAGCTACCTGTTTTAGGGATTTTGTTCTTAGGTAGGTTTTTGATTACCAGTTCAATTTCATTGCTGGTAATTGGTCTGTTCAGAGTATGTGTTTCTTCCTTGGTCAGCCTTGGAAGGTTGTATTTTTCTAGAAAGTTGTCTATTTCTTCTAGGATATCCAGGTTGTTAGCATATAATTTTTCATAGTATTCTATAATAATTCTTTGTGTTTCTGTGGTGTCCATAGTGATTTTTTCCTTTCTCATTTCTGATTCTGTTTATGTGTATAGACTCACCTTTTTTCTTTATAAGTCTGGCTAGGGATTTATCTATTTTGTTTATTTTCTCAAAGAACCAGCTCTTGCTTTCATTGATTCTTTCTATTGCTTTATTCTTCTCAATTTTATTTATTTCTGCTGTAATCTTTATTATGACCCTCCTTCTATTGACTTTGAGCCTCATTTGTTGTTCTTTATCTAATTTCATTAATTGTGAGTTTAGACTGGTTATATGAGATTGTTCTTCTTTCTTGAGTTAGGCCTGTATTGCAATATACTTTCCTCTTAGCACAGACTTGACTGCGTCCCACAGATTTTGTGGTGTTGAATTATTGTTGTCATTTGTCTCCGTATATTGCTTGATCTCTGTTTTTCTTTGGTCATTGATCCATTGGTTATTTAGGAGCATGTTGTGAAGCCTCCATGTGTTTCTGGGATTTTTCATTTTCTTTGCATAATTTATTTCTAGTTTCATAGATTTGTGATCTGTGAAACTGGTTGGTACAATTTTAATCTTTTTGAATTTACTGAGGTTCTTTTTGTGGCCTAGTATATGATCTATTCTTGAAAATGTTCCATGTGCACTTGAGAAGAATGTGTATTCTGTTGCTTTTGGGTGTAGAGTTCTGTAGATGTCTGTTAGGTCCATCTATTCTATTGTGTTGTTCGGTGCCTCTGTCTCCTTACTTATCTTCTGTCTGGTTAATCTGTCCTTCAGAGTGAGTGGAGTGTAGAAGTCTCCTAGAATGAATGCATTGCATTCTATTTTCCCTTTTAATTCTTTTAGTATTTGTTTCACATATGTGGTTGCTCCTGTGTTGGGAGCATAGATATTTATAATGGTTATATCTTCTTGTTGGATTGACCCCTTTCTCATTATATAATGTCCTTCTTTGTCTCTTGTTACTTTCTGTGTTTTGAAGTCTATTTTGTCTGATACAAATACTGCAACTCCTGTTTTTTTTTCTGTTAGTTGCATGAAATATCTTTTTCCATCCCTTCACTTTTAGTCTGTGTATGTCTTTGGGTTTAAAGTGAGTCTATTGCAAGCAGTATATTGATGGGTCTTGTTTTTTATCTATTCAGTGACTCTATGTCTTTTGATTGGTGCATTCAGGCCATTTACATTTGGGGTGATTATTGATAGGTATATACTTATTGCCATTGCAGAGTTTAGTTTCGTGGTTACCAAAGGTTCAAGGTTAATTTCCTTACTATCTAAGTGTCTAACTTAACTCACTGAAGATGCTGTTACAAACACAATCTAAAGGTTCTTTTCTTTTTCTCCTCCTTTTTCTTCCTCCTCCATTCTTTATATATTAGGTATCATATTCTGTATTCTTTGTCTATCCTTTGATTGACTTTGGGGGTAGTTAATTTAATTTTGCATTTCCTTAGTAATTAGCTGTTCTACTCTCTTTACTCTGGTTTTATTTCCTCTGGTGACAGCTATTAAACCTTAGGAACACTTCCATCTATAGCAGTCCCTCCAAAATAGGCTGTAGAGATGGTTTGTGGGAGTTAAATTCTCCCAGCTTTTGCTTTTCTGGAAATTGTTTAATCCCTCCTTCAAATTTAAATGATAATCTTGCTGGATAAAGTATATTTGGTTTGAGGCCCTTCTACTTCATTACATTAAATACATCATGCCACTCCCTTCTGGACTGTAAGATTTCTGCTGAGAAGTCTTATGTTAGCCTGATGGGCTTCCCTTTGTATGTGATCTTATTTCTCTCTCTAGCTGCTTTTAATAGTCTGTCTTATCCTTGATCTTTGCCAGTTTGATTGCTATATGTCTTGGTGTTGTCTTCCTTGGGTACCTTGTGTTGGGAGATCTGTGTATCTCCATGGCCTGAGAGATTATCTCCTTCCCCATATTGGGGAAGTTTTTAGCAACTACGTCCTCAAAGACACTTTCTGTCCCTTTCTCTCTATTCTTCTTCTGGTATCCCTATAATGTGAATATTGTTCCATTTGGATTGGTCACACAGTTCTCTCAGTATTCTTTCATTCTCAGAGATCCTTTTTTCTCTCTGTGTCTCAGCTTCTTTGTATTCCTATTCTCTAGTTTCTATTTCATTTATTGTCTCCTCCACCATATCCAACCTGCTTTTAATACCCTCCATCATGCTCTTCAATAATTGGATCTCCGACTTGAATTCATTCCTGAATTCTTGGATATCTTTCCATACCTCCATTAGCAGGTTGATGATTTTTATTTTGAACTCCATTTCAGAAAGAGTTGTAAGGTCCATATCGTTTAAGTCTTTCTCTGGAGTTATATTAATTTTACTCTGGACCAGGTTCCTTTGGCATTTCATATTTGTATATAGTGCCTTCTAGTGTCCAGAAGCTCTACTGTGGAGCTGCTCAGTACCTGAAGCAATGTCGGGGGTCTCAGGGGAACAGTACTAGTGCCTGGGGGGAGGAAAGAGCTGTTCCCTGCTTCCCAGCTGCTGTGCCTGTCTCCACTGCCTGCACCAGTGGGCCAAGCACACAGGTGTAAGTTTTTGTCCCAGAGCAGCCGGATATGGATCCCTGCTTTCCACAAGTGGCTGGAATCTCAGTCTCTCCAGGAATTCTGCCTATATTAGCTTTCCAACCCTGCAATCATGAGAGTATGATGAAAGCACCATGAAATGTAGGTTTGTGCTCCCAGCACAGATCTCTGGAGCTAGATATTCAGCAGTCCCAGGCATCCACTCCCACCCTGTTCAGTTTCTCTTCCTCCTGTCAGTGATCTGGGGTGGGGGGAGGGCTTGGGTTGTGCCAGGCCACAGCTTTGTTACATTACCCTGTTCGTGAGGTCTGCTCTTTCCTCCAGGTGTGTGAAGTCTGGCACTGTCCTCTTTCCTCTTGTTCTCTCAGGATTAGTTGTGCCAACTATATTTTCTAATTGTATACAGTTTTAGCAGGAAGCCTCTGTCTCTCTTCTCACGCTACTATCTTTAATCCGTCATGACTAATTTCTTTCCTTCAATGACTTTTAAGAGTATAAAAGGACCTTAAAAAAAATCTGGAAACTGCTGAAGTAGGGAAATGAAAAAACGGTTGAGACAGTGAAGAAGAGTGTCACATATTTTGTATGCTGTGGCTGGAAGATGAATGTAAATTATTTTGTAGAAAAATCCTCTTTTTTCACATATTCTGATGCTTAAAAATTGTAATGAACTTTTCTAATGATTATAGAAGGATGAAAATGCAAAGGGAAAAATTATTTTTAGTTTTGTTTTGTTTTGACTTAGGAAATTATCATAAGGGCGTTTTTCAGACATCTTTGTTTCTACAAACTCTCCATGAAATAATTAATGGTAATAAAGTATTTTGAAAATAAATCTACAATACAGGTATCTTTTGTGATAGTTATGCTTAGAAACACAGCAAAGAACACATTTCAAGGAGAGTAACTCCAGCTAAGAGGAGAGATATTATCTGAGCAACCTCAGAGTAGTAAGTTTAGTCAAAAAAATTCAACTAAGTAAAAAATTCTCAGGAGTACATATCTTCAGTAGAAATATGCAGGCAAGAAAAGACACTTTATGGTGGTGGTTTCTACCATTTGTTTCTCTTTTCCACTGAATAATTCTAGTTAAATTCTAATAAACCCCTGATAAAATTTCAGATCTGAGCTTGAATCTGCCATTTAAAAATTCTGTTTTAAACTCTGCTCCACCTGAATTGCTTAAAATAAGGCAAACCTCATAAGGATGGTGGCAGAATTAAGTAAAAACTGCAGTTCAGTAAATATTCATTTCACTATGGTCCACTTTCTGTCACACAGATGGAGAAATCAAGGCATAAACAATAAATAATTTGCCTGACATAGTACAGATGCCAACAGGTGTCAGTGCAGGTGTTATTTCAAGGCTAATTTCAAATATCCTGATGTGTTTCAAAATCTTGGGCTATATTTTTTTGGAGGAGGTCATCAAAGAATGTGATTAGTGATAGACCCTCAGCTGGACCTGGGTCATCAGAGGCTTCTTAACCCTTCCCTTGTCCTTGGAATGTACGTTCTATGCACCATTCCCATAGCCAGAGCTGTTTCCAGGTCATAGCCTTGAGAGAATAAGGTGGTGTTGAGATCATCTGGATTGAATACCAGATTGAACACAGTTAAGGCCTCTATACAAACTTAAGATTTTGGCAGGTACTGTGAAAGACCTACTTATCTTGTAACCACAGAAGACGAGCCTCATAAGTAAGTTCAATTAGTGTCCAATGCTAGGTAGAAGTGTCATAAAAAATATTCCCAGTTATCCTATAAGCTGAAGATCTGACCATTTTTTGCCTAATTGTGGCAGAAATGTGTCCTCTTTGATTGAATTGTTACCTGCAGAATACTTGGGTTCTCTGAGTTCCTTCAAGGCACTCATGAGGTCAAAACTATTCTCATAGTAATACTAAATTGGAAGTAACCATTTTGTCTGAGTTGACATTTGCACTGATGGTGCAAAAGCAATAGTGGGAAAAATGCTGGATCTTTACAGGAATCAACACACTGGTACCAGTATCGGTAGTCTATTTCTCACTGCTATACATTCACAATTTAAAAAACTGGTTTCACTTTAAAATAGTCATATTAAAGCATTCAAAATACTAACTTTATTAAAATTCATGTGTTGCATTTGCAGTTAATATTCTGTGTACCAAAATTGGAAGTGTGGACAAAGCACCCCTGCAACATGCCACTCAACCACGTTTGTCTTGATGAAAAGCACTGGCATAATTTTTTGAGTTGCAAGCTGATACAGGGAACACATTTTAGTATAAAGAAAAACTGACAGACTAACTGGTTATTCAGATTGAGCTCTGGTAGACATTTTCTCAAAAGGAAAAATGAGAGCCTGTTATCTCAAGGAAAATAAGTAATAATATTTGATAAGAAATGCTTCAATCTTTGGAATATAGACATAACTTAGTATATCAATAATTTCCAAATAAACAAAGCATTGAGGTACAAAACCATACATGAGTATTAGATCAATGCAAAATATAAAATATAATGAAAGACTATGAAAAGTTCACTGATGTGATTTAATATTCCACATTGAAACAAACCTTTAAGAAACTACCATTTGTGACTTGAAACTAATTTTGCTATAGAACAGAGGAAAACAAATAATCTTTATTTGCAAGTAATATCATTTTTATGCATACTATGAGTAGAATGAATGGACTTAATATGTAATTATCATCCACATGAAAGAATACATATAATTTCTAAGATCAAAATCGACTGATCTGTGTAGACATGATACATATAAATTTGGTTTATTAATTACCACATTTATTTATCACAAGGTATATCCATTTATATTTAAACCCAGAGAACGAAGCATTGATCATACGTTTTACCTCATAATTGATTTATTGAAATATATTTTGTCTTGAGATACTTTGCCTAGAAGTGATTACACCTGCTTAATATTCACATAGGATTTTAAGGAAGTTATGCCATCTGTTCACTTTCAGATCTTAAATTAATGACCTTCAAATACCAGGTGAGGTGTTTATTAAATCCAGATTTCTTTGCTTAGTACAAAACAAACAGTCCTCTTTATGAGGATACTTGCAAGATTATTTTCAACTCACTTTTTTTTAACAAAGAAAAAAATGTACTTATATAAGCAGTTAGATTTGGTTTTAGCTTATTGGGCATTTTTAGTCAAGCAATTGATCTCTTTAGCTTTTTAAAGTCCACATTGACAGAAATAGGGCTTCACCACAGCAAATACATATAAAAATACGGCATGGAATATTACCTCATTTCTGGAAGCACTTGATATTTCTATCCTCCTTTATTTGCCATATTTTAATTTAATTTTGGTATCAGTAATATACATTATCATGAGCAACATTGTGGTTACTAGATTCCCCCCAATATTAAGTCCCCACCACATATCCCATTACAGTTACTGTACATCAGTGTAGTAAGATGATATAGAATCATTACTTGTCTTCTCTGTGCTAAACTGCCTTCCCCGTGCCCCACCCCCTACATTATGTGTGCTAATCATAATGTCCAATTTTCCCCTTATCCCTCCCATCCCACCCAGCCTCCCTTGTCCCTTTCCCTTTGGTAACTGTTAGTCCATTCTTGGGGTCTGTGATTATGCTGCTGTTTTGTTTGTTCAGTTTTTGCTTTGTTCATATACTCCACAGAAGAGTGAAATCATTTGATACTTGTCTTTCCCCACCTGGCTTATTTCACTGAGCATAATACCCTCTAGCTCCATCCATGTTGTAGCAAATGGTAGGAGTTGTTTTCTTCTTATGGATGAATAATATTCCACTGTGTATATGTACCACATCTTCTTTATCCATTCATCTACTGATGGGCACTTAGGTTGCTTCCAATTCATGGCCATTGTAAATATTCCTGCGGTAAACATAGGAGTGTATATGTCTTTTTCAAACTGGGCTCCTGCATTCTTAGGGTAAATTCCTAGGAGTGGAATTCCTGGGTCAAATGGTATTTCTATTTTGAGTTTTTTTGGAACCAACATACTGCTTTCCACAATGGTTGAACTAATTTACATTCCCACTGCAGTGTAGAAGGGTTCACTTTTCTCCACATCCTCTCCAACATTTGTTGTTGTTTGTCTTTTGGATGTTGGCCATCCTAACCGGTGTGAGGTGATATCTCATTGTGGTTTTAATTTGCATTTCTCTGATGATTAGTGATGTGGAGCATCTTTTCATGTGTCTGTTGGCCATCTGAATTTCTTCTTTGAAGAAGTGTCTGTTCAGATATTCTGCCCATTTTTTAATTGGATTATTTGCTTTTTGTTTGTTGAGGTGCATGAGCTCTCTGTATATTTTGGATGTCAAACTTTTATCAGATATGTCATTTATGAATATATTCTCCCATACTGTAGGATGCCTTTTTGTTCTACTGACTGTGTCCTTTGCTGTACAGAAGATTTTTAGTTTGATATAGTCCCACTTGTTGATTTTTGCTTTTGTCTCACTTGCCTATGGAGATATGTTCATGAACAAATTGTTCTTGTTTATATTTAAGAGACTTTTCCCTATGTTTTCTTCTAAGATATTTATGGTTTCATGACTTACATTCAGGTCATGATCCATTTCGACTATACTTTTGTGTATGGAGTTAGACAGTAATCCAGTTTCATTCTCTTACATGTAGATGTCCAGTTTTGCCAACACCAGCTGTTGGAGAGGTTGTCATTTCCCCATTGTATATTTATGACTCCTTTGTCACATATTAATTGACCATATATTCTTGGGCTAATATCTGGACTCTCTATTCTGTTCCAGTGGTCTATGGGTCTTTTCATGTGCCAGTATCAAATTTTCTTGATTACTGTGGCTTTGTAATAGAACTTGAAGTTGGAAAGCAAGTTCCCCCCTGCTTTATTCTTCCTTCTCAGGAGTGCTTTGGCTATTTTGGATCTTTTGTGGTTCCATATGAATTTTAGAACTACTTGTTCCAGTTCATTAAAGAATGCTGTCAGTATTCTGAAAGAGATTACATTGAATCTGAATCTGAAGATTGCTTTAGCCAGGATGGCCATTTTGACAATATTAATTCTTCCTACTCAAGAGCATGGGATGAATTTCCATTTATTAGTGTCCTCTTTAATTTCACTGAAGAGTGTCTTGCAGTTTTCAGAGTATAGGTCTTTCACTTCCTTGGTTAGGTTTATTCCTAGGAATTTTATCCTTTTTGATGCAATTGTGAATGGAATTGTTTTCCTGATTTCTCTTTCTGCAAGTTAATCATTAGTATGTAGGAATGCAACAGATTTCTGTGTATTAATTTTGTATCCTGCAACTTTGTTGAATTCAGGTATTAGTTCTAGTAGTTTTGGAATAGATTCTTTAGGGTTTTGTATGTACAATATCATGTCACCTGCAAACAGGGACAGTTTGACTTCTTACTTACCAACCTGGATGATTTTTATTTATTTGTGTTGTTGTCTAATTGCTGTGGCTAGGACCTCCAGTACTATGTTGAATAAAAGCAGGGTGAGTGGCCATACTTGTCTTCTTCCCAATCTTAGAGGAAAAGCTTTCAGCTTCTCACTGTTAAGTATGATTTTGGCTGCAGGTTTGTCACATCTTATGTTGAGGTACTTGCCCTCTATACCCATTTTGTTGAGAGTTTTTATCATGAACAGATGTTGAATTTTGTTAAATGCTTTTTGAGCATCTATGGAATTGACCATGTGTTTTTTGTCCTTCTTTTTGTTGATGTGGTGGATGATAATGGATTTTTGAATGTTGTACCATCCTTGCATCCCTGGGATGAATTCCACTTGATGATGTTATATGACACTCTTCATGTATTTTTTAATTTGGTTTGCTAATATTTTGTTGAGTATTTTTGCATCTATGTTCATCAGGTATATTGATCTGTAGTTTCCTTTTTTTGTGGCGTCTTTGCATGGTTTTGGTATAGAGTGATGCTGTCTTCAAATAATGTTTTTGGAAATATTCCCTCTTCTTCATTTTTGTAAAACTTTAAAGAGAATGAGTATTATGTCTTCTCTAAACGTCTGGTAAAATTCAGCGGTGAATCCATCTGGCCTGAGAATTTTGTTCTTGGGTAGTTTTTTTGATAACCGATTTAATTTCATTGCTGGCAATTGGTCTGTTTATATTTTCTGTTTCTTCCTTAGTCAGTCTTGGAAGGTTGTATTTTTCTAGAAAGTTGTCCATTTCTTCCAGTTATCGAATTTCTTAGCATATAGATTTCAATATTCTCTAATAATTTTTTGTATTTCTGTGGTGTCCGTAGTGATTTTTCCTTTCTCATTTCTGATACTGTTTATGTGTGTAGATTCTCTTTTGTTCATAATAAGTCTGGCTAGGGTTTTATCTATTTTTTTAATTTTATCAAAGAACATATTCTTGGTTTCATTAATTTTTTCTATTGTTTTATTCTTCTCAGTTTTGTTTATACATGATGGTAGCTAATGAATGAATAATATACATTATTTTATTTTGTATTTTTCTATTTTCTCATTTTAATAATTTTCATTTGAAGAGTTCCTTGTATATTTTGGATAACTGCCTTTTAACATGTTTGTCTTTTGCAAATATTTACTAGTTTATGGCTGTCTTATTCTCTTGACATTGCCTTTCACAGAGCAACAGTTTTTTATTTTAAGGAAATCCAGCTTACTTCTTTCAGGGGTTGTGCCTTTGGTATTGTATCTAAAGAGTCACCAGCATATATAAGGTAATCTGTGTTTTCTCTCAACTTATCTCTAGAAGTTTTATAGTTTTGCATTTTACATTTAGGTCTACAATTTATTTTGGGTTAATTTTTGTAAAGGGTGTAAGGATTTTGTTGAGGTTCGCTTTTTGTTTCTGCATGTGTCTAGTTGTTCTAGCACTATTTGTTGAAGACTATCTTTGCCCCCACTGCATTGTCTTTTTCCCTTCAAAGATACATTGAATAATAAGGTAGGTCTATTTCTGAGCTCTCTAGTCTGTTCTATGGACTCATTTATCTATTATTTCAACAATGCATCACTCTCTTGATTACTATAGCTTTATAATAAGTCTTAAACCTGGTAGCATCAGGCCTCCAATTTTGTTCTAAAATACTATATTAGTCATTCTAGGTCTTTTATCTCTCCATATTCACTTTAGAATCAGTTTGTTGTTATCTACAAAATAATTTTCTGGGATTTTGATTGAAAGTGTAGTGAATGTACAGGTCAAGTACTTATACTTTTAACAATATGGCATTTTCTTCCATGAACAGAATATTTCTCTACTTATTAGTTATTATGTTTTACTCATCAGAGCTTTAAATCATTACTCATATAGGTCTTGTACATATTTTGTTATATTTACACTGATTTTTTCCATTTGGGGGGCATTAATGCAACTGGTACTGTGTTTTTAATTCAAATTCCACTTGTTTATTGTTGGTGTATAGGAAAGCAGCTGAATTTTTCATATTAACGTCATACACTGAAAACTTATTCTAATGTCTTATAAGTTTCAGGAGTCTTTTTATCAATTCTTTTGCATTTCCTACATAGATGATCATGTTCCCTTCAGACAGTTTTATTTCTTCCTAATCTGTATTTCTTTTATTTTCCTTACATGTTTTATTGCATTAACTACAAGTTCCAGTACAGTGTTGGAAAGGAGGGATGAGAGGGGAAATCTTTCTTATATGAAATCAAATTTTGTCAGATGCTTTTTCTGCATCTGTCAATAATATGTAGATTTTCTTTTTTAGCTTGTTGATGTGATGGATTACTTTTAATTTTTCACTGTTAAACCATCCTTGCATACTTAGTGTAAACCCACTTCATCAAGATGTATAATTACTTTTATACATTACTTGGTTTGATTTCTTAATATTTTGTTGAAGATTTTTGCACATTTGTTGATGAAAAATATTGTCCTTTAGTTTTCTTTTCTTGCAATATCTTTGTCTTGTTTTGGTATTAGGGTAATACTAGTCTCATTAAATACCTTAGGAAGTACTCCCTCTGCTTCTATTTTTTTAAAAATGACTTTGAAGGATTGGTTAAATTTCTTTCTCAAATGTTGAGTAGAATTGACAGGGAACCCATCTGGACCTAGCACTTGCTGTTTTGGAAGGTTATTAATTATTGATTCAACTTCTTTAATATATATAGGTATTCAGATAGCTTATTTCTTCTGGGGTGAGTTTTAGCAGCTGTATCTTTCAAGGAATTGGTTGGTCTATTTTAACCTGATTATCAAATTTGTGGGCATAAACTTTTTCATAGTATATTTTTGCTAGCCTTTTAATGTCCATGGGATATGTAATGATGCCTTTCTCTCATTTTTGATGCTCTTTTTTCTTATTTAGCCTGGATAGAGGCTAATTGATATTATTGACCTTTTCATGGAAAAACCATTTGGTTTGACATTCTGATTTCCTATTTTCAATTTTATTGTTTTTCCTCTACTTTTTATTTCTTTTCTGCTGCTTATTTTTACATTTAACTTACTCTTGTTTCTCAAGTTTCCTAAAGTAGAAATTTAAATTACTGAATTTTTAATTAATCTGCTATTCTAATATTGCATTCTATGCTACAAATTTCCCTTTAAGCTCTGCTTCACTGCTTCCCATAAATTCTGATAAGTTGTGTTTTCATTTAATTAAAAATAATTAAAAATTTCTCATTCTCTTTTCTTTGACTTATGTGTTATTTGGAAGTGTGTTGTTTAACCTCCATGTATTTTAGATCTTCCAGTTATCTTTTTTACTGATTTCTAGTTTATTTCCATAATGATCTGACAGCAGACATTGGATGAACTTTATTCTTTTAAATTCATTAGTGTTTTATAACCCAGAATGTGGTGTAGACTTTGTGAATATTCCATGTGACCTTAAGAAAAATGTGTATTACCAGTTGATTGATGGTATTGTTAAGTTCAACTCTGCTCCTTCTCTTGCACTTTTAAAGGATAATATTGCAGGGTATAGAAATCTAGGTTGATAGATTTCTTTTACCTCAGCACTTTAAGTTTTCATCCCACTTTCTTTTTGATTACATGATTTTTGAGAAGTCAGATGTAATCTAATTTTTATTACTCTATAAAAAAGGTGCTTCTCTCCCTCAATTGCTTCTAATACTTTTTCTTTTTCTTTGATTTTCTATAGTTTGAAAATTATATGCCTAGGTATAGCCTTCTGGCAGTCATCTTCCTCAGTGTTGTCTGAAATTGCTCTATCTTTGGTTTGATATCTGACACTAGTTTAGAGAAAAATCAGTACTTATTGTTGAAAATGTTTCTTCTGTTTCTTTTTTCTTCTCCTGCTGTTCTCATTATGCCATAGTGTTTCTTTCATATTTGTCCTAGTCTTTGGGTATCTTGGTCATTTTGCTTTTTTATTCTCTTTGTTTTTCAGTTTTGGAGGTTACTATTCACATATCCTCAAGCTCATTTCAGATGTGTTCATTCTCCTAATATGCCTATTAAAGACATTCTTCATTTTAATTACAGTGACAGTCTTTCTGGTCTCTAGCACTTCTTATTGGCTCTTTCTTAGGATGTCCATCTCTCAGCTTACATTGCCCATCTCTGCTTGCATATTGCTTACTCTATCCATTACAGCCCTTAGCATATTAATCAGTTATTTTAAATTTGCAACCTGATAATTCTAACTTTCCTGTCATGTCTGGTTCTCATACTTACTTGGTCTCTCCAAATTGTGTTTTTTGCCCTTTGGTGTACCAATTAAGTTTTTCTTGATGGTTGGACATAATTTACTGAGATAGCAAAAGTATACACAGGCCTTTAGTAATGTGTAGGTGATATGTTAGTGGAGGGGAAGTGTTCTATAGTTCTATGATTAATCTTAGTCTTTCAGTGAACTTATGCCTCTGGACTGTGCACTTCACAATAGTTTTTCAGTCCTGTTTGTTTTTCACCCATTTATGTAGAACAGAGTGATTAGAGTGGCCTAGAGTTGGGTATTTCCCTTTCCCCAGGTAAATTAGGTTCTTATAAGACCCAACAGCTTATGCTCTGGTTAACAAGAATCAAGTGCCATGATGTATCTCAAATGGTTCTTTTTCTCCTTGTGCTTTTATAAGTAGGAGGAGATTTTCTAAGACACTTATGTGAGAATCTGGTGGACTTCCTTGAGGTAAATCTCAGAAAACTGTGAAGACCCCTCTATGACTGAGTACCAGAGTTTTTAACACACAGATTTGTCCAGATTGAGCTTCTAGTAATTCAGATTTTCCTCACCTGCACTCATTCCCATGGTGGTTTCCCATGGGTGAGTCTCTGCTTTAGTAAGCCAATTCCCTGTACTCACCTGTCCATCTTTCCAATGTTGGGAAACACAGTTATCCTGTATCTTTCCCTCTCTTACAGATCTTAGAAAAGTTACTGATTTTCTTATCTGTTTAGCTTTATACTTATTGTTAGGATGGAGTGGAAAGCTCCTTATATATGGAAACAGAAACAAGAAATGATGGCCTGTTCTGGTTTCATGTTTTTTAGGAAACTATGAAGAGCTAAAGTTATCATATGGATATTTCAGAAAATTGAGTTTTCAAAATATAGAACCATAATGTATAAGATAAAAACATCTTACACTGACATAAATGTTCACTCCAAGGACATATTTTGGTCCTCGGATTCTGGGTTTTATGGGCCTTCATACAAAGGATAAGGTTGCAATAGAAAGGTATATTGTAGTTGGTGTGACTATGTTACAGACTGTCCAGCTCCTGATGTATAATGAACTGTTCTTTACCAGATAGACTGCATGTTTACAATACTCAGTTAATACATCTGGCTGACTTTAATTGCATTAGCTTTGTCACACCAGAGGTGGCATAACTTTCATGTGAGATAATTAGGTTTGCTCAATTTAAACAGACACATTAATGCAGCTCAGCAAGACTCAATTAAATCTGTTTTCAAAGCAAAATCACAATGTGAGGCATTGTGGGTAATGTTATGCAAATTGTCATATTGGCAGAGAAATTGAGTAAGGTTTCTGCAGTGCCTATTGGCACAAAATACATTTCTCTATTTGAAATATCAAGGCAAAAATAGCAAATGCCTGTGCTCTGATTTCTCTTTCTCGGTGCTTATCAAAGTGATTCAGCTGTTGGCCTTGTCACATGTATTGTTTTTTCACTTAGGTCATCTTTAAGTAATTTTGAAAGTCTTTATTATAACCAGACTATCAAATGTTTCACAGTTTAAACATAATTTGTCTTCCACTAGACATCAGCCATAATCAAAGATTCATCTTCTTTATATTGCCTCCATTTCCAACAAGGGTGTTTATCAGTAAGCAAGGGAGACCATGTATAATCTTAATGAAATACAATGACCATTCTCAATGGGTGGCAGCTTCTGTTTCTCTGTATAAATATGTTTATGTATGACACAGTTTGACACTTGAAGAAAATACCAATGCTGTTATGGAGTTAAATATATGAATTTTAACAAAACTATCCACTATATGCCAATAATATCTCCAGAAATAACATGAATTTTTATTGATTTCATAATTTAAATGTCTAATTTAATAACAGGATACTAATTTTGAGTAGAAACTTTTTTAACTTCTAATAAATTAAAAGTTAACTTAAAATGTTTTGAAGTCCGATGTGTGGTTGCAAGAAATTAATTCACATTATTCATTATATACACAAAATCATATATATGTAAATGTATTTATATAATTACATAAATAAATGTAAAACATTAATATATACAATATAAATTAAATATGTAAAATATACAGTTTATAAATTTTTTCCCTGTCAGTGATATTACAAAATCTTCTCTTCCCTTGACTCATTACTTATAATACTCCTTCTAATTTTAATCCTACAGAACATTTGGAACACGTTTGGTATTATTTTGTTTGACTCCTTTGAAAAACATACACAAGATTATATTTTTCAAGAGTCTGTCAACGCTCGTTTTAAATAACACAAAGGTTTTATTATAAATATTTTATAAAGTTTAACACTATATTCTTGAAGGATTATCTCATTTTTAAATTAGGCAACATAAATGCATAAAAGTAGGCAAATCTATACTGTTTAGGTTTGCAGAAAAGTTTGTTAGAAATAGAGATCAACATGATACAATGAGTCTTGCAGTGTGTATATGATAAATAAAAATGGATCTGGTAAATAGTTTTCTATTTTTCTTCATGGTTTACTTCTGTACAGAGGTTACATAACTTTTACATTAAGGACCTTAGAAGAAAATAAACTTTGAAAAATACATTCCTAGAAATGTAATATTACTCTGATTATTTACCTGAAACTGGAATACTTGATGATTCTGGGTAATCTTTGTTTTAAAGAGATAAGATTTTCAGAAGAAAAGATTCATATCAGAGGACAAATCTCATTTTTAATATTAAGTTCCAGAAACCTGATGCTTGATACTAGTGTTTATTAATATTTTGAATAGTATGTAAGATGACAAAAATAATTCTGCTGATATAGAAAGAAAATTAGTGCAAGGGATGTTGTTACATGATAGTGAAAATACAGAAAAATACTAGGGCTTCTTATTTTGATGTGCAAGAACCCTTTATGAATAGTCTATCACTACTGAAATATGAGCTCTATGCTAACAAAACGTGAGAGTTTATGATAAATTGTAAAGATCACTGTCATCATCTGGTACTTTTTTATTGGTGCAGGTATTTGTGGCAGTGTTTTTTAAAATCTTAATAAGAGAATACATATATCACATCTCAGAATTTAGTCATACAGAAAATGTTCTCACTTTCTATTATACTGTTCAAAGTAAAAACTAATTTAAAAACTTAGTAAAATATTTTTGTTACAAAAGCTAGAGCTTTTATTTTATATCTAGTTCTAATTCTAATAATTTCAAATAGAATAAATTAATAAGAACTCTGAAAATCTATTAGTCATTTGTAGGATATGAAGTATTCTACATGAGATTACATATTTGGTGTTCAAACTTCCCCCTTACACATGTTTATTCTACAGGAATTCATATATTTATTAAATGACTATTTATTTATTGGCTACAAAGTACAACATACTTTGTTAGATGTTAGGCTACAATGGTGACTAAGTCTAAGCCTTCAAGTAATTTATAGTGTTTGTTTATTCAGGAGACTGTTTTTGTTTGTTTATTGAAGTATAGTTAATATATAATATTTTATTTTTTCAAATAAATAGTGGTTCAACAATTACACACATCAAATTTCACCCTAACTACTACAGTTACTAACTGTCAACATAGAAAGGTGTTACAGAACCACTGGCTATATTACCTCCCTGTGACCAACTCATACTATGATTGAGATTTTTGTGCCCTCTTTATCACCCTCACCATCCCCACCTAACCCAACAATGAACTGGCAGAAAGATAAATCAGGAAAACAAGTCCATTTATAATTTCATCAAAAAAAAATGAAACTAGAAATAAACCTAACCAGGCTGGTGAAAGGCTTGAACTCTGAAAACTACAAGACACTCATGACAGAAATTCAAGAAGGCACTAATAAGCATCTATCCCATGCTCATGGATAGGAAGAATTAATATTACCAAAATGGCCATCCTATCCAAAACAATTTACAGATTTCATTCAGTCCCTAACAAAAAACAACGGTATTTTCAGATAACTAGAGCAAATAATCCTCATATTCATATGGAACCACAAAAGACCCCAAATAGCCAAAGCAACATTAAGAAAGAACAAAGCTGGGTGTATTATGCTCCCTGACTTCAAACTATCATACAAAGCTATAGTAATCAAAGCTGTATGGTATTGGCACAAGAACAGACCCATAGGCCAAAAGAACAGAATAGAGACCACAAAAATAAACCCGTGCATATATGGTCAATTAATATATGATAAAGGAGCCATGAATATACGATGGGTAAAGACACTCTCTTCAATAACTGTGTTGGGAAACTGGACAGCTACATGCAAGAGAATGAAACCAGACTACTGTCTAACTCCATACACAAAGGTAAACATGGAATGGATTAAAGACCTAAATGTAAGATGTGAAACCATAAAACCCTTAGAAGAAAACATAGACAAAAATCTCTTGAACATGAAGATGGTGGCATGAGTAGAGCAGTGGAAATCTCCTCCCAAAACCACATATATCTATGAAAATATAACAAAGACAACTCTTCCTAGAATAGAGACCAGAGGACACAGGACAACATCCAGACTGCATCCACACCTGCGAGAACCCAGCACCTCACGAAGAGGATAAGATACAAGCTCCAGAACCATGGGACAAGAGTGCCCCTCTCTCCAGATCCTGGCGGGAGGAGAGGAGTCAGAGTGGGGACGGAGAGGGAGCCCAGGACTGCTAAACACCCAGCCCTAGACATCTGCACCAGAGCGCAGACACAGTGCATGCGTGGAGGGCTGAAAACTAGGGAAACAGGACAGCAAGACCGGTGAGTAGGTCCCTGAGGCCGGCGCTTGAGGACAAAGAAAAGTGAGCGGGTTTTTTTTTTGTTTTTCTTTGGTGTTGTTGTTTTGTTTTGGTGAGTGCTTTTTGGAAGTCTTAAAGGGGCAGGGCAGGACACTTAGTCAAGAGGTAGAGAATCTGGGGATCTCTGGGCACTCTAACCTCCTGGGCAGCAGGGATCATGGAGGCCCCTTATGGAGACAAATAGCCTCCTTGATGCTCCACCTCCAATGAGGCTCCAACATTATGCAGTAGCAGTCCGAGACAGGCCACGCCCACAGCAACAGCGGAGATAAACTCCATAGCAGCCGGGCAGGAAGCAGAAGCCCTGTCCACGTGCAGCTGCCCTGTATAAGCCAATAGAGGTCGCTGTTCTCCCAGGAGAGGAAGGCCACAAACCAACAAGAAGGGAAGTTCTTCCAGCCTTCACTCATTCCAGCTATGCAAACTATTTCTATCACCATGAAAAGACGAAATTACAGGCAAACCAAGATCACGGAGGCAACACCAGAGAAGGAGACAGACCTAAGCAGTCTTCCTGAAAAAGAATTCAAAATAAAAATCATAAACATGCTGACGGAAATGCAGAGAAATATGCAAGAGCAATGGGATGAAGTCCGGAGGGAGATCACAGATGCCAGGAAAGAGATTACAGAAGTGAAACAAACTCAGGAAGGATTCATAAGCAGAATGGATAAGATGCAAGAGGCCATTGACGGAATAGAAACCAGAGAATAAGAACGCATAGAAGATGACATATAGAGAGATAAAAGGATCTACAGGAATGAAACAATATTCAGAGAACTGTGTGAACAATCCAAAAGGAACAATATCCATATTATAGGGGTAACAAGAAGAAGAGAGAGGAAAAGGGATAGAAAGTTTCTTTGAAGAAATAATTGCTGAAAACTTCCCCAAACTGGGGGAGGAAATAATCGAACAGACCACGGAAATACACAGAACCCCCAACAGAAAGGATCCAAGGAGGACAAAACCAAGACATATAATAATTAACATGGCAAAGATCAAGGAAAAGGAAAGAGTTTTAAAGGCAGCTACAGAGAAAAAGGTCATCTATGAAGGAAAACCCATCAGGCTATCATCAGACTTCTCGACAGAAACCCTACAGGCCAGAAGAGAATGGCATGATATATTTAATGCAATGAAACAGAAGGGCCTTGAACCAAGAATACTGTATCCAGCACGACTATCATTTAAATATAATGGCGGGATTAAACAATTCCCAGACAAGAAAAGCTGAGGGAATTTGCCTCCCACAAACCACCTCTACAGGGCATCTTACAGGGACTGCTCTAGAAGGGAGCACTCTTAAAAAGAGCACAGAACCGAACACCCAACATATGAAGAATGGAGGAGGAGGAATAAGAAGGGAGAGAAGAAAAGAATCTGCAGACAGTATATATAACAGCTCAATAAGTGAGCTAAGTTAGGCAGTAAGATACTAAAGAGGCTAACCTTGAACCTTTGGTAACCACGAATCTAAAGCCTGCAATGGCAATAAGTACATATCTTTCAATAGTCACCCTAAATGTAAATGAACTGAATACACCAATCAAAAGACACAGAGTAATATAACGGATAAAAAAACAAGACCCATCTATATGCAGCTTACAAGAAACTCACCTCAGACCCAAAGACATGCACAGACTAAAAGTCAATGGATGGAAAAACATATTTCAGGCAAACAACAACAAGAAGAAAGCAGGGGTTGCAGTCCTAATGTCAGACAAAATAGGCTTCAAAACAAAGAAAGTAACAAGAGATAAAGAAGGACACTATATAATGATAAAGGGCTCAGTCCAACAAGAGGATATAACCATTCTAAATACATATGCACCCAACACAGGAGCACCAGCATATGTGAAACAAATACAACAGAACTAAAGGGGAAAATAGATTGCAATGCATTCATTTTAGGAGACTTCAACATACCACTCATCCCAAACGATAGATCCACCTGGCAGAAAATAAGTAAGGACACGGAGGCACTGAACAGCACAGTAGAACAGATGGACCTAATAGACATCTATAGAACTCTACATCCAAAGGCAAAAGGATATACATTCTTCTCAAGTGCACTGGAACATTCCCCAGAATAGACCACATACTAGCTCACAGAAAGAGCCTCAGCAAACTCCAAAATATTGAAATTCTACCAACCAAGTTTTCAGACCAGAAAGGTATAAAACGAGAAATAAACTGTACAAATAAAGCAAAGAGGCTCACAAACACATGGAGGCTTAACAACATGCTCCTAAATAATCAATGGATCAACGAACAAATTAAAATAGAGATCAAGGAATATATGGAAAGAAATGACAACAACAACAGAAAGCCACAACTTCTGTGGGATGCAGCAAAAGCCGTCTTAAGGGGAAAGTATATAGCGATCCAGGCACACTTGAAAAAGGAAGAACAATCCCAAATGAATAGTCTAACATCACATTTATCGAAACAGGAAAAAGAAGAACAAATAAGGCCTCAAGTCAGCAGAAGGAGGGATATAATAAAGATCAGAGAAGAAATAAACAAAATTGAGAAGAATAAAACAATAGCAAAAATCAATGAAACCAAGAGCTGGTTCTTTGAGAAAATAAACAAATAGATAAGCCTCTAGCCAAATTTATTAAGAGAAAAAGAGAATCAACACAAATCAACAGAATCAGAAATGAGAATGGAAAAATCACGACAGACTCCACAGAAATACAAAGAATTATTAAAGACTACTATGAAAACCTATTTGCCAACAAGCTGGAAAACCTAGAAGAAATGGACAACTTCATAGAAAAATACAACCTTCCAAGACTGAACAAAGAAGCAACACAAAAGTTAAACAAACCAATTACGAGTAAAGAAATTGAAAAGGTAATCAAAAAAATACCCAAGAACAAAACCCCCGGGCCTGACGGATTTACCTCGGAATTTTATCAGACACACAGAGAAAACATAATACCCATTCTCCTTAAAGTTTTCCAAAATATAGAAGAGGAGGGAATACTTCCAAACTCATTC
Source organism: Manis pentadactyla (assembly GCF_030020395.1). Lineage (NCBI taxonomy): Eukaryota > Metazoa > Chordata > Mammalia > Pholidota > Manidae > Manis > Manis pentadactyla. Next base: position 65,745,173 of record NC_080028.1, read on the forward strand.
TATGAAGCCAACATCACCATAATACCAAAACCAGGCAAAGACCCCACCAAAAAAGAAAATTAGAGACCAATATCCCTGATGAATGTAGATGCAAAAATACTCAATAAAATATTAGCAAACCGAATTCAAAAGTACATCAAAAGTATCATACACCATGACCAAGTGTGATTCATCCAGGGATGCAAGGATGGTACAACATTCGAAAATTAATCAACATCATCCACCGCACCAACAAAAAGAAATAAAAAAACCACATGATCATCTCCATAGATGCTTAAAAAGCATTTGAAAAAAATTCAACATCCATTAATGATAAAAACTCTCAACAAAATGGGTATAGAGGGCAAGTACCTGAACATAATAAAGGCCATATATGATAAACCCACAGCCAACATTATACTGAACAGCGAGAAACTGAAAGCTTTTCTTCTGAGATGGGGAACAAGACAGGGATGCCACACCTCCTCACTGTTATTTTAAATAGTACTGGATGTTCTAGCCACGGCAATCAGACAAAACAAAGAAACACAAGGAATCAGATTGGTAAAGAAAAAGTTAAACTGTCACTATTTGCACATGACATGATATTGTACATAAAAAATCCTAAAGACTCCACTCCAAAACTACTAGAACTGATATCGGAATACAGCAAAGTTGCAGGATACAAAATTAACACACAGAAATCTGTAGCTTTCCTATACACCAACAATGAACCAATAGAAAGAGAAATCAGGAAAACAACTCCATTCACAATTGCATCAAAAAAAAAAAATACCTAGGAATAAACCTAACCAAAGAAGTGAAAGACTTATACTCTGAAAACTACAAGTCACTCTTAAGAGAAATTAAAGGGGACACTAACAGATGGAAACACATCCCATGCTCGTGGCTAGGAAGAGTTAATATTGTCAAAATGGCCATCTTGCCCAAAGCAATATACAAATTTGATGCAATCCCTATCAAATTACCAGCAATATTCTTCAATGAACTGGAACAAATAATTAAAAAATTCATATGGAAACACCAAAGACCCAGAATAGCCAAAGCAATTCTGAGAAAGAAGAATAAAGTAGGGGGGATCTCACTCCCCAACCTCAAGCTCTACTACAAAGCCATAGTAATCAAGACAATTTAGTACTGCACAAGAACAGAGCCACAGACCAGTGGAACAGATTAGAGACTCCAGACATTAACCCAAACATATATGGTCAATTAATATTTAATAAAGGAGCCATGGACATACAATGGGGAAATGACAGTCTCTTCAACAGATGGTGCTGGCAAAACTGGACAGCTACATGTAAGAGAATGAACTGGATCACTCTCTAACTCCATACACAAAAGTAAATTCAAAATGGATCAAAGACTTGAATGTAAGTCATGAAACCATAAAACTCTTAGAAAAAAACATAGGCAAAAATCTCTTGGACATAAACATGAGTGACCTCTTGAACATATCTCCCCGGGCAAGGAAAACAAAAGCAAAAATGAACAAATGTGACTATATTAAACTGAAAAGCTTCTATACAGCAAAAGACACCATCAATAGAACAAAAAGGAACCCTACAGTATGGGAGAATACATTTGAAAATGATAGATCCGATAAAAGCTTGACATCCAAAATATATAAAGAGCTCACCCACCTCAACAAACAAAAAACAAACAATCCAATTAAAAAATGGGCAGAGGAACTGAACAGACGGTTCACCAAAAAAGAAATACAGATGGCCAACAGACACATGAAAAGATGCTCCACATCGCTAATTATCAGAGAAATCCAAATTAAAACTACAATGAGGTAACACCTCACACCAGTAAGGATGGCTACCATCCAAAAGACAAACAACAACAAATGTTGGCGAGGCTTTTGAGAAAGGGGAACCCTCCTACACGGCTGGTGGGAATGTAAATTAGTTCAACCATTGTGGAAAGCAGTATGGAGGTTCCTCAAAATGCTCAAAATAAACTTAACATTTGACCCAGGAATTCCACTCCTAGGCATTTACCCTAAGAACGCAGCACTCAAGTATGAAAAAGACAGTTACACCCTTATGTTTATCGCAGCACTATTTACAATAGCCAAGAATTGGAAGCAACCAAAGTGTCCATCAGTAGATGAATGGATAAAGAAGATGTGGTACATATACACAATGGAATATTACTCAGCCATAAGAAGAAAACAAATCCTACCATTTGCAAGAACACGGATGGATGTAGAGGGTATTATGCTCAGTGGAGGAAGCCAAGTGGAGAAAGAGAAATACCAAATGATTTCACTCATCTGTGGAGTATAAGAACAAAGGAAAAACTGAAGGAACAAAACAGCAGCAGAATCACAGAACCCAAGAATGTACTAACAGGTACCAAAGGGAAAGGGACTGAGGTAGATGAGTGAATAGGGAGGGATAAGGGGGGGTAGACGAAGGGGGTATTAAGATTAGCGTGCATAATGGGGGGGTGTGAGAATGGGGAGGACTGTACAACACAGAGAAGACAAGTAGTGATTCTACAGCATTTTGCTATGCTGATGGACAGTGACTGTAAAGGGGTTTATAGGGTGACCTGGCATAGGGGAGAGCCTAGTAAACATAGTATTCTTCATGTAATTTTAGATTATTGATAACAAAAAAAAAAAAAAGGAAAGGGCTATTACTCCCAGATAGGATAAAACTAACTGTAAATCAATGATTAATGCATGCTTTAAATATCCTTAATTTTGTTCATCTAAAGGGTGTCAGATGATCAGCTATGGAAGTACATTTTTCTGATATTATTCCTTTCTCTTAAAAAAAAAAAAAAAACAGTTCCTGTGTGGTGACCTCCAATAAGTTCTTTACAATGGTATAAAGGGCATATTAGAGTGTGGGCAAAGGGTCTGTTTGTGTTTATACCGAGGATCAAAGCCTAATTTGGCTACTCAGAAAATGAACTAAGATACGATATGAAGAAGAAGTTCCAACATCAACATACTTTGGAAGAGTCATTCCAGAAGATGATCATCAAAAAACTTCAACAAAGATCCTGGTGCTGTTGCAGTTGTAGCTGCATTCATCACACTGGTTCCTGGAATTGCCATTGGAATGAAGAAGGAGATATCTAAGCTGGCCTGTGCATACAGTAAAACAACAAATTTGACTGGATCTATACTGTTGGAACTTAACCAAGAATTAGGAGAAGTGCAAGTTGCAGCGCTCCAAAATCTTGAGACTACAGACTATCTACTGTTAAAAGAACATATGGGATGTGAACAGTTCCCAGGAATGTGTTGTTTTAATTTGTCTGATTTTTCTCAAACTATTCAAATTCAGTTAGATAATATCCATCATATCATAGATAAGTTTTCACAAATGCTTAGGGTGCCTAACTGGTTTTCTTGGTTTCACTGGATATGGCTGGTAATTGTAGGTCTGCTTTGGTTATGTAACTGTATTCCTAGTATGTTAACATGTGTACGCAATTTAATTAGTAGTTTAAAACCTATACATGCTTATGTTACTCTACAAGAAGATATGTCAAAGAAATAATCAATCTTCCCATGTTTTCTTCTGTCTGCCACTTAATTACAACCCTTAAATAGAATTCGTGCCTCAGATCGAATTTACTGAGTATCATAATTCTTCCAAGTGGTAAAGATACCTCAAGTCAAATGCTGGGCATAAAAGCCACAGGGCATAAATCTGCAAAGAAGTAAAAAGCTAACCTTTTCAAACAATATTGCTTCTCTCACTTACCAACTTTACATTTCCCTGTATGGCCCCGGAAGATGACTGGTTAGCCAGAGATGGGTAAGATTCCTCAAGGGAGGAACAACCTAAGACAGGCACAGTCGCAGGTGGGCTATCAGGGGAGAAATTGGGGATCAACAGAGGTGAGGGTTAGAATCTCACACCCCCTGTTTTGAGAGAAATCTTCTGCATCCGTGGATGTTTTGTTGCCCTTGTCTAGGTTGGATTAATTCTTAGCCTGGAGGCACACACCTGATCATCTACATTTGCTTTCTTACAGCACTAACCTATGTTTTCTACCTTTGTCTTGCATCTACCTACCACTTCAGCATTTTATTTAAAAAATAATAATAATAATAATAATAAGGGAGAAATGTGGGATTCACATATAAATCAAGTATAAAAATCAAATGAATATTCATATTTGACCTGATTGTTCATAGATCATAATGCGTGATCAAAACCTAAAGTTTCTGTGATGACTGCCCTTGTACTGTTCACCATGTATGAACTTATTCACTATGTAAGAATTTGTTCACCATGTAAGAACTTGTTCGTTAGGCTTCAGAAGATTGGAGACTGATGAGAATTAGGCTTGGGGTGGATTAATGATTGTGCATTAAGCATTGAGTCCCCTATACAGAATTTTATTGTTGTTAACAACCATTTGATCAATAAATATGAGAGATGCCCTCTCAAAAAAAAAATCAAATGGATATTCATATTTGACCTGATTGTTTATAGTTCATAATGTGTGATCAAAACCAAAAGTTTCTGTGATGACTGCCCTTGTACTGTTCACCATGTAAGAACTTATTCACTATGTAAGTATTTGTTCACCATGTAAGAACTTGTTTGTTATGCTTCAGAAGATTGGAGACTGACGAGAATTAGGCTTCGGGTGGATTAATGATTGTGTATTGAGCATTGAGGTCCCTATACAGAATTTTATTGTTGTTAACAACCATTTGATCAATAAATATGAGAGATGCCCTCTCAAAAAAAAAAAAAAAAAGGTCAAAGACAAATCCTGTAAGAACCACGTTTGACTCCTATTTCAAATGGCCACAGTTAACAATAATCAAATAAATATAAAATTGCACTGGTTCTTATTACAGATGTGTTCAGAATATTACAAGATTTAATCAAAAACTGAAAAAAAATTTCTGATGAAATACAGAATGTATCATTATATTGTTATTGGAATTAAAAATGTTTTCTAACCCTCCAAAAAAAAAAATCTCTTGAACATAAATATGAGAAATTTATTTTGGACTTACCTTCCCAGGCAAGGGAAACAAAATAAAAAATGAGTCTGTAGGAGTCCCTCAAACTAAAAACTTCTATACAGCAAAGGACTCCATCAGCAGACCAAAAAGGCAACCTACAGTATGGGAGAATATATTTGTAAATGATTTATCCAGAAGGAGTTAATTTCCCTGAGAAAGCCATATTCATGTTAGATTTGAGCAATAAATAGACACTGGTTAAGTGAAGAATGAGAAAAATGTAGTCAGACTGTGAGGTAGGAGCTAAAGGACATATTCGAGAGACTGAAAGAGCTCCCTTTTATCTGCATAGTAGAGGAATAAAATGGCAATCTGCTTTGTTAAAATACATGAACACTTTTGAAACATATAAGAACAAAATTGCCTCAGATTTAGGTTTCACAGCTTTCAAAGCAATTACCTAGTCTTATCTCATTGAACCCATGCAGTCAATGGATGGGCATAGACTTATTGAGAATATACCATTTTAAATTGTGTTAATCTGAGACCATACCATTTAATATAGCATTTCAAATTGTGGTAGAGAGTGTTCTCTTTGTTAGATGAATGAAAAAATATATTTCAACGTAAGCCATTTTAAACCCAACTACCAAGAATTGTTCATTTTCTGAGATTTCAGAGAAAAAAATGTCACAGTAGAAGCAAATATTCTCCATGAATTTGTTATAGAGAGAATTATCATTTAGTATTTTTAGACTCAACAGTTATGGAAATCACAGTGTACAATGCATTTCTACTCAAAAGAGTCTGTAAGGCCATATTAATAGCTTCAAACTAATTTGTTTTATCACATAAAAAATTATCCTCAGCATTGAGTTACTATTCAGCAAATAGATTAAAACTGATTTTTATATTTCTTATTATACTTGTTATATTGGTTTGAAATTTGGTATGAGTATTACAGAAATTCATTTTAAGTTTTAGGTAATATAGCTATCCCAAAAGTTTAATTTCAGTATAAGTAAAATTAAATGTATATTACTAAGCCTACAATTCACACAAAATAATTTTAATAAGGTAAGAAACTGCAGTGTAACCTTAAAGAAAAATACATCTAATTATCCAAGTTATTTCTTTGTTGAATATTAGAAATAGTTTAAAATAATTCTAAAGAATTTGCCAATAAGAAATTGATTGATTTGAATCATAGATATCTTTTGCTATAGGAGCTTCAGGACCTTCAATTTAAATAAGATAAGGACACTGGCTTTCCCTGGGAGGGCTAAATATTGCAGTTCAATGATCATTATTTTACCCTCCTGTAGTGTATATTTTACTTATAAACACAAATATTTAATATTGATTCTCTTAATTATAATATTTGTTAGTATGTCACTGAGAAAATGGTTGAAAATCAATCCACTAGGAAAGCAGAAGTTGAGAAGAGAAAGCTATGCTCAAAATAATGAGTACATTTTATTTTAAAACAGGAAGATTTTACATCAAAAGTGGAGAAACATTGACTTTTATTTTTAATTGACCAAAATTTTTAAATTATTTGAATATTTGAACATTCAAATGTGTCATACTTTTCTAATATAATAAATACTCAGTGTTTACTGATGGATTTCATCTTTACTAGAGCCTTTTGGATAAAAATAAAGTACTACACAGTTGTATTTTAAAACTAGATAATATTAAATTACCAAAAAATATTAAGTCAATAACATAATCTTATATGGAAATAGGTCTTTTGCAGATGTAATTAAGATAAGGGTTGAGATGATATCTTATTGGATTAGGATGGACCCTAAATCCAAAGAGATTGTTCTTGTACCATTGAGAAATAGACACACAGGGCCACAGAGAACAGATAATGTGAAGATTGAGGCAAAAATTAAAGATGTTTCTACAAACTAAGGGACACTACGGATTTGTAGCAAACACTGGAACCTAAGAGAAAGGCATAAAGGAGTTTGTCCCTCAGTTTCCAAAATGGAATCAACCCCCCTGAACCATGATTTTGGACATCCAGCCTCCTGAACTGTGAGAGAATAAATTTCTGTTTAAGCAGCATCTTTAGAGATTTGTTATTTATTTCCTGAAACTGACACACTTTTAAAAGCATTTTTCATTTGTTAAAAAAATGTTTTTTTACTTCTAATATTTCCTCTTGATTCTTTCTTAGAATTTGCATCTCTCTGCTGACATTATTTGTCTGTTCTTGCATATTGTCTGTCTACTTTTTCATTTAAACCCTTAACATATTAGCTATAGTTACTTTAAATTTCTTGCTGAAAATTCCAACATCTGTGTCATATCTGTTTCTGGTTCTTTGAAGCTTGTTTTGTCTCTTCAGGCTTTGTGTTCTTTTCCTTTGTTTTTTAGAATTTCCTGTAGGACTTTTGTTGTTGAAAGCTGAATGTGATGTACTGGGTAATAAAAACTGAAGTACATAGGCCTTAATTATGAGGATTTATGTTAATCTGACTGGCTGTTGGGCTATGTTTAATGTTTGCAGTAGCTGTAAGAACCATAGTTTTAACATTTTCTGGGGTGATTGTTTTTGTCTCTTCTGTTCACATTTGGCTTTCTTGAGTCTTCTTCCTCAGAGTCCAGGGTCTATGTTTTGCAGCTCTTTCAGCTGTAATCCATTTTTATTACTGGCGCCCTGTCGAATGGTGGTAAACTGTGTAGGAAGCATTTAATCTGAGTAAATCTCATTCTTTTAGTGGGGGTGTGTCTTTTAGGGGCTGTGATTTTCATAAATGTTTTAAAGCTCTCCCTCCCCCAACCTTGGATAAGATAGAAAGTCTAAAATCTAGAGAGGGCAGGAGTAGGAGGAATTCTCCTTCCCAAGATGGGAATTGACTTACTATAGTCTTTCACCTTGAACTACGCAGGCTTTCTTATGAAGATGCTCTCAGGCATATTTCATAATGGTTATTCTTCCCCTTTTCCTGCCAGGACCAAAAGGGGATATTTTCTACTGTTCACCGTGAGAGGTTCCTGGAAGTCGAACCCAGGAAAATTGCCCCTCACCAAAAAACAAAACAAAACAAAATAAAGATCTCTAATTCTCAGTGCCATGCTAGTGCATACTCAGCCTCTAGCAGTTCATCCAATTACCATTTAACTCCCCATCAGTTTATGGCTCTAATGGCATCTGTTCCAGGTAAGTACTATCTTCTGTGCCTCTTCATTTGCCTGCCATCTAGAGATTTCAGAGTGGTGATATACCCTGTGAGTGCTGTAACATAATGGTCCAAAAAAATAATCAGTTTTTAGTATTTCAGCTTTTTCTTGTAAGGGTGAAAGTGATGACTTCCAAGCTATTTACATATGCGATTTTGAATTGAAGATGGCCTTTAATTTTTCAGTTAGATCTACAATGTCGTCCTGCTGGTAAGTACTTTGTCATGCTTACCTCCTTGTTCTTAGCAGGACCAAATGACCACTACATGAGCTCTTCCAAGTTTTAATTTCAACAATTTTATTTTTAGTTTCTAGAAGATACTTTGTATTTTTTTGTTTGAATATTTCTTACATATTAATTCCATATTTAGTAACTTTATACATTTCAACCACGCTTATTTTGTTATTATTAAATACTTCTATTAACTGACATTTAAAAAATGTAATCCTGGATACTGGCAAATTATCTTTTTAAACATTTTTGGATTTAAGCAGATTTAATGTTTTCTCTGACAGACTTATAAGAGGTTTTGTTGAGATTGTGTTCTTCTAAAAACATATTCAGTTTCCTAGCCTCTATCTTCCTAATGTAGAACTAAATTCATTCATTCACTCATCAAAAACTTATTGAGCACCTGCCTTAAGGCAGAGAATGTTTTATATTGTGGGGATATATCAATAAATATCAGGTACTGCAACATCAAAACATCTTGTCATCGTGGAGCCTACTTTCCAATGGATATTAATATATATTGAATTACTCCTTTTGCTTGGGATTTCCCTCTACAATACTGATAGTATGCACTAAATCTTCAAAGACACATAAAGGAGGATTATATCTCATAGGAACTTCTTTTTTCCTATGTAGGGATAAGGCTGGAGCAGTTTTTTTCTTGTCACTCTCTTGATGATTGAGTAGATCTTATAGTCCACCCATTCATCTGTTATAGAGACCTTTGAGCAAATCAACTTTACACCACGTTCCAAATTCCAATTTGAAACTGTTCTTGGCTTCAAAGTCTTGTCCTCTATTCACAAAGCAGCCCTTAAAAAACCTAGGCTTTTTTCTTAAAAGCAGCCTTTAAAAACCAAAGCTCTTTTAAAAAATGTCCTTAAGGTAGATATAATCTTATTTTTCATTCTGGTTTCTTGTTCCCACTTTATTATACATAACATTTTATTCAGTTTTTTGAGGTAGTTTAGATTTGAGAATTACATCTTACAAGGTAAAATGTTTATTCCCCCTTTCTGTATCTTTGTATCTTGCTCATTGTCAAATTCAAATTTTTCTTCTAAAGAGTAGTTACATGAATGTTACATTAATGTTCTTTGTCTTCTAAACATATGAGAATGAGAATGTTGGTGAGAAAACTATCAAATTAGCCAGTTTCTGTTTCTTTGACCAAATCTACAACCTAAAAAATAGTGATGTAGTTTATAAACTGAAAAATAGCAGTTTGACAGTACATTGTTTCTCGCTTTCTTTTAGCTAAGTCTCCTTTTGCAAACTACTTATTTATTATTAAATCTATTTTTTATTTTATTAATCAATGCTTAAAGTCTTATTTAAGTTTTGCTTTGAGTTATTTTAACATAGCTCTAAAAGTAAATACTAAGTTAATATGCACATGTGCTATACTCCAAAAATGGTGTAATTAAAAAAATTCATAATTTCAATTAATTTTTCTTGTAAAGCAAATGGAACATAATATGTGCCTTTGCTTGCAAAGCAGAAATTAAATGGACATTAGTGGTCTAAAGAAAATCATAGCTTAAGTAGTTTCTTATTTTATGCTGAACAAGTATAAATAATGTATTTATTTGGTGATAATTATCTGATTTTCTAGTTACATAAAGAATTCATGTATCTGTGCATTTTTAATATAACTGCATTAAAATTCAACAGAGGCAATTTACTATTTATATTAAATTTATTTGCATCTTAATTAGAACTCTGAAAAGCTGATAACAATATTGTGTTATGTGAATAAATATTTTCCACATACACTGCAGTTGAATGTGTGAGCCAAAATCCTTTAGGTAATTCTAGGCAAACTTCTTTCCTCTCCTATATACACATAAAAAAGACACCTGAGTTTGAAATGATAGGTCTCTCACTAGGAGACACAATGTAAGACTTTATATGTCACTGCAGATGTTTGAACAAACATCTTGCACCACTTTAAACTTGACTACAAAGTGTTTTATAAGCTTCTCTATAGCCTTTTCAAGTTATTGAGGTTAATGGTCAATGCAATTGCCATCTCTTATACAATAAACTACTTTATTTTGTCTGTGAATTCTCTAAGGAGTAACACAAGCATAAAGGGTGTATTCAGCATACATGAAATATAACTCTATTAGAGTAGCCAACTAAATTACAGAATCTCTGAAGCAGAAAATCTGCCATCTCTGTAAATGATGGTCTTTCTATTCTTGAATGAAATGAAATGATAAAGCTGCTGATTTCAATAAAAGAATTTGAACCAAAAATTCAGAGTCATACAAAATGAACCTAATAAAATTGAAATGGCCATACACATAATCTATTTGATGATTGAATTGAAGGGGAGAAAGGAAAGAGATTGATCAGAATGGCTATGAATACGTTAGCTCATTTTGAAAAAGAATAAATTATAAGAAAAACAGTAGTAGAGATAAACTACTACTTCATCTCAAGGACTATTATCCCATACCACCTGTTAAAATATGGTGTGTTCACTGCATTTATCATAGTCAAACTCTTGGCTATTAGAGATGGTAATGGTTCTAGATACCAGAAACTGGATTTTTAACTAGAGACCTAAAACTATGATGCTTATGCATGTTAACAATGAAATATTCAATAATGGTGATATACAACACCTCAATTTTATGACATGGATAAATCATCCATATTGTAGTTGGAGCCTCTACAACTTTTACATATTTGTTATTCTACAATGCTTTCTATTTACTCCATCAGCCCCTTCATTATTTTTTAAATCTTTCTTTGCTTTTATTCCACAACTATAAATCATAAACTTCCAATTAACCTCCAACTAAAAACTAAAATATATTCATATTCAGCTAATAAGGAATTCTATGGTTGAAATGAAAAAAGTCAAGAAAGAAAAAGACAGTTTGGAAAGCATGCTGCTTTTAACCTCTCTCCTTTCTACTGATACATTTGTTCAGGCTGAAGCTTGCAAAAATCCAAAGGATGGTTATGTATTTTATTCTTCCTTAATGTGGAAAGCAAATAAAGGAAGTTTCATAGCATACTTAGCATAATAATGGCATACTATTAAGGTCATACATGGTTTTGCTCAATTTAATATAAAAACCACTAAAATATGTTTATAGACTAGCCAAAGATCTGGAGTTTGAAATGTGTTTCACAACTTCCCTCCCTACTCATATAAAAGTCAGTATTTCTTAAATACTCATGCTTAGGAGATACAGGGCTAGGAAAATTGTGAATAATTTTGGGAAAAAAATCTGAATGTGTATTTTTTTCTGCTTACCAAGTAAGATATTAATCTGTGAGAGCTTCACTGTATGCTTTAAGTACCTGACAGTGCCATGAGGCTGACGATATAAAGATAAATATGTCAGAAGACCCTATCCTCAGAAAATCATATTAAAACACAGAAAAGCATTGTTATTTATTGATTGCTGGGCAATGTTAAATAGCCACATCTCACAACACTACAAAACATATCCTAGCATCCCTGTTTCCAGATTATATGTGAGTACAAAACCAAATACAAATCAAAGGAATAAATGCTGTAATAAAATATTTCAAATGTATCTAAAAACAAAGGAAGAATTGATTCCTTGTTTAGCACAAAGCATCACCAAGGCATTTGAGTGTTGGCACTCCAAGTAGAGTCTTTCAGATTAGCTAGCCATGAAGTTAAGTGGAAGACAGTATACTTTTATCTACTGCAGTAATAATTACCACAAACCTAGTGGCTTAAAACAAAACACATTTAATATCTCAGTTTCTTTGGATCGAAAGTTGGGCATAGCATAGCTGGGTGTTCTGCTTAAGAATGCACAAGGCTGCAACAAGATGTGTCCAGGGTACAGTCTCATCTGACACTTAAATGGGGAAGAACAAGGAAAGGGCAGTCATGTTTCTGACAGAACTCAGTTCCTTATAGCTTTAAGATGGTCTTCAGATTCCTGATGGCTACTGATGAGAGACTATCCCCAGCTCCTAGAAGTTGCCCACACATCTTTGCAGTGTGGGGAGTCTCAGCATGTCATTCAAAGTCAGTAAGGGAGAGACTTCAGAAAGGATGGCATTACAATCTCATAGTAACTCTCACATAATCACATACACACAATCATCTGCATTCTGTCATCTTTGCTATGTTCTTTTGGTTAAAAGTAAGTCATGGGTCCCACCAAATTCAAGGGTAAAGGATGTAAGGGCACAAATGTCAGGAGGCAGGGTCATGGGGGTCACCTTAAAGCTGATCTGCCATAGTACTAAATGAAGAAGAAGACCTCTGAGACAAGTGCATAGAACAAACAGCTAAGTGGAGAAAAGGGTGGGAATAAATGAGATTTACATTTGCTTTAGAAGATTATAGTTGATTATTTTTGGTAATGCTGAATCAAACTTGTTTCAAAATATAAAAATCTAGGAAAACTTCAAGGGATTGACATAGTAAAAATAATTACAACAGTTACTGCTTTGCTAACATCATATATTACACACTGTTTTGAGGTTATCTATATGGTTCCCAAATTTGGCAAATAAAAATACACTTAACGCCTGTTAATTTTGAATTCAGATAAACAGTAAAAACAAATTATATATTTGCATTAGCATATATATGCTTTCAGTATAAGTATGCTCAAATATTTGGGCCATATTTAAACTAAAATATTAATTGTTATTGATTTAAAAATCAAATTTAATAGCCATTAAGTCTGACAGCCCTAGTTGTATATGAAATATTTATTACTGTTTTTAAAATAAGGTAAATACTATTAACATCACAATCATTTTCATCATCATTCTGAAGACAATTTAAGTGAAATGTAAAAAGTTTTAAGCCCTTGTTCAAAGTATAGATTTTTTAAGTGGTAAATCTGGTATTCAAATACAGTTTTAACACAATTAAAAGAGCCTGCTCTTTTGGCTTTCATAATTTACTGCTTTTCAGCTTAAAAATAATATTGCTTAATATTCTTTGCAATCAGTAACTTAACATTTAGTCAGTTGAGTTAGAAAACGAAAACCAGTAACTTCAGGGAAAGAATTAGAAACTAAATATGCTTACTGGACACACTGTAGACAAACAGCAGCGATTCCATTTCGGAGAAGGAAAGCTGTGAGCAACAGCCATTCCTGCAGCCTTTCAGCAGTGGCCTGAGGAACAGAGATCTAATTGGGAGAAGATTAAGGGCGCTGGTGGGGTCTTCTGTACTTAAGAGAGCACCATATGTAAAATTCTTTATAATTTTTGGGTTATTTTATTGCTAGTTCCCATTTCCTAAATCCACCAAATCTGTGCTGAGTTCAGTTTCAGCAAGGGTCTCTTTTCAGTGTAACTCTAATCCTCCTATTGGGCATTGCTTTTAATATTTGTTACAACCTAACAATTCTCTTCCTCTCTCCCTGCAGGAGAATGGAAGCTGGTATAAACATCCAAAATAAACATGTCATTTCTCTTGAGAGAAAACTGCATTCTACATGTCTAGTAACTTAATAAACACCACTGGGTTTGGAAGCCTGAGATGTATATTGCAAAGAAAGGTTGTTCCTCACTGTCATTAAGATGGAAAGATTTTAAATGTTTGAAAAGCATCCACAATGACAAGTCATCTAAGAAAGCAATAGGGGCAAGGGGAGGTGAGAGGTGATGGTTGAGTATTACATCATGCTTTTTCAGTAATCAAAATTATGGTAGATCACATAAGCTCTTAGTTCACTGTGGTTGTTAAAACAATACTACATCTATATTATACTCAGTTTTTCTCCCTTCTTTCATCCCACTCCAACTCCCATCCCTTCATCTCTTGTTTATACTTTATGCTCACACTTACCAAAGCACTTAGAACATATAGTAAAGAAAAGGGAACCACAAATTTTATGTCAACATTTTCCAAATACAACAAGAAAATAGGATTTCTAAATGTTCCTCTTAGGATGCATTAGGTTTTAAGCTATGCTTTGGAAAAAATACCTCCAAATTTCTGTGGCTAAATTAAACCCAAACTTATTTATTGCTAATTAAATGTTCCAAAAAAAGTTGGCAGGAAGTTTTACTCTCTATACTTACAAAAGCACCCAGGCAAGACGAGGTAGCATATAGGAAAAGGGAAGTACAGAATCACATGTTCATGCATTGTTCTTAAAGCCTCTACCCATTATGTTAGCCCCAAATTATATGGGGACAGGATAATGTAATTCTGCTGTTAGTCCAGAAGCAGAACCAGAAACATTTAGTGAAAAGCAACAATGATTATTGTTCAAAGTTATGGGCAAATTTAATTTAAAAGGCTCTTTAACAAAAAAAAAGCCACCTCACTGAATGTTCATGGAAGATTAAAAAAGCAGACAGATCAATATTTACACCTGCAAATTAAATAAAACACCCAGCTGAACAGACATGAAATTGATAGTGCTATAGATATATCATGAGTACATATTCATAATTTTATCAAATATTTTCCCTTAAAGAAAAACAAAAGCAGTGACTATCTGGATACCCAAGTAATGTGTGCTTTCTCTTCCACTAACTGGAGTAAATTGCTTGAAGGAAGGTCTTCAGTCAGGTTATTTGAGAAAGAATAAAAAGCAAGCGACTGAACTGCTTTCTGAATTACTTTTACACTTCCTTTTTCTTAGGGCAGTCAACCCAAAGTCGTTATCATCTAAAGGCTTTATGAGAAATGTGTGAATTCTCACTTTATATATGATTATCAATTTGCATTTTTAAAAACATAAAAGTACTTATGGATGCCTAAATGTTGTCTTCATCATGAACCTAAGCTGATATCACTGGATATAATTTTTATGTGAAATAATTTCAAAAACTCATAGATAAGGTTCACATTTTTTGTAAATATTTTTTATATGACTTGCTTCAAATATACAAAAGTATGGAGTAAACTGATAACTAAGTACAGTTTGAAGGGATTGATACATGTGACTTTAAGTGTGGCTATCATACATGACTTGCATGATTTTACTGCTTAGCTCTCCCTTCCCACTTACCCATCACACCTAAAGGAAACAGATTATCAGAAAAAAATTAACTTAGTGGCTTCACTCTACGGTATCTCAATGTAATTCTTATTAACCATTGTTCACTGAATCCATATATCTTACAAGGCACCTTACCAGGCATTTAGAAGACATAAGGTCAAAAATACATATATTTAATTTCTGCCCTTAGGTGAGTCTTTACTCATTTTTCTTCCCATATGTCTATATGACCACTCTGGGAAATGCTACTCATCCTTTATGGTGAATGACTGTTACGTGGGGTCGGAGCGACCAATAGAACACATGATGGACCTTTGTTCTCTGAGACTGGCTCCAACAGTAGAGCCTGTTGTGAATTTCTAGGGGGTTGAAGGAGTAAAGCATTTCTTTTCTGGACCTCAAAATCATAAGGCTATGAGGGGGGAGGGAACAGAAAATTTAGTGATGGCAATCTCTCTGGGACAGTGAGGAAGAGAGGAAAGCAGATTGTGGGCTTGTGTTAACAACAGGTGATGGAGGTGATAGGTACAGATGGGAGTTCTGGGTTGACCTTAATTCTGAAAAACCTCAGGAGGCCACTGATATTACATACAGTTCATTTTTTCATTTCTTTGGTGTCTTGTACTATAACCTATCATTTTGACCTGTCACATAAAAACATGTTTAAAATGAATAAAAATGAAAAATAAAAAGATTGTGTCAGCACTTCTGTACTTGCTTTCCTGGAAGGGAAGCTGAAAAGGAGCAAAATGGTCTCAGTTTAGGTAAATAAATAACATTTCAATCAACATAAGAAAATAAGTTGCTCTGCTTGATTAGGAAGAAAGAGTTCTACTTGATTTTTTTTCTTTCATATCATCTGTTACTAACTGGTTAAAAATTTTTTTCTCTAAACCTAATTTTATAATTATAGAACAAGAAAAGAATGTGAAAATTTAAAAAGCAAATTCTTTTCTTTTTCATTAAAAAAAATCCATGTAATTCAACAGGCATCTCCTCAGAACTACCCAATATGTGAGAGAAGGAAAACAAGGCTTGGAATGCAGGGTATCCTCTTAGGCACCTCTTACTACCTCTGTATCAAATTTTGAAGTTCATTAAAAATTCAAATGAGTATTCAAAACATTCAGTAATTAAGGTATACATCACTTTGTGAGATAAAAGCCTTGACCAGCTAAACTTCTTTCTGACTGAAGGCAAATGGATAAAAGAAGAGAAATGTAAATATAAAGAATGATTTTGTGACAGGTTACAGAAATGGGAACTTTCCCTACTATGAATATTTTTCTTTGCTTATTATATATTTGTTTGTATACATTTACTGTCTTGTTTTCTTTCTTCTCCCCCTCCCCCTCTCCTCTTTCTCTCCTTACTTTATATAAGGATTGTTGTTGGTGTGTAATTTTATAATTTAATCCTTAAATTTACTAAAAGTAGGATTGTTACTATTTTTAAGAAGCAATTAACACCATTTAGAGATGGATGCCATGCGTGTCACCCAGGGATAGATGTGAATGTTTGGACTTGGAAAGAGGATGACACAACATCTTTGTTAGTATGAAGGGTGGTTATATCTGGCTATGGGAAAGCATTATGTTTTGTTTTAAAGGGCAGATGTAGCACAAGAGTGTATAAGATGCTAAATAGTCATTGAAGATGTGGGCTGTGCTGGCTTTTAAGCTATTGGGTCTCAGTTCCAGACTTACCCTTTACTTTGTGATGGGGATTGGGCTCAGCAAGTTCAATTTATCCTTTGCCAGCTGGATCCCTGGTAGATTTTTCAGTAGAGAGTTTTCAATGGAGGCTGAAAGTTTGGAATATGGAAGAGGAGAATTTGCCTTTGGGTATCATTACCTGATCCTGCCAGGGTCATTGCGAAAAGGATAGCTGGTTTCAGTTTTTAGGGTTTGTTTGTTTTTTCACATTTCAGTCAAGTATATCCAATGTTTGCTGTAGTTATGGGTACCACGGACTTCAGATTCCTCTAGTGTCCTAATTCTGGTCACTCCTCCTGGGTTTGGGGCTGTCTTTTTGTACTGCTTCTCAGAAGGTCCTGTACCTTGCCGCGGTGATCTACCGCTATTATGCTGGGGCACTGTTGGTATGGTGGTAAAGTGAGGGGATGATACTTCCAAAGTCTCCAGAGATGTCACAGTCCCTTACTGAAACTGTGTTTTAGGATTGCAGACTTTATGAGTGCTTCTGTCTCCTCTAAGGAGTTATTTTTCCCTCTTGCTGTTACACCTCTCCTTGGCTACAGCATTTACAGTCTATTGCCTGAAATTCTCTCTCTTGTTGACTAAGGATTTTTTCTTCCTAGCTGAGTCAAGAAGGCTGCCACAGACTGAATGGAATGGAGTTCCTTGGTCTAGCTAGGATAAGGTTTCAGTATTGTCCCTTGGTTACAGGTTTTCCCCTGAAGAGTAGGCCTCTTAAGGAGAAGGATCTGGATCAGTTCCACACTGGTGACTCTTCTTTTCCCACTGCTCGGGCCACAAGGAAGACGATTCTTGAATCCTGTCCCTGAGATCCTAGTGGAGTTCCTGGAGGGAAAGCTAATGGAGTGTGGGGCCCCATTGTGACAATGACTGTTGCCCTAGGATTTGCATACAAATCTATACTCTGACTCCAAGACTTAGTCAAATTTACTAAGTAAGCAATTTCTTACTTTCCTCCCAGTTTATGGTAACCAGCTGCTTTCTGCTCCAGGTAAGCAAATCTTGGATTTTATATCTCTCTGTATATTCCTGTATCTACTGATTTCATGGTGGCTGACTGCCTGAGACTTCAGTTCTCCCATAGGCCCAAGAAAAGTCATTGATTTTTTTGTTTGTGTGTTTGTTCAACTTTTTCTTTTTATAAGAACAGGACTGGTAACTTCTAAAGTCTTTATATATCAAAGCTGAAGTAACTATCCCCATCTTTAAAAGGGAAATTAAAAATACTATTTACAAAGGATTATTCAATTTGAGAATGAAAAAAACTCAGCTTTATAAACTATTAAATATTACAAAATGTTTGATACTCAATCATATTTAACTTAAAATGTTTTAGCAATCAGTAATCTTCCCTTTTTTTCCCCTCACACTCAAAGGGAGTGGATAAGTGCTTATGTTTTTGGTTCTTCCTAACACGAGAGAAGACTGTTTTCCTTAACTTTTTTAGTCAATAATTTTTTAGTATGGACTTTAATCTTGTGTTTGAATCTCTATCAGAAACTATGGCCATACTTTGTTCATTTTTTTAATGTCTGTGTTGAAACTACTAGAAACACCACTTCGGAATCATAAAAATCAATGTGTTTTGATCTAACTCTCTCCAATATCACTTCATCATCTGGAGTTTTAGGTGCCTTTAAGATTATTCTGACTGAAAGGATTTCTTTTATACATAGGCTTTCTGCTTCTGTTACTTGAAGGACTGATGGATTCAGATCACCTTGTCAGCATTTCTTTTTATTTGGATGGCAGGATATCTCCTCTTTCCTGAATATATTTCTCAGCTTTTAAAAAATACAGTAGATTGATGCTGCTTGCAGTAAGTTTGAACATAAGATTGTGAATTGTCATAATATCACCAATATTAGTATTCATTAGAGTTAATCAGCATGGTAAAGTACAGAGGAAATGGAACCCAGATCCAAGAAACTTTCTGTGTACCTTGGACAGTGCACCTCTCTATTCCCCAACACCAAATGAAGTGCTCAGCTTGGAGATTCTCTATGATCATTTAAGAAACATATGTTGAGAACCGACTCTTTGCGAGACACCATTGTAGGTACTATGAATACTGTAATGAAGAACAAAGACAAGGTTCCTATATTCATCAAGATTAATTCTAGGGAGAGGATATCAACATGAAGATACAGGAAAATATACAGTGGTGATGAGTATTCTCAAAAGGATTAAAGTAAGATTATTTGAGAGTCATTAGATGCTCCATTAGAACAGATGATTAGGGAACGCCTCATGTCTAAACGCCAGGAGTCAGCCAGTAAAGATAGAAGAAATACTTGTCCAAGCTCCTAAAATGGGAATAAACCAGGCATAATTTAGACCTCTTGGAGAATACTAGTTTTGCTAGAAGGTAGTAAGCAAGAAAGAAACATTGTAAGTTGAAAAGATAGAGAAGGCTGGGCCTGATACAGTATTGCTTCATTAACTCTCATCTTCATTCTTTGAAAAATATGGAAGTTAATACTCACATGATAACAAAATAACAAATATACGTTATATCAGGGAAATGACTTCTAGTATAAAAACATAAATCTATTCTCATTTGCAAATAACAATCTTGAGTGATCTTCAAATAAGGTAATAGATTTTAAGGTAGTTTATACTCTATGTAAAGACTTGTATATCTGTATCATCTTGTGTAAAAAGCCATATTAATTGTTTTATTCTTATTTTCTACATGAGGAAAGCCTAGCACATGATTTTTAAATGATGTGTCATAAAATATTGAGTTAAGAAATGTCAGAGATAGCATCTGAACCTAAGTTTTCAGGCACTAAGTACTCAGTTCTTTGTAACAACTACACTGCTTAAACCAAAACCTAGAAATTATCCTTCTAAGGATATCCTATAAGTAACATGTTATAAATCGCCAACATGCAAACTTAGAGTTGCATACTTACTGACAAATATGCATTCACATTACTAATAAAACATCACTTTGTAAATTTCAGAGTGATTCCTACACTTAGGTTTGATGGATGATGTTGTTACAATTGCATTCAAATCCCTTAACACCACTGTCAAATCAATATCCTTTCCAATGTAAGAAGTTTGAAAGAGATTACAGAATAAAAGCATCCCATACTTGCACAGTATTATCATGATGATGCTCGTGTTTAAAAGCTAGATAGTAAAAAAGGATTTATTTATTTATTTTTAGTCAAAAAAGTTTATTCAATAGAATAAGCTTTGAGTTACAAAAATAAGGTTTTGAGTCATTATTCTGGTCCTTGCCTTAGCAATTATTTACCAACACTTACTGGGCCCCTTTTAGTATATAAGTTTTCACCATTTGAGAAAGATACATGATGTAGAATGTTTCAATAAAGTTTATCATGTTCTGATGTAATGAGAAATGGGAAGGTTTTAACCATAAAGAAATAGCTGTATTTATCATCAGATCTGCAGGATCATGAAGAGAAGAGGGATATCTTTCTCCTATATTTGGCTTTATCTCCTGCTCTTCTTTAAGCTCCTGTCCTGAGTTTTTTACCTCAGTTCAGCTACACTGGCTATCAAGGGAATTGACCAGGACCCAGGGATAAGTTGCAACTGTGACTGAAGACTCAAGAGTTAGAGGCTTAAAATTTGCACCAAATATTCAGTTTCTTATTTTTAAATTTTACTCTTGCTAGTGTTTGAAGCAAAATTCATGTCATTATGCCACAGCCTTGGCTCTGCTCCAAAGAGCAATTCACAAATAAAAGTTTCTTGAAAACTGTTTTTTAAGTGTAGTTAAATCCATGACTTGAAGGATCAGCTATGTTCTGTTTCCATTATTTTCACAGTACCTAGCAAGTTTCTGACACCTCATAAGCAATCATAAATGTTTAATGAATTAAATCAGTTAACTTGTGTGATGTTTTCCTAAGAAATAAGGAATGAATACCAATCTAGTGGAAATTACTAGTGTTATGCTTTGTGAAAGAAAAACTACAAAGGTAAATAATACTTCAATGTAAGGTTTCAAAATTCCTCTAGTTATCATTGATTATAAAAATATAGAATTATCAAACAAATAAAAGAAATAGTCTCCTTGAAAGGAGAAATGAAGTTACTTCTGACACTTTAAAATATAAAGCTCCCATAACAGTATAGGATAAAATGACTCTAGCAGGAAAAAAGAAACCCTTCCACAAGCCCTGTGCATAGGTCTGGACCAAGAGGAGATGTCTCCTCTCATTGCACACCCATATTGCTGCTGCTCTTCTCTCAGCACCTCAGTTATTTCCCCCGAGATTACACTACCCACTCCCTCTCTTTCATGTTCTACAAGGTCTATACAAAGTCCTGCTTTATCTCCCTCAGTCCTTAAAGATTTTAGCACCTGGTTCTTTGTCATCATCTCATCACCATGAGAAACTGCAACATCCACATTGATGACATTTCAAACGCGGCAGCCCATGTCCCCATTTACAGATACAGTCCAGACCCACATACAAGGACTGTGAAAAGAACACAATGGAAAGGCAGAGACATAAACAAAAACCTAGCCACCAACTGAATGGGCTGTAAGCAAAGCAGGGGCTGTGGAAGGTTCACAGGTTTTGAAAGAGTAAGGAGTAGGTTAAAATACTGAGAAAGAACTTGTTAAGATATAAAGGATTTTCTGTTGAGGGGGAATACAGGGACTGTGTTGAGGGAGTCAGGAAATTGTAGGACACTGGCTCCAATTAGGGAATGTATAGAGCCATATGGGTGATTGTAGAAGTTTTGGGATTTTTTTCTTTCTGAAACAAACAAGTCTATAAAATGATCAGATTAGTACTGATGGCTTTTTCGGGGAAATTGGGTAATCAATTCTAATTATAGCTTCCTTTTTAGAATTAATCTGTTAAACATTTTGTAAGCAGTCAGCATGTAGGACAAGGGAGGGACAGTCTTACCAAGAGCATAAGATACTCTGCAGATCTTCAGAAATCTTGTTTGGAATAGTGACAAAGACAGACAGAGTTTTGTGACTCTCCTATAGGTATTAGAATAGGCTGAGTTAGGGCTAGAGAAGGAGCAGTGTTACTAAGAGTACTTGGTCCTCCAAGTGGTTTTCCAGGTTAAGAACCTTCAAATAATGAAAATTTCTACTTTTTCTACTGTTAACATTTTATGGTGCATGGTTACCGGCACAGACCCAGACAAATGCAGACTGTGTGTGTCCAGGTACTTAATAGCTGTGTTTTCAGACAAGTTATAAATCTCTTTAGGCTTCAGTTTCCATTTCTGGGTAACTCCACCACAGAAGGTTATAACAAGAATTAGATAACGTATTACATGCAAAACATTTAGGAAAATGTTTGGCACAGATTTTTTTATATTATTATTACTACTACTATTACTACTACAACTACTGCTTCTAAAAATCACTGTTATCATCCCGTTCTATTTAATAGACCTTCCAAAGTATGGCTAAATTATTTTTCTATTTTTGGTGTAAACTATACTTGGTCACAGTGTAATAGTAATTATTTTTGGAGAGTTCTGAGATGAATGGGGCTTTGGGGTTTTTTTTGTAGCAAAAGGAGAAAAATCAAGGATTTGTTTTTAATTGTAGACATTAGATTTTAGATTTAATATTTAGATCTAATATCCCAAGAAATTGACTTAGAGGTTAATTTGCATTTGTCAATAAATGATAAACAAGAAGGTGTTCCAGTGTTCAGTGATTCTAAACCTTACCAGAAAGTAAAGCAGTTGAACAACTATAGGAGACCTCTGGTTAGAGAAATTCAGGGGTAGGTGAACCAATTAAGAATTACACCTCAAACCCATAAGGACCATTTTTTAATTTATTGTCAATAATTCCTTCATCCTTCTAATCGAAAAAATGTAAGTCATTGTTCAAACCTAACAGCAGGTGATGGTGGGGATATTAGTGTTTTGCACTATGCTTATGCTATTTTCCTGGTGTCTATTTATTACCATTTGTATCAAGTTTTCACTTACTTCATGAAATGAATCAAAAGATTTTTTTCTCTCCCCTTTCAAGGATTAAGACATGACATACTGTGTAACAGACCCAGGATATCACAGTCCTAGACACAATTCTAGTGAAGAACCCCTTGTTGGAAAAATACTTCAATTATTTTTGCTTATTTATTTTTAATTTGAAAAAGCTTTCTCATACATTTTAATGGATTCTTCAGTTACACTTGGAGCATACTGTTTTTATCAAAAATTTTCCACTTCTAGAACTTTAATTTTCGGGATAGAATTATATGCAATATTACATATATAGTTTTTTTTACAGCCTGATTTTCTGAAGTTAAATGCCTAGTCTAATTCTTCCTTTCTCTATGCATTTTCTCCATTTATTTTTATCACAGTTTTATTTCTTACATTGATTGCTCAGATAAATAGCTCTTTAATATATTTGTCAATTTTACAGTTTACCTTCAATTTAATTTTTAGCTGTAACACAATTGAGACTCTTAGTTTTGTTATCTTTTCCAGTTTCATAAGTTGAATCCCGATTACATTTTTCTTTCATTTACTCATTTCTTAATTAAATAATTTTAGACTGATTTTCCCTTAGAATTATTTTGATGCATTACATTAGTTTAGATATTTAGTGTTATGGTTGTTAAGGATGAAGTAGTCTAAAATTATTGTTTATTTCCTTTCCTTTTATCTAAGAAGGCATTTATTTTTGTACAAATTAGTGTATTTAAAAAGTTTCCAGTTACTCCAAAAAAATTGCATTACAATTAAAGAATTGTACTTGCCTCCTTCAGCAGTCCCAGGAAGCTCTAGGCAGATTCCACAGTAGGCTCCCAATAGGCTTCCACAACCCCAGGTCCCTGGCTCACCCGACACCTGCCAAGTTCAGAGACCCCAAGTGACTTTCTGGAGAACAGGATTCCCAGTGGATTCCTATAAATCCAAGCCACCCCTGCTTACTCTAGAGTCTGTAGGCTCCAGTGACCTAGGCAACTCATGCAGCCCCAGGGGGCTCCCGTGGCACCAGGCTCCTGAGAATCCAGGCACCAGGCCTCTCCAGGCTCTACGGCTCCAGATTTCTATTTCATACTGATAATAACTTAATTTTGTTCATATGTAACACTCTGCCTTTTTACTGACCCCTTTTATGTCACAATTTACCCCTTTTTATATTGTATAACTATATATATATATATATACACACACACACTGTGCATATTTAATGATTAATAAATTATTGTATCTAGTTACTTGTAACACATTTTAGTAAATTTTATTATAAATATAATGAATATAATTATATATTATAAGATTGAATTATAAAGGTGTAGAAAATTTGAACAGATCAATGATGAGCAAGGAGATAAAAGAGTAATGAAAAACCTCCCAAAAGAGAAAGTTCCATACCAGATGGTTTCACCAGTGAATTGTACTAAACATTTAAAGAAGAATTAACATCAATCCTTCTCAGTCACTTCCAGAAAAAAATGAAGAAAACACTCCCAAACTCTTTTTCTTAGGCCAGCATTATCCTGATATCAAAGGCAATTAAAAACCTAACATGACACCTGAGCAAAATTTTTCTTAATCCACATTTATATACCTTATCATTGATGCCAGTTTCTTTATATATTACATTTTCTACAAGCCTTAATTTTAAGTACAATTATGAGTTTTCATCTTTTCTTTAGTCACTTCATGGTTATTTTTTAAGTGTCCTTTTTTATTTAAATTTTATATAACAGCATAGTACTGCATGTATATGATTTACAAGTAAAAATGAAATTTCTAAATGAGGAAGTGTGCTATAGTTTGTCTAGATTTTATTATTGTGTGATTCACAAATGAAATAAGAATACTTGTAAATTACAGCTTTATCTGTAAGGCAGTCTTACTCAAAGTGTTTTTCAAATTGATGTCAGCAAATGTGTGTTATTGGTCCACTAAGAAGTAATACAGAAAGTGGAATAAACATTTGCAAGCACATGCAGACACTGACATCACTGTGACCTCCAAACATGTGGTTACTTTCTCATAAATGCATTTTTTACACAAGTAGTTTTTCTATGCTGCATAGGGAAAAATAGTGTTTCACCAGATTGCTTACAAAGTACTAAGACATATTCAGCACTATTTCCTTTATTTACATTTTCCTGAGTCAACTGCCATGTTTAAGCCACCCAGATCATTCATCATTAGCCAGATTTTTATCTCCAAATTGTTCTCTACATCAATTACTCTAACCCCATCTTGCCCTCTTCTCTATCATCCCAACCCCTTTTACTGGATGTCAGGAACAAGTGTTCTGTTGTCAAGACTCCCCTATATTAGCTTCTTTTCTAAATATTAACAAAACCATGTGCATCTACCTCTGCACTATCACTTTTTAAACTACTTTGTTCCTGTGACTTTTCTCTGTCACCTTCATAAATACTATCTATTGGTTTTTTTCCGTCAACATATAAACGTGCTCTGATTTCCATCATTTAAAATTCTGATTATCTAGAATCATCTATTTATTCTGATACCATGTTCCTTTCCAGGCACTGCCTCATTCTATTCTTCCCCTTCATAAAGAAAAAAAATATTTTGGAACAGAGAGTCTGTTCTTACTGTCTGTACTTACTCATTTCTCTTTCCTCCTCATCTCACCTCTGCTATTACAATAGACTGCTTTTGTCAGGGAAACCTATAACTTCCATCTTGGTAAATGTTGATTTTTGATTCTCAACTTTTTTATTTACTGTAAAATATGACTTCCTATTCTTAAATCAGATTATTCCTCTGTAGTCTACTTTCTTTATAACACTCTATTTTCTCCTACCTTATTTCACACTAGATCTCAGTGTCTAGTGCTGGATTGTCCATTTGTGTCATTTGACTCTAGGTGATTGAGTGCCCGTGTGGTCTGCCATCAAACCCACTCTCCTATCTGAATCTATCTACCTCAAGTAACTACATGCAATTCCATGACTACAGATAACATCCTCATGCTGAGACTCCCCAGAGGTCCATCTTCAGCTCTGACCTCTCACCTGAAATCCAGACTCATATATACAATGGTTTACTGGACATCCACACCTAATCAATATGCATATCCAATTCAGGACATCCCAGTGGAAATCCTGATTTTATACCCTGATCATGTTGTTTACCAGGCTTCTCTCTCTTGGTAAATGGCACCAACACTATCTTAACTGAGAAAACTAAAAGCCAGAGAATCTTTGTTGATTTTCATGTTTTCATTCTCCTTTCTTTTGGCAAATATTTTCAACCTATCTCCCAAATATGTCAAAAATATTTGCACTTACCTCCCACTGCATCACTAACATAGTAAGCCTGACCATGGTTATGTCTAGACCAGATTACCAACTTTGTCAATATATTTTTACCTGTCTTTATTTAAGTTCCCTTCCTCCTCCATTCTTCAACCATCAGTCAGAGTGAATATTTGAAATATTCAATATTCAAGAATCTAAAACCTTCTAGAAACATTTCTCCAGACTTAAAACAACATGCAAATTCCTACAAGCATTTGGTACTGCTTCTACATCAGAAATCACCTGAATATTTCTTCCCTTTTATTACTACCACTGAAACTAGTTGTCTTTCATGTAACTTGGAAATGGTTGGCTTCTTAATATTTCTGGCTTACCTAAAAGCATGCCTTCTAACAGATCTTCCCCAACAAATCAACTTAATAGTAGCTTCCCCATTACTTGGTATCACAATACTCTCCTTTTTTCATCAAAGCATGTTTCCCACCTGATACTCTCCTGTGAGATTTTTATTTTCCTTTTTTATGGTCTGTCCATTCCTCCTCAAACAAACTGTATGTGCCTTAGTTCAGAGGCAGTCTATCTTATGTCCCATATTCAGAATGGGGCTAAGAATATGCTCGATATTTGATAAATATTTTTTGAATGAATGAAATGTCAGAGGAGCTGGCAGCTACTGGCCAGAAGGAATCATACATCAAACAAGAAATCAGCTGGATCATGTTTATATATATATATATATATATATAAATTCAAGTTAATTTTAGTATTTACCTGGAGATTGGTAGAGTTATGCAGATTTAAAATTGTCTCTAGTCTGTTTACCAAGGTAAGAAAGATGGGGTAAAAATTATGTTATATATTGATGTATCTCTGGTAGGCAAAGGAAAATAAATAAAAATGTTTAAGGTATCGGCAGGGATTAAAGATGGCAGTGTGAGAGGTGAGACACACAACTCCTCCCCAAACCATATATATAATATGAAAACATAGTTAATACAACTAACCCCAAAAGAGCAACAGGAAAGAAGGCTGTGCCAGACTGTATATATCTGGAGAAGAGAGCAAATCTCACAAAACAGGGTAATGTACCAAAGCCTTGATCTGGCAGAATCCAGGCCCATCCCCACCCCAGCTCACCTGCAGGAGGAAGAGAAACAGAGTGGGGAGGAGTTGGAAGCCTAGGACTGCTGAATACACAGCGCTGGAGATCTACTTTGGGAACACAAACCTACACTGCATGGTGCTCTGAAGATTAGTAGGGTTGGAAAGCTAAGACAGGTAGAATACTTCAACAGACTGAGATTCCAGATGTTTGTGGAGGATAGGGACCCACATCCGGCTGTTCTGGGAAAAAGGAAAGGTGGGTGGTCTGAGAGGCTTCCTAGCAGTAACAGGCTGCTGAAGGAGTGGGGATTGCATGGAGCTTGCTGCTTGGAAGAAGGGATAGGTGGACAAGGTTGTCTGGGTGTTCTCTGCCCAGCAGGTTGGGGACTCTCAGGTACTTCAGGCGCTCCATCCCCCTGGCTTCTTAGCTCCAAGACACCTCACTGTCATATGCAGCCTGCTGCACCTTCCTCCTGGCCTGCTGGCACTGGCTCACAAACTGGAAGTTCATATCTTGGCATCAGGCCAGCCAGAGGGAAGCTCCACCTACAGCAGTTACAAACACAAAGCACAGAGGCTTACACCTGAGTGCTTGGCTGACTGGTTCTGACAATGTCGATAGGCACTGCAACCGGGAAGCATGAAACAGCTCTTTCCTCCCTGAAGGAAGCAGTGTCACTCACCTGCAACCCCAGACACCCTCCAGGAGCTGAGCAGCTCCAGAGACTAGAGCTTCTGGGCACTAGGGTACACCACATATAAGGAACACGGTTCAAACAAAAATCTCACAAACACCACAAAAAGGACCAAGTGAAACTGAGATCACCAATCTTCCTGAGAGTTCAAAATAAAAATCATAGACATACTTATGGAGGTAGGTAAAAATATTCAAGAACTCAGGAATGAATTTAGAGCAGAGATTCAATCATTATGAAATTCTATATCTGAAATGAAACATACCATGGAAGGATTTAAAAGCAGATTAGTTGTAGTAGAAGAGATGGTAAATGGAATAGAAATTAGAGAAGAAGAATACAAAGAAGCTGAGGCACAGAGAGATAAAAGGATATCTAAGAATGAAATAATATTGAGAGAACTGTGTGACCAATCCAAATGGAACAATATTCACACTATAGGGGTACCAGAATATGAAGAGAGAGAAAAAGGGATAGAAAGCATATTTGAGGAGGTAATTGCTGAAAACATCCCCAATCTGGGGAAGGAGATAGTCTCTCAGGCCATAGAGGTGCACAGATCTCCCAATACAAGGGACCCAAGGAAGACACACCAAGACATATAATAATTAAGATGAAAAAGAACAAGGTTAAGTACAGACTTTTAAAAGCAACTAGAGAGAGAAAAGAGATCACATACAAAGGAAAATCCATCAGGCTATAATAAGATTTCTAAACAGAAATCTTACAGAGCAGAAGGGAGTGGCATGATATATGTAATGCAATGAAGCAGAATGGACTCAAAGCAAGAATACTCTATATGCTAAGATTATCATTTAAATTTGAAGAAGCATTAAACAACTTTCAGAGAAGCAAAAGCTAAGATAATTTGCCTCCCACAAACTACACCTACAATGTATTTTGGAGGGATGGCTATACATGGAAATCTTCCAAAGGCTAAAGAGTTGTCACCAGGTGAAATAAAACTACTATAGAGAAAGTAGAACAGTTAATTTGTAAGCAGATGTAAAATCAAATCAACTACCCCAAAAGACCATCAAGGGATAGACAAAGAGTACAGAATATGATATCTAATATATAAAGAATGGAGGAAGAGGAAAAAGAAGGAAACAAAAAGAAACTTTAGATTCTGTTTGTAATAGCATACTAAGTGAGTTAAATTAGACTGTTAGATAGTAAGGGAATCACCCTTGAACCTTTGCAACCACAGATCTGAAGGCTGCAATGGCAATAAGTACACACCTATTGATAATCACACTCAGAGTAAATGGTCCAAATGCACCAATCAAAAGACATAGAGTCCCTGAATGGATTAAAAAACAAGATCCATCTATATGCTACCTACAAGAGACTCACTTCAAACTCAAGGACATACAAAGGGTGAAAGTAAAGGGATGGAAAAAAGATATTTCATGCAAATAATAGGGAGAAAAAAGCAGGAGTTACAGTACTTGCATCAGACAAAATCCACTTCAAATCAAAGAAAGTGTCAAGAGACAAATAAAAACATTGCATAGTGATAAAGGGGTCAGTCCAACAAGAAGATATAAAAATTATAAATATCTATGCACCTAACACAAGACCACCTACATATGTGAAACAAATACTAACAGAATTAAAGGGGGAAATAGAATGAAATGCATTCATTTTAGGACACTTCAACACACCACTCATTCCAAAGGACAGAACAACTAAACAGAAAGTAAGTAAAGAGACAGAGGCAGTGAACAACATATTAGAACAGATGGACCTAACAGACATCTACAGAAAACTCCAAAAGGAACAGAATATACGTTCTTCTCAAGTGCACATGGAACACTGTCAAGATAGATCATGCACTAGGCCACAAAAGGAGCCTCAGTAAATTCATAAAGATTGAAATTGTACCAACCAGCTTCTCAGACCAAAAATGTATGAAACCTTTATGAAAGAAATTAATTACACAAAGAAAATGAAAAAGCCTAGAAACACATGGTGGCTTAATAACATGCTCCTTAATAATCAATGTATCAAGGACCAAATAAAAACAGAGATCAAGCAATATATGGAGACAAATGACAACAATAATTAAACACCAAAAAATCTGTGGGACACAGCAAAGGCTGTACTAACAGGGAAGTATGTTGCAATATAGGACTATATTAGGAAAGAAGAACAATCTCATATGAACAGTCTAAACTCACAGTTAATGAAACCAGATAAAGAAGAACAAATGAGGACCAAAGTCAGTAGAAGGAGAGACATAATAAAGATTAGAGCAGAAATAAACAAAAGAGAGGAATAAAACAATAGAAAGAATCAATGAAAGCAGTATCTGGTTCTTTGAGAAAATAAACAAAGTACATATACCCCTAGGCTTAGTGTAAAGGAATGCAACAGATTTCTGTGTATTAATTTTGTATCCAGACTTATCAAGAAAAATAATAGAGTCTACTCACAAAAACAGATAAGAAATGAGAAAGGAAAAAATCACTACAGACACTACAGAAATACAAAGAATTATGAGAGAATACTATGAAAAATTATATGGTAACAAACTGGATAACATAGCAGAAATGGACAACTTTCTAGAAAAATACATCCTTCCAAGGCTGACCCAGGAAGAAACAAAAAATATGAATAGACCAACTCAGCAAGGAAACTGAATTGGTAATCAAAAAACTAACAAAGAACAAAACCACTGGAACAGATGGTTTCACTGCTGAATTTTATCAAATATTTCGTGAAGACCTAGTACCCATCCTCCTTAAAGTTTTCCAAGAAGTAGAAGAAATAATACTACCAAACTCATTCTATGAGGCCAGCATAACTCTAATATCAAAACAAAGCAAAGACAATGCAAAAAAAAAATTACAAGGATGAACATAGATGCAAAATACTCAACAAAACATTAGCAAACCAAATTCAAAAATACATCAAAAACGTCACCCATCATGATCAAGTTGGATTTATTCCAAGGATGCAAGGATAGGTATAACATTTAAAAATCCATCAACATCATCCGCCACATGAATAAAAAGAAGGACAAAAATCACATGATCATCTTCAGAGATGCTGGAAAAGCACTCAACAAAATTCAACATCTATTCATGATCAAAACTCCCAACAAAATGGGTATAGAGTGCAAGTACCTCAACATAATAAAGGCCATATATGACAAACCCACAGCCAATATAATACTTAACAGTGAGAAGTTGAAAGCTTTTCCTTCAAGATTGGTAACAAGAAAAGGGGATGCCAAATCTCCCCACTTTTATTCAGCATAGTTCTGAAGGTCCTAGCCATGGCAGACAACACAAAAAAATAAAAGGGAAGGAATAAATAAAGTGTCCCTGTTTGCAGATGATGTGATATTGTACAAAAAAACCCACTGAAGAATACACCAAAAAACTACCCTAATATCTGAATTCAGCAAAGTTGCAGGAGACAAAATTAATACACAGAAATCTGTTACATTCCTTTTCACTAATGTTGAACTTGCAGAAAGGGAAATCAGGAAAACAATTCCACTCACAATTACATCAAAAAAATAAAATACCTAGGAATAAACCTAACCAAGGAAGTGAAAGAACTATACTCTAAAAACTACAAGACACTCATGAGAGAAATTAAAGAAGATACCAATAAATGGAAACATATCCATGTTCATGGATAGGAAGATTTAATATTGTCAAAATGGCCATCCTGCCTAAAGCAATTTACAGATTCAATTCAATCCCTATCAAAATACTGACAGCATTCTTCAATGAACTAGAGCAAATCATTCTGAAAATCATATGGAACCATAAAAGACCCTGTATAGCCAAGGCAATCCTGAGAAGGAAGAATAAAGCAGAGGGTGGAGGATTATACTCCAGACTTCAAGCTCTACTGTAATGCCACAGGAATCAAGATAATTTGGTACTGGCACAAGAACAGACCCATAGACCAATGAAACAGACTAGAGAGCCCAGAAATAAACCCAAGCATGTATGGTCAATTAATATACGATAATGGAGCTATGGATATACAATGGGGAAATGACACCATCTTCAACAAGTGGTGTTGGCAAAACTGGGCAGCTACATGTAAGAGAATGAAACTGTATCATTGTCTAACCCCATACATAAAAGTAAACCCAAATCAATCAAAGAACTGAATGGAAGTCATGAAACCATAAAACTCTTAGGAGGAAACATAGGCAAAAATCTCTTGAATATGAACATGTGAAACTTTTTCCTGAACATATCTTGTTTCACAAGGGAAACAAAAGCAAAAAATGAACTAATGGGACTACATCAAGCTAAAAAGGAAAGGACACCATCAGCAGCACAAAAAGGCATCCTACAGTATGGGAGAATATATTTGTAAATAACTTATGACACGGGGTTAACATCCAAAATATAAAAAGAACTCACACACCTCAACCCCTAAAAAGCAAATAACCCTATTAAAAAATGTACAGAGAATATGAACAGACATGTCTCCAAAGAAATTCAGATGGCCAACAGTCACATTAAAAGATGCTCTACATCACTAATTATCAGGGAAATGAAAATTAAAACCACAATGAGATATCACCTGACACCAGTTAGGATGGCCAACATAGAAAAGACTAGGAACAACAAATGCTGGCAAGGATGCAGAGAAATGGAAATCCTCCTACACTGCTGGTGGGAATGTAAACTAGTTCAACTATTGTGGAAAGCAATATGAAGCTTCCTCAAAAACTAAAAATATGAATACCATTTGACCCAGGAATTCCAATCCTAGGTATTTATGTAAATAAAACAACTTCTCAGATTAAAAAATAAATACGCTCCCCTACATTTATTGCAGCACTATTTACAATAGCCAAGATTTGGAAGCAACCTAAGTGTCCATCAGTATATGGACAGATAAAGAAGATAGGTACATACACACAATGGAATACTATTCAGCCATAAGAATTATAAACAAATCCTACCATTTGCAACAATATGGAGGGAGCTAGAGGGTACTATGCTCAGTGAAATAAGTCAAGCAGAGAAAGACAAATGCCAAATGATTTCCCTCTTTTGTGGAGTATAACAATGAAGGAAAACTGAAGGAACAAAATAGCAGCAGACTCAAAGACTCCAAGAAGGGAGTAGTGGTTACAAAAGGGGAGGGGTTGGGGAGGGCATGTGGGCTGGGAGGGAGAAAAGGGTTGTGGGGTATCATGGTTAGTACACATGGTATGTGTGAGTCACGGGGAAGATAGTGTAGCTCAGAGAAGATAAATAGGGACTCTGTAGCATCTTACTACACTGATGGACAGTGACTGCAATGGTGTATGGGTGGGACTCGATAATAAGGGTGAATGTAATAACCACATTGTTTTTCTTGTGAACACTTTATGAGTGTATATCAATGATACCTTAATAAAAAAAAAGTCATTGCCAACTCAAAAAAAAATATTTGGGGTATCAAAAGTTCACTTTAAAATGCAGTTATTATAAACCTGCTTTAATAAAATTTGCAACTTCAAGGGGTTAAAAGAAAAAAGATCATCTAATTTTCCAGATTATTTGCTTTTCAATTCTAAGGATTGAGAAGGGACTAAGTTTACTGACAAAGCAAAAAATAAAGTAACTTCATTAACCATGCTAATTTAGATTCCTCTAAAAAACGCCAAACTATATTTTACTACATTTTCAATTACAATTAATCTATTTTTGAAGTTCTAATTAAATGCCTGAATGATAAAACTGGTCTTGTTTTACTTTTTAAAGAATTAATGGTTGTTTCATTGACAGCAACATGAAACACATTCAGAATACAATTCCTGGATCCAGTAACAAAGTGTAGAGATTCTGAGTGACAATCCACTGTAACCTTTAAAATACATGTGTGTTGCTTCAAAATGAACTTCTATTGCACTGTGTTATTTTAAAATATTGTAAGAAAAACATATGTCCACTTAAAATTGGCATACAAATTTAAATTCAGGTTTTGGGACTCAATTTTTAGGTCAGAAATTGATATTAGCATTTATTATTATTAAACTACAGCGAGTATTGCTTTGTTTCATCAGAAGGAAATATATGCCGCAGTCCAAGTTATCATTATACATAAAGCCTGTGAGATTTAATCCCCAACAGTCTAGCTCTGATTTTGTATGTGCTGATATAAACAGATATAGAGAATGTGAACTTGTCAAAGATTTATTCAAATCTTTCATATCTGTCTATACTCCCTAAATCATTGGTTTGATTTGAAAAAAAAATTTATTTGAGGAAGAGGATTCATTCCAAACTATCAAAGATTGTCATTTATACACATTTATTATTTTTAGAAAAATGTATTTAGTCAGTGAAAATTATACTCTATTGGAGTAGAAGCAGGAAAAAGTAGAATTATCAATAGATCTTTTGCAATGCTAAGATTCAGATATAATATTCAAAAATTTAAAGGAAATCTCATATAAAATATTATCATAGTAACTATTAAAGTACTTTAGCTTCAACTTGCAGAAATATAACTTCAACTTGCAGAAAAGATGGACCTGGAAAAACACATAAAATACAAAAATATGGAAGATACAAGTAATCCTGAAAAAGTGACTTGAAGATTGCAGAACAGACAACCTACATTTGGGGAAAAAAAGATGACCCACAAAAATACAGCAGATACAAATAATCCTGAAAAAGAAACCTGAAGATGGCCAAACAGATGACTTACATCTGGGGAAAAACAGATGACCTCACAGAAAAGGGTAAAGTAGCAAAGTAGTGATCCAGCAGGACACAAGCCCTCCCCCTCTCCCACCCATAGGCAAGAGGAAGAGAAACAGAGCAGGGAGGGAGAAGCCTAAGACTGCTAAACATCCACCCCTGGAGATCTGCTCCTGGAACAAGAACCCACATTACATGGTGCTCAGGAAATTAGTGGAGTTGGAAAGCAAAGATGGGCACAATACTCAGAAAGACTGAGATTCCAGCTGTTTGTGAACAGGTACCCACAACCAGCCCCTTGGGGACAAAAGAAAGTTGGGTGCTTTGAAAGACTTCCCAGAAGCAAGAGGAGCACTAAAGGGGCAAATATTACACAGAGCTTGCTGCTCAGGATAAAAGGGAAAATGGACAAAATAATCCCAGCACACACAGCCCAGCAGGGTAGGAAAGAGCAGGAGGTTCTGATGCTCCATCCCCCTGGCGGGCAATGTAGTACCAAAGCCCCCACTGCACTATGCAGCCTGCTGGTCCTTCTTCAAGGCAGACACCTCTCCTGCATACTTGCTTCCCCTGCCATCATACCAGGCCAGCCAGGGTGTAGCCTCACCTACAACTACTACAGGGGCATAGCACAGAGCTTCCTCCCTGCATTCTCAGCCCACTGGACCTGGAAAATGATTTGTTCCAAACAAAAACACAGGAAAAAATTCCAGAAAGAGAGCTCAGTGAAACTGAAATCAACAATTTTCTTGATAAAGATTTCAAAATAAAAGTAATACATGCTAATGGAGCTACAGAAAAATATTCAACACCTCAGTGATGACTTCAAGGAAAGATAGAAACATTGAAAAATACAGTATCTGAAATGAAACATACAACAGAGGGATTTAAAAGCAGATTAGATGAGGTAGAGGGGATGGGAAATGAAATAGAAATTAGAGGAGAGAGGAACAAAGAAGCTGAAGCACAGAGAGAAAAAAGTGTCTATAGGAATGAAAGAATAATAAGAGAGCTGTGTAAGCAATCCAAATGGAACAATATTCACATTACAGGGGTACCAGCAGAAGAGGAGAGAGAAAAAGATACAGAAAGTCTCTTTGAGGAAATTGCTGAATACATCCCCAATCTGGGGAAGGAAATAGTAACTCAAGTAATGGAAGTACAAAGATTTCCCAACACAAGGAAACCTAGGAAGACACCAAGACATATAATAATTAAAATGGCAAACATCAAGGACAGGGACAGAGTACTGAAACCAGCCACAGAGCAAGAAAAGATCATATACAAAGGAAAACCCATCAAGATATCATCAGATCTCTGAGTATAAAACTTGCAGGCCAGAAGGGAATGGCATGATATATTTAATGCAATGAAACAGAAGGGAA
The DNA here is from genome assembly GCF_030020395.1 of Manis pentadactyla. Taxonomy (NCBI): domain Eukaryota; kingdom Metazoa; phylum Chordata; class Mammalia; order Pholidota; family Manidae; genus Manis; species Manis pentadactyla. The sequence goes on from NC_080028.1 coordinate 65,781,341, forward strand.
TACAACCAAGAGTACTCTACCCATAAATACTACCATTTATATGTGAAGCAGGGATTAAACAATCTCCACATAAGCACAAATTGAGGTAATTCATCACCCACAAGACATCTCTACAGTGTATCTTAAAGGGACTGCTCTAGATGGAAGTGCTCCTATGGCTAAATGGCTGTCACTAGAGAAAATAAACCCACAGTAAAGTAGACCAACTAATTGCTAAGCAAATACAAAATTAAATCAACTACCCACAAAGTTGGTCAAGGGATACACAAAGAATACAGAACATGACATGTAATATATAAAGAGTGGAGGATGAAGAAGAGGGGGAGGAAAAAAAAAGAACCTTTATATTGTGTTTGAAATATGTAATAATTGATTTAAAATTGACTGTCAGATAGTAAGGAAGGTATCTTATAACCTTTGGTAACCACAAATTTAAAGTCTACAGTAGCAATAAGTATGTGTTTGTAGATAATCACCTTAAATGTAAATGGACTGAATGCATCAATCAAAAGACACAGAGTTGCAGAATGGATAGAAAGATAAGACCCATCTATATGCTCCCTGCAAGACACTCACTTCAAACCCAAAGACAAGCACAGACTGTATGTGAAGGGATGGACTAAGTTATTTCATGCAACTAATAGGGAGAAAAAAGCAGGAGTAGTAGTACTTGTATCAGACAAAATAAACTTTAAAACAAAGAAAGTAACACAAGAGAAAGAAGGACATTGCATAATGATAAAGGGGTCAGTCCAACAAGTGGATATAACCATTATAAATATTTATGTACCCAAGATAGGAGCACCTAAATATGTGAAACAAATATTAGCAGAATTAAAGGGAGTAACAGAATGCAACACACTCATTTTAGGAGACTTCAACACACCACTCACACCAAAATACAGATTAATCAGACAGAAAATAAGGAGACAGAGGCACTGAACAACACATTAGAACAGATGGACGTAATAGATATCTACAGAACACGACACTCAAAAGCAGCAGGATACACATTCTTCTCAAGTGTACATAGAATATTTTCCAGAATAGGTCGCATACTAAGACACAAAAAGAATATCAGTTAATTCGGATTGAAATTATGCCAACCAGCTTCTCAATAGCACAAAGGTTGAAACAAGAAATAAATTATGAGAAGAAAACAAAAAGCCCACAAAGAAATGGAGGCTTAACAACATGCTGCTAAATAATCAATGGATCAATGACCAAATTACAACAGAGATCAAGCAATATATGGAGACAAATGATAATGACACTCCACTGCCCAAGACCTGTGGGATACAGTGAAGGCAGTTTAAAGAGCAAAGGATATGGCTTACCTCAAGAAAGTAGGGCAGTCCCAAATGAACAGTCTTAACTCACAATTAATAAAACTAGAAAAAGAAGAATAAATGAGGCCCAAAGTCAGTAGAACGGGGGGGACATAATAAAGATCAGAGCAGAAATAAACAACATTGAAAAGAATAAAACAGAAAGAATTAATGAAACCAGAAGCTGGTTCTTTGAGAAAACAAACAAAATAGATAAACCCCTAGCCAGACTTACATAGAAAAAGAGACTGTACCCACACAAAGAGACTCAAGATTGAAAAAAGATAAATCACTACAGATAACACAGAAATACAAAGGATTACTAGAGAATACTATGAAAAATTAAATGCCAATATATTGGATAACCTAGAATGAAGGGACAACTTTTTAGAAAAATACAACCTTCCAAGGTTGACACAAGGAAAAAAACAGAAAATCTGAACACACAAATAACCAGCAATGAAATCAAATTAGTAATCAAAATACTACCTAAGAGTGAAACCTCTGGCCTTCACAGCTAGATTTTATCGAACAGTTAAAGAAGACCTAATACCCATCCTCCTTGAAGTTTTCCAAAACTAGAAGAGGATGAAATAATTCCAACCTCATCCTATGAGTTCAGCATCACTCAAATACCAAAACCAGACAAAGACATCACACAAAAAAAGAAAATTACAGCCCAATATCCCTCATAAACATAGATGCAAAAATCCTCAACAAAATATTAGCAAACCAAATTCAAAATTACATCAAAAAGATCATCCATCATAACCAAGTGGTATTTATTCCAGGGAAGCAAGGATGGTACAATATTTAAATATCAATCAACATCATATATATCAACAAAAAGATGGACAAATTCACATGATCATCTCAATAGATGCTAAAAAAGCATTTGACAAAATTCAACATCCATTTATGACAAAAACTCTCAACAAAATGGGTATAGAGGGTAAATACCTCAATATAATAAAGGCCGTGTATGAAAACCCAAAGCCAACATCATACTTAACAGCAAAAAGATGAAAGCTCATCCTCTAACATCAGGAACAAGACAAGGATGCTCTATACACTCTCACCACTTTTACACAACATACTGCTGGACATCCTAGCCACAGCACTCAGACAACATAAGTAAATAGAAGGCATCCAGATTGGTAAGGAAGAACTTAAATGGTCACTGTTTGCAGATGACATGACATTTTACATAAAAAACCCTAAAGAATACACCAAAAAACTACTAGTCCTAATAACTGAATTCATCAAAGTTGCAGGATACAAAATTAATACACAGAAATCTGTTGCATTCCAATATATTAATGATGAATGAGCAGAAAGAGAAATCACGAAAACAACTCCACTTACAATTGTATCAGAAAGTATAAAATACCTAGGAATAAACCCCAAATAATCAAAGCAATCCTGAGAAGGAAGAACAAAGCTGGGTGGGTTATGCTCTCTAACCTCAAGTTCTACTGCAAAATCACAGTAATCAAAACAATTTGGTACTGGCAGAAGAATAGATCAATGGAATGGAATAGAGAGCCCAGATATGAACCCACACATAAATGGCAATTAATATATGATAAAGGAGCCATGGATATACAATGGGGAAATAATAGTCCCTTCAATAAGTGATGTTGGCAAAACTGGACAGCTACATGTAAGAGAATGAAACTGGATTATTGTCTAACTCCACACACAGAAATAAACTCAAAATGGATCAAAGACCTGAATGTCATGAAATCATAAAACTCATAGAAGAAAACATAGGCAAAAATCTCTTGAGTATAAACATGAACAAATTTTTCCTGAACACATCTCATTGGGCAAGGGAAACAAAAGCAAAAATGAAAAAATGGGACTACTTCAAACTAAAAAGCTTTTGTAAAGCAAAGGACACCATTAGTAGAACAAAAAGGCATTCTACAGTATGGGAGAATGTATTTGTCAATAACATATCCAACAAAGGGCTAACATCCAAAATACATAAAGAAGTCACATGCATCAACACCTAAAAATCAAATAACCCTATTAAAAAATGGGCAGAGGAAATGAGCAGACACTTCTCCAAAGAAGAAATTCAGATGGCCAACAGGCACATGAAAAGAATCTCCACATCGCTAATTATCATGGAAATGAATATTAAAACCACAATAAGATATTACCTCACACCAGTTAGAATGGCCAACATAGAAAAGACTAGGAAAATCAAATGCTGGCGAGGATGCAGAGAAACGGGACCCTCCTACACTGCTGGTGGGAATGTAAACTAGTTCAACCATTGTGGAAAACAATATGGAGGTTCCTCAAAAACCTAAAATTAGAAATGTCATTTGACCCAGGAATCCCACTCCTAGGAATTTACCCAAAGAAAGCAAGACCCCTAATTCAAAAAGACATATGCACCCTTATGTTTATCGCAGCACTATTTACAATAGTCAAGATATGGAAGCAACCTAAGACCATCAGTAGATGAATGGATAAAGAAATGGTACATATACACAATGGAATTTTATTCAGCCATAGAAAAAAAACAAATCCTACAGTTTGCAGCAACATGGATGGAGCTAGAGAGTATTATGCTCAGTGAAATTAGCCAGGCATAGAAAGACAAGTACAAAATTGTTTCACTCATTTGTGGAGTAAAACAACAACAAAACTGAAGGAACAAACAAGCAGCAGACTCACAGACTCCAAGAAGGGACTAGAGGTTCCGGGGGTTGAGGAGGGTGGCTGGGAAGGGTGGGAGAAGGGGATTAAGGGGTATTATAATTTGCAATCAGAATATAGATAGGTAGGTCACAGGGAAGGCTGTATAGCACAGAGAATATAAGTAATGACTCTATAGCATTTTAGTATGCTGATGGACAGTGACTGCCATGGATGGGGGGTGAGGACTTCATATTATGGATGAATATTGAAATCACAATGCTGTTTATGTGAAATCTTCATAAGATTGTGTATCAATGATACTTAAATAAAAAAATACCTTAGCTTCATCATACGTAAGTTTATTACTTATGCAATGTATAAATGCATGCAGTACTTTTGAAAGTCTTAATTTTTTAAAGCTATGGTCTTATAAATAAAATAGTGTCTATAGATATCATTTTTTTCATTGTGTATGATTCTTTTTGATAGTCTTGCCATTATTTTTTTTCTTTCCTAATTGCCTGGAAATATTGGAATGCTATTTTGGTTGTATAGTTCCTATATATCATATTTTAAAAAAACATTTTACTTAAATTCACCTTTTAAATTAAATAGCCCAGAAAAGATCTCATTTTTAGATTTTTGAAACTTTTTACAAACATTTGTTTTGCAAGGATCTGTTATATTCATGCAGTCTGAGAAAGATTTACTATGTTTATTAATTTACCTTTCCTCTTAATCTGTGTCTCACCTGTGACGATGGGAGAACCAATAAACTTAGAATTTGGACATGGTGGCAAGAGATGAGGACTTGCCAGGGACCCAACAGTGCTAGGAGCTTATGTTTTGATTACGCATTGTGTTGTACCAGTGTTAAGCATTAGATCCTGAGTAACATAGGCCCTCATATGTTTTCTCACATATTTACTTAATTTTGTTTTTTAGCTTGACATTTATATGTAGGATCCTCTAAAGCCAAACCTGAAGCAGAGAGGTTTATGAGCAATTTGTTTCCCCTTCTCCATAACCACTCATTACTGCCACTCTTGAGCGGCTCTTTAACATTTACTCTCTTGGACCTTGGCATTTCTTAGGACTGTTTACATCAATAGCCCGTGAGGTTAAATTTTGAGGATCCTGTGGTTTTATCCCATTATCTCAGATGTTTTACCATTGTCACCAACTTAGTTATCTGAAATAGGTCTACCACTCTGATCACACACACAAACACAGCAATCTATCTCTTATAAAAAATTATCCTGTTTAATTCTATTAATTAATCTAATCTTTTTGCTAAGCTAATAGAAATTGCAGCTAGTATCAGCCATACTTTCTTTTTAATCCTACAACTGGTTTAAGGTGAACTGGAATCAAAATTATAACATCATACCTAAAGTATAGTAAACTGGGACAGCACAACTTTTTGAAAAGAGAGCTGTTTAGATAGAATTCTTATAAAAAAAGGGGTAATAATGTGCATTTAAAAATATCATCCATGGTATGTAAGAATCCTCTTATTATTTCGTGGTGTTTTGAAGGACTAACCTAATATTCAGTTCATTACCCAAATACTTCTATGCCTCATTTCTCGTTTTTCCTTATGAAGGAAAATCAAAGTATCTTTTAAATAGAGTTATTATTATCTATTTTTTAAAGATATATTTTTAAATGTAGATCCAAATTAATAAAGCCCAAATAATGAAACAATATAACTTATAGACTTTTGAGGACAGAATTTTCACAGCTAAACATATTAAATAAACTTAAGCCTTAAAAAAAAAAGCTGTTTTTAAGTAAAGTGGTCTCCTGTGGTTGCAATGGAAGGAAGTTTTCTATCTGTATCTGGAATTAATAGCATCTAGAGGAAGGAATTGAATACAAAATGGTTTTGCTACTTGGCAATATGAACATAGACATATCAAATACCTCAAGACAAAAACTACCCAGAAGCAAAGTACATTAGATGAAACACTGGTGAGTTAGATAACTATTACGAGCTACAGAAAGATAAAAAGTTGTAATGCATTTATATGAAACCAGGTACCTCAGAAAATACTAGGAAGTGCTGCATAAAAAAAATTAAGACTGCTCCAAGCTAGCTACCATGTTAGTGACCTTAAAGAATTCTTCTAGAATAGACTAGTTTACAGACTTGATGATATTTGCAAGAGAGAAATGAATGTGGAGAAGTAAATAGGAACCCTGAAAATGCCAAGAAAAATGAAAACCTTTGTTGGTAAGCTCTTTGACCAGCGCATGAATGTAGGAATTTAGAAAATAATGAAAAAACAAAAAAAGAGAATAGAATCATGGAGTCTTTAGAAGGAAGAAGACCTAAAGATCAGTTTATCTAACCTCTCAAATATTAAACAAAGTTCTAGAGAAATGTGGATATATTTGTTCTGAGGAAAATATAGTAAATTTTTAAATGTCTGATAATAACACTGACTCTAGTATATTCACAGATCACATTAAATACTACATAATTTTTTACCTGTATTTTTTGTCATAATTTTAAAGTTAAAATGATGTGATGTTAGGGGCTATTTTGTTGTTTATTGTGTATCTGGTGATGTTATTAAAATTTTAATTGCTTCAGGTGAGTCAGTGTTTCTTACCTAGAATTGTTGCAAGAGAAGCTCAATTTAAGTAATTAACCTTGACAGTTACACATTACATGTAATTTGGTATCCATGAATTTTGTATATGAAATCCTCCACTCAAAACCTGTAAAGAAAATATGCTTTAACTGTGTTTTTAATGAAAGAGATACAAACATATGCTAAAGAAGCAAAAAATAATTTTTAGTGAGTATAGAAGTACAATTTATAAGTATAGAAGTTTAAAATTTTCCAGAACCTTTACTCTTTACAGATATTAATCTTACATTTAATTCACATACCATATTGTGTAAGAAATGTCAATATTCTTATTTCTCCATTACAATTAAGAATTTTGATATGAAGAGATAATAAAAATGTGCCTATACTGACAAAGAATCTTCTAATGCATTAGTTTACTGAGTTCAGGCAAACATGCATATTAAAAGAAAAATTAGAAGTAATGTCAGAAAGATGGCAGGTTAATATATCCTCTGATGGTATCTCCTTAACAGCAATAATAACTGGGCAGACATCTATGAACAAATATCTGCCTTTGTGGGAGCTTTGGGATCCAGGTAGGAAGCTGCAAAACTTTGCTGGAGCCCAAGACCAAGGAGGGCTGTACTGAGAAAGCAGGCCTACCCGGGCTGCATTTTCTCCAGCCATGGTTCCTGCTACGGACTTGGAAATAGCTCTATACTCATGTGGACTCAGCTACCTTGTGGCTGATGCTAGACATCATTCTAATCACTTTGTGTATTTTAAATCATATAACCATTATAATTTCATCAAGTGAATATATTTATTATCCTCATTTTGTACACAAGAGAAACTGAAGCACCAAATGATTAAAAAGTCCTACCTATTTTCATATACGATATTTGTAGGGATTTGAACTTTGGCAGAATGGTTCAAAGCATGTGCTCTTACAAGACATCTTTTAATGCCTCTTGTCTGCATTAACAGAATAAACTAAATTTCATTAATAAAATGTGATTTTCTTGCATTTCTTTAAGAATGTTTTATTAATATCAAATTAATCCTACATTTAGTTTTTCTAGATATATTAATGAAGAGCAATTATGACATATTCATTCTAAATAAATTCATTGGATATTGCCCCCACAGTAGTGCTCAGAATTATTTTACTATTGGAGACATAAAACTCATATACTGACTTGGTATTTTGCTTTATAAAAATTGCACTTACCATCATTATGGTAAGAATGATGGAGGTTCCACTGGAGAATTTAAAACTACTTCAATTAAAGCAAAAGCATTTATGGAAAAAAATAAAACTATAGGTAACTTCTTATTGCAGGGGAAGATTGATTTCTATAATCAGAATAAGGGTGTAATATGTAATTGTATCAATGGTACAGGCTTCAGGCCTAGTTTTAAAATTTTACTTTCGTAAGTTATTAAATTGCCACTATATTGGCATTTCCATTATCTTCAGAAAATGTTGCCTTAAGAATTTATTCATTGTTTCTTTCATTTGCCAAAGTTAAAAAGTATGGACAAAAATATTTAAAAATTTTGCTAAAAGACATTAAAATTCAGCATACACTGAAATTTTGTTAGTAATCCAGTTATTTTTATTTATATTAAATTCAGTTAAAAGTTACTTATGGAAACAATAAAACAAGATTGTATTTAGTTACCTTTCTATTAATATCCCAAGTGTCCTTAGACAGAAGTAATAAACACTTATTCTTGTCATATAGCCTGACAGCCACAGATTTTTTTAAAATCCCATGTTCCAAGAGTATGTGACTATTTCCAGATAACTGTTAAAAATTCATCCACTTAACTAATCTTTGAAATGTTTCTATATTTTACTTTGTTGGACACCGTCTCAAGCAATAAACATTAGGTGTATATATAATGATATTTCCTCAGGTTAAAAACTCTTGAAATACATCCATGTAAAATCAAACAGTTTTAAATTTTACATAGACCTTTGAAACAGCTAATCCAATCACTTCATCTTATTGAAGTTTAATTTTGTACATGACCTGAGTCCAAGAGTTCCAAAAAAAGTAGCAGTGTCACTGGCATGAGTGCCTTGAGTTTGACTGCTGTACTATGAATGTCACCTGCTCTAGGAGGGTGATATCACACTTTGACATATTGGTCATTATAAGTAAACTGCCTAATGACTGACACAGTCAAAGTAATTCTATACACAATAGTCTAGTTGAAAAGTTTCATAAATACATGTGCATGTTCTTTTCATTTTGTAACATAAAGTGGGTAAGTAGACTAGATGCTATCTAAGATCTTTCTCAGCTCAATAATTATTCTAAGTATAATGTACATGCACTTTTTTCCTAATAATTTTCAAGTATTTACTTATATATAGAATGTTTTATACACACACACACATACACACACAATCATATTCTGTATCTTCTTTTAATCTCAACTATAGCCATATTTATTTATATGGCCAATAACAGAGTTTTCATTCACACAAATTAGACTATTGTTTCTTTGAGTAAATGTTTCACTTTAGACAATCAATCTTTTATTTCCCAATTTCTTCATCTATAAAATAGTTATGACGTAGACTATGTTATAGGGTTGTTGAAAGGATTACCTACACTTATTCATGAATTCATCATGTACTTACTGTCTCATTCTATGTGGCAGGCACATTGTCAGGTACTGGGAATGCAGTGATGAGCTAAAGAACAGTATCACATGCATCCTAGTGCATGTGAAACCAATTTACAAACTGTAAGGGATAAATATAGCCATTATCAAACTAACTCACCCTAATATTATTTAAAATTGATCATATACAGATAGCATGTCTTTGCTTTTTTTTTTTTTAAAGGAAAGTCTCTTTTACCACCTAAGAACTTGAAAACAGGTCTTCAAGATTTATTGTCTACAATGCTATACATTCTCCAGCAGGGCAATTCTTAGAACTACATTCTTTGTCACCTAAAGTTGACTACTAGGTTTTGGTTTTAGTTTATAGGCTACAGCTGTAGGTGAAATATTAAACAGACTTAGTTTATTACATGTTTTAGCTGCTTTTTATACCCTATAGTAAAACATTACAAAAAAAAGATCAGCACATGCAGAATTGAACTGTGGATAAACTGAAATAAGAGGGACATTGAGTATCCATAAATCTGTGATGACAACTGTTTTCAGATCCATCAAAATGAGAAATATGACTGATTAAGACTGAGACAAGAGCCTATTGAGATTCAGTCAAGATCAGTCTATGAATAATTAGCTGCCTACCCAAAACTACTGTTGTATATGACTTAAGGTAGCCCAACAACAAAGGAGTGCCAAGGATAGAAAAAATAAAATAAATAAAGAAGAACAGAAAATTAAATACATGACAAAATGATAGGTGTGGCTATAGGCCAAAGGAATTGAGTAGAAGCAAATACATCAGAAGCCTACTAAGTATCTTAGGGGATTTTATTTTCAAAGAAACCATGATTTGAAACTAGAGTGGTTTTGAATATGCCAGCTTTAACATCCAAACACACTAAACTTGCATAATAGGAACTAGGACACAAAAGTTCTGCAGTCTCATAGAAAGCTAATCCCAACACCTATTCCAAATGCGTCCAACAATTCTCCATGCATTACTCATGTTTTTGCAAGGTCTGAATCTTAAGAAACAGGATGTATTTAAAAGCAAATAGCCTTTAAAGATAGACAGTATATCCTTTCAGAAAAAATTAGTGATGCACCACTTCAAAGATATTTCACATAAGCTCTCCCACTAAATAGGTGCACACAACCATGTAGTCCTACAAGATGGTGGAGCTGCCAGGTGAAATGAGCTTGAGTATTTGATTCACACATTAAAGGAAAGTTTCCTGTCATCCAGGAACACCTATTTTGGACTATTATGTGACCAGAAAATAACATTCTATTATGTTTAAGCTTATATACATTTTCAGTTTGTCACATAGTAGGGTTACCCTAAGAAACTGTTGCACCCTAACAAGACAAAAGATCAGTCTAAACTGTTAAACTGTTTTGTTCAACTTCAACTGTTTTGCTGGAAAGTCCCTGTATAACTCTGTTATCTAAAGGGGTTTAATAAAACAGATACTTTTTGATTCTCAGGATTATTAACAGTATAATTAATCAATTTTATTCTTCCAGAAACTATACTGGAAGAGACAGAACTACATCTTATACATTCTAAACTGTTTTATTAAAATAATCTGAATAAGATAATGTTTAAGAAAAATCTAAATAATTGGTATTTTTCCTGAATATAAACTAGATCCATTTTTAGAATTTGTTTTGGTTCTTGTAGTGAAGAGAATAGTTTTGTTTATCTTCCAGAAATAAATAGGTTTTCTACCCAGCAAAGCCCTTCTCTCCTAAGAAGTGCATACATTCAAGAAATAAATATGTGAAGTTTTGAAGGAGAAAGAAATTACTCATCTATCTGGGCAGATCAACTCTATCAACTTAGGTAATCAGTGTCACAGACATAATTGGTTTATATACAATATTAACTCTAGAAACTAATTGTAAAACAATCTAATCTCTTATTTCCTTCTTTATGAGCAAAGTACAAATATATGAGAATCTAAGAGTTAAAATCATCTACAGTGTATGTTATTATTTTGCCTATTAATATTTTCACCCAACATGATCTTTAGTATTTCCTTCACATTGGTCAAAAGACACTAAAACATAAGGTCCAATGACCCTGAAAGGAGCATAAATATACTTATGCCATATTTTCTGTTTTAAGTGAGAAAAACACAATGTTACCAGTGGTCTTTATTCATAACATAACTTCATAGGAGTTTTATCAGTGGGATTTCCTGTGATTACTATAATTAATTGAAGCTTGTAAAATCTTTTGTTAAGATATAGATGGTGACATAAGCAAGAGAAATAAATACATAGGCTTTAAGAGAAACTAGGCAGTTGAAAGTTTAGAGAACATATAGTTTTGACCATCACTAATCTCAAGTAAGGTGTCAGAACTATGGGAAGTTAACATTAACCACTCATATTTTCAAATAGACAGGCATCTAGTTCCATGGGTAGAAAGAACAGGAAATTTCTTTCATGTAAGAAGCCATATATCAAAGTCTTCAGGTCAGAAAGAAGCAATCATGAAACATTTCTTATAGTCTGAAGTTTTCCTTTAATCCATTCCAGTCAGTCTTATGTTAGAAAAATGAGTGACTTGTGGTTAAACTCCATCAAATGCAACAGAAATAATTTCTCACTGTTACCAATACAAATAGATGAATACCGTGAACATGGATCTAATGAGCTGGATACTACAGAAAAAACAAAGCGGTAATTTTATATGAAAGCAGAGCTATATTCCTGATCAGAACTTAAGAGTATATAATAATCTCCTATTTAGTGCATTGGAAAGAAAAATAAATATTATAGTACAATGTGATTCAGTAATTTAGGAAACAAGTAATGTACTGATTCTGCTGGTAAAAGAATACTTTATTTTATTTTCCATACTTTGGAAAATCTATACTTGTCAAAGGAATTGGCATTGTGATTTCTTTAATCCAGAAAAGTCATACTGGATAGAAGGATCTAGATAGCCAAGAGCAGGCCTACAGAGATTTACACTGGAAGAAGAATTTATTTGTTCTAAGGTTTTGAAAAAGTTTAAATATACAGGAAAAAATAAGAAACATATTTACAGGATAATATTTTTTTAATTAAAAGAAAGATCAAATGATGCATAAATATACTTTGGTAATTAATTGAAATGTACTTGATCATCTATTTTTCACAAAGCACTGCAATCTAATAAGGGAGAATATATAAACATACATATGTACATAAATATGTAAATAAGCTTATATTAGATATGTGCATAAATATGCACATACATACTTTATATGTGTATATAACCTCAAAAGATAAAAATCAAGATGAAACATTCATTTTGGGAGGAATACACACCAAGGAAGCAACCACACTGAATACAACTAACTCTGAAAAGAACGTGAAGACTGCAGAACAATCTATACCTGGTAAAGAAGAGAAGACCACACTGAAAAAGGTAAAGGTGCAGGGTAATGCCCTTCCCCCAACCCAGCCCACAAATGAAAAGGAGAAGAATAAAGTGGGGATGGCATAAATGCTCAGGAACTCAACACACCTGGCCTTGATGATCTTCTCCAAGATGATGAGTTCTCATTGTATGGGCTTAAAGGTTGGTGGGGATGGACACCAGAAAGAGTTAGAGTGCTGTGGGGGGACGCTGAGACTCCAGTCTCTGGTGTAAGGCCAGTGTTCTCTGATGATTCCTCTGAGACCTAAAACAAAGGCAGCAGTATAAAAGTTTTGGTAGCCTTGGGAAGAGTGCCAGAGGGATAGGGACCTACTAGAGCTCTCTCCAGAGGAGAAAGGGCAGATAGATGATACTTTTCAAGCCCTCCTTGGCCCAACTGGCCAGACACTTGTGGGAACCAGATCTGAAACTCTCCACTTGCCCTGCTTCCAGTCCTGTAATTTCCCTGGGGACCTGGCCCACCTAGCACACTTGGCCCACTGGTAGTAGGTAACTGCTGACAGAGGGCAGCCCCACACATAATACGTATCAGTAGAAATACCAGAAAACACACAAAGGGCACACAAAGGCTAGAAGTGATGATTTACCATTCTGGTACACTGGCATAAAGGTGGGCCCCACCCACAGCCCATCACCAGCAGTTATGGCTCAATTACAACAGAGAACCAGGCTCTGGAAAGTAGGAGGTTCTGCACTTCTGGGCACCACAAGATGCTCGCTCCATAAAGTCAAGTCATAACTTATAAGACCAGAAGGCATAGCTGATCTATTCAAATATTCAAAACAAAGGCAGATACACAGAAACCCAGACAAAATGAGGCAGAGGAATGTGTTCCAAACAAAGGAAGAAGAGAAAACACCAGAAAAGTGATAAATGAAACAGATATAGCAATCTTCCTGAGAAAGAATTCAAGGTGAGAATCATAAAGATGCTCACTGAACTGGGAAAAATAACTGATGATCTGAGCAAGAACTTCAGAAAAGAAATAGAAAATATAAAACAGAATCATTCAGAGTTAAAGAATACAATAACAAAAATGAAAAATGTAACAGAGGGAATGAATAATAGGTTACAAAAGGCAGAGGAATGGATCAGCAAGCTGGAAGACAGTGTAGTGGAAAGTAACCAAGCTGAGGAACAGAGAGAAAAAAGAATTTCCAAAGATCGAGAAGATGCTAAGAGAACTCTGTAACAACTCAAAACAAAAGAATATTCATAGAACAGGGGATCCATAGGAGAAGAGAGAGTAGGTAGAAAGTCTATTTGAAGAAATAATAGCTGAAAACTTCCCCATCTGTAGAAGGAAATAAACATCCAGTTCTGGAAGTGCTGGGAGACCATAACAAGAGGAACTCAAGGAAGTCCACAGCATCAGTAATCAAATGGGAGGGATTAAAGACAAAGAGAGTATCTTAAATCAGCAAGAGAAAGGCAGACAGTTACCTACCAGGAAAACTCCGCAAGGTTATCAGCAAATATCTCAGCAGAACTTTTACAGGCCAGGAAAGAGGGGTGTAAAATATTGAAAGGGCTAAAAGGGAAAAATGTACAACCAGGAACACTATGCCCAGCAAGGTTATTACTCAAAATTGAAGAAGAGACGTAAATTTTTTCAGATAAAGGTTAAAAGGATTAATCTCCACTGAACCACCTTAGAGGATATGATAAGGGTGCTTCTTTAAATGGAAATATTTTTAAGTTTAATGTTTTGCATCAGTGAACATAAATCTACAGTAAAGGTATAATAGATAAATCACTTAAAAAGCAAGTACAAAGCTCAAAAAACAAAAGTAGTAAAGTCAACTATATACAGAGTCAAGTGATACAAAAAATTAAAAGATATAGATAATGGACTTACACAAAGATGGTGGCATGAGTAGGGTGGTGGAAATCTCCTCCCCAAACCATATATTTTGAAAATACATGAAATACAACTATTACTAAAAGAGTGACCAGAGGTCACAGTACACCAGCCAGTCTACATCTGTGAGAAACCAACATCGCATGGAAAAGGGTAAAGTACAAAGCCACAACCCAGTGGGACCCGAGCACTCCCACCTCCCCAGCTCACCAGCAAGAGGAAAAGAATCAGAGCAAGGAGGGAGTGGAAGCACAGCACTGCTAAATAAACTGCTCTAGTAGTCTGACCCAGAAACACAGACACACACTGCACAGTGCTCTGGATATTACAGGAGCGGAAAAGCAAAATCCAAGAATAAGACTGTGAACAGGTTCCCACAGTGGCTGCCATGGGACAAAAGAAAAGCAGGCACATTAAAAGACTTTAAGGGACAAGGATTTAAACAAGTGGACAAAATCTGCCTGGCATACAGAGCCCAGCAGGCTGGGAACTCACCAGTGAGTTGCACATGTGTCAGCTGGGATAACAAAGTCCCTCCCAGCTTGTCGGTCCCCTTGGCTGTCTCCACCTTCTGTGCTGGTTAACCATGAACAGGAAGTAGACTCTTAGTTAATCCCCTGATCTGCCTTGGGTATGGTGGCCCTTCAGCTGGCTTAGGAAGCTGGCAGGTGTCGCAGGTGAGCAGCACATGTTCTGCCATGAAAGCAAAGCCCCTCATGCCTCCCAGTCTCTAGGCGCCCTATTTCCTTAGATGGCAACACAGCTCTGTGGCCCCCCACCATGATAAGCAGCCTGCCATTCATTCCTTCCCATTGGCACATGTGGGCAAACTGGCTATCTCTGCTTTTGATGCAGACCAGCCGGAAAGCAGCCCCACCTGCAGCAACCAAACAGCTTAACACAGAGGCTTCACCCTGTGTGTGGCTAACAAGCCCAGACCCAGAAGCTGCTCCAGGTGTTCAGTTGACCAGCAAACAGAAGGAATAGGCACAGAGACCAGGAGGGAAGAAAGGGCTTTGTTGTCATAGCAGAAAACACACTGCTTGCCTGCAGCCCCTGCCAGTGCCCTAGGCCATCCTGAGGACCACCCTGCCCATGGCAGTTCAGGGGACTAACTCAGAGTCTGTTCTCTGCCCATGGTTGACCGGCACACACAGAGGAGATGGCCCCAGAGACTGGGAGGCATAAAGGGACTTTGATTTCATGGCAGAACAGGTGCTGCTCACCTGTGACACCTGCCAGTTTCCTAGGCCAGCTGAAGGGCCGTGATACTGAAGGCAGATCAGGGGATTAACCAAGAGTCTACTCTCTGTTCATGGTTAACCAGCACAGAAAGTGGAGACAGCCAAGGGAACAGACAAGCAGGAAGAGACTTTGTTATCCCAGCTGACACACGTGCAACTCACTGGTGACCACTCCAATTGCCATGAAAAGGCAAAAGAACCTTGCTCAATCCAAAATCCCTAAAACAGCAGAAAGAGGGCTTGGTGAGACTGAAATCACAAATCATGCTGAAAGAGAATTCAAAATAAAAGTAATAAGCATGCTGATGGTGCTACAGAAAAATATGCAAGAGTTAAGGGGTGAATTTAGAAGGGAGACAACAGAAATGAAACAAACAATGGAAGGATTTAGAAGCAGACTAGATGAGGTGGAGGAAACTGTTAATAGAATAGAAATCAGAGTACAGGAATACAGAGAAGCTGAGACAGAGAGAGAAAAAAGGATGTTTAGGAATGAAAGAATATTAAGACGACTGTGTGACCAAATTAAAAGAAACAATATTCACATTATAGGGGTACCAGAAGAAGAAGAGAGAGAAAAGGGAGATAAAATCTTTGAAGAAATAATTGCTGAAAACTTCCTCAATCTGGGGAAGGAAATAGTCTCTCAGGCCATAGAAGTCCTCAGGTCTTCCAAGACAAGGGACCCAAGGAGGACAACACCAAGACATATAATAATTTAAATGGCAAAGATCAAAGATAAGGACAGAGTACTAAAAGTAGCTAGAAAGAGAAAAAAGATAAACTACAGAGGAAAACCCATCAGGATATCATCAGACTTCTCAGCAGAAACCTTAAAGACCAGAAGGGAAAGACATGATATATTCAATAAAATGAAACAGAAGGGTCTCAGTCAAAGAATACTCTAGCCAGCAAGATTATAAATTAAATTTTAAGAAGGGATTAAACAATTCCAAGATAAGCAAAAATTGAGGGAATTTACCTCCCATAAACCATCTCTACAGTGTATTTTAAAGAGACCACTCTACATGGAAGTATGCCTAAGGCTAAATAGCTGTCACCACAGAAAATAAAATTACAGCAAATGAAATAGACTAAATACTAATTAATGCAAAATTAAATCAGCTATCCATACAGTCAGTCAAGAGATACACAAAGAGTACAGAATAAGAAACCTAGCATAAAAAGAGTGGAGGAGGAAGAAAAAGAAGGAAGAGAAAAAAAGAATCATCAGACTGTGTTTATAAAGGCATAATAAGTAAGTTAAGTTAGATGGTTAAATAGTAAAGAAGTTGCCCTTGAACCTTTGGTAAGTAAGAATCCAAAACCTACAAAGACAATAAGAATATATCTATCAATAATCACCCTAAATGTAAATGAACAGAAAGCACCAATCAAAATACACAGAGTTACTGAATGAATAAAAAAGTAAGGTTCATCTATATGCTGCCTACAAGAGACTCACTTAAAACTCAAAGATATACACAGACTAAAAGTGAACGGATGGAAAGAGACATGTCATGCAAATGATAGGGAGAAAAAAGCAGGTAATATAAGACTTGTATCGAGAAAATAGGCTTCAAAACAAATAAAGTCACAAGAAAAAAGAGGGACATTACATAATGATAAAGGAGTCAATCCAACAAGAGGATATAAACATTATAAATGTCTATGCACCCAACACAGGAGCACCTACATATGTAAAACAAATAATAAAAGAATTAAAGGAGGAAATAGAATGCAATTCATTCATTTCAGGAGACTTCAACACACCACTCATTCCTAAAGACAGATGAACCAGACAGAAAATAAATAAGGAAACAGAAGCATTGAATAACACATTAGTACAGATGGACCTAACAGACATCTACAGAACTCTACACTCAAAAGCAGCAGTATACACATTCTACTCAAGTGCACATGGAACATTTTCCAGAATAGACCACATACTAGGCCACAAAGAGGGCCTCAGCAAATTCAAAAATATTGAAACCAACCAACATGTCAGAACACAAAGGTATAAAACTACAAATAAACTGTCCAAGGAAAAAAAAAAACTGACAAACACATGGAGGCTTAACAACATGCTCTAAATAATCAATGGATCAATGACCAAATTAAAACAGAAATCAAGCAATATGTGGAGACAAATGAAAACAACAGAAAAATGACCCAAATTCTGTGGGATGCATTGAAGGCATTCTAAGAGGAAAGCATATAGCAGTCCACACCTATTTAAGGAGAGAAGAACAATCCCAAATGAAAAGTCTAAATTCACAATTATTGAAATGGGAAAAAGAAGAACAATTGAAACCCAAAGCTAGAAGAAGGAGGGGCATAAAAAAGATCATGGAAGAAATAAATAAAATTGAGAAGAATTAAACATAGAAAAAAAATTAATGAAAACAAGAGCTTCTTCTTTGAGAAAGTAATCAAAATACATAAACCCCTAGCCCAAATTATCAAGAAAAAAGGAGAATCTAAACACATAAACAGAATCAGAAATGAGAAAGGAAAAATCATGACAGACACCACAGAAATACAAAGAATTATTAGAGAATACTATGAAAATCTATATGCTAACAAACTGGACAACCTAGAAGAAATGGACAACTTTCTAGAAAAATACAACCTTCCAAGACTGACCCAAGAAGAAACAAAAAGTCCAAACAGACCAATTACCACCAAGGAAATTGAATCTGTAATAAAAAATTACCCAAGAACAAAAACTCCCATACAAGATGGATTCACTGCTGAATTTTAACAAATATATAATGAAGACATGGTACTCATTCTACTTAAAGTTTTCCAAAAAATAATAGAGAAGGGAATACGTCCAAACTCATTTTATGAAGTCAGCATAACTCTAATACCCAAACCAGGCAAAGACACCAAAAAAAAAAAAAAAACCTACGGACTAATAACCTTGATGAATATAGATGCAAAAATATTCAAAAGAACGTTAGCAAACTGAATTTACAAATACATTAAGAGGATCATACTCCATGATCAAGTGAGATTCATTCCAGGGATGCAAGGATGGTAGAACATTCAAAAATCCATCAACCTCATCTATGAAAAGCAGAACAAAAATCATATGATCATCTCTATAGTTGCTGAAAAATCATTTGACAATATTCAACATCCATTCATGATGAAAACTCTCAACAAAATGGGTATAGACAGCAAGTACCTTAACATAATAAAGGCCATATATGACAAACCTACAGCCAACATCATACTTAACAGTGAGAAACTGAAAGCTTTTCCTCTAAGATCAGGAACAAGACAGGGATGCTCACTCTCCCCACTGTTATTCAATGTAGTACTGGAGGCCCTAGCCATGATAATCAGACAAAGCAAAGAAATACAAGGCATCCAGATTGGTAAAGAAGAAGTCAAACTGTCACTATTTGCAGATGACATGGTATTGTACATAAAGAACCCTAAAGACTCCACTCCAAACTACTAGAATTAATATCTGAATTCAGCAAAGTTTCAGGATACAAAATTAGGACACAGAAATCAGTTGCATTCCTTTACACTAACAATGAACTAGCAGAAAGAGAAATCAGGAAGACAATTCCATTCACAATAGCATAAAAAAGAATAAAATACCTAGGAATAAACCTATCCAAGGAAGTGAAAGACTTATATTCTGAAAACTACAAGACACTCATGAGAGAAATTAATGAAGATACCAATAAATGGAAACTCATCCCATGCTCATAGATAGGAAGAATTAATATTGTCAAAATGGCCATCCTACCTAAAGCAATCTACAGATTTAATGCAATCCCTGCCAAAATACCAAAATGATTCTGCAATGAACTAGAGCAAATAGTTCTAAAATTCATATGGAACCACAAAAGACCCCAAATAGCCAAAGCAATCCTGAGAAGGAAGAATAAAGAGGGGAGAATCTAGCTTCACAACTTCAAACTCTATTACAAAGCAACAGTAATCAAGATAATTTGGTACTGGCACAAGAACAGACCCATAGAACACTAGAACAGAATAGATAGTTCAAATATAAACTCAACCATATATGGTCAATTAATATATGATAAAGGAGCCAATAGATATATAATGGGGGAATGACAGCCTCTTCCACAGCTGGGGTTGACAAAACTGGACATTGACATGTAACAGAATGAAACTGGATTACTGTCTAATTCCATACACAAAAGTAAGCTCAAAATGGATCAAAGACCTGAATGTAAGTAATGAAACCATAAAACTCTTAGAAGAAAACATAGGCAAAACTCTCTTGAATATAAACATGAGCAACTTTTTCACGAGCATAGCTCTCCAGGCAAAGGAAACAGAAGCAAAAATAAACATGTGACTATATCAAACTAAAAAGCTGCTGTACAGCAAAGGACACCATCAGAACAAAAAGGAATGCTACAGTATGGGAGAATATAGTCATAAATTACATATCTGATAAGGGGTTAATATCTTAAATATATAAAGAACTCCCACACCTCCAAAAAAATAAAGCAAATAATCCAATTAAAAAATGGGTGGAGAATATGAACAGTCACTTCTCCAAAGAAGAAATTCAGATGGCCAATAGGCACATGAAAAGATGTTTCACATTGCTAATCATCAGAGAAATGCAAATTAAAACCACAATGAGATATCATCTCATACCAGTAAGAATGGCTACCATCCAAAAGACAAACAACAACAAATGTTGGCGAGGTTGTGGAGAAAGGGGAACCCTCCTACACTGCTGGTGGGAATGTAAATTAGTTCAACCATTGTGGAAAGCAATACGGAGGTTCCTCAGAAAACTAAAAATAGAAATACCATTTGACCCAGGAATTCGACCCCTAGGAATAAACCCTAAGAATGCAGGAGACCACTTTGAAAAAGACAGATGCACCCCTATGTTTACTGCAGCAATATTTCAATAGCCAAGAAATGGAAGTAACCTAAGTGTCCATCAGTAGATGAATGGATAAAGAAGGGGTACATATACACAATGGAATATTTTTCAGTCATAAGATGAAAACAAATCCTACCATTTGCAGCAACGCAGATGGAGCTAAAGGGTATTATGCTCAGTGAAATAAGCCAGGTGGAGAAAGACAAGTACCAAATGATTTCACTCATCTGTGGAGTATAAGGACAAAGCAAAACCTGAAGAAACAAAACAGCAGCAGAATCACAGAACCCAAGAATGGACTAACAGTTACCAAAGGCAAAGGGACTGGGGAGGGTGGGTGGGAAGGGAGGTATAAGGGGAATAAGGGGCATTACGATTAGCACACATAATGTAGGGGTGTGCATGGGGAAGGCAGTATAGCACAGAGAAGACAAGTAGTGACACTATAACATCTTACTATGTTAATGGACAGTGACTGTAATGGGGTATGTGGTTGGGACTTGACAATGGGGGGAATCTAGTAACAGCAATATTGCTCAGGTGACTGTATATTACCAAAATAAATAAACAAAAATAGAGAAACAGATTATAATATCATATACATAAAATTTATAGGAGGAAGAATAAAAAGTAGCACTTTTAGTAGTTGTTTGAAATTAGTGATCATCAACTTAATAGAGAGTATTTTATTTTATGTATATATAGGAAGCTGTATATAAACCTTAGGGTAAGCACAAGCCTAAGACCTATAACAGAAACAAAAAGTTAAAAAAAAAGAATCTAAGATTAACACTATCAACCATCAAATCACAAAGGAAAAGAGAAAAAAAAGGAAAAAAGGAACATAAATGAACCACAAAAACCACCAGAAAACAGTTAACAAAATTGCTGTAAGTATAAACCTATTAATAATTAATTTAAATTTAAATGGACTAAATGCACCAATCAAAATGTATAGGGTGACTAAATGGTTGAAAACAGAAGACCCATCTGCCTACAAGAGACTCATTTCAGACTTAAAGATACATAAACACTGAAAGGGAAGTTTTGGGAAAAGATAGTCCATGCACACAGAAGATATGAAAAAGGAGGAGTAGCAATACTTATATCAGACAAAATAGACTTCAAAACAAAGAAAGTAACAGGAGATAAAGAAGACATTGCATAATGATAAAGGGATCAGCCCAATAAGAGGATATAACAATTGTAAATATTTATGCACCCAACATAGGACCACCTGTATGTGTACATCAAATACTAACAGACCTAAAGGGAGAAATTGACAGCAATATAATAATAGCAGGGGACTTTAATACTGCAAGAACATCAATGGATAGATCATCCAGATAGAATATGACTAAGGAAACAGTGGCATTAAATGGCACCTTAGAGCAGATAGACTTAACAGTTATATACAACAATCCATCCCAAAGCAGCAGAATACACATTCTTCTCAAATGTACATGGAATGTTATCCAGAATAGATCACATGTTAGGACATAAAGCAAGTCACAAAAATTTAAGAAGACTGAAATTGTCTCATGTATCTTTTCAGACAAGAGTAGTATGAAACTAGAAATCAATCAAAAAAAGAAACTGGAAAAACACAAACACATGAATGCTAAACAAAAAGCTTCTAATAATAAATGAACTGATCAAAGAGGAAATTAAACAATACATGGAGACAAATTAAAATATAAATAATGGTTCAAATTGTGTGGGGACACAGCAAAAGTGGTTATGAGAGGGAAGTTCATAGCAATACAGGAGTTTTTTAAGAAAGAAGAACAAACCCAAATCAACAATCTAACCTTACAACTAAAGGAACTAGAAAAACAATAACAAACAAAGCAAGCCAAAGACATAATAAAGTTTAGAGCAGAAATAAATAAAATAGTTAATAAGAAAAAAATAGAAAAAAATCGATGAAACCAAGAGCTGCCTCTTCAAGAAGATAAATAGATAAATCCTTCACCAGAACTATAAGGAAATAAATAAAGAGGACAGAAATATAATCAGAAATGAAAAAGAAGTTACAACTGACACCACAGAAATTCAAATAATTTTAAGAGATCCTATAAAATATTATGTCAATAAACTGGACAACTTAGAAGAAATAGATAAACTCTTAGAAAAATGCAATCTTCCAAGACTGACCAAGGAAGAAACAGAAAGCCTTTTCAATTATTAGTAATGAAATATAATAGGTAATCAAAAAACTGCCAACAACCAAAATTCCAGGTTCAGATGGCTTCAGGGATGAATTCTACCAAACATTTAAAGAATTAATACCTATCCTTCTCAAAGCATTCAAAAAAAATTGAAGAGGAACGAATACTTCCAAAGTGATTCTACAAGGTCAGCATTACTCTAAGAACAAAACCAAAGACACTACAAAAAAAGAAAATTACAGACCAATATTCCTGATGCATATAAATGCAAAATCCTGAACATTTTAGTGAACCAAATTCAAAAACACATATAAAAGATCATTCATCACAAGAAAGTGAGATTTATTCCAGAGATGCAAGGATGGTATAATATCTGTAAATCAATCAATGTAATACAACACATTAACAAAAAAAGGGTAAAACTATATGATCATTTCAATAGATAATGAAAAAGCATCCCGCAAAATTGAGCAACTATCAAAAAACTCTTAACAAAGTGGATTTAGAGGGAACATGCTTATACTTCAACATAACAAAGTTCATATATGACAAACCCACAGCTAACATCATATTCAACAGTGAAAAGCTGAAAAGTTTTCTTCTAAGATCTGAAAAATGACAAGGAAGCCCACTCTCACCACTGTTATTCAACATAGCACAGGAAATCCTAGCCATGGCAATCAACAAGATAAAGAGATAAAAGGCATTCAGTTTGGTACAGAATAGGTAAAACTGTCACTATTTGAAGATAACATGATACTATATATATAGAAAATCCTAAAGACTCCAACAAAAACAATTATAACTGATAACTGGATTCAGCAAAGCTGAAAGATAGAAAATCAATATACAGAAATCTGTTGCATTTTTAGTTACTAATAACAAACTAGCAAAAAAGAAAAATCAAGAAAACAATTCCAATTAAAATTGCATTAAAAAAATAAAATACCTAGGAATAAACCTAACCAAGATGGTGAAAAACTTGTACTCTGAAAACTGTAAGACATCATGAGAGATATTAAAGAAGGCACAAATAACTGAAAAGCTATCCCAAGCTCATGGATAGGAAGAATATTATCAAAATGTCCATCCTGCTCAAAGCAATTAATAGATTCAATGCAATTTGCATCAAAATACCAATGGCAGTTTTCAATAAACTAGGAGCAAATAATCCTAAAATTTATATAGAAGCACAGAAGACCACAAACAGCTAGAGCAGTCTTGAGAAGAACAAAGCTGGGAGTATCATGCTCCCTGATCTCAAGCTATACTACAAAGCTACAGTGATTAAAACTGTATGATACTGGCATAAGAGCAGATACATGAATTAACAGAACAGAATAGACAGCCAAAAATAAACCAATACATATTTGGTCAATTAATATATAAAAATGAGGCAAGATTATACAATGGGGAAAAGACAGTCTCTTCAATAACTGGTGTTGAGAAAACTCAACAACTACATGCAAAAGAATAAAACCTGGATCACTGTCTAACATCATACACAAAAGTAAACTTGAAATGAATTAAAATCCTAATTCTAAGACATGCCTTCATAAAACCCACAGAAGAAAACCTAGGCAGGAATCTATGAGTAATCATGAGTAATTTTTTTCTGGATACATCTCCCTAGGCAAGGGAAACAAAGGCAAAATAAAAAACAAATAGGACTACATCAAACTCAAAAGCTTATGTACAGCAAAAGAAACCCTCAATAAAACAAAAGGCACTATATGGGATACTTTATCTCCAAATAATATACTCAATAAAGGGCTAATATACAAAATATATGAAGAACTCACACAATTCAGCACCAAAAAACAAATAATCTGACATAAAAATGGGCAGAGGACCTGAATAGGTATTTTTACAAAAAAGACATACAAATGGGTCACAGACACATGAAAAGATGCTCAACAACACTGATCATTTGGGAAATGCAAATGAAAACCACAATGAGATAAACCTCACACCAGTCAGAATGCCTACTTATCCAAAAGACAAGAAATAAGTTTTGGTGAGGATGTGGAATAAAGGAAGCCCTCCTACATTGTTGTTCGGAATATAAATTGACCTAGCCACTATGGAAAGCAGTATGGAGGTTCCTCAAAAACTAAAAACACAGGTGGAGCCAACATGGCAGTGTGAGTAGGAGAGTGGGAATCTCCTCCCAAAAACATATATATTTTTGAAAATACAACAAATACAACTAATCCTAAAAGAGAGACCAGAAGACACAGAACAACAGCCTGACTACATTCACATGTGCGAGAGCCCAGCACCTGGTGAAAGGGGTAAGATACAAGCCCTGGCAACGTGGGACCCAACCACACCTTCCCTCAGCTCCCGGCAGGAGGGAGAGGGAGCCCAGGACTGCTAAACACCCAGCCCCAGCCACCCGCACCAGAGCTCAGACACAGTGCATGCATGGAGGGCTAGAAACTAGGGAAATAGGGCAGCAAGACCTCTGAGCAGGTGCCAAAGCTGATGCCCCTGTGACAAAGAAAAGCGAGTGCTTTTTGAAAGTCTTAAAGGGACAGGGACTTAACAGCTAGATGGAAACAACACAGGTCACAGCCCAGTGGCTGGAAATTACAGAGAAAACTAGGTGCACTAACCCCCTGGGCAACAGCTCTGAGACCCCTCACAGAGGTAAACAGCCAAACAGCCACCCCCGTGTCCATTACCCCTCCCGGCGCTGCAAAAGCAGAGAAACAGCCTAAGGCAAACCCCGCCCACAGAAAGGGAGAACACTCCATATCGGCCGGGCAAGACACAAAGACCCAGCCTACACGCAATT
Organism: Manis pentadactyla; assembly: GCF_030020395.1. NCBI lineage: Eukaryota > Metazoa > Chordata > Mammalia > Pholidota > Manidae > Manis > Manis pentadactyla. The sequence goes on from NC_080028.1 coordinate 65,806,953, forward strand.
ACCCAACAGAAGCCACTAGGGGTCGCAGTTGTCCCAGTAAAGAAAGACCAGTAGCAAGTGAAAAGTTTGGCCCTCCCAGCTGACAATAAATAGCACCTGTCAACATGAAAAGGCAAAAAAATATGATCCAGACAAGACTAACCCAGACAGCTTCGGCATCTGCTACATCTTCCACTGAAAAGGAACCTGGGGAGATAGATTTAGCCAGTCTTCCAGAAAAAGAATTCAAAACAAAAGTCATAATCATGCTGATGGACTTGCAGAGAAATATGCAAGAACTAAGGAAGGAGAATACAGAAATAAAACAAGCTCTGGAAGGACTTCAAAACAGAATGGACGAGATGCAAGAGACCATTAATGGACTAGAAAACAGAGAACAGGAATGCAGAGAAGCTGATGCAGAGATAGATAAAAGGATCTCCAGGAATGAAAGAATTATAAGAGAGTTGAGTGACCAACGAAAAGGAACAATATACGCATTATAAGGATACCAGAAGAAGAAGAGAGAGAGAAAAAGGTATAGAAAGTGTCTTTGAAGAAATAATTGCCGAAAACTTCCCCAAACTAGGGGAGGACATGGCCTCTCAGACCACAGAGGTACACAGAACTCCCATGACAAGGGATCCAAGGAGGGCAACACCAAGACACATAATAATTAAAATGGCAAAGGTCAAAGACAAGGACAAAGTATTAAAGGCAGCCAGAGAGAAAAAAAAGGTTACATACAAAGGAAAACCCACCAGGCTATCATCAGACTTGTCAACAGAAACCCTACAGGCCGGAAGAGAATGGCATGATATACTTAATGCAATGAAACAGAAGGGCCTTGAACCAAGACTACTGTATCCAGCACAAATATCATTTAAATATGAAGGAGGGATTAAACAGTTTCCAGACAATCAAAAGTTGAGGGAATTTGCCTCCCACAAACCACCTCTTCAGGGCATCCTACAGGGACTGCTCTAGATGGGAGCACTCCTAAAAAGAGCACACAACAAAACACCCAACTTATGAAGAAGGGAGGAGGAGGAATAAGAAGGGAGAGAAATAAAGGATCATGAGACCGCATTTATAATAGCTCAACAAGCGAGTTAAGTTAGACAGTAAGATAGAAAAGAAGCTAACCCTGAACCTTTGGTAACCACAAACTTAAAGCCTGCAATGGCAATAAATTCATACCTTTCAATAATCACCCTAAATGTAAATGGACTGAATGAACCAATCAAAAGACACAGAGTAATAGAATGGATATAAAAGCAAGATCCATCCATATGCTGCTTACAAGAGACTCACCTCAAACCCAAAGACACGCACAGACTTAAAGACAAGGGATGGAAAAAGATATTTCATGCAAACAACAAAGAGAAGAAAGCAGGTGTTGAAATTCTGGTATCAGACAAAACAGACTTCAAAATAAAGAAATTAACAAAAGACAAAGAAGGGTATTACATAATGATAAAGGGCTCAGTCCAACAAGAGGATATAACCATTATAAATATATATGTACCCAATACAGGAGCACCAACATACCTGAAACAAATATTAACAGAACTAAAGGAGGTAATAGAATGCAATGCATTCATTCTAGGAGACTTCAACACACCACTCACTCCAAAGGACAGATCCACCAGACAGAAAATAAGTAAGGACACAGAGGCACTGAACAACACACTAGAACAGATGGACCTAATAGACATCTACAGAACTCTACATCCAAAAGCAACAGGATACACATTCTTCTCAAGTGCACATGGAACATTCTCCAGAATGGACCACATACTAGGCCACAAAAAGAGCCTCAGTAAATTCCAAAAGATTGAAATCCTACCAACCAACTTTTCAGGCCACAAAGGCATAAAACTAGAAATAAACTGTACAAAGAAAGCAAAAAGGCTCACAACACATGGAGGCTTAACAAAACGCTCCTAAATAATCAATGGATCAATGGATTGGTCACACATTTCCTTAATATTGTTCCATTCCTGGAGTTCCTTTTATCTCTCTCTATGTCAGCTTCTATGCATTCCTGTTCTCTGGTTTCAATTCCATCAATGGCCTCTTGCATCCTATCCATTCTGCTTATAAACCCTTCCAGTGTTTGTATCATTTCTGTGATCTCCTTTCTGGCATCTGTGATCTCCCTCTGGAGTTCATCCCATTTCTCTTGCGTATTTCTCTGCATCTCTGTCAGCATGTTTATGATTCTTTTTTTGAATTCTTTTTCAGGAAGACTGGTTAGGTCTGTCTCCTTCTTTGGTGGTGTCTCTGTGATCTTTGTTTGCCTGTAGCTTTGCCTTTTCATGGTGATAGGAATAGTTTGCGGAGCTGGGACGAGTGATGGCTGGAAGAACTTCCCTTCTTGTTGGTTTGTGGCCCTCCTCTCCTGGGAGAACAGCGACCTCTAGTGGCTTGTGCTGCGCAGCTGCGTGCAGACAGGGTTTCTGCTTCCTGTCCAGCTGCGATGGAGTTTATCTCCGCTGTTGCTGTGGGCGTGGCCTGGCTCGGGCAGCTGCTCCAAAGTGGTGGAGTCGCGTTGGAAGGGAAGCGGCTGGGAGGCTATTTATCTCCATAAGGGGCCTTCCTGCTCCCTGCAGCCCAGGGTTTAGGGTGCCCAGAGATCCCCGGATTCCCAACCTCTGGATTAATTGTCCTGCCTTGTCCCTTTAAGACTTCCAAAAAGCACCTGCCAAAACAAAACAACCACCACAAAAGAAAAAAAAATTTTAAGTAAAAAAAAAAAAAATTGTTCGCTGGCTTTTCTTATGTCCTCCGGCGCCCGGCCTCCGGTGCCCACTCACTGTTCTTGCTGCCCTGATTCCCAAGTAGCCAGGGCCCCCTGGGCACGTACTGTGACTGCACTCTGGCCCGGATGGCTGGGGCTGGGTGTTCGGCAGTCCTGGGCTCCGTCTCCCTCCTGCTCTGCCTATTCTTCTCCCACCGGGAGTTGGGGGGATGGACACTAGGCTCCTGCAGGGCCGGGGCTTGTATCTTACCCCCTTCGCTAGGCGCTGGGTTCTCTCAGGTGTGGATGTGGTCTGGATTGTCCTGTGTCCTCTGGTCTTTATTCTAGGAAGAGTTGTCTTTGTTATATTTTCATAGATATACGTGGTTTGGGAGGAGATTTCCGCTGCTCTACTCATGCCGCCATCTTCCGATCCCTCCCCAAACTCATTCTATGAAGCTAACATCACCCTAATATCAAAACCAGGCAAAGACCCCACCAAAAAAGAAAACTACAGACCAATATCCCTGATGAACGTAGATGCAAAAATACTCAACAAAATATTAGCAAACCGAATTCAAAAATACGTCAAAAGGATCGTACACCATGACCAAGTGGGATGCATCCCAGGGATGCAAGGATGGCACAACATTCGAAAGTCCATCAACTTCATCCACCACTTCAACAAAAAGAAAGACAAAAACCACATGATCATCTCCACAGATGCTGAAAAAGCATTTGACAAAGTTTAACATCCATTCATGATAAAAACTATCAGCAAAATGGGAATAGAGGGCAAGTACCTCAACATAATAAAGGCCATCTATGAAAAACCCACAGCCAACATTGTATTGAACAGTGAGAAGCTGAGAGCTTTTCCTCTGAGATTGGGAACTAGTCAGGGATGCCCACTCACCCCACTGTTTTTTAGCGTAGTACTGGAGATCCTAGCCACGGCAATCAGACAAAACAAATAAATACAAGGAATCCAGATTGGTAAAGAAGAAGTTGAAGTGTCACTATTTGCTGATGACATGGTATTGTTCATAAAAAACCCTAAAAAATCCACTCCAAAATTACTAGAACTGATATCAGAATACAGAAAAGTTGCAGGTACAAATTTAACACACAGAAATCTGTGGCTTTCCTATACTCTAACAATGAACAAACTGAAAGAGAAATCAAGAAAACTCCATTCACAACAACTGCATCAAATAATAAAATACCTAGGAATAAACCTAACCATAGAAGTGAAAGACCTATACCCTGAAAACTGCAAGTCACTCTTAAAAGAAATTAAAGGGGACACTAACAGATGGAAACTCATCCCATGCTCATGGCTAGGAAGAATTAATATCATCAAAATGGCCATCATGCCCAAAGCAATATACAGATTTGATGCAATCCCTATGAAACTACCAGCAACATTCTTCAATGAACTGGAACAAATAATTCAAAAATTCATATGGAACCACCAAAGACCCCAAATAGCCAAAGCAATCCTGAGAAAGAAGAATAAAGTAGGAGGGATCTCACTCCACAACTTCAAGCTCTATTATAAAGCCATAATAATCAAGACAATTTGGTACTGGCACAAGAACAGAGCCACAGACCAATGGAACAGACTAGAGAATCCAGACATTAACTCAGACATATATGGTCAATTAATATTTGATAAAGGGGCCATGCACATACAATGGTGAAATGACAGTCTCTTCAACAGATGGTGCTGGCAAAACTGGACAGCTACATGTAGGAGAATGAAACTGGACCATTGTCTAACCCCATATACAAAAGTAAACTCAAAATGGATCAAAGACCTGAATGTAAGTCAGGAAACCATTAAACTCTTGGAAAAAAACATAGGCAAAAACCTCTTAGACATAAACATGAGTGACCTCTTCTTGAACATATCGCCCCGGGCAAGGAAAATAACAGCAAAAATGAACAAGTGGGACTATATTAAGCTGAAAAGCTTCTTTACAGCAAAAGACACCATCAATAGAACAAAAAGGAACCCTACAGTACGGGAGAATATATTTGAAAATGACACATCCGATAAAGGCTTGGCATCTAGAATATATAAAGAGCTCACATGCCTCAACAAACAAAAACAAATAACCTAATTAAAAAGTGGGCAGTGGAACTGAACAGACGGTTCTCCAAAACAGAAATACAGATGGCCAACAGACACATGAAAAGATGCTCCACATCGCTAATTATCAGAGAAATGCAAATTAAAACTACAATGAGGTATCACCTCACACCAGTAAGGATGGCTGCCATTGAAAAGACAAACAACAAATGTTGGCGAGGCTGTGTAGAAAGGGGAACCCTCCTACACTGCTGGTTTGAATGTAAATTAGTTCAACCATTGTGGAAAGCAGTATGGAGGTACATCAAAATGCTCAAAACAGACTTACCATTTGACCCAGGAATTGCACTCCTAGGAATTTACCTTAAGAATGCAGCAATCAAGTTTGAGAAAGACAGATGCACCCCTATGTTTATTGCAGCACTATTTACAATAGCCAAGAATTGGAAGCAACCTAAATGCCCATCGATAGATGAATGGATAAAGAAGATGTGGTACATATACACAATGGAATACTAGTCAGCCATAAGAAAAGGGCAAATCTTACCATTTGCAGCAACATGGCTGGAAGGTATTATGCTCAGTGAAATAAGCCAAGCGGAGAAAGAGAAATACTAAATGATTTCACTCATCTGTGGAGTAAAAGAACAAAGGAAAAACTGAAGGAACAAAACAGCAGCAGAATCACAGAACTCAAGAATGGACTAACAGGTACCAAAGGGAAAGGGACTGGGGAGGATGGGTAGGTAGGGAGGTATAAGGGGGAGTGTGAAAAAGGGGGGTATTAAGATTAGCATGCATGGGGGGGTGGGAGAAAAGGGAGGGCTGTACAACACAGAAAAGACAAGTAGTGATTCTACAACATTTTGCTACGCTGATGGACAGTGACTGTAAAGCGGTGTATAGGGGGGACCTGGTTTAGGGGAGAGCCTAGTAAACAAAATATTCGTCATGTAAGTGTAGATTAATGATAAAAAAAAAAAAAGCAGTTCCAGTGTGGTGACCTCCAATGAGTTCTACACAATGATATAAAGGGCATATAAAAGTGTAGGCAAAGGGTCTGTTTGTGTTTATACAGAGGATCAAAGCCTAATTGGGCTACCCAGAAAATCAACTAAGATACGATATGATAAAGAACTTCCAACATCAGCACTCTCGGGAAGACCCCGGCCAGAAGATGATCATCAAAAAACCGCAACAAAGAACCAGGCACTGCTACAGGTGTAGATGCACTCATCCCACCAGTTCCTGGACTTGCCATGGGAATGAAGAAGGAGATATCTAAGCTGGCCTGTGCATACAGTAAAACAACAAATTTGACTGGATCTATACTGTTGGAACTCAACCAAGAAATAGGAGAAGTGCAAATTGTAGCGCTCCAAAATCTTACAACTACAGACTATTTACTGTTAAAAGAACATATGGGATATGAACATTCCCCAGGAATGGGTTGTTTTAATTTGTCTGATTTCTCTCAGACTGTTCAAGTTCAGTTGGACAATATCCACCATATCATAGATAAGTTTTTCACAAATGCCTAAATTGCCTAACTGGTTGTCTTGGCTTCACTGGAGATGGCTGGTAATTACAGGTATGCTTTGGTTATGTATCTGTACTCCTATTATGCTAATGTGTGTGCACAATTTAATTAGTAGTTTAAAACCTATACATGCTGAAGTTACTTTACAAGAAGATATGTCAAAGAAATAATCAATCTTCCCATGTTTTCTTCTGCCTGCTACTTCTATAGCTTTTTTTCTTCCCTCTTAATTACAACCTTTAAGTAGAATTCTTGCCTCATATCGAATTTACCGAGTATCATAATTATTCCAAGTGGTAAAGACACCTCAAGACAAATGCAGGGCATAGAAGCCACAGGGCATAAATATGCAAAGAAGTAAAAAGCTAACCTTTTCAAACAATAAGGCTTCTCTCTCACTTACCAACTTAACATTTCCCTGTATGGCCCCGGAAGATGACTGGTTAGCCAGAGACGGGTAAGATTCCTCAAGGGACGAACAACCTAAGACAGGCAAAGTCACAGGGGGGCCATCAGGTGGGAAATTGGGGATCAACAGAGGTGAGGCTTAGAACCTCACCCCCCCTGTTCTGAGAGAAATCTTCTGCATACGTGGATGTTTTATTGTCCTTGTCTAGCTTGGATTAACACATAGTCTACAGGCACACATCTGATCATCTACATTTGCTCTCTTACAACACTAAACTATGTTTTCTACCTTTATCTTGTATCTACCTACCACTTCAGCATTTTATTAAAATAATAATAATAAAGAGAGAAATGAGTACTCATATTTGAACTGACTGTTTATAGTTCATAATGCATGAGCAAAACCGAAAGCTTCTGTGATGACTGCCCTTGTACTGTTCACCATGTAACTTATTCACTATGTAAGAATTTGTTCTCCATGTAAGAACTTGTTCGTTATGCTTCAGAAGATTGGAGACTGATGAAAATTAGGCTTGGGGTGGATTAATGATTGTGCATTGAGCATTGACTCCCCTATACAGAATTTTATTGTTGTTAACAACCATTTGATCAATAAATATGAGAGATGCCCTCAAAAAAAATGCCATATATATATATATATGTACACACTTCCAATTGTAAAATAAATAAGTAACCGGGATGTAATGTATAGCATAAGGAATATAGTCAAAATATTGTAACAACTTGGTATGGTGATAGCTGGTACCTAGAATTATCATGTATATAAATGTTGAATCACTGTGTTGTACACCTGAAACTAATGTAATACTGTGTGTCAACTACCCTTCAATAAAAAATAATTATCTAAAAAAAAAAACTAAAAATAGAAGTACAATATGACCCAGAAATTCCACTTGTGGTAATTTAATCCAAGAAAACTAAACCACTGATTCAAAAAGACGTATGCATGCTTATGTTTATTACTGCATCATTTACAATAGCCAAGATATACAAACAACAAAAGTTTCCTACAGATGAAAGTATAAAGAAGATGTAGTACAAATATACAATTGAATACTATTCAGTCATAAAAAAGAATGCAATCTTGCCTTTTGCAACAACATGGATGGACTTTGAGGGAAGTATGTGAAGTGAAATAAGCCAGGCAGAGAAAGATAAAATACCTTACATTTCGCTTACATGTGGAATCTAAAATGAACAAAATAAAAATAGACTCGTAGACCCAGAGTAGAGCCTGGTGGTTACTGTGGTGGAGTGGGTGGAGGGCAAAGGGGATAGATGAAGGAGATAGAGGCACAAAAATATAAATTATAATGTAAATTATTCATGGGAATGAAAATTACAGCCTAGAGAATATAGTCATTAATGCTGTAATATATTTCTATGTTAACAGTAACTATATTTGTTGGAGTAAGCATTTAATAATGTAGACATGTCAAGTCACTATGTTGAATACTTGAAATTAATATATTGAATATCAACTATACTTCAATAAAAAACATTATTCATCCATAAAAAAGATGCAATATTGTTTTTTACCAAAATGATAATGCATGAAATATAGGTACAAAACAGTGGTTTATTCCAACAAACTGTTTCTCAGCTGCAGTTCCTCTCAGTTTTTTTGTGCTCTATTTGATTCTGCAGGGCTTAAATGGGTTTGGCTGAGCTAAATTGGGCCTGGCTCTCGACTGCACAACACAATCAAATTTGGGTCAGATATCTTCTCATGTGAGAACTTTCATTGAAGGATCGGCCACTATTTAGGACAGACTATTCTTGAGGCAGAGGGAAGATACTCAAGAAGGTGAGGGGTCCTTTCTATGGGTTTTGGGAAAATTTGTGACAATGGGCAGAGCTATAATATCCTATTCCAGGGAAGAAATGAAGAGAGGGAACAATAATTCAATGTATTACATTGAAGATTTTTTTTTAAAGCCCAAACAGTGCCTTGAGGTTGCACATATGTTGCTAAATGAATTCACTGATCCTTCTGTAATCAGCCTATTTCCCCAACCACTGTCCCCAATCTACCGTGCAACTATGATCCTCTGAATGGAATATATTACTAAAATTTTGTATCCCTAGTTTGAATGCCTAGAGTTACAAATGGGAATCCAAGAAAGACAGTGAATAAATAGACTATTTAAACTCTTCTGGCTAGAATTTTAATCTTCAGACTTGTCACATTTGAATCCTACATTTTAGTCACTGAATGATTTTACTAAAAATTTAAATCTGATTATTAGGCATTTATTTAAAATCCCATCCTCTACTGCTTTTAAAGCAAAGCATATATTTGATAACATCCAAAGCAAAGCCAATTTAAGAGCTCTTATCTCCCACAACCACTCAGTGTTCCCTTCCTTTACCAAACTGGATGTTCTTCTACTCATAGTGGTTTGAAAGATAATACAATTACATATATATATATTTTTTTTACTAATGATAGATTACAGCACCCAAATATGTTGATATTCTACACTATATTTCAATATTGACACTACAATTAGCTCTATATTACTCTGGCCAAGTAAAACAAGATAAATTTCCTTCTTTCCCCTCAAAAGATTACTGAAATTAAATTATCCAGCATTTCATCTTCCTATCTCTCTGTCAATAATAACCTTACATTTTCTACAATTCTTTCCCTGTCACAATGCATAAATCTTCCTTGTCTCCTTTTGTATCACTCTTTTTACTTGCCTTGCTTAAAAGAAATCAGGCCTTACTCTGAAAATAACATTTCCACTACAGGGTGCTCAACTGGTGCCTGTTTTGTTTTGTTATTTTTAATAATTCATGTTGTTTATAGGTAGAAGGCAGGATTGCCTTCTTCTTCTATGGGTTTTGGGAAAATTTGTGACAATGGGCAGAGCTATAATATCCTATTCCAGGGAAGAAATGAAGAGAGGGAACAATAATTTAATGTATTACATTGAAGATTTTTTTTTAAAGCCCAAACAGTGCCTTGAGGTTGCACATTTTACCAAACTGGATGTTCTTCTACTCATAGTGGTTTGAAAGATAATACAATTACATATATATATTTTTTTATATGTATAAAATGCACAAGGCATTTTTCTTATTCTCCATTAGAAATTCCAGGTCATTGGCACTTTGTCCTTGTTCAAAATAAAAGGAAAATGCAAATCATTTGAGGATCAAGTGGTTGAGATATGCTTGTCTCCCCCTCTCATTAACACTGTCGTATGTGGATGTTGCAGGTAGTCTCCATGGCTCCCAAAAGATATTGGTACCGGTTTAGGTATTTCTCTTTGCCACAAGTCCTAACTTCATATGGATTGACATCGACGTTCATATGCACAATGTTGCCAGATCTAGAGATCCACAGTTATGAAAATTCCTGATATTCCATGAATTTCTCCTCTACTTAAGTCACTCACTCCCATGTACATACCTTGAGTTTGTTCATAACCTGACTCTGATCAACACTGAAAAAGTCACCAATTCAACAATCCCACTTATTGGACAGTGTCTCTTTTCCCTATGGCTTGTTCAACTACTTTCAGCATTTTTTTTTTTTTACTTTATCAGTATTTCCATTACTTGAACTTGCTGTTCTCTACAAATTCATTAGATATCTTCTTCATATCCTTTCCTATTCAACTTTGATTTCAAGAAGCCTTTTCCCAAGAATTTTGTTCTATTAAAATTCTTTGTTATATAAAAGAATTTTGATATATAAATATCCCTTACCTCTGAATTTTTGTCACACACACATATTACAAAATTTCATCTTCTTTGAACCTAATAAACTTCTTTTTCCAATAACCTCTTTGAGTAATGATCCTTTGAAGGATGACCTCTCAACCACCTAATCAGGCATCCAGGAGACATCAAAGACACATATTACCCAACCTCTAGTAATCCTACCATTTTTGCACAATGATTTCAACATAACTTAAATTTTGCTGTTGTTATCTCTCAGTATCATAGTTTATTCTGGGATATGATATTATAATTATAAATCCATACATTTTCAATAAATGGGTTTTTCAATGACTCTTAGTAGAGTGGCCTCATCTAGCAATGCTTATTTAGTGATGGGCCACAGCATTCCAGAAAGAATATTACGACAAGCATAAAAATGTAAGACATAAACAAAGCCTGTCTAGATAATTTAATTATTCAAGTCCTACTGGAGACTACAATGGGAGATAGGACTTCAACTATTAACTAAGCAGTGGAGAGATCAAAATTCAAGTATAATCAAGGTGGGAAGAGAATCCTAAACAGGCATGTTTTTCTCTCGGCAGAATTTTTTTTTTTTTCCTTCTCACTAATCAGTTTGTTTTCAAAAAAGAAACTGCTGAAAAAGTTAATCAGGCAATCTATTCAGACACGACTACTTAAGAAAATGGTTTATTTAAAAATACACTGAAGCATCTGTATGTCCATGTTGATTCTGTCTGTAAAATATATTGCAAGTCAATTCACTAATTTCTGTCTACACTGATACAGTTCTGGTCTCAGGAAACGTGACCTCCTTCCTAGACTATTAGTATGAACAAGACTCTGCTTTTACTTTCTAGAAATCACATTCCTTTGCAAAAGCCAGATTAATCTTTTTAAAACCTAATTTAGATCATATGTCTCATTTAAAATATGTGAATACTCTACTATTAAATATATAATTAAACCTAAATTCTTTAATATGGCCTATGAGACCTTCCATGACTTAGCCCATCAATTATCTCCAGCTCCAACTTGCTACTCTTGTTTTTTCTCATAAAGTTCAGTCTCATTTGAATTTTAGAATTTCTTTGGAACACCAAGGTTTCTCCCACTTAAGGTCAGAGTCCTTGCCCAAGATGTAGGCTCTTAAGTCCTGTTCCCTCTACCAGAGTAACATGTCTTAGTAACTAGTGCAGGCAATGGGTCACAGATCTCTTTTGTAAGGCCAAATTAGTGCAAAATTCAAAACTTCTCTTTATTTTTGTGTGAAGGTTCTCCTTCTTTACTACTGGACACAATGAGGAAGCCTGTATAACTATGCTTTTGCTATCTGTCTTACATTTTCAGTAGAAGTCTTGAACCAAGACAAAACTGTGGGAGGTACCATGGAGAGTTAGCAAGGTCTTTAAAAAAAATCTATAAAAAAACATTGTTACTGCAGTTATCACCAGGAGGAGGCAGCAATACCATGACTGTAGTGGGTCATTTAAGATTTCAAAATTTTCTGGGTTAGCATGATTTTAGGAACTGGTTGGATGTCAACTAGCTATTGGAAAGTTATTTAAATTAACTTAAACTTATTTTTCCTGTATCTAAAATAGAGAAAGTATAAATACCTTACAATTTTTATGAGCATTAGAAATAATGCACATGACTCTTACACATGCTTGGCACACAGTACACCTCAAAAGGTGCACCTGGCTGGCTGCTCTAATTACAAAATGCTATTTTGCAGCCAGACTCAGTGTTGCATAAGGAATTTTATGAGTGAAAAAAATCATTTAATAATTCTTTTACTACATTATTATCCAGTATCTACTTCAGTTTTCACTTTGTTGTAGTTGAAGATGTTTTGTCTTAAGTCAACCAACTCTGGTACAATAAATAAAGGCATAGAAGTCCAAATACTGAAAATATACTCCCAAGATTGGTTTTCTGCAACCACATAATTACGACTGTCAACCTCGATTACTCTAGTGTTTGGTGCAAGCTCACTGACAATAACCCCTACTGGTGAATAATTAACTCCTTCTGATCTAGGTGTCAGAGTTTCTTGATAGCATGTGTTAATATGAAACTCATGGCTACAAAAGATATAGCCAAAGCAACAACAAAAACCAACACTTTAGAGAACAAAATCCCAGCAGGTTCAAGTTTTAAAATAATCTACCTGCTAGCCAATCCAATAAACCTGCTGATTATTGGCTACTTTTTCCAAATCCTGCTGTGTCTTACATACTCAACTGAAGAGGCTGCCATTCTAAGTGACTGCTAATCGTACGTGGCAAGGGAATATATATTTTACCCTATTATTGTTTTTAATAAAAAGATGAGCACAGCTACCACTAGCCTGGAACACAGAATGAAGGATTAGAGTATACTGTCAAATGCATTTTTACTGCATAATGCTTTGCAAGAGGAGCCTAAAGTGTATGATTAAATGCTTATTCAATTCAAATGTTATTGTGCAGTGGAGGTTTTTCTCTGATGTTCATATTTTAAGTTAAAACATTATTCACAAAATAACCTTTAAAAAATCTGTTTTGAAAGCATATAAGGGAAACTGGTATCTTTTAGACTGAATTATTGATGGGTGGACTGATTGTTAACAGATATTTGGTGATAACATATGATGTATTCTTGTCAACATCATTTTTGAAGGTGCAGAAACAAAGGTGGAGATTGATATGCCTTTTGTGGGCTGATGCTGTGATGTGGCATTCACATACTTTTTTTCCTGTCAGTGAAACAGAACCACAGGAATACATATTTATTTCTGTGCCTTTTTTAGTAATGTGATGAAAAGTGGCATTGTTTTGCATTACCTTTCTTGTTGCAAGAAGATCTCCCCACATTTCCTGTAAAAGTATCCTAAGTCTACGCCTTAATAGTGCTTTTTTAAAAAGGGGTATACAAAGTTCCATGGAACCCAACCTTTAAAAAGTACATACAGCACTGACACAATACAATCCTGAAAGGTGATGTTGGGATTCCCTCTGAAGCACAGGGTATGCTTTAAAGTCATGACACAGCCACTTTGATTCTGTTGCTCTCTGTACCACACAGCAGAGTGTGGCATTCTCAGGTCAGTTTGTGTAAGTGGTTATATCTTTTGCTAGTTTCCCTCAGTCTCCGGATTCACAGTACTAGTGAGATCACCTACATGATCTCCCTGCTTTCTTGGAGAAATGGGATGTACTGTGCCAAGAGTATAGCGTGCATGGTGGAGAGCCTGGTAATAACGTCAAAAGGACCCAGTATTCTATTTTAGATGTGATATAGAGTCAGGCCTTGGAGTTTGCCCTTTATATATGTCTACATTATAATCCCTTAAACCTCAGTTTCCTATCTCAGGTTAGTGTTGTAGTGATAAAAGAAAATAATACAGGCAAAGTTCTTTTTCAACACAGTACACAATAGGAGTAAATTTATGCTATATTTACTATTTTAAATTTTTCTGTTACACTCTCCAACATGAGAATCACTTCATTATTTTTCTCCTTTATTCACTATAGCAGGGTAGGATACACTAGCTGATCTAGGGGGCTTATGAGCATAATTCTTACAAATATCTGGGTTAATGCCCTTGTTCTAGTTATGAAAATTGAGTTAAGAAATATATTTTCTCTGAGGTCTACAAGGAGTATGAGGCTGAACTTAACTGGATTAGAAGGAGGCTCAGGCCTTAGTCTCTTAGGAGGTGCACCTGGTCCAGGTGAGGTCATTTATAGCATTTGTCCAACAAAGAAGCAAAGCTGGATGGACTGCCCCAACCTTACATATAAGCTTGGGCTTGGAAGAGAACATTAATCATCCAGGATGTCTGATGTGACCCAGCCTCACTCAGACTTATCAAGGACAACTATGTTTCCTGAAAAAGCTGTTGAGAATCTCAGAGGCCACAATATCCAGGCTTCCATTGAATAAAATTACCAATCTCTTTGTGGTGTACTCTGACATCTTCAGATAAAAAAATATATTTAAGTAACTTAAATGTGCCTATGCTTAGTCTTTGTAACAATCTGTATATATTACAGATATATATCAAGACAAGTTTGCAATTATACAGAAATCGCTTATTTGATCATGGATCAATGATTGCTGAACACTGATTAACAAAAAGAAAAAAACAATAGGTGTGTTTCTGCTTTCAAAGAGCACTAGGAATGGTCATCATAATGCATTGTAAATTATCCTTTAATGCTGTTGGGCATCTTGGTAGTTGAAAATTCCTTAATCATACTGTACCAGAAGGCCAAGCTGAAGTCAATAAATCACTTAATATTAATTATTTAATTAGATTATTTCCTTTGTCTGTAAATAAGGAACCCATGTAGACAACAGAGCATCACTCCTGGAAGACAATAATGCCAGTGGAAAGAAAAGAGCACAGTAATAGGGAAGAGAGGGAACCAAAGGTCAACTTAACTTTGGACAATTTTTTTTTAAGAATTCTGACAATAGTCTTACATTTGCTATTACATTGTGACATATCCTACTTGGTCATTTTTGACAACTTTAAGCATTTATTTTTCTATTTCAAGAGTAATTATATTGATTATGATTTTAGATGCCAAATTTAATATTTATCTTTTTTCTAGGGGAGGGAGAGGTGGCTCTTAGGAAGAGCTAAGAATGTTTCCTACAATACTGGTACAAAGGAAGATTCATAAAATTTCTTAAAATAATATAAATAATAGCATACACTTTCACAGTGACAACTATGTGTCAGTTGATTACCTCACAGCAACCTTATGAGATAGCTTATAATATTATGTTCATTTCACACATGAGCTAACTGAAATACAGAAATTAAGTAAATTACCGAAAACTATGTACCCAGTGGATTTTAGAGCCAGGATTCACACCTAAGCAACTGAGAACCCAAGTTCATGGTCTGAAGCAAGATTCTACTCTTGTCTAAAAAGCAAGACAAAACAACTCATAAACTGTTAACTTATTTATTGAACAAAGTCTACTAAGTTTCTATAGGTTTTTTTTCATTTTAGTTTTTAACTCATCATTTTCTGCTTCCAACTTTCACCACCTGAGATCTGAGTCCAAGACAAATTCCATTAAAGATTGACCTACAGCTATTGTGCTAAAATACCAGCTCTGCTTGTGAACTGTTAATTGTTGGTGTCCTGCACTGACTCTCAGCTGATTAGCTCAGATACCAAAATGATGCCTGCTATGCCATCTAAAATCTTCTGAAACTGTTGTTAATTGTATTTCTTGAACTTGCTAACATTTATCTGTAGTAGTTTCTGACTACCTACCTCTCTTCCAGTGTCTGCTTTTTAATCATGTATAGCCACTGCACATGATTCTGGATTTTATAAATTGTCATCCAATAAGCTAGGCAAAAATAGGCTTCCTGTCTCTCAAATGTCCCACAAATCAGAACCTTGGTGACCCAAGATTTTTGAGCACCTAAGACTCAATCCTTGCAGAAACCTCCATTTTCAGAGACTGTAGTGAAGCTCCCATAAAATGTTTCTTCCTTTCATCATTTGCTTTTTTAATATTTAATTCACATTCTTTCTATATAACACAAACATTACAAAATACTAATTAGATACTATAAAAAGTGTACTGGGTATCTGGGTTTCATTATTCTAACATTTCATATTACCTATATAGGATCTTCATCACATAAGGTCCTAGAAATGCACTTCTTCCTTTGATTTTAGTATGAATCATGTTAACTCAGTATTTACTAGAGAGAATAAGGAATAATTTATTTAAGTTTAACTTTGATCCAAGCTAGCCTCATAGCCAACACTATAGAGTCAACGATAATGCACCTAGTTTTAATTCATTCAGCAAATACTATTTATCTACCCCTTTTCCAACTATACCTGTATTATCTGAAACTGTGTCTATCCCATCCAGGATTAGTTCCAGACAGGCTAGACCTTTTGCTTCATTAGGCTTACTCTAAACCAGTTAAAAGAGTCTAACTGAATTTGCAGTGTTAAACACCCTTGAGAAGAAGTTCAGTCTTCTGCACACCCACGGAGTTCTGAACCAAATCCATCATTTATTCCTGACTGTGAGCTGCCTATCTGCCTAACCGACCATTGTGCCCCTGTGGTGACTATTTGCCCCTCTGGTACTGTCTTAGAAATGACTCTAATTGCATATTCTCAAGGGCTCACATTTATTTTGTTTGAAGTTTTCTTAAGTTGTATTTGTTTAATGTGGTTGTGTCCATTTAGCACGGCCTTTCCTCTGTCACAGAGGAAATGTGAAGGTTGGAGTATTTCTTTTTCTTTTCATGTTAGTTGATGTAAGAAACCTCTATGCCTGTGAAGATCAGGCTGTCAGAATCTGTTGGGCAGTGGAGAACTGATGAGAAACGAAAGATATGTGGGAGACTTTTTTTGAGTAGGCTAAAGGCAATTAGCTAAGGTAATTTTATATGGCTGAGTTACCCTGTCAAGGAGTTTGGAAAGAAGAGTTCAGAAATAAGTGCTGAGACTCCCATCCTCATACTCCTACCTCAGAAAGAGAAAACAAATCCTAAACATTAGACAGGATCCTGTGTAACATGACCCTTTCATCTCATTTCAAATGATTTCTTTCCCAAAATGATTTTTAGAATTTTGTTTCCTGTACTTTTTACACTACCTCAAAATGTGATGATTAATATACATTCCCCTTATGAAAGGAATTTATAAAAATTATGGGCTTAGCATCATGTTTTTAAAAAGTTTCTTATAATATAAACTATCTCTATATTACTATGAAACTGTACTTAATTTACATAGTATTTTCCATCTTAATCATTCAGATTGACTTGTCTTTACAATAATATACTATACTCAGGTAAAATAACACTACATTAGACAAGAAAGTTATTTGGCAAAAAAAAGAGAAATCAATTAATTATTATAATTTGATTGCAGCCAAGAATCTCGTTGACACTTTCTGGCTTGAATTCTAATTTGTAATTGTTTTTATTACAAATCATACCATTCAAACTATATATACAACGTAAGTTGACTGCTAAATTTAAAATAAAAAAATATTATCCTGGTTTACTATAACTAAATAATGCACATAGTTAGGTCTTCTTTCTCAAGAATAATTATTTTAATACTGCAAGTAAAGGAATAATAAACCAATGTACACAAGGAAGTTTTCTTAAGTTGTTTTAAGTTTTCTTAAGTTGTATTCTTAAGTTGTATTAAGAGGAATAGAAATTATAGGGGAAATGTCAACTGAAAAGTAATGGAAAAGCATTAATTGATACAATAAACCACAGAAAACTGACTTTAAACTTGTAGGAAAGAATTCTGGAGAAACTCAGGAACTGAAGGAACCAGATACATTTGGATGTGTTGAGGTGTGATCCTAGAACTAAAATTAGAAGCATAAATTACAATATGATTTACATATTGTGAAAGATTAAGACACAGATCTCCACTGCTTTACAGAGCTAAGTGTTTGCCTGTACCCACCCACTCCCAACTCTGAAAAAACAGTGTATTTATATTCTGGTAATATTTGCTCTGCTGAGGTCAAAGATGAAATGCTGTCTGGAAACAGCAGCATTATGTTAGTTAATGACATGCTTAAAAGAAAATACTGAATTTTCGGGCTCTTCTAATGCAGAGACCAACTTATTATCTTATCATCTCTTAGTAAAACATGTCAGGTCACATGTACCCTTTCCTAATCAGCTTTCTTTCCATACTAGTGTTCAACTAACCCAGACAGGAGGCAGAAGAGGAAGGGATCTAAAAGGAATGCTTCTAAATTATTAGAAAACAAAATAAAAAAATATTAAATGGTTTGGGGAAGAATTAGTGATAGAAATAGATAAAAGAGAAAAACAAAAAACATGGTTGTTATCCCTAGTTAACACCAAATTTAACCCCCCTAATTTATGTGGTTATAGGACATTATAGGGATCAAATGGGATGAATATTTACATGATCATGATAATATAAACTATAATATTTAATAAAAACTGTGATTGAACTTTTTGAGAAAATGAGATAAGGGAAAATGATGCAGGACAAACTAAAACATATTATATGGTAGGAGACTGGTACACAACATCTATAATTGGAACAACAAGATATAGAAGCACAAATATGGATTTAAGAATAGGGTTGCAGATATTAGAAGAAACATCTAAAATTACAGTAAATATTTGAAAGTTCTTCCATGTTTCATTATCAACTATTATTCTACTTAATCTGTTTTATACATATGTACATACATATATGTACATATGCATATATATGTATACATATTTATACACAGTTGTAAACATGTCTCCCCACCTTATCTGCCCTTTCTTTTCATTTCCTCAGGTAATCTAATAATGAAATATAATTCTACAGATTGGAATAATGACTTCAGCATTTTGCTACTGTTAGGATAGATTCATATTTTGGTATTTTCAAACAATTTTTATAAGAACTTCAAAGATGGCTGTCAAAGAGGTGAGCACCTATACTCTGAGGTCAGACAATCTAAGTCCAACGTCTGGCTCTGTATTTACTAGATTTATTTCCTCAGGAAAACTGTTTAACCTTCCTGTGCTTTATTTCCTCTCTCTGTTAACCTAGATAAAAATAGCAATTATAAAGAGTTGTGACAATAAAATTAATGCATATAAAATAATTAGTGTAGTTTCTGGCACAAGGAAAACATTCATAAATAATACTTGCTATTTTGCCAACCAAAAAAGACATTTTAAAATGTAACAATAGTCATTATTTAAATCTGCTTTAGTCTTTTCTTAAAGGCAGGCTGCTATATACTTTATGGATAAAACAAATATTTACAGAATTTAGATTAAATCATTTTAAATTTTATATAACTCTAGAACAGTATTTTTATTTTTTATTTTTTTATTTTTTTGTAGATAATTATTTTTTTATTGAAGGGTAGTTGACACACGGTATTACATTACATTAGTTTCAGGTGTACAACATAGTGATTCAACATTTATATACATGACATTTCTAGGTACCAGCTATCACCATACCAAGCTGTTACAATATCTTGACTATAATCATTACATCCCGGTTACTTATTATTTTACCATTGAAAGTGTATACTTTTCTTTTTTTTTTTTTTTTTTGTGAGGGCATCTCTCATATTTATTGATCAAATGTTTGTTAACAACAATAAAATTCTGTATAGGAGAGTCAATGCTCAATGCACAATCATTAATCCACCCCAAGCCTAATTTTCATCAGTCTCCAATCTTCTGAGGCATAACAAACAAGTTCTTACATGTAGAACAAATTCTTACATAGTGAATAAGTTACATAGTGAACAGTACAAGGGGAGTCATCACAGAAACCTTCGGTTTTGCTCATGCATTATGAACTATAAACAGTCAGTTCAAATATGAATACTTATTTGATTTTTATACTTGATTTATATGTGGATACCACATTTCTCTCTTTATTATTATTATTTTTAATAAAATGCTGATGTGGTAGGTAGATACAAGATAAAGGTAGAAAACATAGTTTAGTGTTGTAAGAGAGCAAATGTAGATGATCAGATGTGTGCCTGTAGACTATGTGTTAATCCAAGCTAGACAAGGGCAATAAAACATCCACATATGCAGAAGATTTCTCTCAGAACAGGAGGGGTGAGGTTCTAAGCCTCACCTCTATACCTCTATTGATCCCCAATTTCTCACCTGATGACCCCCCTGCGACTGTGCCTGTCTTAGGTTTAGAACAGTATTTTTTAATACCCACTTAAATAATGGTTCATAAAACTGTTTAATCATGTTTTTGTTGGATTGGACAGTTTGAGGGCATTCTTGTATTTTTAATTTGTCTTACAGAGGCTCTAGAAAAATACATGCTTTTTTTATTTGTTACTTATTTTTCCTTTCTTATTTTTGTTTGTTTGCTTGCTTGTTTCTGTACCGAGTTTGTAGAACTTACATAAATTATATTTTTTCAGGTAATACAAGACAATGCAGTATTGAAAGATCACTTTCTGATACTACTTGTATCACTATAACTTATTTCTTTCCCTATTTATTTATCTATCTATCATCTATCTAACTAGCCTATTCAGGGTTCATTAAAAGAAACAGAGCCATTATAAATGATTCAGATATTATGGGGATCACACTTTACACAACTATAAAATTGCTGAAGGAGCCTGTACATGGATGTTGTCTCTGTGTTAATTATTTAGCCAAATTTCCTGTAGGCTGGCCAGTCCAGCAGCGGCAAAGGAAAACTGAAGTGGGCATAAGCAGAGTTGAATTTGTGAAGACAATGAAATCTATCAGAGCAAACCAGAACTGGCACCTGTCTCTTACCACTTCCAGACTTTGATGGAGAAGCCAGTGCTCTTCACCAGAGCTGCATTTGCCCTTGGCTGAAGACTCAGAAAAGGTGAAGGAAAGAGATTTGCTGGATCTGGAGAAGTTGCAGGTCTGGTGCTGCTCCACACTAATAAAGTTTGCTACAAGACCTACACTCAGGTACCTGAAGTGCCACAGTGCCTAGGGCCTGTACGAACACTGAGGATAAAAACATGGCTGCTGCTTCACTAACATCTTCCAAATCTTATAGAAATAAATCTCTCTTGTGAACCGTATAGGGAAAGGATTCTGGAAAACATAGTTCCAGCTTAGCTAAGCTAACACAGTACAAAGCCACACTTTGTATCTTGTCAACTTGGCATCCATTTTTCTCTCTCTTAACTGAAATAAATTCCAAATAAAGACAACAAATCCATTCTTCTCCCTAATAGGATATATATCCCTTGTGCAACTGAAAACATGCTGACCTGTTCACAAAAAGAGTACACAACTCTTTTTGTCCATCTTTGGGTATGTTCATTCCTTTGTCAACAGTGTCAAATTCTTGCTTTCTAATCTTACAATTCACATACCAGAATGTAAGGTCCATAACAATTAACACATTATGTTAAATGGAAGGGGCATGAGAGATGGGTAAGAAACAAAATTGACATACACAGAATTCTGTAAGCTAAAGGGAAAAATACTCTTAGAGTCCTCAATTTGCAAATGATCATGTGATCACAGCTGGTCTTTGCATCTTTCTACACTCTCAATTCATATTCCATTTGTTCTTAGAAAATGTCTCAGCAGTTACTTCCCTCTTGGGGATGGCTCAAACCTTCATACCTGAAGATTTCTCTGGAAGTATTTCCCATTGCCATTCTCAGCCTATGGTGAGTAGCTACCGAAGAGCTCACTGCGAATGCCAGAATGAAATAAATTTATTTCACACAGACTTGCTTTAGAATTCTCTCTGGAGTCTCCCAGGAAACACAGCTAAGGGATTAGTGAGCAGATACTATATTTAAATCCTCTCAAGCATTCCAATATCTGTGAAACTTTGAACATCTACTTCCACAGTGTAATAACTTTTCTCTTTAGCATTTCAACTTCATTCAGTATAGGCCCACAGGTGTATCTGGTATTTAGCTGATCAAACTAAGCAAAATTTTAAGTTACTCCTAGCACTCAAGATAGCCCAGTTAATCCAGAATCTCTGCAGTGAGCCATGTTAATGCTATTTTTCATGATGCAGCATTGCATGGTTCCAACCTGATCCGGCACTCTGAATGTGTTCCCTCACATTTCTCCAGGTTTCTATCTATTTTAATTAACAAAATGGTGCAATTTGTTTCTTGGGTATTGTGGTAGGAAGCCAAGGAGACAAAGTTTTTGTTGAGTCTTCAGGAATGTGGAAGAAACACAGGGTGCTTAAGGTTGAAACAATGTAACAATGTACCCAGCACAGGGACCCAGTGATACTGAACAGCTTGTTGATCATAGTCCTGCAGGCCCATTAGTTTATAGTAGGGAATCCAGGTAACCTTTACAGAGATAGTTTAAAATATAACTAGCATCCTGGCTACACCTATAGTGACCTAATAGCTCCCACTGCAACGTTTCCTGGGTGCTGATTGCCATTTTACCTTGCAGTGAATGTGTAAAAGGCATGGCCCTGCTGCACTAGGGGCTCAGCCTTTGGATATGAATCCACTGAGCCAGAGCCAGCACTAATAAACTCTGTTTCTCTGCAAACGTCTCGGTATCCCAACTCCTTGTTCATAGTTCCTGCGGTACCTGCAACAGTATTAGTATCTCCTCATAGGTCACCCTTTGAATCTCATCTTCTCGGGCCTGCTGGGATCTGAGTCTATTTATTGGTCTAAGAGCAAACAGAGGTGGTAAGGGCAGAATCAGCAAGGATGAGGAGGCAACTTCCTCAGGGGAAGCTATTAAATATCTTTAGGCAAGAAACTCACTCCTCAAATCAAAAGAGCTACAAAGGAGGCTCAGCAGAATTAAGATAATTCTCCAACTTTATGAGAATCTGTCAGTATACTCCATCTCAATTTTCAGGGTTCCATACTTTCCCAAACAATGCTCTAAGTTTAACAAAAGAGATTCTGGGAGGTTGGAAACTAAATTTTGCATTAAAATTCAACCATGTGCAACATTAGCCTTTTAGCTTGGTTTTCAGAAATCTCAATCTTCGAGCTACAGAAGATGCTCCTTTCAGAGTGGTCATTGAAGCTTTTCTGTCACTCGCTAGGACTTCAACTTAGACTTCAAGCTAAGGATTTTAAAGTCCTGAGCACATCATTTTCTTTTCTCAAGTTCTTCCGTGTACTTAGATGCAACCAACAGCCCTGTTATACTCCTTACTGAACTAAGTGTTCTACCTGGTACTCAAAGCCTTGTTATTAATAGGCATTTGCTTATAAGTGACTATTGGTAAAAAAATTAAATAACTATTTTGTCACTGCTTGTCACAAATTAGCAGTCTCTCCTTTACCAAATTAAGTAGGATCATTAATGTATTTAAATCTAATTGCCTCAGATATTCAATTGTAGGTAAGTTAGTACCAATTCAGTAAATTGCTGAAATGTCAAGTGGTCAAGCCCTGGAATGATCTAATTTCTGAATATTATTCCTCAATGGAATGATATGTTTTATAGTTCTGAATGTAATATATTAAATAATGTGTATCACTCTATATGACTGCATTTTTAACTGGGGTTTTTGAGAAAAATTCAAGGGTACTTTTGACTACCTTGCATTTCCCCTCAAACACCTATGTCAGAACTTATAAGATCATTAAAATTCGTGTCTTTATATATATGATGCAAGATCCCACCATCTCTTAAAGACAATGTCATGAAATGGTTAATAGAGTTTTAATAAGTAGCATCTAATGGTTAATTCACTGACTTTATAAAAACACTTGGTGTGCTTAGGCACTCTCCTGAAGAAAAGTCCCACAACTTTCAGTTCCCCAAATGATCCCCCAAATTAAAACAAAAAAATACCTGTCAACTACTAAAATGTAGGTTGGGATCAACCTGAGGGAGTCAAATCCATTTGAAAAGAGGAAATGTTTTAACGCCATTATTGTCATGTTATAGCTAATGGATTGCTATTGCTTTGTTTTGTTCTTTTTCATTCACAATCTTACTTTGCTTCTTAGGTTTAAATGTATATTCATGTTCTTAAAGTAAATACATAAGAGGAGTAAAGGAGAAAATATTAGAAACATGAATCAGCCTTCCTTTAAATTATTAGTATTTTTTGTTCTATGTGTGCTCTCAGTTAAGATAATTGATGCTCAAAATTCTTACAGATAATGAACAGAGAGATGGGAAATATACTTTGAGGCATATTGCAATTGAGATTACTTTTTGTATATCCAACAGTTGACATTCTCTCTAGATTTTACTTAAATATTTGTTGAACATCTGGGCCACACTTTCTCTCTGCTTTTGCTTTATATCTTCAGATTACAGCCACTACACAGGGTTCTGTTCTGAGCCTATTCTTGTGTCTCCTGTAGAAAGATCTTATCAACACACACATCTCACAGTAGCAGCTACGTGCTTATGACTTCTGTTGGCATAGGCTTTCTTCTGTTGGCACCGTATTTCTTCTGAGTTTCCGACCTGTGCTTCTACTGACCATTCAGCATGTTCCTATTCATTATGTCCAAATTAAACCTATCAATTCACTTTTGTCTACTAATTTAGGAAATAATATAATTACATGAACAGAAAATAATTTTTGAAATTACAGGTTAATGTTCACTATTTTGTATAAATAGATTTAATCTGCTGATCCACTGTAGAATTTCTACATTTTACCAAAGGTACTTCCATGTGCTACATTTTCAGTAGTGATGATGATACAGGAAATCATTAGGAGGCAAGTTCCTATCAATGAAGAATTCATGTGCCCAGTATCAGTCAATAGTTCCTTCGAAGTATAAGAATGTTTTACTAAATATTTTATAGCTTATGCTTCACCTGTAAGTCTTTGAGTTCATTTTGTACAAGTTTACTTAGTGCAATTTTTTTTTTTTGGTCTATGGATATTCAATCTCCAGAACCATTTGTTGAAATATTCTTTGATAGTAAGTAATTCATTGTTGAGTGAAAGTAAATTCAAAAGCTCATCATGAGCTAACATTAATTTTGTTTACATTTAAAGGAAAAATGTGTATTTAAAAGTTATTCTAGTAATATCACTGTTAACTCATCCACATCTATGAAAATATATATAGTAATTTGGAATATTCATTAGACACAATTTCTCAGCACAAAGACTTCTGTTGCTTAGATAACACTGCTTTTAGTTTATGATGTTCAAGTTCTCAAACATAGCTTCTACTATTTAACTTTTGTCTTACTTTTTTAACCTGCCTTATAGCTTGGCAACATTTCACCAAAGACTTTGCATTTATGCTACTATTTTTTTAAAACAAAGTAATGAATGAAGAAGAAAAGGATATAGAATAATGAACAATTTCTGTAAATACTTGTTTCTAGTCTGTCATCTCTTTTTCAGTCATCCTGCCACTGCACAGATCAGGAGTTCCTTTACTCTTACCCAGATCTTATGTTAAAACAGGTCTCCCTGCATCTCTCTCTCCCTTCCTCAATTTCTGCCTTTCTGTCTCTCTCTCGCTCTCATCTGTTCAAATCAAGCGATCTGTGTAAGACAAACTTTCTCTTCATCTTTATGTCAGTATGACTTCTGCAGAAAAGTACTACTTTGGAACTGGGAAATTAAGTGTTTTTTTGAGAATTGCATTGAGAACTGCTTTCAAGAATGGTAGACTATGCAAATTTAACCAATTGTTCTTATGAAAACAACCAGAATACTTATTGTATTTTATTTCAAATTGGCCTAGGTGCAACCCAATTATAATGTTGGATTATTATATATCCTGTGTAAGATAACATTAAATTACATAGGTGATGGCACATATGTAAAAATATAATACAGAAGTCTTTATTACAGCTTTAATTATCATATCCTTTCACATTGTCTTTTGCAAAACAAGTATATTATTTTTTAATTTTATGAGATCCAACTTACCAATTTTTCATTTTTGTGATTCAGGTTTTTGATATCAGGCCTAATAATTTTAATAAACAAACTCTGAGTATGAGGTTTATATTCTTTAGTATATCTAGAGACAATCTTTGAAAAATGCAATGTCATCTCAGTAAAAAACTTCTTAATGATTTTTTGCCTTATCACTTTCTGAATAAATGAAGCAACCTATGGAGTTGAAATGTTCCTGCCAGATGCCTACAGTTTCTTATTGAGCCACAATAATACAGTATTCTGTACCTATTTAGATTGATTATGATTAAATTTAAAAGCTGAGTTGGTTGAATTGTTTCATCGTTTAATTAAGATTGAGACAAATTAATTGTTTTTATGTGCCTTTTTTTGAAAGTATGTTTCTGATTATTAGCTAAGTTTAGTAGTACTTAAGATTTGGAAATTAAATCTTCAAATGGAAAATTTAACTATTTCATGACTTCAGAGTATGTGTCTTTTTGAGAAGAAAACACATTTTTTAATAGGTTAAAATAAATTATAAAGATTGGTATCTCATCTCTCAGGGACAAAAGTGATTAGAGTGTAATTAGACTATAATTTTTCACAGTCCTCGCTCAACAACAACAACAACAACACACACACACACACACACACACACACACACATACACCCCACACACCTTCTGTGGAAGATCATTTGTTTGATCAGCTCTTTTGCTGGTTTTCAGCTACATTGATTTCGATAAAGTATAGATTCAAAAATTTAAAGAAGCCAAAAATCTGAATTTATCTACAATAAGGAGGTAGAAATATAATGGGGAATAAAATGAGAGAAGGTGATAAAAAAATGCGCTAGGGTTGGGAGGGGTGGATAGGCAGAGTTGGTCACAGAGGGTATTGGCAGTGAGAGAAGCTTGCTAAGAAAGGCCATGCAGAGTGGGATAGTGAAAGTCCTTTTTAGGATTGAAGCTGTACAACTTTTCTCTGAAATACTGTGGGGTAGTGAATCTTGAAAAAGCAGAAAGAAGGCCATTGTTTTTGTTATATAATTGAATTATAACTTCATTGCAGACAGTTTGAACATTTAAATGTATATCTTCTATAATATATACTGTCAGGTAAACATACCACTTATATAACAGGAACATAATATGGACCCCTCTTCTTCACAGAAAAGAAGATGGCACTAATTGGTTAATAGGGGTTAGAGATGAGTCTGTTCCTCATTACTTCTTTTTAGATTCTAAACCCTTCCCTTTCCCACTGGAGCTTCAAGTTTAGAGGTTTTTGCATTATAATAGAGAAGTGTTCCTCAAAGTTCCCATACCCTTGTAGATTGGCAAAGGCCAGTCTTTCCAATACAGGCATAACTTGGAGGTATTGTGGGTTTGGTCCCAGACCATCACAATAAAGGAATGTCTCAATAAAGTGAGTCAAACTAGTATTTTGTTTTCCAGTGCATATAAAAGTTATGTTTATACTATACTGTAGTCTGTTAAGTGTGCAATAGCATTATTTCTAAAATACAGTGTACATACCGAAACAATTGTACTAGTAGCATCCATAGTCACCGACTGCAGATAACCATAATAAGTGTAATAATGAAAAAGTCTGAAATACTGCAAGAACTATCAAAATGTGGCACAGAGACACAAAACGAACAATGCTGTTGGAAAAATGGTGCCAATAAACTCCTCAATGCAGGGCTGCCACAAACCTTCAGTTTGTAAAAAACACAATTGTGAAGCACAAATAAAGCCAAGGGCAAT
Source organism: Manis pentadactyla (assembly GCF_030020395.1). NCBI lineage: Eukaryota > Metazoa > Chordata > Mammalia > Pholidota > Manidae > Manis > Manis pentadactyla. The sequence goes on from NC_080028.1 coordinate 65,834,571, forward strand.
AACACAAAGTATGCCACTAGTTTAATGATCTAGGCTGACGATGCCCAAAGCTGCTTGGTGGACTCTGTCTTCCTGGTAAACGTTAGCCTACATTTTCCGTGCCTTTCTGGAATTCTTCAACCAGTATCTCAAACTCAGTCTGTTCAAACTTAGGTCTTTCCAGTTATCTTTTCCTCTTCCCTTTCACACAGCCCCACATTTTACAGAAGTAGGTAATTTATTTCACCTGCTGTAATTCTATATTTAGTCTTCTGTTTCCTCCTTTGCAAGGATCTTACTCTACCACCACTGTCAGTCACCTGGACTACCTTGACAGCCTTCTAATAATGAGTCTTTTTAATGAGTCCTCTTGGTTATTCTTCCTACTCTGCATATGTCAGCCAGTATGATTTGGTATAAAGCCTTTATTAATCACCTCATTCCTTCCCTTAACAGTTCTCTGAAGGCTTCCACTGCCATTATACTTAAGTCCACACTCCTTACCCTGGCATAAAAGATCCTGTGTAATCTGCCTGGCTAACCTCTCCAATCATCTCTCCCATGGTTTTCTCATTTCCGTACTGTGTTTCAGGCACACAGAGCTTTTCTTCTTTGATTCTTAAATTCAGAATCTTGTGTTGGCATTTCCAAGGCCTTTGCACTTGCTTTAAGCATACTTGAAAAGCTCTTTCCTAAAAATACCTTCCTGACTACCTCCTTCTTGTCAGCTTGCTCCTGGTCAAATATCATCCCCTCAGAGAGTTGTCTCCTGGTAACTGTAGCTCAAAACAGCTTCCCAGAGCCCACCTCCCAGAAGCAATTGATTCATTTGTATTTATTGTCTCTTTCCAATTCTCACCCTTTAGAGGGCATGAAATTCCAAATGAAGGATGATTTTATTCTAGCATTTTCCTAATTTTGGTTCAAAAAGATCTACAAAACTTGAAATTCTTGAAGATCTCTTCCAATATCAAAAAACATTTTCCTATCTATACTTATATCCATCTACAGCTATATCTGTCTACATAATTCAATTGTCTTAAGTTCAACAAAACGAGACCGGTTACTCTTTTCCAAACACACCTAAAACTTTAACCCCAAGTATATATTTTCTAACCATATGTTTTCTAATGTGTTGGAATGTAAACATTCATGTGTAATTGTTAATCCCTAAAACCATTTTATACAAATTTATATTTGTTTCTTCTGTTCAGTGGCTGAAATAATTATCTAAATACTGTGGATTTTCCTATAACACATGCTGTTCATTTTCAGAATTGTGCTGTCATTAAATAAAAAAGATTACTAAAGAATATGGTTTAAAAGAATGTTAAAGGAAAACTGACAGAAGATTCTAACATTCTTCTTTATATAGATTACTAGCTATCTTTAAGAGTCATGCTGTTTATTAATTATATATGTACATCATTTACTATCAGTCAGCTAGATAGGATGTATATTCTTTTTCCTGTGACAAGATGTAAGCAAAAAAGAAAAATCTACATTTATTGTAGCCTTTTATTATAGGAAAAAGTTCATTAGTTCTTTTAGTAGGCTGTAATATATTCGATTTTATCATGTTTGATAAGCAATAAATACTTGCTTTATATTTACCAAAGACACTGTATATTTCAGGCAGTAAATGGAGTATGGAAAATAAGGAGAAGAAATCTAACATATATTTTTCACTTACAGTGTGCTAGATTTTGTGCTATACAAAACCACATAAAGTAAGATTTAACTGATCACTCTCCAACCTCTTTGACCACTTGGGAAAACAGCAGAGTCCAACAGTAAGAGTCAGGCAGGCCTGAATTTGAATCCAATTTCTATCCCTTATAAGCTGTGGGATTTTAGGACATTTGTGTATTCTATCAGTTTTGCTTTTCTAACCTAAACAAATGGTTATGGCTCTTACCTTGAGGGACTATTCTCTTTTGCAATGAAATTCCTTGGAATAGATAAAGCACAAACGTCTCTGATTTCTCTCTCTCCACTTTTCTCTTTTTTTTTCTTTTTATTTTATTGAGGTATTATTGATATACACTCTTATGAAGGTTTCACATGAAAAAAACAATGTGGTTACTACATTTACCCGTACTATCAATTCCCCACCCATACCCCAATGCAGACACTGTCCATCAGGGTAGTAAGATGCCACAGATTCACTGTTTGCTTCTCTGTGCTACACTGTTTTCCCCATGACCCCTCACACCATGTGTACTAAACATAATACCCCTCAATCCCCATCTCCCTGCCTCCCAACCCGTCCTTCCACACCCCTCCACTTTGGTAACCATGAGTCCTTCTTGGAGTGTCTGAGTCTGCTGCTGTTTTATTCCTTCAGTTTTACTTCATTGTTATACTCCACAAATGAGGGAAATCATTTGGCAGTTGTCTCTCTCCGCCTGGCTTATTTCATTGAGCATAATATTCTCCAGCTCCATCCATGCTGTTGCAAATGGTAGGATTTGTCTCTTTCTAATGGCTAAATAGCATTCCATACTGTAAATGTACCACATCTTCTTCTTTCTTTTTTCCCTTTTGACTTCTTTTTATTTTTTAATTTCATTTTGGTATCATTAATCTACAATTATAAGAAGGACATTATGTTCACTAGGCTCACCCCCTCACCAACTCCCCGCCACATACCCGTTCACAGTCACTGTCCATAAAATAGTAAGATGCTGTAAAATCACTACTTGTCTTCTCTGTATTGCACAGCCCTCCCCGTGAACCCCCCACACTATACATGTTAATCGTAATGCCCCCTTTCTTTTTTCCAGCCCTTATTCCTCCCTTCCCAACTGGCCTCCCCAGTCCCTTTCCCTTTGGTAACTGTTAGTCCATTCTTGGGTTCTGTGCTTCTACTGCTGTTTTGTTCCTTCAGTTTTCTTTTGTTCTTATACTCAACATATGAGTGAAATCATTTGGTACTTGTCTTTCTCTGCCTGGCTTATTCCACTGAGCATAATACCCTCTAGCTCCATCCATGTTGTTGCAAATGGTAGGATCTGTTTTTTCTTATGGCTGAGTAATATTCCATTGTGTATATGTATCACATCTTCTTTATCCATTCATCTACTGATGGACACTTAGGTTGCTTCCATATCTTGGCTATTGTAAATAGTGTAGCGATAAACATAGGGGTGCATCTGTCTTTTTCAAACTGGAGTGCTGCATTCTTAGGGTAAATTCGTAGAAGTGGGATTCCTGGGTCAAATGGTATTTCTATTTTGAGCATTTTGATGAACCTCCATACTGCTTTCCACAATGGTTGAACTAACTTACATTCCCACCAGCAGTGTAGGAGGGTTCCCCTTTCTCCACAACCTCACCAACATTTGTTGTTGTTTCTGTTTTGGATGGTAGCCATCCTTACTGGTGTGAGATGATATCCCCTTGTGGTTTTAATTTGCATTTCTCAGATGAAAAGTGATGTGGAGCATCTTTTCTTGTGTCTGTTGGCCATCTGAATTTCTTCTTTGGAGAACTGTCTATTCAGCACCTCTGCCGATTTTTTAATTGGATTATTTGCTTTTTGTTTGTTGAGGTGTGTGAGCTCTTTATATATTTTGGATGTCAACCCTTTACCAGATCTGTCATTTATGAATATATTCTCCTATACTGCAGGATACCATTTTATTCTATTGATGGTGTCCTTTGCTGTACAGAAGCTTTTCAGCTTGATATAGTCCCATTTGTTCATTTTTGCTTTTGTTTTCCTTGCCCGGGGAGATATGTTCAAGAAGAAGTCACTCATGATTATGTCTAAGAGATTTTTGCCTATGTTTTTTTCTAAGAGTGTTATGGTTTCATGACTTACATTCAAGTCTTTGATCCAGTTTGACTTTACTTTTGTGTATGGGATTAGACAGTGATCCAGTTTCATTCTCTTACATGTAGCTGTCCAGTTGTGCCAGCACCATCTGTTGAAGAGACTGTCATTTCCGCATTATATGTCCATGGCCCTTTATCGAATATTAGTTGACCATATATGTTTGGGTTGATGTTTGGAGTCTCTATTCTGTTCCATTGGTCTGTGGCTCTGTTCTTGTGCCAGTACCAAATTGTCTTGATTACTGTGGCTTTGTAGTAGAGCTTGAAGTTGGGGAGTGAGATCTCCCCCACTTTATTCTTCCTTCTCAGGATTGCTTTAGCTATTCAGAGTCTTTGGTGTTTCCACATGAATTTTTGAACTATTTGTTCCAGTTCATTCAAGAATACTGTTGGTAGTTTGATAGGGATTGCATTGAATCTGTATATTGCTTTGGGCAGGATGGCCATTTTGACGATATTAATTCTTCCTAGCCAGGAGCATGGGATGAGTTTCCATTTGTTAGTGACCTGTTTAATTTCTCTTAAGAGTGTCTTACAGTTTTCAGGGTATAGGTCTTTCACTTCCTTGGTTAGGTTTATTCCTAGGTTTCTTATTCTTTTTGATGCTATTGTGAATGGAATTGTCTTCCTGATTTCTCTTTCTATTAGTTTATTGTTAGTGTATAGGAAAGCCACAGATTTCTGTGTGTTGATTTTTGTATCCTGCAACTTTGCTGTATTCTGATATCAGTTCTGGTAGTTTTGGGGTGGAGTCTTTAGGGTTTTTTATATACAATATCATGTCATCTGCAAATACTGACAGTTTAACTTCTTCTATACCAATCTGGATTCCTTGTATTTCTTTGTTTTTTCTAATTGCCATGGCTAGAACCTCCAGTACTATGTTGACTAACAGTGGAGAGAGTGGGCATCCCTGTCTTGTTCCCGATTGCAAAGGAAAAGCGTTAAGCTTCTCGCTGTTAAGTATGATGTTGGCTGTGGTTTTATCATACATGGCCTTTATTATGTTGAGGTACTTGCCCTCTATACCCATTTTGTTGAGAGTTTTTATCATGAGTGGATGTTGAATTTTGTTGAATTCTTTTTCAGCATCTATGGAGATGATCATTTCGTTTTTCTCTTTCTTTTTGTTGATGTGGTGGATGATGTTGATGGATTTTCGAATGTTGTACCATCCTTGCATCCCTGGGATGAATCCCACTTGGTCATGGTGTATGATCCTTTTGAAGTATTTTTTAATTCGGTTTGCTAATATTTTGTTGAGTATTTTTGCATCTACGTTCATCAGGGATATTGGTCTGTAGTTTTCTTTTTTGGTGGGGTCTTTGCCTGGTTTTGGTATTAGGGTGATGTTGGCTTCATAGAATGAGTTTGGGAGTATTCCCTCCTCTTCTATATTTCGGAAAACTTTAAGGACAATGGGTATTATGTCTTCTCTGTATGTCTGATAAAATTCCAAGGTAAATCCATCTGGCCCCGGGGTTTTGTTCTTTGGTAATTTTTTGATTACTGCTTCAATTTTGTTGCTGGTATTTGGTCTGTTTAGATTATCTGTTTCTTTCTGGGTCAGTCTTGGAAGGTTGTATTTTTCTAGGAATTTGTCCATTTCTTCTAGGTTTCCCAGCTTGTCAGCATATAGGTTTTCATAGTACTCTCTAATAATTCTTTGTATTTCTGTGGGGTCCGTCGTGATTTTTCCTTTCTCGTTTCTGATTCTGTTAATGTGTGCTGACTCTCTTTTCCTCTTAATAAGTCTGGCTAGAGGCTTATCTATTTTGTTTATTTTCTTGAAGAACCAGCACTTGGTTTCATTGACTTTTGCTATTGTTTTATTCTTCTCAATTTTATTTATTTCTTCTCTGATCTTTATTATGTCCCTCCTTTTGCTGACCTTAGGCCTCAGTTGTTCTTCTTTTTCCAATTTGGATAATTGTGACATTAGACCATTCATTTGGGATTGTTCTTCCTTCTTTAGATATGCCTGGATTGCTATATACTTTCCTCTTAAGACTGCTTTTGCTGTATCCCACAGTAGTTGGGTCTTTGTGTTGTTGTTGTTATTTGTTTCCATATATTGCTGGATCTCCATTTTAATTTTGTCATTGATCCATTGATTATTTAGGAGCATGTTGTTAAGCCTCCATGTGATTGTGAGCCTTTTTACTCTCTTTGTACAATTTATTTCTAGTTTTATGCCTTTGTGGTCTGAAAAGTTGTTTGGGAGGATTTCAATCTTTTGGAATTTACTGAGGCTCTTTTTGTGGCCTAGTATGTGGTCTATTATGGAGAATGTTCCATGTGCACTTGAGAAGAATGTGTATCCTGTTGCTTTTGGATGTAGAGTTCTATAGATGTCTGTTAGGTCCATCTGTTCTAGTGTGTTGTTCAGTGCCTCTGTGTCCTTACTTATTTTCTGTCTGGTGGATCTGTCCTTTGGGGTGAGTGGTGTGTTGAATTCTCCCAAAATGAATGCATTGCATTCTATTTCCTCCTTTAGTTCTGTTAGTATTTGTTTCACATATGTTGGTGCTCCTGTATTGGGTGCATATATATTTATAATGGTTATATCTTCTTGTTGTACTGAGCCCTTTATCATTATGTAATGTCCTTCTTTATCTCTTGTTACTTTCTTTGTTTTGAAGTCTATTTTTTCTGATACTAGTACTGCAACATCTGCTTTTTTCTCTCTGTTGTTTGCATGAAATATCTTTTTCCATCCCTTGACTTTAAGTCTGTGCATGTCTTTGGGTTTGAGGTGAGTCTCTTGTAAGCAGCATATGGATGGGTCTTGCTTTTTTATTCATTCTGTTACTCTCTGTCTTTTGATTGGTGCATTCAGTCCATTTACATTTAGGGTGATTATTGAAAGGTATGTACTTATTGCCATTGCAGACTTTAAGTTTCTGGTTACCAAAGGTTCAGGGTTAGCTTCTTTACTATCTTACTGTCTAACTTAACTCTCTTAATGAGCTGTTATAAACACGGTCTAATGATTCTTTATTTCTCTCCCTTCTTATTCCTCCTCCTCCATTCTTCATATGTTGGGTGTTTTGTTCTGTGCTCTTTTTAGGAGTGCTCCCATCTAGAGCAGTCCCTGTAGGATGCCCTGTAGAGGTGGTTTGTGGGAGGTAAATTCTCTCAACTTTTGCTTGTCTGGGAATTATTTAATTCCTCCTTCATATTTAAATGATAATCATGCTGGATACAGTATTCTTGGTTCGAGGCCCTTCTGTTTCATTCCTATAAGTGTATCATGTCATTCTCTTCTGGCCTGTAAGGTTTCTGCTGAGAAGTCTGATGATAGCCTGATGGGTTTTCCTTTGTAGGTGACCTTTTTTTCTCTCTCTGGCTGCCTTTTCATGTTGATAGGTGCAGTGGTGTGCTATTGACGCATCTATCAGCTGGGAGAGTCAAAACTCTTTCCACTAGGCTCCTGGCCTTTCTTTACTCTGACAACTGCGACCCCTAGTGGCTTGTGTTGGGTAATTGCGTGTAGACTGGGTCTCTGTATATTGCCCAGCTGGTATGGAGGAAGCTCCCTTGCTGTGGGCGTGGCCAGCCTCAGGCTGCTGCTGTGCTATGGCGGGGCCCCGGAGGGGTAATGGACGGGGGGCTGTTTGGCTGTTTACCTCTGTGAGGTGTGTCAGAGCTGTTTCCTAGGGAGTTAGTGCACCCTGAGTTCCCTGGAATTTCCAGCCACTGGACTGTGACCCGGGATGCTTCCGTCCAGTGTGTGGTCCCTGCCCCTTTAAGACTTTCAAAAAAGCACTCGTTTTTCTTTGTCCCAGCTGTGCCAGCTGCGAGACCCACTCACAGGTCTTACTGTTCTGCTTCCGTAGTTTCCAGCACTCTACGCATGCACTGCATGGCTGCGCTCTGGTGCAGATTGCTAGGGCTGGGTGTTTAGCAGTCCTGGACTGCCTCTCCCTCCCCGCTCCGACTCCTCTCCTCCCACCAGGATTTGGGGTGAGGGGCCTTGGGTCCTGCCAGGTTGGGGCTTGTATCTTACCCCTTTCACCAGGCACTGGGTTCTCACAGGTGTGGATGTAGTCTGGCTGTTGTCCTGTGTCTTCTGGTCTCTCTTTTAGGGATAGTTGTATTTGTTGTATTTTCAAAAATATGTATGTTTTTGGGAGGAGATTCCCACTGTCCTACTCGTGCCGCCATTTTAGCTCCACCCCGCACATCTCTCCACTTTTCTCTTATACTCTTCTATAATTTGGCTTTTGCTTCCTCCTATATTGCTGCTCTTGTCCAGTTTTTTGGACAAGAAACCTATTGCTGCTCTTGTCCAATTTTTTGGACAAGAAACCTATATTTACACCTCCTATATTTCTGCTCTTGTCCAGTTCACCAGCAACATCCACACTGTTAAATCGAATGATTACCTCTGTCCTCATTTTACTGGATCTATCAGCAGCTCTTCACAAAGATGCTTCTCTCTTGTTGACATATTTCTCCACTTCTCATCCAGGTACCACTGTCTGCCACTTTTTCTCCTACTTCACAGGTTGTTCCTTAAGCCTAGCTGTTTTACTCTAATGTTGCAAATGTCTAACTAATCGAATATCTCAAGGTTCAGAGTTTGGCCCTTTTCTCTCATTTGAGCTTCTCTCCCTTGGTGAGTTCATATAATCATTAAATGCCATGTACATGCTAATGGTCCTCAATTTGTATAATATTCATTTTGAACTTTAAATTTGACTATCAGCTTCTTACTAACATCTTTACTTGGCGGTCTATTGAAATTTTCAGACTGAATATATGCAACATTGACCCCTGTATTTCCCTATCCCAAGTCTGCTTATACCCAAGTGACTTAACCCAAAAATCCCTGGAGTCATTTTTGATTTCCCACTGTCACCCTGTTGTAATACTGGCTCCAGAATCTGGTAGCTTCTCAGTTGTTCTGCTGGTACCTCCTTTAAACAAGTCTCTATTATCTTTTACTGGGATTACTGTAATAACAACCTAACTGGACTTACTCTTAGCCCAGTACAATTAATTCATATTTATAGAAACCAGCAGGATGGGAGGGGTCCTTCTAAGCCTAAGTCAGAACAAGTTACCCCTGAACTTAGACGCTGTGATGACTCCCTAGTTCATTCAGAGTAAAAGTCAGAGCCCTTATGCAGTCTATAAAGCCCTATATAATCTTACTGCCTTAACTCTCTGACTTCATTTCCTACTCTTCCTACCCCCACCCCTATCAAGAGATTCCAGCCACACCGGCCTCTTTGGTTTTACTGCAGATTGTACATTTACTATTCATTTCTCCTGGAATGAATCCAACAACCCATATGACTAAACCACTTACCTTCTTAAATATTTGTTCATATTTCATCATTTCAGTGAGAATTGATAGATCACCTCATTTAATGTTAATATATGTACCTCCAAGCTCCTGACACTCTTGGTCTCATGTATACTGATAAACTTTTTTAGTCCTCATACTTACAAATATTAGATAATTCATTCACTATACAAATTTTTATTGTTTATCTCTCCTTGCTAAAATATAATCTTCAAGAAGATAGGATTCTATTATCTTTTATGAACAGGTATAACCAATGCCCACAAGAATTCTTGGCACACTGTATACACTTAATAAACATTTATTAAAGGGATGGAGTTATATAACAACTATAAGACCATAGCAAAGTTTCTGTCTGTATATCTGTATATATTCTGATTTTTGGGGGCATGTTTAAAAAAGAAAACTAGGTACTGATTATATATATTCATATCTATATAATCAAATATTACACAATTATATATTCATATGATTATATAGATATATTTGTATAAAATCATTTTTCTGATGTATGGAGATCTTCATACTGTTATCAGAGTGGATTTGACATTGAAGTGAAGTCCTTACAGCGGGAAGCTGCTTGCTTTTCTATTCAGATGAGAAAAAAAGCAATAATAGAAGCAGGTTGGCTGTTCAGCAAAATTCTTATTTGGAATTGGCATTGGCAAAAAATAAAAATAAAAAAATTTTCACAAAGTTCACCCTTGGGCTATCAGGAATACTGATATCAGAATATAGCCTGAATGCAGCATTAACTAAGAGGCTAGGTTAGCAGTCAAATACAGACAGATTACCCGAAAGAAAGTGGATACAACAGGTGTTTATTCTCCTTAGTAGGAGGAATGGGCAGAAGGCAATTAGTTAGGTAGTAGTATTTTAATCAAACACCTCTTTCCCCAAGGAGAAACAGCAGCTTAGGAATTTTGAGAGTTTTGTTCAACTAAGTCATACATAGGCCAGGATCAGAGCAGTTTATAACCCTGAAGTTTCAAAACCCATTCTCATTAGCCATAGATGGACATCAGAGTTTTGAGCACATGAAAAAATATTACACTATTTTCAAAAAGTATTTTCTCTTAATGTTAACATTTAAGTATGTACAGTTAAGGATTTAATCAATACTGATATTGTTATGTAGAAAGATAGACATGAGCAGCCAGGAACAGGGAAGATAAGGTTCAAGGAAAAAATACCCACTTTTAGGGGGTCCCGCTTGAAGACTACCAAGGTTTTGAAGAGAGGTAAATTCTTTGCCTTTTGGGACCAGGGCAAACCAGTCCCAGCCAGGTCTCAACGAGGGCACAATGGAACAAAACTAAGAACCACCCAAACCACACCTCATTTCATTAAAACAAAATTGCAGGTTTGCTACCCACCCAGCGCTTTCCTGTGTGCATTTGGGGAAACAGATGCACCAAGAGGAATGGGTGTGTAACTGGAACTGTCAATCAAATGACATCACCCTGTCAATCAAGGAGGCACCTCCCAGCTAGAACAAGATAAATAGACCCTCCCCTAAAAGTTTGGGCCTTTGTCTACCTTGCTGACTCTAGCCGGCTCCTCCCTTGGAGTGTATTCAAATAAACCTTTCACTCTTTTGCTACTGTCTCTGCCTTTCAAGTCTTTGTTCTCTGGACAAAAACAAAGAACAAACTCAGCCCTGTAACAATATTATTAATATAAAACTTTATGAGACTTTTAAAAAGAACTTAGATGAAGTAAATCAATATTTAAGGTTTTGAATCAGAAATTCATTTTATTCTTCCTGAAGAAACTTGGAAAATATCTAAATTACTTGTTCAACAATCCCAGTGAAACAATGACTACATGATAAAGAAATTGTCTAAATTTTATCATTAAAAATTTGTTAAAAACATTCCATACTTTTGTGTACTGTATTTTCCTGAACTATAGAGTGTGTCTTAATAACCTTTGTACCTGTACTGTATGGCCAACAAGAATTTCTAAAAGCTTGTTCAATAAAATGAAGAATGAGTCCACCTTCCCTATTAAGTACTGTGTTGGTGTATTTGAGAGAAAAGTATCACCTTTATGTAGTTTCCAAAGGCAATTAACTGTTACCAGATTCCAAATTTCCATTTCTGTAACTCCTGATTTTTCAGTGACCTAAAACTCCATTCCCGTCTAAAAGCTTAGGCTCTTCAGTCCTGACTCACCTATGGGCCAACGTCCGAGGACTGTAGTGGATGCCTGTAACTGCACAAAGTACTGAGCCTTGTATTAACTCTTTTTTCCTATACGTATGCATCTATGATGTTTGATTTATAAACAAGGTACCGTAAATTAACAATAACATAATGAAATTGAACAATTACAAGAATATACTGTAACAAGTTATGTGAACGTGCTATCTTAATTAAAATATCTCACTGCAGCGTCTTCGCCCTTGTGCTGAGGGGAACCGACGATGAAACAAACGCCTGCATGGTGAGACAGTGTGTGGAGTGATTTAGGCATTGTGGCACAGAGCTTGGCTACCATTGACCTTCTGATGATTCATCAAAAGGAGGATCCTCTTCTTCCGAAGGCTCTTGGTAACTGAAACTGTGGAAAGCGAAACTGCAGATAGGGAGAAACTCCAGTACCTATTTTCTTAACTCTATCAATAATTTTTAAAAAACAGTGTTAGTACACATACACTTCTTTTTACCTCAGCTTCTTCATCTCAGTCCCAATTTTTGCTCACTGAATTAACATTTTTCAATTGTCAGTCTTCCTAATGGGAATGAAGTATTGAATGGGGATCTTCACATTGTCTCTGAGTTGTGTACTGAGGCACCAAAACTAAAGATAATGGGTAGAATTGCCTGCATATTTTCAGGAGCAGTTGCAGAGCCAAACACAATCTTGTGGAGCATAATGAGAGTAAAAGCAGCCCAGCACACAAAAATCCCAGTAGCCTGTACAATTTACAGATTCATTAGAAGAACGTTGATTAATTGAAGATATTCTGTAGGGCTGTAGGGTGCTGCAAAATATCTAAACTTAAGAACGTCTTCCTTCACAGTCAAATAGGTAGCAACAGGCAAAGAATTTACCTCTCTTCAATATCTTGGTAGTCTTCAAGCGGGACCCCATAAAACTGGGAACACAAAAATGGTTCAGATGTCTCCAAGAAGGAGAAGCCTACACTTTCAGTCCCCTACAAAACATATGCTATGGTACAAATATTACAGCCTGCCCCATGTTATTATTTGAGCAGAGCATGAGAGAGTTGTGAAAAACTCACAGGAGTCCCAGTGTGTGGTCCCAGAGTATGGACATATGTGAAAGTGGGTAGTTGTGCCCTACCTTTCATCCAGACATTAAACGCTGAAGTCCACTGGCTGGACCAACCTACAATGGCAATGGAAGACAGGGAGCAAGTGCTGGTCAGTTTGGCAGAGTAAGTATGTGTGGTATCAGTGATCAGTCCTTCCAAATCAGTTCAGTGAAGTTTCCCACGGAAAGGTGGTCTTCTCATAAAATACTCAGCTTTTGCTCTGCTATGGCAGTGAACAGCCGAGAGCCAAGAAATCCATGAATGATGCTCTTCTCCTTTTTTCTATTATACCTAGTTCCTTTTTTTGATTATACCTATACACTGACCTTGAAAGAACCAGAAGCAGCATGGTGAATGGGAAAGTGGAGTGTAAGAGGAAAGTGGCAAAATGATGAATGGCAGATCAAATCCTCCTTTGTTCATTCCTGGCCCGGATTCCAAGCCAGAGGTAAGACCTAAACAGTGGGAAAGGGAGCAGTGCAGATCCAGAGACGAGGATGTGAAGTTGTGGAGCAGCTTCCAGGATGTGTCAACTTGGTATACGCTGCTTTCATTGATCCCTCAATGAAATTACATCTGCTCTTAATTAATAATATACTTACATTATGTGAATATTACTGAATACTTTTCTAAGAAATCTTATCAATGTAAGTAAACTAATAATCCTCCTTAATCCCCCACTTAAATATAATTTCCTTTCCAAAACTTTGGTTACATATCTGATTTGATATATATTTTATAGTTCTCCACATTACATTTATTTATTTGAACATACAGAAATGTGTATCATAAGAGCTCCTAAATACTTCTGATTAAAAACAAACAAGCAAAAATCTTCTTTTCTATTTTTTTCTAGTACTCTTAGTTTTCACTTAGAATTCTCTGCAGTTTACACGAATCTTCATAATAGGTAGAAAGTTGATCCACAGATACCCTGAAGAAAAACCTCTTGAAATCTTTACCAATTTTGTATAAACTCTTCTTTTCAAGCTAACATCCTAAGTTTTAAACTTTCAAACTGCATGTTTCTGTGTATCCTTACTCAGTAAGTTTCCTGTATTGTCACCTTTTCAATCTGAGAACTAGGCACATGAAAAATTGATTTTTCCAGTGCTACATAAAATATAAAGTGACCAAAACAATGCAGGAAAGTGTAGGTGGTTTATGAGATAGAAACCGAAGCTCCGAGAAGTTTAATAGTTCCTCCAAGTTTGCATTGGGTCTAGTAGGTGAGTTTGGGAATCACATCCAGTCTAGGTTTTTTCCCCCTTCTTCTAAATCCTTTTCCCATTATTGCCTTTCTCAGAGGCATGGCACCCTTAAGAACAGAAATGACTGCCTTTGAAGGCTAATATGCCAGTGGCTCCCGTGAACATATTGGGAATTTTCCTAGGAGTGGATTCTTAAGTGATATAAAACTTGTTGAACTTTCCTGAGTATAGTTTTAGCTTGTAAGTATGTTATGGATTTCAATTTTTTTCTTTTCATATATGCTTTCTTTACACAACCTCTCCCCTGCTCTGTGCCAACATTTTTCTACATCCCACATGCTGAATCCTACATATATACACTCTAATGCTGGCTCTTGGAGTTTCAAATAAATGTATGTATGACTAGTACTATTCTTTTAAATTGAAACATAGTTGACATATACTTTTATATTAGTTTCAGGTGTACACACATAGTGATTCAACAATGATACACATTACTAAATGCTCACCATAAGAAATGTGGTTGTTGTCAACATACAGATATTATAGTATTATTAACTATATTTCCTATGCTGTACTTTCATCTCTGTAACTAATTTATTTTATAATTGGATGTCTGTGCCTCTTTATTTCTTTACCTATTTTATAAAAGTAAAATAAAATATATATCACACTATAAAATCATATTGATACAGGTAGGAAAAACCTTTTTACAAATCTAGCTATTGTAAACCTTCATGGCATATCCAGATACATAAAGCGTGTTCCATAGGTATTTGTCTTTGTAGGATCAGGTAATAAATCATTGTTGATACAGAATCATTGGCAAAATTCTGTTTCACTGATTGACTCAAACATTTAACAAAATAACCAAATCTATTAAAACCATTAACAAGGCTTTATTTCTTCAGAAATATGCTTGTATCATGCATCAATAAATAACTATTTAAAGTTATATCAGATTGACTCTATTCACAGTATATTTTTGTAAAACAGGCTCTTTTAGTGTGTACTTCATCTTTCTCTTTGATAGTAGCATTTGATTGTAACGATCTTTTCTCCTGTTTTTTTCCCCCCAGTAGAAGCTTTATTTAGTTCCCTCTTTGTCACTGATATAATGTAATGTCAACATTATGACAAATGTCACTAATATCCTATTATCCCTGGAATGCCAGGGCATGAATTTCCTTCATGACTGTTGCAACATGGAGAGGCCTAGTTTCTAAGAATGTGCTGTCCAGAGAGGGTCTGTTTGTGAAGTTTCAACGCAATCCAGGGTAAGATGCCAACTCTTGTATATCTTCCCTGTCTCGTATTCTTAAATGTTATGAATGTGGTTGTCTAGCAAAGTTAAATTGTATTTTAAACTGGTAAGTACAGTTTCCAAAGTTAGAGATATAAATCTGTAGACATCAGTGTGTTCATTTTTCCCTTGGTACTAGAAGAAAGCCCAGATTGTTAGCCTCTCATTTTAGAGAGGAATGCTTCAGTTCAAGTGGCAGGGATCAAGAGGATGAAAAAAAAAAAAAGGATCTGTGACATTATCACCACAATTGTGTTAATTTAACTAACATCAAAGAAGAATTGTAAAGTTCTTGCTCTTGCTTTTTTGCCTAAAACAAATACACTAACATATGGAAAGAAAAAACCCATTATGTTCAGCTTATAAAAGTTTGAGGGCCAGTTAAACAGCTCTTGTAAACTTTTGAAATTCATAACTCTTTTATCTGACTGTAGTTAGTTAGTTGTTCCAAACTGTTAGAAAGTTAAAACATTGTTAAGTTGCTTGGTTTGGCCAAATTGTGCCTTCCTAGTGAAATCACCAATTACTTTGTTTATTTCATGATTATCAAAAAATAGACAATAAATGATTGTTTTTAGTATATACAATCAGTAGCTAATATACTGGAATTGGAGGGAAGCAGGCTTGCCTAAACTTTTACCTTCCAGTAGATTTTGGGTGACCAGCTACATCACCTAAGTCTGCTACTCAAAGTGTGGCTCAGGATCAGCGTCACTTGGGAGTTTGTTAGAAATAAATATTTTCTGGGCCCACTCCAGACCTGCTGAATAGGAATTTCTGTAGGTGGGCCCAAGAATTCAGTGTTTTCAAAAGCCCTCTAGGGGATTTATATGCATATTAAATTTGACAGGAACTCAACTAGGAGTTAGTTAGAAGAAATACTTGAGAACAGGACTTGATTTTTACCTGGGCAACTGGCGTAAGCTAGGAATCATCTGATGGTCAAGTAAGAAAGGAAAAACAATGGGACTCAGGTCGAAGTGAATGACTATGTGGAAGGATAAAATGAAATCAGAGCCCAGATATGCACAATGTAGATCCTAAGGGAAACATTCATTCCTTCATATGTTAATGTTTTCTGTTTTTTTATATATCTTCTAAAGTTTCCCTTATGAAGGTTAACTTCAGAATATTTTTTTAAGTTTACATGACAACATGCCTTATCAACAAAAGTTGCCCTAGACCTCTCTAAGATATATTTTTATTGAGATTTCTTGTGCTAATATATCTTTTATCAGAGTATAGTAGGGGTGGCAAACATACATACTTATTAAACTTTGTTTTATGTTTATTACTAATATTATACATTATGTATTTATATATGTATTTATTACATATTTTAAAAGCTAAATATATGTATCAATAAACAATTATTACCTTGCCTTTTATTAACTTATGGTAGCAGTGAGACAATATACTTTAAGCTTGATAATGGAAATTACTTTGGAAAATTGTCGAGTATTGATAATGAAGCACTTGCTTGATGTAAATTGACAAGTTCATAACAGTGACTGAATATTATAATAAGTCACATTATTAGATAAAATAATATTTATTAGTTTTATTCTTTAGGTCTGGGATTTCAAAGTTGGAAAGATATTCATCAATCTCTCCCATGTTAAAGACTAGAGAACTGAAACCCTGATAAATCAGTGCTTTCAGGATTCATTCGGTTTCCTTGTCACATTGAATGACCTTAAATATATATCAAAGCTCCTTATTTAAATTATCAGTAGCTCCATGATTCATTATATGCATTCAATGCAAAGATACATTTATATTAATAATCTTTTCCTTGATGTTCTTTACAGAAAACATACTAAGCATTTGACTAAAAGTTACTCTAATTCCTTTGAAATTATAACTTGAAAAGCAGAACTATGAAGCTAATGGTTATCACTTTTGTAAGGAATTTTTAAAATCCACCTTTCTAAAAATTATGAGGTAATCTTAGTTGTTTACATGCACTAATATCAATGGAGTAACTAAATGGGCAATAACATAGTGATTCCAGTTCTTTTTAAGTACATATGGTCATTTCATCATATAAACAGTCATCCTATTTAAAAAAAAAAAACCCTTCTTTTTAGTCTAACAATTACTTTAAGTGGCTTTCGGTAGCAACAGAAATGCTCTGTCATTTAGAGGTGCTATAAAGTTGATAGATTTAGACATAAGGGAAAATACATGTTTCTGCTTTAAATTCAATGATAGAAGATGGTTAATTATGAAGAATGTAAGGAGGAAATCTGACATCCTTATGGTTTGCTTCACTTATTCTTAATTCCTTAAGTCATACAGTTTTCCATTTGTATTTGGTTTGAGATCCCACCAAAGATCTCAGCCTTGACTTTATTGTTTGAAAGAAAATATTCAGTTAATTTAATGATTTTTAAAATTTTAAATTTAATTAAAAATTTTAATCAAATTAATTAAATTAAATTTGTATTTAAACAAGTGGCTAGTAAATAGCCAAGTGGTGAACATCAAACTCAGTTTCTGCCCTCAGTCTTATAATGATGGATTTAAATGAGTCATTACTGTAAGTAGAAAAGATGGGGGTCAGGATATTGAAAACAAAGTTCTGTTCTTCCCCAAATGTTTACCCCCATGTGAAAACAATGACATCACATACTATTATGTTTATAAGTAAGAAATATGGAAGTTTCCTTTGGTTCTTAGTTTTCATCACCACTGCCACAATTCTCTACCTCCATTCCTTCAGCCAGCTCTATTGATTCTACTTCCAGCCTGTAATCTACTCTTATTCATTTCTAGTTCAAAACAAGGTACATTTTCAGGTCTGCTTCAGAATTTTCCAATGTTTCTTCTCATTCTGATTCTTGCTGCATTCTTACCCATGATCTACAAAAATCCCCTCCAGTTAATTATCTAAAATCCTTCTGTGACTTCCCTTTACAATCAAATTATGACCTACATTTCTCTTAATGATTTACCAGGCCTGTATATATTGCCAGCCTGTCTCCCAAACTCATTTCACATCATTCCACTGTTTGTTTACTTCACTATCCACTTTGCTCTTCTCATCCTCCAACATGTCAAGTTCTCTTTCAAGAAGTAATTAGGCAGAATGCTGAGAGACTACTGGTGAAAGGGGAGTATTAACTATATCTTTCTTGGTCTAAACATCCAGAAAACCAACCAAGATGAAGATGTTTCAAGTGTTTGCAACCAAGGCTTTTTTGCAACATTTTCCCTAGTCATTAACCAAGTCTCTGTAAAGTTGTCTCCAGGAGTCCACAGCTGAGTCAGTAAATCTCTTGAAAACATTTTGCTTTTGCTAAAATATAAATGCATAGCAAGAAGCAGTAGCTTAAAATGAAACTGAAGAGGTTAGCAGGGGTCAGCCACAATGTCAGTTTTGTGGGTGAACTCTGCTTGAATGTTGGAAGATCATTTCATATGGAATTTAGGTCCCTTGTCAGCATAAAAGTACACATTCCTATAGGGAAGGGTTAAAGTAATGTCTAATAAAGGGTAAAATCTTTTACATCAATTACCCAGAAATAATTAGGCAGAACGCTGAGAGACTGCTGGTGAAAGGGGAGTATTAACTATATCTTTCTTGGTCTAAACATCCAGAAAACCAACCAAGATGGAGATGTTTCAAGTGTTTGTGGTTGCATTTGAGAAGTTATGGTTACATGTGGTTACATGTAGTGGAAGATTAGGAATTCCCAGCAGATACCTCTCCTTTATCCTTATACCAAGGCAAGTGCCATCTAAAAAATCTGAAGATCAAGACAATAAGAATAACCTCTGATTATCTTACCAAAAATAATTACATTCACATCAAATATTGAGTATTATATAGTACTCTACTAATATATATATATATGTTATATTACATAAAAGTACAACTATACTAGTTCTTAGAGGTTTGTATTGATTTCTGACAGCATCCATGTGAAGTAACAGGGCAATTTTGCAGTTGAGGAAATAAGGTTCGAATCTGTTGGGACATGACTAAGATCACCGCTAGAAAAGATAAATTTGGATTTGACTACAAAGCCTGATCTTTCCAGTCACTTTTGTTCCCTTTTAAGCATAATAACAAGCAGTATTTGCTTTTTATATGTTAATGAATCATTTTCCATGAAGTCTTCTTAAAAATAGCATTTTGAAAGTCTACCCATTGTAGTTTTACTGAAAAACAGTGAATAAAAAAAGCAAGTTAATTGCTACATGTCTGAAGTGTTATGTGGAACACAGACAAATATTTAATCACTTACCTGCTTGTTTCCTTCTTTCCTGCTTTTCTTGTTACCGTCTCATGCTGATTGCCCCTGCTGACTAGATATTCCATGACTGTTTCCTACACTAAGGAAGGTCATCGTTTATTGGTGGTTTGATGTTGAGCTTGCATTATTTTTCCTTGTCAATATCTGACTGCCTATATCTGTTGATCTCTCAAAGACACTTTTCTTTCTTAGATCCTAGTTAATCCTTAATCATAGCTGATCTATAAAATTACATCTTTATAGTCACTTGTAATAACATTTGTGCCCCAATGCAAAAGGGAGAGGAAACACACCTATACATTAGCTACATTTTCCATTTTCTTGGACACATACCTAAAGTTGGGTGACAACTTTATAAACACTGCTATGTTTGTATATTTCTTAACTTCATAAGTTAAAGTATAGCAGTTATACAGCCAAATGTCCATGAAAATAAATGTATGATTCTTTGTAAAGTAAAAAACTGAAAACATGTGTAACCTCTACCCAAGTTAAGAAAGCGAATGTTACTCACATCCCAAAAGTCACCTCTTGATCCTGGCCTGGCCAAGTATTACTTTCTCCTTCCTACCCAAGATAACCAATATCTTAATTAATTACTGATTAGTTAATATCCTAATAATCCTAAACTAATGCTGAGCCTTTTGCTTTCAGTTGAGAATCATGAATTATGCTAGTTTTTTGTGTACTTTTCTTTTACTTAGGATTGTCCTTGCAAGATCCATCCATGTTGTGGCATGAAGCTGTATTTCACTTATTTCCATTGTTGCATAATATTTCACTTTGTGAATATGTTAAACAGTATTTATCCCTTCTATTACTGATGGACAATTGGGTTATTTCTAGTAAATTCATTCTGAGTAATGCTGCTTAGAATAACCTTAAATCAACCTCTTTATATATACAGTTCTATTGGAAACAGAC
This sequence comes from Manis pentadactyla, assembly GCF_030020395.1. Taxonomy (NCBI): domain Eukaryota; kingdom Metazoa; phylum Chordata; class Mammalia; order Pholidota; family Manidae; genus Manis; species Manis pentadactyla. The sequence goes on from NC_080028.1 coordinate 65,854,687, forward strand.
CTAGGAGTGGAATTATTGAGTCAAAAATGGATATATGTGGTAGTTGTATAAATTTATAGTCCTCTGAAAGTGTCTGAGTGGGCCTATTGCTCCTTATTCTTCCTAATACTTTATATTATTACCCTTTTTGAAAATCAGTCTAGTAGATATGTAGTGACCTTTCACTGTAATTCCAGTTGGCATTTTTCTGATTACAAGTGAATTTTCATGTGTTTCTGAGCCATTTGGATACTGTTTTGTAAAGCATCCAACTATCTCTTGAAAAGTTTTTCTACTAGGTTGTTCATTATTTTCTTATTAATATGATGAGCTACTTATAACTCATTGATATGCAGTGATTACACTCCTTTGTCAGTTATGCGTATTGCAAGTCTTTTCTCATTATTTGGTTTGCCTTTTCTCTAATGGTTTTTAATTTTCATGTAGTACAGCTTATCAATATTATTCTTTATTTTCAGTGATTTTCATGTTCCAACTAATTAACTACTCAATACCATGAAATCATGAATATATTTTCCTATAATACATTCTAGAAACTTCATGTATGAATTCATACATATATGTATTCCATATTAATTTATTTTTGTTTTTATAAGTAAATCATTAGTGCATTTAGTATTTATATATGGTGTGAGGTAATATTCAGGTTCCAAATTTTCTATACAGATAAATTTTCTGAGCAACTTTTATTAAAAAAAGCATTGTCCTTTTACCCAGACTAAAAATGTTTATCATTGTCCTGAATGACTTGACTCTTTTAAACCCTCTGCAATTTTGTATAAACTTGAGAACCAAAACTTTAATTTACACATACACATGTACACAAACCTATTGCTACTTTTCTTGGAATTTTATTAAATCTAAAGAACAATATTCGGAAAATTGGTATCTTTGAATTACCTTGCAAATGGAATATGCCTTCATTTATTTATGGCTTATCAATGGCTCCCAAAAATGTTTTAAAGTTTTCCTAGAATCTGATAGTTACTAATTTTATTCCAAAATCTGTGTGCATAGGTGTCTGCTGCAGTGGAGAACAATAGCATTTTAAATTCACTTTTCATAAATAATTAGAAAGTAAGTGTTAGTAATGTTTCTGGACACAAAGTCACTTACAAAATTTAATTACATTTCTATAAGCAACAGTCTTCAAAATTGTTTGAGACTTGCTTTATGACTCATATAGAGTCATTTTTTTTTAATTGACTTTTTTTAAGTATAAATTCTGCTGTTAGGTGCAATAGACCATAGGTGTTAATTTTCTTAATTATATTGTCGAAAACTCTTTCCTTACTGCACTGCATCATCCAACTGACAACTCTCCATTACCACTATTATCTTCTCAGGTCCCTTCTGCATCAAAGGAGAGATACTGCGAGTTGTTTCCCAGAACTCCCAGTAAGAGGCATTTCCTTGAGCTGTGGTTCTTCATGGATTCGGTGACGTCTTATCTGCTCATTTACCTCCTTATATCTTGCTGAGTCTGGCAGTTGTAATGGTACATTATAGATAGTAGATGGAGCATGGATGCTACTATAATCATTATGGGTGGCAGTTGACCAAGAGATTTGCAACTCTAGGTCACCTTATTCAGTCAGAATTTCCATGTTTCAAAACTAGGATTCATCCCTGCAAACACTTGTTATCTGCCTACTCTATCCTTAATCCTGCAATCAGGCTCTACAAAGTCCCCAAAAAGTGTGTAAAAGATACTCAGGGGGCTCTGCTTCTTGACAGACCCTATACTCCAAAAGCGGTTTCCTTAAATTCTTCAAGGTTCTAATCCCCTAGGTCATCTCTTTCAGATATATTCTTTTATTTTCTTACAACAAAAGCAGCTCCCAAGCTGGACTCACTTACCTGGATTTCTTCTCTTCTCAGATCTTAGAACCATACAATTTTAGCACTCAGTTAGATTTTCAACCCTTTTAAGCAAATTTGTTGTTATATTTTAACCACTTTTTCCTAGTTTTTCACTTCAGGATGGAGTCTTAGTTTGCCTAGTCTGACATTACCAGGAATGGAAGTTATTTACAGTTTCTTTTCAACATGTTTTTGAGAACATCAATTACTTATTTATCATAATAGAAAGAAAAATTAAAAACAAGTTTTATGAGGATATAGATTATATCATTATTTATTATAGCTGCAGATACATGCCCAGCAAAAGGAAAAAAGATTCAGTTTTCTTCAATTTACATTTCAATATAGGTCCACCTGAATTTCTTAAATAATCAGTAGTTATTAACAAAATTTATTTAGTAATAAAAGACATAGATTTTTCATTATTTATGATAATAAGAGTATTAGTTTCCTGGCCCATCTCTACTTTTAATACTAGTAATTGCTGTCAAATTGACCACACTTATACATAGTCGGCTCAGCTGTCCTAGATTATATCCAAGTGCTGTAAGTCCTGCTAATGAGACTTAGCCCAGTATGAGGATATGCCAAGTTACTTCAATCTTAAGGTTTAAAAATAAGGATAAATGATGTCTTTCCTCAGTTTCTTGAAAAATAGATTTCACTTCTCAAAAGCAGGGCTCATACTTTGCCCACTATACTGGTTCTGATGGATTGCATGTCTCCTATGGTCAGAAAAAATTGAAACATTTGGACTTATTTTATATGAACCTATTTTTATCCCAGCATTGTTACCTAATAACAAAAATTATTGCTACATTAACCTACAAGAAAACTAAAAAGTCAAAATAAATTTGCCAGAGAAGAAATGTTTTCAGGAAGGAACTTAAGAACTGATTTTTCCTATATTGAGACAACCACCTAGACCTTGTATTACAAAAGGAACGTGTCTATAAATGTCTTCAAAATGTTCTTTATACTTGTTAGTATACAAAAAAATTGCTGAGTCCTATATGAATCCTTACCTTTCATCTGATACCAGGACATGTGAGCAAGATGGTTGTAGTTCACTTCAAGTTTGACAATCAAGTGACTACATTGAGAAATAGATAGGAAGCAACCATTCCCTGTGTAAATCGGCAACTCATTTGTTTAAATTCTACTACCTTCTTATTCACATAGAAATATATTTTTTACAAATGGATATGAAGCTATAATGGAGTTTGCTAATGTTCTTTTTTTAATATGTTCTTACCTAGATAACAGCACTTTTTTGTTTTCTCTGCCAGAAATACTTATGGCACCCTCCAAACTTTATACTGGTCCCTAGTCATATTTCACCTAATTTGAAAGGGCTTTGCCATTCACATTATCTAATTTAGTGTTCCTTCTCCCTTTCTCTGTTTCATGCATCCTCTTGACTGCTGTGACTCCCTGGCATCGTATAGGTGTGTTCGGTGTCTATGACCATACATGAGAAGGTAAGTTTTATGAAAGCCAGGCTTTTGTTTTGTTGTCATCAATACCCAGCACCTGAGCAGTGTCGGGTTCAAAATATTCCTCAGGTTTGGAGCTTGAGTGGGGCACCTGGCTCCATAGACAGCCAACAAGACCTTGGGTTCCTGCCACATCCTTGTCAACCTTGTTCCTATAGCTTACTCATCATTATTAGATAGAATGTCTTAAGATTCTGCTTTGCCAATACTTTTTTCTTCACCTTTCCCTTTTTCTTTTTTTCCTGAAGCAGGGCTTTAACCTGCACCCATAGATCACAATCTCCAACAGTTTGTACCTAGGAAAAGGTTCACTGAGTACCAGGTTGGGACTGGCATTTCTTGGATCTCTGATTCTCCTATGCACCATACTTTATGAATGAGCAGCTAACCTCCTGGAAACTAATGTTTGCATATAGTTACTAATTAGATATGAAATTTACTTCCAAACTAGCTAATTTGGTGGGACAAAAAAATTAACCAATTCTCATTTTATGACAACTAAAAACAAAACAATATATGTCCTATACTTTAAAATATATATTACATTTTTTTAATTTAAGAGACTTTAAACCACATAAGGAAAAATGTCTTTCACTTTGTATTTTTATGGAAAATGAGAAAATGTTCTTAATGTGATTGTGCTTTGTTTCATCTAACTTGAAAACACTTGAAGACTTGTCTTCAAAGTTAGTTGAGAAGTGTGATTGGAAATTCAAAGAGGTAAAAGTCATGGAAGTGGTTAGGAAATTTCAGGAATGTAATATGTGAATTGCGCCCTAAGAGATAATACATCCAATATGTGTATGTGTGTGAGTGTGTTTCATTCCTGGAAAAGGATAGAATGAAAATGGTACAGATGGGAAAATAACTTAGATTTTTTTCAGCAAATACTACTTAATCCAGTTTTCCTGGCAAGCTGAACCATGTGAGACTTGGCTAGGGAGGATGGGTGAAGAAAAAGAAAGTGTTTTGTCTGAACACCTGTATGAAGGGCTTTGAATGCTAGTTGAAAATTTATGTATAATGATTTGGAATGGCACAAGAACCCTCAAGCAAAAGAAAACTACAGTGTTGTCCAAGATAAAATCAAAATGACAGCTAAATTATATGAAACAGCATTGAATAATGGCTTCCTCCAAAATACATAGTTTTAAGAAATTGAGAGACAGTACATAATTTTTTAAAGTTGTGAAGTAGGAAAACCTGCTATTACAATGTAAGTCTGCTACTAAACAGATTTATGGTATGTACTTTAGCAAACAAATATTTATAGTTAGACATTATTTTAGCATTTAATACATTTTCAATTATATCATTTTGGACATTTTGCTATGTCTTTTCTTCTACCCAATGCTCAAAAATCTTCCCATCTTCTCACCTTTGTAAAGATGGGTAAGATGAAGCAGAACTGAAATAAATGTATCACTATTATGTGGGAAATTGGTAGCTGTGTTATATATTAATATAATACAAACAGCAGCAAAGAAACACCTCAGAGAATATCACATAACATGTTTAATAGCTATTATCTCCATGTAAATTGTTTTATATTAAATATTAAAACTTTAATTAAGAAAAAGATAGTGATGAACATACTTTCTTCCAGTATAAACACAGCTCCTCTAGGTACTGGAGATTACTTTGGAAATTTTTACCAAGATGGACACAGAAAAAAGAAATAAATTAGATTCAAGTTCCATGAAGAAAAGTACAATGTCTATTTACTCCCTAACACCGGTATCCCCAAATAAACATTCCTTGAATATATAAATGAATTTATGATGACATTTATTATGGACTGAATGTTTGTATTCCCCTCAAATTTTTTTGTTGAAACCCCAACCCACCTATATATGTATTTGGAAGTGGGACCTTTTGGGAATAATTAGGGTTAGATGAGGGGATGATGATAGAGCCTGATCCAAAGGGACTATTGTTCATGCATGAGACACCAGAGAGCTTTGCTCTGTCCTTCTCTGTGATGCACAAAGTGGCCATATGAACACACAGCAAGATGGCTGAGGCTTGTAGGCCACAGGAAGAGCCTTCAGAATGGAACTATGTTATCAGTACCAAAAGCTTAGATTCCCAGTCTCCAGAACTGTGAGAAATAAATTTCTGTCATTTAAGCTATCAGTCTATGACATTTTGTTTTGGCAGCCCAAGCAGATAATATAACATTCTAAGCTAGTTTTGAGCTATAATATTGCATCAAGTACTCAACAAAGCTAAACACTGAAATACAAATTAAAATTGAGAATTGTATATGTCTTTTCAACAGAACTGAAATGCCGAATCAGGTAAATATAACTGGAATTTAGAACTGCTTCTTTTATAGTATTTCATATAGCATTTGACTTCGCTCCCAAAATTTGCAAAACTTACTATTTGGACTACTAAGAATTTCCACATAAAAAATAAGCTATGTTCTTATTACAAAATTAAATGCTGTAAGGAAAGACTGAATGTACATATGAGAAACATTTTATAAAAATATGTTTCCTGGTGTGGAGTCAAGATGGCGGCGTGAGTAGGACAGTGGGAATCTCCTCCCAAAAACATATATATTTTTGAAAATACAACAAATACAACTAATCCTAAAAGAGAGACCAGAAGACACTGGACAACAGCCAGACTACATCCACACCTGCGAGAACCCAGCGCCTGGTGAAAGGGGTAAGATACAAGCCGCACACCCTCACCCCAGCTCCTGGTGGGAGGAGAGGAGTCCGAGCAGGGAGGGAGAGGGAGCCCAGGACTGCTAAACACCCAGTGCTAGCTACCCTTACCAGAGCGCACACACAGTGCATGTGTGGGGTGCTGGATACTAGGCAAACAGGACAGTAAGACCTCTGAGTGGGTCCTGAAGCCGGTGCCCCTGGGACAAAGAAAAGCAAGTGCATTCTGAAAGTCTTAAAGGGACAGGGACCCCACAAATGGATGGAAGCATCCCGGGTCACAGTCCAGCAGCTGGAAGTTCCAGGGAACTCCAGGCGCACTAACCCCCTGGGCAACAGCTCTGAGACCCCTCATGGAGGTAAACAGCCAAACAGACCCCCGTCCATTACCCCTCCCGGGCCCGCCGTAGCAGAACAGCGGCCTGAGGCTGGCCACGCCCACAGCAAGGGAGCTTCCTCCATACCGGCCGGGCAAGATACAGAGACCCAGTCTACATGCAATTGCCCAACACAAGCCACTAGGGGTCGCAGTTGTCCAAGTAAAGAAAGGCCAGGAGCAAGTGGAAACTCTTGGCTCTCACAGCTGACAGACCAGTCAATAGCTCACCATTGCACCTATCAACATGAAAAGGCAAAAAATTTGATCCAGACAAGACTAACCCAGACAGCTTCGACATCTTTTACATCTTCCCCTGAGAAGGAACCTGGGGAGATAGATTTAACCAGTCTTCTTTGAAAAAGAATTCAAAACAAAGGTCATAACCATGCTGATGGACTTGCAGAGAAATACGCAAGAACTAAGGAGGGAGAATACAGAAATAAAACAAGCTCTAAAAGGACTTCAAAACAGAATGGACGAGATGCAAGAGACCATTAATGGACTACAAAACAGAGAACAGGAATGCAGAGAAGCTGATGCAGAGAGAGATAAAAGGATCTCCAGGAATGAAAGAATATTAAGAGAACTGTGTGACCAATCAAAACAGAACAATATCTGCATTATAGAGGTTCCAGAAGAAGAAGAGAGAGAAAAAGGGGTAGAAAGTGTCTTTGAAGAAATTATTGCTGAAAACTTCCCCAAACTAGGGGATGAAATGGCCTCTCAGACCACAGAGGTACACAGAACTCCCATGACAGGGGTTCCAAGGAGGACAACACCAAGACACATAATAATTAAAATGGCAAAGATCAAAGGCAAGGACAAAGTATTAAAGGCAGCCAGAGAGAAAAAAAAATATGTTTCCCATCTCAATGGTAGAATTAAAAAGTTATTGTTAGATTCTAAAATAATTTATCACCTATATGCTGTTTTTAAAAGTGTTACTCCTAATGGAGCCATGTTTTTATTACATGTTGTATAAATAAGTTGTTTTTTTGCGATTCTTTGAAATCTAAGTACACCCCTAATTTCAGATGTATTTATGACACTTAATAAAAAAAAGTATTGTATGTTAATACTGAGAAGATTTGGATATTGCAGAAAAGGAAAAGTGCTGTATGAGGAATAGGAAATGGTCTTTCTATTCTCAGTTATGAAAGTGAAGGACATTATGCATGAATTGTGTTTATTTGTGAAGCACCATGGTTTTGTTTTGTCTTCCATAAGATTTATGTAAAGGAAGGCCACTATCACTTTGGAATGAATGGGTTTCTTGGAATAAGCCAATCATTTTATAGCGGCATATATCCTACTCTTGATTACCTCTGAATCTATTTGATCATGAGTTTTGCTTCTATAAAATTTTTATATGAATATTATTAATTCATAGACTATTTGTGATAATAAACTGGGAAAATTTGGAAAAATCCTTTAACAATGCAAGAAAAATTGCAGGATTTCCAGCAATGATAAATAGGAGAAGTCAGCAAATCTCCTCGTAAAAAATAACAAGTATAAAACCATACAATATTGTTGAAAACACACATTAGGACTCAAAGTTGACCAAAGGCAACAACAAATTGAGAAGGATTACTTAGAAAAAGGGACTAAAACTTCTGTTAAAACAGTGTGACTTTATGGCCTTCTTGCCTAGTTACTTTCCTTCCGACTCCTTCCTTCCCTGCCCCCCACCCTCCCCACCCTCCCCACCCCCTGCAGTGGTATCACACAGTAGTTAAACCAGGGTGGGGAGCCATGAAAACTAGCAGTTTTGCTGACAAAGGTGGCTTACTTAATTCGGAGCACAGTGAAAAACCATGCCTGGGCTGCATAGTCAATAAAACTTGCAAACTAAGTAAGAAGCAAGGGTGGAAACTGAAACTTTGCTAACCTGAAATTATGACAAGGAAAGTGGCAGACAGCCATACATTTAAAAGGGAGAGCCTGGAAATCAAAGAGCCCTGGCAACAAGTGATAAGTTAACTTGCCACATGACCTTGGCTGACTGGAAAAAATGGGCATTATTGGAGGAGACTGAACTGAACTAGAAAGTGAAAGCTTGGGCAGGCTTGAAAATTGTTCCACTTTCACCTCCAGCCCCAGATCCATTATCAGAGAGTGGAAGCCTTAAGGACTCTAGAAGTCTGAGCATAGCTGCTGTGCAGTCATTGGCTGACCAGTAAGCCACACGGGCACAGGGAAATCTGTCTGGCCTTATGGTAAAGAGGAAGCGAGAGAAGGTAAAAGAAATAGTTACTAACAGTTCCGTTGGTTTTAAGATATATATTTTTGTTGATACAGTTTTGATTCTTTGCTGAAATAAATAATATGATTTTTCTTCACTATTTAATAGGACTCTAAAGGTGTCTGGATGGACTACAAAAGTACTTAAGACACTGCCTTTGGAATAATTTAACTTCTATTGCCCAAACATACACATAGGGATCAGCAAATCAAATCAACAGAAATTAGTTAATCTTACTCATTTTCACAATGATCGATTTGAGTCCTTCTGAATCTGAGATACATGGAAATCAGGATAGCTAACTAGTTAGGACCACTATCTAACTGTGTGAACTGTATACTGCTTTGTGCATTGTTAAAAATTGGTGGTATTCTGAGACTGAGTAGAACAGCTAATTAGATCATCAAGTTCATTAGTCCCAGACCATCATTCCCTATGTGGGTCACGTTAGTTTTGCTGTATCATGGTCACAGGTTTGACCAGCCCAGCTGTATCCTTTGTCCTAAGGATAATATAACTGAATGCCAAAATAATCTCCGTGTCTAGTTTTTTCTTAAATAACACATCCTTCTGATGAAAGGATAGTCATATTAATTTTAGAGCAAAATTTTCCCAGGTACCAGCATTATTCATGTTCATAAATAAGCCTAACCCTATTTATATAAAGTCAAGAAGTCATCATAGTCAACATAATAGGTTTTATTGTGTATGCAATCTTACTTGAAGCAAGGAACTTTTTCTATAACATTGTATGAGATGTTCATATTGTCTTAAAATCTTGGAAATTTTGACTTCAACAAAGATATCCAGGAAAATCTCTCCACCAACAGCAAAAGGCTGATACAAACTCTCTAATTTTCCATCATGCCCCTAAAGAAGTTTTACAATGAAAAAAGAAAAAAAACTCTCAGCTCCCCAGAAGCAGACTGCATTACACATACTGTTATCTAAAATCACCTATTATCACAAATAATCCAATGCTACATTCCCAGGTAAATGTATTTCCTCCGCTGACAGAAGCTTCTCTTCACATTCTGTGGTATTGCTTATACAGGTAAGAGCTATCCTGAAACGCTGGGCTCTGCTTCAGTCACCTTGACGCAGTCTGATCTATATTTCTTTTGGCAGGATGCACAACGGAATTGGCTCCTGTGTTCCAAAAGCTTACACTGTTATGTGGACTTAGAGTTTCCTAAGGGAGTAAAAGGAAAAGAAACAGGGTTTCAGATGGAAGGAGGTGACTTGATGAAACATGACAGAAGGATTTTCTCCAGATTACATGGAAATTTCCTTGACCTGAGAAAAGAAGGAGAGGTCTTCAGGTCTACAGGCAATAGGAAACCAGAATCTGCTTCACGGTAGTGCTGTGGGCACAGCTGGGGACACTGGCACCAAAGTTTATAGAGAAACAACTACAGGTTACTTCAGGCTCTAGGCATAAGAGTTCAAAACCCAGTGAGGATTTTTATGTACAAAGAATTTCACCAAGATGACAGAAAGCCCCCAGATCTGAAGGGAACACACACACAAGATGTTTGTAGATAGATGACCACAATCCAGAGCCACCTCTGCTGTTGAATCATGGGGGTGTATAAGCTCTTGGAAGCAGGGTAAGAGAGAGAAGGGAACATAACAATTACTGAGCTCAACTGTAAGGCTGCCCCAAAAGAATGTGGGCTCAATGTAAAACTTAATATGGTTGTAAAATTAAGTAAATGATATTTCTTTCATGACAGAGCTTATGGACTGAGATTTATACTTATTACGTTTTTTTTACATTCTGATTTGATCATAGACCATATATTAATTATTTTTATTATAGTATACCAACTATACAAACTTCATGTAAATACCTAATAATAAAACCCCTTAATAGATTAAGCATATACTTGTTCTTCTTTTTACCTGTGGCATTGGAACTGATCAATTCTTTGCTATTAAAAAGTAATAATAATATTTTAAAAGCACTAAAACCAAAGGCATGGAGTCTTACATCTTAATTCTTATTGTTACAAAGATTCCAAGACAGATTACATTTGATAAAATGGCGAATGGCATTTCCTTAAAGGACTCCACTTAGAAAAAAATAAAGAAGAAAAAAAAGACAATTTGGAAGTGATCAAACATGTTCTTCACATTCTGAATATTTGTACAGATGGAGGAAAAATTAACGTGAAAAGAGGACATTCCTGGGACAAAAATGCTTTCAATCAAGCATAAATTTATAAGCCTCTAAAAATTTGAAGATGAATTCACTTCACTACACTCATCAAATAATTAGAAATGGTACAGTGCTCTCTAAGAGAGAGCTAATCTGAAAAAAAAGGAAGACTCCTCTCAGGTATAATAGTATCAAGTCGCACAAATTAAGGATTTTATAGGAGCAGAATTTTGTACTAAGCTACCAAAGTTACATTCCCATATGGCAATTTACTATGTTGTGCAGATGTCCTCCAACAGTAGCAATGAAATTCAGGGCACACACTGTCACTACTATATTAGTGAAGATCTTGTTATCTCTCACATTGAAGATTTTCATAGACTTTGGATTGCTTACCTCTAGTCTTGTCTGCTAAAAAGAAAATCACTTTTCACTCTGCTGTCAGATAATATGTTAAGAAGCTTATCATAGTTCTGGTGATGGCCCTGCCCTACAGGAAAACTCCCCATTACTTTTAAAATAAAGGACATATTTCCTAGTTTGAGATTCAAGGATTGCTAATTTAGTCAGTGTAAGCATGATTTACTATAAAGCACTATAAAGTATAATATAAGATTTACTGACCTTACTAATGCTATATACTAAGACATAATACATTCTTGAAGAGTTAAAGTGCCACATGAAAACCATACTACTCAGAGATCAAAATTATGGGTTACTTGACAAAACACAGGGGAATAAAAATCTTACTTTACAGAAATTAGCTGAGTGACATTCAGTTGTGTACTGGTAAAGCAGCTCTCTAAACAAAGGTCTGATCTATAGCATTTGCCAATTTCTGTGGTGTAAATACTCCCATCATGGTCACTTAAAGCTACCAACCTTCTTACAAAATGTAATAATTTGCTCTCACAGCTGGTACAAGCTTACTCAAGCACATCATCAATCTGCTAGATATTCCTAGGACAAAGTCGGTCAAAATTTCTTACTCCTCTTAATACTTTATTTTCTTATATGTAAAATGGTCCTAATAATCCCTATATTGTAGTGTTCTGTGGTTTAAATTAAATAATAATATACCACATAGCACTTTTCTCCATTACTGTCTCAAAGACTCAATAATGGTATTTATTTGTATTGTGTTAATCAAAACATATTAAATATATTGAACGCTAGGAAAAGAGAAGTTAGGTAATATGTGGTGGAACACTTCAAAATGTTAGCATAGTGAAATGCTAGAGTGTAATATAACTATAAAGAATTGTGTATCACTTGATCAACAAGGCAGAGAGCAGAATAGGAGGAATCACAAACCAGAGGCCAAATAATAGAATTCCCACACAGTTAGAGTATGAAATTTCCAGTCCACTACAATGCAATCAGCAATTCCTTACACAAGCAGGACACTAAACCTATTCAGATAAATATACATGACTACCTTGTCTCCTAAAATTATTTGGATTCATTGTAATTGGTAAAATTGGATAATGTGAAAGGGTTTTGCTTTGAACAAAGACTACAGATTGAAGAGTAGGAATTAGCAAATGTTAGTGCTTTAATTTTTGACTATCATTATTAGGAAATTATGGGTTATTGATATTTTTCTATATGTCCAATTGTAAGCATCCTGAGTTGTGACTGAGGGAAGAAGAACCTATGTCCCATATTTAAAGACATAACCCAGCACTGGCTTCAAATTTGCATTTCTAACTCTGACTGAAACATGATAACCTTTCTCTTTATCCCTTACCTGTAGTGTCTTACCTCCCAGTAACAGATTAATTTCCAAAAGAAAAAAACTGTTTTCAAGGATTTCCAGTCTGTTTTTTTTAACTAAACATTTATTTTATTATTTGTATAACTTCTCAAACAAGACCCACCACCATCCAGAGGAATCAATAGCCAAGGTACAGAGCACGCTAACCAGCATGCAAGGCAGAGAGCTTGTGACTATCGCCTCGCTACCATTAAGCTACCCTCAACAAACTATGGAGTCAGCACAAACTGATGCTGAGTAAAGTAAGATGACTGGTACTACTCTGATATGAAAATAATTATTTCTTTTAGTTGAAGTTTCAGACAATAGCTGATGTCATTAATTTTGGACATTTTTCAAACCATGTGCATAATTATGATCAATCCCGTTTACTAGAAAGATTATTACAAGAACAAAAGACATATTTGATCTCAAAACATTCTTGAGGAAAAAACTGTGACAATATTATTCTGATTTTATTTATAACGTTTCATTATTATTAGTAGAAAACTATTAATTTGTTTTAAGGATGAGTAACTCTGACTAAATAGCACAGAATTTTTTAAATTAGAATAACTACTTAAACTAAATTTTTATGTGAAAAGTCTGTATTTTTCTTTAGTTTCTAAAATTCTGAAGTGTTTCTTACCATAACAGTACATAGAATAATATAATTAAAATCTTGATAATTATACAGATTTAGAAAAAAACTGAAAACATTCACTCATTCACTGAACATTTTTGAGAATTTCCTTTGTGCTGGTTGAAGGAATTGGACGTGTGTCAAGGAACCAAAAAATTAAAGTGACCTGTCTACCTTTGGTATCCTTTCTGCTTCCTATAGGAATTAATTATCTTGTCATAGTGTTTATCATTCTCATGAGAGTTTATGCACATCCACATATATTTTAACTAATAGTTTTGCAGTAATTTACATAGCTTTCTTCCTCAATATTTTATCTTTGTGGACTATCTAGTTGAAATAGGAACTCCAGTTAATTCCATTTCACTGCTAAAAGAATATTAACTTATATATCCCTACTGTAGGTATCAATTCTCTTATAAATGAAGGTATGGTATTTTCAATATTATTGTTGTTACAAACAGTATCAAAAGGAATATTTTGTTATGTCTTCTTGCAAACATGTTCAGAAAAAATTAACATAATTCTGGGAGGAAGTAGGTGGATGAGAGGTTATGAACATCTTACTACTACTAGACAGTGTCAAATTGTTTTACAAAATCATGCTGCTAAAGTCCATTTATACCAGCAGTGCCTGAGAGTTTCTGCCAGTCCACATTCTCCCTGACTTGTGAGAATGTCAGTCCTAATTCTTTTTTTAGGTTTTTAAAAATTTTGTTATCATTAATCTACAATTACATGAAGAACATTATGTTTACTAGACTCTCCCCTACCCCAAGTCCCTCCCACAAACCCCATTACAGTCACTGTCCATCAACATAGTAAGATGTTGTAGAATCATACTTGTCTTCTCTGTGGCGCACAGCCCTCCCCGTGCCCCCACCCCTCACATTATACATGCTAATCATAATACCCCCTTTCTTCTTCCCCGCCCTTATCACTCCCTACCTTCCCATTCTCCCCAGTCTCTTTCCCTTTGGTAACGGTTAGTCCATTCTTGGGTTCTGTGACTCTGCTGCCGTTTTGTTCCTTCAGTTTTTCCTTTGTTCTTATACTCCACAGATGAGTGAAATCATTTGGTATTTGTCTTTCTCCGCTTGGCTTATTTCACTGAGGATAACCCTCTAGCTCCATCCATGTTGTTGCAAATTGTAGGATTTGTTTTCTTCTTATGACTGAATACTATTCCATTGTGTATATGTACCACATCTTTATCCATTCATCTACTGATGGACACTTGGGTTGCTTCCATGTCTTGGCTATTGCAAATAGTGCTGCAATAAACAAAGGAATGCATCTGTCTTTTTCAAACTGCAGTGCTGCATCCTTACGTTAAATTCCTAGAAGTGGAAATCCTGGGTCAAATGGTAAGTCTATTTTGAGCATTTTGAGGAACCTCCATATTCCTTTCCACAATGGTTGAAATAATTTACATTACCACCAGCAGTGTAGGAGGGTTCCCCTTTCTCCACAAACTCGACAACATTTGTTGTTGTTTGTCTTTTGGATGGTAGCCATCCTTACTGGTGTGAGGTGATATCTCATTGTGGTTTTAATTTGCATTTCTCTGATACCTAGCGATGTGGAGCATCTTTTCATGTGTCTGTTGGCCATCTGAATTTCTTCTTTGGATAACTATCTGTTCAGTTCCTCTGCCCATTTTTTAATTGGATTATTTGCTTTTTTGTTTGTTGAGGTGAGTGAACTCTTTATATATTTTGGATGTCAAGCCTTTATCGGATCTGTCATTTACAAATATATTCTACCATACTGTAGGGTATCTTTTTGTTCTATTGATGGTGTCCTTTGCTGTACAGAAGCTTTTCAGCTTGATATAGTCCCACATGTTCACTTTTGCTTTTGTTTTCCTTGCCTGGGGAGATATGTTCATGAAGAAGTCACTAATGTTCACATCCAAGAGATTTTTGCCTATGTTTTCTTCTAAGAGTTGTATGGTTTCATGACTTACATTCAGGTCTTTGATCCATTTTGAATTTACTTTTGTGTATAGGGTTAGACAGTGATCCAGTTTCATTCACTGACATGTAGCTGCCCAGTTTTGCCAGCACCATCTGTTGAAGAGACTGTCATTTCCCCATTGTATGTCCATGGCTCCTTTATCGAATATTAATTGACCATATATGTTTGGGTTAATGTCTGGAGTCTCTAATCTGTTCCACTGGTCTGTGGCTCTGTTCTTGTGCCACTACCAAATTGTCTTGATTACTATGGCTTTGTAGTAGTGCTTGAAGTTGGGGAGTGAGATCCCCCCCAACTTTTTTCTTCTTTCTCAGGATTGCTTTGGCTATTCGGGGTCTTTGGTGTTTCCATATGAATTTTTAAACTACTTGTTCCAATTTTTTGAAGAATGTTGCTGGTAATTTGATAGGGATTGCATCAAATCTGTAATTGCTTTGGGCAGGATGGCCATTTTGACGGTATTAATTCTTCCTCGCCAAGAGCATGGGATGAGTTTCCATTTGTTAGTGTCCTCTTTAATTTCT
The DNA here is from genome assembly GCF_030020395.1 of Manis pentadactyla. Classification (NCBI taxonomy): domain Eukaryota; kingdom Metazoa; phylum Chordata; class Mammalia; order Pholidota; family Manidae; genus Manis; species Manis pentadactyla. The sequence continues at coordinate 65,870,412 of NC_080028.1, forward strand.
CTTTAGAGTGTCTTATAGTTTTCAGGTTATAGGTCTTTCACTTCTTTGGTCAGGTTTATTCCTAGGCATTTTATTCTTTTTGATGCAGTTGTGAATGGAATTGTTTTCCTGATTTCTCTTTCTACTGGTTCATTATTAGTGTATAGGAAAGCCACAGATTTCTGTGTGTTGATTTTGTATCCTGCAACTTTGCTGTATTCCGATATCAGTTCTAGTAGTTTTGGAGTGGAGTCTTTAGGGTTTTTTATGTACAATATCATGTCATCTGCAAATAGTGACAGTTTAACTTCTTCTTTAGCAATCTGGATTCCTTGTATTTCTTTGTTTTGTCTAATTGCCATGGCTAGGTCCTCCAGTACTATGTTAAACAACAGTGGGGAGAGTGGGCATCCCTGCCTTGTTCCCGATCTCAGAGGAAAAGCTTTCAGCTTCTTGCTGTTGAGTATGATGTTGGCTGTGGGTTTATCATATATGGCCTTTATTATATTGAGGTACATGCCCTCTATACCCATTTTGCTGAGAATTTTTATCTTGAATGGATGTTGAATTTTGTCAAATGCTTTTTCAGCATCTATGGAGATGATCATGTGGTTTTTGTCTTTCTTTTTGTGGTGGATGATGTTGATGGATTTTTGAATGTTGTACCATCCTTGAATCCCTGGGATGAATCCCACTTGGTTGTGATGTATGATCCTTTTGATATATTTTGAGTTCAGTTTGCTAATATTTTATTGAGGATTTCTGCATCTACATTCATCAGAGATATTGGTCTGTAATTTCCTTTTTTGGTGGGGTCTTTGCCTGGTTTTGAATTAGGGTAATGTTGGCTTCATAAAATGAGTTTGGGAGTATTCCCTCCGCTTCTATTTTTCAGAAAACTTTAAGGAGAATGGGTATTATATCTTCTCTGTATGTCTGATAAAATTCTGAGGTAAATCCATCTGTCCTAGGGTTTTGTTTCTTGGGTAGTTTTTTGGTTACTGCTTCAATTTCGTTGCTGGTAATTGGTCTGTTTAGATTTTGTGTTTCTTCCTTGGTCAGTCTTGAAAAGTTGTATTTTTCTACGAAGTTTTCCATTTCTTCTGGGTTTTCCAGCTTGTTAGCATGTAGGTTTTCATAGTAGTCTCTAATAATTCTTTGTATTTCTCTTGTTCCATTTTGATGTTTCCTTTCTCGTTTCTGATTCTGTTGATGTGTGTTGATTCTCTTTTTCTCTTAATAAGTCTGGTTAGAGGCTTATCTATTTTGTTATTTCTCAAAGAACCATCTCTTGGTTTCATTGATTTTTTTAATTTTTTTATCCTTCTCAATTTTGTTTATTTCTTCTCTGATCTTTATTATGTCCCTCCTTCTGCTGACTTTAGGAACTCGTTTGTTCTTCTTTTTCCAATTTTGATAATTGTGATGTAAGACTATTCATTTGGGTTTGTTCTTCCTTCCATAAATGTGCTTGGATTGCTATATACTTTCCCCTTAAGACTGTTTTTGCTGCATCCCACAGCAGTTGGGGCTTTGTGTTGTTGTTGTCATTTATTTCCATATATTGTTGGATCTCCATTTTAATTTGGTCATTGATCCATTGACTATTTAGAAGTGTGTTGTTAAGCTTCCATGTGTTTGTGAGCCTTTGTGCTTTCTTTGTACAATTTATTTCTAGTTTTATACCTTTGTGGTCTGAAAAGTTGGTTGGTAGAATTTCAATCTTTTGGAATTTACTGAGGCTCTTTTTGTGGCCTAGTATGTGGTCTATTCTGGAGAATGTTCCATGTGCACTTGAGAAGAATGTGTATCCTGTTGCTTTTGGATGTAGAGTTCTGTAGATGTCTATTAGGTCCATCTTTTCTAGTGTGTTGTTCAGTGCCTCTGTGTCCTTACTTATTTTCTGTCTGGTGGATCTGTCCTTTGGAGTGAGTGGTGTGTTGAAGTCTCCTAAAATGAACGCATTGCAGTCTATTTCCTTCTTTAGTTCTGTTAGTATTTGTTTCACATATGCTGGTGCTCCTGTGTTGGGTGCATATATATTTATAATGGTTATATCCTCTTGTTGGACTGATCCGTTTATCATTATGTAATGTCCTTGTTTACCTCTTGTTACTTTCTTTGTTTTGAAGTCTATTTTGTCTGATACTAGTACTGCAACAACTGCTTTTTCTCTCTGTTGTTTGCATGAAATATCTTTTTCCATCTTTTGACTTTTAGTCTGTGCATGTCTTTGGGTTTGAGGTGAGTGTGTTGTAAGCAGCATATAGATTGGTCTTGTTTTTTATCCATTCAGTGACTCTATGTCTTTTGATTGGTGCATTCAGTCCATTTACATTTAGGGTGATTATCAATAGGTATGCACTTATTCCCATTTCAGCCTTGAGATTCGTCGTTACCAAAGGTTCCAGGTTACTTTCCTTACTATCTAAGAGTCTAATTTAATTCACTTAGTATGCTGTTACAAACACAATCTAAAGGTTCTTTACTATTTCTACACCTTTTTCTTTCTCCACCATTCTTTATAATTAGGTATCAAATTCTGTACTTTTTGTCTATCCCTTGATTGACTTTGGGGATAGTCAATTTAATTTTGTATTTGCCTCACAATCAGCTGCTCCATCCTCCCTACCATGGTTTTACTAGCTCTTGTGACAGCTATCCAACCCTAGCCACACTTCCATCTCTAGCAGTCCCTCCAAAATAGACTGCAGAGATGGTTTGTGGGAGGTAAACTCTCTCAGCTTTTGCTTATCTGGAAATTATTTAATGCCTCCTTCAAATTTAAATGATAATCTTACTGGATAGAGTAATCTTGGTTCCAGGCCCATCTGCTTCATGGCATTAAATACATCATGCCACTAACTTCTGGTCTGTTATGTTTCTGCTGAGAAGTCTGATATTAGCGTGATGGACTTTCCTTTGTATGTGAACCTATTTCTGCCTCTGGCTGCTTTTAACAGTCTTTCCTTATACTTGACCTTTCCCATTTTAATTACTATGTGTCTTGTCATCTTCCTTGGGTCCCTTGTGTTGGGAGATTTGTGGATCTCCATGGCCTGAGAGACTATGTCCTGCCCCAGATTGGGGAAGTTTTCAGCAACTACCTCCTCAAAGATAATTTCTATCCCTTTCTCTCTCTCTTCTTCTTCTGGTATCCCTATAATACAAATATTGTTCCACTTGGATTGGTCACACAGTTCTCTCAATATTCTTTCATTTTTAGAGATCCTTTTTTCTCTCTGTGCCTCACCTTCTTTGTATTCCTCTCCTCTAGTTTCTATTTCATTTATTGTCTCCTCCACCATATCCAACCTGCTTTTAATACCCTCCATCGTGTTCTTCAATGATTGGATCTCTGACCTGAATTCATTCCTGAGTTCTTGGATGTCTTTCCATACCTCCATTAGAATGTTGATGATTTTTATTTTGAACTCCCTTTCAGGAAGTGTCATTAGGTCCATATCATTTAAATCTTTCTTGGGAGTTGTATTAACAATTTTACTCTGGACAAGGTTCCTTTGGTGTTTCATGTTTGTATACGGCGCCCTCTAGTGTCTAGAAGCTCTATTCTGGAGCTGCTGAGCCCCTGAAGCAATGTTGGGGGTCACAGGGGAGCGGTACTGGTGCACGGGGGAAGGAAAGAACTCTTCCCCGCCTCCCGGCTGGTGTGCCTGTCTCCACTGCCTGAGCCAGTGGGCTGAGCACACAGGTATAAGTTTTTGCCCCAGAGCTGCCGGATATGGATCCCTGCTTTCCACAAGGAGCCGGAATCCCAGTCTCCCCAGGAACTCTGCCTCTATTCACTTTCCAACCCGGTAGTCATGTGAGTCTCATGAAAGCACCATGAATTGTAGGTTTGTGCTCCCAAAACCAACCTCAGGAGCTAGGTATTCAGCAGTCCCTAGCCTTTCACTCCCTCCCTGCTCTGTTCCTCTTCCTCCCGCCAGTGAGCTGGGGTGGTGGAGGGGCTTGGGTCCCGCGGAGCCACAGCTCTGGTACGTTACCCCGTTCTCTGAGGTCTGCTCTCTTCTCCAGGTGTGTGCAGTCTGGCACTGTCCTCTTTCCTGTTGCTCTCTCAGGATTAGTTGTGCCAATTAAATTTTCTATTTGTATCCAGTTTTAGGAGGAAGCCTCTGTCTCTCCTCTCATGCTGCCATCTTTCATCCACTTGCAGTCCTAATTCTTTTCCTCTCTTTTTCTTTTCTTTTTCTAGTTTTCCTTTCCCAGTGTTTCCTTGTTCTTTTATCTTCCTCCCCTGTTTCTTTCCATCCTTCTTTCCTTTCTCACTCTCTCCTCTCTCTTTCCTTGTCTTTCTCCTCCTTTCTTTCTTTCAATATCTGGTAGCTAGTGTATCACCAGAAATTGTATCATATTAATATATGGATTAATAGTAAAGACTGAGAAAATTTTCCTCTTTTCTGTCCCTTTTCTCTGAATAGACTGTCAACATTCCTTGATAATTTTTCTACTAGATTCATTCTGTATGCATGGTTTTTAAATTTAAGAAATATTCTAGATAATACTGATAGATTTATATCCACCAGGAAGGTACATATAAATACCAGATACAATCATAGGATCATTTGCTCAGTGAGGATGGTAAGCATTGAGTATTTGCTCTTTTGCTTACTGAAAATACATTTATACATCTACCAACAAATTTTCTTTCCTTTCCCACTGCCATTACCCTATCATTTAGCATGCATTGATAATAATAAACCTTGTATTTTACTATGTATGTTATAAAATATCAAAGATGGAAAAGGAAAGACAGGGAAGTTAATTTGTCTGATGAAACAGACTGAGTGAAAAAGAAAACAAGTTTAACTAGGTTTTTCTGGCCTCAGAGTATGTATGCTTACCTATTTTGGCACCCATCTTTGAAACTGTCATGACAAATCACTTGAACATATCCCTGCCCTGCAGCTCAATGTTTTAGTCATCTTAACTAGAATTATAAAAAAATACACATAAGAGTAAAATTTCCAAATCTCATGTTCACCTCTCTTGGCCTTAGCTCTTCTCCATATACCATTGCAGAAATTCTTCTTTTTCTAGACAGCCTAATGCATTGTATTTGTCCAGCTCTTCTAATTATTTTCAGTGAGACAGCTGTCTGAATTATTTGATACTCATTACCAGTAATGGGAAACTAGAGTCAATCCTTGAACATCTATATCTTCTAATCAATTTCTTTTTCATGGTATAGGCTTTCTTACACTCTTTTTAAATATAAATCTGGATATACACATATTCACATATATGCTGATGAATATACACAAATGTGTGTATATATATATATACACTCTTGTGCATTCATGTGGTGTGTATGCTTAAGGTGTATGTTAATTAATTTATTTCATGCTATCTACTAGAAAGTTGCCAGGAACCACTTACCAATCTACAAGTGAAAAAATTAAATAAGAGGATGTGTCATTATTTTGGATAATATTTAACTCAATCAAGATAATCAATGCAACATTATTATTATCATGTCTGAAATAATTTGCAACACTTAAAGATATAAAATATGTACATTAGCTATTTAAGTGAGAATATTAAGCTTCTGAATGTTACTTATGAAATAGCACTGCATTTGCTTTTGTAAGACAAATATTCATATGGCCTATTAGCCATAATGTAGGAAAATAATTACCATTCCTGATGAATAAATGAGTAAATAATTAAATTATAGCAGAGAATGATTTTAAATATAACTCTTTAAATTACTTAAAGGTAATGCATCATTCTATTAATACAAGTACTATACAGCTTTAAATATTTTACTCAAATTCAGCATCTCTCACGGTCTCAAAATATTGTATTTATATAACAACAAAAAGCTAATTGAAATAATGGAAATTTCAATCAACTAATTATTCTGTCAATGATCTAAATCTATCTTAGTGAATATTTGGTTAAAAGGCTAAATTAGCTCTACCAATAACCTCAGGTTATTTGGTAATTATGTCTAGTTTCTGTAATGGTTTATTTTATGCCTGATTTACTAGTCATAAATTAAACACAAAACTTTTATTGACTTCAGTTCCTTTTACTAAGATTGTCTTCTCTGTGGTCTGCACATTAGTTTTGATGAGTAAATTTATAATTTAACATTCAGATTAGAGTCTGCATTCTGGAACAAGTATATTGGTTAGAAAATCACAAGTCTGTATTTGAGTTTCAGTAGACTTAAAATCATTAATATAATCAAACTTTAGGCAGTATATATCTCTAAGTCACTTAAGCAGAATACCATGAAATTGCATTTCTGCTACTTTGAAAAGCAAAAGACCTTTAGATCTGATGTAAACAATATAAAAAGTAAAAAGTTTAATTAACTCATTTTTGACATTAGCTTACTCAGTATTCAGAGATATTGCTTATTCTAATGAAAGAGAACCTTTGAGTTATAATGAAACATTTCACTGTCATAATCACAAATATAACTCCCTGACTTGTGCCATTTACAGCCAAGGCAATTGACTTTTGTGCTAGGATTATGATATGAAATGTGACTGATATTTGAATACATTGGTCAAATTGCTTTCATTTGATATATAAATCTCAGACTCTCAAGAGTTGACCTGGGTCTTACGGATTATGTAATTCCTTTATTTTTCAAATGAGAAAAATAGCATTATAGCACAAACACTCAGATGCCAATTCAGCATCCACTCTTTCTTTCTTACTAATATGACACCAATTTTATTTGGCTGTCCATATGACTCATTAAAAATGTTCATATACTCACACTACCTTGCTGATAGGAGTATCAAAATTATGATTACTGATACATGACAGACATCTACTAGATAGAGCTTCCTGGATTATTTTTCTCATAAAGAGCATAACTGAACTAGTTTACTTTTTGCTAAACTAATTTACCTATCTCTTCCCTTCTTTCCTGAGGGACGTATGTGATATCAGGAGTTACAGCAGCTGTCTTGCAACCTGGAGGATGAAATTCACATGCTAAAGTGCTGGATTATAAAGATGCCTAGTGACTTTTTGAGCTGTTGCAGTTGAACTACTGATATTATATTGGTTTCAAGTATACAGCATAGTGGTTCAACTGTTATCACATTATTAAATCATCACCCCCACTAGTGTAGTTACTATCTGTCAACACAGAAAGATAGTACAGAATCATTTCCTATATTCTTCATGCTGCACTTCTTTCCCTGTGACTAACTTATATTATGATTGAGAATTTTGTGCCTGGGGTGTGTGGCTGAGGAGGTGAGGGGGATAAAGGGGCAGGAAAAGCTTTCTAGTGTTCTTTATTCCCTCATTGAAAATCCAATTGACACATTTTCTTCTGCCTCAAGAAATTCTTTTAGTATTTTTGTTAGTGTAAGTTGGCTACCTATAAACTCTTTCTTTATAAGGGAGGAAAGGCCTTAAGTATAATTCACCTCCAGTTTTAAATATATTTTAGGTAGATATTAAACTATAGCTGACATTTATTTTTTTTAAGAATTTTAAATATATATCACCTGTCCTCTAGTTTTCACCACTTCTGTTTAAAAACTGGATGCCATTATTGGATGCCATTATTATTGCTACTTATTTGAAAATAATGCTCTATTTATCTATGATTGCTTTTAATATTTTTTTCTATTTCTGATTGAATTTCAGTGAGTTTTTTTTATAGTTTGCCTTAGTGTGCCTCTCTCATGTTTATCATTCCCAGAGTTTTGTTTTTATCAATTTTAGAAGATTCACAACAGTATCTTTACAAAGAAAACTTAACGCCTCCTTTACTCTCACTTCTCCTTCTAGGACTCCAGTTGCAGATGTTGAATTGTTCATTTTGTTCTATGTATACTTTATATTCTTTTCTATGTTTTTATTAATCTTCATTTCATTCTCAATCTATATTTTCTAAGTGTTTATTTTCCATTTTATGTAGTTTGAACTACTGATATTATGTTGGTTTCAACTATACAGCATAGTGGTTCATACTTTATTCAGCTACATGTAGTAGAGACCCTTCATGAGTCTCCACTGAAAACCGGTAGTATTTTCCTGAGCAATTTCTACCTCATCAGGACCTGAGCAGAATTGTTTTTCTGTGTACCAACTTGAGACTACTCTGCCTGTTTTCAGTTTGCCCACTCAGCCTCACACACTCTTCATATTAGTACTTAAGAAGTACTGTACAGGCAGAGTCACAAAGTATCAGGTTCACCTCATTATTGCTGCCTTTGCTCTGAGATCTTGGGTCTTTTAATTGCAATCTGTTGTGGTAACCCTGAATTCAAATTTTGTCTCCACAATTCTGTGCTAATTTAGAAAGCTCTGAGTCTCCATTTTTAACTTGGCCTGTGATCCCCATGTTGCTGACAGGTTTGCAAATACCTCAAGAAGAGAAGCATCAGACAGTGGTTGGATCCTTCCATTGTGTTTTTCTTCTCTTGGGAACTTCGGGTCCTGAAGTCCTGAATGCCTGAGTTGACTTCCAATATCTTCAAACAGTAGTTTTCATTTTTAACCCAAGTCTTAAATTTATTCTTTTTGGGACTTTTTTTTTCTCATATGAACTATTCCTCTATAACCAGAAAAAGAAATCCCCTGAGGTCAGTTCTCAATGCAGCTTAAAAAAGTAAGGATAATCAACAATAACACTCAAGGAAATACATTTTAACATTATGATATAAATAACTAGATTTAAAGAACTTCCAAAAAATCAAAGCACAATCTTTTGTGACACATGTAACTTCTCTAATTAACAATAAGACTCATGTTTTGCTGTGTAGGTAAAATCATTATAGTGTGTAATGAGGAAAAGATACACATCACCTGAATAAATCAATAGCTTTTAAAATTTCTAAATCCATTTAATAGTTCAATAGTTTCAGTGACCTAAGTTTATTATTAAGCTAATTACCATCCTGATATGATCAAATAAAATATCTTTTCATTGGCATCAAACACTGATATTTACATTTTGTCTTCCCTTACTTATGTTACAGAGCCTTTTGCTTTTCCATATTGTACTAGGTCATTCTATTTCAGAATCATCCTCCATCAAGGAATACTTGTGCTTACTTAACTAAAATCAGAAATATGGTGGCATGACATGATCATTCTGGACAAATATAGTCAAGTTTCTGCTTTTGTATTTCAGCATCTGGTATATTTTCACATGGCCCTCACACTGCTGGACAGTTCAGTTTTTGTATTTCTTTATCTGCAAAGAGATAGATTGTATGAAAGGTGGATAAGACTCAAGTATCAAGTCTTCTTTCATTATTCAGATCCTGGCAAAATCCCCCTTCAGCTTCTGGGATAAAGCCAGTTTGGGGCTACATTATTAGGTTCATTTCCAAAACAACAATGAATTCTGGATTCTTTTAGCAAATGTAAATTTAGTGCTGAATGTATATATTTTTTAATTAGTGAAGACAGAAATTAAATTCTTTAATTTCCATTAGTTGAGATATATGACCCATGTAAAACAGTCATCTACAAAAATAATACTGGGTAAGCTTTTACTTATTTTGTAAGTTTATCAGAAGGGTAATTTTAAACCTATTTAAACTTAACCAAAAAATAATATTATAGGGGTGGAGCAAAGATGGCGGCATGAGTAGAGCAGCAGAAATCTCCTCCCAAAACCACATATATTAATGAAAATATAACAAAGACAACTCTTCCTAGAAGAGAGACCAGAAGACACAGGACAACATCCAGACCACATCCACACCTGCAGGAACCCAGTGCCTCATGAAGGGGGTAAGATACAAGCCCCAGCCCGGCGGGACATGAGCGCCCCAAATGACAGCTCCCAGTGGGAGGAGAGGAGTCAGAGCGCGGAGGGAGAGGGAGCCCAGGACTTCTAAACACCGAGCCCTAGACATCCGGACCAGAGAACAGAGACAGTGCATGCGTGGGGTCCTGGATACTAGGGAAACAGGACAGTAAGATCTGTGAGCAGGTCCCTGAGGCTGGCAGACTGGGGAAAAACAAAAGCGAGTGCTTCTTGGAAGTCTTAAAAAGACAGGAACTCCAAAGCCAGATGGAAGCGTCTGGGACACTTAGTCCAGCAGCAGGGAATCTGGGGAAATCAGGGAACTCTAATCCCCTGGGCAACAGGGAGCACAGAGGCCCCTCAAGGAGATAAATAGCCTCCCAGCTGCTTTGCCCCCAATGCGGCTCCACCATATTGGAATAGCAGCCTGAGGCAGGCCATGCCCACAGCAACAGCAGAGATAAACTTCATACCAGCAGGGCAAGAATCAGAAGCCCTGTCTGCACGCAGCTGCCCAGCACAAGCCACTAGAGGTCGCTGTTCTCCCAGGAGAGGAAGGCCACAAACCAACAAGAAGGAAAGTTCTTCCAGCTCTCATTCGTCCCAGCTGTGCAAACTATCTCTATCACCATGAAAAGGCAAAATATCAGGCAGACCAAGATAACAAATCCAACACCTGAGAAGGAGACAGACCTAACCAGTCTACCTGAAAAAGAATTCAAAATAAAAATGATAAACATGGAGGTGGAGCCAAGATGGTGGCGTGAGTAGGACAGTGGGAATCTCCTCCCAAAAACAAATATTTTTGAAAATACAACAAATACAACTAATCCTAAAAGAGAGACCAGAAGACACAGGACAACAGCCAGACTACATCCACACATGTGAGAGCCCAGCGCCTGGTGAAAGGGGTAAGAAACAAGCCCTGGCCCAGCGGGACCTGAGCGCCCTTCACACCAGCTCCCAGAGGGAGGAGAGGAGTCAGAGCGGGGAGGGAGAGGGAGCCCAGGACTGCTAAACACCCAGCCCCAGCCATCCGGACCAGAGCACAGACACAGTGCATGCGTGGAGGGCTGGAATCTAGGGAAACAGGGCAGCAAGACGTCTGAGTGGGTCCCAAAGCTGATGCCCCTGTGACAAAGAAAAGCGAGTGCTTTTTGAAAGTCTTAAAGGGACAGGGATGCAAGAGCTGGATGGAAACAACCCAGGTGACAGTCCAGAAGCTGGAAATTCCACGGAAACCTGGGCGCAATAACCCCTTGGGTAACAGCTCTGAGACACCTCACAAAGGTAAACAGGCAAACAGCCCCCCATCCATTACTCCTCCGGGACACGGCCATAGCAGACAAGCAGCCTGTGGCTGGCAACTCCCTCAGCAAGGGAGCTTCTTCCATACCAGCGAGGCAAGACACAAAGACCCAGTCTACATGCAATTGCCCAACAAAAGCCACTAGGGGTCGCAGTTCTTCCAGTAAAGAAAGGCCAATAGCAAGTGGAGAGTGTGGCTCTTCCAGCTGACAGTCAATAGCACCTATCAACATGAAAAGGCAAAAAAATTTGATCCAGACAAGACTAACCCAAACAGCTTCAGCATCTGCTACAACTTCCCCTGAGAAGGAATCTGGGGAGATAGATTTAACCAGTCTTCCTGAAAAAGAATTTAAAACAAAAGTCATAACCATGCTGATGGACTTGCAGATAAATATGCAAGAACTAAGGAAGGAGAATACAGAAATAAAACAAGCTCTGGAAGGACTTAAAAACAGAATGGACGAGATACAAGAGGCCATTAAATGACTAGAAAACAGAGAACAGGAATGCAGAGAAGCTGATGCAGAGAGAGATAAAAGGATCTCCAGGAATGAAAGAATTTTAAGAGAGCTGAGTGACCAATCAAAAAGGAATAATATACGCATTATAGAGATACCAGAAGACGAAGAGAGAGAAAAAGGGATAGAAAGTGTCTTTGAAGAAATAATTGCCGAAAACTTCCCCAAACTAGGGGAAGAAATGGCCTCTCATACCACAGAGGTACACAGAACTCCCATGACAAGGGATCCAAGGAGGGCAACACCAAGACACATAATAATTAAAATGGCAAAGATCAAAGACAAGGACAAAGCATTAAAGGCAGGCAGAGAGAAAAAAAAGGATACTTACAAAGGAAAACCCATCAGGCCATCATCAGACTTCTCAACAGAAACCGTACAGGCCAGAAGAGAATGGCATGGTATACTTAATGCAATGAAACAGAAGGGCCTCGAACCAAGGCTACTGTATCCAGCATGATTATCATTTAAATATGAAGGAGGGATTAAACAATTCCCAGACAAGCAAAAGTTGAGGGAATTTGCCTCCCACAAATCATCTCTACAGGGCATCTTACAGGAACTTCTCTAGATGGGAGCAATCCTAAAAAGAGCACAGAACAAAACACCCAACATATGAAGAAGGGAGGAGGAGGAATAAGAAGGGAGAGAATTAAAAAATCATCAGACCGTGTTTATAATAGCTCAATAAGTGAGTTAAGACAGACAGTAAGATAGTAAAGAAGCTAACACTGAACCTTTGGTAACCACAAACTTAAAGCCTGCAATGGCAATAAGTACATACCTTTCAATAATCACTCTAAAGGTAAATGGACTGAAAGCACCAATCAAAAGACACAGAGTAATAGAATGGCTAAAAGAGCAAGATCCATCCATATTCTGCTTATAGGAGACTCACCTCGAACCCAAAGACATGAACAGACATAAAGTCAAGGGATGGAAAAAGATATTTCATGCAAACAACAGAGAGAAAAAAGCAGGTGTTGCAATACTAGTATCAGACAAAACAGATTTCAAAATAAAGAAAGTAACAAAAGAAAAAGAAGGACATTACATAATGATAAAGGGCACAGTCCAAAAATGGATATAAGCATTATAAATATATATGCACCCAATACAGGAGCACCAAGGTATGTGAAACAAATACTAACAGAACTAAAGGAGGAAATAGAATGCAATGCATTCATTCTGGGAGACTTCAACACACCACTCACTCCAAAGGACAGATCCACCAGACAGAAAATAAGTAAGGACACAGAGGCACTGAACAACACACTAGAACAGATGGACCTAATAGACATCTACAGAACACTACATCCAAAAGCAACAGGATACACATTCTTCTCAAGTTCACATGGAACATTCTCCAGAATAGACCACACACTAAGCCACAAAAAGAGCCTCAGTAAATTCCAAAATATTGAAATTCTACCAACCAACTTTTCAGATGACAAAGGCATAAAACTAGAAATAAATTGTACAAAGAAAGCAAAAAGGCTCACAAACACATGGAGGCTTAACAACACGCTCCTCAATAATCAATGGATCAATGACCAAATCAAAATGGAGATCCAGCAAAATATGGAAACAAATGACAATAGCAACACAAAGCCCCAACTACTGTGGGATACAGCAAAAGCAGTCTTAAGAGGAAAGTATATAGCAATCCAGGCATATTTAAAGAAGGAAGAACAATCCCAAATGAATGGTCTAATGTCACAATTATCGAAATTGAAAAAAAGAACAACGAATGAGGCCTAAGGTCAGCAGAAGGGGGGACATAATAACGGTCAGAGAAGAAATAAATAAAATTGAGAAGAATAAAACAATAGCAAAAATCAATGATACCAAGAGCTGGTTTTTTGAGAAAATAAACAAAATAGATAAGCCTCTAGCCAGACTTATTAAGAAGAAAAGAGAGTCAACGCACATTAACAGAATCAGAAACAAGAAAGGAAAAATCACGATGGACCACACAAAAACACAAAGAATTATTACAGAGTACTATGAAAACCAAAATGCTAATAAGCTGGGAAACCTAGGAGTAAAGGACAACTTCCTAGGAAAATAAAACCTCCCAAGACTGACCGAGAAAGAAACAGAAAATCTAAACAGACCAATTACCAGCAATGAAATTGAAGGGGTAATCAAAAAACTACCAAAGAACAAAACCCCCGGTCAGATGGATTTACCTCGGAATTTTATCAGACATACAGGGAAGACATAATACCCATTCTCCTTAAAGTTTTCCAAAAAATAGAAGAGGAGGGAATACTCCCAAACTCATTCTCTGAAGCCAACATCACCCTAATTCCATAACCAGGCAAAGACCCCACCAAAAAAGAAAACTACAGACCAATATCCCTGATGAACGTAGATGCAAAAATACTCAACAAAATATCAGCAAACCGAATTCAAAAATACATCAAAAGCATCGTACACCATGACCAAGTGGGATTCATCCCAGGGATGCAAGGATGGTACAACATTCGAAAATCCATCAATATCATCCACCATATCAACAAAAAGAAAGACAAAAACCACATGACCATCTCCGTAGATGCTGAAAAAGCATTCGACAAAATTCAACATCCATTCATGATAAATACTCTCAGCAAAATGGGAATAGAGGGCAAGTACCTCAACATAAAAAAGGCCATATATCATCAACCCACAGCCAACATTATACTGAACAGCGAGAAGCTGAAAGCTTTTCCTCTGAGATTGGAAACTAGACAGGGATGCCCACTCTCCCCACTGTTATTTAACATAGAACTGGAGGTCTTAGCCATGGGAAAGAGACAAAACAAAGAAATACAAGGTATCCAGATTGGTAAAGAAGAAGTCAAACTGTCACTATTTGCAGATGACATCATATTGCACATAAAAAACCCTAAAGACTCCACCCCAAAACTACCAGAAAGATATCAGAATACAGAAAATTTGCAGGATACAAAATTAACACAGAAATCTGTAGCTTTCCTATACACTAACAATGAAACAATAGAAAGAGAAATCAGGAAAGCAATTCCATTCACAATTGCATCAAAACGAGTAAAATACCTAGGAATAAACCTAACCAACGAAGTGAAAGACCTATACTCTGAAAACTACAAGTCACTCTTAAGAGAAATTAAAGGGGACACTAGAAATGGAAACTCATCTCATGCTCATGGCTAGGAAGAATTAATATCGTCAAAATGGCCATCCTGCCCAAAGCAATATACAGATTTGTTGCAATCCCTATCAAATTACCAGCAACATTCTTCAACGAACTGGAACAAATAGTTCAAAAATTCATATGCAAACACCAAAGACTCCGAATAGGCAAAGCAATCCTGAGAAAGAAGAGTAAAGTGGGGGGATCTCACTCTCCAACTTTAAGCTCTACTACAAAGCCATAGTAATCAAGACAATTTGGTACTGGCACAAGAACAGAGCCACAGAACAGTGGAACAGATTAGAGACTCCAGACATTAACCCAAACATATATGGTCACTTAATATTTGATAGAGGTGCCCTGGACATACAATGGGGAAATTACAGTCTCTTCACCAGATGTTACTGGCAAAACTGGACAGCTACATGTAAGAGAATGAAACTGAACAATTGTCTAAACCCATACACAAAAGTAAATTCAAAATGGATCAAAGACCTGAATGTAATTCATGAAACCATAAAACTCTTAGAAAAAAACATAGGCAAAAATCTCTTAGACATAAACATGAGTGAACTCTACTTGAACATATCTCCCTGGGCAAGGAAAACAAAAGCAAAAATGAACAAGTGGGAATATATTAAGCTGAAAAGCTTCTGTACAGCAAAAGACACCATCAATAGAACAAAAAGGTACCCTACAGTATGGGAGAATATATTTGTAAATGACAGATCTGATAAAGGCTTGACATCCAAAATATATAAAGAACTCACCCACCTCAACAAACGAAAAACAAATAATCCAATTAAAAAATGGGCAGAGGAACTGAACAGACAGTTCTCCAAGAAAGAATTTCAGATGGCCAAAAGACACATGAAAAGATGCTCCACATCTCTAATTATCAGAGAAATGCAAATTAAAACCACAATGAGGTATCACTTCACACCAGTAAGGGTGGCTACCATCCAAAAGACAACAATAAATGTTGGCGAAGTTGTGGAGGAAGGGGATCCCCCCTACACTGCTGGTGGAAATGTTAATTAGTTCAACCATTGTGGAAAAAAGTATGGTGGTTCCTCAAAATGCTCAAAATAGACTTACCATTTGACACAGGAATTCCACTCCTAGGAATTTACCCTAAGAACACAGCACTCAAGTTTGAAAAAGACAGATGCACCCCTATGTTTATTGCAGCACTATTTAGAATAGCCAAGAATTGGAAGCAACCTAACTGTCCATCAGTAGATGAATGGATAAAGAAGATGTGGTACATATACACAATGGGATATTATTCAGCCATAAGAAGAAAACAAATTTCCATTTGCAACAACATGGATGGAGCTAGAGGGTATTATGCTCAGTGAAATAAGCCAAGCAGAGAAAGAGAAATACCAAATGATTTCACTCAGCTGTGGAGTATAAGAACAAAGGAAAAACTGAAGGAACCAAATGGCAGCAGAATCACAGAACCCACGAATGGACTAACAGGTACCAAAGGGTAGGGACTGGGGAGGATGGGTGGGTAGGGAGGGATAAGGGGGTGGAAGAAGAAAGGGGGTATTATGATTAGCACACATAAAGGGGGGGAGAAAGGAGATGGCTGTACAACACAGAGAAGACATATAGTGATTCTACGACGTTTTGCTATGCTGATGGGCAGTGACTGTAAAGCGGTTTGTGGGGGGTACCTGGTAATAATATTCTTCATGTAATTTTAGATTAATGATAGCAAAAAAAAAAAGGAAGAAAAGGAGTTCACTGCCTGATAGGATAAAACTAACTGCAAATCGCCAATTAATGCATGCTTTAAATATCCTTAATTTTGATCATTTAAAGGGTGTCAGATGATCAGCTGTGGAAGTATATTTTTTTGATAATATTCCTTTCTTCTTAAAAAAAAAGCTGTTCCTGTGTGGTGATCTCTTATATGTTCTTCACAATGGTATAAAGGGCATATCAAAGAGTAGGCAAAGGGTTTGTTTGTGTTTATACATAAGATCAAAGTCTTATTTGGCTTCCCAGAAAATGAATTAAGATACCATACGAAGAAGGACTTCCAACATCAACATTCTCTGGAAGAGTCATTCCAGAAGATTATTATCAAAAAACTTCAACAAAGATCTTGGCGCTGTTGCAGTTGTAGCTGCATTCATCCCACTGGTTCCTGGTCTTGCCATTGGAATGAAGAAGGAGATATCTAAGCTGGCCTGTGCATACAGTAAAACAACAAATTTGACTGGATCTATACTGTTGGAACTCAACCAAGAATTAGGAGAAGGGCAAATTGTAGCACTCCAAAATCTTACAACTACAGACTATTTACTGTTAAAAGAACATATGGGATGTGAACAGTCCCCAGGAATGGGTTGTTTTAATTTGTCTGATTTCTCTCAGACTGTTCAAGCTCAGTTGGACAATATCCACCATATCATAGATAAGTTTTCACAAATGCCTAAGGTGCCTAACTGGTTTTTTTGGTTTCACTGGAGATGGCTGGTAATTACAGGTATGCTTTGGTTATGTAGCTACATTCCTATTATGTTAATGTGTGCACGCAATTTACTTAGTACTTTAAAACCTATACATGCTTATGTTACACTACAAGAAGGTATGTCAAAGAAATAATAATATTCCCATCTTTTCTTCCATCTGTTACCTCTATAGCTTTTCTTCTTCCTTCCTAATTACAACCCTTAAATAGAATTCGTGCCTCATATCAAAATTACCGAGTATCATAATTCTTCCAAGTAGTAAAGATACCTCAAGACAAATGCTGGGCATAGAAGCCACAGGGCATGAATCTGCAAAGAAGTAAAAAGCTAACCTTTTCAAACAATATTGCTTCTCTCTCACTTACCAACTTTACAGTTCCCTGTATGGCCCCGGAAGATGACTGGTTAGCCAGAGACGGGTAAGATTCCTCAAGAGAGGAACAACCTAAGACAGGCACAGTCACAGGGGGGCCATCAGGTGAGAAATTGGGGATCAACAGAGGTGAGGCTTAGAACCTCACACCCCTGTTTTGAGAGAAATCTTCTGCATCCGTGGATGTTTTGTTGCCCTTGTCTAGCTTGGATTAATACTTAGTCTATAGGCACACACCTGATCATCTATCTTAGCCCTCTTACAGCACTAAACTATGTTTTCTACCTTTATCTTGCATCTACCTACCACTTCAGCATTTTATTTATAAATAAATTAATAATAATAATAATAATAATAATAAGGGAGAAATATGGGATTCACATATAAATCAAGTATAAAAATCAAACGAATAATCATTTATTTGACCTGATTGTTTATAGTTCATGATGCATGATCAAAACCGAACTTTTCTGTGATATGACTGCCCTTGCACTGTTCACCATGTAAGAACTTATTCACTATGTAAGAGTTTGTTCACCGTGTAAGAACTTGTTCGTTATGCCTCAGGAGATTGGAGACTGACAAGAATTAGGCTTGGGGTGGATTAATGATTGTACTTTGAGTCCCGTATACAGAATTTTATTGTTGTTCACAACTATTTGATCAATAAATATGAGAGATGACCTCTCAAAATATAAATAAATAAATAAATAAATAAATAAATAAATAAATAAATAATTTTAAAGCATGTTAAATTCATATTGCTTAAAATTTTAAATGTGCTGAAAAAAGTTTACAATTACAATCTTGGAAAGTTAAGAATGAATTTGTAATGTCACTTGATGAGTAGACCTATAGAAAGGAAAACAGGTTGCAGATAATCATTTAATAAAATGTCAAAAAATATTTTGAGGCTATTTGAAAAACAGAAAAATTAGAGTAATTATGAGATCAAATATGGAACATGCATATGATTGTAAGATGTCTATGAAAAATTATAACTTTCTATGCTATGTTTTTCTTTGTTAAGATCAGGGGAGAAAAATAGATTTCTTCCTGGATATTCATGTGACAGATATCCTTAAAAAAAGATATCCTGCATAAAATTTTGAAAAATTGATTCTTCAAGATATGTCTTTCTTATTTAGAATACTAGCATTTCTCAACACAGTTGAATTAAATCAAAATAAATGCCTTGTATTTATGTAGTGCTTTCCAATTAATAAAAATGTTTCACTTACTTTCTCTCATGTTACCTTTATGGCAATCATGTGCTATCTTGACATTTCTGTTTTAAAGGTCACTTTTATTGCCTAACATTGCATGGTGAAAGAGAGCTTGAATGCACATCTTTTTACGCTATATTCAGTTTATTTTGTACTGTATTGAGCTTAAAGCTTAACCACAATAAATGCTAATAGAGAAGGATATTGAACAACTATGATTTTTTGGAATTGAGTTAACATGCACATATTTTTTAAATTTATATGTAAGATTACAGAGTGGCCAAGGATAATTTCCTTATTGTTGCTCTACATGGCCTCTTTTTTTATGAACATTTCTTTGTATTGTACCAATTATGGCTGATTCTGCTCTCAAGTAGAGGGCAGAATAAGAGCCACTAATTTACAGGCTGATTTAGAATATCGACATATTTCTAAGCACCCAATTTATTCCTTCAGTCATTTGCTTTTCAATGCATACTTTTATTCATATACAAATGAACTAATAACTTCATAGTAAGAGATAAGGTCCAGAGACACTGCAGTGGTTTACAGTGTCTTGCTATTTATATTATGTGAAAATATTTATATATATAATGAACTCACAGATATAAAATATAAACATATACTATTAACAACTATGTTTGTTTCCAAATATATGAAGAAGTAATATTTCCAGAAAACATTTCAAATTCCTTAACCATTTATAAAAGCATATATTGCCCCGATTATCTAAGAAGCAAAATCTGTCATTTGATTTAGAGGCCATCAAAATTTAGTAGCCATATAACAGCTAATTGGAAATTCATATTTCTTTCCTTCCATTTCCAACCCTGTTCCTTTGCTTATGCTCTTCCCTCTGTATTACACATCCATCCTCTGTTCATGCCATGTTTCTTCCATGAGCTCCTCCACCCCATATCACCTTTTCTGACCTACTTGTAGCTAATTTTTTAGATAGTATTTATCACCGAATGTGATGAATATCACACTTTCAAGCGTAACTGCCTTGGAATCGTAGATAATGGCCTTTATGCATTTGCATCACTCTGCCAGTTATTGATTTATTGACTCTCACTTTCAAATTAAAAATTTTGTCTACTCCATAAAAATGGATCTGTGTCCTTTAAATATTTTAGCCTTAACCAACTGGCATGATGTTCAGTTTTATCAGTAGAGAGTGCTGGAGAGACATTGTAGGAGGTAAGGTTTTTGCTTCCAATTTCCATGAATTCTCTTAGCAGGGTCCTACAGGCTGTACATCTTCTCTAGCACCTGGAAACTTCTCAGTTCCTGACTCCTGAAGGGCACAGAAGCCAGCAGCATTCATTGGCCATCAGTTTCCAACACACACACTCCTTGAGTAGTTTTACAGTAGAGTGTATCCAGTGAGATATCTCCCAGCAGGGAACTTTCCTTTGTACCCTTCTGGACATCCAGCAATTGCAAGAAGGTAGATTCACAGCAAGTTTTTCCTGTATCACACCAGTGACTTCTCTGCCATCCAGTTTGCCATGGCTGTGTCCTTCCATATTGTCTGTATTTCAGCTCTGGAGTCCTTTCACTTAGGTGCACTATCTCAGCTATAGAGGGGTGGCTGCTGTTTATAACTACTAGAAATATATTCTTCAATATTTTACTTCTTACAGGCTTATGCTACATTGCTTCAATTCGTTGTTATAGCTAATATTTCACTAATTTTCCTTCTTTAAATTACTTTGTGGATTCTCTCTCCTGGTTGCACTCAGACTGCTAACAGTCCTTTAATCATCATCATTCCAGTAGTCCTTGCTAATTGAATGAAGTTCATTTAATTTCACTTCAATATAAATGACTCATTTCAAAGTTCTTTCTGTTGGGCTAATTTAGGTGAGCATGAGTAAGAAAAGTTAAATCACTGGACATTTTCCACTGGTGACAAGGATTGAGAAGCCAGCAATAAATAAAAGAATACATATGACATGAGGGCCTTTCAAACTTAAAATTACAAACTGAAAAATATTTATCTGGATTGTTCTTTCAAAACCCATTATTCTTTTTTTTAATTGAAGTACAGTTGACATTATAA
Organism: Manis pentadactyla; assembly: GCF_030020395.1. Classification (NCBI taxonomy): domain Eukaryota; kingdom Metazoa; phylum Chordata; class Mammalia; order Pholidota; family Manidae; genus Manis; species Manis pentadactyla. The sequence continues at coordinate 65,891,293 of NC_080028.1, forward strand.
TAGCTTCAGATGTACAACATAGTAATTGACATTTACATACATTAAAAATGCTCAATGCAATTAAATGTAGCTATCATCTGTCACTGTACCAAGTTATTACAATATTATTGACTATATTTTTCATGTTGTATCTTTCATCCCATGACTTACTTACCTTATAACTGAAAGTTTATACCTCTTAATCTCCTCCCACCTACCTCCCCTCCCAACCACCAGTTTGTTCTCTGTATCCATGAGTCTGTTTCTGGATATTTGTTTATTTATGTATTTTTCACTTGTTCTGTTTACTAGATTCCACATGTAAGTGAAGTCATATAGTATTAGTCTTTTTCTGTCTGATTTATTTCACTTAACGTAATACCTCCTGTGGCCATCCATGCCGCTGCAAGGGCAAGATTTCATTTTTGAATATGGCCAAGTAATATTTCATTGTTTATATACACTACATACTCTTTATCCATCCACCCATTAATGGACACTTTGGTTGCTCCCATATCTTGATTATTATAAATAATGTTGCAGTAAACATATGATATATCTCTTCAAATTAGTGTTTTTGTTTTCTTTTGTTAAATTCTCAGAAGTTGATTTGCTGGATCGTATGGTATTTCTATATTTTTTGAAAAATTGCCATACTTTTTTCCAGAGTGCTGCATGTTTACATTCTCACAAACAGTGCATGAGGGTTCCCTTCTTTCCACATCCTTGTCAACACTTGTCATTTTTTGTCTTTTTGGTACTAGCCACTCTGACTAGTGTGAGGTTATATATCTCATTGTGGTTTTGATTTATAGTTCCCTGATTAGTGATGTTGAGCACCTTTTCACATGTCTGTTAGCTGTCTGTATGTCTTTTGGTAAAACGTCTATTTAGTTTCTCTGCCCTATTTTTAATCAGATTATTTATTTATTGTTTTTGAGTTTTATGAGTTCTTTATATATTTTGGATACCAACCCATTATCTGATGCATCATTTACAAATATATTCTCTTGCTAAGTAGGCTGCTTTTTTGTTTTCTTGATTGTTTCCTTTGCTCTGCAGAGCTTTTTAGTTTGATGGAACCCCACTTAATTATTTTTGCTTTTGTTTCCCTTGCCTGAGGAGACATATCCAGAAAGATAAAAACTGTTAAGGCAGTGTCCCAGAGTTAACTGCCTACATTTTGTTTTAGGAGTTTTGTGACTTCAAGTTTTAAATCTATTAGATCTTTTAACCATTTCAAGCTTTTGTGTATGGTGTAAGAAAGTGGTCTGATTTCACTCTTTTGCATGTAGCTGTCCAATTTCCAAGAACCATTTTTTGAAGAGACTATCCCTTTCTCTTTGTATATTCTTAACTCACTTGTTATAAATCAACTGACCTTATAAGCATGGGGTTTATTTCTGGACTGTCTATTGTTTCATTGATTTATGAGCCTGTTTTTATGCTAGTACAAGATTGTTTTGATTATTATAGCTATGTACTATAGTTTGAAATTAGGGAGGATAATAACTCCAACTTTGCTTTTCCTCAACATTTCTTTGGCTACTCATGGTCTTTTGTGGTTCCATACAAATTTTATAATTATTTGTTCTAGTTTTGTAAAAAAAAAAGTGCCATTGGTATTTTGATAGGGATTAATTTGAATCTGTAGATTGTTTTGAATAGTATAGACATTTTACCAACATTAATTCTTCCAATCTATGAGCACAGTGTATCCTTCCACTTATTTGTGTCACAAAACCATTATTATTACTGGTTACCACAAATAAGCAATTCTTCTTTCTTTCGTAAGTGGATATTTGCTTCTCATTCAGCAAACTACGGCATTATTTCTGGCCATTGAGGATCTTTACAAGGTAGGGTTTTGATCTGCTGAGAAGTTATCATAATTTTTCTTAATTTAAAATCTCAAATCAAATTTAATTCTTCAATAAAGATTTTACTTGATTTTTCACACATGCTTTTGTTATATTATTAATTCTGGCTGAAGGTGCCATAATTCATCATGAAAGAATTACTTGGAGACATAAAAAATGCATTACAGAGCAGCTGTTGTATTGCTGAAAGCAATGCATCAGGGCTTGCACATGGTAGTAGGAAATACAGAACTGATTAATTGCATATACTTGTTACAGTAATTTCTTAAGTTTATGATAATTACCATCTATTCAAGAGCAGACTGTAGAATGTCCTTTATGCAATAAACTTACCAAAACAAACAAGAAGTCATTAAGTTATTAACAGATGTGTTGAACACTATCAGTTAGTGGATCACAAATTATAAAAGCTGTGCTGAAGTTACCAGTACCAATAAGAATCCTAAGTCTAAATTTTCATGAGTTAAGTTGTGTGAAAATAACTGAAGCACCAAAGATTTTGATATTTTGACTATATTAACTTTTGATTCATTTTACTTTTGAAGTTCTGTTATTTCTATATAATAATTTTATTATTTGTAATATAATGAGTTCCCATTTTGCAGATTACATTCCCTTACATGTTATTGCTCAAATGTCATAAATTAATGCTAAAATATTAATAAGCCATGTGAATCACTGATGAAGCTAGAGGAATGCTCTTGACTGTCATTTACATGTTGACCAATAAATAAGAAAACATGAGAAGTTAAACACATGAAAAAACTCATGATGACAAAGGAAAGATGCATAAACTTTCTTACTATTACTCAACATTCAACAATTATGTTTATTTTGTACTTTATTCCAGGCACCATGCTAGGATTATGTGGTAATGAATATCTACTGTTTTCAAATTCAAAAAACTCTAAGTCAAACAGATTAAGATACAAAAACATGTCATCCATGAGTTTACTGAAAATTCTTCTCATTAGAAGAATTTCATTTACTGAATTATCTGTAGATTAATATTTAGTTAAAATTTCATTTAATTATGCTGGGTAATTTTAAAATATGATTCCACTTAACTAGCCAGACTACAGTGTAAAGAGAGACTTATTATCCTCATCTGATAAAAGGATGTTTATATTTTTCAAAGTAAATAACAGCTGGAGGATAGCTCACAAGTTTCAGCTAGAAATCATATTTAGTTCTTCTGACCCCAAATCAATAGCCCTTATACTCTGTTGCAATTGTTCATATTATCATTTCAATACATGTTTCTTTAAAATGGAATTAACAATTCCTAGGTACCATAATTCCTACCACCACCTTGGTTTGGATGGCAACAAGCTCTTTTATTTTCTGAGGACCCCTTCCTGTACTTATTCCCATAGTTGGAAAGATACAGAGGAAGGGTGGTAAAATGACAACATACTAGTGGTATAGAAATTGTTGTCGCCATTGTGCGGGATGCTATTAATTCTCCAGCTAATTCAAACTGGTTTTTCATTTACTTTTCCAAGTGAGGTACTCAAATACTGGCTCTCTTAAGAGAAAGATATGTGATTATACAGAGGGTACACAGGAATATCCTGGGGCACAGGAGATCCACCTTAAGCTATTCATCCTGTCTCCACTCCTCACCACACCTACTAAAATTATTACAAGATTATTTTTCAAAGTTTAAATGTTCTTCAGATGAGCCACTGAAGTGTTGACTGTGTGGGTACTTATGCTTAATATTTATTGAGAGCTTACTTTGATGATCTACTTCACAGTTTTGTCACTTGGCCTCTTTGCTGAAGAGGCACCTTACTTTGAAATGACAAGACAACTTAAGTTTAATACACCAAACAAGATGCTAACTTAGTCAATGGACATCTCAGGTATTCTCATCATAACAAACAGTAAGATGTGTGCTGTCCCTTGATATTTCTGTACTTGAACAAACTCTCTTCTAAGTTTGTTTGTTTTTCCTCTAAGCACTGGTGACCTCAGGCTACTTTTGCAGGTTCACTAACTCTAGATATTTAATTCCCATAAAGCTTGATTCCTTTTACACAGTCAGGATTTCATCTCTTAACATTAGATAAATCACTTCACATTTTTGAGCCTCAGTTACTTTACATGCAATACCCATGAAGGATATATAACTCATAGAGTTTTATTGAGTTTTAGTTAAAAGAATATTGAATTGAATATATAAAATTAAACTAGTAGTAAATAGGCTTAAAGATGGTGGCCTCCTCCCCAAACCACATATATTATGAAAATATAGCAAATACAACTAATTCTGAAAGAGCTACAGGAAAGAAGGCTGTGAGCAGACCTCATGAAAAAGAGTAAAGTACCCAAGTAACAATCTGGCAGGACTCAAGCCATTCCCCCACCCCAGCTCACAGGAAGGAAGAAGGCAAAGGGAGGGGCTGGAGACCTAGGACTGCTGAACACCCATCCCTGGAGGTCTGCATGAATCTACATTACAAGGTGCTCTGGAGATCAGTGGGGTGGAAAGCTAAGATAGATGGAATACTCAGAGAGACCGAGATTACAGTACCTTGTGTAGAACAGTTACCCACAACTGGCCGCTGTGGGACAAAAGCAAGGAGAGCACTATAAGAGACTTCCCAAAAGCAAGAGGGCTGCTAAAGGGGCAAAGATTACACAGAGATTAATTATCAAGAGAAAAGTCAGGTGGACAAAATTGTCCCACCACACACAGTCTAGCAGGTTGAGACTTTTAGGAGCTCCAAGTGCTCCATCCCCCTGGCTGACAATGCAACTCCAAGGCCACACATATGATATGCACCCTACTGCTCTGTCCTCCCAGCTGGCACCAGCCTGCACACCTGCTGCCCCTGTAATTGCACCAGGCCAGTCAGGGGATGGCCCTGAATACAGAAGATATGAGGGTGTAGCACAGAGGCTCCTCCCTGTGTGCTCAGCCAACCAGCCCTAATAGTGGAGATAGGCAATTCAGCCAGGATGCAGAAAAGAGCTCTTTCTTCCCAGCAGGCACCAGCACCACTCCCCTGAAACCCACCCCCCAACCACTCCAGGGGCTGATCAGCTCCAGAGAGTAGAGCTTTTGAGCACTAGAGGGCACTGCCTACACCAAATTGTTATTACAAATATGAAACATCAAAAGAACCTGGTACAAACCAAAATCCCCAAAACACCAGAAAGAGGTCCAAGTGAAACTGAACTCACCAATCTTCCTGTAAAGCATTTCAAAATAAAAATCATAAACATGCTCATGGAGCTAAAGGGAAATATGCAAGACCTCAAGGAGGAATTTAAGAAAGAGACAGAAACTTTGAAAAACACAGTATAGAAATGAAACATATAATGGAGGGATTTAAGAGCAGATTACATGAAGTACTGGAAATGGTAAATCAAATAGAAACTAGAGAACAGGAATATAAAGAAGCTGAAGCACAGAGAGAAAAAAGGATCTAGGCATAAAAGACTATTAAGATACGTGTGACCAATCTAAATGGAACAATATTTGCATTATATGGGCACCAGAAGAAGAAGAAGAGAGAAAATGGGATAGAAAGTGTCTTTGAGGAGTTAATTTCTGAAAAGTTCCAAAATGTGGGGAAGAAAATAGTCTCCCAGGCCATGGATGTTGCACATATGTCCCAAAACAAGGGGCCCAAGGAAGACAAAACCGAGACATATAATAATTAAAATAGCAAAGTTCAAGGACAAATACAGAGTATTAAAAGCAGATAATAAAAAGATAGAGAAAAAGATCACATACAAAGAAAAACGCTATGTTCTTTTTGGAAAAACCATCAGGCTATCAATAGACCTCTCAACAGAAACCTTATGAGCCAGAAGGGAGTGGCATGATATATTTAATGCAATGAAACAGAAGGGCCATGAACCAAGAATAGTCTGAGAAGATTACCATTTAAATTTGAAGAAGGGATTAAACAATTTCCAGATAAGAAAAAGTTGAGGTAATTTACATCCCACAAACCATCTCTACAGTGTATTTAAGAGGGACTGAGCTTGATGGAAGTATTCCTAAGGCTAAATAGATATCACCAAAGAAAATAAAACTAAAGAATGGGTAGAAAAGCAAGACCCATCTATATGCTGCCCACAAGAGACTCACGTCAAAACCAAAGACATTCACAGGGTAAAAGTGAAGGGATGAAAGATATTTCATGCAACTAATAGGGAGAACAAATCAGGAGTTTCAGGACTCATATCAGATAAAAATAGACTTCAAACAAAAAATTGAAAAAGACAAAGAAGGACATTACATAATGATAAAAGGGTCACTCCAACAAGAGGATATAACCATTATAAATATCTATGCACCCAACACAGGAGCTCCTACATATGTGAAACAAATACTAACAGAATTAAAGGGGGAAATGGAATGTAATGCATTCATTTTAGGAGTCTTCAACACACCACTCTCTTCAAAGGACAGAACAACCAGACAGAAGATAAGTAAGGAGACAGAGGCACTGAACAACACATTAGAACAGATAGACCTAGCAGATATCTACAGAACAGTTCACCCAAAAGAGCAGGATACATGTTCTTCTCAAGTGCATATGGAACATTTCCAAGAATATACCATATACTAGGTCACAAAAAGAGCCTCAGTAAATTGAGAAGGATTGGAATTGTGCCAACCAGCTTCTCAGATCACAAAGTATGAAACTAGAAATAAATTATGCAAAGAAAACAAAAAAGGCCACAAACACATGGAGGCTTAACAACATGCTCCTAAATAATCAATGAATCAATGCCCAAATAAAAACAGAAAATGAAAACAATAACTCAACACTGCAAAATCTGTGGGATGAAGAGAAGGTGGTGTTAAGAGCAAAGTATACTGCAATACAGAATTACCTCAGGAAAGAAGAACAATCCCAAAAATAACTGTCTAAACTCACAATTAATGAAAAAGAAGAACAAATAAGGCTTCAAGTCAACAGAAGGAGGGATATAATGAAGATCAGAAATAAATAAATAAAATCGAGAAGAATAAAACAATAGAAAGAATCAATGAAAGCAAGAGCTGGTTCTTCAAGAAAATTAAAAAAATAAGCAACCCCCTAGCCAGATTTAAAAGAACAAAGGAGAGTCTACACCCATATACAGAATCAGACATATGAAAGGAAAAATTACTATGTACATAACACAAATACAAAGAATTATTAGAAAATACTATGAAAAATTATATGCTAACACATTGGACAACGTAGAAGAAATGGACAACTTTCTAGAAAATTACAAACTTCCAAGACTGACAGAGGAAGAAGCAGAAAGTCTGAACAGGCCAGTTATCAGCAAAAAAAATTGAACTGGTAAACAAAAAACTACCTAAAAACAAAACTCTTGAACCAGATGGCTTCACTGCTAAATTTTATCAAACACTTAGTGGAGACCTAATACCTATCCTCCTTAAAGCATTCCAAAAAGTAGAAAAGAAGAGAATACTTCCAAACTCATTCTATGAAGCCAGCATCACTCTAATACCAAAACCAGTCAGACACCACCAAGAAAAGAAAATTACAGACCAATACCCCTGATGAACATAAATGCAAAAATACTCAACAAAATATTAGCAAACTGAATTTAAAAATACATCAAAAGATCACCCATCAGGATCAAGTAGGATTTATTCCAGAGATGCAACAAGGATGGTAAAATATTCAAAAATTCATCAGCATCATACACCACATCAACAAAAAGAAGGAGAAAAACCACATGATCATCTCCATAGATGCTGAAAAAGCACTTGACAAAATGTAACATCCAGTCATGATAAAAACTCTCAACAAAATGGGTATAGAGGGCAAGTACCTCAACATAATAAAGGCTATATATGACAAACCCACAGCCAACATCATACTTAACAGCAAAAACCTGGAAGCTTATTCCTAAGATCAGAAACAAGAAAAGGATGCCCACTCTCCCCACTTTTATTCTACATAGTACTGGATGTCCTACCATGATAATCAGACAACATAAATAAATAAAACACATCCAGATTGGCAAGGAAGAAGTTAAACAGTCACTGTTTGCAGATGACATGATATTGCACATAAAAGAAACCCTAAAGAATCCACCCCAAAACTACTGGAACTAATAACTGAATTCAGCAAAATTTCAGAATACAAAATCAATACACAGCAATCTGTTCCATTACTACACACTAACAATGAACTAGCAAGAAGAGACATCAGGATAACAATTCCATTCACAATTGCATCAACAAGAATAAAATACCTAGGAATAAACCCAACCAAGGAACTGAAATACCTATACACTGAAAACCACAAGACACTCATGAGAGAAATGAAAGAAGGCACCAATAAATGGGAATATATCCCATGCTCATGGATAGGAAGAATTAATATTGTCAAAGTGGCCATCCTGCCTAAAGTAATCTACAGATTCATTGTGATCCCTATCAAAATACCAATGGCATTCTTCAACTAACTAGAACAAATAGTTCTAAAATTTGTATGGAACCAAAAAGGACCCCAAACAGTCAAAGCGATCTGAGAAAGAAGAATAAAGCTGGGGAGGTTTATGCTCCACAACTTCAAGCTCTATTGAAAAGCCACAATAATCAAGACAATTTCGTACTGACACAAGAACAGACCCACAGATCAATGGAACAGAATAGAGAGCCCAGATATAAACCCAAGCATATATGGTCAATTAATATGGTAAAGGAGCCATGGGTATACAAAGGAGATATGACAGCCTCTTCAACAGATGGTGTTGGCAAAACTGGACAGCTACATTTAAGAAAATGAAACTGCATTATTGTCTAACCCCCATACACAGAAGTAAACTCAGAATGGATCAAGGACCTGAATGTAAGTCATGAAACCCTAAAAGTCTTAGATGAAAATAGGCAAAAATTTCTTGTATATAAACATGAGGTAGGGAAACAAAAGCAAAAATGGACAAATGGGATTACATCAAACTAAAAAGCTTCTGTACAGCAAAGGACACCATCAGTAGAATAAAAAAAGCATCTTGCTGTATGGGGGAATATATTTGTAAATGACATATCTGACAAAGGGTTAATATCCAAAATATATAAAGAACTCACATGCCTCAACACCCAAGAATCAAACAACCCATTAAAAAATGGGTGGTGAATATCAACAGACAATTCTCCAAAGAAGAAAATTAGATGGCCAACAGGCATATGAAAACATGCTCCATATCGCTAATTATCAGGGAAATGCAAATTAAAACCAAAATGAGATATCACCCCACAACAGTAAGGATGGCCAGCATTGAAAAGACTAAGAACAGCAAATGCTGGTGAGGGTGCGGAGAAATGGGAACCCTCGTACACTGTTGGTGGGAATGTAAATTAGTTTAACCATTGCGGAAAGCAGTATGGAGGTTCCTCAAAAAACTAAAAATGGAAATATCATTTGATCCAGGAATTCCACTCCTAGGCATTTATCCAAAGAAAACAAGATCCCAGATTCACAAAGATATATGCACCCCTATGTTTATTGCAGCACTATTTACAATAGCCAAGATATGGAAGCAATGTACATGTCCATTAGTAGGTGAGTGGATAAAGAAGAGGTGGTATATATACACAATGGAGTATTGTTCAGCCATAAGAAGATAACAAATGCCACCATTTGCAAGAACATGGATGGAACTCATGGTTATTACGCTCAGTGAAATAAGCCAGGTGGAGAAAGACAAGTACCAAATGATTTCACTCCTTTATGGAGTGTAACAACATAGTAAAACTGAAGGAACAAAGCAGCAGCAAACTTACAGACTCCAAGAAGGGACTAATGGTTACCTAACGGCAGGGTTTGGTGTACGGTGGGTGGGGAGGGAGGGAGAAGGGGATTGAGGGGCATTATGATTGGCACACATGGTGTTGGGGGTTCACAGGGAAGACAGTGTAGCACAGAGAAGACAAGTAGTGACTGTGGTATCTGACTACACTGATGGACACTGACTGCAATGGGTGTTGGGGGGACTTGATATGGGTGAATGTAGTAATCACAGTGTTTTTAATATGAAATCTTCATAAGTGTATCATGATACCTTAATAAAAAAATAAAAATAAAAAATGTTCAAAGAAAATTAAACTAGTAGGTCTTCACATATGAATACATGAATAAGTATTTCTTGAATCTCTCTCTGTGTCACACATATACACACAAATGCATTTTAGGACCTACTCTGTAAGGTCTGTCAAGGGCTTTATAATCTAATTGTAGAGCGCTCAGAGCAATAGTAAGTTAAAAAGCATAAAGGGAATAATATTTTGACTCCTACCAATTTTTTTTTCCTTTTGCTGATCCAGCTTCTGCATTCCTACTATAATTTTCCCTCAGGGACAGAAAAGCAAATGCCCCTTACAGGAGGAAGAAGATATAACTGTCATCATTTTCTATTGTTACCACAACAAATTATCACAAATTTAGCAGTTTAAAGTAACACAAACGTATTATCAGTTTCTGTAGGTCAGATCTATTAGGGATCTCACAGGGCTAAAATCAAGATGTTGGGAAGGCCACATTCTTTACTGGAGGCTCTGGGTATAATCCAATTCTAGACTTTTTCAGGCAAAATTCAGTTCCAAATAGTTATAGGGCTGAGATTCCCATTTTTTTATGGGTTGTCAGCAAGGGGCCTTTGCTGTTAATGGACTCACCTTCCTCCCTGTCCCTCCCATGTGGCCTCCTTCCAGGAACAGCAAGTCTAGTCTGTCTCAGGCTTAAAACCTCTCCTTTTCCATGCTACTATATTTCTCTGACTCAGTCTTGTGCCTTCCTCCTCTGATTATAAGGGTTTATATGATTATATTGGGCCCACCTGATTAATCCAGAATAATCTCTCTATTTTATGATAAACTGATTAGCAACCCCAGAACTCCATCAGTGAGGTCCCTTCACAGCAGTATCTAGATTACTGGTCGATTGAATAACCAGGAGTAGGAATCTGTGGGTGGGGTATAGCGTTAGAATTGTGCCTACCATGATAGTCCTCATGTTATATACAAAAGGGATAGGTGTGCACTAGAGAAAACGAAGGGAGTTTTGTTTCTGGGATGAAGGGCCAGAGAGGGAAAACAGGTACCAGCCAGACCAGTCATTTTCACTTGTCTAAAACGTGCTTAAGTGGCTGGGAGAGACAGGCAGGAGATCAGATGCACAAGAAGCTTCCAGACATTTTTCATCCTCAGTCTTGATACGCCTTTTCATGAGAGATGGGCAAATGTGCACGCTCTTTTTCTTCTTGGTGCCTCTCAGCTTGAGGGGTAAAAAGCTGGAATTTCTCTGAACTTGGAATGTTAGTTAAGTTCTTCATGCCTCTATATCCTTAGGTAAAGTTATTGATGTCAATTCTGAGAAAGCAGGAAAATCTCATTAAACATGTCTATTTACTGACAGACAGATCAAGTGCTTATTCACAGATGAGAACACTCAAGCACAAAGAGGCTGGCATAGCACCAGGCATTCTCATCACAACATCCAGTACATCACCCTTCATTTCTCCAGTCATCTTCATGAGGTTAGAGACATTGTTGATTTTGCTCAGTATTTCATTTCAGTGTCTTCATAGTGCTGGATAGGGATCAAACATTCAATAAATTGCATTCCTACCAACACTCTGTGTGGTGGGCATCTTATTTGGAGTTTTTTTGGTCTACCTATCCTAAGCATAGGGTCATCTTTTGGGATCTGGTAAATTCCAGATAGTCCTGTTTATCTTTACTGTGACTGAAACTAGATTTGCGAAGACACTTCTATATTAATGAGTCCAGGCCGTACTTTAGGCAGCTAGCTATTATAATCATTCCACTTTACCAGGGAGGCAGCTGAGGCCCCGAGTGAGAGGATGACCAGCCAGGGAGAAACAGATGGAAGAACATAGTGCACATTTTCCAACTCCCAGTGCAATGCTTCCTTCATTTCACAAGGTTGCTCAAGCATAAACAGGCTGAAATTGTTCCCTCTGCTGCTTCTGCACACCAGAGAACTTAATCAAAACGGCAGATGAAAAATTAAATCAAGTGTTGTTCCCAGGATAGGGACCAGCCTGTCCTTTGCTGAGACAGAGGAATGCTGGGCACCGAGTCTACTTTACTCTGTAAAGAGAATCTCAGCAGGCCATCCCAGAGAATTATCAAGAGAAAGTCGTCCTGATATCACAGGTGGATGGCTGCCCGGGACAGACTTAAAAGGAAGCCAGGCAGCCATGTGCTAATAAGGCTATATAGCTTGAACTAGAATGAAAATGAGACCCAGAAACCCAGGATAGGACCCAGGACACTTTTGGTTGAGAGAACAAAGCATCAAGGAATAAAATAGAGAAAGCAGAAACAAAAACAAAACCTTCTTGAAGTCTCTTCAATATAGAAACTGAAATGTGGACAGTTCTAAAGGACAATCTGTTCCCTTACCTCGTCTCAGTTAAAGCTTCCCAGCAGCCCACAGGGGTCATCCCCATGTCTCAGAGGAAGAACCAGCCATCAGGCTGTGAGGCACGTACCCACCAGCAGCTGGATGTGGGGCAGGGCTTCCCCTCGGCAGGCTGGCTCTCTGCTGAAGAGAGGAAGACCTGGAATGTAGCCAAAGTGGGGAAGCAAATAAAAGTGGTGTCAGTGGATTTTTGTTGTAAATATGAAGTGTTCAGGCAAATTAAAGTGATATAAAATGATAAATACTTAGATTTGTGGTTTGAAATTAGATTGTTTTTAAATTTGATTATGTATAGTGCCTTTTTCTCAAAGCCAAATTTCTATCAGAAATTTAGTGTAGAAGATTAATATCATTATTTGGGTAAATAAAAATGAAGAAAACATAATTGAGCTCCCATCTAAATTTTCTGGGAAAAAAACAAGTTAGTACCTTTGCATTTGTCAGATGGACATTAAATATCTGTATTTGATTTTGTAACCTAGACTGGGAAATTTAATAGTGTATGTTTTTCAAGAGAAAATGAATTTACTCACTTCTATGGATCTAAAAGGTATGAGAGTACCAGGCTGTGATTTGGTTCATGGTGATAACAAGCCGCATTTCACATGCTTTTAACTTTTATCATGGGGTTGCTCTTTTCTTTTTTCTCCAAGTAATCATATCAGTTTATTTTGTATCCCTACAGAATATATGTATACATGAAAATATTTATATTACACATTTATTATATTGTAAATTCATAAAATTTGAATATATTATTTACTCTGTTTTTAATAAAATAAAATCTGGTACACCACATAAGTAATATATCTTGAACATCTTTCCATCTCAGGCATACAGAACTTCCTTCTTCCTTACAGCTGTATTTTATTTCATTCTGAAGATAAACTCATACTTAATTTTACTTTTTCCTCCCCCATTAACGGGAACTTGGGTTAATTCTAATATGTCACTATTACAAGATGCTGCAATTTCATTAAAGTACACATTATTTGATTTATATCATGTGACAAACAGATAAAATTTAGAAGATGGATCTCATAGGTGAGGCTTATGGGAATAATAATCAATATCTTGGTAATTCTGATATATTGTCAGATGTGTTCTCAAGATCATTGCTATTATACCATTTCCACTAATCAATGTTTGTGCGTGATTGAGGGACAAATACTGTCCACCCTATACACAATATATTGGTTTTTGGTATTTAAACTCCAGGTGAAAACATTAGTCTGTATTTTGTTCCTCTCTGCCCTGAAGAAAGAATATGGGAAGAGAATCCCAGGAAAGCTACCGTCATACTCTAATTTTACTATATGGAGAACACGCAATGTGCTAGCTAACAAAAGCTCTTCTGGATAAGCTAAGAAAAGCTTAAATAACAAGAACTGCTTCATTTTATAACTAAAAATGAAATCATAACAACTCAGGTGAGCAGACATTTAAATGAGCCAACATCTAAAGACTCTAGCAAGACTACAAATGCATAGCAGGAGTTGAGTTTAGAGTAATATGGATAACAGACAGAACTATTTTTCAGCTTGTCCTTGAATATTTGATAACTGTACTGCTTTTCTCTTTCCTCTTCCTTCCTTCCTTCCTGACTCTTACTCTTTTCATTTCCCCTTCCCTCCCCTCCCCTCCCCTCTCCAGGGGAATTAAGGATCAGGATGGCATAATATAAAAATGCCAGCCTATGCCCAATTTCAAAATTAGCTTTTTTACTAGTGCTAGTCAGTTAAGATTTCACTTGCATAAAATGATTTTGCTGGAACTTAATCTTACCTATAAACCTCTTTATGAATTGAAAGCACCTAGTGTGAAAATAATTTCTTTTTTAGTAGTCACTCAGTGCCAGAAAACACAGGTATACTTCAGAGATATTGCAAGTTCAGTTCCACAGCACCACATCGGAGCAAATATCGCAATAAAGCAAGTCAAATGAATTTTTTGGTTTCCTAGTGCATATAAAAGTTATATTTACACTATTCATAGTTTATTAAGTGTGCAATACTATTATGTCTAAAAATTTACATACTTTAATTAAAATCCTTTAATGCTAAAAAATGCTAAACATTCTCTGAACTTTTACTGAATCATAATCTTTTTGCTAGTGGAGGGCCTCGCCTTGATGTTTACAGCTGCTGACTGACGAGGGTGGTGGTTGCTGAAGGTTGGAGTGGTTGTGGCAATTTCTTAAAATAAGAAAATGCCTTTTATCCATAGTAGAACTTCTTCTAAAATTGGAGTCAGTCCTCTTATGCTCTGCTGCTGCTTTATCAACTAACTCTTATGTAGTATTCTAAATCCTTTGTTGCCATGTCAACAATTGTCATAGCATTTATACCAGGAGTAGTTTCCATTCAAGAAACCTCCTTCTTTGCTCATCTCAAGGAAGCAATTCCTCATCTGTTAAAGGTCTTATTATGAGGTTGCAGCAATTCAGTCATATCTTTAGCCTCCATTTCTATTTTTGTCCTCCATTTCTGTCACCTCTGCAGTTACTTCCTCCACTTCCTTTCCCTTCAAAGTCATCCATGAGGGTTGGAATCTACTTCTTCCAAACTCTTATCAATGTTGGTATTTTGGCCTCCTCCCATGAGTCATTAATGTTCTTGATGGCATCTAGAATGGTGAATCCTTTCCATAAGTTTTCAATATACTTGGCCCAGATAGATCAGAGGAATCACTATCTATGGCAGCTATAGACTTACAAAATTTTTTTTTTTTTTGAGGTGGAGCCAAGATGGCGGCATGACTAGAGCAGCAGAAATCTCCTCCCCAAAACACATACATCTATGAAAATATAACAAAGACAACTCTTCCTAGAGTACAGACCAGAGGACACAGGACAACATCCAGACCACATCCACACCTGTGAGAACCCAGCGCCTCGCGAAGGTGGTAAGATACAAGCCCCAGCCCCGTGGGAGCCAAGCGCCCCTCCCCCCAGCTCCTGGCGGGAGGAGAGGAGTCTGAGCAGGGAGGGAGAGGGAGTCCAGGACTGCTGAACACCCAGCCCCAGCCATCCGGACCAGAGTGCAGACACAGTGCATGCGTGAGGTCCTGGATACTAGGGAAACAGGGCAGCAAGACCTGTGAGCTGGTCCCTGAGGCTGGCGCGTGGGGAAAAAGAAAAGTGAGTGGCTTTTTCTTTTTTTTGGTGAGTGCTTTTTGGAAGTCTTAAAGGGACAGTGACCCCAAAACCAGACCGAAGCGTCCCGGGACACATAGTCCAGAGGCAGGGAATCTGGGGATCTCTGGGCACTCTAACCCCCTGGGCAGCAGGGAGCACGGAGGACCCTCAGGGAGATAAATAGCCTCCCGGCCGCTCCCCCTCCAACGCAGCTCCACCATATTGGAGCAGCTGCCCGAGCCCACAGCAAGAGCGGAGATTAACTCCATAGCAGCCGGGCAAGAATCAGAAGTGCTTTCTGCACGCAGCTGCCCAGCACAAGCCACTAGAGGTCGCTGTTCTCCCAGGAGAGGAAGGCCACAAACCAGTGTTCTGTAGATGTCCATTAGGTCCATCTGTTCTAATGTGCTGTTCAGTCCCTCTGTCTCCTTACTTATTTTATCTGATTGATCTGTCCTTTTTGAATGAGTGGTGTGAAGTATCCTAAAATGAATTCATTGCATTCTATTGCCCTCTTTAATTTTATATTTGTTTTACATATGTTGGTGCTCCTTTGTTGGGTGCCTAGATATTTATAATGGTTATATCCTCTCATTGGACTGACCCCTTTATCATTATGTAATGTTCGTGTCTTGTCACTTTCATTGTTTTGGATTCTATTTTGTCCAACACAAGTACTGCAAGTCCTGCTTTTTTTCTCCCTATTATTTGCATGAAATATCTTTTTCCATCCCTTCACTTTTAGTTTGTTCATGTCATTGGGTTTGAAGTGAGTCTTTTGTAGGAAGCATATAAATGGGTATTGCTTTTTATCCATTCTGTAACTCTATGTCATTTGGTGCATTCAGTCCATTTAATTTAGGATGATTGTTGATAGATATGTACTTATTGCCATTGCAGGCTTTAGATTCGTGGTTACCAAAGGATCAAGGGTAGTTTCTTTACTGTCTAATCACCTAACTTAGTTAGTATGCTAAGTACACAATCTAAAGGTGTTTTTATTTTTGTATGTGTGTGTCATTCTTTTTCTTTCTCCTTCACTCTTTATATATTAGGTGTCATAGTCTGTGCTGTATGTGTATCTCTTTACTGACTTTGTAGGTAGTTGACTTAATTTTGCATTTGATTAGTAATTAATTGTTTACTTCCTTTACTGTGGTTTTATTTTCTCTGTTGACAGCTATTTAGCCTTAGGAACACTTCCATCTAGAGCATTCACTCCAAAATACACTGTAAAGACAGTTTGTGGGAGGTAAACTCTCTCACGTTTTGCTTATCTGTAAATTGTTTAATCCCTGTTTCATATTAAAATGATAATCTTTCTTGGTTGAGTATTCTTGGTTTAAGGCCCTTCTCTTTCATTGCATTAAATATATCATACTACTCCCTTCTGGCCTGTAAGGTTTCTGTTGAGAAGTCTGATGATAACCTGATGGGTTTTCCTTTGGATGTGATCTTTTTTCTCTCTCTGTCTATAATACTCTGTCTTTATACTTAATCTTTGCCATTTTAGTTATGGTATGTTTTTGTGTTGTCTTCCTTGGGTCCCTTGTGTTGGGAGGTCTGTGCACCTCCATGGCCTGAGACTATCTCCTTCCCAAGTTTGGGTAAGTTTTCAGCAATTATTTCCTCATTGACACTTTCTATCTCTTTTCTCTCTTTTTCTTCTGGTACCCCTATAATGTGAATAGTGTTCTGTTTGGATTGCTCACCCAGCTTTCTTAATATTCTTCCATTCCTAGAGATTCTTTTCTTTCTGTGCCTCAGCTTCTTTGTATTCCTGTTCTCTAATTTCTATTTCATTTATGGTCTCCTCTATTTCATCTAATCTGTGTTTAAGTCCCTTGATTGTATGTTTCAATTCGGATACTGTGTTTTTTAGTTTCTATCTCTTTCCTGAAGTTCTTCCTGAGGTCTTGAATACTTTTCTATATCCACATGTGCATATTTATGATTTTTATTTTGAAATATTTATCAGGAAAATTGATGAGCTCAGTTTCACTTGGCCCTCTTTCTGGTGTTTGTGGGATTTTTGCTTCTGCCAGGTTCTAGGTTCTTTTAACATTTCATATTTCTAATGAATAATATTGAGTAATAACTTTGTGTAGGAGCACCCTCTAGTTCCTAGAAGTTTGACTCTCAGGACCTGGAGCAATGGCAGGGGTCGTTGGTGAGCGGCACTGGTCCCTGCTGGAAGGAAACACTTCTTTATTGCTTCCTGACTGTGGTGCCTGCCTCTACTGCCAGGGCCAGTGGGCAGAGCATGCAGGCAGGAGCCTCTATACTCTGCCCTGTAACTGCCATAGATGGGGCTGTCCTTTTGTGACCTGGTGTGATGGCAGGGTGGAAGGCTAGCCAGGGGCAGTAGGTTTGTGAGCAAGTGCCAGCCAGGAGGAAGGAGTGGCAGCCTGCAAATTGCAGTGTGTGGCCTTGAGACTCCATTGCCCATAGGGGGATGAAGTGCCTGGAGCTCCCAAAATTTCCCAAGCTGCTAGGCTGAGTGCAGCAGGGTGATTTTGTCCACTTATCCTTTCTCTTGAGCAGCAAACTCTATGCAATCCTTGCCTCTTTTGCAGCCCTCTCACTGTTGGGAAGTCTCTCACAGTGTCCACCTTTTGTTTGTCCCAGAGTGGCCAGTTGTAGGTACCTCTTCTCCACATGTGGCTGGAATCTCTGTCTCCAAGTAATCTACCTGTTTTAGCTTTCCAACCCCACTAATCTCCAGAGTACCACGTAATGTAGGTTTGTGCTCTCAGAGCAGATCCAGGGCTGGGTGTTCAGCAGTCCTAGGCCTCCATCCTCCCCGTTCCATTTTGTCTTCTTCCAGTTGGTGAGTTGTAATGGGGGAAAGGCTTGAGTACCTCCAGATCTTGGCTTTACTACTTTATCCTTTTCCACGAGGTCTTCTGTTTTCCCCAGATGTGGGAAGTCTGTCACAGTCTTCTTTCCTCTTGCTTTTTCAGGATTAGCTGTGTTTGCTATATTTTCATAATATATGTCGTTTTGTGAGGAGGTTTCTGTCTCACTTGTCATGCTGCCATCTTTAAGCCAAATCACAAAATGTATTTCTTAAGGAATAGGGTTTGAAAGGAAAAATTACTATTTGATCCATGGGTTACAGAATGGATACTGTATTCAGAGGCATGAAAACAATATTAATCTTAACTTTACATCCTATTGGGGCTCTTGGATGAACAGGTGAATTGTCAATAAGCTGTATATTTTGAAATGTCTTTTTGTTCTGAGTAGTTCTTGACAGTGAGCTTAAAATGTTCAGTAAACCATGTTGTAAATATATGTGCTATCATCCAGGCCTTGTTGCATTTATTAAGCATAGGCAGAGTAGATTTAGCATAATTATTAAGGCCACTAGCCCATTTGGAATGCCAAATGAGCACTGGCTTCAATTTGAAGACACCAGCCAAATTAGGCCCTAATAAGAGAGTGAGTCCATCCTTGGAAGCTGTGAAGCCAGGCATTGACTTCTTCCCTTTATGACAGTTCTAGATGGCATCTCCTTCCATCCTAAGGCTCTTTAGTCTACACTGAAAATCTGTTATTTATTGTAGCCACTTTCATTAATTCTAGTAGCTGTATCATCTGGGTAACTTGTTTCAGCTTCTCCTTCAGTACTTGCTGCTTCACCTTGTACTTTGCTGTGATGAAGAAAGTTTCTTTTCTTAAACCTCATGAACCAGTCTCTCCCAGCTTCCAACTTTTACTTTCCAGCTTCCTCACCCCTCTCAGCCTTCACTGAATTGAAGAGAGTTAGGGGTTTGCTCTGGATTATGCTTTTGTTTAAGGAAATGTTGTGACTGGTTTGATCTTTCATCCAGACTACTCAAACTTCCTCCATATCAGCAATAAGGCTGTTTCACTTTCTTACCATTTGTGTGTGTTCACAGGAGTAGCACTTAATTTCCTCCAAGTACTTTTCCTTTGCATTCCCTGGCTACCTGGCACAAGAGGCCTGCTTTTGGCCAATTCAGCTTTCAAAATGCCTTTCTCACATACCTTACTCATTTCTAGCTTTTGATTTAAAGTGAAAGATATGCAACTCTTTCTTTCACTTGAACACTTAGAGGACATTGTAGGGCTACTAATTAGCATACTTTCAATATGTTGTATCTCAGGGAATAGGCAGGCCCAATGTGAGAAGAAAGATGAAGGAACAGCAGTTTGGTGGAGCAGTCAGGGTACATGCACAACATTTACCAATTAAGTTTGCTATCTTAAATGGGCACAGTTCATGGCACCTTAAAACAATTACAATAGCAACATCAGAGATCACTGATCACAGATCATAACAAATTTAATAATAGTGAAAAAGTTTGAAATATTGTGAGAATTACTAAAATGCAACAGGGACACAAAAAGAGCAAATGCTGTTGGAAAATGGCACTGATAGACTTGCTCAATACAGGGCTGCAATAAACTTCTATTTGTAAAAAATTCAATATTTGTGAGGTGCAAATAAAGTACAATAAAATGAGGAATGCTTGTAATGCAAATGGGAAGACTCACATTATTCTTTCTTTGGGATGACAGAAACAAAAATAAATATTTGTAATAAAAGAGAAATAATAAAATTAAGTAGGAATACAAGTAAGAAAACAGTTGAGGGTAGGGAATTATGGTTAAGTGGGCCAGGGAAAACAGAGAGAGGGGTTAATGTATGAGCTGGCTTTTGAAAGATAAGTGATCTCAGAATTTTATATGTAAAGGAGAGACTTTTCCTACAGATCAGTAGCGTTATTAGATGGGAGTTTAATAAAGATTACATTATTAATGTGTAGTGTGGACTGGATAGTGAAGAGAATTGTGGCAAAAAATGTATCAGGCATTCTGAAACTTCACTGAGGGGGAAGTATAAATAAGGGAAAAAATCAAGTGGTACTAGGGAAATTTAAAAAATGGCTTGGGAAGAATGGAGGGTTTCTAGGCAGGGGGGTCAGCTTGTCAGACTGGCAAGAAGACAACAGTAAATGCAGAGTTCAGAAATTAGGTAAGATGGAAAAGAAGGAAAATGAGAAAAAATAATTCTGCTATGTTGGAGTCAACAATAAAACAGAAATAAGTGAATGTGTTTCCTGTAGTTTCTCCTCTTTTCTTTTAACCATATTAATCCATCTGCCTGTTGTGCTCTATTTCAGGAAAGTATTCTTGTTCAGAAAATAATTTAAAAAAGGTATCCTGTCATTTTGCAAACTGAAGCTTAGATTTGAGCAGAAACTTGTTTTTATAACCAAAGTTTCTCTCTAAACAAATATTTGATTTACACAATTCATTTGAAATAATTCTATTGCAGTGACTAAGCTAGTGACATAAATTAATGGATCATTATCTGAGAAAAAAAGGTATGTCAGGACATCATATGTAGTGTGTTTTAAATTAACTCAACAAATTACCTTCAATCATGCACTTATTTTTTTATCCAGCAAATAATTTTTTAGTGTTATGTTCTAGGGAATCTTCTAGAAATAGTGGATATATTGTAACACTTGCAGAGCTTTCTTCCTAGTGAGTAAAAAAATAAATATACATTTTTTAGAAAATGATAAAGCTAAGAAAACTAATTTTTAAGAGATAAGAGGACTACATAAAATCCTTTTATATAGGAGATGCCTTTAAAGAGTCACTGAAAAGGTGACATAAGAGTGAAGAAATGAAGCAGGTAAATTAGTAAGCTATGAAATACCTGGGGGGAACCAGTCAGAGGAACAAGCACAGGTTGCAGTGTGCCTTAGGACACTGTCTAGAATGAACTAAAACAAAGTGAGAAGAAAAGTCTGCTAGAAATTAACATGGAAGGATACCTGGGTCCAGTTCATATAAGGCTTTGCAAGTCATTACACAGACTTTTACTTCCACATTGATTAGGTGACAGGCCACTGAAATCAGAGGATCAAAAATATCCACTTTACATTTGAACAGTGTTACTCTAACTGCTGTAGACAATATACTGATTGCTTACAACAGAAAGGAGGAAAACCATTTAGGGGAGTAGTGCAAAAATTAAGGCTTGGGTGAGGTAGCTTGGACTGAAAACAGAGCAATGGACATAGTTGAGGCAAGAAGGAGTGAAGATTCTGGATAAATGTTGGTAGTAAAGCTGACAGAATTTGTTAATGTATTGCATGTAGAATGTTAGACAAAGCAGAGAGTCAACAAAAGTAGCATGTATTACTGCCTGAGCAATTGGAAGAATACAGTTACCATTTAGTGAAATCACAATTACTTTTGGATCAGTTTGGGAGGAAGTATCAAACGGTCTCTACATGTTAAGTTTTAGATGCCTATTTAACATCAAGTGGAGATATCCAGTAAGAAGTTAAATTCATGATTTGGGGGTTTGGGGGAGAAGTCCAAACAGGACATCTAAATTTAGAGTTTATTAACAATTACAAATTGTCCCAATTACATCCTTTAAATGTAACAGACAATATTGGAAAGACAGAGATGGTCTTGACTTCAATGAGTTACAGGCAAATCAAAAAGATAAAATGTTTATTAGTAAAATAGCAAGCAAGCAATTCTACACTGTATAAACCAGTGTTAATGTATCTTTGTATCAAGAAGGGAGTTGTATACCTGGAAAGAATTACACAGAAAAGATCAGTCTTCAAAGGCCAGAAATATTTCAATCAGAAGAGAGAAAGAAGTAAGAGATTTTTCAGAAAGAGAAAGAAACCTGAGATGGTTTTGAAAATGAAATAGCAGATTTTACTTCTTTTCCTACTCAGTTTCCCTTCATTATCTTTACCACTCTCCTCCAATCTTACACACAGAATACTCCCTTTCTTCAGTTAACATTGTTTGCTGATTATTGGATTCTCTGTCTTATTTGACACTACAACTCCAGAGTCTATGTAAGAGTTTGGTGCATAGTAGCCACTTAATAAATACTTACACATGAAGGGATTGGTTGGAGGCTGGATGATATATAACCTCCAGAATTTAACTGCTGCATCCTTTTCTCCCTGAGCACTGCTTATAGACTTTCCTTACTTGAATCACTTCTACACTCTGTTCTAAGAAGGGTGTGTGTGTGTGTGTGTGTGTGTGTGTGTGTGTGTGCGTGCATGTGTACTGGCATAAGGGCCATTGCTATTTGAGATTTTGTATTTTAGTATCTGTAAATGTTTCTAATAGTAAAAATCATGTATGTTTTCTATTATTTTCACACCTGATTAAATAGTTAATGGCAGTGAAGTTTAGTTAAAAGGTTTACCTTCTCTTCACTAATGGAGAGAGTATGTTAGTTATTTATTAGTTTGAAACATAGTTATTACATGTATCTTCCATTCTGGAATGCACATTCTTCACCTAATGATTTTCTATTATTAACACAGTCTCAAGGCAATGAAATAAAATATTGGCAACACAATATCCTAAAGGGAAGCCAATTAAATCAGGCTTACATCTCCTAGGGGAATGTATAGGCTGACAACTTCCCCACAACCTTTATTTTTATCTTTTTCTGAGGACCTTGCTTTTCACACTGTTATAAGAAATTTAAAATAGAAACAAAACCAATTGTAATGAGAAATATTTTGTTAAATACATTAATTTTTATTAAAATACTTCGTGATTTATAAGTTATATTTACAGAAAAACAGCCTACAGTACATAAGAGTTCCCATATATCCTTCCCACCCCAACACACAAGCACAGTTTACTCTATTGTTAATATCTTATATTAACATGGCACATTTTAATAATTAATGACCCAATATTGAAATGTTATTTTCAATCCACAGCCACAATTTACTCAGATTTCCTTACTTTTTACCTAATGTCATTTTCTGTTCCAGGATCCCACCTGGATTTCAAAGAATATTGAGTTGTCCTGTCTCTTTAAGCTTCTCTGACTATGACAGTTACTCAGACTTCCTTACTTTTGATGATCTTGACAGTTTGAAGGAGTACTGGACATATATATTATAGAATGCTGATTTTTTTCTAATGATTAGATTTTGGGAGATGATTACACAGAGGTAATTGTCATTGTCATCACAGTATCAACATGATTTATGATTATTGATCTTGATTGATTTCTTGATCAGGATTATTGATTTATGATGTTGACCTCAATAATTTGGCTTATGTTGTGTTTGTCAAATTTCTATGATATAAAGTAGCACTTTTCTCCCCTACCTCATTTCCATGTTTTACTCTGACAGGAAGTTGTTATGTGCAGCCCACACTTAAGGAGTGGGGAGTTATGTTTCCTTTCCTTTAGGGTGGAATAACTACTTAAATTATTTTGCATTTTTCTGCACAGTTTTTTTCTCACCTATTTGTTAATTTACTCAACCATTTATATCAGTATGGATTCAGGAATATTTGATATTTCTATAGTTTTGTCTTTTCTAGAATATCATATAATTTGAATCACAGTATGTAGCCTTTTCAGATGGGGTTCTTTTAGTTAGCAACATGCATTTGATGTTTCCCATGTCTTTCTGTAGCTTGCTAACTCATTTTTTTATTGCTGAATACTATTGCATTGAATGTATGTTACACAACTGATCCGTTCAAATACTGAAGGACATCTTGGATGCTAGCAGTTTGGGGCACATATGAATAACACTGCTATAAACATCCACGTGCAGGTTTGTGTGTGATCATAAGATTTCAACTCAGGTAAATACCTAGGGATGTGACTGCTGGATCATATGGTAAGACTGTGTTTAGCTTTGTGTTACATTAATGAACCAAAGATGGCCTGTGTACAGTGGCCCCTATGTAATTTCTTCATTGCCTCACAAGTCCACTAATTCTAAACTCAATCAAGCAAATACTTAGGCATTGAATTTACCATTTGTATACTCTGGGTATCTTAGCTCTGACTGCCATAATGTAAAAACACAGACTGTGTGGCTTAAATAACAATTTATTTTCTCATAGTTCTGGGTGCTGGAAAATCTAAGAAGGAGTGGAATGATTCAGTTCCTGGTGGGGATCTCTCTTCCTGACTTTGAGGTGGCTTTCTTCTCTCTCTGTCCTCGAATGATTAACACAGAGGAAAAGTGATCTCTTTGGTATCTTTTCTTGTAAGGGTAGTAAATCATGAAAGCCCCATCCTCATGTATCCTCTAAACCTAATTACTTTCCAAAAGCTTCATTTCCAAATACCATCACTGTGTGGCGATAGGGGCTTCACATAAGAATTTGGGGCCACCATTCAGTTCTCAGAATTGTGTAAACTGATTAGTATTTGTTGGCTATTAATGAGATAGAGCAATATGGTTTTAAGACCCTCAGCCAGTAATACCCTTCAGAGTTCTCTGAGCCGGAGATGGTCCACCATGCTGCTCAGAAATATCACCTAGACAATCACCTCTTCAATTCCCCTTTCCCCAGCAGCACTTAGCCTCACTCATTTCTGGATTACAGCTCGCACACACACAAAGCTTACTGTATGTTATTGCCTCTCATGGACACATCTTTTTCTTTGTACAACCAAAAAATCCCTTTAATCCCCTACAGTAAATAACAGCTAAACAGTATTCCAAAGTGGCTGCACCATTTGGTATTATCACCAGTAATGAATGATACACCTGTTGCTCCACATCCTGACCAGCATTTGGTATTTTTAGTGTTTTGGATTTTAGCCATTCTCATAGTTGTGTTGAGGTATCTTGTTTTAATTAGCAGTTCCCTTATGAAAAATTATGTTGAGTATCTTTCCACATGCCAATTTGCCACCTGTCAATCTTCTTTGGTGAGATGTCCAGATTTTTGTTGATTTTTAAATTGGATTGTTGTCTTCTTATTGTTCAGTTTGAGATGTTTTTAAAAAATATTTTAGATACAAGTTGTTTGTCAACTATGAGTATTGCAAACTTTTTCTCCCAACTTATGAGTTGTATTTTCATTCTCTTAGTGTATCTTTTGAAGAGCAGATGGTTCTAATTTTAACTAAGTCCAAGTTGTCTTTTTTTTTTCTTTCATGGATCATGATTTTTGCTTGTGTATTTTTGTGTATATTTGCATATATTTTCTGATGTTATCTTCTAACGGTTTTTGTAGTTTTGCGTCTTACATTTTTGAGAAAATTTTTGTGAAGTTATATAAAGTCTGCATCTAGATTTATTTTTCAAAAAGAGATGTTTAATTCTTTCAGCATTACTTGTTGAAAAGAATGTCATTTCCCCAGTGACTTGCCTTTCTTTCTTAGTCAAAGATTCACTGGCTATATTTGCTTATGTCTATTTGAAGGATCTTTATTCTGTTCCATTGATCTCCATGTGTCTCCTCTCTCACTGATTCAAATACTGTCTTGATCTCTGTACCTTTATAGCCAAGTCTTACAGTCAAGTGAAGGCTTCAAAATGTTTACTTCATCAATATTGTGTGGAATATTCTGGGTCTTTGCCTTTCCATATAAACTTTAGAATCGGTTTGCTGAACTCAAAAAAATAGTTTCAATTGTTTGAAATTGCACTGATTAAATTAGAATGATTGATATCTTAACGGTGTGAGCCTTCCAATCCATGAACATTAAATATATCTACATTTTATTTTTTTAAGTTCTTTCAACAGAGTTTTGCATTTTTAAATAATAGAGTCTATATGTATTTTGTTAGATTTAGATTAAATATTTAATTTGGAGGGCCTAATATAAATGGTACTATGTTTTTAATTTCAAACTAATGATTCATTACTGGTGTGAAAGAAAGAAACTGACTTATATACATTAACTTTGTGTCCTGTGTCCTTGCTATTGTTGCATATTAGTTATGGAAGTTGTTTTATGTCAATTCCTTGCAATTCTGTATACACACCATAATGTCATTTGTGAACAAAGAGACTGTAATTCTTCTTTCCCAAACTGTACAAATTTCCCCCAAAAAATAATTGTAATTCTTCTTTTCTTGTTTTATTGTACTAGGTAAGACTTTTAATATGATGTTGAATAGTAGGGGTAAAAGAGGGCACTGCTACCTTGCTCACAATCTTAAGGAGAAGACATTTTGCTTCTCACCATTAAGTATTATGTTAGTGGTAACATATTTTGTAGATGTTCTTTATCAACTTGAGGAAGTTCTCTATTCCAAGTTTGGTGACAGTCTTTCTTGACAGTATTGGACTTGGTCAAGTGCTTTTTCTGCAAGAACTGATATACTTATATAATTTTTCAACTTTATTTCACCTTTACTATAGCTGGTTATACTAGTTGGTCAACTAGCTTTGTACATTTGGAATAAACCTCCTTAGTCTGGGTGTACAATATATTGGATTTGATTTCCCATTAATTTTTTGATAATTTTTGCATCTATGTTCATAGAAATATCTGTCTGTAGGTTTCCTTTCTCATAACATCTTTATCTGATTTGTTTTGAAAGTAGTCCTGCCCTCATAGAATGAGTTAGAAGTGTGCCCTCTGCTTTTATTTTCTGAGGTACAAAGTTTGCATCACTTTTTTCAAATGTGCTTGGTAGAAATCACAAGTGAAAAACATTTGAGTCTAATGCTTTCCATTTTGGGGAAGTTTCTTAAGTGTTTATTCAATTTCTCTAATAGTGATAGGCCTATTCACCCTACTAAAATAATCTATTTCTCTTTTTTTGTAGTGTGTTTCCAAAAAATTGTCCATATTATACAAAAATTACATGTGTGGGCATAGAGTTGCTCATAAAACCACTTTTTAAAAAAAATCCTTTTTATGTTCTAGGACTTGTAGTGATGACCTCTTATTTCTGCTGTTAGTAGTCTGTGTCTTCTCTTTTCCTTTGTCATCCAGGCTATGAATTCAAATGAATTTTTCAATGAGCTGGCTTTTGCTTTCATATACCTTTTTTTCTATTTCTGTTTTGTTTTCAGCATCCAGGATTTCTGCTCTAATTTGTATTTATTTTTTCTTTTATTCTGCTTAGTTTAGACTTAGATTGTTCTTCTTTCTCTGTTTCCTAAGGTGGAAATTTAATTTATTGACTTCAGCTCTTTCTTCTTTTCTAATATATGCATTCTATATTACAAAGTTCTCTCTAATCATTGTTTTGACTGCAGTCCACAAGCTTGATAGGTGGCATTTTCATTTAGATTATATATAAAATATCTTTACTATTTCTCTTGGTAGTTGTTCTTTGCCCCACATGTTATTAAGCGTGTGTTCTTTAATGGCCAAATATTTTTTTTTATTTTCCAGATATCTTTCTATCTGAAAATATAGATAGTGATTTCTATTTAATTCCAATGTAATCTAAGAACATACCATACTTTGTATTATTTCTCTTATTTTAAGTTTGTTAAGGTGTGAATTATGAACCAGGGTTATGACCCAGGGTCAATCCTGGTGAATGATGCGTGTAATCTTAATCTGATGTTTTTGAATGAAGCATTTTATATACATCACTAAGATACAGTTGATTGATAGTATTGTACAAGTTACATTATATCCTTGCTGATGTCCTGTCTACTGGATATCAGTTACTAAAAGACAGATAGGTGTTGAAATCTCCAACTATAATAACGGATTTGTGTATTTACCCTATAGTCCCATCTCCTTTTGCCTTGTGTAATGCTTACTTTTGGTGCCTTATTGTTGGGTAACTACCTGTTAAGGATTGTTAATCTTCTTGGAGTATTAATGACCTTATTATTATATAAGGTCCCACCTTCTCTCTGATAATTTTTCTTTCTCTGAGGTCTGCAGTGTCTGAAATTAATATAATTATTCCTACTCTCTTTGATTAGTTTTACATCTTTATATCTTTTTCATACTTTAGTATTTAACTAATGTTGGTTTTTATGTTCAAAGGAGCTATCTTATAGACAACACATAGTTGGGTCTTTTTTCTTATCCACTCTGCGTTACAGCCCAGTTTTTAATTTTTGCCTTAAGGCCATTTGTATTTAAAGTGATTATTTATATAGTTTGATTAATATTGTGTTTTTAACTATTTTCTATTCATTGTACATATTCTTTGTTTCTTTTTCTATCTTCCTCTTTTTCTTCCCTTTCTGATTACAATTGAACATTTTATGTGATTCAGTTTTCTCCCTTAGCATATCAATTACACTTTTTTTTAACTTTTTTTAAAAGTTAAAAATACTTGTCCTAGAGTTTGTAATATACCGCCATAACTGAGTCCACTTTCAAATAACACTTTATGGGAATTACCTACTTTATAACCTCTTGTCTCCTGTCTCTTCTCTTTATGTTCATTTGAGTTTCTCACCTATATTATTTGCTTTTCTCTGAGGAACTTCTCTTAAAATTTATTTCAGAGCAGGTCTCCTGGTCATTAATTTCCTCCTGCATTGCTTGAGAATGTCTTTGACATCTTTACTTTTAAAGATTAATTTTGTTGCATATAGAAGTCTAGATTGATTATTTTTTCTTGTGAAATTTTTATTATCTCACTCCCTTTTATTATTTGCATGGTTCGTGAGAAGTCTGATGAAATTCTTATCCTTGTTCTTCAGTAGGTAAGGAATTTTTGTTTGCTGTTTTTTATTCTTCTTCTACAACTTTCTCTTTGTTTTTCCTTTACTGAAATTTGTATATAACATATGTAGGTGTAGATTGTTTAGTATTTTTCTTGCTTGCTGTCCTCTGAGCTTCCTGCAGCTGTCATTTGCTGTCTGTCATTAACTTTGGAAAATCCCCAGTCATTATTGTTTCAAAATTTCTTCTATTTCTTTTTTTCTTCTCTTTTCTTTCTGGTATCCCAATTATACATCTATGTGTATGTTACAGCCTTTGTTATTGTTCCAGTTATTGAATGTTTTGGTTGTTTTTTTAATTCATTATTTTCTCTTTGTATTTCAGTTTGGGAAATTTCCACTCAGTTATCTTCAAGATCCCAGACTCTTTCTATGTTATGTCCAGACTATGATGAGTCCATCAAATGCATTTTTCAGTTTGTTACAGCATTTTAAATTTCTAATGTTTCTTTTTATTTTTCTTAGAGTTTCCATTCCTCTGATTACATTACCCATCTGTTTTTGCATGTTGTCTAATTTTTCCATTAAAGCCCTTAACATATCAATTACATTCATTTTAAACTTCCTATCTACTGGTGATTCCAAAATCTGTGTCATAACTAAGTCTGGTTCTGATATTCACTTTGTCTTTAGAGACTGTGTCTTTAATTACCTCTTTGCATGCCTTGTATTTCTTTTTTGTTATTAAAAATTGTACATGATATATTGGGCAGTAACAATTAGAGTAAATAGGCCTTTAGTATGAGGTTTTAAGGTAATTTGGATAGAAGTTTGGCTGTGTTTAATATTTCCTGAAGCTTAGGTGTCAAACGCCTCAGTTTCATGCCGTTTCTGTGAATTATTTCTTCTCCTTTGTTGTCTCTGTGTTTCTCTAAAAACTTCTTCTTAACTGCCATCTGTAGTACAGCTCCTTCCATTATAATCCAGTTACTATACTGGAGCCCTGTTGATGTGCTAAGGTGTGGGGGAGAGGAAGTGATCTATAATGTTATGATTAAATCCCTAGTCTCTTAGTATGCCTAAGTGTTGCAGCTGTGAAAATCAGATGCGTTTCTTAGCTTTTTTATCCTCGTTTTATGGAACGCTACAAGGGCTGAAGGTAGTCAATATCCCTTTTCACAACTAAATTGGGCTCTTTTAAATTAGTTTCCCTTTTAGAATGGGCTTTATTATGACAATGCTTTGGATAATTTTTAAATGCTTAAATTCTTCAAATGCTTATTAAATCTCCTAAATCCTGCCCCTCTAAATCCTGCCCCTTACCTGTCCAAAACAGGAAGCATGAAAGGATTTTTCTAGGATCATCTCACTGAGAACCCAATGAAGTTCCTATAGGTAAATCCACAAAAGTGTGGGCCTCTTAAAACTAGGCCCTCCAGAGTTTCTCACTCCACTGTCAAAATTACCATGTCAGTGTTTCTACCAGAGTATTATTCCAGAGCTTCTGCTCTAGGTGAGCTGATCTGCGCTGTGAGCCTCAGTAGTCTGCTATATTTCAGATTTCTGTCTGCCAGTTTGCCCCACGACATGAGTTCTTTCATGGATCTAAGAAAAGTCATTGGTTTCCAGTGTGTTCAAGTTCTCTTTGGTAGAATGAAAACTTGTAAATTTTTAAAAATTAATGAAATTTCACACTTGCAGCAGGCTGACTCACAGTGCAATCAGATTCTTACACTGATTCTCTATTTTTCCCTTGTCTCACCCTGCATATAACTCAACAGATTCCACTTCTCTCTCTTGCTTTTCCACTTTCCTTTGTACATCTTTTCTTTCATTCAGTCTTCCTCTTTCCTTTTCTTTCGCACAACTTCCATTCCCCTCTTCAATAAATTGTCTTCTTTTCTCTCTCCTATTCTGAACTCCCCTCTCCAGTATCTGAAGAATATTTTTCTCCATTTTCTCTATTCTTCTGAATTATCTCTTTATTGTATTTGAAGTGGAAGAAAAGAAAGTGAGGAAAAAATAAAACAAAATGAAGTCAGATTGGCTTTAATGACTAATCATTTTCTTCCTCTAAAAATGCCATAAAGTGATCCTTAGAATTTCTGCAGATTTTTGGTTGGTCATTCCTTCATCATTTAATTAAATGTTTTTAGTCAGCCAAGAGTTCACTAAAAAGAACTAATGTTTCTTCTATTTTTTCTGTGTTTTTGTATAATTGGCAGTATTGCAACAGTATAATTTTCTTACTATTTTTCATTGCAATTACTCTTTATTTCAACTACATTATGGCCTAAATACAGTTCTGTGGGCTTGTCTAAGAACCTAACTACCATTTATAGCATTGTTTCCATGGAAAAATTTCTTCCTAGGTCTAAACAACTAGATATACAAAACTTTTGTATAAAAGCTTTTTATAAATATGATGAAGCAGGTCTCTCCTTCTCCCTTTGATCTTCCCCTCCCTATTAACCAAAAAAAAAAAAAACACTAGATGCTAATTTGTCCCAGGGAACCAGACACAAATGCTGTTTCTAATAATAGCAATAGCACTCTTTTAATGAATGCTCACTCTGGGTCATGTAGAGCCCTATGTTAAATACAGTATAGCTATTAACTATTTTAATTTTCAAAATAATCATATTAAGTAGGTATTACTATTACATTTTTGTGTGTGGAGGAATTGAGGTTCCAGCTGATTAATGAAACTCATCAAAGTCACAATGTTTCTAAGTGACATAACTGAAATCCAACTCTAGATTCATTTGAACACATGCAACACTGGGCTGCAACTTCAAGACAATGTTAATTAAATGCAAAGGCCACATTGCCATTTCTCATTTCTACATTATTTTGCATATATTTAGTTTCTAATATTATATAATGTGGTCTTACCACCACTGGAAATACCCTAAGCATTCTTACTTGTTTAAGCACCAATCCAAAGGCATTGTCTAGCTGTATGTCACTTTTAGAAAAGACTTCATGGGAGAATATACAGGACATTCAGGCAGGGAGAAAAATTCTAGCATTCTGAAGTGCTTAATGTTATAAAGTCTGATGAAAAATGTAAATATTTAAAAAACATATAAAAACAAAGATATTTTTATTCTTTAGGTAGCATATAAAATTGTCCTACATTGTCTTTTTACAATGTTTTTTTCAACTGTTCTGGGCATCATAGCTTGCAAGTTTCCTTTAACTTAGATTTAACATGTTATCTACAACCCTCACTAGAAACAGCATATTCTATAATGTTGACAGAATTACAGGGCATTCTCCTGTGTTTGCCCAAATAACATTGAAATATGCTGTATGAACAATGTTTTTCAGAAGACCAAATAGAAGAGAAGAGATTTGATTCATTACATGCCACATGGAATCCAGGTATTCGTAACTCAAAATAACCCATATAGAATAATATTAAAGTCTTAAGTACATTGATTATAGATATAATATATTCAAGTCCAAATTAAAAAATATTATATTTTACATTTCTACCAATAATTGGGTATGATATGCATTTAACATATTTTCATAATGCTACACTACTAAACTTATCTTTATATTAACAAGAACATCAGTGACCCATAATTAAAATAACATTTGTAACAATTCTTTGGTTGTGAATGTGGTCTGAAAATGCTAAACTAACAATAAAGATCTGATATTAATTCCATGTTATACATAATTTTTCAATATACATTTTTTCACTGATAGTACTGAAGTCAAAATACAAAGCAGACTAAATATAAAGTTCAGTTGGTGGTTTTAGTGAAATAATATGATCAGTCACTTTATTATTCTTTTAATTATAATATTTTGCAAATTCCAAACATCTTATTGACTCCCCCACACATTTCTGAAATTTAAAGATGAAAATCAGCTTATTTTCCTAGTTTATGAGAAATTTCTTCCACATCACTTTTATCTTTAAGAAATGTTTTTAGCATACTACATACTCCAATCAAAGCAGTCAAATTGTCAAATCCTTTGCTTATCATCATTATTTCTTAGTATGTTTTAATGATTACCAGAGCAGTTACTATGCATTATTTTTGTCTGTATTTTTTTTCAGCTGTTTCCAATGTATTTTTTTACCACTTATCTACTTATTTTTATTTTCTAAATAAATTATAGAGAGTTATTAAGAAGGTCTTTAGTAAACTAGACTTTACTCTAAACTTAGCCTCTGGTTGCTTTTTGCCTTCACTTTAGCCGATTCTACCATAGATTATACCATTATGGGCCCTCTTTCAAGTTTGATGATTTCATCACTAAATGAGCCTGAAGAAGGAATCAAAGCAACTGATCTGTCCTCTATTTCTTCCCTAAACTGGGGTATGCCCCAAGGAATAGAAGAGAACCTACAGGTGACCTACTCTAAACATGGTCAACTGAAACTCTGGATGATTAAACTAATGATATCTTTGAAAGTTCTAACCTGCAGAAAGTTCTTAGCAAGATACCCCTGGCTAAAGATTGCCTGCACTTGATAGCCAGGATTTATGGTTTAATGAGGCAGGATAAATTTTGTAACTCTCTTAAGTATAACATGGAGATATTTCAAAACGTAAACCCTCCCTGCGCTTTGACATGACCCCATAGACTCTCACTTGGGGACCTCATCTACCATTCTGGGCAAGTACATGGCTAATGTGGAGACAACTGCTCTCAGTGTCCAGAACTTTTTCTCCTTTTTATGTGTCTCTTGATTATCTTTAACCTAGGAATTATTACAACAATTGATATTTGATTTTTAGTTTGTATGAGTTTTATTTGACCGCCAATTTTGAATGTTAGATCAGAATTTTACCTAAAATAATAGTTACTCAGACATCCCCTATGACAAATAATACTTTTCCAGACAATACCAGAACTTAGTATAACTTAAGAGATTTGAAGAGAAAATTTTTTAATTATTTGACTTGATGTTTTATGTCAAATTTTTTTAAACTGAGGAATAATTGACAAGTAAAAGATATTGAAGTGTATGATGTGATGATTAGATATACATATACATTGTGAAATGATTACCACTATCAAGTTAATTAACACAGTGATCAATTCACATAGTTACTTTTTGGGGGTGGAGTAAGAATGCTTGACATTTACTGTCTTAGCAAATTTCAAGTATACAATACCATAGTCTCAACTATAGCCACCATTCCACACTTTAGATCCTAAGAGCATATAACTGAAAATAATATTCTTTGACCAACCTCTCCCTATTTTCCCCACTCCCCAGGCTCTGGTAACCATCATTTTATTGTTTCTATGAATCTAACTTTATGGTTTTTTTAGATTCAATATATAAATTGCATTACACAGTGTTTGTATTTCTTTGTCTAACTTGCTTCACTTAGTGAAATGCCTTCCTGATTCATCCAAATTGTTGCAAATGCAGAATTTCCTTATTTTTTATGGCTTAATAATATTCCACTGTGCATATGTGTGTGTGTGTGTGTGTGTGTGTGTGTGTGTGTACATTTTCTGTATACATTCACCTAGACTTAGACAGTTACATTGTTTCCATATCTTGGTTATTGTTATGAAGCTGCAATGCACATGGAGTGCAGATATCTCTACAAGGAATTGTTTTTGCTTCCTTCAGATATAAACCCAGAAGTGGTATTGCTGGAGCATATGAGTTCTATTTTTAATTTTTAGCAGAACCTCCATACTGTTTTCCAGAGCAGCTGTACCAATTTCCTATCCACCAACAATGTACAAGTGACCCATTTCCCCATAGTCTCACCAAAATTTATCTCTTGTCTTTTTGGTAACAGCCATCCTAACTGGTAAAGTGATATTACACCGTGGTTTGATTTGCATTTTCTTGTATGCTTTGTCTACCCTGTTAAACATTTGTATATCTCCTTTGGAAATAAGTCTGTTCAGGTCCTTTATCCTTGAAAAAAAAATTTTTTTCCTATTGAGTTGTATGAGTTCCTTGTATGTTTTGGATATAACCTCTTATCAAATACATTATACACAAATATTTGTTTCCATTCCATAGAATGCCTTTTCAGTTTGTTGTCTTTGCTATGCAGAAGCTTTTATTGTGTGATATAATCTCAATTGTTTATTTTTGCTTTTGTTGTCTTTACTTTTGATGTTGTAACTGAAAAAATTACTGAGGAGAACAATGTCAAGGAGATTTTTCTCTGTTTTCTTCTAAGAGTTTTATAGTTGCAGGTCTTAAATTTAAGTATTTAATTCAAGTTAATATTTTTAAGTGGTATAATAGGGATCTGCTCCATTTTTTTGGATGTGGCTCTGCAGTTTTCTTGTCCCTTTATTGAAGAAGCCATCCCTTCCCTTTGTATGGTCTAGATGCCCTTGTCAAAGATTAGTTGAATTGTATATGTGTCATATTGCTAGGCTTTGTATTCTGTTACATTTGTTTGTGTGTTTGGGTTTATGTCAGTATAATGCTGTTTTGATTACTATAACTTTAAATATAATTTGAAATCAGGAAGTATAATGTCTCCTGCTCTGTTCTTTCTCAAAATTGCTTTGGCCTTTTGTGGTCTTTGTAGTTCCACACAAATTTTAGTGTTTTTTTCCCCTAAATCTGTGAAAAAAGCCTTGGGATTTTGGTAGGGATAGCACTGAATCTGTATATCACTTTTAGGTATTTGGAACAATTTAACAATATTAGTTCTTCCAGTTGAAGAATATTTAGTGTCTACTTTACTATTTCACCAAAGTTTCATAGTGTTCAGAGTATAGGTTTTTCACCTCCTTGGTTAAATGTATTCCCAAATGTAAATTGCTTTCTTCATTCCTCTGCTGGAAAGCAATAGCAATGACTCTAGGTGGGGGTCTGGTAGTACCAACCTCGTCTCCTTTTCTTCCTTTCTTCTGCTTTATTTCTGACTCCCTCACTCCCTATCATCATGCGGTCCATCATGTATCTGTAATGGTATGTCATCCTCTTTGTTGTTTGCTTCATATTTCCATATAAGATCAAATTAATGTTATGGTTAATTTTGTGTGTCAGTGTGACTGAGTTAAGGGATGCCAAGATAAGCAGTGAAACATCATGTCTGGGTATGTCTGTGAGAATATTTCCAGGGTAGGTTAACATCTGAACTGTAGATTGAGTAAAGATAATTACCCTCACCAAAATATACATACCTTTACATATATAGATATAGATATGTATACACACATATGTATACATACATTTACATATGGGTCTGTTTCTCTGGAGAATCCTAATACAATTTAGAAGGGGCATACTAGGGATTTACTCTCTGGAGATGGATATCCAACCCACACAATCACTCCTTTGGGACTCTGGGCCATCACCTCAAAACACATTGCAGGATCTTCTTCCTGCCTTCTTATTGTGTATCAACATTAGCTCTAACAAGTCCTTCCTGTTTGGTATCCCACCAGCAATATCCATAATTATATCACACTAGAAGCTGAAGGATGGAGTGAGGTGAAGAAAATGGTCATGAGCTAAGGAATGAATGTGGCTTCTAGAACCTAGAAAGGGCAGAGAAACTTCTGGTCCTTTTAGAGTCTCCAGAAGGACCCAGCTCTACAGACACCTTGAGATAAGACCTTGAGACTGATTTTGGAATTTTCACATCCAAACAGTAAGATAATACATTTTTATTACTTTAAACCATTAAGTTTATGGTCATTTATTAGAGCAGCAACAGGAGAATAATGCATGTCTTTACATATTTCTCAGTTATAGAAAATAACTGTATTTTAGAAATAAATATTAACTTAAACTCCTACTCAAAAATTTATAACTCTTATTAATTTTTCATTAATAGATATTATATAACACTAAAAGCAAGATTGCCAATTTATTTATTTTTTCCAGATATTAATAGTATTTATAATACCCTCCATATTTTCTTTCCGGGACCACAGCACATAGCAGTCATTTGTAGCTGACACATCCCTTTTAACAAACTCACCACAATCTGAAATTTCTGAATAGTGTGAATTTCAAAGCTATTAAGAACTATAAATAAACATATTTTCCAGATTCTCTTGCAGCTAGCATGAAGGAAAGTGACTTTGATTGCACCAATCACATATATCATGACTTTAATCCAAGTTTACTGATGTGTAAACTTGAAATAGGAAGAAATAGGAAGAAAGTGGTGCATCTATTTTTTAGGTGTTGACTGCAACAACATGGTATTTTGTCTTATTTCTTATAATTTCTCCATATTGCATTTTATAGTTTTTTTTTCTTTTTAATTCTGAGTTGAATTATGGGATTTAAATCATGGGATTCTAATTAAATCATGGGATTCCTTTTTTCTTCCTTTTTAAATTAAGTATATTTCAAATATATTGTTCCAACATCATGTGCATCAGACTTACCTGGGTTGTTTAGCGAAAATGCTTAGAGCCTGGCCTCCCCCAAGAACAATAAAATTAGGAATTATTGAAATAAATTATAGGACTATTCACTCACAGCAATAATACCAGAACATTTTGAGATACTCCAAATTTTGAGGACCATTGGTGCAGCAGTAATAAAATCGTACCTTTTTTTTTATGCTGCTGGATGTTATTTATATAATTTTATAAATGTACTTACAAGTAAATGTATTTACTTAATTCATTTTAATTAATGTTGAAACAACTGTACTTATAGCCTCCTTCACATATATGAAGAGACTTTAGGATATATTTACTGCTTATTCCCCAACCTTTCCTACCAATTTTTATTGTCTTTATTTATAATGCTAATTTTAGGTTAAAAAAAATCATCACATCTATTACTATTTTTTTGTTGATATCCCAAATTTTAAAAATGATTTCTATTTCCAGCTTTTTGCTATACATTATCAGTCTTCTACTTTAAATACCTTTAAAATATTGCATTACATTTTAAAGTACTTATTTAAGCTGTTGTTTAGATTTAACTATAATTGGAGACAAATAAATATTCTGTGTTTGGAAAGACTTCACATTCTTACATTTGTAGATAAAAACATGAAAATACAAACTGAAGAATGTTTTGTGTGTATCAATTTTTGGTGGGGGGTTGTGTTCTTCCCATATGTAATTTTATTAGATTACTGGAGTTTGAAATAAATTGCCAAATTTCTTTTAAAAATATTATAATATTTCATATTTAAAAAGAATTAAGATGAATGACAATAATTAATTATTCTCAAGTTTGCATATCTCCCTTGTAATTTCACCAACTGTGTGGGCTGATTGAGTGAAATACTTTTTCTATTATTTCTACCTGTATATTTATTGAGAATGACATTTTCTAATATTAAAGAGTATTTTGAAATTGTAAAGCCAGAAATACTTCCTTTATTGTCAAGTTGCAGAGATAACTGATGAAATTCAATAAGAATATAAGTAAACCTAACATTTTCCTCTCAGAAACCTTCCTTTTGGTGTTGCAAAAATTTAGATAATGTTAACACCATATAGTAATTTATTAGGCTTAAAAGCCCAAGATCATAGAAGACTCTTACCCTTACCAAAACATTCTATAAATATTGAACATTATTCATCCTATGTTTTCAATGTTTTCTGCCTTTTTTCAATGTCCTTCATTGTGCTTCAACTATTTGGATCCTCATTAACCTTTGCCTCTCAAGAGTCCAATAGGATTTTCTTTTCTCTAGTTCTCCTAGCCCCAATCCATTCTATCAGAGCTGACAATGATAATTCTCTAAAGCAAAAAATTAATCAGTCTATTTCCCTCCTAAAAAATATGCAATGCCTTACAGTAGTGTGTATAATAAAAATACAGTTCAAAACATAATTTCCATATTTAATTGCAGTTCCCAATTTTAGATTGACTGCACATTGCATTCCTCCACAATTTCTCTGTATCTTTTTTTCCAAAGATTATAGAATACTCTTCCTTTGGTGAATACATCCATCCTTCATGAAGTTCTGTCCTATGGTTGGCATTGATCTACTAGTAGGTCCTGACTAATTCTGGAGGATACCACTAATATTGGTATTAGTGGTAAGAAAGCAGAAGCCAAGTGCTTTGCACAGTTTACATATTTTGTAAGAATGCTTCTACTAGATCATGTTTCCTGAACTATGTATTTCTGCTTAAAATGGTGTTTACGCCTATAGATTATATTAGCATTAGGGAAGAGTTCAATGTTTCTTTTTATACATGTTGATTGTATGATTTAGAACTCAACACTGCATCTTAGATAATTTGTTTTAGAAAGAAACATTGCTGTTTCTCTAACTGAAAATTATACAGATTCTGTAAATAGAAAATAAATAAATTTAAAAAGATTAATACATGTATATAGTTAATAAATTTACTTGGAAAACCAGTGAAAAACCTTTGACCTCTAAGTAAAGGACACTCTACTATGTATGGCAGACTACAAAATAGATGTGTTTTTTTTATATTTTTTCACTTTCTGGAGCTCACAATCCAGCTACAAAGAGAAGACCTTCAGTCTTAAGTTTCATGACATGTCTAAATTCAGAGAAAAGTAAT
This sequence comes from Manis pentadactyla, assembly GCF_030020395.1. Taxonomy (NCBI): domain Eukaryota; kingdom Metazoa; phylum Chordata; class Mammalia; order Pholidota; family Manidae; genus Manis; species Manis pentadactyla. The sequence goes on from NC_080028.1 coordinate 65,930,602, forward strand.
AGATTTTAAAGCATAATACACAGGATGAAGAAATAGTACATGTTAATCATCCAAATAAATGAGGAAATATAAAGTATGATTTTTGGAGACATCATGATTTTTTATTAAGGTAGTGAGTAAAATTAAAGGATGATATTAACTAAAAGTGAAGATAAAGCATATTTTTGACAAAAGGCTTAATAATTTTAAAGAAATGGATAATTTACCTTTTTCCTTAGTAATTTTGACACAAGCATAATAATTATGTGACATAATAACCATGTATTCTGTTATAAATGCATACATTATAAAGATGAACAAAAATGAACATAATGTCATCACTATATGTTAAGAATTTTCAAAATTAAGAGTTCCTGAACTTGGTTAAGAGCAGAGTCAAATATCAAAGCAAATAAAAGTTTTTATAATGTTAATGAAATAGAAAGTGTTAGCAAAATAAAGTGAAATTTTACAAACCCATAAGTATCAAAGAAAAGTCCAGAGATAAGGAAATTTATGGCAGATTCAACATCAAAGTAAAACTGCATTTGTGCTGAAATCATCTTCTTAAGATCAGGATGTGATCATTTTGCCTATAATCAACCATATAAATACAAGAACTAACTGAATATTGTTTTGGCTAAAGGAAAATTTTGTTATTAATAATTTAAATCATCAAAAATATGTAATTGCATTCCAAAATACATAATATATTTTGTCCACTCAATTTATTAAAAATATTCTCATTGGGATTTTTCTTTGTAGGAATTTTCAGGAGTTTATATATACCTATATATATATATATATATATATAGAGAGAGAGAGAGAGAGAGAGAGAGAGAGAGAGAGAGAGAGAGTTTTACACAATTGGCTTTGTTACATAATATTAAGATATTAAGCAGGGAAAATAGCAATATTGCCATTTTGCTGACTAAGTCTTACTGTGACTCCTCAATAATACACTACAACTCTGAGAAATAGAAGACTCTTTCCTAATTCCTTAATTTCTGATATCTCTGCCTCAGTCTCAGCTTTGACATTGTGGGGGCTTTCACTTAAACACATTCTCAAATGTATAATTTATTTCATTATCCACAATCATTGTCTAAAACAGGAGGATGAACTAAGAAATAAGGGTGAGATACCAAGAAGATACCAGGTATATAAATTAAAACATGTATATATATATATATATATGTTAATAAATATATGTGTGTTTGTGTGTGTGTGTGTGTGTGTATATATATTTAACTCAATAAATCTAGTATTAAAATTTCAATATGTAATCAATTTCTGAAATAAAATAAATGAAGTATTTTGTATTCTTCTTTCTTTTTGTTTTAAGTCTAGGCATCTGGTATAGATACAAGTAATAAGCAATTTGACATAAACTAGTTCTCTCTGGTTATTTGAGCCAGAGAATTTTAATATTCATTGTGACTGAAAATTTCATAGCAATGATGTCCTGTTATTAAACACTAGCAGCCTCTTCAGTTCAGCTGTCAGCAGAGTGAAGCTGCGAAAAATTATGGGTTGTCATTGCTAGGCCTCAATGTGTTCCTCAGAACTGCCAAAGCTGTGCCTCTTTCCTACTAGTTTTCTAGCTAACAACCCTGAACAATCTCAAAAGAGCACTTATTCTCAGTTATATTTTTCAGACAGTAGTATTTGAACCTTCCCTCTCTTTCCCACTCAGCCACATCTTGAACTAGACTTTTTGCCCCTCTTGACCCAATTCCTACTCCACGTCCAGTTCAGCTCCTTTCTAATTTGTGGCTCTAACCTTGGACTCATTGTTTTCGAAGAAGCTGATATTGTCTGCCTGTTTTTAAGACGACTGTCCTCCGTCATTGCCACCTAAAGAACTGAAGTGTGCATAATCACCTTGAAGACAGTTGTGAATACACACCTCAGTTTTCAGCACTTTTTACTGACCTGGACTGCTTTGTCCACTACTTACTCATCACATTCTTGTTGAATCAGAAAATTAAGAGCTCACAGATGTTGAAGACCATATACACCAAGAGGGTTGTATTAAGTTTTTTTGCTGCAATAACAAATTATCACACACTTAGTGACTTAATGAAACATAAGTTTATTGTCTTACACTTCCAAAGGTCAGAATTCCAACCCAGCCCTCAATGGCTAAAATCAAGGTGTAGCAGGACTGTGATTCTTTGTAGAGGCTCTAAGCAAGAACTAATTTCCTTGCAATTTCCAGCTTCTAGAGACTTTCCACATTCCTTGGCTCACTGTCTCTTCCATTAAAACAAAAAACAAACACCAAGAATTATACATCTCTCTGACCATTTGCCAATAGTATATATTCCTCTGACTCTGACCACAGACTGAAAAGGTTAAAGATGCATGTGATAAGACTAGGCCCACTCAGTTAATCCAGGACAATCTCTATATGTCAAGGTCCTTAATCTTATTCACAACTGCAAAGTCCTTTTTTCCATATAAAATAACATTTTCACAAATTCTGGGGATAAGGCCTCAGACATCTTTAGAGGGCTATTCTGTTTACCATAACTTCAGTTAAGAGCTTAGACAAATATTCAATAGAAAGGTTTAAAAAGTAATCCTCTTCAAATGCTGCAACTAAAATACTAGAAGACTTCTACCTGATGGAATTCTCCTGGGTGGGTTTTCATCTTTTGAGGGTAATGGAGGACAGTGGTTAAGAGTGAATGGTATAATCCAGATGACCACCTCACAGGGTGTAACTGTCACTACTAATGAACCAATACTGATAGGCTGTTATTAACTACAGTCCACACTTTATTCAGATTTCTCTAGTTTTGTCCTATTATCCTTACACTGATTCAGTATCCCATTCAGGTTTCTAGAGAACTTCAATGTCCATGTCTCCTTAGGCTATAACAGTTTCTCAGACTTTCCTTGTTTTTTATGACTCCGGCAGTTTTGAAGAGTAATGGTTAGTTTGTAGGATACTCCTCAGTGGAATTATTTGAATGTATTTCTCATAATTAGATCAGGATAATAGGTTTTTGGGAGGAAAGCCACATAAGTGCCATCCTCATCACCTCATATCAAGCATGTATACTATTTATATGACCTTCAGCCACATGGCATGCATAAGGCTCTGCTAAAGTCTTTTCCTTGGATCATAGACCTTTCTTATGGAAAATGAGACGAGTGTATTACACAATGGATACTTTTCCCATCCCCTTCCTGAAACAAGAGGAGATCTATTTAGGATTTTCACCATAAGAAACTGGTAGGGCTCCTAAAGGTAAAACTCATGGGAAGTACAAAAACTCCCCCACCCCCAAGCCTGTGGAACCAAGAATTCCTCAGTCTCATGGTAAACCACCCTGTTTTCAGCAATTTGTCAAAATAACCAAAAAATAGCTCTGTCAGTTTATGGCTCCTCATAAGCAGCAGTCTTTCTAGATTTCAGGTTGGCTGTTTATGCTGTGATCACAATTCTCTCATGGGTCTGAATAAAGTTGTTGATTTTCAGTTTTCTCAGATATTTTCTTGTAAAGCAGAAGTGATGACTTCCAAGCTCTTTACATGTCAAAGTTACTATTCAATCTTCAATCAGTTGTACTTCACTACTCAAAACTGCCCCAGGAAAATGCCGGTCTCCCAATTGTCCAGTCTTTAATGATATCTTACTATGACTATTCTACAGTATTTTAGCAGTGTTCTCCATTTTTTAAATTGTGTTGGTTACTTTCTTAATATCAAGTTTTGAAAATTCTCTATATAATTTAGATACAAATATTTCATCAGATATGTGGTTTGAAATTTTCCCCAACATTATCTTAGTGACTTTCAAAGAGCAGAATTCTTTGTTTTGATGAAGTCTAATTTGTCAATTATTATCTATTATGTGTTTGGGAAATATCTAAGAAAACTTTATCTGACCCAAAGCCACAAAATTTTACTCTATGCTTTCTTCTTGAAGTTTTAAATTTAGGTTAAACTTTGAGGTCTATAATTTGAGTTTTTCAAGAACCATTTGTTAAAAATGTTATCCTCTTTCCACAGAAATGCTTTTGCTTCCTTGTCAAATTGAATTAACTGTATACTCTGTGTCTATTTATGGACTTTGTATTCTGTATTATTGATCAACTTGTCCATCTTTACATCAAGGTTCCCATGTTTTAACTCCTGAAACTTTATAATAAACTTTGCAGTCAGGCAGTGTATGTTCTCCAAGTTTGTTCATTTTCAGATGTGTTCTGTATTCTAGGAACTTTGAACAGAACCAACCTGTCAACTTCCACACATACACAAAAAAAAATGCTAGAATTTTCACTGGCATTGCACTGAAGCTATAGACAAATATGGATAAAATTGGCATATTAATACTGACTCCTCCAAAATATCAATGACTTATATAGCTCTACTCATTTAGCTCTAATTTATCTCAGCACATGCACTGGAACAGTTATAATAGCTGTTTTAAAAGGCTTGTTTACTAATTCCAACACGTGGGCATCTTAAGCCTGTACTCTTGAGCCTTTTCTCTGAAATCTTAGTCATATTTCCCTAATTCTTCCAACACTTAGTACTTTTGGAATGTATCCTAGATATTTTGAACATACATAGAATAAGACTCTAAATTCTATTGTTTCTCTGAAAAATTCTGGTTTCTCTTTTTTAAGACAATGGCTCAATTGGTTAAATTCAAACTCCAAATATTACTCCCTGTAACAGAGCACAGCAGAATTTTTCTGTTTAGTTCTTTGGTCCATAGCTGGGCTTCCTGAAGTATTTCCCCATGCAAATGTAGTTCAGGAGTCAGTTTGAGATTTGGACAGATTTTTCACAAAATTTGGCACTCTAAATAGTGGTTCTCTCTTTCTGTGATTTTCTTTGTATCTTCCTTTCCAGCCGCTGTATTCCCCCAATCTCTGTCCTCTTGTTCTTCAAGCCAGTAAGATTGGGCTTACTCTCTGAAAAAACTGGAAAATGTCAGGTTATCAGATACTCACCATTGCTGTTGCTTTATCCCAACTGTAGTCTGTTATCCAGTGTCTGATTACTTTTTATTGTTTTCCAATGCTTTCAAGTAGTTATTTATATTTTACCCAGAGATTATAGTCATTTGAATGAGAGCTGGTATAAGAGAAGTTATTTCTGTATTAGTGAACTCTGAGCACTTTTCCTTGAAACTGATAATGAAATGAATTGCATCGGCAAAATTCAAAATATTGAAGCACTTTTTTTTTTAGTGTTCTTGAACTTAGTGTTTCTTTTTTTAAATTAAGGTATCATTGAAATACAATCTTATGAAGGTTTCACATGAGCAACATTGTGGTTACTACATTCACCCATATTATCAAGTCCCCACTATACCTCATTGCAGTCACTGTCCATCAGCATAGTAAGATGCTATAGAGTCACTACTTGTCTTCTTTGGGCTATATTGCCTTCTCCGTGACACTCCTACATTGAGTGTGTTAATCATAATGCCCCTTAATCCCCTACTCCTTCCTTCCTAACACCCAACCCCCTTCTCTTTGGTAACCGAAGCATCTTTATATAGCTGAGCAAGTATTTCTTTGGCATGATGTATTGCTGTTTGAATAATTGTGCACTGTGACTTGCCAGTATTATTTAGGATATTTGCATGAATGTCTAAAGGTATATTGGTCTCTAGCATTGCTTTGTTCTTTCCTTTATTGGTTCTGGTTTCATGGTTATGTTCATCATTTGTAATTTTCCAACTTTTTTTCGGTGCTTTGAGGCTGTTAAAAATATCTAGGCGTTTTTTCCTTGAATACTGGTTGAAGTCAAACTCTATAGCCATTTAGGCTCATGCCTATCTGTGTAGGCATTTAATAATTGTTTTTATTCCTCTACTACTGTTCATTTTTCAAGTTTTTTATTTCTTCTTCAGTATTCTTTTCCAATTAAATTTACCTAAACAAGTGTTTTCTTCCTCATTAGGTTTTAAAATTAATTTTACAAAGCTGTATTAGGTGTTTATGTAAAATTTAAGTGCTTTCACACCCACAGTTACATCATTATTTCAGTTATTAATGCCTTTATCCATTAAAAAATAAAGTTTTCATTTGTTTTTTAAAGAAATATTACTTTTATTATGTAACTATGGTATTATTATATTTTCCAGTTACTTTTCATTTTTTGCTATTTTTGTACCTCTACTTCCTTTTGGTTTGTTTAGCTATTTTCCACCCTCTATATGAAAATATATTCATTTTTTCTCTTTTTTGATTTTACATTATTGACTTTCAATCTATAATTTTCTTCTGCTACTTTGATCATATCCTATAGATTTTATATATGAAGGGATAATAGTTTACTATAAGATAACATGTAACTGTTATTTTGATGTATTAATCAAGACATATTTCTGATTACAATTAACCTAAGTAATAAATATTTTTATGTTTTCCTATCATTGATGTTTTATCTACAGAGTATATTACTAGTTTTCATGTTCATGAAGTGTGCTATTCTCTACTGGTCTCAATGAATTTTATTTTTCTAGAAGCCTCAGCATTATGGAAATAAGGAACTTAAACCTTCAAAACTGGAAAGGAGTGCAATGTGTGAACACAACAAGGAGGTGACCATCTACACAACAGAAAAACAGTTTGAACATAAACCATCCCTGATGGCAACTTTGTCTTTGACTTCTAGCCTTCAGAACTATGAGAATATACATCTGTGTATATGTACAAGATCTTATGGAAGATCTGTTCTATTCCTACTTTTATGTCTTTTCTTTTTTATCATGAAAGGTTGATGAAATTGGTCAAATTATTTTTCTGAATTAATTGAGATGATCATGTGTTTTATTTCTTTCATTCCATTAATGTGGTGCATAACACTGATTATTTTATGATAAAACATTCTTGCATTCCTGAGATAAATCTCACTTTTTTTGGGGGGGTGAGTATAAATATTTATTTATTTATTTATTTATTTATTAACGTATGTATGTATGTATTATTTTGGTATCATTAATCTACAATTACATGAGGAACATTATGTTTACTAGACTTCCCCCATCACCAAGTTCCCCCCACAAAACACATTACAGTCACTGTCCATCAGCATCGTGAGATGCTGTAGAATCACTACTTGTCTTCTCTGTGTTGCACAGCCCTCCCCGTGCCCCCCAATATTATACATGCTAATCGTAATAACCCCTTTCTTTCCCCCCGCCCCTTATCCCTCCCTTCCCACCCATCCTCCCCAGTCCCTTTCCATTTGCTAACTGTTAGTCCACTCTTGGGTTCTATGATTCTGCTGCTGTTTTGTACCTTCAGTTTTTTCTTTGTCTTATACTCCACATATGAGTGAAGTCATTTGGTACTTGTCTTTCTCCACCTGGCTTATTTCACTGAGCATAATACCCTCTAGCTCCATTCATGTTGTCACAAATGGTAGGATTTGTTTTCTTCTTATGGCTGAATAATATTCCATTATGTATATGTACCACTTTTTCTTTATCCATTCATCTACTGATGGACATTTAGGTTGCTTCCATTTCTTGGCTATTGTAAATAGTGCTATGATAAACATAGAGGTGTATATGTCTTTTTCAAACTGGGCTGCTGCATTCTTAGGCTAAATTCCAAGAAGTGGAACTCCTGGGTCAAATGGTACTTCTATTTTTAGCTTTTTGAGAAACCTACATACTGCTTTCCACAATGATTGAACTAGTTTACATTCCCACCAGCAGTGTAGGAGGGTTCCCCTTTCTCCACATCCTCGCCAACATTTGTTGTTGTTTGTATTTTGGATGGTGGCGATCCTTACTGGTGTAAGGTGATATCTCATTGTGGTTTTAATTTGCATTTCTCTGATGACTAGCAATGAGGAGCATCTTTTCATGTGTCTGTTGGCCATCTGAATTTCTTCTTTGGATAACTGTCTGTTCAGCTCCTCTGCCCATTTTTTAATTGGGTTATTTGTTTTTTGTTTGTTGAGGAGCGTGAGCTCTTTATATATTTTGGATGTCAAGCCTTTATTGGATCTGTCATTTATGAATATATTCTCCCATACTGTAGGATACCTTTTTGTTCTATTGATGGTGTCCTTTGCTTTACAGAAGCTTTTCAGCTTGATATAGTCCCACTTGTTCTTTTTTGCTTTTGTTTCCCTTACCTGGGGAGATATGTTCATGAAGAGGTCACTCAAGTTTATGTCCAAGAGATTTTTGCCTATGTTTTTTTCTAAGAGTTTTATGGTTTCATGAGTTACATTCAGGTCTTTGATCCATTTCTAATTTACTTTTGTGTATGGGTTTAGACAATGATCCAGTTTCATTCTCTTACATGTAGTTGTCCAGTTTTGCCAACATCATTTGTTGAAAAGGCTGTCTTTTTCCCATTGTATGTCAGTGGCTCCTTTATCATGTATTAATTGACCATACATTTTAGGGTTAATATCTGGATTCTCTATCCCATTCCACAAGTCTGTGTGTCTGTTCTTGTGCCAGTACCAAACTGTCTTGATTACTGTGGCTTTGTAGTAGAGCTTGAAGTTGGGAAGCAAGATCCCCCTCACTTTATTCTTCCTTCTCAGGATTGTTATTTGGCTATTCAGGTTCTTTTGCGGTTCCATATGAAGTTTAGAACTGTTTGTTCCAGTTTGTTGAAGAATGCTTTTGGTATTTTGATAGGGATTGCATTGAATTCGTAGATTACTTTAGGCAGGATGGTCATTTAGACAATATTAATTCTTCCTAGCCAGGAGCATGGGATGAGTTTCCATTTGTTAGTGTCCTCTTCAATTTCTCTTAAGAGTGTCTTGTAGTTTTCAGGGTATAGGTCTTTCACTTGTTGGTTAGGTTTATTCCTAGGTATTTTGTTCTTTTTGATGTAATTTTGAATGCAATTGTTTTCCTGACTTCTCTTTCTGCTAGTTCATCATTAGTGTATAGGAAAGCAACAGATTCCTGTGTATTAATTTTGTATCCTGCAACTTTGATGAATTCTGATATCAGTTCTAGTAGTTTTGGGGTGGAGTCCTTAGGGTTTTTTATGTACAATATCATGTCATGTGCAAATAGTGACAGATTGACTTCTTCTTTACCAATCTGGATGCCTTGTATTTCTTTGTTTTGTCCAATTGCAGTGGCTAGGACCTCCAGTACTATGTTGAATGACAGTGTGGAGAGTGGGCATTCCTGTCTTTTTCCCGATCTTAGAGGAATGCTTTCAGCTTCTCGCTGTTGAGTATGATGTTAGCTGTGGGCTTGTCATATATGGCCTTCATTATGTTGAGGTACTTGCCCTCTATACCCATTTTGTTGAGAGTTTTTATCATGAATGGATGTTGAATTTTGTCAAATGCTTTTTCAGCATCTATGGAGATGATCATGTGGTTATTATCCTTCTTTAGGTTGATGTGGTGGATGATGTTGATGGATTTTTGAATGTTGTACCATCCGTGCATCCTTGAGATGAATCCCACTTGGTCATGATGTATGATTCTCTTGATGTATTTTTGAATTCCGTTTGCTAGTATTTTGTTGAGTATTTTTGCATCTATGTTCATCAGGGCTATTAGTCTGTAATTTTCTTTTTTTGTGGGGTCTTTGCCTGGTTTTGGTATTAGAGTGATGCTGGCTTAATAGAATGAGTTGGAAGTATTCCCTCCTCTCCTCTTTTTTTAGAAAACTTTAAGGACAATGGGTATTATGTCTTCTCTGTATGTCTAATAAAATTCAGAGGTAAATCCATCTGGCCTGGGAGTTTTGCTCTTGGGTAGTTTTTTGATTACCAATTCAATTTTGTTGCTGGTAATTGGTCTGTTTGGATTTTCTGTTTCTTCCTTGGTCAGTCTTGGAAGGCTGTATTTTTCTAGGAAGTTGTCCATTTCTTCTATGTTTTCCAGTTTGCTAGCATATAGTTTCTCATAGTATTCTCTAATGCTTCTTTGTATTTCGGTGCTGTCAGTCGTGATTTTTCCTTTCTCATTTCTGATTCTGTTGATCTGTATAGATTCTCTTTTTCTCTTAATAATTCTGGCTAGGGGCATATCTATTTTGTTTATTCTTTCAAAGAACCAGCTCTTGGTTTCATTGATTTTTTTCTATTGTTTTATTCTTCTCAATTTTATTTATTTCTTCTCTGATCTTTATTATGTCCCTCCTTCTGCTGACTTTGGGCTTCATTTGTTCTTTTTGAGTTTAGACTATTCATTTGGGATTGTTCTTCCTTCTTTAAATAGGCCTGATTGCTGTATACTTTCCTCTTAGAACTGCCTTCGCTGTGTCCCACAGCAGTTGTGGCTTTGTGCTGTTGTTGTCATTTGTCTCCATATATTGCATGATCTCTATTTTAATTTGGTCATTGATCCATTGATTATTTAGGAGCATATTTTTGAACCTCCATGTGTTTGTGAGACCTTTTTTTTCTTTGTACTATTTATTTCTACTTCTATACCTTTGTGGTCCTAGAAATTGGTTGTTAGAATTTTGATCTTTTTTAATTTACTGAGGCTCTTTTTGTGGCTTAGTATGTAGTTTATTCTGGAAAGAGTTCCATGTGCACTTGAAAAGAATGTGTATCTTTCTGCTTTTGGGTGTAGAGTTTTGTAGATGTCTATTCGGTCCATCTGTTCTAGTGTGTTGTTCAGTGCCACTGTGTCCTTACTTATTTTCTGTCTGGTGGATCTGTCCTTTGGAGTGGTTTGTTGAAGTCTCCTAAAATGAATACATTGCATTCTGTTTCCTCCTTTAATTCTGTTAGTATTTGTTTCACATATGCTGGTGCTCTTGTGTTGGGTGCATATATATTTATAATGGTTATATCCTCTTGTTGGACTGAGCCCTTTATCATTATGTAATGTCCTTCTTTATCTCTTGTTACTTTCTTTGCTTTGAAGTCTATTTTGTCTGATACTAGTCCTGCAGTACCTGCTTTTTTCTCCCTATTGTTTGCATGAAATATCTTTTTCCATCCTTTGACTTTTAGTCTGTGTATGTCTTTTGGTTTGAGGTGAGTCTCTTGTAAGCAACATATACATGGGTCTTGCTTTTTTATCCATTCTATTACTCTGTGTATTGGTGCTTTCAGTCCATTTACATTTAGGGTGATTATTGAAAGATATGGACTTATTGCCATTGCAAGCTTTATATTCGTGGTTACCAAAGTTCAAGGGTAGCTTCTTTACTATCTAACAGTCTGTGTTGACTCACTTGAAAGCTATTATAAACACAGTCTGATGATTCTTTTTTTCTCTCCCTTCTCATAACTCCTCCTCCATTCTTTATATCTTAGGTGTTTTATTCTGTACTCTTTTGTGTTTCCTTTGACTGCTTTTGGGAGTAGTTGTTTTTATTTTTTGCCTTTAGTTAGTATTTGGTTGGTCTGCTTTCTTTGCTCTGATTTTTTTTTCTCTGTTGACATCTATTTAGCCTTAGTAGTGCTTCCATCTAGAGCTGTCCCTTTAAAATATCCTATAGAGGTGGTTTGTCGGGGGTAAATTCCATCAACTTTTGCTTGTCTGGGAATTGTTTAATCCCTCCTTCCTTCATATTTAAATGATAATCATGCTGGATACAGTATTCTTAGTTCAAGGCCCCTCTGTTACATTGCATTAAATATATCATACCATTCTCTTCTGGCCTGTGAAGTTTCTGTTGAGAAGTCTGATGATAGTCTGATGGGTTATCCTTTGTACGTGACCTTTTTTCTCTCTCTGTTTGTCTTTAATACTCTGTCCTTGTACTTTATCTTTGCCATTTTAATTATTATGTGTCTTGGTGTTGTCCTCCTTGGGTCCCTTGCATTGGGAGATCTGTGGGCTTCCATGGTCTGAGAGATTATTTCCTCCCCCAGTTTGGTGAAGTTTTCAGCAATTATTTGTTCAAAGACACTTTATATCTCTTTTTTTCTCTTCTTTTTCTGGTACCCCTATAATGCGAATATTGTTCTGTTAGGCTTTGTCACACAGTTCTCTTAATATTCTTTCATTCCTGGAAATCCTTTTATCTCTCTCTGCCTCAACTTTTCTGTGTTCCTGTTCTCTGATTTATTTTCCATTAACGGCCTCTTGCACCTCATCCAGTCTGCTCTTAAGTCCTTCCAGAGATTGTTTTATTTCTGTATTCTTCCTCCTAACTTGATCCTTTAGCTCTTGCATATTTCTCTGCAGGTCCATCAGCATGGTTATGACCTTTATTTTGAATTCTTTTTCAGGAAGTTTGGTTAAATCTATCTCTCCAGGCTCTCTCTCAGGGGTTGTCTGTATAATTCTGGACTGGATCAAATTCTTCTGCCTTTCCATGGCAATAGAGGTACTCGTAGGAAGTTGGTGCATGTGTCAGCTGGTAGAACAATGTCCTGCACATGGGGAGCAGCTTCTGGTTTTGCTTCCTGAGCTGCCGTGGGTGGGGCACCCACTGGGGCCATCCAGAGCCACACAGGGTGTGGCAGGCATGCCGGGTGTGCTCTCCTTCAAGAACAGCAACCATTCTGTCTGTGCTGGGCTGCTGTGTGCTGGCAGGGCCTCTTAGTCTGACCCAGGTGGCTGCAGAGGAGCCTCTGTGTAGCTGCTGTAGGCTTGGCTGCTCTGAGGCTGCTCCCCTTCTATGGTGGGGCCACACGGAAGGTGGAATGGATGGGTGGTTGTTTATTGCATTGAGGGGCCCCAGAGCTGTACTGCCACCCAGGGGGTTAGGGCACCGAAATTCCCTGGATTCCCAGCCTGCTGGTCTGAGTCTTCTGGGACTGTTCCATCCAGCTGTGAAGCCCCTGTCCCTTTAAGACTTTCAAAAAGCACTCGCTTTTCTTTTGTCCCAGGGGCACTGGCTCACAGGTTTTACTGTTCCATTTCCCTAATATCCAGCACACCACACACTGTGTGTCTGTGCTCCCGGTGCAGATGTCTAGGGCTGGGTGTTTATTAGTCCTAGGCTCCCTCTCCTTCCTCTCTCTGACTCCTTTCCTCCCACAGGTGGGCTGGGGTGGGGGGAGCACTCTAGTCCCACTGGGACACGGCTTGTATCTTACCCCATTCATGAGGTGCTGAGTTCTCGCAGATGTAGGTGTAGCCTAACTATTGTACTGTATCTTCTGGTCTCTCTTTTAGGAATAGTTGTATTTGTTGTATTTTCAAAAATATATATGATTTTGGGAGGAGATTGCTGCTGTCCTACTCATGTCACCATCTTGGCAACTCCCGCCCTACTTGGTTTTATCTCGTGACTATGAAACATTGCTTATGAAACCAGAAACAAGTTCTTCCAAATTTTGGGTTTCTTATTGCCAACATATAACCTCAAATAAACAAAGCATATATTCTGTGGTTATTACTCCAATTGTAATCTCCATATTGAATTAATTTTTTTGTATTTTTGTATGGAATAAGAAATCATTACTTTGTGACTATATACATGTATATTGAGGTGTCAAATTATGCGTAGATGGGATTAGTAAATTTTGAGTAAGGTTGAGTAGTTTTCAAACTTACCTGTATATCACAGTAACCTGAAGATTTTAAATTTGTATACTACAAGATCACACACTGAGAGATTCATGTTTATTAAAACTGAATTGGTACAAGAGAATATGTATATTTAATAGTGCCTCAGATGATTTTGATAAGAACTCATCACTGTCTGAGTTACCAGTGTCTTAAACCGAACTTCCAAAAGTGACCCTTTAATTCTTAATAATATAGCACAGCATAACAGAAAGCAGAGGGCTTTGAAGTCAGGAAACCATAACACATATTTCTGTACACATTGCCTTGGGGATTTTCTCGGCTTCCTAAAACCCACTTTTCTTATCTCAGAAAAAAAAAAACAGGATAGCAATATCCACGTCTAGTGTTATGATTATTAGAACAGGGTAAATATTCCATGTTGCTGACATAGCAAATACTCTGCAACTGGTGAAATCCTAGTTTTTCATTCACACACAGCCACTCATGAATCATTATAACAAGTTTTGTAAGCCTGCTATGTACCACCACCCTCCAAAAGGAGATAAATACCAGATAGCCCTGCACTTTTGAAGTTCCTCAGGATTTGTTAGTTTATGACCATTTAAGGTGCTGATTTTTCACTGACAGAAAATTCAGAATAGCATAGTACAGAAGAAAGAAAAAGCATGAGCTTCTACAACTTCACCCCCAGTGGGAAGGTATTGACATTTTATAAAAGGTGGGAGTATGCTTCTAAAAAGCATGAATGTTATCATGTAATCTATATTATAAATGGACAGCATTACTTTTACATTTCAAACAAGAGAAATTAAGTCGTGATGTACAAAATCTTTTAGACTGCAGGGATTCTGAGAGGATTTTATCTTTTCAAAAGAGAAGCAAATTGGATTACTGTGGTAGAAGGCATACATCAGAATTTTTAGAACAAGGATAAGATTTTTCTATTTATTAAAGGAATTATGACCTCAAACGTTTAAAAAACACTGATGAATTTATACCATAGGTTTGGGGATGTCACTAAGTATATGCTTTTGAGAGAAAAGCTTGATTTTCTTTGAGCTTCAGTTATATCTTTTTAAAAATTTGAGGATTAGAAGTTATTAACAATATTATATGTTGAAATATATTAATATAATATAAATTTTAAATATTTTAAGTATTTAATAATTAAAAATATACTATGAAAATTATTCAAATATATACATAATGCATATAATACATATTATTAATGTATGTAAATGTGAAATACATAGATCATCTTGATATATGCATTTGTTTTATCAGTTAATAACCATGTGCCAAGCTGAGATATTTTTGAGGACAGAGTTGTTTCCATTCTTTCTTTACCTCTGTTACTATAGTTGGATAAATAGGCAAATAGAGAAACATGGGTTATAGGCATTTTATCAAACATAATTAATTATGTATTCACTTTTTACTTTTTCAGGTGCTGCCTCACTCACTTGATTATTTAATTGGATTCTGTGTTTGATGGTACCTTTGTTAAAACTAAAACACAATTGACCAAAACCTAACTTTGCCTCCAGAATGCATTGTAAAGGACACAGAAAAATCCCAAGAATAATCACAGCTATATTCATATGTGCACAGAGACAAACTTTGCCTAAGGAGATTTTATTGAGAAGGAATGGGTAATCCTTTAAAACTTGATGGCTTTGAAAGCACAAAAGGAATAAACTTGTCTTTCGTTGAAACCACTGTTAATGTTTCCTTCATACATGATGACAATTTCCTTTTAGGGACAGCTTTCCAAGACATAATTAATATACCATTTTTTAACATGGTAGAATATTAATAAACATAGGTTTCATTAGAGGGAGAGCAGAAAGCTGGAAATTTCTAAGGTTCAGAAAAAAGAAGGGAATAGTCTCTTCTATTAGTATTAATATTTGAAAAAGCTTTAATACTATAAAACTAAGTTATTCCACAGGATGTTTTTGTTTTGCTCTGTTTTGTTTTGCATATTTCTATGTGGACTTTCACTGTTACATCAAATTCATTATTGTACTGAGACTTATGGTGATATATTTTCAAAAAATATTCTATATATTTCCTGGAAGTGAGGCATTTATGTGATCAGAAAATACCTTACATCATGGAATAGAAATATGATACGAATACACTCTTATCCTTGTGTTTTTGAGATAGTAAAGGTTAATGATGGTTTCAAGACTTAGGGAGATGTCATTAGATCATGAAAATTGCACACAGGGAGATAAAACCTCTTTAAATAGCAAAATTAGATATTAAATCTTTAAAATTTCACTTTCTTCTTTACCCTGTCAGTAAGCAAAACAAAACAAAGCAATTTGAATGCATTCTATTCTGTACCATAAAAGACATTTCATGGGTTATTTTATTTGTGTTTATCTAATCCTTATTTGTGTCTATAAAACAATCAATTTTTAACCTTAGATAAGGCAAAGCTCTTTTAAATTTCAAGACATTGGTTGTGAACTTGGGTTTTGAAGACTATTTCATTTTCAAATCAACTGCTTTCCCCTGTGTAAAATAATTTTCTTTCTAGAAAAGTGTGAAAATTTTTCTTGTTTTTATAAAAAGAAAACAGGAGAAAAAATTATTTTACTTAAACCTGTGACAGTCTTAGTATTTTTTCTAAAAATGAGTCAACCTAATTTTATATTTTTTGTCAATTGTTTATGTAAACACATATGTAATGTTCACATATTTCATGGTTCCAGTGTCCATGTAATGTTTACTGATAAGCACTTACTCTCAACTAAAAGTACTTAATTATGCTCATCAATGCCACACTTAGAAGAGACAGCTATGATCTCAAATACCTGAAATCCAAGCTCTCACTTATTAACTACCATGAAATTTACCACATTTATAATATCCTGGCATAACAGCAAAAAAGTGACTTAGGTACATTAAAAAGTTTATCTGTAGTGCCAAATGGTGAGCATTGCCTGATTACTAATCTGTCCCAAAATTCGCTAGAACCATGCTTGTTGGATTTTAACAAGCATGGTTCTAGAGAATATTTATTGAGGAGTTTGTATGTCACAAGTACTGTACACAGCACTTTTGCATTATCCCACTTAACCGCAAACAACTCTATAATAAAGGAAATAGTATCTCTGATTTGTATAAGAGGGTAATTATTCTGTCCACAATGTCAAAACTAGTAAGGAATTGAGCTGGTTTCCAAACCAGATCATTGGCTTCTAAGGCACATGGGATTAAGAAGTCTATATAGCAAAAAGAGCCCTGGAAGAACAGTCACTGGGGAGATAATTGCTTATGATGATTGCCCTCCAAAATGGTTTTAAATATCTCACCATTAAGAGACTCTTTGTCCCCTTTATATAAGCCACAAAGGGATATATAACTATAAACTTCACTTTGCTTTTTAAATGATTGCCCAGCAAGTGGAAAGTCTTTTTAAGAAGTCATGAGGAGGCAATAAACTAGCTCAAAATCCCTCATCAACTTCACACAGAAGGCAAATCCTTTTGTACAAATGCATTTTGCTGTAAACAGTTGCATTATTAGCTGCTATCCCTTCCCAGCAGGTAAAATGTGACATAACAATAAATTTCTAGTCACCATATAACTCCTGATGAAACAATAAATAACATTGCTCAAACAGAAAAAGGCCAATTATTTTCTACTTAACTGTTGGAGTAGCAACTGGACAGAAATAGGTGCCATGATGTTTATTCTGTCTGAGGACAAAGTACAAGTAATTTAAATCTTGATTGGAAAGATTCTATTTCAGAAGTTTAGACCTAGAAGGCACTGCAGAAATAAAAATGCCCATCTTACCCTAAACTGCAAGTTAAGGAACTCTTAATTTGCAAGAGAAATTCAGACTCAGAAAAGTTAAGTGACTTATTTAGGGTCACACAGCTAATTATCAACAATTCCTGGAGTAGAAAGCAAGTGTCTTACGTACATTTCTGATATGCCTTGTTGTTTATATAGGCTGGGTTGGAGCCCTAGTTTAGGGACTTAATTAAAATTGAATTATTAGTTGTTTCTTCTCTAAATTAGCCAAATTAACACACCGTGTTGCTACTACCAAAATGTCGAATCATCCTGAAATTCATTCTTTTTCACTTTGTAAATCACTTATCTGTACTTTGAAAAAATATGTTACATGTATTCATTCATATTTTGCTGTCTGTTTTTGGAAACTTAAATGTGAGGGCTCTTATTGGTGAGAGCTTATGTTTCTCATTTATTACTATTTTCACTAAGGTGACCAACCATCCTGGTTTGCCTGGGACTGAGTTTCCTTGGATGTGGGGTTTTAGAGCTGAGACTGGAACTGTCTTGGGAAAACTGGGATGAGTGGGTCATAGTATTAGGGTCTCTGCATATAGTTTTAACCAATTATGCATTTCGCTCTTCCAAGGAATACCAGTAACATCAGAATTATCACAGACTTAATTATTATCAACATATTATGGAAGATGGCAGCAAATATTGTGTAATTTGCAAAAAGTTGCTGTTTGAATTGAGTCCTGATTCTATCCTCATTTTAAAGGACAGTGTATGTTATACTGTAGGCACTCAACTGACATGTGTTGCTTCACATATGTCTGTTAAAATTTTAGCAAGAAAGAGTATCTATGCACAGTTTCTCAGTCTGAAATTTAGGGCTGAATAATTCCCTGTTGGAAGGGGAGCTGTCTTATGCTTTGTAAGATCACATATACATAAACAAATATATAAATATATAACCTATATATTATGTAGGTTACTATATTTATGTATATTCACATGTATGTATAGTAAAACTAGAAATTAATAGCCATGTGGGTGCACTGTATATATATATATATATATACACACACACACACATTGTATTAAAATGCTATTATTTTGATTATTTGACCCAAGACTGTCAAATGTAACCGGTTAGAAAAAGTACACAGCAAAAAAAAGGATCAACAAAAACTTTGTTACAGGAAATAGGCAGCAAACCCCTTTACTAAAAGAATAGGATACTTTAAAATGGCTTTTAGACTAATCTCAACAGAGTGACCATCACTATAATGAGTTAGGCTTGGCAGAGCTATCTTCAACTGCATTCCCTGCTGTGACAAACAGCAAACCCTATACTTAGCACCTGTTTGCATTGTTGAGATGAAATGTGTCATGTCACTTCCTCTAGAGCCCCTGATTGTGTTTGTGGTATGGGATGGCTCTACAAAGTCTTCATAAAATTGCAGTTATCAGCTATTCACTGCTATAATAAACAACAAAATTACTATTTTTTTTTTGCAATCATCCACTTCCAATAGTTCTTCCCACACCCTTCAATGACTAGTTAGGTGTTTGGTAATTTTCTTTGGACCCCAACATCCACTTTGTCCACAGCCAGGCTTCTTTATTCATTGTTATGAGGAATGTCTTTACAACAGCTTCTTTAGTGTTCTCTTTCTTTCTTTTTTTTGAATAGAGGCTATTTTATGACTTTGTTAGCCCTTTCTATTGATACTTGATCAAAATTACTCCAAAAAAATTCTTGATGGCATATTTTGCTTCAATTTCTATTAGCTTTTATTTTACCTCCTGGTCTGTACACTCAACCTATTTAATTACTGTAATATTCTTAACCCACCTCAACTGTAAACATCTAAAATATCTTTGCCTCACTTATCAAAAAAGTTCTCAAAATGTACTTGGGGAAGGTACAATTTATGCTTTTATGGTTATTTTATATAACTTAGAATTTGTCATAAGCCTCCATTTTTAAAGGGAGATAAAATATTTTCTATAAGGACCAAAAGGTATTCCTGCACAAATGAAAGAATGTTGAAATTTATTTGTTTGTTTTCTTGTTTGCTATTTGTGGCACTTAATCTGTCACTTACTAATCAGGTCATTCATACAATGTATTAACACACTCTCCCTGTAGCCAATTAGCCTTCAAGAAGCAAAAGTAAACCCTCTATAGAGAAAGGCAAGATAATATAAAATTTTCTATTATTTCTCCATTTTTTATATGTAATACTACACATTTACCTACAAATTATCACTAATAAGAGGAACAAAACGCAAGAGAAAGTATATAGACAATAGAAACATTCTTAGAAAAATTAGGTGTTGGACTTAACACAAATTTAAAGTAAATGTGACCAATGTTTTCAAGAAAATAAAAAGATAAAATGGAGAATTCTAGCAGAGAAATTAAATCAGTAAAATAGAATCAAGTACAAATTCTAGCATTAAAATTTAAACTAATAGAAATTAGGAATATAAGACATTAATGCAGGCTCAAAGGGTTCAGGGGAATCTGGGGATTCAAGGTTTGTAAAAGAGCCTATCAGTATATCTCCATTCCATGTCTAACGGTCCCACTTCTTCCCTGTGAGAGCTATGGATTTGGAATAGCAAAATTTTTTAGGCTTAGAATTCTGCCTTCTTTGAATTTTTGACACTCCTGATATTAAGTTCCTTGCCTAAACTTCAGCTATTTATGACTATAGGCTACAGATGATGAGGACTTCTTTAATGCTGCCTACAAGACTTTCTGACTTTTCCCCTTTGCTTTAAAGTGCTGATTAATAGACCTATGCCTATAATTTTCCCTCTTCAGTGAATCAATTCTAATTCCACTGCTTCTACTACAATGAGTATTTCCTCCCTTCTCTCAATTGCCCAAGACTTGCACTAACTAGTGAATTTAATTCCACTTGCATCATTCTACTTGCACACTTGTGCAACTCAAGATTTATTGAGTAATTTACTTATGCAATTGTGTAATTATGGAGACTAACAAGTTCAAAATCTTCAGTCAGCAGGCTGGGGATCCAGAAGAACCAATGGTATAGTTTGAGTTTCAGTCCGAGGCCTGAGAACCAAGAGAGCCAATGATACAAATTCCAGGCCAAATGCTGGCAGGATCAAGACCAAGAAGAACTGATCTCTCAGTATGAGTTTAAAGGTGGGTAAAGACCAATTCCCAGCTCAAAGAAATCAGACAGAGGAGTTTCCTCTTATTCAGGCCTTTCTGATCTATTCATATCTTTAACTGATTAAATGAAAGCCACTCACACTGGAGAAATCAATGTGCTTTACTCAATCTACCCATTGAAAGTAGAGCTCTTACTTACACATATACTCAGAATGATGTTTGACCAAATGTCTGGACACCACATGTTCAGTCAAGTGGACATGTAAAATTAGCTACCATGGGGCAACACGGCATCTAATACATCTACAGAAAGGTAAAGTTCAATAAATCTAGATGATTATGAAAATTGAGGTATAAATATATGCAGAATTAAAATATTTAAAAATAATATAAAAAGCAAAAGGGATACATGTACTTAATAAGGTCTTTGTATTTTCTATTTCTAATCCGCCATAGCTTATTGAAGTACTTTGAGGAAATAAAAGATGATTGAGACATAACTACCTCAGAAAACAAAAGAAAAAAATACCTCTAGGATTTTCAAATTTCCTACTAGTGTGAAATAAAAAGACAAATATTTAAAAATACCACCAAAATAAAAATGAGTTGTGACAGCCTATTTTAAGTATGACACCCTACAGTAGACTCTTCAGTGGTTTCTGCATGAATGACTAAGTTTGGTCAATGATTACAAGTACTGTGTGATCAAGTCTAAGAATCTTCAGGAGACATTGGACTGTGTTCCTTACCTTCTTCTACTGTGTTGCCTTCAGCCCACTACCACATTGTAGAAGAAAACACCTAGAGACCTAAGGTAAAGACTGCATATGGCCGATCAGCAGGATGAAAGGACCAGGACGCTGAGACACTGGAGAGCAATGCGATGTCAAACTCTCTACTTGGACATTTATATGATTAAAAAAATACATTTCCATATCATTTATGTCACTGTCCTGCTGTGGAAACTAATACTAATTAATGCAAAGAACAGTAAGTATAAAGACCATGATTTACTGACACAAATGACGATGTTTGCATCAGTATCTGGAAATTAAACTTGGGGCTTTCTCTAAGTTTAGGAGGGGGTAAACCTGAGATTCTCTATTAAGGAGAGTCAACAGAAGCCCTGGATTGGTAATGTCACCTGGCTCATATAGGAAGTAAATACTACATTCAGTAGAAGGAAGCAGCCTCTGCTTAGACCCTTTGAGTTATTGTCTATTATTATTATTCTTTATTAAGAGGGGAAGGAGAAGTATTCTAAAAGTGTACTGATATTTGGAAGGGAAACTTAAAACCCACTTTTTTTTTGGAAGGCCACCATTATTTTATTGAAAAATTACTGTGAATTAGCTATTTGCATTCTGCTTCATATATTAACCTCTTCTTAGAAACTGAAGAACTTGAGAACTAAAGTTGGAAATATGAAAACCTGAATTTAAAAATGGTGACTACCCAGACTTTTCTGGTGGGGAATGTGGTATGGAGAGGCATGGACAGAGAATGAAAGTTGATAAGCACCTTCTCTGTCAAGTACTCAGGCAGCTTACACATAGCTATAGATAATGGTATGAGGAATACTAGGCAACAAAGGTAGTATTAAATGTATATTTGGGACTGAAACTCAGGGGTCATATTTTATGCCTGGCCACCAAGAAATATTTTTGTCAATACTCTTTCCCAGCATCCCATTCTTTCTGACTCTTTGCCCATTGATTTAACCTGTTTTCCATATACAGACTTCATCTTATCTTTACTGTGGAACAATCTCTTAACCTAGAAAATAAACTCTAAAAATTAATATATCCCCAGATTTATGTATTATCTAAACAAGGTTGACCCTACAGTATTTAATTCAAGAGCATATGTCAATATTTGTATTAAACCATTATTTAGTATACCATTAATATTAGAAAGTGCATTTGTGATTTTATGCCAACTAAATATTCCATTATATCATTTATGAAACCAAACTATAGAAAACTATTTCAAAATATTTAGAAATGATCAAAAGATATAACAGAAATACTTTAATAATAAAAATATAATTGTAAATTCTATTATATTCCATTAATCTATCCAATTGATCATTTTATATGTATATCAAAAGTTTAATCACTCTAGTTTTATAATAGATTTTGATATTTGGCAATGCATCTTTTTTGTTATTTTGTTCAGTTGGAAACATCCTTTGTTTTTCACTTTCATTGTTATATTATTATATATGTGAGAGAAAGAAATATTTTCATATCATTGAATCGTGTGTAGATATATACACCTTCATTTACCTCTATATACTTTTCATAGTTTGTAGCTTATATATACCATCACAATTTCTGGTTACATTTACTTTTAAGTTTGTGTAGTGAATGTAAATACCCTTTTGTAGACTCCATTCTGTATTCCACTTTTATGAAATTGTTTTCAGTATCCCCCAGCAGATGATTATATGAGGGATTCTATCCCTCCTCTTGATCTGGATAATGCTCATATTTCATTTTCCTTTAATATTTTATAACCTTTCTTCTTCTTTCTTCATTTTAAAATGCTAGAGTCAAATAATTTGGATTATTCCTACTGCTACTTACTATTAATTTAGATAAATATTTGATTTTGCTTCTCAGATCTACAGCTAAAGAGTGGGTGGATATGCTTTGTTCTTCATGTAGTTCTCATTTATGTGACATATTCACCAAATGAGCACTCTTGCATTCCAGTGAGACCTAATTCAAAGGCTAGTGTGGGTAAAATTGCAGTATTTCCAAAATATATCGCCTGGCCTTTGTACATCTCCATATCAATAGGTGTTTCCAAGGGGTGGAGAGAAGTAATACATCTCCATATCAATATGTGATTACATGAGGGAGCGAGGGCATATCTGGACTGGAGAGGTTGGGTGGGGTCCCTTTTTGCAGCTGGGTCCCAAGAGACACAGGTGAGCAGAAGTGGATGACTGCTTGTAAGCAATAAATGGGTTTCTTTCACCGTATTTCTCCGTTTAACTGATTTCAGTTTCAAAGGTAATTTTTACCCCGGGCTGGGAGACAAGTTGTCCCCCTGGAGTTAAACCTAGATTTCAGAAATGTTTAGCTACTAAACAATCTAGAATTTAAAACCTCCCACACCAATATCAGGAGTGAAATAATTTCTGGCCCAGTGTACTTTGAATTACTTATGGGAAGGGCACGTTCTAGGTTGCAAGGTGTTACTGGTATTTTCCCTATCTTTCCCATCATTTTTTTCCTTCTTTGAAAGATGGAAAAGGCTGTTTTAGATGCATTTTAACTTAGACAACTAGAAATAACCTTCCAGTTATGAACATCTAAAAAGTCTTGAGGTATGAAGATGTTAGGCAGGGGAAGAAAACTTTTGTTCATTTATTCTTGGCTGATTTCTCAGGAAATTAAGACAAATTTTTACAGCATAACATACTATGAGACACAGAATTCAGAGAAGTTAGTGAGCATTAAGCCTAGCTTTTACCCTTAGACTGTGTAGCCTTGGTGACAGGGAGAAAGAAAACGATACCTGGGAGATCTGTATGCAGGAGGTTAGATCATAGATGTCCAGAAAAATCCAGTTTCCTCAGCAGGTCAATTAGGAAAACACCCTCCTGTAGAAGCAGAGTGATAGTGAGGATCCATGTCTGCCTTAGCTTTAGCTGGAGGGGAGTAGTAAAAGACACATTTACTAGGAAGAATCTCTAATCACACACCCTCAATTCATACCACCTACCTGGCTTCAAAAACCTGCTGAAAATGTATTTCAAGGTAGTCCCAGATTGGTAGTAAGCAATAGCTCTAACAGGAGAAAAGAAAAATCCTTCTGGAAGAATGCATGTTACAACTGGGACTCAAAGAATTACTTAAGGTAAAGGGCAAAGTATTATGCAAAAACAAAACAAAAAAATAATCACCAAACAAAGAGCTATTTCTAGCCTTAGAAGCATGCAAAAGACTATATATTATAAAAATATATGAGACAGGGACTAGAATAAATGACACATTTAGGCTTCATAATTCTATAAATACATGGTTTTAGGGCAAATTTTGTTCAAACATAATATTCAATCATTTTCATTCATTCCTTTTCAATTTATATTACCTCACTATCAAAAATGTATCTAGAGTCCCACTGACAGTCTTCCTTGAGCACTAAATTTGGATGATATTCATCCCTTTACGATGCATGAATTTTTTATATTAATATCTACCAAATGTTGTACATCTGCCAGTAGAAACAGAAGGACTTAAGAGAGGTGAAATACATGATCTCTAGCACCTGTTACAGCCTTATACCATAAAATAAATTATGGAAACATGTTCAAAACCATAAAAAAAACAGTATAATTTGGTAGTAAGATTTAATCTCCCATATTTTTACAAAATGAATTGCTCATAGACACCATTTTGCAGAGAGGTATATAGTAGATATATTTACCTGGAATTTTGTCAGTTGAAACATAAAAGACAAAATATTTACAAATGATAATTACTCATCAGAACTGTGGAAAAAATAGGCAATAGCTCTGAACCATGAATTGTTTCATAATAAAACTTCCTGGCATTGTTTTCAAGATATGCAGGTAATATGCATGCTTATCAAGGACATACATTATCAGCCATATATAAAAATTACCTAAATTTTTGGAAGTTTAGAAGGAAAATATGCTGTGAAGCATTTTATGGCTAATCCCCAATTTTTTCATAGAAATAAATGTAATAAAGACACATTTCTCTCTCATTCACACTCATCTCCATTTAACCCTGCTCTGTGCATGTGCAATGAAATTACATATGTGTACTTTTTCATATCTCCAATAATAATTCATGGATTAACATTAACTTATATCAAATAATAAACAAAGATCTGTGATTGATGTCACTTCCTCTGGTATTAGATACTTAACACTTTTCCTTTCTAAGCTTAATTTTTAATTGAAGGCATTCATTCCCTTCACAGTTTTCTCCTTACCACACATTTACTAAATTAAAATTGATCATTTTGATACTTTGAGAGGTTGAATGAAGCTTGTTGGATGTCTTTTGAGTAGAAACTTTTTTGAATTGAGAAGTTAGCTACATTGATTTAGCAGTTTGGTCAGGTAATTACTAAGTTTAGTTGGAAATTTTGGAAAAATGTGTTTGATTTTAATGTTTCACTCAGAAATTTTTAAAACTTCAAAACACTTGCTAATAGCTTCCTCACAGGTCAATGATTTATTTTTGAAAAATGGAATATGTGATGGTTAATTTTATGTGTCAACTTGAGTTGGTCAAGGGATGCCCAGGTAGTTGGTTAAATATTATCTTTGGGTGTGTCTGTGAGGGTGTTTCTAGAAGAAGGCAATTGAATCGGTAGACTGAGTAAAGAAGACTGCCCTCCCATTGTTGGTGGGCATCTTCTCATCCACTGAAAGGCTGAGAAGAACAAAAATTCAGCTTTCTTAGGTCTCCAGCTTGCAGAGGGCAAACTGTGGGACTTCTTGGCCTCCATATTCATGTGAGTCAATTTCTTCTAATAAATCATACAATAAATCTGTTTCTCTTGAGAATCCTGACTAATCCAGATTTAAATAGTCTTAATATTATCAATAGCCAAAAGGTAAAAATATTGGTAGAAATTATTTAAAATAAGACTTAATTATTTTGAAATAACACTTGCCTTTTAAATATATTTCTATATGAATAAGATGACATATTTGAAGTTTCTGGCACAGTCCCTGCTGATTTAATAAATATTATCTGGATGAAAGGATATGCAAAATATTGTATTTTATTCTGATCTCTAGGAATTTACATATATTTAAACTATGAAAACACAAACAGAACATTTCTCTTTTTTTCTCCATAAAATTGTTGGTCTTTTCACCTTTTCTTGGATTACATATTCTTTAAGGTTCAGATCCTATCCTTAATATGAAAACCTTGGATTAATATTTTTTTTCAGTTAATGGTTTCCTCTTCTTTGTTCTTTAACACTTTAAAAAAACTTCCATATAGAATTTATCAGGGTTTTATTATAATGGGTTCTGCTTGATATTTTTTTTCTATCGGGTTATAAGGTACTAGATATCAGAGCTGGTATTACTAAGCCCCATATACTGAATATGTAACTGTGTAATGATGACCGATTGACTGGCTGAATCAATGAATGAATGAGTGATTAGACAGTACATAGACACAAGTAAAATCTTTCCTGGAGTTACTTTTCAATCATCCTTCTCTGATTCTTATTCTATGCTAGATATAAACAGTATATACTCCAGAAGTCGTGCCAGACACAGACTTATGAGAGAAAGGGTCTCATTGCCCAGCACTCTTTAAAAAAAATTTTTTTATTAAGGTATTATTGATATACACTCTTATGAAGGTTTCACATGAAAAAACAATGTGGTTGCTACATTTACGCATATTATCAAGTTCGCCACCCATACCTCAATGCAGTCATTGTCCATCAGTGTAGTAAGATGCCACAGATTCACTATTTGCCTTCTCCGTGCTACACTGTTTTTCCCGTGACCCCGCACACCATGTGTACTAAACATATCCCCATCTCCCTTCCTCCCGACCCGCCCTCCGACACCCCTCCCCTTTGGTAACCACTAGTACCTTCTTGGAGTCTCTGAGTCTACTGCTATTTTGTTCCTTCAGTTTTGCTTCGTTGTTTTATACTCCACAAATGAGGTAAATCATTTGGCACTTGTCTTTCTCTGCCTGGCTTATGTCACTGAGCATAACTAGCTCCATCCATGTTGTTGCAAATGGTAGGATTTTTTTTCTTTCTTATGGCTGAATAGTATTTCATTGTGTATATAAATCACATCTTCTTTATTCATTCATCTACTCATGGACACTTAGGTTGCTTCCATATCTTGGCTATTGTAAATAGTACTGCAATAAACATAGGGGTGCATATGTCTTTTTGAGGCTGAGAAGTTGTATTCTTTGGGTAAATTTCAAGGAGTGGGATTCCTGGGTCAAATGGTATTTCTATTTTTAGTTTTTTGAGGAACCTTCATATTGCTTTCCACAATGGCTGAACTAGCTTACATTCCCACAAGCAGTGTTGGAGGGTTCCCCTTTCTCCACATCCTCGCCAGCATTTGTTGTTCTTAGTCTTTTTGATGTTGGCCATCCTTACTGGTGTGAGAAGATATCTCATTGTAGTTTTAATTTGCATTTCCCTGACGATTACTGATGTGGAGCATCTTTTCATGTGTCTGTTGGCCATCTGAATTTGTTCTTTGGACAACTGTTTCTTCATATCCTTTGATCATTTTTTACTCAGGTTATTTGCTTTTTGGGTGTTGAGTCGTATGAGTTCTTTATATATTTTGGATATTAACCCTTTGTTGGATATGTCATTAAAGAATATAGGATGTTCCATATTGTAGGATGCTTTTCTGTTTGGTTGATGGTATCCTTTACCATACAGAAAGTTCTTAGTTTGATGTAGTCCCATGTGTTCATTTTTGCTTTTGTTTCCCTTGCTTGAGGACTTGCATTCAGGAAGAAGTTGCTAATGCTTGTATTAGGGAGATTTTTGCCTATGTTGTCTTCTAAGAGTTTTATGGTTTCATGACTTACATTAAGATGTTTGATCCATTTTGAGTTTAGTTTTGTGTATGGGGTTAAACAATAACCCAGTTTCATTATCTTTCATGTAGCTGTCCAGTTTCGCCAACACTAGTTGTTGAAGAGGCTGTCATTTCCCCATTGTATGTCCACGGC
Organism: Manis pentadactyla; assembly: GCF_030020395.1. Classification (NCBI taxonomy): domain Eukaryota; kingdom Metazoa; phylum Chordata; class Mammalia; order Pholidota; family Manidae; genus Manis; species Manis pentadactyla. The sequence goes on from NC_080028.1 coordinate 65,958,640, forward strand.
TCCTTTATTGTCTATTAATTGACCATATATGGTTGGGTTTATATCAGGTCTCTCTAGTCTTTTCCATTGGTCTATGGTTATGTTCTTGTGTCAGTATCAAATTGTCTTGAATACTGTGGCTTTGTAGTAGACCTTGAAGTCAGGGAGCATAATCCCCCAAGCTTTATTCTTCCTTCTCAGGATTGCTTTGCCTATTCAGGATCCTTTGTGGTTCCATATGAATTTTAGAATGACTTGCTCTAGTTCATTGACAAATACTGTTGGTATTTTGATAGGGACTGCATTGAATCTATAGATTGCTTTAGGCATGATGGCCATTTTGACAATATTAATTATTCCTATCCATGAGCAAGGGATGTGTTTCCATTTACTGATATCTTTTTAAATTTCTCTCATGAGTGTCTTGTAGTTTTCAGAGTATAGGTCTTTCACTTCATTGGTTAGATTTATTCTTAGGTATTTTATTCTTTTTGATTCAACTGTGAATGTGTGAATGGAATTGTTTTCCTGACTTCTCTCTCTGCTAGTTCATTGTTAGTGTATAGAATGCCACAGATTTCTGTGTATTAATTTTGTATCCTGCAACTTTGCTGAATTCAGATATTAGATACAGTAGTTTTGGAGTGGATTATTTAGTGTTTTTTATGTACAATATCATGTCATCGCAAACAGGGACAGTTTAACTTCTTCCTTACTAATCTGGATGACTTTTATTTCTTTTCATTGTCTGATTGCCATGGCTAGGACCTACAATACTATGTTGAATAGAAGTGGGGAAAGTGGGCACCTTGTCTTGTTCCCTATCTTTGAGGAAAAGCTTTCAGCTTCTCACTGTTCAGTATGATGTTGGCTGTGGGTTTGTCATAAATGGCCTTTATTATGTTGAGGTACTTGTCCTCTATACCCGTTTTGTTGAGAGTTTTTATCATGAATAGATGTTGAATTTTATAGAATGCTTTTTCAGTGTCTGTTGAGATGATCATGAGGTTTTTGTTCTTCTTTTTGTTGATGTGGTGGATAATGTTGATGGATTTTCGAATGTTGTACCATCCTTGCATCCCTGGAATGAATCTTACTTGATCATGATGGGTGATCTTTTTTATGTATTTTTGAATTTGGTTTGCTAATATTTTGTCGAATATTTTTGCATCTATGGTCATCAGGGATATTGGTCTGTAATTTTCTTTTTTTGTGGTGTCTTTGCCTGGTTTTGGTACTAGAGTGATGCTAGCCTCATAGAATGAGTTTGGAAGTATTACCTCTTCTACTCTTAGGAAAACTTTAAGGAGGATGGGTATTAGGTCTTCACTATATGTTTGATAAAATTCACCAGTGAAATGATCTGGTCCAGGCATTTTGTTCTTGGGGAGCTTTTTGACTATAAATTCAACTTCATTGCTGGTAATTTTTCTGTTCAGATTTTCTGTTTCTTTCTGGGTCAGCCTTGGAAGGTTGTATTTTTCTAGAAATTTGTCCTTTTCTTCTAGGTTATACAGTTTGTTGACATACAATTTTTCATAGTATTCTCTAATACTTCTTTGTATTTCTGTGGTGTCCAGAGTGATTTTTCCTTTCTCATTTCAGATTCTGTTTATGTGTGTAGACTCTCTTTTTTTCTTGATAAGTCTGGCTAGGGGTTTATCTATTTTGTTTATTTTCTTGAAGAACCAGCTCTTGCTTTCATTGATTCTTTCTATTATTTTATTCTTTTCAATTTTATTTATTTCTGCTCTAATCTTTATTATGTCGCTCCTTCTACTGACTTTGGGCCTCATTTGTTCTTCTTTTTCTAGTTTCCTTAATTGTGAATTTAGAGTGTTCATATGGGATTGTTCTTCTTTCCTAAGGTACACCTGTATTGCAATATGCTTTCTTCTTAGCACGCACTTTGCTGCATCCCACAGATTTTGTGGTGTTGAATTATTGTTGTCATTTGTCTCCATATATTGCTTAATCTCTGTTTTTATTTGGTCATTGATCCATAGGTTATTTAGGAGCATGTTGTGAAGGCACCATGTGTTTCTGGGGTTTTTAATTTTCTTTGCATAATTTATTTCTAGTTTCGTACCTTTGTGGTCTGAGAAACTTGGATGGTAGACTTTCAATCTTTTAGAATTTACCGAGGCTCTTTTTATGGCATAGTATATGATCTATTATTGAAAATGTTTACATGTGCACTTGAAAAGAATGTATATTCTGCTGCTTTTGTGTGTAGAGTTCTGTAGATTTCTTTTAGGTCCATCTTTTCTAATATTTTTTCAATGCCTCTGTCTCCTTACTTATTTTCTGCCTGGTTGATCTGTCCTTCTGAGTGGAGTGTTGAAGTCTCCTAGAATGTATGCATTGCATTCTATTTTCCCTTTTAATTCTGTTAGTATTTGTTTCACATAAGTAGGTGCTCCTGTGTTGGGTGCATAGATATTTGTAATGGTTATGTCTTCTTGTTGGATTGACCCCTTTATCATTATGTAATGTCCTTCTTTGTCTCTTGTGACTTTCTTTGTTTTGAAGTCTGTTTTGTCTGAATACAAGTACTGCACATCCTGCTTTTTATTCCTTTTAGTTGCATGAAATATATTTTTCCATATCTTCCCTTTTAGTCTGTGTATTCCTTTGGATTTAAATTGAGTCTCTTGTAGGCAGCATATAAATGGGTCTTGCAGTTTTATTCATTTAGTTACTCTATCTCTTTTGATTGGTGCATTCAGGCCATTTACATTTAGGATCATTATCGATAGGTATGTACTTACTGCCATTGCAGGCTTTAGATTTGGTGTTACCAAAGGTTCAAAGTTGACTTTCTTACTATCTAAGAGTCTAACTTAACTCACTTAATATGCTATTACAAACACAATCTAAAGATTTTTTTTTCTCCTTTTTCTTCCTCCTCCACTCTTTATATACTAGGTATCATATTCTGTACTCTTTGTCTATCCCTTGATTGACTTTGGGGATAGTTAATTTAATTTTGCATTTCCTTAGCAAGTAGCTGTTCTACTTTTTTACTGTGGTTTTATTACCTCTGGCGACAGCTATTCAACCTTAGAAACACTTCCATCTATAGCAGTCCCTCCAAAAAATACTGTAGAGACGGTTTGTGGGAGGTAAATTCTCTCAGCTTTTGCTTATCTGGAAATTGTTTAATTCCTCCTTTAAATTTAAATGATAATCTTGCCAGATAAAGTAATATTGGTTTGAGGCCCTTCTGCTTCATTGCATTAAATACATCATGCCCCTCCCTTCTGGCCTGTAAGTTTTCTGCTGAGAAGTCTGATGTTAGCCTGATGGGCTTTCCTTTGTATGTGATCTTATTTTTCTCTCTGGCTGCTTTTAATAGTCTGTCCTTATCCTTAATCATTGCCATTTTATTTACTATATGTCTTGATGTTGTCTTCCTTGGGTCTCTTTTGTTAGGAGATCTGTGCACCTCCATGGCCTGAGAGACTACCTGCTTCCCCAGATAAGGGAAATTTTCAGCAATTTCCTCCTCAAAGACACCTTCTATCCCTTTTTCTCTCTCTTCTTCTTCTGGTACCCCTATAATGCAAATATTGTTCTGTTTGGATTGGCCACACAGTTGTCTCAATATTCTTTCATTCTTAGAGATCCTTTTTTCTCTTTGTGCCTCAGCTTCTTTATACTTCTCTTCTCTAATTTCTATTTCATTTATTGTCTCCTCCACCATATCTAATCTGCTTTTAATACCCTCCATTGTTCTCTTCAATGATTGGATCTCTGACTGGAATTCATTCCTGAGTCCTTGAATATTTTTCTGTACCTCCATAAAAATGTTAATGATTTTTATTTTGAAATCCCTTTCAAGAAGATTCATGAGTTCAATTTCAGTTGAGTCTTTCTCAGGTGTTGCATTCATAATTTTACTTTGAACCAGGAGTCTTTGGTGTTTGATATTTGTATATGGTGCTCTCTAGTGCCCAGGAGCTCTACTCTCTGTAGCTTCTCAGCCCCTGAAGCAATATCAGGGGTCACAAGGGGGTGGTATTGGTTCCTGGGGGGAGGAAAGAGCTGTTTCCTGCTTCCAGGCTACTATGTCTGCCTCTACTCTCAGAACAGTGGGAAAAGAACACAGGTATAAGCATCTATGCTTTGCATTTATAGTTGCTGCAGATGGGGCTTCCCTCTGGTTGACTTAATGCCAGGGTAGTATTTGCCAATTTTTGAGCCAGGTGGGGCTGGCTGGGAGAAAGGCTCAGTAGGCTGCATATCATGGAGGGGGTCCTTCAAGCTGTGTAGACAGCCAGTGGCCTGGAGCACCTGAAGATCAAGAAAGTTCCCAACCTGCTGGGCAGAGAATACCTGGAGAATTTTGTCCACCTGTCCTTTCTCCTGAGCATTAAGCTCTGTGAAATCCTTGCCCCTTTAGCAGCCCTCTTGCTGTTAGGAAGTCTCTCAGACTGCTCACCTTTCTTTTTTCCTAGAGCAGCCAGTTATGGATCCCTGCTTTCCACAAGCGGCTGGAATCTCAGTGTCTCCAGGAATTCTGCCTGTCTTAGCTTTTAACCCCCTAATCATGAGAGTATCATGAAATCACCATGAAATATAGGTTTGTGCTCCCAGGGCAGATCTCCAGAGTTAGGTATTCAGCAGTCTCAGGCCTCTACTCCCTCCCTGCTTCGTTTCTCTTACTCTTGCCAGTGAACTAGGGTGGGGGAAAGGCTTGGGTCCCACTGGGCCACGGCTTTGGTATGTTACCCTGTTCTGTGAGGTTTATTCTTTTCTCCAGGTGTATGCAGTTTGGCGCAGTCCTCTTTCCAGTTGCTCTTTCAGGATTAGTTGTATTAATTATATTTTCATATTATATGCGGTTTTAGGAAGAAGCCTCTGTCTCACCTCTCACGCTGCCATATTTTATCTTCTCCACCTGCCCATCACTCTTAAGTGAAACTTTCATTCAGGAGGAGACATGGCATGATCAGCAGGGACTCAAGTTCATTAGAGAAACCAAAGGACCATCTTTATGCATTTAAAATAATTCACTGTGCTTTGAAGAGGAACAAGAGATAAATCTGACAATACTGTAATGTAAATTCCTTAATCAAATCAAGTATGTTTCTTAGTTTAATTCATGTATAAACCTTGTGTCTTGGAAAAGATAGGTAGCCTCATATTAATATAGATCTTGTATTTTATGTTTTTATATATTCTGCACTATACTTACTGCAATATAAGGAAATCAGTATGTAAACTATTGAGTAATTTGTTAATTGAACTCTTTCATTTCAGAATTAATCTAAAAAAACACACTTCTAAGATTTGATGTTGTTAGTGAGTATTTGATGGAGAATGAATAAAAAAGAGGGTGTTTTATAAATCACTTACACAACTATTTTAATTATAAACTCTTTGTATACAATTTAACAGATTCTTCTTCTCAAGTTATAGAAGTTTTGTAAAATTAATTTAAAATATTTCAGAGATGCAAATTTTTAAAAATGAGCTATATTATATTAGTTAAATATGCTTAGGCAGTCTGGTCTTCATTAATTTGAAAAGAGGAGCTGAGGTTTCACACATAAAATAAAATAGCAATTTAAAAAGTACAATTATGATTTAATAACGACTTTTTTGCTGCTTTTGGATAATACATAAAGCAAAAATGCATCTGACCTTATGTTTTCACACATAAATGCACTTTTAATTAAGATAATATCATCCTTTCACAACAGATTATTTCTAGAACCATTCAGTTAAATAAAATTATTATGTAAAAATTTTTATAGCACTAACTGAAGGTCAACAGTTCTTCATAGATATGTGCTAAGGAAAGGTTTGTGATTGTGTTTCCCTCTGGTAATGGCACTGGGGCAAATAAGTGCCAAATTTTTTAATGTGCTATCTGCATTTTGAAATAAATCAGTGAAACTTATTTCATTATACAAAGTCTATAATTATTAAATTTTAGAAAATTTCTTCCAATTCTGTTGGAATCTTTTAAATAAAATAAAATAGAGAGCAAACACATGGACTGTGCCATACAAAAAAATAAAACAAAATAAAAATGTAATTTACCCTGTTTATCTATACCAGATAAATAATAAGCAAAAAGATTAACTACAGTTAAATATTTTATGTAAAGAATATTCATTGGAGTTTCACTTCCTTTTGTTGCAGTACCACTAAATTACCTATCAGTAGTATTAACAAATGAAGTAATTTTTTACCTTCAAAAGACTGTGAGAAAGATAATACTTTAGGTAACAGTGTAAATTAAGTAACTGATAATTTACTAATTACTAATAAATTACTAATCTAAAAAGAAAGAATTGAATTAGGAAAGTCTTGAAGCAATCAATAGAGTCAAAGAAATCTAGTTTACTTTTTGGCTTATTGGTTTACTTTATTACAATTTTTCCTTATTTTAATTTTTTCTGTTTTAAATAAGTTCATTGCAAAGCATGCATCATATAGTAAGTGGCCCATCCCATAGTTATAACTGTTTCAGTGGGTTGGAGTGCACGTAGACCATCTCTTTGCTTGACTGTGGGAGGAAACCTTCTATTCATGGGAGACCAATGCTTGCTATTGAAGCTGATCATGCTCTGTTCCTTCTCAGTGAGAGAAAGTATTGTTCCATACAGTGCCTGTGTGAGCTTATCTTTCTTGGATACCTAATGCAAGCAAATCAAGGAGTAAGTTGACATCTGGTGATTCCAGGTCCTTGTGACAGACATTATTATGCTATTTGCAATGTTCTGTACCATGGGAGTACTCCCCCCAGATGTGGTAATAGGTGTCACTTGCTTGACAATATTCATCAATTGATTCAAATTCTGTCTAGTAAATCAGTCATCTCTTCTTTTTTTGTACCATTTCCAATACAGTCTACTAGGTTTCTCTAGAGCTCTTAGATTGTATCTAGAGCTTCTCATTCAGTTTTTCTGCCTTATTTATTTTTGCAATAACATCTTGAATGGCTATAGGCAATAGTATTGCTATTTTAGAGTAAGTTTCCTCCTCTTTATCAGGCTCTAAATCTAGATTAAGGTAGACATAGAGATGTGAAAAAGAGGAGAAGGATGTTGACAAAATTGTTTTACTATTAAAAAATCTTAGTAGTAAATTTACTATTTCTGCCTCTTGCTGGGGCTTTGGTTATCATAATGAAGGTAACATACAAATTACAAAAATATGCCGTCTGATCATATTAATTACAAAATTGTACTCCTCTACCCCACCCAAAGACAAATTCCAAAAATGTGCTTCTTCCTCTGAAACGAGGCGGCTCTGCCCCATGTTGCAAAAGCTGGTTGAACAATTTTACTTGAAAGCTTTGTGCTTTACTCTTCCATATCTCCTCTCCAATTCATTATGCTGGCTCTGGCTATGTAGGATTGGGTGTGGAGGGGATGGAAAAACTCTTACTTAACCAATGCACTTGTAATCTAGTGCTGCTCCCTCTAGAAATGATACATAGACACTAAATTCTTCCCTTGTGGTGGTACAATGCACAGGTTTTAGAAACTCGTACAAGGACATTTGACTTCCCTTAGTCTCTACATCTTTCTACAAGTCACATTTACCAAGCTAGGAAATCTTGGGTGAAACACCCTGAAGATACTTGCACCCATTTACTGTTCATGGGTCAAAATGGCCATCTGGCAAACTTAGACATGCTTTCCACAGTGCATCTGAACAGTGCTTCCGTTACAGTACTCTGAAACAACCTTCATAGTGGCTGATGCCAGGGCCATTGGGGCAATCTTTTCCTGCCTGGAAACCATCCTGCTGTCTGCCCATGTTTAAGGACTCATTTATCTTGTGGTGATGAAGAAGAGCACCAACATTTTAAGCTACATGGAAATTAGAGAGTGGGAGAAGGTTGCACAGCACGCCAGCAACTCTCTTCAAGGAATCCTCTTTATTGAGTATCTTGCCCAGTCGTATCTGCTTCTCTTCTTACCATAGAGCAGTGCTTTCCAACAGAGCTTTCTGCAAAAATGGAAATGTTCTTTGCACTCTGTAATGTGGCTGTCACGAGCCACACATAGCTACTGAGCACTTGAAACTGAACAGCTGCATGACTGAAAAACAGAATTTAAAAGTTTCTTTTCTTTTAAATAATGATGAAAATTTCCACACATAGTAACTACCATAAGAGAAAGGGAAACCTCAAGATTTTTGGGCTGGGGCACACATGACATAATTAAATTGTCTTATATCTTGTCTTTCTTTAGAAAGTGAGACGACTTAGAAAATACTGTCCTTAGTTTTGGGGCTTCAAATGAAAGTTTAAATAGTAAAAGTTCCTACTTACCTTCCTTCCCAAATATTACTAAATAATTCTATGAATCTATTGAGATAATCATAATTTTTTCTCTGTTTTTATTTTAAGGTGTTAGTTTATATGGATTTCCTAAAGTAAACTAGCTTTGGATTCTAGGATTCTAGGGACACACTTTATAAATGATTCAGTATTTTAATACACTGCTAAATGTGATTTAAGATTTTTGCATATATGCTCATGAGCAAGATAATTTATCATTTTTTTCTTTACATACTCTCCTTGACCACTTTAGGGTATAATAGCCATGTTAAATTAGTTGGGCTTATCTCCTCTATAAAGGTTTGATAAAAATCATGTGTTCCTTATTTCTTTTTGTCAGGAAGAGTATTAAATACTTGATCAACTAATTTAATGATGATTGTTCATTTAGAGTTTTATATTTTAGTCAATTCCATTAAATCCTAATTGTTAAGAAAACAATTCATTGGCATTAAATCATCCATATTTTTCTTTTGAGTCTTCCACTTATATATTTCAGGTCATGCCTTTACTTTCAATCACATCTCTGTTGATAATGATAATGCTTTGCAATCACGGGAACTAATTCTGGAACTTCTGTGATATCAAAAGTTTATTCAATAAAAACTTACCATTATTTCTTACATTCCATCTCCTTTTGTTTCATAGTAAGTATTTTTTTGTCAGGAAGAACAGCACTTATATTAAAACTCAGACTTTAAATAAACAAGTAACCATAAGAGGCCCTTTGAGTGACAGCCTAACAGTTGTTTTGAAGCCCTAAACTCTAAGTTTTAGTTTGGAAAGTGGGCAGCAACCAAAAGGCCACAAGATAGAATTTATGAAATTTAAGTACTACTTAGAAACAATCACATATCTCTTGACCCTGATTCTACTATTTCATCCTTTAAGTCTAGATCATTATCTGTACTCTCTAAAGCTGTTGTATTTGTCATTTCATCAGAATTTAAGCCCCACAGTGTATTAGCTCTAAGTTGCATGTTCTCATGGTTGGATGTCTAAGTTTTCTAATACTATTGCTTCTGTCAATTTTTTCCTTTTGCCTATAATATATTTAACTAAGCTAGAATTTGAGAAACTAGTACTACATATGAAAGGCTGTGTAACCAGTCCTGAAAAGAAAAATAATATGTAGACTCTCCTCTCATTAATCTTACTGCCATTGTTCTAAAAGTATTGTCTACCACATGAAACTGTTTAATCAGTATTATTACACTGTTTAGAATTTTATCATTCTGAATTTTGGAGATATTGTACTTAATACAATTTCCTTAACTGTCATGCTCAAAGTATGTATTTTCATTTTTCGTGTACAAGTACACACACACACACACGGAAATTCACAGGTTCTTTACAATGTAGTGAACCTTGTTAGACTTAATAAAGGTAAAATTTGGTTATCTGCAATTAGAAAGTAAACATTCGATAAGTTAAGGTCCTTTCTCAATGTTTCTATGCCATGAATGTAAAATAGCAGATATCAGTGTACATTGATAAAAAATGGTTTAAAACACTACAAATAATGGCCTTACAGATTTTGAGATCCTGATTTTCATGTGGACTATGTGTCAGAGAAAAACTTTTAGTCCAGAAACAGCATGAAGTGTATGTACAGAAAGAAATAAATATCATATTCCCAACTTCCTGCTTATGATTTCAGTGCTTCCTGGGACTTGCAAGCTTCCTTTGTGGAACTCTGTGAGACACCAGTATATTCTCACTGCAGCTGACCTTTTGCTGGAGCTAATTGCAACTGGTTTCTTTCTTTTGCACCCCAAAGTTTCTCAACTAAAACAATTCACCACTAAGACAAAATTAGAATTAAGATGAATAGTTCTACCTGTTTAAAATATTGGTTATAGAAAGTAAATGACAATTTTATTCTATTGCTAATTTCTCATCTCTGTAAGAATATTTATGGGACTTCAGCTAGTGAGGCAAAATCTGAACTGTGAAACATATACCGTTACTGATATATCACCTATTTAAAGTAAATGTAGCATAATCTAAGTGGGAGAATATAATGAAACATGTATCTAAAAGGCACTATTAGAGAAATAGGGGATCTTTTTATTATGAATGTGATTCAGAACAGGTATTTCCAGAAAGTAGTTTCTCATGATTCAGATTGCGAAAGAGCTAGCCACAGAAAATGGCATGTCTCTGTTAAGATTGTGTAGTTTCTCAGACAAAGGCCTTTGAAGAATTACAATACTAATATTTCTCTATTGAGGACCTACAAAATTCTCTCAGTGCAGACTTATTGACTTAAAAAAATGCTGTCCTCAGGAATCTGTAACTTCTCCAAAAAACAGTTGGGCTCTGAATGATGAAAACTACTGAAAAGTTAAGACTCTAAACACCAAAGGGCAAAGAAATTTATGATTGATAGTGGTTCAGATAATAATAGCTGATGTTTTTTAGTGTTTGCTTTATATTGTTCTAAGTGCTTTAGATATAATCATTTTTTCAATCACATAGCAACTATATGAGACTTGTTATCATCCCTAAGAAATAAAGTTATGGCAAGTGACAGGTCCAGGATCACCTAGTCTGAAAGTGGAAGAGCAGGGATTTGAAAGCAGAAGGTCTTGCTGCAGAGGGTGGTCACCAAATGTGACTTTGCTTTCTGACTGCTACGCCAGAATAGTCATGAGATTAAGTAAGCAAGCATGAAAAATAGCTTCCGACAGTATGTATGTTCACCAATCTTGTTGCATTTGTACTTTTGTCCTTTACCTCCATGATAAATGCTGCCATGACAGATAAGGTACTCAAACCTGCAGTTACATATGCACTATAATTTGATATATTCCTTTCATAAATATTTATTGAGCACCTCATCAAAAGCTAATCACTGTGCAGGGCACAACACGATATAAAACAGACTGTATTCCAGAAGCTTCTAATGAAAAGAGGGTGAGATAGTAAACTGAATTACAGAATCAAGCATCCATGAAAGGCAGAAACAATGGTTGCTAGACTCACATAGATGTGAGGGACAGTCACTGAACTAGACTGGTCAGACAGGGTTTCTGCAAGGACCTGGGATTTTCCCTAACATGTGAAGAACTTGTCTTTGTCTCTGATAACTTGGTCCAAAATGACGTTTGAATTTAGTTCATTGAAGCATTCTAACTCACTTTTGCTAGGTAATTCTCCTAAATGGCACATGAGGTGTTATTCTACAATAGAGGAACAGCAGGTGTTAGGGTTAGCTTACATAAAGTTTTCAGTTGTGACCTTTTCCAGGAATATAACTGACGGATTATCAACAAAGAAAACTCAATTATTTGGTTACCAGAAAAAAATGGGTATGAACTCTTGAAATGGGTGGAACTTGCGCAGAATTTTCCAATCCAAGAACATGATCAAATTAACTGGCATCTTTTTAAAATATATGTGTATATATATATATATATATATACACACACACACACACATATTTATTTATTTATTTATTTATTTATTCTGATATCATTAATGTACAATTACTTGAACATTATGGTTACTAGACTCCCCCTATTATCAAGTCCCCCCCCCACATACCGTACAGTTACAGTCACTGTCCATCCATGTAGTAAGATGCTATAGAATCATTACTTGTCTTCGCTGTATATACTGCCTTACCCATATCCCCACCCACCTACATTATGTGTGCTAATCGTAATGCCTCGTTTTCCCCCTTATCTCTCCCTTCCCACCCATGCTCCCCAATCCCTTTCCCTTTGGTAACTGCTGGTTCATTCTTGGTTTCCGTGAGTCTGCTGCTGTTTTGTTACTTCAGTTTTTGCTTTGTCATTATACTCCACAGATAAGTGAAATCATTTGATACTTGTCTTTCTTCACCTGGCTTATTTCACTGAGCATAATACCCTCTAGCTCCATCCATGTTGTTGCAAATGGTAGGATATGTTTTCTTCTTATGGCTGAATAATATTCCATTGTATATATGTACCACATCTTCTTTATCCATTCATCTACTGATGGACACTTAGGTTGCTTCTGTTTCTTGGCTATTGTAAAAAGTGCTGCGATAAACATAGGGGTACATATGTCTTTTTCAAACTGGGCTGCTGCATTCTTAGGCTATATTCCTAAGAGTGTAATTTCTGGGTCAAATGGTATTTCTATTTTGAGCTTTTTGAGGAACCTTCATACTGCTTTCCACAGTAGTTGAACTAGTTTACATTCCCACCAACAGTGTAGGAGGGTTCCCCTTTCTCCACATCTTTGCCAACATTTGTTGTTGTTTGTCTTTTGGATGTTGGCCAATGTAACTGGTGTGAGGTGATATCTCATTGTGGTTTTCATTTGCATTTATCTGATGATTAGCAGTGTGGAGCATCTTTTCATGTGTCTGTTGGCCATCTGAATTTCTTCCTTGGAGAAGTGTCTATTCAGATCCTGTGCCCATTATTTTATTGCATTATTTGCTTTTTGTTTGTTGAGGAGAGTGAGCTCTTTATGTATTTTGGATGTAAACCCTTTATCAGATCTGTCATTTAAGAATATATTCTCCCTTATTGTAGGATGCTTTTTTGTTCTACAGATGGTATCCTTTACTGTACAGAAGCTTTACTTTTTTGAGAGGGCATCTATCATATTTATTGATCATATGGTTTTTAACAACAATAAAATTCTGTATAGGGGACTCAATGCACAATCATTAATCAACCCAATGCCTAATTCTCAACAGTCTCCAATCTTCTGAAGCATAACAAACAAGTTCTTACATGGTGAACAAGTTATTACATAGTGAATAAGTTCTTACATGGTGAACAGTGCAAGGGCAGTCATCACAGAAACTTTCGGTTTTGATCACGCATCATGAACTATAAACAATCAGGTCAATTATGATTATTTGTTTGATTTTTATACTTGATTTATATGTGAATCCCACATTTCTCCATTATTATTATTATTATTATTATTTTTAATAAAATGCTGAAGTGGTAGGTAGATGCAAGATAAAGGTAGAAAACATAGTTTAGTGCTTTAAGAGGGCAAATGTAGATGATCAGGTGTGTGCCTATAGACTAAGTATTAATCCAAGCTAGACAAGGGCAACAAAACATCCACGGATGCAGAAGATTTCTCTCAAAACAGGGGGGTGAGGTTCTAAGCCTCACCACTGTTGATCTCCAATTTCTCACCTGATGGCCCCCCTGCGACTGTGCCTGTCTTAGGTTGTTCCTCCCTTGAGGAATCTTACCCATCTCTGGCTAACCAGTCATCTTCTGGGACCATACAGGGAAATGTAACGTTGGTAAGTGAGAGAGAAGCAATATTGTATGAAAAGGTTAGCTTTTTACTTCTTTGTAGATTTATGCCCTATGGCTTCTATGCCCAGCATTTGTCTTGAGGTATCTTTACCACTTGGAAGAATTATGATACTCCATAATTTCGATATGAGGCACGAATTCTACTTAGGGGTTGTAATTATGAAAGAAGAAGAGAAGCTATAGAAGTAGCAGACAGAAGAAAACATGGGAAGATTGATTATTTCTTTGACATAACTTCTTGTAGTGCAACATAAGCATGTATAGGTTTTAAACTACTAATTAAATTGTGTGCACACATTAACATAATAGGAATACAGCTACATAACCAAAGCAGACCTACAATAACCAGCCATATCCAGTGAAACCAAAAAAAACAGTTAGGCACCCTAGGCATTTGTGAAAACTTATCAATGATATGGATATTGTCTAACTGAATTTGAATATTTTGAGAAAAATCAGACAAATTAAAACAACACATTCCTGGGAATTGTACACATCCCATATGTTCTTTTAACAGTAGATAGTCTATAGTGACAAGATTTTGGAGCACTGCAACTTGCACTTCTCCTAATTCTTGGTTGAGTTCCAACAGTATAGATCCAGTCAAATTTGTTGTTTTACTCTATGCACAGGCCAGCTTAGATGTCTCCTTCTTCATTCCAATGGCAAGTCCAGGAACAGGTGGGATGAATGCAGCTACAACTGCAACAGCACAAGGATCTTTGTTGAAGTTTTTTGATGATCATCTTCTGGAATGACCCTTCCAGAGAATGTTGATGTTGGAAGTTCTTCTTCATATTGTATCTTAATTCATTTTCTGGGTAGCCAAATTAGGCTTTGATCCTCTGTATAAACACAAACAAACCCTTTGCCCACACTTTCATATGCCCTTTATACCATTGTGAAGAACTTATTGGAGATCACCACACAGGAACTGCCTTTTTTTTTTAAGAGAAAGGAATATTATCAGAAAAATGTACTTCCATAGCTGATCATCTGACACTCTTTAAATGATCAAAATTAAGGATATTTAAAGCATGCATTAATCAGTAAATTGCAGTTAGTTTTAACCTATCAGGCAGTAATCCCCCTTTGTTTTCTCCTTTCTTTTTCTGTTATCACTAATCTACAATTACATGAAGAATATTATGTTTACTAGGCACTCCCCTATACCAAGTCCCTCCCATAAACCCCATTACAGTCACTGTCCATCAGCATACGAAAATGTTGTATAATCACTACTTGTCTTCTCCGTGTTGTACAGCCCTCCCCTTTCTCCCACCCTCCCATTATGTATGCTAATCATAATACCCCCTTTCTTCTTCCCACACCTTATCTCTCCCTACCCACCCATCCTCTCCAGTCCCTTTCCCTTTGGTACCTGTTATTCTATTATTGGGTTATGTAATTCTGCTGCTGTTTTGTTCCTTCAGTTTTCCCTTTGTTCTTAGACTCCACAGATGAGTGAAATCATTTGGTATTTCTCTTTCTCCGCTTGGCTTATTTCACTGAGCCTAATACCCTCTAGCTCCATCCATGTTGTTGCAAATGGTAGGATTTGTTTTCTTCTTATGGCTGAATAATATTCCATTGTGTATAGGTATCACATCTTCTTTATCCATTCATCTACTGATGGACACTTAGGTTGCTTCCAATTCTTGGCTATTGTAAATAGTGCTGCAATAAACATAGGGGTGCATCTGTCTTTTTTAAACTTGAGTGCTGTGTTCTTAGGGTAAATTCCTAGGAGTGGAATTCCTGGGTCAAATGGCAAGTTTATTTTGAGCATTTTGAGGAACCTCCATACTGCTTTCCACAATGGTTGAACTAATTTACATTCCCAACAGCAGTGTAGGAGGGTTCCCCTTTCTCCACAACCTCGCCAACATTTGTCGTTGTTTGTCTTTTGGATGGTAGCCATCCTTACTGGTGTGAGGTGATACCTCTTTGTGGTTTTAACTTGCATTTCTCTGATAATTAGCGATGTGGAGCATCTTTTCATGTGTCTGTTGGCCATCTGAATTTCTTTTTTGGAGAACTGTCTATTCAGTTCCTCTGCCCATTTTTTAATTGGATTATTTGTTTTTTGTTTGTTGAGGTGGGTGAGCTCTTTATATATTTTGGATGACAAGCCTTTATCAGATCGGTCATTTACAAATATATTCTCCCATACTGTAGGGTACCTTTTTGTTCTTTTGATTGTGTCTTTTTCTGTACAGAAGCTTTTTATCTTAATATATTCCCACTTGTTCATTTTTGCTCTTGTTTTCCTCGCCCGGGGAGATATGTTCAAGAAGAGGTCACTCATGTTTATGTCTAAGAGATTTTTGCCTATGTTTTTTTTCTAAGAGTTTTATGGTTTCGTGACTTACATTCATGTCTTTGATCCGTTTTGAATTTACTGTTGTGTATGGGGTTAGACAATGGTCCAGTTTCATTCTCCTACATGTAGCTGTCCAGTTTTGCCAGCACCATCTGTTGAAGAGACTGTCATTTCGCCATTGTATGTCCATGGCTCCTTTATCAAATATTAATTGACCATATATGTTTGGGTTAATGTTTGGAGTCTCTAATCTGTTCCACTGCTCTGTGGCTCTGTTCTTGTGCCAGTACCAGATTGTCTTGATTACTATGGCTTTGTAGTATAGCTTGAAGTTGGGGAGTGAGATCCCCCCTACTTTATTCTTCTTTCTCAGGATTGCTTTGGCTATTCGGGGTCTTTGGTGTTTCCATATGAATTTTTAAACTATTTATTCCAGTTCGTTGAAGAATGTTGCTGGTAATTTGATAGGGATTGCATCAAATCTGTGTATTGCTTTGGGCAGGATGGCCATTTTGACGGTATTAATTCTTCCTAGTGACGAGCATGGGATAAGTTTCCATTTGTTAGTGTCCCCTTTAATTTCTCTTAAGAGTGACTTGAAGTTCTCAGGGTATAGGTCTTTCACTTCTTTGGTTACGTTTATTCCTAGGTATTTTATTCTTTTTGATGCAATTGTGAATGGAGTTGTTTCCTGATTTCTCTTTCAATTTGTTCGTTGTTAGAGTATAGGAAAGCCACAGATTTCTGTGTGTTAAATTTGTACCTGCAACTTTTCTGTATTCTGATATCAGTTCTAGTAGTTTTGGAGTGGATTTTTTAAGGTTATTTATGTACAATACCATGTCATCTGCAAATAGTGACAGTTCAACTTCTTCTTTACCAATCTGGATTCGTTGTATTTATGTGTTTTGTCTGATAGCAGTGGCTAGGACCTCCAGTACTATGCTAAATAACAGTGGGGTGATTCGGCATCCCTGTCTTGTTCCCGATCTCAGAGGAAAAGCTTTGAGCTTCTCACTGTTCAGTATAATGTTGGCTGTGGGTTTATCATATATGGCATTTATAATGTTGAGGTACTTGCCCTCTATTCCCATTTTGCTGAGAGTTTTATCATGAATGGATGTTGAATTTTTTCAAATGATTTCTCAGCATCTATGAAGATGATCATGTGGTTTTTGTCTTTCTTTTTGTTGATGTGGTGGATGATGTTGATGGATTTTCGAATGTTGTAACATCCTTGCATCCCTGGGATGAATCCCACTTGGTCATGGTGTATGATCCTTCTGGTATATTTTTGAATTTGGTTTGCTAATATTTTATTGAGTATTTTTGCATCTACACTCATCAGGGATATTGGTCTGTAATTTTCTTTTTTGGTGGGGTCTTTGCCTGGTTTTGTTATTAGAGTGATGTTGGCCTCATAGAATGAGTTTGGGAGCATTCCCTCCTCTTCTATTTTTTGGAAAGCTTTAAGGAGAATGGGTATTATGTCTTCTCTGTGTGTGTGATAAAATTCCAAGGTAAATCCATCCAGCCCGGGGGTTTTGTTCTTTGGTTGTTTTTTAATTACCATTTCAATTTCATTGCTCGCAATTAGTTTGTTTAACTTTCGTGTTTATTCCTTGGGCAGTCTTGGAAGGTTGTATTTTTCTAGGAAGTTGTCCATTTATTCTAGGTTTTCCAGCTTGTTGGCATATAGGTTTTCATAGTAGTCTTTAATAATTCTTTGTATTTCTGTGGAGTCTGTCGTGATTTTTCCGTTCTCATTTGTGATTCTGTTGATTTGTGTTGATTCTCTTTTTCTCTTAATAAGTTTGGATAGAGGCTTATGTATTTTGTTTATTTTCTCAAAGAACCAGCTCTTGGTTTCATTAATTTTTGTCATTGTTTTATTCTTCTCAATTTTGTTTATTTCTTCTCTGATCTTTTTTATGTCCCTCCTTCTGCTGACTTTATGCTTCATTTGTTCTTCTTTTTACAGTTTCGATAATTGTGATGTTAGACTATTCATTTGGGATTGTTCTTCCATCTGCAAGTGTGCCTGGATCGCTATATACTTTCCTCTTAAGACTGCTTTTGCTGCATCCCACAGAAGTTGGGGCTTTGTGTTGTTGTTGTCATTTGTTTCCATATATTCCTTGATCTCAATTTTAATTTGTTTGTTGACCCATTGATTATTTAGGAGCATGTTGTTAAGCCTCCATGTGTTTGTGAGCCTTTTTGCTTTCTTTATACAATTTATTTCTAGTTTTATATGTTTGTGGTCTGAAAACTTGTTTGGTAGAATTTCAATGTTTTTTAATTTACTGAGGCTCTTTTTGTGAGCTAGTATGTGGTCTATTCTGGAGAATGTTCCATGTTCACTTGAGAAGAATATATATCCTTTTGCTTTTGGATGTAGAGTTCTATAGATGTCTATTAGGTCCATCTGTTCTACTGTGTTGTTCAGTGCCTCCGTGTCCTTACTTACTTTCTGATCAGTGGATCTATCCTTTGGGGTGAGTGGCGTGTTGAATTCTCCTAAAATAAATGCATTGCAGTCTATTTCCCCCTTTAGTTCTGTCGGTATTTGTTTCACACATGCTGGTGCTCCTGTGTTTGGTGCATATATATTTGTAATGGTTATATCCTCTTGTTGGACTGAGCCCTTTATCATCATGTAATGTCCTTCTTTATCTCTTGTTGCTTTCTTTGTTTTGAAGTCTATTTTGTCTGATATTAGTCCTGCAACCCCTGCTTTCTTCTCTCTGTTGTTTGCCTGAAATATGTTTTCCATCCTTTGACTTTTAGTCTGTGCATGTCTTTGGGTTTGAGGTGAGTTTCTTGTAAGCAGCATATAGATGGGTCTTGCTTTTTTATCCATTCTATTACTCTGTGTCTTTTGATTGGTGCATTTAGTGCATTTACATTTAGGGTGACAATTGAAATATATGTACTTATTGCCATTGCAGGCTTTAGATTCTTGGTTACCAAAGGTTCAAGGTTAGCCTCTTTAGTATCTTACTGCCTAACTTAGCTCGCTTATTGAGGTGTTATATACACTGTCTGGAGATTCTTTTCTTCTTTCCCTTCTTATTCCTCCTCCTCCTTTCTTTATATGTTGGTTTAATATTCCGTGCTCTTTCATGTTTCCTTTAACTGCTTTTAGTGGTTGTTGATTTTTTTTTTTTGCCTTTAGTTAGTATTTGGTTGGTCTTCTTTCTTTGCTGTGATTTTATTTTCTCTGTTGACATCTGTTAGTTTTTAGGAGTGCTCCCATCTTGAACAGTCCCTGTAAGATACCCTGTAGAGGTGGTTTGTGGGAGGCAAATTCCCTCAACTTTTGCTTGTCTGGGAATTGTTTAATCCCTCCATCATATTTAAATGATAATCATGCTGGATACAGTATCCTTGGTTCAAGGTCCTTCTGTTTCATTGCATTAAATATATCATGCCATTCTCTTCTGGCCTGTAAGGTTTCTGTTGAGAAGTCTGATGATAGCCTGATGGGTTTTCCTTTATAGTTGACCTTTTTGTCTCTAGCTGCCTTTAAAACTCTTTCCCTGTCCTTGATCTTTGCCATTTTAATTATTTTGTGTCTCGTTGTTGTCTTCCTTGGACCTTTCTGTTGGGGGTTCTGTGTATTTCTGTGGTCTGTTCGATTATTTTGTCCCCCAGTTTGGGGAAGTTTTCAGGAATTACTTCTTCCAAGATACTTTCCATCCCTTTTCCTCTCTCTTCTTCTTCTGGTACCCCTATAATACCGATATTTTTCCTTTTGCATTGGTCACACATGTCTCTTAATATTGTTTCATTCGTGGAGATCCTTTTATCTCTCTCTATGTCAGCTTCTATGCGTTCCTGTTCTCTGGTTTCTATTCCATCAATAGCCTCTTGCATCTTATCCATTCTGATCATAAATCCTTCCAGATTTTCTTTCATTTCTATAATCTCTTTCCGGGCATCTGTAATCTCCCTCCTGACTGCATTCCTTAGCTCTTGTATATTTCTCTGCATCTCTGTCAGCATGTTTATGATTTTTATTTTGAATTCTTTTTCAAGAAGACTGGTTAGGTCTGTCTCCTTCTCTGTTGTTGTCTCTGTGATCTTTGTCTGCCTGTAATTTTGCCTTTTCATGGTGATATAGATAGTTTGCAGAGCCAGCACGAGTGACAGCTGGAAGGAATTCCCTTCTTGTTGGTTTGTGGGGGGGGGTCTGGGGGAACAACATCCTCTATTGGCTTGTGTTGGGCAGCTGTGTGCAGAAAGGGCTTCTGATTCTTGACCGGCTGCTATGGAGTTTATCTCCGCTGTTGCTGTGGGCGTGGCCTGCCTTGGGCTGCTCCTCTGAAATGGTGGAGCTGCATTGGAGGGTGAACGGCCTGGAGGCTATTTATCTCCGTGAGGGACCTCCATGCTCCCTGCTGCCCAGAGGGTTAGAGTGCCCAGAGATCCCCAGATTCCCTGCTGCTGTACTAAGTGTCCCAGGATGTTTCTGTCCAGTTTTGGGGTCCCTGTCCCTTTAAGACTTTCAAAAAGCAGTCACAAAATAAATAAATAAATAAATAATTTAATAAATAAAAAATTAAAATTAAAAATCCGCTCACTTATCTTTGTCCCCTGGAGCCGGCCTCAGGAACCCACTCACAGGTCTTGCTGTCCTGTTTCTCTAGTATCCTGGACCCCACGCATACACTGTGTCTGTGCTATGGTCTGGATGGCTGTGGCTTTGTGTTTAGCAGTCCTGGGCTCCCTCTCCCTCCCCACTCCGACTCCTCTCTTCCCGCAGGGAGCTGGGGGGAGGGGTGCTTGGGTCCCGCTGGGCTGGGGCTTGTATCTTACCCCCTTCGGGAGGTGCCGAATTCTCACAGGTGTGGATGTGGTCTGGATGTTGTCCTGTGTCCTCTGGTCTGTATTCTAGGAAGAATTTTCTTTGTTATATTTTCATAAATATATGTGGTTTTGGGAGGAGATTTCCATTGCTCTAATCACGCTGCCATCTTGACTCCCTCACTGTACAGAAGCTTTTTAGCTTGATATAGTCACACTTGTTCATTTTTGCTTTTGTTTCCCTTTCCCAGAGAGATATGTTCATGAAGGAGTTGCTCATGTTTATGTCCAAGAGATTTTTGCTTATGTTTTTTTCTAAGAGTGTTACTGTTTTATGACTTACATTTAATTCAGGTCTTTGATCCATTTTGACTTTTCTTTTGTGTATGGGGTTAGATAGTGATCCAGTTTCATTCTCTTACATGTAGCTGTCCAGTTTAGCCAACACCAGCTGTTTAAGAGGCTGTCATTTCCCCACTGCATATCCATGGCTCCTTTATCATATATTAATTGACCATATATGATTGGGTTTATATCTGGACTCTCCATTCTGTTCCATTGGTCTGTCGTTCTGTTCTTGTGCCAGTACCAAACTGTCTTGATTACTGTGGCTTTGTAGTAGAGCTTGAAGTCAGGGAGCATAATTTCCTTTGCTATAGTTTTCTTTCTCAGGATTGCTTTGGCTATTTGGGTTCTTTTGTGGTTCTATGTGAATTTTAGGACTATTTGTTCTAGTTCATTGAAGAATGTTATAGGTATTTTGATAGGGATTGCACTGAATCTGTAGATTGCTTTAGGCAGGGTGGCCATTTTGACAATATAAATTCTTCCTAGCCAAGAGCATGGGATGAGTTTCCAGTTGTTAGTATCCTTTTAATTTCTTTTAAGAGTGTCCTGTAGTTTTCAGGGTATAGGTCTTTCCCTTCCTTAGTTAGGTTTATTCCTAGGTATTTTATTCTTTTTAATACAATTGTGAATGGAATTATTTTCCTGATTTCTCTTTCTGCTAGTTCATCATTACTGTATAGGAAAGCAACAGATTTCTCTGTATTAATTTTGTACCCTGCAACTTTGCTGAATTCAGATATTAGTTGTAGTAGTTTTGGAGTGGGGTCTTCAGGGTTTTTTATGTACAATATCATGTCATCTGCAAATAGTGCCAGTTTGACTTCTTCTTTACCAATCTGGATGCCTTGTATTTCTTTGTTTTGTCTGATTGCTGTGGCTAGGACCTCCAGAACTATGTTGAATAAAAGTGTGGAGAGTGGGCATCCTTGTTTTGTTTCCGATCTTAAAGGAAAAGCTTTCAGCTTCTCATTGTTAAGTATAATGTTGGTTGTGGGTTTGTCATATATGGCCTTTGTTACGTTGAGGTACTTGCCCTCTATACCCATTTTGTTGAGAGATTTTATCATGAATGGATATTGAATATTGTCAAATGCTTTTTCAGCATCTATGGAGACAATCATGTGGTTTTTGTTCTTCTTTTTGTTTATGTGGTGGATGATGTTGATGGATTTTCGAATGTTGTTCCATCCTTGCATCCCTGGGATGAATCCCACTTGATCATGATGGATGATCTTTTTGATGTATTTTTTAAATTGGTTTCCTAATATTTTATTGAGTATTTTTGCATCTATGTTCATCAGGGATGTTGGTCAGTAATTTTCTTTTTTCTGGTGTCTTTGTCTGGTTCTGTTATTAGAGTGATGTTGGCCTCATAGAATGATTTTGGGAGTATTCCCTCCTCTTGTACTTTTTGGAAAACTTTAAGGAGGATGGATATTAGGTCTTCACTAAATGTTTGATAAAATTCAGCAGTGTAACTGTCTGTTCCAGGCTTTTTGTTCTTAGGCAGTTTTTTTTTATTACAAATTCAATATCTTTGCTGGTAATTGGTCTGTTCAGATTTTCTGTTTCTTCCTGGGTCAGCTTTGGAAGGTTGTATTTTTCTAAAAATTTGTCCACTTCTTCTAGGTTATCCAGTTTTTTGCCATATAACTTTTCATAGTATTCTCTCATATGTCTTTGTATTTCTGTGGTGTCCATGATGATTTTCCTTTCTCATTTCTGATTCTGTTTATGTGTGTAGACTCCCTTTTTTTCTTGATTAGTCTGGCTAGGGGATTATCTATTTTGTTTATTTTCTTAAAGAACCAGCTCTTGCTTTCTTTGATTCTTTCTATTGTTTTATTCTTCTAAATTTTATTTAATTCTGCTTTAATCTTTATTATATCCCTCCTTCTACTGACTTTGGGCCTCATTTGTTCTTGCTTTTCTAGTTTCATTAATTGTGAGTTCAGAGTGTTCATACAGGATTGTTCTTCTTTCCTGAGGTATGCCTGCAATATATTTCCCTCTTAGCATGGCCTTTACTGCGTCCCATAGATCTTGTGTTGTTGAATTATTGTTGTCATTTGTCTCCATATATTGCTTGATCTTGGTTTTTATTTAGTCATCAATCCACTGATTATTTAGGAGCATGGTATTAAGCCTCCATGTGTTTGTGGGCTTTTTCATTTTCTTTGTTTATTTCTAGTTTTATACCTTTGTGATCTGAGAAGCTGGTTTCTACAATTTCATTCTTTTTGAATTTACTGAGGCTCTTTTTGTGGCCTAGTATATGATCTATTCTTGAAAATGTTCCATGTGCACTTGAGAAAATTTGTGTATCTTGTTGCTTTTGGATTGTGTGTTGTGTAGATGTTCATTAGGTCCATCTTTTCTAATACTTTGTTCAGTGCCTCTGTCTCTTTACTTATTTTCTGTATGGTTGATCTGTCCTTCTGAGTGAGTGTTATGTTGAAGTCTCCTAAAATGAATGCATTGCTTTCTATTTCCCCCTTTAATTCTTTTTGTAATTGTTTCTCATATGTAAGTGATCCTCTGTTGGGTGCACAGATATTTATAATAGTTATATCCTCTTTTTGGACTGACAACTTTATCATTATGTAATGTCCTTCTTTGTCTCTCATGGCTTTCTTTGTTTTGAAGTCTATTTTGTCTGATACAAGTACTGGAACTCCTGCATTTTTCTCCCTGTTGCATGAAATATCTTTTTCCATCCCTTTACTTTTAGTCTGTGTATGTCTTTGGGTTTGAAGTGAGTCTCTTGTAGGCAGTGTATAGATGGTTCTTGTTTTTTTATTCATTCAGTGACTCTATGCCTTTTGATCGGTGCATTCAGACCATTTACATTTAGGTTGGTTATTGACAGGTATGTACTTACTGTCATTGTACGTTTAGATTCATGGTTACCAAAGTTTCAAGGGTAATTCCCTTACTATATAACAGTCTAATTTAACTCACTTCATGTGCTATTACAAACACAACCTAAAGATTCTTTTTCTTTTTTTTTCTTCCTTTTTCTTCCTCCTCCATTCTTTGTATGTTATGAATCATATTCTGTGCTCTTTGTCTATCCCTTGAGTGACATCTATTTAGTCTTAGGAATCCTTCCATCTATAGGAGTCCCTACAAAATGCACTGTACAGGTGGTTTTTGGAAGGTAAATTCTCACAACTTTTTCTCATCTGAAAATCGTTTAATCCCTCCTTTAAATCTAAATGATAACCTTGCCAGGTATAGTTTTCTTGGTTCAAGACCCTTCTGCTTCATTGCATTAAATATATCATGCCAGTCCCCTCTGGCCTGTAACATTTCTGTTAAGAAGTCTGATGATAGCCTGATGGGTTTTCCTTTGTATATGATCTTTTTTCTCTCTCTGGCTGCCTTTAATACTCTGTCCTTGTCTTTGATCTCTGCCATTTTAATTATTATATGTCTTGATGTTGTCTTCCTTGGGTCCCTTGTGTTGGGAGATCTGTGCACCTCCATGGCCTGAGAGACTATCTCCTTCCCCAGATTGTTGGAGTTTTTGGTAATTATCTCCTCAATGACATTTTATATGCCTTTTTCTCTCTCTTCTTATTCTAGTACCCCTATAATAAGAATATTGTTCCGTTTGGATTAGTCATAGAGTTCTCTCAATATTCTTTCATTCTTAGAGATTCTTTTTTTCTCTTTGTGCCTCAGATTCTTTGTATTCATCTTCTCTAATTTCTATTCTATTTACAGTCTCTTCTTCTAAGTCTAATCTGATATTAAATCCCTCCATTGTATGTTTCATTTCAGATATGGAAACTCTTAATGATTGAATCTCCAACTTAAATTCATTCCTGAGATCTTGAATATTTTTCTGTACCTCCATAAGCATGTTTATGATTTTTGTCTTGAACTCTCTTTCAGGCAGATTGGTGAGTTCAGTTTCATTAGGCCCTTTTTCTAGGGTTTGTGAGATTTTTATCTGAACCATGTTCTTTTGACATTTCATATTTCTGTGTGCTGCCCTCTAGTTCCCAGAAGTTCCAGTCTCTGGAGATGCTCAGCCCCTAGAGTGAGGTTGGGGATCGTAGGGGAGTGGAGCTGGTGCCTGGGGGGAGGAAATATCTGTTTCCTGATTCCCGTCTGTGGTGCCTGTCTCAGGTGTCAGAGCCAGTGGGCCAAGCACACAGGTGTAAGCCTCTGTGCTTTGCATCTATAGCTGTTGTAGTCTAAGCCTCCTTCTGGCTGGCCTGACGCCAGTGCAGTGATTGCCCATTTTCGAACTGGTGCTGGCAGGCTAGGAGGAAGGCGCAACAGGCTGCATGTCACAGTGGGGGGCCTTGGAGCTGAGTTGCCAGCCAAGGGAGTGGGGCACCTGAAGCTCCTCAAAGTTCCCAACCAGCTGGGCAGAGTGCACCCAGACAACCTTGTCCAGCTCTCCCCTCCCCTGCACAGTAAGCTTCGTGCAAACCCCGCTCCTTCAGCAGCCCTCTCGCTGCTCGGAAGCCTCTCAAACCACTTGCCTTTCTTTTGTCCCAGAGCAGCAGGGGGTGGATCCCCTCCTCCACAAATGGCCGCAATCTGTCTCTCAAGCACTCCACCTGTCTGAGCTCCCCAACATCCAGAGCACCACACAGTGTAGGTTTCTGCTCCCAAAGCATATCTCCAGGGCTCCGTGTTCAGCAGTTCTAGGCCTCCACCCCCTCGCCCACTTCATTTATCTTCCTCCCGCCTGTGAGCTAGGGTGGGGGAAGGGCTTGTGTCCCACCTGATAAAGGCTTTCATAGTTACCTTGTGTTTGTGAGGTCTGCATGCAGTCTGGTTCAGCCTTCTTTCTTGTTGCTGTTTTAGGGTTAGTTGTAGTAATTATATTTTCATACTATTTGTGGTTTGGGGAAGAATTCTCCATCTCACCTCTCACGTCGCCATCTTGAATCCTAACTGGCATCTTTTATATTCTATTGTGTAATTAGGAATGTACTCTAGGAGATATGGTTTAAGGCTTTCCCAATTTTCTTTTTCTGATATGGTATATAGCCTTTGAATGAACTTTTGGGCTCTTAGATAAGGCTCTGGAATAAAGCAAAATGCAGTCAGGCAATGATGACTATTCTCTTAAATTATGCAAAATTTTAATATTTACACTATATGGGGAGAGTACTGATATGGCAAGAGTAATCACTAGATATTAAGTCCTCTGACTCAGTTATCATACTTTCTTCCATTTGTGCATTCTTGAGATCAGAACATCATTCCAACTTTGATGCTCACCTCTATGACTACTTGAGTTCCCTAGAGGAGAAAATGTTGGCAGTCCTACATTCTAATGATATTTTGCCTCAGTCATCTTTACTTAGTTGTTACCTTCATTTCTATGCATAAATTTCAATAATGGAAACCATATGTGACTTAGTATCCCCTGTCTCTTGAAAACCTAGCTGATGTGAACATAAGCACCCACTTCTAAGACAGAGGCCATCTCCCTCAGCTCCACTCCTTGTTTCTCCAGTTCTCAGATTGCCCTGAGTAGCTGCAAATCTTTTTTCCCTATATTCAATGGAGAAAAGAAAGAAAGAGATCCTGCTCTGCTCCTATCTCTAAAACTGCATATTAAACATAGTAATTGGTTCAACAGGATAAACAAGTATCAAAAACCACTTCCTTGATGGCAGGTGTGATTAAAATTTCTGAAAATCACACTAAAATACCAAGGACATAGGCTGAAGTCACTTGAATCCTTTTATAAGGTCTTTGTATGTTTTTCTGTGTATTTATAAGTGTGTGTGCATATGTGTGTACTAATATACATCAAAGGTCACCCCTTCAACACCATAAAGTATATACTTTCTGAGGAACCTGAGGCAAGAATGAGTAAAATGGTGAGATTATTATCCTGATGTCATAACAATTCCTGGACTGTTTCTGAGATTTTTTTTGGTAGAAAGTGAACTTCCTATGCTAGCTGATAAATACTAATGTGCAATAATCTGAAAAAAGAAAAAAAGGCCAGATAGATAGAAGAATTAGCAGATGCCTGCTAAATTAATGTAACTTACAATGTTGGAAAATTTTGGAGAAGTGATATCCAGAGTATGGTGTCTACTTTCAGGGGTACAGGAAAAAAAATATTACAACTTGAATTTTTCCTTATTTTATCTCATCAATTTAGATGTCTACTTTTGCATATATTACTTCAGTTGTATGGACATAAGATTGGTAAGTAAAGAACATGCATATATTAGGGGAATGTGCTTAATTTTGTTGTTATTATTAAACAGGATATAAGCAAAAAAAATATCATTACTGATTACATTTGTTGTGTAATGCTAAGCATAAATGGAGGTCTTTAACCACCTTTAAAAGTCCTAAGTTGTTCTTAACATCTCTGTCAACTTAACATGAACACTAGGTTTTGCAAGAGGGAAAGCAAAAAGCATGAGTGACTTGCTATTCCCAGTAAAAATACAAATGTATTTCTACAGATGCTTCCATTAACATGCTCTGTCTTAAAATATGATTCTTGCTTTCTTCATGCAAAATTTATGTGTTAATATGCACACACAAACACACACACATACACACAGGAAAGATTGTGTCACAAAAAGCAATGGGCTGTGATACAAATACTCAATAAATACCTACATTGTAAACTGGTAAGTCCATTTTATGTAGAGTACATTTTATGAGCTAAACTTTTGTGCAATAATAAACACAGAATTCCACTCTATATGGGAGTGAGAAAAATTACATTCTAGAGTCATATTTAATATAGTTTACTTTTGAAAAACCATTTGGCTTTTTTGAGGCACTTAAGTAATAAATTATCCTTGAGAACTTTATATGACAAATACATTTGTGCTTCTACATTTCCACTTCTCAGTAATATTTAATATTGCATGTCACTGTTTTGAAAATTTTAACTGCAGCTAAAAAAGGTCACATTTTATGAATCCTTAACATTTTAAAATTAAATTTCCAAAATACTATTTGTCAACAGTTCATTGTTATAAGTATTATATATGTATCACCTTCATATTTCCAGAGAGTCTTGGTAAATATATTGGGATATTTATGCCCACTGTGTATTTAAACAAACTGTTTTTTTGAAACATACAATGAAATTGAGAATTTCCCTTCTGTTATGATAACATCATTTATAGATTTAATCATATTTTTTTACAAAGCTCAAAAAGGTAAACTATGGAAAATAAATAATTTAGGTAACATTTGAATTAAGAATGATACACATCACACCCAAATCAAGCATATGTGCTTGGAGGAATTTCTAGTTATTTTTTAATCTGATTGCAGATATGGATTCCCTTCCCAGTTTTACTAATGGAAGTGTGTAGCTAACCAAGGTTATCCCTTTATATCAACTCTTCTCTGGGAATATTCAAGGGTATTTCAGAAAAGTAAATTTCATTTCTATGCCACTAAGATACAGTTGCAACTCCACTTTTAAGGGTTCCAAACATGTAAAAATCTCCCAAATAAACTTGGAATATTTAATGCAATTAGATACAACAGATAAATGACTTAATTGTACTTGTGCTTTAAAAGGATTATTCAGCTAAAGCTTTCCATTACTCTTTTAAAAACTAATTCCTACAAACTTTTCAAAAGTAGAGCCATTGGAGAATGGGAAGTATACCTGAATCAATAATAAATTAAATTACTCTTCTAAGGTATCTAATCACATCCTAAAGCCTGAAACTACTAATGCTGTTTTCACAAAAATCTAATGTATTCCAGAGAGCAGTTTCTATACTATGAATCTCAAATTCATTTTGTATAATTATTCCACTGATATTTGATGGTGTGTTTAGGGGCATATTTATATTTAGATGTCTTTTTCCTTTGTTCATTATGAGTTTTCTGAAGGTAAAAAAAAATTGTATTTCCTTTATGTTGGAAAAGATAAGATTCATCTCTATGGTGTTATTTAATTGTTGATAATAATGCTAAAAACAGCTATCTACCAAGTCAAGAATGCTTTGGTGAAAAATTTAGGTCATTTGAGACATAGAAATGAAAGATGCTTTATAAACATAACACTTCATGCTATTATTACTAAAATCCAGGCATTTCTGATACAAACTTCATAACAATATTACAAGATTTACTGGCCAAGAATATTACGTGGGTAAAATATAAAGGGCATTTCAATATTTCCAAAATTGAGCTTATCAAAAACTCTGAGTCTATGTTCACAGAAGAAATAGACACTAGGGAATAGTTATACTATAGGGGGACCTCATTTTAAAGCTGAAGAAACTTTGGTCAAAACCATACAGCAAAGTAAAAAACTGAAATGTCATACTCAACGTAATAGCAAATTGATTAGTTATTTCTCCCAAACCATAATATCAAGCAGACAGACTCCCCTGCTTTCCACATTTTCTTCAGTTGAAAAGGTCTTTTCACTACTGAACAGCTCTTGTGTTAACACAATCTTTGCAATTCTTTTTTATTTGCCACTAGATTGACTGCCTTTAATTAACCCACTGCCTTAACAGAAAAAGGTGTGAAAACTGTTCTTTGCTCTTCTCAGCATCTGGCAAGTACTGAGCAGGGTTCTGTTTGCTCCGCAGAGTAACACCTGTCACTAAAACTTCTTTTGCTTTCTGAATAAACACCCAATCAGTTGAAATTTCCCCTTCATGAAATTTCCCATTTAAGGTGAAAAGAAAAAAATTTACTACTTTTGCTTGGTCTTCACCTGTTTCTCCTCCAAATTAAACAGTAGCCTTTAAAGGAGTTCACACTCAATGAAGAATGTCAGATTCACATGGTTCTCGAAGAAAATGTTAAAGCTTATATTTATATTTATTAAATTTTAGAAATAAATAAAATTTACTAATATTTTGTAAGTGGATTGGCCCTGATATATGCACTTTGACCATGTAAGAGATTGTCAAGTCTTGTTCACAATTGGGCAAGTACACAAAGGCAGGCATAGGATTTGTACAAGATGGAAAATGACACTCTTAAAAACGTGTTTTTTTTAGCATATTGTGAGCTATTGCATTTACATGAAAATATAAATGATCTTAATGGGATCTTTAAAATATTTAATAACAAAATAGAAAGCGACAGAGAAATTTGTTGGAGTTTTGTTTGTTTGCTTTTTTTGATCTTTTGCTATTCAGAAATTCACTTTATCTCATGTGACAATACCTAAAACAGTTGCTGAAGTTGAAAGATACAGCCTAAATTTTTTTAAACATGAAACATGAATTTCACTAAACTTCTTCTTCTAGAGAGATGGAGTACATGCACATTTTCATGTTCCTCCTACCACTAGGTACAGCTAAAAACCATCAACATTATATATAAAACAACCTAAGAAGACTGAAAGGTTAAGAGAAGACAGAACAGCCAGGGACCTCGGTGCTCCAGGAACAACATACAGGTTGTTTTGTTTTTTGTTTTTTTAGTAACATATGACAGATTTGGAGATAAAGAATCCAGGAACCCAGAAAACCAGAAGGAAAAAGTCCTAAAACAATGAAAATGGCAGATTAAGAAGAGTGAATCCTTTTAGACAACGACTACTCCACTCCAGCAAACACAACAGAAAAAAATGTGGTTGCACTCCCACTCATTCCAGCAGAAGTCAAGTAGAGAAGTTAGACTTCTACACTTTTTAGACTGATATGGCACCTCAACCTGCCTACCAAAGTGGTATTAAAGGAGCCCAAGTAGAGAGTAGGAACCTTCACCACTATTTTGCATTCATGAGACCCCCCCTGAAGTTGGGTCAGTGGAGGTCACATAAGGAAAAGTAAGGAGGCACTGCTTCTTTTCCCAGGCAGACTGGTATCAACAGAGCCCTGCAGAAGAACTTAGGAACTTTTACCCCCACCAAGCAGTAACGATGAGCCCTTTCCCCTCCCATTCTTAATGGAGGTCAAGTGGGGAACCTGGAATTCTACCTACATCTGACAGTCATGAGTCAGCTCTCTCTTTCTGCTCCTGGAGTATTTTCAGAGAAAGAACTTATACGTAAAGGTTTAAATGAGACCCAGACTCACTTCATATAATATAGTATCTAAAGTGCTTAGGTTTCAATCAAAAGTCGTCATGTCAAGAACCAGGAAAACCACAATTTGAATGAAAAACAAATAAATAAAAACCTGCAACACTGGGGTAACAGAGATCTTACCAATATTTGACAGATATTAAAAGCAGCCATTTAAAATTGCTTAGATGACCTTTACAAACATGTGTGAAACAAATAAAATATAGAAAGTCTCAGAGAAGAAATAAAAAATATGAAGATCCAAATGGAAATTACAGAGCAGAAAAATACAATCATGAAAGAAATAATTAAATGAATGCACTAAATGGCAGAATAGAGTGGACAGAGATAAGAGTCTGTGAACTTGAAGGCATAATAATAGAAATCCTATATGAACAACAGAGATAAAATAGCATTACACTTATAGAGGATAATAAGGAAGCCTATACCTGCTAGATAATATGTTAATTACAGTGTTAGTTATGTGTGTAAGAAATCTCACTCTTAATACACATACATAAGTATGTATTATGTATCTATATCTCTATTGAGAGAAATACAGTGAAATAGAAAAGAGAAGTATAGAACCATACCAAATCTGTTACTGACTCTAAAAAATAAATCTGATTGTACATAGCTTAAAGAATTGGTATTTCATAACACTCTGGATACCTCAGAACACATTTAACCTAGAAATACATTTCATAGACTTGACAAGCCTCCTGAATCTCTCTACCAAATCAGTTGATATGATTATACTAATTCACTCTTCTATTCACTGGGACCCAGTGATGAACAAGACAAGGTGACTGCCACACGAATAAGAAGTAAACAACAATCAGGTTTTTAAAAAAATGATTTGAAAGTTATATAAACATAGAAGGGATGAGGTGGAAACTGGAAGGGAGGGAAAAGGCAAGGACAGAGGAGATTAGTAAGGAAGAGAGGGGATGGGGACAGAAAAGAATAGGGGGCTTTCTCATTAAACATATTTTAATCACTGAAGCACGAGGTTCCACCAAGGTGGCAACATAAGAGGTTCCTGAACTTCCTTCCTCTCATGGACTCACCAAATGTACAGCTACTCATGGAGTAGTACCCTCTGAAAGAAATCCAGAAACTAGCTGAGCAATTCCTATGAATCTGGCAATAGAGAAAATACCCACAGAAAAATAGGTAGGAAAGGTTGTGACACACTCTGCCATAAACCCCACCACTGGTATAATACCATACAATAGAAAAGGAACCCCAGACTTCCAGCTTCACCCTGTAGAATGAAGACTTTGGACCATACCTTTAGCACCCCAACTTTTAAGACTCTTCCCTGAGGAATAGGTCCCTATAACACCTAGCTCTGAAAGTCAATGGGGTTTGCCTCCACAAGACCCACAAGACTGTAACACACAAAGAAGCAGTTCTTAATAGGCATATGCACATGAGCAGTTGCTGTGGCTATCACCCCCAGGGTTAAGCACAGAGAGAGCAGTCAAAAACATCCATATATTTCTCAGAAAGGGTTCAACTGCATACTTTAAAAGCTGCTGCCTGAGGGTCTAGCTTTTAATATTAGTGTATGTCTAGAGGCTGGCTGTGATCTTGGTGACTGGAGAAGCTTACAGGCAGTTGATTTACCCTTTCCCTCTGTTCCACTCCAACAATAAAACAAAGTAACCAGTGTCTTCCTGGAAGGAGCTTGTGTGCGTCTGCTGCCCTGCTTTAGCAGCTGCCACCTGAGGAATGGATTCATTGGTTGCCTAACTCTAACAGTCAATAAGGTTTACATTTATAAGTCTCATGGGTCTATAATGGACAAAAAAGCAGGTTTTTTTTAAACATGCAAGAACAATCCTTTCCACCATGGCTATACTATGGGTTCAGGACAGAGGGAGAAGGCAAAAACACCCATTTCCCAGTTTCTCACTGAAAGGTGCTTAGTCACTACCTTCAAAGCTGCTGCTTGAGGGTCCACCTTCTAGTCAGCCTGAATCTAGATGATGAATGTGATCTTCTCCTTTGGAATGCAGGCAGGTCTCACACACACTTAACTACTGGGAGACACTAAGGACAAAGAAGGCAGCCAGGGAAATTACAAAGGTTTGAGGAGCAATCAGGGGCTCAGGGTAAGCTGACTGACAAAGATCAAAATACTCCAGACTACTATGTCAAGTCTGAGAGAGATGTTTGTTTTATCTAATACACAGATATTAAAAAAGGATCAAAAGAGACTACTATGAACAATTGTATGTCAACAAGTTGGACAACCTAGAAGAATCCTAGAAACAGCCTATCAAGACTAAATCACAAAGACATAGAAAATATGAACAGACCAATTACTAAAAAGGAGATTGAATCAGTAATCAAAAACCTCCCCCAAAAGAAATATCCAGGAACAGATAGCTTCACTGATGAATTCTATCAAACATTTAAATAAGAATTAATATGAATTAATAATGA
This sequence comes from Manis pentadactyla, assembly GCF_030020395.1. Lineage (NCBI taxonomy): Eukaryota > Metazoa > Chordata > Mammalia > Pholidota > Manidae > Manis > Manis pentadactyla. The sequence continues at coordinate 65,992,143 of NC_080028.1, forward strand.
TCCTCAAACTATTCCACAAAACTGAAGAGGAAGGAACACTTCCAAACTCATTTTACAAGGCTAGCATCATTCTGATACCAAAGCCAGACAAGAACACTACAAGAAAATGACAGGCTACTATCCTTGATGAACATAGATGCGAAAATCCTCAACAAAATACTAACAAACTGATTTCAGCAGTACATTTTAAAGGATCATGAACCATAACCAACTAAGACTTATTCCAGAGATTCAAGGATGGCTCAACATTCACAAATCAATAAATGTGACACACTACATTAACAGAATAAAAGATAAAAATCATATCATCACCTCAATAAATGGAGAAAAAGCATTTGACAAAATTCAACATCCATTCATGATAAAATCTCAACAAACTGGGTATAGAGGAAATGGACCTCAACACAATAGAGGCCATATTTGACAGAACTACAGCTAACACCACACTTACTGGTAAAAAGCTGAAAACATTTCCTCTAAGATCAGGAACAAGACAAGGACACCCAGTCTTGCCACTTTCATTCAAAATAGTACTCAAAGGCCTAACAGGAGCATTTTAGCAGAAAAAAAAAGAAATTAAATGTATAAAAAAAGGAAGGAGTAGAATTGTCTCCATTTGCAGATAACATGATCTTATATACAGAAAACCCTAAAGATTCCACCAAAAACCCTTAGAATAAACAATTTAATAAACTTGCATGGTATAAAATCTATATACAAAGGTCTATTGTTATTCTATAGACTGACAATAAGCTATCAGAAAGAAATTAAGAAAACAATGCCGTTATAATAGCATGAAAAAGAATAAAATACTTAGGAATAAATTTAACCGAGGAGATGAAATTTCTGTATGCTAAAACCTGTAAGATATTGATGAAATAAACTGAAGAAGACACAAATATATGGAAAGATATCCCATGCTAATTCACTGGATGAAATTGCTAAAATGACCATACTACACAAAGTGATATACAGATTCAATGCAATATCTACAAAATGCAGTGGCATTTTTTTAAAGAAATAGAAAAAAAAATCCTAAAATTTGTATGAAACTACAGGACTCCTGAATAGCTAAAGCAATCTTGAGAAAGGAGAACAAAGTGGAGGCACCACATGATCTGATTTTAAACCTTATTACATAACTACAGCAATCAAAATGGCATGATGTTGACAAAAAATGACACATACATTAATGAAACAGAATTGAGAACCCAGAAATAAATCCATACATATGTGGGCGATTTATTTTTGACAAAGGAGTCATATATATTCATTTTATCCTTGAACAGTGCAGGGTACAGAAGGGCTAACTCCTGGCATTGTAAAAAATTCTGCATATTATTTTTGCTGCCCCCAAAACGTAACTACTAACAGCCTACTGTTAACAAGAGTCTTACCCACACATTTAATATTTATATGTATTATATACTGTATTCTTACAATAAAGTAAGCTAGAGAAAAGTTATATCAAATTGTCACCAATCTCCAAAATTTTTTCCAATATATTTATTGTAAAAAATCTGTGTACTAGTGGACCCATGCAATTTCAAACCCATGTTGTTCAAGGGTCAACTACTGTTCCCAAATGGTGTTGGTAAAATTGGCTAGACACATTTAAAAAAAATGAAACCGGACACCTTTGTTACACCATATGCAAAATCCCAATCAAAATGGATTGAAGAGTTAACATAAGATTTGAAGCTGCAAAACTCCTAGAAGAAAATACAGTAGGTAGACATTGGTCTGGCAATTAGTTATCTTTTGGATATGACACCAAAAGCAAAAATAAATATATAGGACCACATCAAACTAAAAAGCTTCTGCACAGCAAAGGAAACCATCAACAAACTGCAAAGACAATCTATAGAATGGAAGATATTATTTGCAAATCAGATATTTAACAAGGGGTTAACATCCAAAATATACAAGGAACATACAACTCAGCAGAAAAAAAAAAAACTCAATTAGAAAATGGGCAAAGGACTTGAATTTTTCTAAAGAAGATATTTGAATGGCTGGCAGGTACATGAAAATGTGTTCAGCATCACAAGTCATCAGGCAAATACAAGTCAAAACCACAATAAATTATCACCTTACACGTTTAGATGTTTATTTTCAAGAAGACTAGATAACAAATGCCAGGGAGGATGTTGAGAAAAGGGAACCCTTGTACATTGCTGATGAAAAGTAGTACAGCCACTATGAAAATTAGTAGGGAGATTTTATCAAGCAGTTAAAAAAAGAACTACCATATGCTCTGCAATCCCAATTTTGGGTATATATCCAAAGGATATGAAATCAGTATCTCAAAGAGGTATCTATCCTCTCATGTGCAGCATTATTCACAATAGCTAAGGTATGGGAACAACCTATGTGTCTGTGGAGAGAATGGATAAATAAAATGTGTGTGTGTATATATGGGATATAATTCAGTCTTAAAAAAAAGAAGGAAATCCTGTAATTTGCAACAACCTGGGGAAACTAGAAGATGTTAGGTAAGTGAAATAAACCAGATAGAGAAAGAGAAATACCACATGGTATCACTTACATGTGAAATCTTTAAAAAATGAAAAAGTCAAACTCATAGAAACAGAGAGTAGAAAAATCGCTGTGAGGGAATAGAGCACAGGGTAAATAGGGAGAGGTCGTTAATACAGTACAAACTTCAGTTGTAAGATGATTAAGGTCTGAGGATAATGCATAACATGATAATTATAACTGATAACACTGTATAATTGACATTTGATAAGAAAGTAGAACTTAAATGTTCAACAAAAAAAGAGAAAATTTAAATATATGAGGTAATGAATGTGCTAATTAACTCAATGGGTGAATACTTTTACAAGGTATACATGTATCAAATCATCACATTGTATACTTTAAATACCTTACAGTTTTATTTGTCAACTTTATGTCAAAAAAGCTGAAAAACATACTTCAATCATCATAACAAATTACTTTTATATCTAATGTTGCTGTTATTTTCTTATTTGTAAGATAAAAATATCCATAGTCTACTTGTAATCAAATAAGATTATTTTCCTGTGAATGTTTTTTAGTTTGCCAAATTCTTCTAGTGAACTTTTATGTATTATTTTCATCATTAAAATACTCCTCCATTTCATTTTTGTAAAAATCCTTCTCAAATTTTTTGTTACTACCAGTTCATACTTATATGTGCAGTCTATGAAGAACAAGCAAAATGATGAATGATAACATTGTAGTTGCTAAAAGAGTATTGGTAACAAGAAGATATTTTTCCAATTAAGCATATCCTCTGAGTAGAACTGCAAATACACATTTTATTTCATATATATAAATATAAATATATATACACACATACATATTATATTTTAAGCTAATGTTTGAGGTTACTTTTCCACTAAAAGAATCACTACATTTTGTGTTAATTATATTGATAATAAAAGTACTAAAATTTTTACTTGCTAGGAAAAATTCAGACTTGATTACAGAGTTGAAATGAGAGTTAATATATACTTCTAAAAGTGCAGTGAAATCATAATTTACTATGTAACTTCATGGTTAAGAAGAAAAACTAGACAAGTAAGAGGACAAGAAAATGAAAAAGGAAAAGAAAAGATGTCAATTTCAGTTTCAAAACTAATTAGATATGCATTTAGGTATAGTGAAATACATAATGTCAAAATGTTATTTGCCAGTGAGTCTGTTGGGTTTTGACCTAAAATCTGTTTACTTTAACTGCAATACAGAATATCACTAAAATTCTCCAATTATATGAATTTCTCTTTCTAGTGCAGTTCTGAAATAGATCTTCATTTCAGCTTTAAGAAATCTGCTTGCTTGTTTGATTGTACTTTTCATTATGCTGTTCCCAGCCAAGACTTCTCTTTTAAGTTGCAAAACATTCTGCTGGTTTTCCTTCACAATTTACATGATTGGTTTTAAAGTGTTGCTTCAAAAATTACAGCTTCATGGAGTTGTTGCTAGGAATTTTCTTGCAGAAGAGGTATCAATTTTCAGCTTGATTTGCATTTCCAAAATTAAAAACATATATTTGAAGTATTTACTTACATTCCTTTGTTTTATGTTGAGGGACCTTGCTGCTGACTGGTGCACTGGTTATGACTGGGGTAATGATGTTATTATACTGTCCACTACCAGGTTCATTTTGTTGATATGAATATTACACCAGTAATAGCCTTCTTTCTTTGAATTAAATTCTATTGCACATTTCACTAATTTCAAACTTAAAACTGTATTTTTTAATGAGCTATGTTCCTTACTAAGCATATTGATATGATCCACTGAAAAGGACATGACATCATCTTTGTGGTCTTTTTTTTCCCAAAATGAATAAATTCAAACCAATTATCAGAAAAAAATTGAACAACTCCAAGTTGACAGACATTCTACAAGATAACTGATCAGCACTCTTCAAAAGCATCAAGGAAAGAAAAGGCAAGGAGAGGCTGAAGAACTGTTAAATACTACAGATTATGGATAAATGACTAAATGCAATGTGGGATTCTGGATAGGATCCTAGGATAGAAAAAGGACATTAATAGAAAAATTGGTGAAATTTGTAAGAGGTCCATGCAGTTCAATTCACAATACTGTGGTAATGTTGATTTTCTGTTCTTGATAACTGTTACTGTGGTCATGTAAGTTGTTAATATAAGAACATGATGAGAGCAATACAAAGGAACTCTTTGTATTATTGCCAAAATTTTTCTTTAAGTTTATAAGTAGCCTAAAATTTTAAATAATTTAAAAATAGGAAAATTATTAATGAATTATATTGTAAAGTATTGAGCAATGAATTATATAAAATTACACAGACCGGAGTTTTCATTTTTTTAAATTATTATGGGTCACTTAATATTGTGAGATAAAAAAGCAAGTCACATCCACAGTTTCTAAAATAACAAAGAGAAAACAAATGAACAAATTATAGCAAGAAGCTAAACTCATCTATGAGAATCAATGAGTTTCAGCAGCCAGGCTTCCACAAGCTACTCCCTCCTACTCTACCAGGCCAGCATTACATATGCAGGCCATTGACAGCTGCTTATGTTATTTTGTTCTAATAGCCAGGCATGGTCATTCTAAAACCAGGTATGTGGTATATCTGGTGGACATAAGCCACATTCCTTTAAAATAGGTGATGAATACAATTTATTAAACATCAGTCTCTACACTGAGCAAGTTATATACAGCAACAATCTCAGTCTGAAGGGAATTTCCATAACCTCTAAAAATCCAAGGAGGTGACCTGACGCCACTGACACTAACTGGGAGGGTGGGAGTGGGGGTGCACAGTGGTGAGGATCCCACAAATCCTTCCAGAAGATTCTTTGTAATTCTCACATGGATTTTTATTCCTCTCCAGAACTTTTCTGGAAATTTGGGCATTGGGTGTATCTGACCAGTAGTGCTGGTCAGCCACAACAGTTCCAAATTTTGTTTATTCTATATGCCAGATATTGGGTGTAGAATAATTCTATTTCTCAGAAGTAACTTCACCACAGAAGATCCAAACTTTAGAACAGATGGAAGTCTATTCCTGTGATCACCTGCCTCTAATACTCAATATTCTCTCAATAGAATGGCCAGTTCAACTCTCTCACTCCCCTTTACTATTTCTTTTATCTTAGGCAGAACAAAACAAATGCTCTTCAATATTACTGCAGTGAGTCCTTTACCCACCCAAATGTGACAGGTTATTTCATCAAATAAAATTTAAGTATTTCACCTTCATTTGTTAATTAAATGATTTGTTTTCTGTTTTCCCACTCAATCCCCCTCTGCTAAACTGAAAAATATGGCACCAATAGATTTTTTTTATTAAATACACTAGCAACCCAGGATCAACTTAATCCAACAATTCTGAAATGCTACTACAGTTAGGACTATGCGGAGTTTACAAAAACCTTAATGCCCAAGTTGCACCACATAACAGCTAAATTAGAATGCCTCTAAAATTTAAAGCAATATTTAAAACAAAATACTGGAAAAAATTTCTGTTGCAAAGGGAACAAAATTACCAGCCATAATGTAAGTTGGTCATGGAAATGGAAGTGTAGCATGAAGAACAAAGTAAATATTTCTGTAACATCTTTCAATGTTGATAATAATTGCACTAGTTGGGGTGTGGATTCAATAATTCATGTAATAATATTGTTTTGAATCACTGTGTTCTATACTTGAAACCAATATAATATTATAATCAACTGTACTTCAATAAGAAAAGGGTGAAGAAAAGCTTAAAATTCTGAGTAAAGCAAATATTCTTTAAAAGGTTTTGCTGAGCTCACAGTAGACTAAGGTAATTCACACAAGTGGAGACCTCCACAGCCAATAATCCTATGAAAAATGTTCAAACTCATTAGCAAATAGCAAAATGCAAATTAAGACAATTGCTTACAATTTTACACCCTTTAAATTGGCAAAAATGAAAAAATAATTATCAACAAATAATGGTAAGGTCTGGGGCAAAGGGAAATTTCATTCATTGCCGGTAGATTTGTAAATTGGCACAACCTCTCTGGAGAGCAATTTCACACAGACTCTCTAGTGAAGTGGAAGATGCACAAATAACTCAGCACTTACATTACCCCAGGAAATGGCCACATACGCCCAGAGAGACATGTACAAGATGTACACTGTTTTTTTGTATCATTGTTTTTAATGTTAAAAATATGAAAACAGTCTTTATTTAAAATATGAATATAAAAATGTATATGAGAATTTAAATTCCAAATGCAGAGTAAATGTTACCTGAAAGTAGAAACATCGGAGAAGAGATTACAGAGGAATAAACTGGAGGATTCTTTCATTTCTATGTAATTTCTTGAAGTTGGTAGTGGATGAACAAATGCACATTATTTAATATACAGTAATCCCCCTTCATCTGCCATTTAGCTTTCCCTGGTTTTAGTTACCCATGGTCAACCACAGCCAGGAAGCAGATGGTCCCCCTTCTGATGAATCCTCAGAAGGTTAAGGGTAGCCCAATGTTCCACCACAATGCCCACTCCATTCACCTTACTTCTTCTGACCATACAGGCATTTTATAATCTCATATCAGCACAAGAAGAGTGAATAGAGCAAAATAAGATATTTTGAGAGAGAGAGACCACATCCACATAACTTAAATTATAGTATATTGTTACAGCTGTTCCATTTTAATTGTTGTTAATCTCTTACTGTGCCTAATTTATAAATTAAACTTTACCATAGTATGTATGCACAGGAAAAAACAGGGTTCACTACTGTCTGTGGATTTAGGCATCCACTGGGGGTCTTGGAATGTATCTATGGAAAAGGGGAGATTAGTGTATTTTCTTGTGTGAGAAATAGCTAACTAAGCCATAAATTTCTTATTGTCTACTTTAACTACTGAAAATTTCATGATTCAATTTTGTACTTTTATTTTTCAACTTGGAATTTCCTAGCCTAAGTAAACAATAATTTCTGAATCCCTCTCTTTTAACATATATATGCACTTGTGTGTGTGTGTGTGTGTGTGTGTGTATCCTATTGATTCTGTTTATCTGAAAAACCCTTACTAATTTAGCCATTTAGAAGTCACAGTTATAAATTCAATGGAAACACGATTTGAATCCCCTGATTGAGGGTTTTTTCCCCTCTACTATTGCGAGATCTCTAAAATAGTGGAACTCTTGTTATGTGTAAAAAAATAAATATTTTGGAAATTGGGCAGGAATTCTGACTGGAAGTTTCCACTCTAGCTTCTAATCCTTGTCCATTGGGTTCATATTTCTTTTTTTTATTTTTTATTGGGACAAGTCACTTTTATTGTACTAATACTTAAATACTCATACATACTGGGAGATATTTCTGGATTTCTTTTCAGATTCATGAATATAGCTGTTTTCCTTCATCATAAAACAGTTCTTCAAAAAAATCATAGCTATAAAATACTTTTTAATATCTGATAAGCCATGTTTTCCTGATGACTCCTTTGCGTAAGAGAATGGTTTTAAAAATGTATTTCCTAATATTTTGCATTTGAATATCCAGAGACATGCAAGTATAATTTAATAAATACCTCTTACAAACATCATTATTATATTAATTGTGACTGTATAATAATTACCATTTCTGCAATAAGTCACCTCACTCAAACTTAGTATAATCCTTTCCATTCACTTAAATTAAGATCTTTCAATAGATTTGTAATTTTTCCCCTTATCTTAGAATTGGCACCTAATTTGCTGATTTTAATTTCAGTTAATTTACTTTTAGTGTTACTATTTTTTTAATTACTTTTATTTTTTTGAAGAACATTGTGTTTACTAGGCTCACCCCTACCCCAAGTCCCCCCCACAAACCCCAATACAGTCACTGTCCATCAGCATAGTAAGATGTTGTAGAATCACTACTTGTGTTCTCTGCATTGCAAAGTCCTCCTCTTTCCCCCAACCCCACATTATACATGCTAATCATAATACCCCTTTCTTCTTCCCCACCCTTATCCCTCCCTACCCTTCCGTTCTCCCCAGTCTCTTTCCCTTTGGTAACTGTTAGTCCATTCTTGGGTTCTGTGATTCTGCTGCTGTTTTGTTCCCTCAGTTTTCTTTTGTTCTTATACTCCACAGATGAGTGAAATCATTTGGTATTTGTTTTCCTCCGCTTGGCTGATTTCACTGAGCATAATACCCTCTAGCTCCATGCATGTTGTTGCAAATGGTAGGATTTGTTTTCTTCTTATGGCTGAATAATATTCCATTGTGTATATGTACCACATCTTCTTTATCCATTCACTTACTGATGGACACTTAGGTTGCTTGCATTTCTTGGCTATTGTAAATAGTGCTGCTATTAACATTGGGGTGCATCTGTCTTTTTCAAACTGGAGTGCGGTATTCTTAGGGTAAATTCCTAGAAGTGGAATTCCTGGGTCAAATGGTAAGTCTATCTTGAGCATTTTGAGGAACCTCCATATTGTTTTCCACAATGGCTGAACTAATTTACACTCCCACCAGCAGTGTAGGAGGATTCCCCTTTCTCCGCAACCTCGCCAACATTTGCTGTTGTTTGTCTTTTGGATGGTGGCCATCCTTACTGGTGTGATGTGATATCTCATTGTGGTTTTAATTTGCATTTCTCTGATAATTAGCGATGTGTAGCATCTTTTCATGTGTCTGTTGGCCATCTGAATTTCTTCATTGGAGAACTGTCTGTTCACCTCCTCTGCCCATGTTTTAATTGGATTATTTGCTTTCAGTTTGTTGAGGAGTGTGAGCTCTTTATATATTTTGGATGTCAAGCTTTTATCGGATCTGTCATTTATGAAAATATTCTCCCATACTGTAGGGTACCTTTTTGTTCTATTGATGGTGTCCTTTGCTGTACAGAAGCTTTTCATCTTGATATAGTCCCACTTGTTCATTTTTGCTTTTGTTTTCCTTGCCTGGGGAGATATGTTCAAGAAGAGGTCACTCATGTTTATGTCTAAGAGATTTTTGCCTATGTTTTTTCTAAGAGTTTTATGGTTTCATGACTTACATTAAGGTCTTTGATCCATTTTGAATTTACTTTTGTGTATGGGGTTAGACAGTGATCCAGTTTCATTCTCTTACATGTAGCTGTCCAGTTCTGCCAGCACCATCTGTTGAAGAGACTGTCATTTCCCCATTGTTTGTCCATGGCTCCTTTATTGAATATTAACTGACTCTATATATTTGGGTTAATGTTTGGAATCTCTAATCTGTTCAACTGGTCTGTGGCTCCATTCTTGTGCCAGTACCAAATTGTCTTGATTACTATGGCTTTGTAGTAGAGCTTGAAGTTGGGGAGAGAGATCCCCCCCACTTTATTCTTCCTTCTCAGGATTGCACTGGCTATTAAGGGTCTTTGGTGTTTCCATATGAATTTTTGAACTATTTGTTCCAGTTCGTTGAAGAATGCTGTTGGTAATTTGATAGGGATTGCATCGAATCTATATATTGCTTTGGGAAGGATGGCCATTATGTTGATATTAATTCTTCCTAGCCAAGAGCATGGGAAGAGTTTCCATTTGTTAGTGTCTTCTGTAACTTCTCTTAAGAGTGTCTTATAGTTTTTAAGGTATAGGTCTTTCACTTCCTTGGTTAGGTTTATTCCTAGGTATTTTATTATTTTTGATGAAATTGTGAATGGAATTGCTTTCCTGATTTCTCTTTCTATTGGCTCTTTGTTAGTGTATAGGAAAGCCACACATTTCTATGTGTTAATTTTGTATCCTGCAACATTGCTGTATTCCGATATCAGTTCTAGTAGTTTTGGAGTGGAGTCTTTAGGGTTTTTTATGTACAATATCATGTCATCTGCAAATAGTGACAGTTTAACTTCTTCTTTACCAATCTGGATTCCTTGTATTTCTTTGTTTTGTCTCATTGCTGTGGCTAGGACCTCCAGTACTATGTTAAATAACAGTGGGGAGAGTGAGCATCCCTGTCTTGTTTCCGATCTCAGAGGAAAAGCTTTCAGCTTCTCGCTGTTCAGTATGATGTTGGGTGTGAGTTTACCATATATGGACTCTATTATGTTGAGGTACTTGTCCTCTATATCCATTTGGCTGAGAGTTTTTATCATGAATGGATGTTGAATTTTGTCAAATGCTTTTTCAGTATCTATGGAGATGATCATGTGGTTTTGCCTTTCTTTTTGTTGATGTGGTGGATGATGTTGATGGATTTTCAAATGTTATACCATCCTTGCATCCCTGGGATGAATTCCACTTGGTCGTGGTGTATGATCCTTTTGATATATTTTTGAATTCGATTTTATAATATTTTGTTGAATATTTTTGTATCTATGTTCATCAGGGATACTGGTCTGTAATTTTCTTTTTTGGTGGGATCTTTGCCTGGTTTTGGTATTAGGGTGATGTAGGCTTCATAGAATGAGTTTGGGAGCATTCCCTCCTCTTCTATTTTTGGAAAACTTTATGGAGAATGGGTATTATATCTTCTCTGTATGTCTGATAAAATTCTGAGGTAAATACATCAGGTCCAGGGGTTTTTTTTGGGGGTTAGTTTTTTGATTACCGCTTCAATTTCTTTGCTGTTAATTGTTTTGCTTAGATGTTGTGATTCTTCCTTGGTCAGTCTTGGAAGGTTGTATTTTTCTAGGAAGTTGTCCATTTCTTCAAGGTTTTCCAACTTCTTAGCATATAGGTTTTCATAGTAGTCTCTAATAATTCTTTGTATTTCTGTTGGGTCCATTGTGATGTTTGCTTTCTCATTTCTGATTATGTTGATGTGTGTTGATTCTCTTTTTCCCTTAATAAGTCTGGCTAGAGGCTTATCTATTTTGTTTATTTTCTCAAAGAACCAGCTCTTGGTTTCATTGATTTTTTCTATTGTTTTATTCTTCTCAATTTTGTTTATTTCTTCTCTGATCTTTATTCTGTCCCTCCTTCTGCTGACTTTAGGCCTCATTTGTTCTTCTTTTTCCAATTTTGATAACTGTGATGTTAGACTATTCATTTGGGTTTGTTCTTCCTTATTTAAATATGCCTGGATTGCTATATACTTTCCTCTTAAGACTGCTTTCGCTGCGTCCCACAGAAGTTGGGGCTTATTGTTTTTGTTGTCTTTTATTTCCATATATTGCTGGATCTCCATTTTAATTTGGTAGTTGATCCATGGAATATTTAGAACTGTGTTGTTAAGCCTCCATATGTTTGTGAGCCTTTTTGCTTTCTTGGTACAATTTATTTCTAGTTTTATACCTTTGTTTTCTGAAAAGTTGGTTGGTAGGATTTCAATCTTTTGGAATTTACTGAGGCTCTTTCTGTGGTCTAGTATGTGGTCTATTCTGGAGAATGTTCCATGTGCACTTGAGAAGAATGTGTATCCTGTTGCTTTTGGGTGTAGAGTTCTATGTATCTCTATTAGGTCCATCTGTTCTAGTGTGTTGTTCAGGGCCTCTGCGTACTTACTTATTTTCTGTCTGGTGGATCTGTCCTTTGGAGTTAATGGTGTGTTGAAGTCTCCTAAAATGAATGCATTGCATTCTATTTCCTCCTTTATTTCTGTTAGTATTTGTTTCACATATGCTGGTGCTCTTGTGTTGGATGCATATATATTTTTAATGGTTATATCCTCTTGTTGGACTGAGCCCTTTATCACTATGTAATGTCCTTCTTTATCTCTTGTTACTTTCTTTGTTTTGAAGTCTGTTTTGTCTGATACTAGTACTGCAACTCCTGCTTTTTTCTCCCTATTGTTTGCATGAAATATCTGTTTCTATCCTTTGACTTTTAGTCTGTACATGTCTTTGGGTTTGAGGTGAGTCTCTTGTAAGCAGCATATATATGGGTCTTGTTTTTTTATCCATTCAGTAACTCTATGTCTTTTGATTGGTGCATTCAGTCCATTTGCATTTTGGGTGATTATCAATAGGTATGTAATTATTGCCATTTCAGGCTTTAGAGTCATCGTTACCAAAGGTTCCAGGTTACTTCCCTTACTATCTAAGAGTCTAACTTAACTCAGTATGCTGTTACAAACACAGTCTAAAGGTTCTTTTCTATTTCTCCTCCTTTTTCTTCCTCCTTCATTCTTTATATATTAGGTATCAGATTCTATACTTTTTCTCTATCCCTTGGTTTGCGTGGAGGTAGTCAATTTAATTTTGCATTTGCCTCACAATCAGCTGCTCCACCCTCCCTAAAATGATTTTACTACTTCTGGTGACAGCTATCCAACCCTAGGAACACTTCCACCTATAGCAGTCCCTCCAAAACTGACTGCAAAGATGGTTTGTGGGAGGTAAACTCTCTCAGATTTTGCTTTTCTGGAAATTGTTTAATCCCTCCTTCAAATTTAAATGATAATCTTGCCAGATAAAGTAATCTTGGTTCCAGACCCTTCTGCTTCATGGCATTAAATTCATCATGCCACTCCCTTATGGCCTGTAAGGTTTCTGCTGAGAAGTCTGTTGTTAGTCTGACGGGCTTTCCTTTGTATGTGATCTTATTTCTGCCTCTGGCTGCTTTTAACAGTCTGTCCTTATCCTTGATCTTTCCCATTTTAATTCTATGTGTCTTGGTATTGTCTTCCTTGGTTCCCTTGTGTAGGGGGATCTGTGGATCTCCATGGCCTGAGAGACTATCTCCTTCCCCAGATTGGGGAAGTTTTCAGCAACTACCTCCTCAGAGACACTTTTGATCCCTTTTTCTCTCTCTTCTTCTTCTGGTATCCCTACAATGCGAATATTGTTCTGTTTGGATTGGTCACACAGTTCTCTCAATATTCTTTCATTTTTATAGATCCTTTTTTCTCTCTGTGCCTTAGCTTCTTTGTATTCCTCTTCTCTAGTTTCTATTTCATTTATTGTCTCCTCCACCGTATCCTACCTGCTTTTAATACCCTCCATCGTGTTCTTTAACGATTGGTTCTCTGACCTGAATTCATTCCTGAGTTATTGGATGTCTTTCCGCACCTCCATTAGGATGTTGTTTATTTTTATTTTGAACTCCTTTTCAGGAAGAGTCACGAGGTCCATATCATTTAAATTGTTTTCAGGAGTTGTATTAACAATTTTACTCTGGACAAGGTTCCTTTGGCTTTTCATGTTTGTATATGGTGCCGTCTAGTGTCCACAAGCTCTATTCTGGAGCTGCTGAGCCCCTGAAGAAATGTCAAGGGTTGCAGGGGAGAGGTACTGGGGGTAGGAAAGGGCTGTTCCCTGCCTCCTGGCTTCTGTGCCTGTCTCCACTGCCTGAGCCAGTGGGCCGGCTACACAGAGATAAGTTTTTGTCCCAGAGCAGCCAGATATGGATCCCTGCTTTCCAGAAGCAGCCAGAATCCCAGTCTCCTGGAACTCTGCCTGTATTAACTTTCCAACCCATTAGTCATGCGAGTCTCATGAAATCACCATGAAATGTAGGTTAGTGCTCCCAGTGCAGATCTCTGGAGCTAGGTATTTAGCAGTCCCAAGCCTTCCACTCCCTCCCTGCTCTGTTTCTCTTCCTCCCACTGGTGATCTGGGGTGGGGATGGGGCTCGGGTCCTGCAGAGCCACAGCTCTGGTACCTTACCCCATTCGCTGAGGTCTGCTCTTTTCTCCAGGTGTGTGCAGTCTGATGCATCCTCTTTCCTGTTGCTCTCTCAGGATTAGTTGCGCCACTTAAATTTTCTAATTGTATCCAGTTTTAGGAGGAAGCCTCTGTCTCTCCTCTCATGCTGCCATCTTTAATCCTTTAGTGTTACTATTGTTTCATATTTCTAATTGAAAGAAATAGCATAAAATATTAATCTCTTGTGCAGAGCCTGTACCATGCCCCACAGCCAAAGATATTGTCCCCATTACAGCATCTTAACTGAGTATTCTAGAGACTCCATCACCATTCTTTAAGGCCAGATGTTTTTGAGTGAGAAATGTGGTAAATTGCATAACCTTAAAAGCATGACTTCATTTCATTTCATCTCTTGCTGTAAGAGTATTTTCTTGATCAAAGAAATATTCTATGGGATGAATAAGTGAATGAAGATTCAGTAAGCATAGATATTGGGGACAAAGAAGGAAAATCCACCTTTGTAACAAATTCCTATACCAACAAGTTCAAATAGGGCTTCTTTCATGGAGGAAGATATTCAATATAATCAATCTGCCACTGGTAGGCAGGCCTACCCTTTAAAGGTATGGTGCCATGTGAAAAGCTCTTCATTGCTGATGGCAAGGTTTTAGTGAACATGTCACAGTGGTAGACAATTCAGCTTGGTGAGGGAGAAAAACATACTACAAAGCCCATGTATCTCTTCCATTCTTGCTATATCTATTTTGTTCAATAGCCCATTTTTCCAGCAGTGTGATAATTAGAGAAAAGTCTCACTAATATCTACAGAGTAGATCATTTTTTAATTTGATTATTGAGAATTTTTTGCCAGGGATATTATTTGATGACCATTTATTGGAAATGCTTTATTTTTAGTCCGAGTCAGTAATGACAAGTTCTCCATCCTTATACTGTTCCCCTAAATCTCATCATCAATACCACAATCTTGATTCTTCCAATCTTCAGATACCTGACCAATCCATTAGTCACTATCCATTAGTATAGACCTTTAACTCTGACAAATCTCTCCAAGGAGGCCAAGATCAGGAGAGATCCTTCTTGAATTGTACCAATGACAGGAGCATATTTTTCTTCCCCAGTATCTTTTAGAGTGGGACTGTAATGCTATATATAGATCAGCTTGTGAGAGCATGTAAAGAAAAGCTAAATTAGTTAGTAGATCATGAGAAACTTACTATGAAACTGTAAGCTACAGAATTAAAATAAATGGAATGTGGCAAGAGAAGACCCACTACAATGTGGGTCATAAATTGTTATTCACTTGTGGTATCAGTGCTAGCTTGTACCTAATCCTGTATACAGAAGTTCAGGGCACACCCATTCAATGATTTAATAATAAACCAGACAAGAACCAGTTAATACTGGGAAGCTCATATTTCACTGACTCATATGTCCTCTATGCTCCAGTTAGAGTTTCTTGCAGTTTACCAAAGTCATACCCTCCCCAAGTTCAGCTCTTTGAACATACCATTCTATTTGAAACTGACATCATATATCCACAAGTAGAAGACATATGGCTGGACAGCCATTTCATCACTATTTGTTTAACCATCTGTTAAACTTTAGTATCTGTTTAACCAAATGTTAATCAGAGTATATATACTAGTCAGGGTTCTCCAAAAAAACAGAGCCAATAGGCACTGTGTGTGGCGGGGGGTGGGGGGTAGTGTAGAGTTAGAGATTTATTACAAAATGGGCCCACACAATTACGGAGGCTGGGAGATCCCAAGATCCAGAGGAGGAGTGGGCAAGCTGTAGTCCCAGCAGAGACAATGGTTCAGCTCCAGTCTGAGAGTTGGCAGACCTAGGAAGAGTTTCTATTTCAGCTCAAGTCTAAGGGTTGGACAAAACTGATATTCCATTTGGAAGGCCGTCAGGAAGGAAGAATTCTCTCTTATTTTGTGGGGAGGGTTGGCTTTTTCTCATAGTTAGGTCTTCCACTAATTGGGTGAGGCCCATCACTTTAGAAAGGGCACTCTATTCAATCTACTAATTTAAATGTCAATGTCTTCCAAAAACACCCTTATAGACATACCCAGAAATAATATTTAACCACATACCTGGACATCCCATGGCTCAGTCAAGTTGACACATAAAATCAACTATCACAGTATGCTTAGCTGTCAAGTGAATTCTGTGTGAAGCTCTTTATGTTGGTGAGCCTAGTGGTTAAAGGCACACAGGATAAAGTAATTACTCAATAAATGCTGAATGGATAAAGAAGGACCAAATGAATGAATTAACAAATAAATAGATCAACAAATTCACTCAAATCATACACCAAGGGGGAAGCATGCATTTCTAAAATCAAGTTGTGGATCTGCCACAACTTACTACCTAACTTTAGACATGTTTTTTCATAGTAACTCAGTCTCTTCATAGTAGAAAAAATCATGTTAGGGAATTTACTGTATATAGATGCAATAAAAATACTTTGAGGACAAAAGAGACCACAAACTAAGTTTAGACATTTCTAATACTTTTTAATAACAGAAGGTGGACTCACCAGTATCAGGATTTGTAATTTTAGGGAGAAAAGTTTTTGTCACATTATAAAGGAAAAATAATTGTGCTCACATTATATCAACAATCTGAAGACCATAGTATAATCAGAGATGATCTCTTCAAATGATCTCATTCTTGATACTGTTAATTTATAATACTGCTTTCTACTGAAACAATGTACTTTAAATGAATTTTGAAAATACTCATCATTGAATCCAGTGCACTATCTCTGCTTAAAAACAACTTTCTACCTGAAAAGACTGATTCAGAGAATGGTACTTAGTGCCAGGGATGAGTATCATTTGAGGGAATATTTATCATTAATAACAGTAAGTGCTACTACCCAGTTAAAAGAATCCCTTACAAACCACTCATTAATTATGAGTCACACACAGTTTCCTTTTCATAAGTAGTTTCAATGTATCTTTACATTTCTAGAATATCATTCATGCTGCAATATATAGAATTGATTGAATTGGAAAGTAACTAAAGTCAATGAAATGATCCCATAAAGAATGACTACATCACCATCACTCACTCTCTTTGTCTTAGGTTCGCACTTAACATCATTTTAGAATTCTTGTTTGTTTAGTTGTTTTCTGTTGTAAGAAGGAATTAACTGTGTTTTTAAAAGTGTGTATAATGTTTAGAAGAAACTGTATTTATATGACTTCCTTTGCAAGGTTAATGTTAGTGATGTATGGGTAAGGTTCTAACTGTCTGTGGTAACTGAGCATAAAAAATCCAACATATCAAGAAAATATTGGATAAAATTAATAAATACTGAAATACAGGGAGACCATAGTTTTATATGATTTTGTCTGGCATCTAAGATAATTCATCTACATTTTTTAGGTAAGTACAATTTGCAGCAAACAATTTTCTTCCATAAATGGAAAGATTAATTGTAGTGTTAACCAAATCTCTTTCATATACAAGATGACTCATTTTTTTCTTTTGTTGAGAGTGCATTAATCATTGCAGATGAGGGTTGTGCTACAGGCTAATTAGTAACTAGATAATGCTTATGATGTGTTTTCTTCAGAGTCAAGCTGCTTAATTTTCTACCTTGATGCCACCATGTGTGTATCTCATTGTAAAAAGATGAATGGGACAGACTAGACAAAAAAGCAGCTGACAGCAAGAGTTAGCCATTAATATCAATGCTCAGATAATGAAATATCACAAACCTATACTCTTTATGTGTGTCATCTACCATATAAGGCTGCCTCAACAGATGGAAATAAATCACCCTTCCAACAAAAAGAAGGTTAAGGATAATACTTTGAATTCTAAAAGGAACATTTTTAGGAGTGTGATTCCAACCCACTGGTTGCAGATGTAAAGACACTATTATTGGTTCCAGTTAATATGAATCTCTCAGGGATTCATAGTTTTAATTAGACTGGTAAAGAATCAATTCCACACTATTTTCACTATAGAAATTTTTATTTATTAATCATTTTCCCGAGCCAGTCTTCTGTTTTTCATTAATTGCATGTTCTGTGAGCACAACCCATGCTTAATTGTGCTCTCATTGTTATTTTGCACCCAGCATAAATTAATAAATACAAATAACAAACACAAATCATGCATGTCATAACTTCAGGAGACTGAAATATGGTAATCACCATAAGTAATGAAAAAAACAAGACTCTTAGTTGCTTCCTAATCCTGAGCTGAGTGTTACATTCATTACAAACTTAACTAGCAATGATAGCAGAGAGCAAGAGTTTGACTTGACAGGCTTTCATTCTACTTTAAGACTGACAGGGCACTACATTTCAAAACTCATGGATCCATCACCAGGTTTCAGAGCAGCATTACCTGTAATTCTGGAGAGTTACAAAATGTACTGCTTCTTATTCCCTAAGACTCCAAGTCTTATTCTTCCTATTTCTGTACTTACTGAGTAAAAGTACCAGCACTACAGTTGATTCCTTCTCTCCCACATATGCATGAAAGACCCAGAAAGAAACAGAATATCATGAAATAATTATATCCTCTTTTAAATTTATGATAATTTAATATCCATGTCTGTAATGCAGTCTCTATTATAAAACAGTTTTACAGATGTTATTTTAATTTTTTCTCACACGTCTCATTAAATGACAAAGATAGGTAACACTAATTCATTTTTAATAGAACATGAGGCTTATAGGGCAAAAGAAATAAATTTATACAAGTTGAATATCTAGTAAGTGTAACAATCAGAATTTCAACCTACTTCTCTTAAGTTTCAGTCCGGTTCTCTTCCTTCTAAAAAATATAGACTTTCATTTTACCTGCTTTTTTCAACTTTCATTTTTGTTTTTGTTTTAGGTGGTAGTCACAAATAGTTCTAGCTAATCATCATAGGCTTCCAGGTAGCACTGAAATGTTTAACCATTTAAGCAATGTTTAAAATTTGGCTCAGCAACCAGTTTGTTAACTATGTATGTGGACACACACACGCACACATACAACCAACCTATTGCTGCTGAGTACTGTGAATGCTTACCAGAAACAAAGCAAAAACACATGAGCAAATGTCAGTACTTGTTTTATTCAAATTCTCAGCTAGAGGAGTAGCTAAGAAGACAGGTAAAATTAAATCAATAGATAGATACATAAAAACTCTCTGACTACATGGTTACAAAGCTTTTATGTAAATTCCATTAAATGATATTATTTTATATAACTAAAACTCTGAACAATTTTTTTAAATAGTGCATGCACTTGTACTGTCTTACTTGGTATTTTCTTAAAAGTAATCTTTGCAAAATGAGAACTGTTACTAGACATATTAGTGTGCAAAATTGAGGATTATTTGGGGATTTTTATAACAAATGAATATCATTATCATTACTATCACCCATATTGACATATAAACTTACCTACTGGAAATCTCAATATTAATATTTTCAGAATTCTTTCCATTAATTTTCATTTTGATAGATCCTTCATTTCTGTATAATACTAAATTTTCAAGTACTGAGTGTCTTTCAGATGCTAGAAGTATTCGCACACATCACAAAGACACTATTGCGTTTCCGATAAAGAAACTGAGGCTTAGAAAAATAAAGTGATGGTGGTAAAAAGATGGTGGAGTAGGAAGGCAAGGCAGAAATCTCCTCCCATGTACAAACCAAGGCAGCAACTACAGCAAATACAACTAACCCTGAAAATAACACGAAGACTGCAGAACAGACCGTCTACACATGGTGAAAAAGAAAAGACCACACATAGAAGGGTAAAGCAGCAGAGCCATAACTGATCAGGACCCAAGAATTTCCCCCATCCCAGCCCACAAGCTGTAGGGAGAGGAACAAAGCAGGGAGGGTAAGTGCTCAGGAACTCTAACTTCTGGCCCTGGAGATCTGCTCTGAGATGAGTCCACTTTTCATTGGGCTTTGGTGATTAACAGGGCTGGACACCACAGAGAGCTGGAGCACTCTGGGAGACTGAGACTCCTGCCATTTGTGGAGGACAGGCACACTCCATTGATCCGCTGAGAGCCAACACAGAGGCAACAGTGTGAAAGATTTACCAGCAGCAAGAACCGTGCCAGAGATGTAGGGTTGGAGGGAGCTGTCTCCAGAGAAGAAAGGGCTGGTAAATGATACTCCCACAGCCCTCCATCAGCTCAATTGGTCAGGCCTCCAGGTAGCCAGGTCCAAATGCTCCATTACCTCACCAGCTGATTAGCCCTGTGATGGCACTTCTGTATGCATGTATCCCCACCTGGCCTGCTTGGCCCAGCAGTGGTTTCACTTTGCTGCCTGGTAGGAAGGGGGAGGCTTCCAGAGCATTCTAAGCCCTCCTTCAGCCCAAAGGTGGGGGTAGAGGCCCTGTGGGAGCCAGGTCTAAAACTCCCCATCTCCCTAACTGGCAGCTCAACCCCTTGGTAGCACTCCGCTGCACACCTGCCCCACCCAGAATGCCCAGCCAATCAGGGGCCCTGTTCACAACGATCCCAGCAGAGTCACCTGATGGCACACAAAGGGCATGCAGAGATGAGCTGACAGAGATCAGCCATCTGCTTGCAGGTAAGCAGAAAGGCAGGCCCACCCATAGCCCTCCAACAGCAACTGTGGCTCCACTGAAAAGGAGAACCAGGCACTGGTGAGTCAACAGTCTTGAGTCTTTGGGCATCACAAGATACCTCCTTTATAAACCATTACTTTCTAGACCAGGAGATATAGCAGATCTATAAAATAAATACAAAGGAAGAAACACAGAAACACAGACAAAATGAGGAGGCAGGGGAATATTTTCCAAATAAAAGTACAGGATAAGACAACAGAAAGAGAGGTAACTGAAACATAGATTACCAATCTTCTTGGCAAAGATTTCAAAGTGACAGTCATAAAGATGCTCACTGACCTGAGGAAAAGGACCAACAATCTCAGGAAGGAATTCAACAGAGAGAAGATTTGGAAAAAACTCACTCAGTGCTGAAGAATACAGTAACTGAAATGAAAAATACAATGGAGGAAATGAATAATAGATTGCTGCAAGTAGATGGAAATTAGAGAATAGGAAAAGAACAAAACTGAAGAACAGAGAGAAAAAGAATTTATAAAAACAAGAAGATGTTTAGACAACAAACTGTGTGACAATTCCAAATGAAACAATATTCATGTAATAGGGATCCTAGAAGAAGAGAGATACAGAGGAGTAGAAAGTCTTTGAAGAAATAATAGATGAGAACTTCTCCAATCTGAAGAAGGAAATAACACACCCAGGTCCTGGAAAAGCAGACAGCCTCTAAAAAGAGGAGCCCCAGGAAAACAACACCAAGACTTATAATAATTAAAATGGCAAAGATTAAAGATAAAGAGAGAATCCTAAAAGCAGCAAGAGAAGCAAAGAGTTAGCAATAAGGGAAACCCATAAGGCTATCAGCAGATTTCTCAGCAGAAACTTTAAAGGCCAGGTAGACCTGGTATGAAATATGTAGTTCCCTGAAAGGGAAGAACCTACATACATCCAAGAATCTTCAACCCAGCAAGGTTATCATTCAGAATTGAAGGAGGGATTAAAAGTTTCCCAGATAAATGGAAGTTAAAAGAATTCAGCACCAATAAATCAGCATTAAAAATACATTACAGGGACTTCTGAAGATGAAAATATTCTTAAGCCTAAATATTTTTCAGCAGTGAAAATAAACCTACAGTAAAAGTAATAGAGCAATTATTTCATAGGCAAGTATGAAGTTAAAATAAAAACAAAAGTAAAACCAAGTATACACTGAAATATCAGTCAAGGGATACACAAAAAAATGTAGATTATGACATATTATACATAAATATAGAGGAGGAAGAAGAAGAAAAAATTTTACTTTTAGATTGTATTTGAAATAGAGTAACCATCAACTTAATATAGACTTATATAATTAGAAGACTATGAACATTATGGTAACCACAAACCTAAGGCCTATAATAGATAAACAATAATTTAAAAAAAAAGAAATCCAAGCATAACTCTGAAGAAAACCATTAAAAACCAAGAGAAGAGTTAAGAGATGAATAAATGAAAAGAGAGGAACTACAAAAACAATGAGAAAATAAAATGGCAGTAAGGGCATACCTACCAATAATTACCTTAAATATCAATGGACTAAATACACCAATCAAAAGACAAGGGTGGCAGAATAGATACTGAAACAACACCCGTCTATATGATGCCTACAAGAGACTCACTTCAGACCTAAAAACATGCATACTGAAAGTGAAGAGAAAGGTATTTAATGCAAATAAAAGGGAGAAAAAAACAGGTGTAGCAGTACTTAGACAAAATAAACTTCAAAACAAAGAAAGTAACAGGAGAAAAGGAAGGACATTACATAATGATAAAGGGATCAGTCCAACAAGAAGATATAATCATTATAAATATCTATGCACCCAACATAGAAGCACCTAAATATATAAAACATATATGTAACAGACATATATAATAGACACAAAGGGGGAAATAGACAAAAACACAGTCATAATAGGAGACTTTAACACTTCATTTACATCAATGAACAGATCTTCCAGACAGAAAATAAAGGAACAGAGGTGCTGAATGACACATTAAACCAGATGGATTTAACAGATATATATGCAGAACATTCCACCCAAAAGCAATGTGATACACATTTTTCTCAAGTGCACATGGAATATTCTCCAGAATAGATCACATATCAGGACACAAAATGAGCCTCAATAACTTTAAAAGGATTGAAACTGTATCAAGCATCTTTTCAGATCAGATCACAATGGTATGATAGAAATCATTTGCACAAAGGAAACAAAAAAAAAACAACCCACAAACACATGGACACTAAATAAGATGTTTCTAAATAATGAATGGATCAATGAACAAATCAAAGAGTAAATCAAGTAATACATGGGATAAACAAAAACAAAAATACAACAGTTCAAAATATATTGGATGCCATAAAAATGGTTCTAAGAGAGCAGTACATAGCAATACAGGCCTACCTCAAGAAACAAAACCAATCCCAAATAAGTCTAAACTTACAACTAAAGAAATAAGAAAAGAATAAATGAAACCCAAAGTTAGTAGGAGGAGGAACTTTAATAATAAAGATCATTTTAATATATAAAATTAAAGAATAATAATGATCTATTCTTAATATTTCTTTAATAATAAAGAAATGAATAAAATAGAAAAAAATTAATGAAACCAAGAGCTGGTTCTTCAAGAAGAAAAACAAAATAAAGAAACCCCCAGCCAGACAAATCAAGAAAAATGGAGAGGACATAAATATACAAAATCAGAACTGAAAAATGATTAAGTCATAACTGATAACACAGAAATGCAAAGAATTACTAGAGAATTCTGTGAAAAAATATATTTCAATAAATTGGACAACCTAAAATAAATGGACAAATTTCTAGAAAAGTACAACCTTCCATGACTGACCCAGGAAGAAGCAGAAAAACTGAGCAGACTAATTACCAGTAATACAATTGATTTGGTAATTTAAAAACTCCCAAAAAACAAAAGTCCATAGCCAGATGGCTACACAACTGAAATCTAGTATACATTAAAAAGGCTATTATCTATCCTTTGTAAAGTATTCCAAAAAGTAGAAGAAGAGGGAATATTTCTAAACTTAATCTATGAGGCCAGCATCACTCTAATACCAAAACCAGGCAAATACATTAAATAAAAGAAAATTACAAACTTATATCCCTGATTAACATAGATGGAAAAATCCTCAACAAAATATTTGCAAACTGAATTCAAAAATACATCAAAAGGATCATCCATCATGACCAAGTGGGTTTATTCCAGCAATGAAAGGATGGTGCAATATTTGTAAATCAAGCAAGTGATAAAAACACATTAACAAAAGGATGGAAACCATATGGTCATCTCAAAAGATGCTGAAAAAGCATTTGACAAAATACAACATCCATTCATGATGAAAACTCTCAACAAAATGGGTAAGAGTGAATATACCTCAACATAGTAAAGACTATATTTGATAACCCCACAGCTAACATCATACTCAATGGCAAAAAGCTGAAAGCTTTTCCTTTAAGATCAAGAACATGACAAGGATGTCCACTCTCACCTCTTTTATGTCAACATAGTACTTGAGGTCCAGGCCATAGCAATAAGACAAGACAAAGAGATAAAAGACATCCAAATTGGTAAGGAAAAAAGTATAACTGCCACTATCTACAGATGAAATAGTATTATACACAGAACCCTAAAGACTCCACCAAAAAATTATTAGAACTAACTGTATTCAACAAAGTTGCAGGATACAAAATTAATACACAAAATCTGTTGCATTCCTATATGCTACTAACAATCTAGCCAACAGAGAAATTAGGAAAAAAGTTTCATTTACATTGCATCAAAAAGAATTAAATACCTAGGAATAAATCCAACCAAGGAGGTGAAAGACCTATACTCTGAAAACTACAAGACCTGTACCCTGAAAACTACAAAACACTCATGGGAAAAATTAAAGAAGTCACAAGTAAACAGAAATCTATCCGGTGTTCATGGATAGGAAAGACATATATTGTGAAAATGGCCATCCTACCCCAAGCAATTTACAGATTCAATGCAATCCCTATCAAAATACCAACAGCACTTTTCAATGAACTAGAACAAGTAATACTAAAATTCACACAGAACCACAGAAGACCTTGAATAGCCAAAGCAATCCTGAGAAAAAAAGAACAAAGCTGGAGCTTTTATGTTCCCTGACTTCAAGCTATACTACATAGCTATGGCAATCAAAACAGTACAGTAGTGGCACAAAAACAACCCATAGATAAATGGAAAAGAATAGAGAACCCATATATAAAACCACACATACAAGACCAATTAATATATGATAAAGGAGCCATGAATATAGAATGGGGAAAAGACAGTCTCTTCAACAACTGCTGCTGGGAAACAGAACAGCAACATGCAAGAGAATGAAACTAGATTACTGTCTAACTCCATAAACAAAAATAAACTCAAATTGCCTCAAATGCCTGAATGTAAGACATGAAACAATGAGACTGTCTTAGAAGAAAACATAGGCAAGAATTTCATGAACATAAGCATGAGCAATTTTTTTCTGGACACATCTCCTTGGGCAAGGGAAACAAAATCAAATTGAACAGGTGGGACTAGATCAAACTAAAAACCTTCTGTATAGCAAAGGACACCATCAGCAGAACAAAAAAGCAACCTACAGTATGGGAGAATATATTTATAAATTACTTACCCGATAAGGGGTTAACATACAAATATATAAATAACTCATATGCTGCAACACCAAAAACACAAGTAACCCAATTAAATAATGTTCAGAGGGCCTTAACAGACATTTCTCCAAAGAGTTACAGATGACCAACAGGCACATAAAAAGATGCTCCACATTGCTAATCATCAGGGAAATGGAAATGAAAACCACAGAGAGATAACACCTCACACCAGTTAGAAAGGCCACTATCCAAAAGACAAGAAACATCAGGTGCTGGCAAGGATGTGGAGAAATGGGAACCCTCCTACACTATTGGTGGGAATGTAAATTGATGCAACTGTTGTGGAAAGCAGTATAAAGGTTCCTCAAAAAACTAAAAATAGAAATACCTTCAGACCCAGTAATTCCACTTGTAGGAATTTACCTGAAGAAAACAAAATCCCTATTTCAAAAAGATATAAAAATAGAAGGGGCGGAAGATGGCGGCGTGAGTAGAGCAGCGGAAATCTCCTCCCAAAACAACATATATCTATGAAAATATAACAAAGACAACCCTTCCTAGAATAAAGACCAGAGGACACAGGACAATATCCAGACCACATCCACACCTGAGAGAACCCAGCGCCTCGCGAAGGGGGTAAGATACAAGCCCCGGCCCCGCGGGAGCCGAGCGCCCCTCCCCCCAGCTCCCGGCGGGAGAAGAGCAGGCAGAGCGGAAGGGAGACGGAGCCCAGGTCTGCCGAACACCCAGCCCCAGCCATCCGGACCAGAGTGCAGGGCCCTCGATACTGGGAAAACAGGGCAGCAAGAACAGTGAGCGGGCACTGGAGGCTGGGCGACAGAGGACATAAAAAAAGCGCGCGACCATTTTTTTTTTTTTTTTTTGCTTTTTTGCTGCTTTGTTTTGGCGAGCGCTTTTTGGAAGTCTTAAAGGGACAGGGACCCCAATATTAGGGAAACAGGGCAGAAAGACCAGTGAGCAGAGGCCTGAGGCTGGCACCGGAGAATAAAGAAAAAAGAACGACCACCTTTTTTTTTTTTAATTAAAAATTTTTTTTTTTTTTTTTAATTAAAAAAATTTTTTTTCTTGTTTTTTTTTGTGGTCGTTGTTTTGTTTTGGCGGGTGCTTTTTGGAAGTCTTAAAGGGGCAGGGCGGGCCACTTAATCCAGAGGTAGGGAATCCGGGATCTCTGGGCACCCTAACCCCTGGGCTGCAGGGAGCAGGGAGGCCCCTTACGGAGATAAATAGCCTCCCAGCAGCTCCTGCTCCAACGCGACTCCACCATTTTGGAGTAGCTGCCCGAGCCAGGCCACGCCCACAGCAACAGCGGAGATTAACTCCATAGCAGCCGGGCAGGAAGCAGAAACCCTGTCTGCGCGCAGCTGCGCAGCACAAGCCACTAGAGGCCGCTGTTCTCCCAGGAGAGGAGGGCCACAAACCAACAAGAAAGGAAGTCCTTCCAGCCGTCACTCGTCCCAGTTCTGCAGACTATTCCTATCACCATGAAAAGGCAAAGCTACAGGCAGACAAAGATCACAGAGACAACACCAGAGAAGGAGACAGACCTAACCAGTCTTCCTGACAAAGAATTCAAAATAAGAATCATAAACATGCTGACAGAGATGCAGAGAAACACGCAAGAAAAATGGGATGAAGTCCGGAAAGAGATCACAGATGCCAGAAAGGAGATCGCAGAAATGAAACAAACTCTGGAAGGGTTTATAAGCAGAATGGATAGAATGCAAGAGGCCATTGATGGAATTGAAATCAGAGAACAGGAACGCATAGAAGCTGACATAGAGAGAGACAAAAGGATCTCCAGGAATGAAACAATATTAAGAGAACTGTGTGACCAATCTAAAACGAGCAATATCCGTATTATAGGGGTCCCAGAAGAAGAAGAGAGAGGCAAAGAGATGGAAAGTATCTTAGAAGAAATAATTGCTGAAAACTTCCCCACACTGGGGGAGGAAGTAATCAAACAGACCACGGAAATACACAGAACCCCCAACAGAAAGGATCCAAGAAGGGCAACACCAAGACACATAATAATTAAAATCGCAAAGATCAAGGACAAGGAAAGAGTGTTAAAGGCAGATAGAGAGAAAAAGGTCACCTATAAAGGGAAACCCATCAGGCTAACGTCAGATTTCTCAACAGAAACCCTACAGGCCAGAAGAGAATGGCATGATATATTTAATACAATGAAACAGACGGGCCTTGAACCAAGGATACTGTATCCAACATGACTATCATTCAAATATGACGGTGGGATTAAACAATTCCCAGACAAACAAAAGCTGAGGGAATTTGCTTTCCACAAACCACCTCTACAGAACATCTTACAGGGACTGCTCTAGATGGGAGCACTCCTAGAAAGAGCACAGCACAAAACACCCAACATATGAAGAATCGAGGAGGAGGAACAAGAAGGGAGAGAAGAAAAGAATCTCCAGACAGTGTATATAACAGCTCAATAAGCGAGCTAAGTTAGGCAGTAAGATACTACAGAGGCTAACCTTGAACCTTTGGTAACCACGAATTTAAAGCCTGCAATGGCAATAAGTACATATCTTTCAATAGTCACCCTAAATGTTAATGGGTTGAATGCACCAATCAAAAGACACAGAGTAACAGAATGGATAAAAAAGCAAGACCCATCTATATGCTGCTTACAAGAAACTCACCTCAAACCCAAAGACATGTACAGACTAAAAGTCAAGGGATGGAAAAACATATTTCAAGCAAACAACAGTGAGAAGAAAGCAGGGGTTGCAGTACTAATATCAGACAAAATAGACTTCAAAACAAAGAAAGTAACAAGAGATAAAGAAGGACACTACATAATGATAAAGGGCTCAGTCAAACAAGAGGATATAACCATTCTAAATATATATGCACCCAACACAGGAGCACCAGCATATGTGAAACAAATACTAACAGAACTAAAGGGGGATATAGACTGCAATGCATTCATTCTAGGAGACTTCAACACACCACTCACCCCAAAGGATAGATCCACTGGGCAGAAAATATGTAAGGACACGGAAGCACTGAACAACACAGTAGAGCAGATGGACCTAATAGACATCTATAGAACTCTACATCCAAAAGCAGCGGGATATACATTCTTCTCAAGTGCACATGGAACATTCTCCAGAATAGACCACATACTAGGCCACAAAAAGAGCCTCAGAAAATTCCAAAAGATTGAAATCCTACCAACCAACTTTTCAGACCACAAAGGCATAAAACTAGAAATAAACTGTACAAAGAAAGCAAAGAGGCTCACGAACACATGGAGGCTTAACAACACGCTCCTAAATAATCAATGGATCAATGACCAAATCAAAATGGAGATCCAGCAATATATGGAAACAAATGACAACAACAACACTAAGCCCCAACTTCTGTGGGACACAGCAAAAGCAGTCTTAAGAGGAAAGTATATAGCAATCCAAGCATATTTAAAAAAGGAAGAGCAATCCCAAATGAATGGTCTAATGTCACAATTATCGAAATTGGAAAAAGAAGAACAGATGAGGCCTAAGGTCAGCAGAAGGAGGGACATAATAAAGATCAGAGAAGAAATAAATAAAATTGAGAAGAATAAAACAATAGCAAAAATCAATGAAACCAAGAGCTGGTTCTTCGAGAAAATAAACAAAATAAATAAGCCTCTAGCCAGACTTATTAAGAAGAAAAGAGAGTCAACACAAATCAACAGTATCAGAAACGAGAAAGGAAAAATCACGACGGACCCCATGGAAATGCAAAGAATTATTGGAGAATACTATGAAAACCTATATGCTAACAAGCTGGGAAACCTAGGAGAAATGGACAACTTCCTAGAAAAATATAACCTTCCAAGATTGACCCAAGAAGAAACAGAAAATCTAAGCAGACCAATTACCAGTAACGAAATTGAAGAGGTAATCAAAAAACTACCAAAGAACAAAACCCCCGGGCCAGATGGATTTACCTCGGAATTTTATCAGACATACAGGGAAGACATAATACCCATTCTCCTTAAAGTTTTCCAAAAAATAGAGGAGGAGGGGATACTCCCAAACTCATTCTATGAAGCTAACATCACCCTAATACCAAAACCAGGCAAAGACCCCACCAAAAAAGAAAACTACAGACCAATATCCCTGATGAACGTAGATGCAAAAATACTCAACAAAATATTAGCAAACCGAATTCAAAAATACATCAAAAGGATCATACACCATGAACAAGTGGGATTCATTCCAGGGATGCAAGGATGGTACAACATTCGAAAGTCCATCAACATCATCCACCACATCAACAAAAAGAAAGACAAAAACCACATGATCATCTCCATAGATGCTGAAAAAGCATTTGACAAAGTTCAACATCCATTCATGTTAAAAACTCTCAGCAAAATGGGAATAGAGGGCAAGTACCTCAACATAATAAAGGCCATCTATGATAAACCCACAGCCAACATTATATTGAACAGCGAGAAGCTGAAAGCATTTCCTCTGAGATCGGGAACTAGACAGGGATGCCCACTCTCTCCACTGTTATTTAACATAGTACTGGAGGTCCTAGCCACGGCAATCAGACAAAATAAAGAAATACAAGGAATCCAGATTGGTAAAGAAGAAGTTAAACTGTCACTATTTGCAGATCACATGATACTGTACATAAAAAACCCTAAAGACTCCACCCCAAAACTACTAGAACTGATATCGGAATACAGCAAAGTTGCAGGATACAAAATCAACACACAGAAATCTGTGGCTTTCCTATATACTAACAATGAACCAACAGAGAGAGAAATCAGGAAAACAACTCCATTCACAATTGCATCAAAAAAAATAAAATACCTAGGAATAAACCTAACCAAAGAAGTGAAAGACTTATACTCTGAAAACTACAAGTCACTCTTAAGAGAAATTAAAGGGGACACTAACAGATGGAAACTCATCCCATGCTCGTGGCTAGGAAGAATTAATATCGTTAAAATGGCCATCCTGCCCAAAGCAATATACAGATTTGATGCAATCCCTATGAAACTACCAGCAACATTCTTCAATGAACTGGAACAAATAATTCAAAAATTCATATGGAAACACCAAAGACCCCGAATAGCCAAAGCAATCCTGAGAAAGAAGAATAAAGTAGGGGGGATCTCACTCCCCAACTTCAAGCTCTACTATAAAGCCATAGTAATCAAGACAATTTGGTACTGGCACAAGAGCAGAGCCACAGACCAATGGAACAGACTAGAGAATCCAGACATTAACCCAGACATATATGGTCAATTAATATTTGATAAAGGAGCCATGGACATACAATGGCGAAATGACAGTCTCTTCAACAGGTGGTGCTGGCAAAACTGGACAGCTACATGTAGGAGAATGAAACTGGACCATTGTCTAACCCCATATACAAAAGTAAACTCAAAATGGATCAAAGACCTGAATGTAAGCCATGAAACCATTAAACTCTTGGAAGAAAACATAGGCAAAAACCTCTTAGACATAAACATGAGTGACCTCTTCTTGAACATATCTCCCCGGGCAAGGAAAACAAGAGCAAAAATGAGTAAGTGGGACTATATTAAGCTGAAAAGCTTCTGTACAGCAAAAGACACCATCAATAGAACAAGAAGGATCCCTACAGTATGGGAGAATATATTTGAAAATGACACATCCGATAAAGGCTTGACGTCCAGAATATATAAGGAGCTCTCACGCCTCAACAAACAAAAAACAAATAACCCAATTAAAAAATGGGCAGAGGAACTGAACAGACAGTTCTCCAAAAAAGAAATACAGGTGGCCAACAGACACATGAAAAGATGCTCCACATCGCTAATTATCAGAGAAATGCAAATTAAAACTACAATGAGGTATCACCTCACACCAGTAAGGATGGCTGCCATCCAAAAGACAAACAACAACAAATGTTGGCGAGGCTGTGGAGAAAGGGGAACCCTCCTACACTGCTGGTGGGAATGTAAGTTAGTTCAACCATTGTGGAAAGCAGTATGG
Organism: Manis pentadactyla; assembly: GCF_030020395.1. Taxonomy (NCBI): domain Eukaryota; kingdom Metazoa; phylum Chordata; class Mammalia; order Pholidota; family Manidae; genus Manis; species Manis pentadactyla. The sequence goes on from NC_080028.1 coordinate 66,023,458, forward strand.
AGGTACATCAAAATGCTCAAAACAGACTTACCATTTGACCCAGGAATTCCACTCCTAGGAATTTACCCTAAGAATGCAGCAATCAAGTTTGAGAAAGACAGATGCACCCCTATGTTTATTGCAGCACTATTTACAATAGCCAAGAATTGGAAGCAACCTAAATGTCCATCGGTAGATGAATGGATAAAGAAGATGTGGTACATATACACAATGGAGTACTACTCAGCTATAAGAAAAGGGCAAATCCAATCATTTGCAGCAACATGGATGGAGCTGGAGGGTATTATGCTCAGTGAAACAAGCCAAGCGGAGAAAGAGAAATACCAAATGATTTCACTTATCTGTGGAATATAAGAACAAAGGAAAAACTGGAGGAACAAAACAGCAGCAGAATCACAGAACTCAAGAATGGACTAACAGGTACCAAAGGGAAAGGGACTGGGGAGGATGGGTGGGTAGGGAGGGATAAGGGGGGGAGAAGTAGGGGGGTATTAAGATTAACATGCATGGGGGGGTAGGAGAAAAGGGAGGGCTGTACAACACAGAGAAGGCAAGTAGTGATTCTACAACATTTTGCTATGCTGATGGACAGTGACTGTAAAGGGGTTTATAGGGGAGACCTGGTATAGGGGAGAGCCTAGTAAACATAATATTCGTCATGTAAGTGTAGATTAGTGATAGCAAAAAAAAAAAAAAAAATGGCAGTTCCTGTGTGGTAACCTCCAACGAGTTCTACACAAGGGTATAAAGGGCATATAAAAGTGTAGGCAAAGGGTCTGTTTGTGTTTATACAGAGGATCAAAGCCTAATTGGGCTACCCCGAAAATGAACTAAGATACGATATGAAAAAGAACTTCCAATATCTGCACCCTCTGGAAGACTCATGCCAGAAGATAATCATCAAAAAACCCCAACAAAGATCCACGCACTGCTACAGCTGTAGATGCACTCATCCCACCAGTTCCTGGACCTGCCATGGGAATGAGGAAGGAGATATCTAAGCTGGCCTGTGCATACAGTAAAACAACAAAATTGGACTGGATCTATACTGTTGGAACTCAACCAAGAATTTGGAGAAGTGCAAATTGTAGCGCTCCAAAGTCTTACAACTACAAACTATTTATTGTTAAAAGAACATATGGCATGTGAACAGTCCCCAGGAATGGGTTGTTTTAATTTGTCTGATTTCTCTCAGACTGTTCAAGTTCATTTGGACAATATCCACCATATCATAGATAAGTTTTCACAAATGCCTAAGGTGCCTAACTGGTTTTCTTGGTTACACTGCAGATGGCTGGTAATTACAGATATGCTTTGGTTATGTAACTATACTCCTATTATGTTAATGTGTGTGTGCAATTTAAGTAGTAGCTTAAAACCTATACATGCTGAAGTTACTCTACAAGAAGATATATCAAAGAAATAATCAATCTTCCCATGTTTTCTTCCGCCTGCTACTTCTATAGCTTTTCTTCTTCCTTCCTAATTACAACCCTTAAATAGAATTCGTGCCTCATATCAAATTTACCGAGTATCATAATTCTTCCAAGTGGTAAAGATACCTCAAGACAAATGCTGGGCATAGAAGCCACAGGGCATAAATATGCAAAGAAGTAAAAAGCTAACCTTTTCAAACAATAAGGCTTCTCTCTCACTTACCAACTTCACATTTCCCTGTATGGCCCCGGAAGATGACTGGTTAGCCAGAGACGGGTAAGATTCCTCAAGGGAGGAACAACCTAAGACAGGCACAGTCGCAGGGGGGCCATCAGGTGAGAAATTGGGGATCAACAGAGGTGAGGCTTAGAACCTCACCCCCCCGTTCTGAGAGAAATCTTCTGCATACGTGGATGTTTTATTGCCCTGGTCTAGCTTGGATTAACACATAGTCTACAGGCACACACCTGATCATCTACATGTGCTCTCTTACAACACTAAACTATGTTTTCTACCTTTATCTTGTATCTACCTACCACTTCAGCATTTTATTAAAAATAATAATAATAAAGAGAGAAATGTGGTATCCACATATAAATCAAGTATAAAAACCAAATGAGTATTCATATTTGAACTGACTGTTTAGAGTTCATAATGCATGAGCAAAACCGAAAGTTTCTGTGATGACTGCCCTTGTACTGTTCACTATGTAACTTATTCATTATGTAAGAATTTGTTCTACATGTAAAAACTTGTTTGTTATGCCTCAGAAGATTGGAGACTGACAAAAATTAGGCTTGGGGTGGAATAATGATTGTGCATTGAGCATTGACTCCCCTATACAGAATTTTATTGTCGTTAACAACCATTTGATCAATAAATATGAGAGATGCCCTCACAAAAAAAAAAAAAAAAAAAAAAAAAAAAAGGACAGACTTCCAATGGTAAAATAAATTAGTAACCGGGATGTAATGTATAGCATAAGGAATATAGTCAAGATATTGTAACAGCCTGGTAGGGTGATAGCTGGAACCTAGAATTATGTATATAAATGTTCTACCACTGTGTTGTACACTTGAAACTCATGTAATGTAATACTGTGTGTCAACTACCCTTCAATAAAAAATAATTATTAAAAAAAAAAAAAAAAAAAAAGATATATGCACCCCTATGTTTACTTCCCCATTATTTACAATAACCCAGGTATGGAATTTACCTGAAGAAAACAAAATATCTGATTCAAAAAAATATATACACTCCTATGCTTATTTCCCACTTATAATAGCTAATGTAAGGAAGCAGCCTATGTGCCCATCAATAGATAAATGGATAAAGAAGACATGGTACATATATACAGTGGAATATTATTCAGTCATAAAAATGAAATACTGGCACTTGTGACAACATGGATTGATCTAGATGGCATTATGGTAATTGAAATAAGCCAGGTGAAGAAAGACAAATAACATATGATTTCACTTATTTGTGGAATATAAAAACAAAAAAAACAAAATGAACAAAACAGCAGTAGACATTGAGAAGCAATTGGTGTTTACATTGGGGGAGGGGCTGGAGTGGATAGGTAGTGAGGATGAGGGGGATAAAGGGAGACAAAAATTGTCAACCATAATATAAGCTGGTCACTGGGATGGTAGCACAGCATGGAAAATATAGCCAATGATTCTGTAACATCTTCCTATGTTGACAGATTCTATCTACACTAATGAGATTGAGGATTTAATAATATGAGTAACTGTTGAACCTCTGTGCTATATATTGGAAACCAATATAAGATTTTATATCAACAATACTTTAAACAAAATAAAGGTGGTACATTATCACAATGGAAGACTTTTGGACTTCTCATTAACAAAGAGAATCCTGAGTCCCTCAATTATGACTCAGACTGTGGGAACTAGATTGGATTGTTAGAAATTAAAGAAAATGGGAGTTTGCAACCAAGGTAAAGCCAACGAAAAAGATACAGGACTCTTGTTCTCACTCAAGGCCACAGATAAACTCTTTATTCATGTATTCTTATCTTTTACAGCATGTCAAAGAAATTTTGGGTAAATTTAGTCACAAAGAACTACAATGTCAAAGCTGGTAGAAGAAAACCAAATACTTCAGATATGAAATGTCACTGAAGAAATCCCATATCCAGTATCAAAATGATCTTGCCTAGAAATTGTGAGCACAGCAACACTCATTTATTTACAAAGCTGAATTTTGGTGTTCTCAACCTTTCATCAATCTCTTCAGTAAACTGTTGTTGCTCAAGCCATATCACTCAATCAAAATGCCTTCTTTCAACTACTTAACCACTCAACCACATTCTTTGAAAACCACTGGAAGTGAAGTCTATGTGATAAATTCAGGTTCATTCCATTCTAGAAGAATTTTTTCTAGTACCAAATCCTATCATGTGTTACCTATACTATCCTTCCTAGGATTTTTGAAACTATTTTGTTTATTTGGGGTTCAACATCTGTGCTACTCAGATGAGCAAAAAAATGTAGCTTTATTTTCCATTACAGATATTATCTTTATCTAGAGTCTACATTCCTCCTCAGTAGTCAGGAAATAACAACATGTTAACAAATAAATAGGCAAAGTTATAATTATAGGTAAAGTTTGATATCTTTTTATTTAAAACTACCTCTTCCTAGTTAATTTGGTTTCTCTCTCTCTTATCCTGAGCACTGTGTGGCTCTTGTAACTGAATCCAATGAATCATATATTGCTTAATTTGTAGAATTATAATCAAATTATTCAATAATAGTTTTCACCATTTGTTAAATCAAGGCTTTTCTAGGGGCCACAAATGGTGATTCACAAAGCTAAAATAAGGAGATTCAAAGTAGGTTTAAGTTTTATCATTACAGGAGATGCTTTCATTTTGTAGATTGGTTTATTTTTTCCTACTTTATATTATGGGTGAAAACTTGCCTCTCTCTAAAGTATATGTATGTTTTAGGTAGCATCTTTTTCAGTTGTTTTGGTTTTAATATATTTTAGTAGCACTACATATAATTCTACTTGTCTCTTTTCTGATCTCCAGTTAAATTATGAATTGTTTTTCATCATCAATGAATTATATAGAAAAATAGACTTCTGTATATAACTATATGAATATAAATAAAATTATAAAGATATATGAGTTCTTTAATATTCTTGCCTTATAAATGTGTTATGTGAGAAACATAGAGTCTCTAGCAGGTAAATAAATGAGAAATTAAAAATCACTTTTCGAAAACACATATTTTTAATAAAGTATATCAAGTACTATAGCTGTGAATACCAATAGTCATATAGTTTATTTGGAGATGCAAATTAATTTCTCAGGTCACTTTACTCATCTGCAAAGTGAAAAATAATTTGATTTTCATGGGTGTTGTTGAGTTTAAGTAATGCCAGTAATGCATTTTTAAATTTATTTTGGAAGATTAAATACAACTGAGTATCTCTGCAAGTGAGAAGAAAAGGAAAAACTAGTGGTTAAGAAAATCAGGAAATGGACCTTTCTTTTTATGGTATCATCTGCTATCTTTGTGCCAACCTGATATGGTTTCAAGTCCCATTTTACCCCTCTCTCTCATTTTTTAAGTTCTCTGATACTTGGGCTTCCTACATGAGAAGAAATACTTAACTGATCAGAAGATTATAGATTTAGAAAATAATGATGATTTTCATATATTGGAAAGATTTTTAGGGCTCAGAAGATTAATATACGTATATAGACAATGAGGAAAATTTGACATTCTCAAGTAAATATATTTTTGTTCATTTCTAAATGCTAATTTTCCTTCTGGCTTCTATTCTCTTGGGTGCAAGAAGTTGAAGAAGCAAGTGTGTTGCATGTATGTGCATGTGTACAAATCATGGTGTTCCTGATTAATTAAGGCATTAAATGAGTTCATGTGCAAAATAGCAATTGGCTATATAAATATATACTCACACAGTGGCAACATGGTCACTGTTTAAATATGCAATTTTAACTGAATGAAATATGACCTTGATTTAAAAATATTGTGAAATCTTGTACAATTGGTTTGTGTGAACTGTTAATCAATTATTTCCAATGAACACAACAAAAATACGAATGTTTCCTCACTAATGACATTACTTTAACACAGGCCATTGAGGTACTTTTACATCTTGATATCTAAACTAAATTTATACTATACTACAAATTGACTATCTGGGAACACTCTTAATAAGTCATTTGGTGAATATCAGGATTAACTAACACTTTTTACGTTATATTACAGAAAATAGCTGCAGAAAACATTTTTAAATAGAAAAAAATGTTCCTGCAGCCTGAGAAATGGCTCTGCGGCCTACGTGAAAAGATCTCAGGGGTGTAGAAAAAACAGTCTCTGCCTACCTTGAATATCTTGTTTTGTTCCAACAAATGGATCTTTACTGTGACTTTTTTACAGGGTTGACTTAACATTCAATGAATTCATCAGAACATGACTTAATTTACACAGATACTATTTCTGGAAAAGCACCCACTGACCCAAACTGACAGTAAAAATTGCAAAAAGACATTATTATATAATGATTAATCTGGTGCTATGCAAATTTTCAAGAACATCTGATGACTGACATTCCTAACTGAACCCTGAGACATAGAAGATTACTGTATGAATAAAGCAGATAATTTTGAATAACATCATCCTAGTTATTTTATAAATTTCATTATTACTGCAGGCTGGTTAATTATCTTACAAAGAAATTCCTGCTATATGAAAACTAGGAATTATTTATGAGTGCCTTTTATATCTATCTCTACTCCTGCTTACTTATAAAACTTTGATTAGTTATAGCACATCACTTAAGTGTTAAGTTTTCTTTCTTTCTTTCATTATTGTGTCCAAGGATAAGATAAAATAAAAAAGAAATTACATATTAATAAATACAGTTATTCACTATTACCTTGGTTTTATGGAAATCACAAATAAATGTATTGCTCTTATTTATTTTTTAATTCTTCTGTTGCCATTAAGTATGAAGTTAGTGTAGACTTTGTGTAAATACACTGTCTGCCTGAAAACAAGTTTGCTGAGTTTTTATCATGAACAGAGATTAAATTTTATCAGATGCCTTTTCCGCATCTATCTAAATATTATTTTCTTCCAGTTTAGACAGTTACATGGTTAATCACACTGATTCCCCCGACTCAGATGCATATTTAATGTTAACTGCAGAAATCCTAAAGGACCCCACCATCTCATGTAGGAAGCTATGAACAGTCCGAAGCCTGGGCTGGCTCAGCTAGTGTGAGTGTACTACAGCCATTCTCTCACCCAAAGCTGCCTCGAGAAGCAAAGGAATGATCACTAGGAATTCTCCATTATCTGACTCATACATATTTTCTATGTGTTTCGTTTCAATTAAACATTTGCATCAATGGTTCTAGGAAGACTAAGGGAATGTATTGTGACTTGAGTAAGGTGTGCACCTACATGCCAGGCATATCCTGGGAGGGGAGAAAAAGCAAAGCATTTTTCTTACCAATTACATCATGCTCAGAAATGGTAGTCCTATTCAAATGGGCCCAGTAGGCCTTAAAAACTGGGTCCCGCTTTATATACCTGTGAACTATAACAGGCTCTTGATTTCGGGGGAGGGAGACAGTTGCTCTGATTTTGGAATGAAGTCTATATAAATCTGTATTCTTCACTATAGCTATCTTGAATTACAATACTTTAACTGTTTTTCTAGAAAGTTAAATGAAAGTTAATTTTGTTATAGCTGATGTGTACAGATTTATTTTGACCTCAGATAACAAAATCATTTGTTCTCACCAAAACACCTGGTATCATATCTCCATTAAATCCTGACATTATGAAATGTCTGTTCTTGGTTGGTCCATGTCATCAATTCCCAGGCCACAGACTCTATATTGATGAACCACTAAACTTTGTATCTGGTCTAGACCTCATCCTGCATATGCTGCAGAAAGCATATAAAATTGCCACCTAGACATTTATACTTTCAAGCCCCATAAGCACCACAAATTCAACATGTCATCTATGATGTTATTGTTTACTTTTCTGTAGATTCGATTTAGTTCTCTCTATATATATATCTGTATCTTCTTTGCCTCTAATATTTTGAATGTACAGAACATGGTTAGAATATTTATTTTAATGCCCTCATTTGCTAATTCCAACATCTGTCATTTGTCTTTGTTCTATAATGTTTTTTTCATTATTAATGTTTCTCCGCATTATGAGCCTCACATTCCTGCTTCTTTTCCATGCTTAGTAATCTTTGACTGGATGCCAGACATTGCAAATTTTAGTGTTTTAGATAGCATATACTTGTGTTTCTCTATAAATAATCTTGAGATTTATTCTATGATGCAGTAAAATTAAATGGAACCCGGGGGCGGAGCCAAGATGGCAGCGTGAGTAGGACAGTGGGAATCTCCTCCCAAAAACATACATATTTTTGAAAATACAACAAATACAACTATCCCTAAAAGAGAGACCAGAAGACACAGGACAACAGCCAGACTACATCCACACCTGCGAGAACCCAGCGCCTGGTGAAAGGGGTAAGATACAAGCCGCAGACCAGCGGGAACCGAGGCCCCTCACCCCAGCTCCTGGCAGGAGGAGAGGAGTTGGAGCTGGGAGGGAGAGGGAACCCAGGACTGCTAAACACCCATCCGCACCAGAGCGCAGACACACAGTGCATGTGTGGGGTGCTGGAAACTAGGGAAGCAGGAAAGTAAGATCTGTGAGTGGGTCCCACAGAAGGTGCCTCTGGGATAAAGAAAAGCAGGTGCTTTTTGAAAGTCTTAAAGGGACAGGGAGCCCACAACTGGACAGAAGCATCCCTGGTCACAGCCCAGGAGCTGGAAATTCCAGGGAACTCTGAGTGCACTAACCCCCTGGGCAACAGCTCTGAGACCCCTCACAGAGATAAAACAGCCAAACAGCCCCCTGTCCATTACCCCTCCAGGGCCCCGCCACAGCAGAGCAGCAGCCTGAGGCTGGCCACATCCACAGCAAGGGAGCTTCCTCCATACCGGCCAGGCAAGATACAGAGACCCAGTCTACACGCAATTGCCCAACACAAGCCACAAGGGGTCGCACTTGTCCCGGTAAAGAAAGGCCAGGAGCAAGTGGAGAAAGTCTTGGCTCTCCCACCTTACACACAAGTCAATAGCACTCCACTGCACCTATCAACATGAAAAGGCAAAAAAATTGATCCAGACAAGACTAACCCAGACAGCTTCCACATCTTCTACATATTCCCCTGAGAAGGAGCCTGGGGAGATATATTTAACCAATCTTCCTGAAAAAGAATTCAAAACAAAAGTCATAACCATGCTGATGGATTTGCAGAGAAATCTGCAAGAACTAAGGAGGGAGAATACAGAAATAAAACAATCTCTGGAAGGACTTCAAAGCAGAATGGAAGAAATGCAAGAGACCATTAATGGACTAGAAAACAGAGAGCAGGAATGCAGAGAAGCTGATGCAGAGAGAGATAAAAGGATCTCCAGGAATGAAAGAATATTAAGAGAACTGTGTGACCAATTAAAATGGAACAATATCCGCATTATAGGGGTACCAGAAGAAGAAGAGAGAGAAAAGGGGATAGAAAGTGTCTCTGAAAAAATAATTGCTGAAAACTTCCCCAAACTAGGGGAGGAAATGGCCTCTCAGACCACAGAGGTACACAGAACTCCCATGACACGGGATCTAAGGAGGGCAACACCAAGACACGTAATAATTAAAATGGCAAAGATAAAAGACAAGGACAAAGTATTAAAGGCAGCCAGAGAGAAAAAAAAGTTCACCTAAAAGGAAAACCCATCAGGCTAACATCAGACTTCTCAACAGAAACCTTACAGGCCAGAAGAGAACGGCATGATATACTTAATGCAAAGAAACAGAAAGGCCTTGAACCAAGAATACTTTATCCAGCACGATTATCATTTAAATATGAAGGAGGGATTAAACAATTCCCAGACAATCAAAAGTTGAGGGAATTTGCCTCCCACAAACCACCTCTACAGGGCATCTTACAGGGACTGCTCTAGATGGGAGCACTCCTAAAAAGAGCACAGAAAAAAACAGCCAACATATGAAGAATGGAGGAGGAGGAATAAGAAAGGAGAGAAATAAAGATTCATCAGACTGTGCTTATAATAGCTCAATAAGTGAGTTAAGTTAGACAGTAAGACAGTAAAGAAGCTAACCTTGAACCTTTGGTAACCACAAACTTAAAGCCTGCAATGGCAGTAAGTACATACCTTTTAATAATCACCCAAAATGTAAATGGACTGAATGCACGAATCAAAAGATACAATGTAATAGAATGGATAAAAAAGCAAGACCCCTCAATTTGCTGCTTATAAGAGACTCAAATCAAACTCAAAGACATGCACAGACTTAAAGGCAAGGGATGGAAAAATATATTTCATTCAAACAACAGAGAGAAAAAAGCAGGTGTTGCAATACTAGTATCAGACAAAACAGACTTCAAAACAAAGAAAGTAACAAAAGATAAAGAAGGACATTACATAATGATAAAGGGCTCAGTCCAACAAGAGGATATAACCATTAAAAATATATATGCACCCAATACAGGAGCACCAACATATGTGAAACAAATACTAACATAACTAAAGGAGGAAATAGAATGCAATGCATTAATTTTGGGAGACTGCAACACACCACTCACTCCAAAGGACAGATCCACCAGACAGAAAATAAGTAAGGACAGAGAGGCACTGAACAACACACTAGAACAGATGGACCTAATAGACATCTACAGAACACTACATCCAAAAGCAACAGGATACACATTCTTCTCAAGTGCACATGGAACATTCTCCAGAATAGACCACATACTAAGCCACAAAAAGAGCCTCAGTAAATTCCAAAAGATTGAAATCCTACCAACCAACTTTTCAGAACACAAAGGCATAAAACTAGAAATAAATTGTACAAAGAAAGCAAAAAGGCTCACAAACACATGGAGGATTGACAACATGCTCCTAATTAGTCAATGGATCAATGACCAAATTAAAATGGAGATCCAGCAATATATTGAAACAAATGACAACAACAACACAAAGCCCCAACTACTGTGGGATACAGCAAAAGCAGTCTTAAGAAGAAAGTGTATAGCAATCCAGACATATTTAAAGAAGGAAGAACAATCCCAAATGAATGGTCTAATGTCACAATTAGAGAAATTAGAAAAAGAAGAACAAATGAGGCCTCAGGTCAGCAGAAGGAGGGATATAATTAAGATCAGAGAAGAAATAAATAAAATTGAGAAGTATAAAACAATAGCAAAAATCAATGAAACCAAGAGCTGGTCCTTTGAGAAAATAAACAAAATAGATAAGCCTCTAGCGAGACTTATTAAGAGGAAAAGAGAGTCAACACACATCAACAGAATCAGAAACCTTTAAGGAGAATGTGTATTATATCTTCTCTGTATTTCTGATAAAATTCCGAGGTAAATACTTCCGGCCTGGGGGTTTTGTTCTTTGGTAGTTTTTTGATTACCACTTCAATTTCGTTACTGATAATTGGTCTGTTTAGATTTTCTGTTTCTTTCTGGGTCAGTCTTGGAAGGTTGTATTTTTCTAGGAAGTTGTCCATTTCTCCTCGGTTTCCCAGCTTGTTAGCATATAGGTTTTCATAGTACTCTCTAATTATTCTTTGTATTTCTGTGGTGTCCGTCGTGATTTTTCCTTACTCTTTTCCAAAAAAATTAAAGAGGTGGGAATACTCCCAAACTCATTCTATGAAGCCAACATCACCCTAATACCAAAACCAGGCAAAGACCCCACCAAAAAAGAAAACTACAGACCAATATCCCTGATGAACGTAGATGCAAAATACTCAACAAAATATTATCTAACCGAATTCAAAAATACATCAAAAGGATCATACACCATGACCAGGTGGGATTCATCCCAGGGATGCAAGGATGGTACAACATTCAAAAATCCATCAACATCATCCACCACACCAACAAAAAGAAAGACAAAAACCACATGATCATCTCCATAGATGCTGAAAAAGCATTCGACAAAATTCAACATCCATTCATGATAAAAACTCTCAACAAAATGGGTATAGAGGGAAAGTACCTCAACATAATAAAGGCCATATATGACAAACCCACATCCAACATCATACTGAACAGCGAGAAGCTGAAAGCTTTTTGTCTTCGATCAGGAACAAGACAGGGATGCCCACTCTCCCCACTGTTATTCAACATACTACTGGAGGTCCTAGCCATGGCAATGAGACAAAAAAAAGAAATACAAGGAATCCAGATTGGTAAAGAAGTTAAACTGTCACTATTTGCAGATGACATGATATTGTACATAAAAAACCCTAAAGACTCCACTCCAAAACTACTAGAGCTAATATCGGAATTCAGCAAAGTTGCAGGATACAAAATTAACACACAGAAATCTGTGTCTTTCCTATACACTAACAGTAAACTAATAGAAAGAGAAATCAGGAAGACAATTCCATTCACAATAGCATCAAAAGAATAAAATACCTAGGAATAAACCTAACCAAGGAAGTGAAACACCTATACTCTGAAAACTATAAGACACTCTTAAGAGAAATTAAAGAGGTCACTAACAAATGGAAACTTATCCCATGCTCTTGGCTAGGAATAATTAATATCGTCAAAATGGGCATACTGCCCAAAGCAATATACAGATTCGATGCAATCCCTATCAAACTACCAACAGCATTCTTCAATGAACTGGAACAAATAGTTCAAAAATTCATATGGAAACACCAAAGACCCCGAATAGTTAAAGCAATCCTGAGAAGGAAAAATAAAGTGGGGGGATCTCTCTCCCCAACTTCAAGCTCTACTACAAAGCCACAGTAATCAAGACAATTTGGTACTGGCACAAAAACAGAGTCACAGACCAATGGAACAGAAGAGAGACTCCAAACATTAATGCAAACATATATGGTCAACTAATATCCAATAAAGGGGCCATGGACATACAATGGAGAAATGACAGTCTACTCAACAGATGGTGCTGGCAAAACTGGGCAGCTACAAGTAAGAGAATGAAACCGGATCACCGTCTAACCCCATACACAAAACTAAATTCGAAATGGATCAAAGACTTGAATGTAAGTCATAAAATCATAAAACTCTTAGAAAAAATCTTAGGCAAAAAATGTCTTAGACATAAACATGAGTGACCTCTTCTTGAACATATCTCCTGGGCAAGGGAAACAAAAGCAAAAATGAACAAATGGGACTATATCAAGCTGAAAAGTTTCTGTACAGCAGAGGACACCATCAATAGAACAAAAAGGTATCCTAAAGTATGGGAGAATATGTTCATAAATGGCAGATCTGACAAAGGGTTGATATCCAAAATATATAAAGAGCTCACACACCTCAACAAACAAAAAGCAAATAACCCAATTTAAAAATGGGCAGAGGAGCTGAATAGACAGTTGTCTAAAGAAGAAATTCAGTTGGCCAACAGACACATGAAAAGATGCTACACATCACTTGTCATCAGAGAAATGCAAATTAAAATCACAATGAGATATCATCTCACACCAGTAAGGATGGCTACCATCCAAAAGACAAACAACACAAATGTTGGTGAGGTTGTGGAGAAAGGGGAACCCTTCTACACTGCTGGTGGGAATGTAAATTAGTTCAACCATTGTGGAAAGCAGTATGGAGGTTCCTCAAAATGCTCAAAATAGAAATACCATTTGACCCAGGAATTCCACTTCTAGGATTTTACCCCAAGAATGCAGCACTACAGTTTGAAAAAGACAGATGCACCCCTATGTTTATCGCTACACTATTTACAATAGCCAAGATATGGAAGCATCCTAAATGTCCATCAGTAGATGAATGGATAAAGAAGATGTGGTACTATACACAATGGAATATTACTCAGCTATTAGAAAAAAAAACAGATCCTACCATTTCCAACAACATGGATGGAGCCAAAGGGTATTATGCTCAGTGAAATAAGCCAGGCGGAGAAAGACAAGTTCCAAATAACTTCACTCATATGTGGAGTATAAGAACAAAAGAAAACTGAAGGAACAAAACAGCAGCAGAAGCACAGAACCCAAGAATGGACTAACAGTTACCAAAGGGAAAGGGACTGGGGAGGACGGGTGGGAAGGGCGGAATAAGGGTGGGAAAAAAGAAAGGGGGCATTACGATTAACATGTATAGTTTGGGTGGAGCACAGGGAGGGCTGTGCAACACAGAGAAGACAAGTAGTGATTTTAGAGCATCTTACTATGTTGAAGGACAGTGACTTTGAACGGGTATGTGGGGGGGACTTGATGAGGGGGGGAGCCAAGTGAACATAATGTCCTTCATGTAATTGTAGATTAATGATACCAAAATAAAATTTAAAAAAAAATTAAATGGAACCCATTTGACCCTTTGAGTCTTAAGATTTGTTAAGGGTGACTCAGCATTTATTCTAGGGATAAATATTCTCTACCTCTGAAGCAAGACATTACTAAATACCTTATTCAGTGCCCCATGAATTATATGATTTCCATTCTGGTCAGTGGTTAACAGGCACCATTCCTAGCTCTATGTGAGTACTGGGTCTTATTACCTTTAATTCTTTTGTGTTTTTTCCTGGATTCCGGTAGTTTCCTCTCATGTATACGTTGATCAGTTCTTTGATGACTACTCAAAGAAACCCCTAGTGGTCTTCTGAGTTCTGTCTTTGTACAAGTCTCTTTGAGTCCATTATTTTGTTCTGTGAGTTCTATGACTGTTTCACTGGTCTCTTGTCTCATCTCTGTCTGCTCAATTTAGCACCACGCTCCACCTGGATTCTCTCCTCTCTTTGCTGTGGCCTAAAACGTTTCTCAAAGGATTAAGCTGGTGTTCTGTGAGGGCTTGCCTCATTCATATTCCATCTTTCAGCAATCACCTCCTTTCACTGCCTGATATCCAGTATGTTGAAAACCATTTCTTATTTTGTCTCAGATGTCTTAGGTAAGTGGTTGAATTCAGTCTCTGTTCTCCATTTTGTTCAGATGTGGAGGTGTGCCTAGTGATTATTGATTTTCTGGAATTGTGTACAAAAATTGTAGCAGCTCAGGATGATGACTTTATTCCTGCGGATCTACACTTTTGTTTTGGAAGGTGCTTAGCACAGAGGCAGTTCAAGTTGATCAAATCAGGAGATGTGTCATTTCAAAAATAGACCTTTCTGCCTTATTTCTTTATTATTTCTTGCTCCTAGGTTATATCCTGTCATAATTTTAAAAGGAAATCCATAGGTGCTTACCAGTAGTCTCTTCTTTTTGACAGATCCAAGAATCTCCATTTCCTTTGTCTCCAATTCTGTGAGCATGCTCAAAGCTCAGCTTGATCTGATTTGTTTATTGCCTTTATTTTTTCTTCTAGTGTCAGTATTTAGTATATGGTGTATAAAAAAATGTCCAATACCTTGAAGAGTGAAGGCATGGAGAATATTGATATCATATCTATGTATTCATGATTTTGGCCCTTCTAGTTTGTGTTGCATTAGTTCTCCTCAATTTCTAATTTCACTGTTCTCAGAGAGAAGATTTAACTGATAAATGTTACTCTACAACAACCAGAAGACTCTTTCTTAATATTTACTCCTTTTGTCTTCTGATTTTAATACTCAATGCTATATTTTTGGCCAAGTCTTTATCATCTATCACATGGATAATTAGTTCAATCTGATAATTTTTCTTTGTCTCTAGACTTCTGTATTTTTATCTCATCATTCACAGTCCCCAGTTTTAAATCTTTCAAACTTTTTGCTTCAACTAAGATAACATAATAAAAATGTATTTCCTGGCTGTATCTCTAACTACTTGCTTATTTTATTCACAGCATCCTTCTCTCCTATGTTCCAATAAAACTGAACAATTTTCAGTTTCATAGAGAAGTCACAATTTTTCATATATCACTAATTTTACTACTGTGGCCACCACACTAGCCTAAACATTCCTTTGCCTTCCATCCTCCATTATTTAACTTCACTTTAACATCCTAACTTTACACTAAAGTTCAATTTAACTTCTACCTTCAATATGTATCTCCAATAACTGACAACCTTTTCATCATATGTACCTCATTAACAACTAATGTGTTTATATTACATACTTTATTAAGTGCTAAATAAACTTATTTTAATATATATAACTTTATATTTAATACTATTAATATTTTATATAAAAATTGAAAGTGTTAATATTTTACATAAAATTTAATATGAAAATGTACTTCATAATTAAATATTATATAATTCTATATCATGTTAATTTTAGTTAAAAATTATTAATTTGTGGTAGCCAGCTACCAAGATTGCTCCCAATGATCTTTCCTCTTATCATTCACATCCTTGTTTAACTCCCTACCATTAAATTTAGACTGGACTTAGTGACCAGTTTCTAAGAACAGAATCAAACAGAAGTAATAATGTGTGACTTGGAGACTAAGTTGCAAAGGGCGGTTGGGTGATGCACTTTCTCTGAGATCACTTTCTCGGGAAAAGTCCATCCCACATCATGAGCAACTCTCTGGAGAAACCCGTGTGATAAACTAAAGCTGTGTGAGCTTGGAAGTGGATTCTACAGTCCAATTAATGACAACAGCGCTACTTGACATCTTGAATGCAACCTTAGGAAAGACACTAAAGCAGGGCTCCCCAGCTAGGATGCTCCCAGACTCCTGATACTAAGAAACTGTGAGATAATATATTTTTGTTGTTGTTACTGTTGTTTTAAAAAGCTAAGTTTTGGGATAATGTACTATGCAGCAATAGATGGCAAATATATTACTCACAAAAAGCCTAACACATTTCCAACTCACTTAATACTTTCATTAACCTGGGGGAATTTCTATTTTTTGAGGAAGAATCTGGCAGTTACAGTAGAGGATAAGCAATGTCTGTCTTGCCAATAAGTTTCAGCCCCGAACAAGTTCATTGTGGATTCAATGAAATCAAAAAGAATAACAGTGGAATGTTCTTGGAATGAAAGGGTTTATACCCAACTTTATTCCCACGGTGGCAGGTCAATCACTAGAATCCTGTTCAATCAGAGTGAGTCTGCATGCAGCAAGTCGGTCTCTGCTTCTGGGCCTCTCTGCCCCTGCAGCCTTCTCAGTATCTGTCCTTGGTGCTGCCACCACTCCAGCCCCTGTTCTGCAGCCATGCAGCCCAGAGCACTGGGTGGAGCTCTTTATATAGAGTCAACTACAATGTTTTACTCACACATGTGCAGTGAGCAAGCCGACCAGGACCAGGTGAGAATCCTGGCCATAGGAAACTTCACTTTATCTACAATGCCATTCTACAATGCTTTAGCTTTATTTCAATTGTCTCTTCTACCAGCTGTTAAAAGAAATCACTTCTTTATAAGAGCTCAGGCAATGAAGAAGGAAGGGTGTTGGAGGTATGTCAGAGAATATGGAAGATACTATCCTTTCAAAGTAATGGATTATAAACTTCCAAGTAGATAATTTATTATAGAAAATCCTCAGAGCTGCATTTAAAATTTCAGACCAATATACAGAAACACAAATTTATGGAACATATATATATATATAAAATTTATTAGTTTTATTTTGGTATCATTAATCTACAATTACATGAAGGACATTATGTTCACTAGGCTCCCCCCCTCATCAAGTCCCCCCCACATACCTGTTCAAAGTCACTGTCCTTCAACATAGTAAAATGCTGTAAAATCACTACTTGTCTTCTCTGTGTTGCACAGTCCTCCCTGTGCTCCCCCCAAACTATACATGTTAATCGTAATGCCCCCTTTCTTTTTTCCCACCCTTATTCCGCCCTTCCCACCCGTCCTCCCCAGTCCCTTTCCCTTTGGTAACTGTTAGTCCATTCTTGGGTTCTGTGCTTCTGCTGCTGTTTTGTTCCTTCAGTTTTCTTTTGTTCTTATACTCCACATATGAGTGAAGTTATTTGGAACTTGTCTTTCTCCGCCTGGCTTATTTCACTGAGCATAATACCCTTTGGCTCCATCCATGTTGTTGGAAATGGTAGGATCTGTTTTTTTTTTCTAATAGCTGAGTAATATTCCATTGTGTATAGTACCACATCTTCTTTATCCATTCATCTACTGATGGACATTTAGGATGCTTCCATATCTTGGCTATTGTAAATAGTGCAGCGATAAACATAGGGGTGCATCTGTCTTTTTCAAACTGGAGTGCTGCATTCTTGGGGTAAAATCCTAGAAGTGGAATTCCTGGGTCAAATGGTATTTCTATTTTGAGCATTTTGAGGAACCTCCATACTGCTTTCCACAATGGTTGAATTAATTTACATTCCCACCAGCAGTGTAGGAGGGTTCCCCTTTCTCCACAACCTCACCAACATTTGTTGTTGTTTGTCTTTTGGATGGTAGCCATCCTTACTGGTGTGAGATGATATCTCATTGTGATTTTAATTTGCATTTCTCTGATGACAAGTGATGTGTAGCATCTTTTCATGTGTCTGTTGGCCATCTGAATTACTTCTTTAGAGAACTGTCTATACAGCTCTTCTGCCCATTTTTAAATTGTGTTATTTGCTTTTTGTTTGTTGAAGTGTGTGAGCTCTTTATATATTTTGGATGTCAACCCTTTATCGGATCTGTCATTTATGAATATATTCTCCCATACGGTAGGATACCTTTTTGTTCTATTGATGGTGTCCTCTGCTGTACAGAAACTTTTCAGCTTGATATAGTCCCATTTGTTCATTTTTGCTTTTGTTTCCCTTGCCCAGGAGATATGTTCAAGAAGAGGTCACTCATGTTTATGTCTAAGACATTTTTTGCCTAAGATTTTTTCTAAGAGTTTTATGATTTTATGACTTACATTCAAGTCTTTGATCCATTTCGAATTTAGTTTTGTGTATGGGGTTAGACGGTGATCCAGTTTCATTCTCTTACATGTAGCTGTCCAGTTTTGGCAGCACCATCTGTTGAGGAGACTGTCATTTCTCCATTGTATGTCCATGGCCCCTTTATCGGATATTAGTTGACCATATATGTTTGCATTAATGTTTGGAGTCTCTCTTCTGTTTCATTGGTCTGTGACTCTGTTCTTGTGCCAGTACCAAATTGTCTTGATTACTGTGGCTTTGTACTAAGCTTGAAGTTGGGGAGTGAGATTCCCCCCCACTTTATTCTTCCTTCTCAGGATTGCTTTAGCTATTCGGGGTCTTTGGTGTTTCCATACGAATTTTTGAACTATTTGTTCCAGTTCATTGAAGAATGCTGTTGGTAGTTTGATAGGGATTGCATCGATTCCGTATATTGCTTTGGGCAGTATGCCCATTTTGACGATATTAATTCTTCCAAGTCATGAGCATGGGATGAGTTTCCATTTGTTAGTGACCTCTTTAATTTCTCTTAAGAGTGTCTTATAGTTTTCAAAGTATAGGTCTTTCCCTTCCTTGGTTAGGTTTATTCCTAGGTATTTTATTCTTTTTGATGCTATTGTGAATGGAATTGTCTTCCTGATTTCTCTTTCTATTAGTTTTCTGTTAGTGTATAGGAAAGACACAGATTTCTGTGTGTTAATTTTGTATCCTGCAACTTTGCTGAATTCCGATATTAGCTCTAGTAGTTTTGGAGTGGAGTCTTTAGGGTTTTTTATGTACAATATCATGTCATCTGCAAATAGTGACAGTTTAACTTCTTTACCAATCTGGATTCCTTGTATTTCTTTTTTTTTTCTCATTGCCGTGGCTAGGACCTCCAGTACTATGTTGAATAACAGTGGAGAGAGTGGGCATCCCTGTCTTGTTCCTGATCGAAGACGAAAAGCTTTCAGCTTCTCGCTGTTCAGTATGATGTTGGATGTGGGTTTGTCATATATGGCCTTTATTATGTTGAGGTACTTGCCCTCTATACCCATTTTGTTGAGATTTTTTATCATGAATGGATGTTGAATTTTGTTGAATGCTTTTTCAGCATCTATGGAGATGATCATGTGGTTTTTGTCTTTCTTTTTGTTGATGTGGTGGATGATGTTGATGGAGGAATTTATATATTTTTAAAAATTAGATTTAAGTTGTATGATCTGATTTGCTATAGAATTAAAGGTATATATAATAAGAGTTGTTTGCTTCCAAAATATACCTTATTTTCATAAGTATATGAACCAAGGAAAAACATTCAATCTCTCTAAATTTCACAAACTTTAAACAATCATGTAAATCTGAGCTAGCTTGAAGCAACCAGTCTTTTTTGAATGGTCATTCACTTGTAAATTGAAGACTGTCATGTAAATATACATAAAACAGTTATAAATCAGAGTGAAGCAGGACTTGTCTGAACATACAAATTGCACAGAAACTTGGAACTCAGTACTCTACTAATCCAATTATCATAAAGCTGATTGACAGTCTGATTCAAGTATGTGTGGATGGCTGCCTCATTAGAGCTAATGGCTCCCTCTGGCTAGAAATGAGTGGGGTTACCAACTGTCAAATTTTGGTAGCCCAATCAAAAATGTGCTAGCAGCCATCTAAACTTAACAACTGTTAGAACTTCAAGTATGGAGGACAACTCTTTCCTATATCTAAGATTCTGAGAATGAAATGAGAAGAGGAAGAACACAAGACTCTCCTCATGGGGAAGTTATAGCATCAAAACATCTTTTGGCAAAACAAGATGACAGGTGTGATGTAAGAAAAGCTTTATTTCATCATATACACTACCAATAAAATTAAAAGTGAATGAGAGATCAGAGATTCCCTACTGTTTAACAGTTAACATCTAATTTTCATGTTTTTATAGTGGTAAATTGAAAATAAAAAAGACAGAGCAATAGAATAATTACAAAGCAAATAAAATTTGGCATTTCACTAACTCCTCAATTATTCTTTTAAAATTCTAAAGCATTCAAACACTTTAGAAATCATTAACAAAATGTGTATGTCTTATGATCTGTCACTTAATTAAATAATTCTTGTAGAGAAGTACCTGAGTTTGGTGAATTAATAAAACTGGTGTCTACCAAGCTTTTTTCAGAAGTGGATTTGTTAAACCTGAAGTTCTTCTTTCACTTAACAATGTCATCTGAAGTATAGGGACTGAGCTATATTTAATGTGATGGGAATTGCATATTTTAAAAACTCATGGATAAAAACTGCATTTTCGTGACCCCAGACATCACTTTAGTCCCTCTATTACATGCATAAAAAATAGCAGAGAAATGCATAACCATATGGGACAACAGTCCAGAGTGTTTTGTCTTTTCTGGGAGATACAAGCCAGCACCAATACTTAAAGCAACCCTGAGATTTTGAGTCGTAGCTTCAAAAATTCTGAAAGAACTAGCATGGCAAAAGAAGAATCAGTTTCAACAGTGTAGAAAGTGATGTATTTACATGAAACAGTTTTTAAATTTTTTAAAATTAGCATTTGTTGACTTGAGCAATCAAGATGAAGAAAACAATAATTTAATACTCTGGTGAGCAAAGCATTTAGAGGGTCCACTAGTTTCAGTGACAGGAAAATTGCTATGCCACTGACAAACATATTACCAGAAAAAGAGTTCAACTAAATTTTACATCAAGACTCAAGTCCAAAACAAGTTTCTATGTAATGCTTTGATTGAGAAATGAAACCATGAAAAATCAATAACCTGTTTGAAAGAGTAAAATATATGACATTAAAGTGAAGCTTAGTATAGAAATGAATCCTGAGAATCTCATATACCAAAAAGAAAAGTTGTTCTGTGATATTTTTCATGTACATTCTTTTCAAATTTGTGTGTAATTGTTAAAAGCAGGGTGTCTATGAATAATACTGAGGTTTGAAACTTTCTAATTTGAAAGAATTATTTTTAATTTGATGGTGAATAGAATTTCTAAGAGGTCTTTGCATGCCTACTTATCTTTCTATTTTCTAAAACTGGAACACAGAATTATCTACATATTTTAGACTGCTATAAGCATTTTGATAAAGTCTGTGGCATTTCTTCTATTTTTCCCCTAAGAGAAAAGGTTAGGGGCAAAATAGAACATAATTATTCCATAAACAAAGACTATAAGATAATAACCTGAAAGAAAATGGAATCTTCTCTGAAAATAAACAAATATGGCACAGAACATTTTAGTTCATTTCTGTTCTGGCCAGGTAAAGATTGTTTTTCAATTACTTGTTTAAAATGAAAGCTTATGACCGGAACACCTGTGCCAGATTGCTATTTGAGATCACTAATTTGCTGTGCATGATATCCCTTGGAACAGATGCAGAGAGACAGAAGTCACTAAAATTGCTCTGTTCTGATGGCTGATCAGAGGCTGACATAGCCAAGAAACAGAGGAACAGAGGCTTAGCTGAGAATTACTCACTGTATCAACAGCCTATCATGAAAGTAGGGTCAGCAATAATATAGATCAAGAATTTATCAGTACTTAAGAGCAGCAATGCCCATGTTAAACTTTGGAGGCCACCTTCTCACTTGTTACTGAGTAGCTGTCATGAGGCAGCATAAATTAAGTCTGCCCAATAATATAAAGGGATATTGTTTTATGAGATGCCTTTTGTCATTGATTTAAGTCTATACAATATTGGTATTAATAATTTGCTTTAATTACCTAGCAAGTTATTTCAGCTAACATTCTGACTTGTATTCCCAAATAAAGATAAAAGCTAATAAGTTAAGTCAACTGTTAAAGTTAAGTTTTAAAGTCAGGGATTTGGTGTAACTAGTGTACTTTATGTTTAGATAATTAATACCTAGAATATTCAATTAGACAGAATCTCATGCAAACCTCAATGACCTAAATGCTTGATAAACAGTCAGCAACTTTTGCTTAGAGTAGTGTTCCAAAGAAGTTGGCTTGCAACCCATGGAAGGATGAGTAAAATTTTTAGTATTTTTATTCTTATTCATTTTTACAAGACTACAAGATAAGAAAAATAATAGGATGTATTTATTATACAAACTGCAAGGCTCCTTTCCTTATTTGAAACATCTAGTATTTAGGCAACTGAGTTACCCTAAGAGAAAGGTAGGAATTTCACAATGGGCAAGATGGACACTGGTGCCCTCAAACTTTACTCATGTCTGGTTAAATTGATTTCATTTTCATTTTAAACTATATTAACTCCCGTGATTGACAGATAAAAATAATACAAGTAATGCAAGCATAGAGAACATAGCTATGTAACTTAAACATACCAAATAATTCTTGTATTTCTTATACGAGCTAATTTCCAGCCATATCATATGGTTTAAAAAGAAAAAGAAGAAAGAAAGAAAAATTCTAATCAGAGCCTACAACAACTAATTTCAAATGATTTCGAAATATTCCATGAATGGGAACCTTCACTTAAAAATTGGAGATAAGCATGTGGATTGTGTTTCTTTTTCAGCAAGAGAGAACTGCACCGAGACATGCAATATCTCCATCAAAGACAAGCCCTGACGTGTTAGGAATTTTTAAGCAAGCATGGATTTCTGGAGTTTCTTAATTGTTTACAAGACAGGATGAGAACAAAATGGGACTTTTGAAGGGGCCACCTACATTAAGGAGGTAGGGACTGCTGACAACGAAGGCAAGGGATACCCTGCCCAACAACTGTGGGTTCTTTAACCTGCCTGGAATGCAACAAGGTTTGCAGTAATAAAAATATAGGACTGTCAGCAGTCAACTCTGGTTTATGTTCAATCCTCCTTACTGAGAAAGAATTCTTCAGCGTTAACAAGAAAATGATATGAAACAGAGATATCATATGCAACTATGTGAAACTAATGTGTTTCATCCTTTATAAAACTGTTGCTTGAAATATAACTTCTTCTAACTTTTCTGTTTTCAGTAAGATTTAAAAAAACGGAATATCCAGAATTTGCAGATAAACTTTATAACTGGAGAGAAAAACATTTTTTAACAGTTACATAAAGTAAATATTTAACATGTTGTTTATTCTTTCCTTATCTCTTTAAGCTCCATTTAGCATATGCTTAATAATGCACAAAATACATCAGAAGAGTATTATATTTATATATAGCATACACTACATACCCACATTTGGGTTATATATTCAATAAGTTTTATTGATAGGTATATGCTGTAAAATGTTTTGGAAATTTGTCATCTCCCCACTACATGACAGCAGTTTGAAGGTATATGATGGTGCAGAATCTTTAACCATTAGGTTTTACCCACATTTCCAGCCTCATCTCCTATTTTTCCTCCTCACACATGTGCCTTAGGCTTACAACCATGTGAAACTGTTCACATCAATTTATTTTCACATCTCTATGCTTTTGCCATGATGGATGCTTCAAAATGAACTTTACTGTTTTTTACTTGAACTGGCCTATGGTCTTAAAAGTGTTGTACAAAGATTGAAAATTTATAAGAAATATTTGCGTATTTGAAAGAATGTTTTACTACCTCATTGTCAAAGTTTGTAAACTGTGAGGAAGTTGGAGTTCCTATGGCCAGATTCCTCACTGAACTTAAACCACCTGATGATGTAACTGGCCTGTTGCTAGGCTACCACTTCCACACCCATAGGCAATAAGCTATTATTGCACTGCTCAGGGCGGAGGCAGAGAGATGCTAGTGCTTGACCTACTGCCGGGACAACAAGAAGGGTAATAAACCCTTTCACCCCAAGATCGTTCTACTGTCATTTCTTTGGTCACATTGAATCTATAGTGAGCTTGCCCAGGGCTGAAACCCATTAGCAAGACATAAACAAATATAAAATACCCTAGAAACTAATAATAAAGTTTGAAAGAATTTTAAAGTGATATACAATGAGTACTAATGAACATGGAAAAAATAATTTCCTCATTTTCCTTATTAATCAAAAACAATAGATGCCAGATTGTTTATATCATTAAAAAGCTCATGTAACATGGATTAACTGTCTGAAAATTTTATTTTCATCATTTCAGTAACAGATTCTCTTTCAGTTTAGTTTGTACATAGTGCACCTGGAGACTACATCCCAGGCACTTTTGCCACTAGTTATGACGAGATGACTAAGTTTTAACTAATTAGAGTCATGTAAGCAATTTCTGAGTAACAGCTTTAAAAGGAACATGATAGCCCCTACTGAATGCCTCTTGGACTTTAAATGGTCTGTAACCTGAACGTAGCTGTACTGTGCAAACCTGAGCTGGGAAGGCAAGCACAAAATCGAAGGAAGAAAACCCGATTCCCTGTATTTCCTCATGAATTAATCATCCTATCCCCCTAAACCACATATCTGCTTGGCCTGAGAAAGAAGTAAACATTCTATCTATAGAGCTGTAGATTTGGTATAACTAACTACACTATCTTCTATCAAGGTTCTTAATAATTAGAATATTCAATTTAAAACAATCTCATGCTAACCCAAATGAGAATGAGGTTTTCACTTCTTTATAACCAATTTATTCAACACTCAGAGGCTTATTTACATCCTAATAACAGCCAGTTTTACTTGATATATTCCTTTGGCAAATGGAAAAGGACAGAGCAATATATATATAATACTATTACAGAATACAATCTATTAAATCGTCAAATATTTTGGAAATTCATGTTGCCATTGATATAAATTGTTTAATGTGTTCATAATATAAAAATAAACCTATAGTAAAATGTATGACCTGATTTGATAGGTCAACATGACATTATATACACATACACACACACACACACACACACACACACACAGACATGACCCAAACTGGATTCTAAATATTTCTTTTATCCAAATGTCTTTCTAATTAAAAAAAGACATAAATGTCATGATATGTGAATGGCACATTACAAGTTTTTAGCATCTTCAAAACACTTTTGCTGTTTTAAAAGAAACTGAGAAAAGTCACCTGTTGCTTTCTATCAGTGATGTTAGGCACATCATATAATCTTTTATCTAATATTTAAAGTGAAGGAAATGAAGAGTTCTCTAAAATCTGTGGTTCTGGTGGTTTCTAACACAATCAATATATAAAAATTCTACTTATTGTTTTGGTCAGTGACTGCAGTAGACAAAGAATTCTTAGAGCTTAGTAAAATGAACCTCTTAAAATTATAGAGATCATAGAATAATGAAACTTGAGCCAACTGATAGTCTTTAAAATATTATTATATGATAATAATTGAAATTAAAATATAGCTTTCCAATCAATCAGTACAGATGCAAACTAATTTTATTAGAAATCAGTAAATTTAGTTTTATAGTATACACATTTTTCATAAATAAATGAAGTATAATTATCTTGATTTTCTTTATCTTCCTTTTATTCCAAAAGAGATTTTAACTGCTTTGATTAAATGATTTGGTTAAGATGCTAAAAAGAGGAGATCTGTGCATTCTATTAATATTTTGGCACTTAAGAACCACTTTTTTTTTAAGATTGAGAGGATGTCTTTCACTTCTGCAAGTTCTTTAGTTTCATCTATTAATGGAAAGGGAAAGACTGGTTCTTTTCTATTTTTATTCACTCTCTGAGGCACATTAATTTAATGTTTCTGAGCCACTTAGCTGTAGGCAGGTGGCAGACTTTATATTAGCTTACTGCTGTAATGTGAACTTGAACAATTGACTGTCCAAGCTCAGTTGGGAATATTTTAAATGAATCTTCAGTAATAAAGCAAGTGTTAAATCAAAGCTGGCTGGAGTGATTTGAAATGACCAGAGCAAATACTAACATTTAAGCACCTGCTTTGCATTTACATAGACATGTACTATTTTGTATTGTATCATGCTTCACTGAATGTTTTACCAATTCCACAATCCAGGAGTGTACCTAATATTGGAGGCTGTGTGTATGTGTGTGCATATATATATATACACAACATAAATTAGATTGGGTAGAGTTCAGAAGACAGAGGAGATTTCTTGGTTACTGTATGACACTTTCATGCACTAAAGACGTATGTAAGAATGTTCAGAGAACCTTTACTCATAATTGAAAAACTGGAATCAATCCAAATAGTTATGGATGAATGGATATATTATTGTACATTTCTGTAATGGAATGTCAGCAGACAAGATGGTGCAGGAGCTTTTAACATGCTAGTATTGTTTGGGCTAGCATCTTGCACTTGTACCATGTTTCATATGAAAAACACGCTCAGTTGGCCCTTGGTCCTAGAAAGAGGAGATATGTGCAGAACAAAACCTATTGCACACGGCAGAGTTAGGCCCAGCCAACCCAACCTGAATTCAGCAAAGTCAGAACTGATGTTCCCAGGTATGGATGAAAAATGTTTGTTGTGTTAAGTCATTGATATTAGTCATTGATATTGTTACATATTTTTAAAATATCTGACATTTTAGTATTATAGAATAATTAACACTATTTCTTTTTTTTTTTGGTTTTTGTAAAATGTATTTTCTTGTTATTTTTCCCATTTTACTATAAAGGCTAATTCATTTTATAAAGATTTTCCTACTTTCCTTTTGTTATCATATTAGTAGTAGCAGACTACATTAGCTCTGTTTCGTTTTACATTCTGAAAATTGATTGTCCCCTCTTTCCTTGTGATGAGTCTCACAAGGGGTTGGTAAAGTTTATCAATCTTTTAAAACCATTAATTTACATCTTAATAATCCTCTCTATAGTATGGCTATTGTCTTACTCAGTATTTTCTATTATGTATTACTTTTTATTTCCTTTCTTGTATTTTGTGTTCATTTCGGTTTCTCTTCAATCTTAGTATCCTAAAGCATGTACTTAAGACTATAAATTTCCTTCCCCAAATTCCAGCATGTTGTCAATATGTCTACATTTTGTTTGCTAAAATTAAAGTGAATTTTATATGTTTTAAGTGCAGTATCTTAAATTAGATTAACTGTTAGCTGTATTGCCTAAATACTCTAAATGGTCACTGATACTACCATAATGTTCTATCAGTTGCTGATAGAATTGTACAAAAAGTCCCTGGTATTAACTGGATTTATTTGCTTTTCCATAGAATTTCATCTAGTTGGGCCTTGCATACTTTGAGAGTCTGTGGTTTGGTGAATACACGTTTAGGAATGTTTTATCATCCGCTGTATTGAAACTTCTTGTTAGAAAGTTTCCTTTTAATTTCTAGCTAACAGTTTTTCTGTTAATATCACTGAATAAGGTTGTCCATTAGATCAAGCTGCTTGCTATTGCTCTTCAAGTCAGCTGTAACTCTACTGATTTTCTGCCTGCTCGATCTCTCAAGGACCAAAGGGTATTAAAGCTTCTAGGGGTTTCTTTTCTTCTCTATGAAGTTCTTCTGTTTTTGCCTCATATATTTTGATGTTCTGTTGTTCAGGGAGTTACCACTTTATCATAATGCAATGCCTTCCTTTACTAGGGGTATTGTTTTTGTTCTATATCTGCTTCTTTCTGAAATGGTATTAATACTTCGGTTTCTTTTGATTAGGGCTTGTTAGAGTTGTCCCATCCCTTTCCTCTGAACTCACCTGTGATTTATGTGTTTATTGGGTTTCTTATAGACAATATGGAGTCAGGTCTTATTTTTTTAATCTACCTTTTTTTGTGTATGTCTGTGTGTGTTTAATCCATTTTTTAAAAATTTCTCATGTCGGGTCTTCTGTGGTTTTGAAGGAACATTTTACATGACTCTATTTTATCTAAGTACATTAATTATACTTCCTTTTTAATTTTTTTACTGGTTTCCCTAGACTATGCAAAATATATTTACAAGTAATCAAAATCCAATTTTAAATAATACTACACTACATGGAATGTACTGAAGCTATTTCATTACAGATAATTTACCATTCCTTCTTTATATCCTTTAAAACTTTGTCACTCATTCTACTCATTCATCATCTATACCAATTCAATACATGGTTATTGTTATTACCTTAACAGACCATTATTTTTTAGATCCATTAAAAATCACAAAATAAAAAATTTTACTTTACTTGGTTAATTTCCTTCTTCATTGCTCTTCCATTCTTTACGTACAAGTTTCTGAACTATATTGTTTCCTTTTTCT
The DNA here is from genome assembly GCF_030020395.1 of Manis pentadactyla. Taxonomy (NCBI): domain Eukaryota; kingdom Metazoa; phylum Chordata; class Mammalia; order Pholidota; family Manidae; genus Manis; species Manis pentadactyla. The sequence continues at coordinate 66,051,878 of NC_080028.1, forward strand.
GAAGAATTTATTTTACTATTTCTTGCATTAGTAGTTCAGCGGTCATTAATTTCCCTCATGTTTTATTTGAGAAAACTTTTATTTACCCTTCACTTTTGAAGGATATTTTCACTGAATATAGAATTTTAGGTTGAATTTGAATATAAAATTTAGGTCATTTTTTTGCTTTTAATGCTTGAAATAGTTCACCTTACTCCCTTCTAATTTGCATGGTTTATAATGAAAAGTCCACTGTAACTATTACTTTTGTTCCTCTATGTTTGTCTTTCAGTTTCTTTCAATATTTTATCTTTGTCTTTGGTTTTCTGCATTTTGATTATGATATGCCTAGGTATAGATTTTTGGTATTTATTGTTTGATGTTCTTTGAATTTCCTGAATCTGTTGTTCGTTGTATGTCATTAATTTTGGAAAACTCTTCATCATTATTACTTCAAATATTTCTTCTGCTCCATTCCTTCTTTCTTCTTCTGATATTCCAACTATGCACATGTTATACCTCTTGGAATTATCCCACTTTTTGTGGATGTTCTATTCTCTTTTTTCTCATTCTTTCATTCTCTTAAAATTTCAATTTGAAAAATTTGTATTGATGTAGCTTCCTGTTCATGGATTATTTTCTTAGCTATGTCCAGTCTACTGATGAGATCATAGTTTCATGGAAGATAGTCTTCATTTGTTACAGTGTTTGTTTCTTTTATTTCTAAAATATCCTTTGGATTCTTAGAGTTTTCCTCTGTTTATATTATCCATGTTTTCGTATGTTGTCTACTATTTCTATCAAAGTCCTTCACATATTAATCACAAGTTCCAACCTATTTTGTATAATACTAATATCATTGGATAAGAATAAAGAACCCTACTCTGTGCTTACATTTTCCTCAGTTTCTATGTTAATTTTATTTTATTTCTTTTATTTAATTTGTATTTAAAAAAATTTAGCACAAGGTTTCCCTCTATAGTTTTTAGAGTTAAATTGTGTACTTTTTCATAATAATGATGTGTCAGTGTAGGTTTATTAATTGTGACAAATGTATTACTCCAGTGAGGGATGCTGATACTGGGGAAGTTTTGTGCATATATGGAGCCAGGGAGCATTTGGAAATTCTCTGTACTTTCCACTCAATTTTGCAGTAAATCTAAAAGTATTTTTAAAGATAGTCTATTAAAAAATAAGACATTTAATTCTTTTTAATTTAAGCAATGTATAAAGATTGTATTCTTATACCAGAACATGTATAACGGAAAGCAAGATAGACTTGTGTGGAAGGGGAATTATGAGATCCATTAATCAATGACTTTATTCCTTTGTTCACAATACCTCACTAATTATGGGGAACAAAATACACAATAAATCATTTTTCTCTCTTAAATTGACTACTTCCTAAATAGGTGATTTGGTTGGGAATTGTTGATTAAAATGGCAGACTAAATTAAATTGAAGCAAAACATTTTTTTGACATGTAAGTAATTCAGACATCTAAGTGATATATTTTATTTATTGAAAAATCATGCTGCCTATTATGACATCTCACAATACTTTTATTACTTTATCCTACAGAGTATTATAGGCTAGAATTTGGAGTGTTTTGTACATATGTGTTTATCAAGGCCTACTAATTACCATTGCAAGTCAAATATGCAATTTCCTGTCCTTATCTTCATGGACTTATTTACAGTATATAAGACAAAGTTCTACTTGAAACATTTTCCTCCTTCACCTCTGGGATTACTTACTCCTGTTTTTCCTCTCAACTTTCTGACTATTCTTTCTCAGTGTCCTTTCCTCATTCTTTCTTATCTTCCTGATTCTAGGGACCAGTTCTTAAGAATATATTTTTCCCCCTGATCTACACTTGTTCCCTTGGTGATCCCATTCAACACCAAGACTAAACATTTTATTTTTATACCTTGGGTACTCCTAAATTATGCCCCCAGTGCATAACTTTTCCTTGAACTCAAAGGTTTTGTATCTACTATCCTTCATAACATTGCCATATGGAAGTTTAATGGGAATCTGAATATAACCAAATCTTAACTATTGATTTCAAACTTCAGCCCTCTTTCTTTCCCATTCCTCTATATCTAAGTAAGTATGAAATGAATTATTTCATGTTTCTTAAACCAAAAACTGCAGCATTATCTTGGAGTCCCCTCTAAAACTTACAAACTATCCATCAGAAATCCATCAATTTAGATGCAAAATCTGATTCCTTTTCACTGTGTCTGTGGCCACTACCTGTGTCTCAGGCAACATCAGCACTAACTTGGACAAGCCTTCCAATGAATACCTTACTCTCATGTATTCTCAATATTGCAGCTGGAATAATAACTTTAAAGCGGTAAATCAAATTATGTTCTTCTTATGCTTGAAACGAGTGCTCATACTGTTCAAATAAAATCCACTCTTCCTCTTCCTCCTTCCCTTGGGTTCTACAAGGTTCTCTAGGACCCAGTTCAAAGTCACTACTCACACTGAATTTCCTAGTATTATTCTTCTTTTGGAGTTCCAGTCACACTGGCTTCCAGGAGCAGTTTTAAAATGCTAAAAGGCCCATCTATGGACTTTTTCTTTGCTTTTCCCTATTCCTATGTTCCTTTATGACATAATTTGATCTTTGCTCAAGTAACAATTTAACAATGAAGCCTCCTGGGATCCTGAAGTAAAACACAGAGAAGAACCACTGCAAACCAACAATGGATATGAAATGTGAGTGATAAATAAATAAATAAGTCATGAGATTTGCGGTAACTTGTTACTGCAGCATAAATTAGCATAAGTGATCCGATATGACACACCAAACTCCAGGGCTACCCACCACTCTCTTGTCATTCATCTGCATATTATTCTTGACTATACTACTTCTTAGTAATTATCACTACATTGAACATTTATACATTTATATTTGCTTGTTTTCTGTTCTCATCTAAAGTAATATAAGATACAAATAAATATCTAAATAGATAATAAATATCTTAATTTATCTAAAGCACTGTTATTTTATGTTCAGTTTATTTTGTGCCCTACTGACCCCAAGTATTAAAAACATATATACAGTTTTGTTATTCAGTGTTTAATATGAAAATATAAACAATAAACAGTTAAAATTCATGAGTGAATAATTCTGAAACATTCTGAACATTCTTAAAATACCTCACCATAATTTACAAATCCTGGTTTAAACTGGTTTAGTAATCTAGGAATATTTTAACAAAATATCATAATCTTTATTAGTAATTATAATCTAATTTACTATTTTCCACTAAATATCATGTGAAAGAATAATGCCACTCTTTTGGCACATACTATTATCACACAGGTTAGCAGAAGGAGATGTTAGAAGAAATCTGCAGAAGGTTGTTAACAGTTGCAAATCTTAAAAACTCTCTCACAAAAGCAAATCATGTAATTTAAATCACAGCTCAATTACATAAATTGTGTTCAAGCATACTTTTAAATGTTTACCTCTCCAGTTGTTGCTGGATAGTTAATAATCCACTTAGATGTAGAAGGTGTTTTCTACTAAATAGTTATTTTAACCATCCCGGGGCAGTATTATTTTCTGAAATTAGATCTTCTTCCCTTCCCTGATGCAATGAAGAGAGTACTTGAAAATCTTTTGTGAAGAAGTAACAAGGCAGTGGAAGTGCTTTCTCAAAGATTATTGTATTAAAAGGTAGGAAAAAGAGTTAAATGGACATTTTAACCGAAGTATAAGTATTTTAAAGTGAGCAAACCCTATAAAAAATATGCTTAATTATTCACCCTAATGATTGGCATGAAAATATTTAAATGCAATGAATCAATATTGTGGAGAGAGAGTTGTAAAAATGGAGGAACATTGTTTTAGAGATACAAAATTATATTTTCTGAGGATGACACACAGATAACTCTATTTTTTAAATATCTGTGTGATCAGTCTAAAATATATTTCTGGAATTTAAGCTTGATTTGTAGAATGTACCAGAGCTTAGGAAGTTCCTTTTTTCATATGGAAAGAAAACCTATAGTCACCTATAAGAAACTATATAACAAAAGAAATGTTTCTAATGAAACAGAATGACCTAGAATTACTAATATAAATGTACAAATGCTGGTTCTGGATACTGGAAGCACCTCAGATATAAAGAAGCATAGGGCTGATAAGTAATTTCTTTTTTATGGGTATTGGAAGGAATTTTCATTTGGGAGCTTCTGACAGGTCATATATTTGGCTCAAGTGCATTTTCTAATCTGGTTCTTAATTTTTTTAACTTAGAAACAGGAGGAAATAAAGGAGTTAAACTTTTTAAGTGATAAAGGAACAAAAGTCACCCATGTTACCTGAAAGAGGATGATGTTCCATCATTTTTGTTTTCTGGGCAGTGTTGTTTATTTCTTAGGTTGTTTCTGCCTGTGCGCAAACAAGACTATGGAATGGTCCTGGTTTTGCTCCACTGATCCAACATGATCAAAGCAACCCTATTTGTCATCAGTATCCTGAGAAAATACTCCTATTCAGCAGGAAAGTCCATTGCAGAGCTGTTTAGATGGGAGTATAGGACTATTTTTTCTATTTCAGTTCCTTAAGTCAATTCCCAACTTAATATTAAGGATTTTCTTTTTTCCTAATATATTCTGTCAGTATATCAACAATCAGAAACCTGATACCATGCAGATTAAACGTTCTGCTTTAAATTCTAAATTATTTTAGTTTTCTGTAGATATTATATAGATCTGGTATTTCTCCACCACTTTATTTAGACTTTTTATTTATGATGAACCATTGAAAGCCTTACATTATCATTAGAGCTCAAATATTGAAACTTAATGAAAATATACTAGAAGTCAAGAGCAAGTTAATATTAACTTTTAGTTTTCTCATCCAAGAAATGAGAAGAATCATATCTTTGTCACAATTGTGGGTTAACTTTCTATCTTAGATGGTTTATATCTGACTTTAATCCTCATAAAAACCTTCAAATCTTTATAGTAGTATATTCCTATCCCCTATTGTTTATTTAAAAATAATGTAGGAATTATCTCACCTTAGTACTGACGTCCTTGACAATTTTTAACTTTTTTTTTTGCTAATTTGTTTATTAAGTTATCATCAATATACAATCTCATGAAGGTTTCACAGGAGCAATACTGTGGTTACTACATTCACCCATTGAATGTCCACCACCTGACCCCATTGCAGTCAATCTCCATAAGTGTAGTAAGACGCTATAGAAACACTACTTGTCTTCTCTCTGTTAAACTGCTTTCCCTGTGACCTCCCTACATTATGTGTGCTAATCATAATACCCCTTAATCTCCTTATTCTTCCCACACACACTCCCCAACCCCTTCCCTTTGATAATCGCTAGTACCTTCTTGGAGTCTGTGAGTCTGCTGCTATTTTGTTCCTTCAGTTTTGCTTTGCTGTTATACTCCACAAATGAATGAAGTCATTTGGTACTTGAATTTCTCCACCTGGCTTATTATACTGAGCATAAGATACCCTCTGACTCCATCCATGTTGTTGCAAATGGGAGGATTTATTTTCTTCTTATGGCTAAATAATATTCGTGTATATGTACCACATCTTCTTTATCCATTAATCTACTGATTGACACTTAGGTTGCTTCCATATCATGGCTATTGCAATTAGTGTGGTGATAAACATAGGGGTGCATATGTCTTTTTGAATTTGGTATCATGTTTTCATTTGATTAATTTGTAGGAGTGGAATTACTGGGTCAAATTATATTTCTATTTTTGGTTTTTTGAGGAACCTCCATATTGCTTTCAACAACAGTTGAACTAAATTACATTCCCACCAGCAGTGTAGGAGGGTTCCCCTTCCTCCACATCCTTGCCAGCATTTGTTGTTTCTTGTCTTTTAGATGTTGGCCAACCTAACTGGTGTGAGGTGATATCTCATTGTGGTTTTAATTTGCATTTTCCTAATAATTAGTGATGTGGAGCTTCTTTTCACGTGCCGGTTGGCCATCTGAATTTCTTCTTTGGAGAAGTGTCTGTTCAGATTCTCCGTACATTTTTTAATCAGGTTACTTGCCTTTTGCATGATTAGGAAAGTGAGTTTTTCATATATTTTGAATGTTAACCCCTTATTGGAGAAGTTGTTTATGAATATATTCTCTCATACTCTAGCATGACTTTTTGTTCTACTGATGGTGTCCTTTGCTGTACGGAAGCTTTTGAGTTTGATGTAGTCCCATTTGTTGATTTTTGATTTTGCTTCTCTTGCCCAAGGAGATGTGTTCAGGAAAAATTGCTCACACTTATACCCAAGAGATTTTTGCTTATGTTTTCTTCTATGAGTTTTATAGTTTCATGACTTACATTCAGGTCTCTGATGTGTTTGAGTTTACCTTTGTGTATGGACTTACACAGTACTCCAGTTTCATTATTTTACATGTAGCTGTATAGTTTTGCCAACAACAGTTGTAGAAGAGGCTGTCATTTCCCTGTTGAATATCCATGGCTCTTTATTGTACATTAATTGGCCAATATGTGTGGGTTTACATGTGGGCTGTCTATTCTGTTCCAATGATCTATAGGTCTGTTCTTCTGCCAGTACCAAATAGTTTTAACTACTGTGGCTTTGTAGTAGACAGTGAAATTAGAGAGCATAATCCTCCCAGCTTAATTTTTCTTTCTCAGGTTTGCTTTGGCTATTCAGGGTCTTTTGTGGTTCCACATAAATTTTAGAATGATTTGTTGTAGTTTGATGAAGAAGGCTGTTGGTATTTTGATAGCTATTGCATTGAATCTGTATGTTGCTTTAAGCAAGATAGCCATTTTGATTCTTCCTATCCATGAGCATGGGGTGTATTTCCATTTACTGATACCTTCTTTAGTTTCTCTCATGAATGTCTTGCATGCAGTTCAGGGTATAGTTTCTTCACCTCCTTGGTTAGGTTTATTCCTACATATTTCACTCTTTTCAGTGCAATTGTGAATGGAATTGTTTTCCTGATTTCTCTTTCTGATAGTTAATTGTTAGTATATGGGAATGCAACAGATTTCTGTGTATTAATTTTGTATCCTGCAACTTTGCTGAACTCTTGTAGTTTGGAAAACTTTAAGGAGGATGGGTAATGGGTCTTCTCTAAATGTTTGATAAATTTCATATGTGAAGTCAACTGGCCCAGGGATTTTTTTTCTTAAGTAGTATTTTGATTACCAGTTCAACTTCATTGCTGATAATTAGTCTGTTCAGATTTTGTTTCTTTCTGGATCAGTCTTTGAAGGTTGTATTTTTTTTAGAAAGTTGTCCATTTCTTCTATGTTATCCAATTTATTAGTATATAATTTTTGTTTGTATTCTCTAATAATTCTTTGCATTTTCACATGGTCCATAGTGATTTTTCCTTTTTCATTTCTCATTCTATTTGTGTAGACTCTCTTTTTTTCTTGATAAGTCTGGCTAAGGGTTTGTCTATTTTGTTTATTTTCCTGAAGAATGAGCTTGTGGTTTCATTGATTCTTTCTATTGTTCTGTTCTTCACAATTTTGTTCATTTCTGCTCTAATCTTTATTATGTCCCCCCTTCTACTGACTTTGGGCCTCCTTTGTTCTTAATCAGTTTCATTAATTGTGAGTTTAGACTATTCATTTGGGATTGTTCTTCTTTCTTGAGGTATGCTTGAATTGCAATATACTTCCCTCTTAGACTGGGCTGCATCCCTTAGATTTTGGACTGTTGAATTCTTGTTTTCATTTGTCTCCATATATTGATTGATCTCTTTTTTTATTTGGTCATTGATCTTTTGATTATTTATTAGCATGTGGTTAAGCCTCTCTGTGTTAGTGGGATTTTTTGTTTTCTTTGTGTAATTTATTTCTATTTTCATATCTTTGCAGTATGAGAAGCTGGTTGGTACAATTTCAATCCTTCTGAATTTACTGAGACATATTTGTGGCCTAGTATGTGATCTGTTTGGGAAAACATTCCATGTGCACATCAGAGGAATGCATATCCAGCTATTTTCAGTGAAATGTTCTATAAATGTCTGTTGAATCCATCTATTCTAATGTGTTCAGTGGCTCTGTCACCTTACTTGTTTTCTCTCTGGTTGATCTGTCCTTTGGAGTGAGTGGTGTGTGGAAGTCTCCTAAAATGAATGTATTGTATTCTATTTCCCTCTTTTATTCTGTTAGTATTTGTTGCACATATGTAGGTGATCCTCTGTTGGATGCATAGATATTTATAATAGTTATATCCTATTGTTGGACTGCCCCCTTTATCATTATATAATGTCCTTCTTTGTCTCTTGCTACCTTCTTTGTTTTGAAGTCTTTTTCATCTGATACAAGTACTGCTACTCCTGCATTTTCTCCCTATTATTTTCATGCAATACCTTTTCCATCCCTTCACTTTTAGCCCATGTATGTCTTTGTGTTTGAAGAGAGTCTTTTGTAGGCAGCATATAGATGGGTCATGCTTTTTTATCCATTCTGTAACTCTATTTATTTTGATTGGTGCCTTCAATCTATTTACATTTAGGGTGATTATTGATAGATATGTACTTATTGCCATTGCAGGCTTTGGATCTGTGGTTACCAAATGTTCAAGGGAAGCTTCTTTATGATCTAGCAGTCTACCTTACCTTATTATGCTATTATAGACACAATCTGAAGATTCTTTTTGTTTTCTCCCTGATTTTTTCTCCTACTCCCCCCTCTATATGTTAGGTGTCAGATTCAGTACTCTTTTTATATCCCTTGACTGTCTTTATGGGCAGTTGATTTAATTTTGCATTTGCTAAGTAATTAATTGGTCTACTTCCTTTACTTTGGTTTTATTTTCTCTGTTGACAGCTATTTAACCTTAGGAGGGCTTTTATCTAGAACAGCCCCTTTAAAATAAACTGTAAAGATGGTTTATGGGGGATAAATTCCCTCAAGTTTTGGTGATCTTGGAATTGTTTAATACCTGCTTCAAATTTGAATGATAATCTTGCTAGGTAGAGTATTCTTGGTTCATGGCCCTTCTGTTTCATTGCATTAAATATATTATGCTACTCCCTTCTTGCCTATAAGGTTTCTGCTGAGAAGTCTGATGATAGCCTGATGGGTTTTCCATCATACATGATCATTTTTCTCTCTGGCTGCTTTTATTACTCTGTCCCTGTCCTTGATCTTTGCCATTTTAATTATTATATGTCTTGGGGCTGTCTTCCTTGGGTTCCATGTGCTGGGATATCTGTGCACTTCCATAGCCTGAGAGATTGTTTCCTTACCCAGATTGGGGAAGTTTTCAACAATTATTTCCTCAAAGAGACTTTCTATCCCTTTTCTCTCTGTTTTTCTTCTGGTATACCTATAATGTGAATACTGTTCCATTCGGATTGTTTACACTGTTCTCTTATTATTCCTTAATAACTAGAGATCTTTTTTTCTCTCTCTACCAAAGCTTCTTTGTATTCCTATTCTCTAATTTCTATTTCATTTATTGTGTCCTCTACCTCATCTAATCTGCTTTTAAATCTCTCCATTTTATTTTCATTTCAGATACTGTATTTTTCAATGTTTCTGTCTTTGTCTTGAAATCCTCCTTGTGATCTTGAATATTTTTCTGTAGCCCCATGTGCATTTTTATGATTTCTATTTTGAAATTTTATCAAGAAAATTGGTGAGCTCAGTTTCACTTGGCCCTCTTTCTGGTGTTTGAGGGATTTTGGTTTGTGCAAGATTGTTTTGCTGTTTCATATTTCTAATGATTACTATGGAATAACTGTGTAGGCAGTGCCCTCTAGGCCCAGAAGCTGTACTCTTTGGAGTTTCCCAGCACCTGGAGCGATGGTGGGGGTCACAGGTATGTAGCACATCTCAGAAGGAAAGAGCTCTTTCCTGCCCAGCTGCACTGCCTGCCTCCACTGCAAGATCCAGTGTGCCAAGTGGGCAGGGAGGGACACCTCTATGCCATGCTTTTGTAGCTGCTGCAGGTGGGGCCACTCTCTGGCTGGCCTGTCATGATGGCTGGGGCAGGTTTGTAAATTAGTGCCTGCCAGCATGAAGGAGCAGCAGGCTGCATATGGCATTGGGGGACCTCAGTGCTGCATTGCCAGCCAGGGGCATGAGCACCTGAAGCTTCTGAAATTTCCCAACCTGTAGGGCTCAGTGTGCTAGAAGGATTTTGTACCCCTGTCCTTTCTCCTGAGTAGCAGTCTCTGTGTAATCCTTGCCCCTTTAGCACTTCTCTCGTTGTTGGGAAGTCTTTCAAAGTGCCTACCTTTCTTTTATCCTGGAGGGTCCAGTTGTGTGTACCTGTTCTCTACAAGTGGCTGTAATCTCAGTCTCTCTGAGTATTCCACATGTCTTTGCTTTCCAACCCCTCTAATCTCTAGAGCACATGTAATGTATGTTCATGCTCCTAGAGCAGATCTCTAGGATTGGGTGTTTAGCAGTCCTGGCCTTCTACTCCATCCCTTCTCCATTTCTCTTCCTCCCACCTGTGAGCTGGGGTGGGGGGAAGACTTGGTACATACTGAACCGTGGCTCTGCTACTTTACCCTTTTTTGTGAAGTCTTCTCTTTTCCCCAAATGTAAGCAGTCTGTGGCAGTCTTTTTTCAGGTTGCTCTTTCAGGATTAGTTGTATTTGCTGTATTTTCATGTTATATGTGGTTTTGGGAGGAAGTTTCTCCCTTGCTTCTCATACTACCACCTTTTTTACCCTCTGTAATCATTACTTTCATTGCATGAAAAATAATAAATAATTGTCCTTTGAGATCCAACTTGTCCTTTCTGAAATATCTCCTAATTTTTAGGCATCTCTAAATTATACCCCTTATTTTATTCCCTGACAAATTTTCAGACTCTATAAATCAGGAGTACAAGAGAATTTCTACATTTGAAGTAATGACAAATAAATCTTTTTGTATTATCTTAGTCATCAATGACTAAGCCTAAGCACTTTAATCAAAACTTAATCAGTATTACTGAACTTGATAATCTTTTATTTGACTTTAGCTTTACATCAGTATCTAGTATCAGCTCTATGTGATATTTGAGGAAAAAATAACAATTGAGACCATTAAGGATTTATATATCTTATTTGCACATTTTTTAAGTATAATTTACTTTTTAAAAGAGTTTTAGTTTCCAGAAAAACTTAGAAGATAGTATAGTGTTTCCATCTATCCCACAGACATTTCTCTATTACTAACATCTTATGTTAGCCTAATACATTTGTTACAATTAATGAAGTGATACTGATACATTATTATTAATTAAAGTCCATACTTCATAGTAATTTCTTTAGGTTTTACCTAAGGTCTATTTTATGTTGCAAGATTCCATCTAGGGAACTACATTTAGTTCCTTAATTATCATCTATCCCTAGGCTTTTGTAGTGAGTTGAATTGTGTCTCCTTAAAAGAAAAAATTTTTTTGTTGAAGTCCTAACACCCAGAACCTCAGAATGTGGAGTTAGGGTCTTTACACTGGTGGTTCAAATATCATTAATAGAGTCAGATCTAATTCCAAATTTATAAAACTCATAAATTTGTGCCTTTATTTTTTAAAAAAGGTGGTGCTTCAATAGGGTGATGCTTTAACAAGCCAAGGAATAGGAAAATTTATTTATCAGTGTTTATGCTGACTCTCCTCCCCTTCTTTCCATACAGTGATCTCTGAGTGAACTCACTATGCACAGGTGAAACTTAAATTATGGTGCCTCTTGGAGAGCAATATATCTACATAAAATAATCATTATTCACAGGAGGTTTATGCTATTTTATTTCTTTCATTGCTCAAATTGTTCCAGATTTGGCCATTTGGAACACTTTCAGTTGGTTCATGTGCCTCTTTTACAAAACTCCATATCTTGCTGATGGGTTTCAGCCCCAGGCAAGTTCTCTATGGATTCAAGGTGACCAAAGGAAATGACAGCAAACTGTCTTTGGGGTGAAAGGGTTTATTACCGGCTTGTTCTCCCAGCGCTAGTTTGAGCACTAGCGTCTCTGCCTCTCCCCAGAGCACTGGGCCCAGCTCTCTATATAGCACAATAATAGCGTATTGTCTAAAGGTGTGGAAGCGGTAGCCTAGCAACAGGCCAGTTACATTATCAGGTGTTTTAAATTCAGTGAGGATCCTGGCCATAGGAACCCCAACTTCCCCAAACCCCATCAACATGCTATTTTTTTAGCCTACTAAGGAAACTACTGAGGGAAGATGAACTAGAATAGAAAACATTTTTCTGAAGAACTTATATTCAAAAGTAATCCGTACTGTCAATATTATTTTTCTATATTGCAACCTAAGATAAAGATAAGATATGTGAGCTAAGATTCCATGAAATATAATTTAATGAATAAAAAAGAGGAGTCAGGGAATAGTAATGTCTAAATGAAAGAGGAAGCAGGGTTCAATTATGTCACATAATTCAGTGGGGAAATTATTTTTAGGAGAAAAATATGGTCAATAATATTGAATGTAGTACATCAGTGGCAATGTACAGATGTCTATTGTTCTAAGAAACACAGAATTTACCAGTGAATTGCTTTTCCAGAGCAATTTTAGTAGTCAGGGGGAAAGACATAGATGTTAGTGAGTTAAGCAGTGAATGGAAAATAATGAAGAGGATACCACACCAGTAAGCTCTAAATAAATTTGGTTGTAAAATTAAGAGAGAGAGAAAGGGAGCAAGCAAGAGAGCACTGTAGCTGGAGAGGAAGATCTAAGTGAACATATGTGTACACTGTCATGAGAAAGACTTGAGAATATTTGTACTTTAGGGGAGAAGAGCAAGTATCATGTATAAGAATGCAGATGCAGAAGAGATGGCAGATAATTTCTGGGTAGAAGGAGATGTTAAAGGGGCACTTCCCTCCTGGGGCTTTGGATAATCACTTGCTCTCTGTAAATTTTAAGTGTATAGGTTGTGGATGATATGGAAGGCTAACAGAGAGTTGTAGAAACCATACTTCATAATTTTATGCTCTAATCGATGTGACATTTTCAAGTTAGACATTTATCCCTGCCAGTTTCTAAAAGTGTGTGCACTGAAATGTTCATCTACGATCTTTACAAAACCTCACAGTTTGTTGGTGTTCTGACATTCTGAAAACAAACAATTAAAAACAAACCTGTGGGGGGAGTCTAGTAACCATAATGTTGCTCATGTAATTGTTTATTAATGATACCAAAATAAAACAACAACAACAACAACAAAAACCTGTGTCCTCTTATGTAGAATACTGAAAATAAACCTTGTAGTGTTTGGACTTTATGAACCATTTTGGGAGTTAACATTGCCTTAGGTAAAACTTTGACTACATGTGAATCTTTTAATAATTGTTGGAGATATGTAGTAAACTACTAGTGTGAAAAGACAGAAAATAAGATAGGCTTGCACCTTTGTCTCCCTGTTTCTTACCCGCTTCATGCTCCTTTCTGCCTCTTTACTAAGCTCAGGTAAAGCAGCAGCTGTTCTGGATGGGCCACACCAGCTGATGCACACACACTTCTTCCCCATTGTGAATGAAATTGACTAGAATCACAAAATCTTCATCAATTTCCCACTTAGTAGAAATCAGTTCTTCTATGTAAGGGGCTGCCTACACGTGCACTGCAGCTGGCGGTCCTGTGGAGCTCAGATGGAGGAAGAAAAGGAGTCAGCCTGCTGCTAGAGAATGAAGGCGCGCTGGGTGGGTGTTCTCACCTGATTTTGCAATTGCAATCAGTCTCTTATGTAAGAAGAGAAGTGGAGGTTCTGGCTGAACTGAAGGAAATGAAGAGTTTCTTATTTTAATCCTCAAATTCCTTTAGAACTTATATATATAACTAATGAAGTATCACCCCACACAGCAGTACCATATTTCACAGGCAACAATTATATAAGAATAGCATTCCAAACTCGGTGGTTTTTTGACTGGCTGGCATACAGGCTGCTAGTGTGGGAAGAAGCTACTCACACAAATGTTAGCTAGAAAATGGATGGCTGGAAGTGACTGAAGTTTACTAATATCACAGAAAGAGAGGATCTCCCAATAATCTGAACTGGAATTTCCTATAGAACTTAATACAAAACAGGTTCAACAATACTCTGTGATTCTAATCCATAATTATGGATGAGTCAGAGGAATTAGTCATATATAACTCCTTCCTAGGTGACTACTGTGCACAATAAAGCTTAAGAATTACCAGTGTATACTGAACTTGGAAAGTGAAAGAGGCAACATATTATGAAAAAAGAATTCAAGGGCAGTTTCAGTTTAAATTGTATAATTTTTTAAAACAAGTACCAGTTAAACCCTAATGTGAGAAAAAAATAAGAAATGAAAATTATATGGAAAAAGAATAATATGGATAAAAACCAAGTATCTGAGGAATTTTAGTTATCAATTGAATAGCAGAAATTTATATTTTTTTATACAGATAGAACACTCAAGCTAAACATTTGAAGACATTTAGCAATTACTACTGACTTTGAGCATCTTAGGGCTAGATGGCAAACATGGAAAAGAAATAGCTAGATGACTACTGGAAAAGGAAACTCAAGTGTCTTGCAGAAACCATGACCACCCTACAGGTTATGGAACTCAAGTGTACAACATCACTTCAGCACTGAAAGCAAATGTACGGCACAATAAGGTCCTCTCCCCTTTCCTGAATCAGTAGCATTTGCTCCTTAATTATAGCAATACCATGCCTCTCCCCACTCCCACCTCAAGTTTTGAATCTGCCTCAGAATCTATGTTAACAAGGGTCTCCATTTTCTTAATTACCAAGAACAACTTACTTTTAGTTTAGAAACTTGAATTAAATTAAAAGATTCTAGTTAATCTTCAAAAATAATTTTACGTAAGGTATGGACATATATTAACAAGCCTTTATTGGCTTAGTTTGAAAAAGTCAGTATCCTACTTTGCCTAACAGTGAAAATTATGTTGGTTTTTATTATGGTCTTGGAAATCGAAATTCCTGGTTTTTGTAAGCAGTTTACTTATATAAAAATATGTAATTAAGGAAGAAACGATGTTATCCAAAATATCTCCATTACTTCAATTAGTTCTTAGGGAATTAATGCACTGAAAAAATATTATTCAGCAAAACTGAGCATAAAATTTATAATCTAATCAGTTTAAGGAACAGTCTTTGAGGTGTAATTAACCTAGGCTAGAACAAAGAATAGTATGCGTGATTAGCATCCACTTTTAAAATGTTCAGCTGTCTGTTGCTTTATCAATCAAACCTTATCGGAAAGTTCACTCCCTACCTCTGCTACATCTACCACCAAAGGAAGCGTTTACACACTGAAGTAAACTTTGTGTATTTATTCTGAACTTTCTGTAGCAATACACAAGAAAATGAAGTGTAGACAATCAACTAGTAATCACCCTTTCTCTCTTTTTTTTGGTATGTACTATGTCCTTATTAATTCATTCAACATTCATGAAGCACTTACAGAATGCCATGAATGAACTATACCAGGTGCTGACGTCTCACCCTTTCTCTTTTGAGGGACGTTTTATTGATGTCTAAATTTCCAAATATTAGCATGTCACAGACTGAGTAGTTTCACCGTGGAAAAGAAAGGACAGGATGATTTGTATGTGCTGTTTCCATATCTTGTGTAACTACTAGCATAATTTGTGTAACCCTAAAGATATTAGCAGCAGAACTCATAAAATCAAGTGAAAAGGAGTAATAAAAAGAGTGTCTTAAATCTTTTTGAGCCCTGGAATATGTAAACTCTCCACAGACAAAGCTGCATTTCATGGTAATATGCTATCAGGCTCTGTATTAATCCCTTGAGATGATCTTCTTTCTTTCAACCCCAACTACACTCAGATCAACTGGGTCACTTTTTGCCCTTCTCCATCTTGTATTCATAGTCTTTCACCACTTACAAAATTGCATTGTGATTACTTATTCTCTACTACCAATCTCTTAGCTCTTTGAGAAAATGGAAAAAAATTTGTTGATTTGGTGTATAAACAGAATGCATTTGTATATACCAGGCAGTTAATAAAAATTTGTTGGAGGAATAATAAAAATTGTTCAAAAAGTCATAAATTTTAAGGTGACATGATATTGTTTGAAAAACAGAGCTTATCTATCCACAAATCTTTCTTTCTTTCTTTCTTTTCCAGGTTTTAAAAACCAGAACAATATTTAGGGATTAGGAGTACAGAGTTCTTAATGCATACCGCTTATGTTTCAATCATGAGACTAGTAACCTCTGTTCAAAGTAAGCTCTATGTGTACTGTGATGAATTTATTTCAATCTTCATTAGCCACACTTAACATCAGACTTTAAATAGCTTGCCATTCACTGTTTAACTAGAAGAAATTAAAGGATGAATCTTTTTAATTAAAAACAAATACTACCTAAGTAATTGTACCCTATTTACTTCATGGACATATTTTGAAGCTTAGTATTTGTCAATTACTAAGAACAGGAGACAAAAATTATAGTAAAATCATAAATTTGGAAAGAATCTTGGATACATTAATATATTGTGACTGCATGTACTGTAGTCCACTGCTGTTATCTATGCCTCACAACTAAGCATTAACTATGGGCTCCAAAGGTAAGTCTTAAATTCTTTGAACTGAAGGCATAAAAAACAGAAATAATAAAAACAAATTTAAATTGATGTTAACTAACTTGAGCCTTGCAGTCTATTTCATATTAGTTTAAAAAATGCAGTTTGTTTCCCATTCTAGCTTTATATACCTTCTACTAATACTAGTAGCCAAAAACTACTACATCAAAAAATAAAATGCTGTGTCAAATTTCATAATCTTGTTTTTATCAACTTCAACTCATCTTTGACCATTTAAAATTTTTATAATACTTTTGTTTCTTTGAGATGTCTATTCATTCTTCAGGCTAGTATGTTTCGTCACTCCAATCTTATCTGTCACATATTAAAATTACAGAAAATAATGGAAATTGTACTGATAAAAGAAATTAGCCATATATTTCAAAAGATAATCTAGAGTAGACAAAGAAGAATGTAGTGTGTCTAAGCAGGAAATATCCTATTTTAGAAAATTTATTTGAGATACAACACTACTTTCAGATATTCTAAGCTTACTCTCTCTCATAGATTATGATCAAAGACTTAGAAACAGGAATAATTAAGTATATATACATGTATTCTACTGAAAGAATAATTCATAAAGAGACAAATTACCTTCAAAGAGAAAAATGCATCAAGGTGTAAGATGACCACTTCATCAGGAAAGAGTGAAAATAAATGAAATGGCAAAGTAGTTGAAATGAGAGATGCAAGTTTCTCATTGCTTACCATATCTGGAAATTTACATATATTTTGGGGGACTTTTTAAACTGAAACTCACACAAACCTCTGATATATCACTGTAATAAATATAAAATGACAAGTGAAGGGCCAAGTGGTGGTGGATTGGGACTGGAAAAGATCCTATTAAGAGAAGAGAAGAAAAAAACAAGAAAGGAGAAACTGTTTCTTAATTCTACTATTTTGAAGCCATAACTGTCACATAGAAAATAAAATCTAATAGGGTATATATTTTTATATATGTATAAACAGAGTATAGAACTTAAATAAAAGTCATTATTGTACATAAAATAAACTTATTATTTAAAAAACACTACACAAAAAATTGGTGACTGTCAACACCACATACAATATCTTAACAAATATTTCCTTAGGGATCCCTGGGGATTGCAAAACACCAAAAATTTATTCCCTCGTTTCTGTTTTTATTTTCCAGGCAAACTTCTTAGAAATCTATAATCTATGAAGAATTCTAGAATTTGAAGCTTTCAAAGAAAAAGAGTAGCCCAGTTATGAGTTAAGTGATTGAGATTTTTATTGATAACATGAGATTTGTGCACTGTGCCATGACTAACATGACTAACAGATAAGACAGTATATTGTTAGATCAAAATATGACAATTATATTTTTTGGTATTCATTAAAATTGTGGATTACAGGAGAAAAAAATGGCAGCATGAGAACTGAGGCAAAATGTCCTCTGAAAACCACATATAACACAAAATAAAACAAATCCTGACTGAGCAACCCTAAGACTGCAGAAAAGACTTCCTACATCTGGGGAAAAGAGAAGACCTCACAGAAAAGGGTAAAGTACCAAAGCTATGATCTGACAAGAAAAAAGGTCTTCCACTACGCCAGCTGACAGGCCAGAGGAAGAGAAACGGAATGGGAAGAGAGTAGAACCTCAGAACTGCTAAACCCACAACCCTGGAGATATGCTCTGAGAGCATGAACGTACATTACATGGTGCTCTGGAGATTAGTGGGGTGGGAAAGAAAAGACAGGTGGAATACTTGGAGAGATTGAGATTCCAGCAACTTGTGGAGAACGGGTATGCACAACCGGCCCATACAGGACAAGAGAAAGGCTGACACTTTGAAAAACTTCCCACTAGCAAGAGGGGTGCTAACGAGGCAAAGATTACATAGAGATCACTGTGAAGGAAGGAAATAGTCTCTCAGTTCATGGATGTGCAGAGATCTCCCAACAAGAGACCCTAGGAAGACTACAACAAGATATAATCTGAAAAATGACAAAGATCAAGGACAAGGAGAGAGTATTTAAAGCAATCAGAGAGAAAAAAAGATCACATATAAAAGAAAGCCCATCAGCCTATCAGCAGACTTCTCAGCAGAAACCTTACAGGCCGGAAGGGAATGGCATAATATATTTAATGCAATGACACAGAAGGGCCATGAACCAAAATTACTCTACCTGGCAAGATTATCATTTAACTTTGAAGCAGAGATTAAACAATTCCCAGATAAGCAAAAGTTGGGGGCATTTATCTCCCACAAACCATCTCTACAATGTATTTTAAATGGACTGTTCTAGATGGAAGCCCTTCTAAGGCTAAGTAGCTGTCATCAGAAAAAAAATGAAACCAAAGTAAAGGAAGTAGACAAATTAATTACTAAGCAAATGAAACATTAAATCAACATCCACAAAGTCAGCCAATGATTAACAAAGAGTACAGAATATTACAACCAATATATAAAGACTGGAGGAGGAAAAAGGGAGAATAAGAAAAGAACCTTTAAATTGTGTTTGTAACAGCATAATAAGCAAGTAAAGTTAGACTGTTAGACATTAAGATGGCCTTGAAACTTTGGTAACCACAAGTCTAAACCCTGCAATGGCAATAAGTACATATCTATCAATAATCACCATAAGGGTAAGTGGATACTGAATGCAACAATCAAAAGACACAGAGTTACAGAATGGATTACAAAACAAGACCCATCTATATGCTGCCAACAAGGGACTCACTTCAAACCCAAAAACATACTAAAAGTGAAGGGATGGTAAAAGATATTTCATGAAAATAACAGGGAGAAAACAGCAGGAATTATAATACTTGTATCAGACAAAATAGATTTGATTTCAAAACAAAGACAGTAACAAGAAACAAAGAAGAACATTACATAATGATAAAGGGGTCAATCCAACAAAGGGATATATCCATTATAAATATTTATGCACCTAACATAGAAGGACCTAAATATGTGAAACAAATACTAACAGAACTAAAGGGGGATATAGACTGCAATGCATTCATTCTAGGAGACTTCAACACCACTCACCCCAAAGGATAGATCCACTGGGCAGAAAATAAGTAAGGACATGGAAGCACTGAACAACACAGTAGAGCAGATGGACCTAATAGACATCTATAGAACTCTACATCCAAAAGCAGCGGGATATACATTCTTCTCAAGTGCACATGGAACATTCTCCAGAATAGACCACATACTAGGCCACAAAAAGAGACTCAGAAAATTCCAAAAGATTGAAATCCTACCAACCAACTTTTCAGACCACAAAGGCATAAAACTAGAAATAAACTGTACAAAGAAAGCAAAGAGGCTCACGAACACATGGAGGCTTAACAACACGCTCCTAAATAATCAATGGATCAATGACCAAATCAAAATGGAGATCCAGCAATATATGGAAACAAATGACAACAACAACACTAAGCCCCAACTTCTGTGGGACACAGCAAAAGCAGTCTTAAGAGGAAAGTATATAGCAATCCAAGCATATTTAAAAAAGGAAGAGCAATCCCAAATGAATGGTCTAATGTTACAATTATCGCAATTGGAAAAAGAAGAACAGATGAGGCCTAAGGTCAGCAGAAGGAGGGACATAATAAAGATCAGAGAAGAAATAAATAAAATTGAGAAGAATAAAACAATAGCAAAAATCAATGAAACCAAGAGCTGGTTCTTCGAGAAAATAAACAAAATAGATAAGCCTCTAGCCAGACTTATTAAGAAGAAAAGAGAGTCAACACAAATCAACAGTATCAGAAACGAGAAAGGAAAAATCACGACGGACCCCACGGAAATGCAAAGAATTATTGGAGAATACTATGAAAACCTATATGCTAACAAGCTGGGAAACCTAGGAGAAATGGACAACTTCCTAGAAAAATATAACCTTCCAAGATTGACCCAGGAAGAAACAGAAAATCTAAGCAGACCAATTACCAGCAACGAAATTGAAGAGGTAATCAAAAAACTACCAAAGAACAAAACCCCCGGGCCAGATGGATTTACCTCGGAATTTTATCAGACATACAGGGAAGACATAATACCCATTCTCCTTAAAGTTTTCCAAAAAATAGAAGAGGAGGGGATACTCCCAAACTCATTCTATGAAGCTAACATCACCCTAATACCAAAACCAGGCAAAGACACCACCAAAAAAGAAAACTACAGACCAATATCCCTGATGAACGTAGATGCAAAAATACTCAACAAAATATTAGCAAACCGAATTCAAAAATACATCAAAAGGATCATACACCATGACCAAGTGGGATTCATTCCAGGGATGCAAGGATGGTACAACATTCGAAAGTCCATCAACATCATCCACCACATCAACAAAAAGAAAGACAAAAACCACATGATCATCTCCATAGATGCTGAAAAAGCATTTGACAAAGTTCAACATCCATTCATGTTAAAAACTCTCAGCAAAATGGGAATAGAGGGCAAGTACCTCAACATAATAAAGGCCATCTATGATAAACCCACAGCCAACATTATATTGAACAGCGAGAAGCTGAAAGCATTTCCTCTGAGATCGGGAACTAGACAGGGATGCCCACTCTCTCCACTGTTATTTAACATAGTACTGGAGGTCCTAGCCACGGCAATCAGACAAAATAAAGAAATACAAGGAATCCAGATTGGTAAAGAAGAAGTTAAACTGTCACTATTTGCAGATGACATGATACTGTACATAAAAAACCCTAAAGACTCCACCCCAAAACTACTAGAACTGATATCGGAATACAGCAAAGTTGCAGGATACAAAATCAACACACAGAAATCTGTGGCTTTCCTATATACTAACAATGAACCAACAGAAAGAGAAATCAGGAAAACAACTCCATTCACAATTGCATCAAAAAAAATAAAATACCTAGGAATAAACCTAACCAAAGAAGTGAAAGACTTATACTCTGAAAACTACAAGTCACTCTTAAGAGAAATTAAAGGGGACACTAACAGATGGAAACTCATCCCATGCTCGTGGCTAGGAAGAATTAATATCGTTAAAATGGCCATCCTGCCCAAAGCAATATACAGATTTGATGCAATCCCTATGAAACTACCAGCAACATTCTTCAATGAACTGGAACAAATAATTCAAAAATTCATATGGAAACACCAAAGACCCCGAATAGCCAAAGCAATCCTGAGAAAGAAGAATAAAGTAGGGGGGATCTCACTCCCCAACTTCAAGCTCTACTATAAAGCCATAGTAATCAAGACAATTTGGTACTGGCACAAGAGCAGAGCCACAGACCAATGGAACAGACTAGAGAATCCAGACATTAACCCAGACATATATGGTCAATTAATATTTGATAAAGGAGCCATGGACATACAATGGCGAAATGACAGTCTCTTCAACAGGTGGTGCTGGCAAAACTGGACAGCTACATGTAGGAGAATGAAACTGGACCATTGTCTAACCCCATATACAAAAGTAAACTCAAAATGGATCAAAGACCTGAATGTAAGCCATGAAACCATTAAACTCTTGGAAGAAAACATAGGTGAAAACCTCTTAGACATAAACATGAGTGACCTCTTCTTGAACATATCTCCCCGGGCAAGGAAAACAACAGCAAAAATGAGTAAGTGGGACTATATTAAGTTGAAAAGCTTCTGTACAGCAAAAGACACCATCAATAGAACAAGAAGGATCCCTACAGTATGGGAGAATATATTTGAAAATGACACATCCGATAAAGGCTTGACGTCCAGAATATATAAGGAGCTCTCACGCCTCAACAAACAAAAAACAAATAACCAAATTAAAAAATGGGCAGAGGAACTGAACAGACAGTTCTCCAAAAAAGAAATACAGATGGCCGACAGACACATGAAAAGATGCTCCACATCGCTAATTATCAGAGAAATGCAAATTAAAACTACAATGAGGTATCACCTCACACCAGTAAGGATGGCTGCCATCCAAAAGACAAACAACAACAAATGTTGGCGAGGCTGTGGAGAAAGGGGAACCCTCCAACACTGCTGGTGGGAATGTAAGTTAGTTCAACCATTGTGGAAAGCAGTATGGAGGTACATCAAAATGCTCAAAACAGACTTACCATTTGACCCAGGAATTCCACTCCTAGGAATTTACCCTAAGAATGCAGCAATCAAGATTGAGAAAGACAGATGCACCCCTATGTTTATTGCAGCACTATTTACAATAGCCAAGAATTGGAAGCAACCTAAATGTCCATCAATAGATGAATGGATGAAGAAGATGTGGTACATATACACAATGGAGTACTACTCAGCTATAAGAAAAGGGCAAATCCAATCATTTGCAGCAACATGGATGGAGCTGGAGGGTATTATGCTCAGTGAAACAAGCCAAGCGGAGAAAGAGAAATACCAAATGATTTCACTTATCTGTGGAATATAAGAACAAAGGAAAAACTGAAGGAACAAAACAGCAGCAGAATCACAGAACTCAAGAATGGACTAACAGGTACCAAAGGGAAAGGGACTGGGGAGGATGGGTGGGTAGGGAGGGATAAGGGGGGGAGAAGTAGGGGGGTATTAAGATTAACATGCATGGGGGGGTAGGAGAAAAGGGAGGGCTGTACAACACAGAGAAGGCAAGTAGTGATTCTACAACATTTTGCTATGCTGATGGACAGTGACTGTAAATGGGTTTATAGGGGAGACCTGGTATAGGGGAGAGCCTAGTAAACATAATATTCATCATGTAAGTGTAGATTAGTGATAGCAAAAAAAAAAAAAAAAAAAAAAAGGGCAGTTCCTGTGTGGTAACCTCCAACGAGTTCTACACAAGGGTATAAAGGGCATATAAAAGTGTAGGCAAAGGGTCTGTTTGTGTTTATACAGAAGATCAAAGCCTAATTGGGCTACCCCGAAAATGAACTAAGATACGATATGAAAAAGAACTTCCAACATCTGCACCCTCTGGAAGACTCATGCCAGAAGATGATCATCAAAAAACCCCAACAAAGATCCACGCACTGCTACAGCTGTAGATGCACTCATCCCACCAGTTCCTGGACCTGCCATGGGAATGAGGAAGGAGATATCTAAGCTGGCCTGTGCATACAGTAAAACAACAAAATTGGACTGGATCTATACTGTTGGAACTCAACCAAGAATTTGGAGAAGTGCAAATTGTAGCGCTCCAAAGTCTTACAACTACAAACTATTTATTGTTAAAAGAACATATGGCATGTGAACAGTCCCCAGGAATGGGTTGTTTTAATTTGTCTGATTTCTCTCAGACTGTTCAAGTTCAGTTGGACAATATCCACCATATCATAGATAAGTTTTCACAAATGCCTAAGGTGCCTAACTGGTTTTCTTGGTTTCACTGGAGATGGCTGGTAATTACAGATATGCTTTGGTTATGTAACTATACTCCTATTATGTTAATGTGTGTGCAATTTAAGTAGTAGCTTAAAACCTATACATGCTGAAGTTACTCTACAAGAAGATATATCAAAGAAATAATCAATCTTCCCATGTTTTCTTCCACCTGCTACTTCTATAGCTTTTCTTCTTCCTTCCTAATTACAACCCTTAAATAGAATTCGTGCCTCATATCAAATTTACCGAGTATCATAATTCTTCCAAGTGGTAAAGATACCTCAAGACAAATGCTGGGCATAGAAGCCACAGGGCATAAATATGCAAAGAAGTAAAAAGCTAACTTTTTCAAACAATAAGGCTTCTCTCTCACTTACCAACTTCACATTTCCCTGTATTGCCCCGGATGATGACTGGTTAGCCAGAGACGGGTAAGATTCCTCAAGGGAGGAACAACCTAAGACAGGCACAGTCGCAGGGGGGCCATCAGGTGAGAAATTGGGGATCAACAGAGGTGAGGCTTAGAACCTCACCCCCCCGTTCTGAGAGAAATCTTCTGCATACGTGGATGTTTTATTGCCCTGGTCTAGCTTGGATTAACACATAGTCTACAGGCACACACCTGATCATCTACATGTGCTCTCTTACAACACTAAACTATGTTTTCTACCTTTATCTTGTATCTACCTACCACTTCAGCATTTTATTAAAAATAATAATAATAAAGAGAGAAATGTGGTATCCACATATAAATCAAGTATAAAAACCAAATGAGTATTCATATTTGAACTGACTGTTTATAGTTCATAATGCATGAGCAAAACCGAAAGTTTCTGTGATGACTGCCCTTGTACTGATCACTATGTAACTTATTCATTATGTAAGAATTTGTTCTACATGTAAAAACTTGTTTGTTATGCCTCAGAAGATTGGAGACTGACAAAAATTAGGCTTGGAGTGGAATAATGATTGTGCATTGAGCATTGACTCCCCTATACAGAATTTTATTGTCGTTAACAACCATTTGATCAATAAATATGAGAGATGCCCTCACAAAAAAAAAAAAAAAAAAAAAAAAAAAAGGACAGACTTCCAATGGTAAAATAAATTAGTAACCGGGATGTAAGGTATAGCATAAGGAATATAGTCAAGATATTGTAACAGCTTGGTAGGGTGATAGCTGGAACCTAGAATTACGTATATAAATGTTCTACCACTGTGTTGTACACTTGAAACTCATGTAATGTAATACTGTGTGTCAACTACCCTTCAATAAAAAATAATTATTAAAAAAAAAAAAAAAAAAAAAAAACAGCAGCAAACTCACAGAACCCAAGAATGGACTAGCGGTTATCAAAGGGAAAGGGTTTGTGGAGAGTGGGTGGGAGGGAAGGATAAGGGAATTAAGAGGTATTATGATCAGCACACATTATATGGGGGGGCACACAGGGAAGGCAGAATCGCACAGAGAAGACAATCAGTGACTCTATAGCATCTTACTATGTTCATGGACAGTGACTATAGTGGGGTATGTGGTGGGGACTTGATAATGGGGGGGATGTAGTAACCACAATGTTGCTCATGTGAAACCCGAGCATAAGGTTGTATATCAATGATACTTTAATAAAAAGAAAAAAGATTGTATATCAGTGATACCTTAGTTAAAAAGTAAAAATTAGAATTACATAAAACTTTCCTTAGAAGTATATCTGTGTATGTACTAAATGCTCATGCATAAAATTACATAACAGCAGACACAGTTGTAAAGTGTGTGTGTATTATATATAAGGCACATATATACACACTAACATATAAGGCTTACATAAACCTATATATACACCAAATGAATAGGTATGTTTTCTATTCATTAAAGACACATAACTCTAATTATCATTAATTCATTTGATCAACTGTATGTACTTGAAATTTTTCTTTACAACTGGCATATAAACAATTTCAAGTCTGTTTAGATATACATCCTGTAGAAAATTAACTGATCTCTGATGTTGTCTTGAGACACTTTTGTTAAACAAGAATGTTTTTTTTAACAAAATATATTAATATAGAAAATAATAATCGAGGTTAGGTGATATATGCATTTTCACCCTCTTCCATTGCACCAAGCATAGTGCCTTGTATGTAACCAACATGCACTATGTATCTGGAGAATAAATGAAAAAATACAAATAATATTTCTGGTAAGCTTTTATAAGTAAACATACAGAACTTCCAATTTCTGGTCTGGCATGTAAGGTGCTTAGAAATCCTCACTCCATACTAACAAGTAAAAGACTAAAAAAAAAACAACTCTTCTTATATCTGACAGAGAAGTGAATTTACTGGGCAAACAACTGTCTCCCAATTTGGAGAAACAGCAAATACAGAGAACCACAATCTCAATCTTTGAGTGAGTTTGTGCACTGGACTGTGAAAACAGTGCTTCTCAATCTCCACTGAGCACAATCCCATGAGCAAAAACCACTGTGGGAACCAGTGCTGGGGTAGGAAATTCTAAACTGTAATTGACAAATAGTTGGAGATCAGAGTGAACATGTCTGAGAGTTTACAACTCTAGGGGAAACTAATCATGGCATGGCCCCCACAACTTTGTATTTTGCCTTCAAGAACAGATCCAGATTTTCACAGTGAATATCAGACAAAAATCCAATCATGATTTTAGCAGTGGGAAGGGGAGTAACTATTTTGAAATACACCAGAGCATTCTGTTCTTCTTAACAAGGCCTCTCCTCAAGAAAAATGATTTTACCAGAGATTAACCTAATGTTTGTTTGTTTGTCTGTTTGTTTGTTTTTAAGATTGACCTGGAAAAAGGGAATTATCTAATTCCAGTTAGCTCTAGCATTTCATGTTGGAGCAGGTAAATCCAGCCACCTCTAGCCATCATGTCCCACTAAAGTCGGGCAGGAAGGGGGACTGAAATCACTTATGAAGTTCACAGTCCATGGACACAGGCTCAACAAAGACTGAGACCAAATCACAGGACTACAGAACAATTCTCTTGCCCCACACTTTACTGCCACATTATTAAAGGCTGACTTACTACAGTTCCTTTTACCCAGAAAGTCATATCTATCCAGCAAGAAAAAATTAAAGGCATAACAAATGGCAAAGACACAATCTGAAGAGACAAAGCGAGCATCAGAATCGTCTATGGCACACGAGGATATTGGAATTACTAGACTGGGAATTTAAAATAACTATGATTAATATGCCAAGGCTCTAGTGAAAAGAGTAAACACCATGTAAAAACAGATGGGCTATGTAAGCAGAGAAAGGAAATTCTAAGAAAAAAAGGAAAAATAAATGCTAGAGATAAATAAATTAACAAATGAACTGTAACAGAAATGAAGAAAATGAAGAATGCTTTTGATGGGCTCATTAACAAACTGGACCCAGCTGAGTTAAAAAATAAAAACTCTCTAGCATGAGGAAATTTCAATACAAACATCCAAAACAGAAAAGCAAAGAAAGATTTTAAAAAAGGGAAAAAATATCCAAGAACTCTGGAGCAATTACAAAATGCAACATGTATAATAGGAGTATCAGAAGGGGAAGAAATAAATAAATAGAAGCAACAGTTGAAACAACAACGACTCAAAATTTCCCAAATTAATGTCAGAAACCAAATCACAGTTCCAGAAAGCTCAGAAAACACTTATCAAGATAAATGCAAATTTAAAAAGAGCATTTTATATGCAAACTAGGCATATTTTCTTTAATCTGTAGAAAAATCCAAGACAAGGAAAAAATCTTGAAGGAAACCAGAGAGGAAACAAAACAGAACAAAAATCCTTACCTGTAGAGGAGCAAAGATAAGAATCACATCTCATCCTTCCTCAAAAGCCAAACAAGCATTAAGAGAGTGGAAAGATTTGAAGTGTGGAGAGAAAAAGACCATCAATTTAGAATCCCTTACCCTGTCAAATTATCCTTCAACAGTGAAGGAGAAATACTTTCTCATACAAACAAAAATTGACGGAATTTGTTGTGAATAGACCTGTCTTGCAAGAAATGTTAAAAATTCTTCAGAGAAAAGGCAAAGGATATAGGTCAAAAACTAGGATCTTTAAGACAGTTAAAAATTGTATTTAAAAATATTTTCAAGCTTCA
The DNA here is from genome assembly GCF_030020395.1 of Manis pentadactyla. Taxonomy (NCBI): domain Eukaryota; kingdom Metazoa; phylum Chordata; class Mammalia; order Pholidota; family Manidae; genus Manis; species Manis pentadactyla. The sequence continues at coordinate 66,079,888 of NC_080028.1, forward strand.
TAAAATCATATAGGTCAATAAATTATTTCAGAAACTAGAAACCATTTAGAATTCAAGTATTAATTAAACTATTTGTAACAATGACACTTTAAAAGTAATTCATACTTAATAAAAAAATTCAGTAAAATTTGAAAATCATTGAGCTAAAGATCAACTCTAGAACCTCAAAAAAAAGAAAATACATTTGAATTGAGACAGAAAAAACAATAGATGAAAAACAGGCGAGGACTTCATTGGGAGCTTCATAAAAGATGAAACTTAAATGTCCAATAACAAAAGATGTACAGCTTACTGACTTCAGGTAAATGCAAATGCAAATGAAAATCTCAAGGAGACATCCTGATATATCAAAAAGATTACTAAACATTTTTTAAATGCTTGACAATCCAATGATGATTTGGATGTGGATATGGATTAATTCCATTTTATCCATGCTGAAACATAATAAAACTTTAACTCAGTGACATGTGTCTGGGAATGAATGAAAGTGAGCTGGTTCCCAAATTCATACTCTTGACCTCTATACTTGACTGCCTCCAAGAATAGCCAAGAAAATTCTGAAAAAGAAAACAATGAGAGCTCCTCTCCCTCTACACTTCCCGGATCTTTCAAACCATACAAGTTGTCTTTAAATTAAAATTAAACTGCAAAAACAAAGAATTTCAGTGTTAAACTTAACCTTACCTATGATGGAGACCCAAGATCAATCATATGGTTCTTGATTTTACCCTGAATTAAAGGATTTTACTTACTAAGTATTCCTAGGAATATTTATACTATTCCCATCCAAAATAGCACCACAAGAAAATTAGATTTAGTTTACCAGTCCTCAGATCTACCCTCCTATTCAACCAATTCCCCTTCCTTCCTCTCTCATTCTTTTCCTTCTTTCTTTCCTCCCATTATTTTGGCCACAGTTATACTTGCCAGATGTTGTGCTGAATGCTGGAAATATAAAGATGAACAACAACGACAAAAATAAATTACTCCCCTATGGGTAAGGTTCACAGTCCAGAATAGACATTTCTCCAGGGAAAAATTATATATTTTTTCATATTGATCAATGCACTACCATTTCATAAAAACACAGCAATCCAGCTTTATTCACAGAGGTGATTCTTGATATCTTCCCTGAGAGATTCTCGTATCTTCAATTGATATTCATAGTAGACCATGCACGAAAAATGCATTAAATTGAGAAAAATAGGAGTACTTAATGGACTAATCATATTCCTTCAATTACTTGTATTCTCCTTGGAGATCATGATAAGGAAAATCAATCTATAGTTAGAATCAAATGCAGAATTGTGGGAGGTTCTAAGATTTGATGAAGCTTTTTGAAAATTTGAAGTGATAACTGCAATGTTATTAGTAGGCTCATAGGACTCCCAGTAATACATGAATTACACCAATTATTTATAGTAAGGATAGCAGAGGAAGAAGCATGGAGTGGCTCAGACATAATTTATCCTGCATGAATAAACTGTTCCTCTGACTTATGTCAACAGGTTTTATGATTACAGAATCAGTTACAGAATGAGTTGAAAATAGAAATTGTTATTTACAGGAACTTTCCTTTATGAAAAACTTTAAAAATTTTCACAAGCTTAAAACTTATTTTTGCCTGAAAAATACTTTTATGTCTTGGATTTTGAAGGAATCCTGTTTTAATTTAGTTTTAAACTCCTTGATATAATTTAAAACTTCCAGGAGATACAAAATAATACAAGAAACTCCCATATACTCTTTAACTAGACCCTGCAATTGTTTGCATTTTCCCATTTGCTTTAATGGTACACAAACTATTCTATGTTGGTAATCATTTTGCTTTCAACATAAATTTTATTCCACTCACCTCTTGTGTGTCTGGTTTCTGACACTATCATTTTTAACTGCCTTCCTCCGAATTTAAAGTTCCTCCCATCTATCTCTTGGCTTCATTGAAGATTTTCTCTTTGGTTTTCTTACCTTTGAACATAACAAGTCAAGATTTCTTTTTTGGCAGGGGTGGAGGGAATTAGAATTTTATACTGTTTGGTGGTCTCAGAGCTTCCTATATTTGTGGCTTGGTGTCTGTCATTAATTTTGTAAAGTTCTTGGCAATTACTACTTCAATTTTTTTTTCTACTCTTTTATCGCCTTTCTTCCTGGTAATCCAATGTATGTTACCCAGTTTGTTCTACAGTTCTTAAAAGATATTTTTGTTTGTTGTTTCCATTAGGTTTTCACTTTGCATATCAGATTAAGTAGTTTCCATTGACCTATCTATAAGCTTTATTGATCCTTTTCTCTGCCACATCATTTACTGAAGCATGTTATAACATCATAACCGTTTTTATTGTTATTTTGTTGTTCTGTTATTTTTTATTATTTTTGACTTCTAGTGTTTTATTTGGATTCTTCTTAAATTTTTCATCTCTCTACCTGTTTTACCCATTTATTCTTACAGGTTTACTTTTTCCAATAGAACTGTGAACAAATTAATCTTAGCTAATTTAGATTCTCTAATAATTCCAAATTCTGTGTCATATATGACTCTGTTTCTTATGAATGCTTTGTTTCTTTAGACTGACTGTTTTTCCTGTGTTTGGTATCCATTGTAATTTTTTGTTATTGAAAGGCAAACGTATCAGTTGATAGGAACTGAGGTAAATAGACTTGTTATGTGAGGATTTATGTTAATCCTGTAAGGAGTGGGCTCCATTAATATTTTTGCTAGAGATGCCAGAGGCTTCAAATGGTTCTTTCATGTCCATGTCTCTCCCTTGATTTTAGGCTTCCCTAAATACTTTTCATCAGAAACAATTAACATTTGCTGCTTTCCTACCTGTAAACTACAGTTGTTATACCAGAGCCCTGTTGTGGAGGTGATAAAGAGGGGAAACAGGGTGTTCTACTGTCTTCTGACTACATATTCATCTTTTACACAGTAGGCCCTGCTGTGGAGAAGATCTGAGTTTATTTCAGTAATTACTTTCTCCCTCTCCCTGCCACAGTCAGTAGGGGCTTTTCTTGGATGCTCTTTATGAGAATCTAGTAGAGTACCTGTCAGTAAATCAAATGAATGTGATGGGTTCCCCTTAAAATTCCAGCCTCCAGAAACTTCTCATTCTTATATTCATACACAGTGAACCTCCAGCAATTTACCAAAAATACAATTCCTATCACTTAATGTTTTCTGAGTTCCTACCAGTTTACAGCTTCTGCTGCAATTAAGCAGATCTTGGCTGTGTCTCTTTGGATTGGACTGTCTCTCCAGACTTCAGGGTAGCAGTATATCCTTCCATATCAGTTTTCAGAGGCATCCAAGAAATTGTTGATTTTCATTTTGTCCATTTTTTTCTTGTGAAATGAAAATGACAACTTTCAAACATTCTTCATGTCAGAGTAAAACTGTAAGTATCCTCGGCAAAAATCTATTATCTTTAGTATCTACTGATAATTTTCTAATTCCTTTATTCCTTCTACATAATTTTTTGACACTTTTGGGAGGAAATGTTTTTTCCCTTCTTTGCATGTATTCCTTTATGTATTCATTAATTTTGACGTCACTGTTGTCTGATTTTTCTTTTATTTGGTAAGATATAATTCAATAAACATTTATTTTTATGCTCAAGTTGTTCCAGATTTGGCCAATGTAAACCCCATCACACTAATTTCTGAGATTTCTGACAAGCCTCCATTATCCTTGATACTTCATTTCTTTCTGACACAATATGATGTCCCTGGCTCAACTTTTATTCCCCTGTTCTGGAATCAGCTATTTCTCCAAGAAACCTTATTTTCTTTAGTGGAAATTGGTTTTTAGAAACTAAGATCTGATCTCTTATTACTCTATTCTGTATTTATAACATATGCTGCCTTTTGGTATTGAAAATGTAGGGTCCTATGGAACATTATGGGGTGATGGAAATTTTATTTTGATAGTCATGTAGGTTACACAGCTTGAATTTATAAAAATTCATGGAACTGTAAAGTTATGCACATTTTACCATATGTAAATTGTACCTAAAAAAGTAACACCTGCAGAAAATTATTGAACTCTAGTTAGTGGATCTGTTCATTGTGGGATATGTGTTAAGAAATCTGAAAAATCTTTATGTAATCTAGTATTGAACAAATTGAATATTCTGAGGATAGTTATTGCTAGGTTTGTTCACTACTGAGAAGGGGAATTATAATGGTGCTGAAACAAATGAGTAGCCATATGCAAAAGAATGAATTGGGCCTCTACTTCACAACACATAAGACATTAACTCAAAATGTGTAATAGACCAAATGTAATAGCTGAGGGTATGATACTCTTAGAAGAAACCATAGGCACAAATTTTCATGCTCTTAGACTAGGCAATGGATTCCTAGCTATGACAATGAAAAGCATAAGCAACAACAGTAACAAAAAGTTAAATTAGACTTAACAAAACTAAAATGTTTGTTTCAAAAGACATAATCAAGAAAATACTATAATTGAGAAAATAAGAAGTCCACAGAATAAGAGAAAATATTTATAAATTGTATACCTGATTAGGGATTTGTATTCAAAATATATGAAAACCTTCACAATTCAACAATAAAAAAAAATCCAATTTAAAAGATTGACAAGAGATTTCAATAAAAATTTCTCTAAAGAAGATACACACATATGTCCAATAAGCATATGAAAAGATTCTAAAAATCATGTCATTAGAGAAAGGTAAATTTTAAAGACAGAGAGATACTATTTCACATACATTAGGAGGCTAAAATAAAAAGGACATATAATAAATATTCATGACAAGGTGGAAAAATTTGAAACTTTATGCTCTGCTAATGGGAATATTAAATGCCATGTCATTCTAGAAAACAGTCTGGCAGTTTCTTAAAATGTTAAACATAAAGTTTCCATGACCCAGCAATTCCAAATTCTACATATATTTTGAAAGGAAATGAAAACATACATTCCCACAAAAACTGGTACATGAATGTTCATAGTGGCATTATTCACAGTATCAAAAAGTAGAAACATCTAAATAACCAGCACCTCATGAATGGAAAAGCAAAATGTATACTCATACATTTGGATATTCTTTAGCAATGAAAAAGAATGAAACACATATATACTACAACATGAATGTACTTTAAAATATCTTGCAAGGGGAAAAAAAGCATTTAGAAAGACCACATACTGCATGATTACACTAATATGAAATGTGCAGAATAGGCAATCCATAGAGACAGAAAGTAGATTATGAGTTGCCAGGGGGATGCGGATGGAAGGGTGTAGCTGCTCTTGTATGTAGGGTTTCCTTTTGAGGTTAAGATGTTCTAAAACTACATTGAGTGGATGGTTGCAAATTCGGTGAATATAGTAAGAACCATAGAATTCTATGCTTTAAAGGATGGATTTTATTGTATATGAATTATATCTCAGTAAAACTGCTATGGAAAAAAGATAGCACTTAGTCTACAAATTGATCTTCACAACACTGAATCTCCCCATCTCTGAAAAGGTATAGACATTTAGTTTGCACTGATTTCTCTCAACAGTTTCATTGTTTTTGGTATAGAGGATGTACAATCTGTTGTTGTTTCTTCCGAAGTGTTATCTTATTTTAGATGGTTTTTAAGTGGCCTTTTTAAATTTTTAATTTTCTGTTTCAAAAACAATATTTAGACTTAAAATAGTTTTTTGTTTAATCACCATATATCATTCAATCATGCTAATTTAAGTTTTAGTAGTGGTTCTATTGACTATGTAGGTAGAACTCTCCACAAAAACAATTATGTCTGAAATTAGGGACAATTTTTATACTTTTCCAAACTTTAAAGCATTTTTCTATCTTCTTGCCTCAATGCAGTCATTATCAATTAAAAAATAGGTAAATACAGAATGACAGACAGAGATGATAAACGTACTTGATTTATCCAAGTCATGTTACTTTCTCAGGAGGGAAGTTAATAATTTTCTTTACATTTTCTGTTATTAGACCAAATGCTAGCTCATGTCTTTCTCTTATTTTGGTTTATGATAACTTGATTTAAGTTATCACCTACTAAATAACAATAAAGTTGACCCAGTGATATCTAAAATTAAGAGATTAAATGTGATTGGCCTCATAAAATGTATATTTGATTTCCTCTTCCTTATTTTTCCTATTTAATATATTATCATTTACAAATAATTATATCAAAATTTCAATAATTGAAATCCTGTTACATTTTGACTATGGAGGGAGAGATTTTTAGAATCTAGAAGGCTATATAACTGTAAAATTTTATGGACTGCCTTTCTTTAGAGTGGGACTTTTTTGCAATCCATTTTTGGTCAGATCCTTAAGTAATATGATCCATTTTTTAAAAAACAGAAATTTCCAACTGATGATGATATTGTCATAACTAAAACTCAGTTGTTTATAGATTCAGAAAATAGTCTGTCATATAATTTGATTGTCTGAATATTTCATTTAAAAATTTGAGCATGGAACCCACCCAGCACAATATGTTCAAACACTGCCATGTTTGACATGTGCAGAGAAATTAATGAGATAAAATTTTATAGTATTAACTTAAGAATTACTCGTTGGAAATCCACATAAGAATAAGAAAAAATATTAAAACTCAAGTATAATTATTTAAAATAAACATGAAATTTTGCTGTTCTCATACTTCATACTGAATTTATTTGTTTTGACACTGGGTTGACATAGCCTTAGGCTGTTTTCTTGTAAAATACACAATGCTGCCATAGAGAATACAGCTGGTATTTTAGCTCTACATACAAAGATAAAGTTCTTTACATACTTGGATGCATTTCCCCTTTCCCTAATTTGTGCTCTCCTACAATCTACCTCATGATAACTTTATTGTAAAGTGAGAGGTTAATTAAAATGTAACTGGGAACCTTGTGTTCATATGATGTGCCCACAGCAACCTTGATGAAAATTTTATTTGGTAAGGATGCCTTACTTAGACACTAATCCAAGGCAAAGATATTTTGAATCTCTGTCCTATATGATCACTCCAGATTTCAGCAAATCCTTACTGTAAGACTGTATCTGGCTGTAAAATATAGGAAGTTACTTAATTTTAGAAATTTGCTCTATTTTCCTCATTTAGTCTTTTAAAATCTTTATGTAACTTTACATTATCATCTACTTCTCTAAAAATAACCCCACATTTACATCTGTAGTCCTGATCACTAACTTGTTACTTGAATATGCAAAAACCTTTGTCCACTGTCACCTCAAACTTACTATATATGCAAAATTTAACCCCTCCATATAATTCTCCAACATTTATTTGCTTTCCAGCTAACCCACAGTTCTGTCATTGAGGCTTTTCCATATGACCATCTAGATTCCCTGTCTAGAAAACCTGGCCATATTTGATATATCTTTCTTCTAAAGAATTATTTTTGTGATCTTTATGTCACTAAATCCTACTCATTCTTTCTTTAAAATAAGTTTGAATTTGGTCCTTGGAACACAGCCAACAGTGCCTTCTACCTAGATAATTGCAACAGCATAAAGTTTAACTCCTTTCTTCTATTTTAGCCATGTTAATAAATTATTTAGTCTACTACTGTACCAGGTTCTTATAAAAATGATCAAAAAAACCTTCACAAACTTTAAATAATTTAATAAATATCTACTCTCTTGCATTTTAGGAAGGCATCTAATATTTTTAATTAAAATTTTAAATAGTTGAAAATAATTTTTCATGGTTATAGTCCTGTCTCAAAGCATTATTTAAATATATCCAAGAAATCCAAATTCTCTAACATTTTGATAAAACCATTATTTATTTAAATATGTGAATAGCCACTTCATTAACTGTAGGAAATTTTTGTATCTACTATATTCATAAAGGAGAACTCATGGAAAAAAAAAATTTACCCGAGTTTCTGTATGGTCCTAATAGTTCTGGCTAGTTGGAGTGGAGTGAAAGTAAGATGCTGGCTTAATTCTTGCTTGAATGTCTTAAATATGTTATTTCATTGTCCTATGGTGTTAAGTATTGTCTGATGACAAACTAATTTTCTTTCCTTTATACATTGATGTATGTATGTATATATACATAACCTTTATTTTACATATATACATAAAACCTGTATGCCTAAATGCCCAATTTTTTTCTTTTTCTTTCTACTCAAAGCCAAATTATTGCTAATTTATATCAATCTGTGAATCATTCTGTATAGATTTCCTCATGTATAAACAGTGATATTATAGTACTATAAATTCCAGTAGATTAATTTTTTCAGTGACTTTTAAAAATTACATTTCTGATGAATTGCTTGGTTTTCTTTTTGGGGATTTCTATTTTAGTTATGTTAGATTGCCTTAGGCTATCTTTTATATCTAATGCTTTTGCTCAAACCTTTTATTTCTTTTTTTACTAAAAAATTTTAATGTCAGTTTTTCTGTATTTCAAATTTCTTATGGCATTACTCATAAGAGTCTGTTTCTTACAAGACAGTCTTTATTTCTGAACTGACTTTTAAAAAATGCTAATCAATTCCTGTCATAAATCTTTTATATATTTTCTCAACTGTCTTATTTTTTTCTATTTTGATTTAAGTTATTCTTTCAGAGCTTCTATTATTTTTAATTTTAGCTTAATTTGAAATGTTAGGTTATATATATTTTGTGCTGGGCAGGTCTTTCTGTTACACTCTTACTTTGTTAGGGATGCTATTCTGATGTTTATTCTTTTATTTCTCTACACTAATTTATGTGGAATTCAAGTAAGATTCTTTATTGGTTGCTCGTTTTTAAGTGTGATTCACATTTTTGTATTTTTTCAAAAGCAATTAATTATAGGCCTTCATATCACTTCTAACTCCAGCACTCAAGAGCATTTTTCTTATTTTTATAAATGATCACACGTATGTTTGCATTCATTCTGAACTTATATCTCTCCCTTTTCTGACCCTTTTCTCAGCCTTGCTCATTTCAGCTGTATTTCCCACACTGTCCCCTCAACACAGGATATTCTCCCGGCTGTGAGTTTTGGTTCCTTGGATTTCACAGGGCTCCCACTGCTTCAGGCTTTTCTTCTAACAGTGTCTCCCTTTAGTCTTCCATATATTTAGGATGGAAATTCCCTCAGCTTTGGATGACGCTTCTCAGTTTGAATGGGAATGCATGACAGTGACTATCTTTGATGACTCGGGGATTCCTGAGGTCCCAGTGCTGTCAGTGATCACTTGCTTTCCCTCTACCTCCTACAATTTCTGATTCCAGGCAGGTCTTGTAGGTTTGACTCCACACACATATTTTTAGAGTTCATGAAACCATTTTGTCACTTGATCTTATATAAATATTTTTCATGGATCTTTTGATTTTGCTATTGTAATTTATCTTTTTTTTCATTTTTGATTATGCTTTTTTGCTGTTATTTTTTTAATTAGGAGATTGGAGGAAATTCACAAACTCACAAACTATCGAACCACTGCATCCTTCTTTCCAGAATCCTAACCTGGGCTATTTTTGATAAATTCTCAGAGATGATGGGCTATTTGTATGTAGCCATCTTTTTATTGCTTTTGAAAACAATAAAGTCTAAACTTTATATATAATATAGGTTACAATAGTTAGCTGGCTATTTTTATCACTTTATAATAATAAAAATAGAATTCAAGATTCTATGCATACAAAATTGCCAAAAATATTTGAGGAATTCTTTATGTTTTTACCATTTTACCATTTGATGTTCCACAAATATAACAAATTCTAAAGCCTAGAATGTTGTTCATATACATAAAACTGCTCACTTAACTATGAAACTAGCATAATCAATTTACTACAAATACGTCATTCAGGATGCATAAAGTAGAGTAAAGGCAAGAGTCACTGCTCAGAAAAACCTTTAAGAGGTTATTTTCAGTAGCAACTCATATATTCTGTTATTAGATGTTTTAAAGGCATATTCATATTACAGATGAGACCAAATCTAATAACATGAGATTTCCATATCTGGAACTTTACACTGAATATAATTCCATCCCCTCCGGAATATATCCCTCTTCTGTAAATAATTTCATTTATATTTCTTAAAATCAATTTACATTAAGTTAAATAATTCTTTTTTAATTTGAACCAGTCATCTTAATATACAGTAATACCACTATATATATTCATACTTCATATATAAGTTAAACCTACTAGCTTCATTGCAAGAAATAAAGGGATTTTTTTAAGTATTGCTATCCAACCCCAAAAATTGTTAGTTATTAGTGTGATTTTTTTCCTGCCTCTACCCTTGTCAATTTATATTCTATTCTCAAAACAGCAGTATAAGAGATCTGTTTAAAACTCTGAGTCAAAACATGTAACTCTCCTACTGAAAACCATTTGATAGCTCCCCATTTCACTCAAAATAAAAGCAAAAGCCATCTCTAGGTCCAGTTTGTACTGCAAGAACTGGCTTCTCTTTCTTCTAATCTCAATGTGTATTTACTCACTCTGACCAGGGCCAGCTTTATGGGCATGCAACCTATTCCATCACACAGGGCCCTCTGCTCAAACACACCCCACGCTGTTTCATTCTCCCTTGTCATCATTTTTAGATTCTTATTAATATTTTAAACATTTTTATATTATGTAAATTACATAACTGGTTCTGCTGGCCACTTTGGGTTTCATGAATACACCATCATCTCCACGTTAAAGCCTTTGTGTTAGTTGTTCCCATTTTCTGGAATATGATTGCCCCTAAAAATTGCAGGACAAACCTTTCTCACCTCTTTACAATTTTTGCTCAAATGTCAGACCTAATCTGAAAACTATTAAAACCTATAGCCATTCCACGAGCATCAGACACACTGAATTTCAAATTCCTTGTTACCAGACTTTCTATTTTCTTTTTTTCTACAATTTCCTTCTTTACTATGGTTTTGTTTTCTTGTGTTTTTTGCATCTCTCCATTTGCTTTTCTATAGACTACACAAAGGCAGCATCTTTTGTTCACTGACATGGCCTAAACACCTAGGAGAGTGCTTGGCATGAGTAAGGAGCTCAGTAAATCTTTGTTAAAAGAGTGAATCAATTCAGTCCTCTTAACTAGGATTGAGTCTTTGTAGTTTTACTGATACAAATGCTGTACCCACAAATGCAAATGCATATTCTACCATTGCAAAAATTTGCTACTTTTGGGTCCCAATTTCCTGAATGGCATTTCCTTGATCAAAAGAAAGATACCCATCTAGATATTAAAGGGTTTATTTGGATTTGAGGGAAAAATTGATCTAATTCTTATTAAGAACTTTGCAATATTCTCATTAAGCTTTACAATCTCTCATTAATTAGAATCAAAAGACAAGAGCTCTAGAGAAGAGCTCCAGACTCATCATATCAACGTTTATGTAACATAAAAAATCACCCTTTTATGAGGCCCTAATTTCTTTATTTGTGATGTAAGAGTCAGCACAATATACAGAAGACATCTATGGAATCAGTTTGCCTAGGCTGTATTCTGGTTCTACCATTCTAGCGATGGGGTTTTGAAAAGTTACTTTCAATGCTTTGCTTTCCTCAGAAAATGTAAAAATAAATAATTATATAACTTCCTTCTAGACTTGAAGTTGTGAAGACTAAATGAATTTATCAACATAGCACACTCTGAACAGGCACATACTACATATATACTAAAAAAGAATATACTAGACACTGCATGTTCTTTTTTAAAGGTATTATTGATATACACTCTTATGACTGTTTCACATGAAAAACAATGTGGTTACTTCATTTACCCATATTATCAAGTCTCCATCCACAGCCCAGTGCAGTCACTGTCCATCAGTGTAGTAAGATGCCACAGATTCACTATTTGCCTTCTCGGTGATACACTTAGACACTGTATTTTCTAGTTCACATGTAAATGGGAATATCACTGTGTGCTATATCCTTCTTTGATGCTTATGAAACCTAAGGATAATACAGTGAAAAATATCAAGTTGGTAATTAAAAAGAACTGTATAAAAATGTACACTGACTCATTTTAATGACTATCATGAAATAAGTAATACTTTAGAAAAAAATTATTTGGAGATATAAAAGCAATTCTTCATTGTTATTTTATTTTATTTCCACCATGTTCATATCTGAGATAATAGGTGTGTATTGAGGATTGTTGTCTGAACATGATAAGGTTAAGAAGTTATCAAGCCTATATGATTTGGTGAGAGTGTATGGTAATGGATATGGTCTCTTGGAGAAACATCTGTGGGGAAGAGACCATTAATTTGAGGACTGAGATTTGTAAATAAACACAAACTTTACAGATAACCACTGGCTCCATGTTCATTGAGCAATGCCATTTTCTAGAGTAAATAGGGCTATCTCAGAGAAGGAGCAGGGGAGTATTAGGATTGTTAATGAAAAGGACCATTTTAGTTATTGTCATACAATGATGTTTATTAATACAGACAATTTAACTTCAAGAAATACTGCACTTTGATCTCCCCATTCTTCCTGTGCATTTCTAGCATGCATCAAGTACTTAATTGCAATTCAGTCACATGCTTTCTTTGAATCTACAGACTAAAAATGTTTTCACCACATCTGAGTCCTGTAAGACTACTGCATGATAATTGAGCAAAGAATTAAGAGGCAAAGCACCCCAACTGTTCTATTCAACAAAGACCTCTTCTGTGACTCTGGAAAGACTGTGCAAACTGTTATGCTAAGTATATAGCAAAGAACCCAAAATGAAATTTTATTAAGAGCTCACATTTACAAAATCCATTTGGTAATAATTAGAGATATTCTTCCATTTCCTAAGGATCAAGAACTTTCCCAGTTTGCTAAACAACCAATTGGCAAGTGTGAGTACTACAGAAATCTGATTCCAATTGTAAGGCCAGTTTAGTTCACAGCAGTTGAATAGTTGATATCTGATTGGTCCTTAGCAGACAGCTAGAGACCAATCATGAAATAAGTACTACCTAAGAAAAAAATAATTTGGAGATATAAAAGCAATTTTGCAAGGCATGATTCATGTAACATTAATTCTGCAAAATATTTTTATCTTGAGAAGCTATGAAAATGTTCAGATGCATTTGAATAGACACAGATTTCACAACTGAAGAACAAATCAAGCAGTAAGTAAAAACAGAGTGGTTCTGTTATTTTGTGACATCAGAACATGGCATCCTCATAAAGATCAAGTAACATAACACTTGTCTTAAATTACACCATCCATTATGGCTGACTCAGCCTAGTTTTAACAGAATTTTGTCTTTGCCATTAGCTAGGCAAATGTCATTGGAAAACTTCCTTCATTTTTCCAGATTTAAGTTACTGAATCTATAAAATAATGGTGATTTGTTTCTTCTATATGAACATTCTGAATTTAACGTAAGGAATTTCATTTTGAAAAAATTAATCATTCCTTGAGAAATAAAGAAGGAAGAAAAATACCGAAGTGCTTAATTAGTTATTAAGACTTATATATTGGATTTTTTAAACATAATATATTTTGACAAGAAAAAAATGATTATATTGCCTGATGACAATCATCAATAAACTAATCAGACAGACCCCCCACCCCAATAAAGAATCAAATAGAGTAAACAAAGAACAAAACCATTATGCGATTGGTTTTGGGGAAAGCAGGACAATAAATGTGAGAAGATACATATATAAAGAGGGCAAGGAGTGGTTTTCATTATTGTTGTAGTCAAGGCTTGGGTTCACAAGCACCAAAGGAATCACTCTGACTCAAAAATCATCGTACCTAAGTCACCATGCGTATATGATCCACAAGGAAGCTTGAGGCCAAAGCCTTGCTTGCACTGTCTGCCTTGTACCCTCAGAAGAAAAAGCTACCACATGAGCTTTGGCTGGGTAGAAAATTGGTGGAGGATTCAGGATCCTAGTAGGTCTCAGAAGATACAGATAAAATATATCGTAGTATGATTGAACCTGATTTCCAATCATAAAAATTTAGAGAGGAAAAGGTCATTGTAGGATTCTGTGCTTTACTTTAAATGATTAACCTACTTATGAGAAGTTGCTTCATACCAGAACAATCTCATTTATTATAAATATTCAATCTTGGAAATGCCACTTCCTAATTCTATGATATAAATGAGATGTATGGAATATCAGGCTGAATATTTAAACAAATCATTTCAGGATGATTATCCATTATGACTTAGTGGTGAACTTTCTTATTATGAGAAGAAGCTAACTGAAGACATAATCATTGAATTATTAATCCAACATAATAATCATTCAGTAGGTGGGGAAGAAAGATTTTGATGAGAGAGAAACCTTTTATTAAGTGTAGTAAAGTTCCATGGTATTTTTAACCTCTTTTGTGATTTTTTTGAAAGATTTTATATTTTACTTAAACTCAAGCACCTAAATGCAAATCTGTGGATTATGACAGTTTAGAGGTTTATGAAATCCCTGAATAGTTTATATGGCTACCCAAAAGAGCTTTGGGGCCAAGATGTACTTTAGGTTGACATTCTATGTAGTCATTTTTATTATAATGAAGTGGGTCTACAAAGTATGTAGCAGATGAGAAAAAAATCTGATTTTTTTTTTTGGAGTGACATCCCTTTATACCTTTTTATGCTCTTACCCTCTGAGGTTACCCAGCTTGTCATGGCAATAAATAGCTTCTACCTCCTGCTATGCCATGCTCAGTGGGTGCTTAGTGAGGTCAGAAAACTAAACAAACAACAAAAGAATGAAAAGGGAACATTTTTATAAAAAAGAAAAAATGTTAGAAACAAATGGAAAGATAGAGATGGTCTGTTTATGGTAGTATTTTGCAAGGCAGGCTTCATGTAATAGTAATTCTGTAAAATATTTTTATGTTGAGAAAATTCATGGAAAAAATTGTCATGTTCAAATACGTGTGGAAAATCTGCATATGCTAACAGATTCTAAGACATAGTTGCATATGCAGTGCTCTCACTCATGAAGAGAAAAAATTTATTTAACTTTGCTTAGCTATGTGATTCCCAAATGTGTGTGATCATGGAAGTCTTTCTATTATCCAATTCTTATTAAGTGGCTTGTCCTATCAGGGTTCTGTAAATCACATTTTGGAAAAATGTGGTTTGGATTAGAGAATCAAGTGCTGATTCTCTTCCAAAATGAAAATTAAAAGTTAAATATATTAAAAAGATAAACATTTTATATTTGTTTTCCTCATGTACATATATTCTTTATTTAGAAAATTAATAAAAAAAAAACTATCAGTGAGTCCATGTCAGCTAAGCTTGGGCTCCTGCTACTCTTTGGGGCTAAATATTTTCATCCCTTGGATTGAAATTAAAACATAACTGAAGGACATCAAAATATATTTCTTTTTTCGCTACCACTACCAAATGGACTATAGCTATTACTCCATTGTGCCCAATTTCTGCAAGTATCCCTCTGGTCTTGTAACTAAGAGAAGAAAGCATGGCTTAGTTAGAGAATGAGGCTTACTTAGAGAAGGGTTTTATACTGTTAAAGCCAAATAATCTGTGAATTTAACTAGTCAACCTTACCAACAGTGTAAGGAAGTGTTTGACACTCATTAATTTTTCAGAGCAGAAATTGTGCACCACTGTGACCTTAAGTCATAAATTTCAGATCTCATTTGGAATACAAAGGGCTTCTCTCAATTATTTACACAGAAATAAGAAAGGCAACTTAGCATGATATCTAACAAATGTCTTGATTTTTTTAGATGTTATGTATTCTCTCTTAATTTAGATATTTATCTGTTTTCTGAAATGACTACCCTGATCTTGGTGTACAATGCATAGTGCTAAAGGATTGTTGATACCTTCTGCCACACATGAGAAGGCACCATGTATGGCATAATCATGATGACAAGAGGATTGATGCATAGTCCTTAATGCATTACAGTCCAACAGAAAAGATAGGCAAATTAAATACATAATTATAATATAATTAGTTAAATGGAAATAGATTTATGTACACAGTGCGAGAATGGATATGAAGATTAGACACATCTGAACTACGTCTTAAACATGATTTAGAAATAGGAATAATAAGAGAGATGAGAAACCACACCATTTGTGCCTAGGGAACTTTTAAGTATATAATCCAAGATAAAAGTGACAGGAAGTAGGCAATTATAAAATTCAGGAGGTTGACTATTAAATGTTCTTTTGCTAGGTGAGTGGGTTAACTATAGTACCTCATAATACTGGGAATACATAAATAGGTTTAGAGAAGATGGCAAGTTTACTGCAGGATATTTTGTTCAGGAAACAAACAGTAAAACAGGGTAAGAGAAGTCTGGCTTAATATTGATAATTTTCAGCACATAGGAGGTAACAAAAAATGTAAGAGAGGATTAGATAACCCATAAGAAATGAGTTGGAAAAGACTTAGTAAAACCATTTTAATGTGAAGGGATCCATAGATAATATTACATGTAATTGTGCATTATTTTAATAATACATATTGTGGTGTTTTATTTCCTTATATGTAAAAAGGAAATAAAATATATATTATATATTATGTAACCTTTTTAAGTATGTTTAGACTCAAAAATTAGCCTTTTGATATTGCTCAAATAATTTTTATATTTGTAGAAAAGAAAACACCTACTATTTGAATACTTTGAGTATTACTATTGATCCCACAAACTAGGACGATAATCAGAGTCCTACTCCTACTTTCTTTTCAGTATGAACAGGGAAATCCTAATATTTGAAATGCAAACTCTCTTCCATTTGAGGTGATATTTTATGCAGGATATTTTGTAAATTATATTGAATTGTTACCTCTGTATTAGTATGATTTCTTCAGTGTTCTTGATCAGGATAAATTTTCTTACACTTTTCAGGACTACTGAGCTACAGCATTAGATCTATTTATTTTAGGAGGGAAACATGACATAACAGAGACCATGGACTCTGATATTTACAAAACCCAAGCTCAAGTGATAAGCAAATTTTAGGGTTAGAAAACATACTTAAGCCAGGGGGATTAAAGATGGCAGTGTGAGAGGTGAGACAGAGGCCTCCTCCCCAAACCACATATAATATAAAAATATAGTTAATACAACTAATCATGAAAGAGCAACAGGAAAGAAGGATACGCCACACTGAATACACATGGAGAAAAGAAAACACCACACAGAAAAGGGTAATGCACCAAAGCTGTGATCTGGTGGGACACAACTCCTTCCACCACCCCAGCTCACTGGTGGGAGGAACAGAAACGGAGTGGGGAGGGGTTGGAGGGCTAGGACTGCTGAACTTCCAACCCTAGAGATCTTCTCTGCAAGCATGAACCTACATCTCATGGTGCTCTGGAGATTAGTGGGGTTGGAAAGCTAAGACAGGAGGAATAATTGGAGAGACTGAGATTCCAGGTACTTATGGAAAACAGGGATACACAACCGGCTGCTATGGGACAAAAGTCTGAGAGACTTCCTGACAGCGTGAGGGTTGCTAAAGTGGCAAGGATTGCACAGAACTTGCTGCTCAGGGGAAAGGACAGGTGGACAAAATTATCTGGGCACACTCTGCCCAGCAGGTTGGAACTTTCAGGAATTTCAGGCACATCATTCTCCTGGCTGGCTATGCAGATGTGAGGCCCCTGACCATGATATGAAGCTTGCTGTGCCTTCCTCTGGGCTGGCATCAGTTTGAAAACTGGCAGGCTCCACCCTGGTATCAGACCAGCCAGAAGAAGGCCCCACATACAGCAGCTACAAACGCAAAGCATAGAGAATTAAAGCTGTATGCTCAGTGTACTGGTTCAGGCAGTAGAGACAGCCACAGTAGCTAGGAAGCAGGAAAGAGCTCTTTCCTCCCCCAGGCACCAGTGCCTATCCCCTGTGATCCTCAACATAGCTCCATGGGGTAAGCAGCTACAGAAATTAGAGCTTCTGGAAACATCAAAGGAACCTGGTTCAACCCCAGATTCCATAAACACCAGAGAAAGAGTGAAGTGAAACTGAACTCATCAATCTTCCTGAAAGAGATTTCAAAATAAAAGTCATAACCATCCTCATGGAAGTACAGAAAAATATACAAGAATTCAGGGACGAATTCAGGACTGAGATTCAATCATTAAGAAATACAATATCTGAAAAGAAACATACAATGGAGGGATTTAAAAGCAGATTTGATGTAGTGGAGGAGATGGTAAGTGGAAAAGAATTTAGAGAAGATGAATACAAAAAGCTGAGACACAGAGAGAAAAAAAGGATTTCTAGGAATGAAAGAATATTGCAAGAACTTTTGTGTGACAAATGCAAACAGAACAATATTTGCATTATAAGGCAACTAGAAGAAGAAGAGAGAGTAAAAGAGATAGCAAGTGTCTTTGAGGAGGTAATTGCTGAAAAATTCCCCAGTCTGGGGAAGGAGATAGTCTCTCAGGCCATGGAGGTGCACAGATCTCCTAACACAAGGGACCCAAGGAAGACAACACCAAGACATATAATAAATAAAATGGCAAAGATCAAGGACAAGGACAGACTCTTAAAAGCAGCAAGAGAGAAAAAAAAGATCACAAACAAAGGAAAACCCATCAAGCTATCATAAGACTCCTCAGCAGATATCTTACAGGCCAGAAGGGAGTGGCATGATATGTTTAATGCAATGAAGCAGAAGGGCTTTGAACCAAGAATACTTTACTCAGCAATATTATCCTTTAAATTTGAAGGAGGGATTAAACAATTTCCAAATAAGCAAAAGCTGAGAGAATTTACCTCCCACAAACCATGTCTAAACTGTATTTTGGAAAGGCTGCTATAGATGGAACTGTTCCTAAGGCTAAATAGCTGTCCACAGAGGAAATAAAACCACAGCAAAGAAAGTAGAACAACTAATTACTAAGCAGATGCAAAAGCAAATCAACTACCCCCAAAGACAGTCAAGGGACAGACAGAGTACAGATACCTAATATATAAAGAATGGAGGAGGAAGAAAAGGAGGAAAAAAAAGATCTTTAGATTGTATTTGTAATAGCATTCTAATTGAGTTAAATTAGACTGATATATAGTAAGGAACTTATCTTTGAACATTTGGTAACCACAAATCTAAAGCTGGCAGTAGCAATAAGTACATACCTATAGATAATCATCCTAAATGTAAATGGTCTGAATGTACAAATCAAAAGACAGAGTCATTGAATGGATAAAAAAAAGACATATCTATATGCTATCTACAAAACAATCACTTTAAACCAAAAGAAATACACAGACTAAAAGTGCAGGGATTTAAAAAGATATTTCATGCAACTAATAGGGAGAGAAAATCAGGAGTTATAATACATGTATCAAACAAAATAGATTTCAAAACAAAGAGAGTAACAAGAGACAGAGAAGGACACTACATAAAGATAAAAGGGTCAGTCTAAGAAGAGGATATAACCGTTATAAATTTGTATGCATCCAACACAGGAGCACCTACATATGGGAAACAAATACTAACAAAACAAAAGGAGGAAACAAAATATAATGTATTCATTTAGGAGAATTCAACACACCACTCACTCCAAAGGACAGATCAACTAGACAGAAAATAAAAAAAGGAGAGAGGCATTGAACAACACATTCGAACAGATGGACCTAATGGACATCTACAGAACACTCCACTCAAAAACAGCAGGATACACATTCTTCTCAAGTGGACATGGAACATTTTCAAGAATAGATCATACATCAGGACACAAAAAGAGCCTCAGTAAATTAAAAAAGATTGAAATGCTACCAATCAGCTTCTCAGAGCACAAAGGTATGAAACTAGAAACACATAACACAAAGAAAATGAAAAAGCACACAAACACATGGAGGCTTGACAACATGCTCCTAAAATACCAATAGATCAATGACCAAATAAAAACAGAGATCAAGCAGTATTTGGACACAAATGACAGCAATAATTCAACACCACAAAAATCTGTGGGACACAGCAAAGGCCATGATAAGAAGGAAGTCCCATTGCAGTACAGGCCTACCTTGGGAAAGATGAACAATACCATATGAACAGTCTAAACTCACAATAACAAAACTAGAAAAAGAAGAATAAATGAGGTCCAAACTCAGTAGAATGAGGGACAAAGTAAAGATTAGAGCAGAAATAAATAAAATCCAAAAAGAATAAAATAGAAAGAATCAATGAGAGCAGGAGCTGTTTCTTTGAGAAAATAAACAAAACAGACAAACCCATAGTGAGACTCATAAAAAAAAACAGAGAGTCTACACATATAAACAGAATGAGAAATGAGAAAGGAAAAATCACTACAGATACCACAGAAATGCGAAGATTTATGAGAGAATACTATGAAAAATTATATACTAACAAACTGGACAATCTAGAAGAAATGGATAACTTTCTAGAAAAATACAATCTTCCAAGGCTGACCCAGGAAGAAACAGAAAACCTTAACAGACCACTTATCAGCAATGAAATTGAATTGGTAATCAAAAAACTACCTAAAAAGAGAACTCCTGGACCAGATGGATTCATTGCTGAATTTTATCAAACATTTAGGGAAGACCTAATACCCATCCTCCAAGTTTTCCAAAATGTAGAAAAGGAGGGAATACTTCCAAACTCATTCTTTAAGGCCAGCATCACTCTAATACCAAATCCAGGAAAAGACACCACACAAAAAAGAAAATTACAGACCAGTATCCCTGATGAACATAGATGGAAAAATACTCAACTAAGTAAGAGCAAACTAAATTCAAAAATGCATCAAAAAGATTATCCATCATGAACAGGGAGGATTTATTCCAGGAATGCAGGATGGTACAATATCTGAAAATCCACCAACATCATCCACTATATTGACAAAAAGATGCAGAAAAACCACATGAGCATCTCCATAGATGCTGAAAAAGCATTTGACAAAATTTAACATCCATTCATGATAAAAACTCTCAACAAAATGGATATAGAGGGCAAGTACATCAACATAATAAAGTGCATATATGACAAAAACCCACAGCCAAGATCACACTTAACAGCGAGAAGCTGAAAGCTTTTCCTTTAAGACAAGAAAAAGACAAGAATGCCCACTCGCACCACTTTTATACAACATAGTTCTGGAGGTCCTAGTGACGGCCATCAGACAACACAAAGAAAGAAAAGTCACCCAAATTGGCAAGGAAGAAGTTAAACTGCCCGTTTGCCGATGTCATGATATTGTACATAAAAAAACCATAAAGAATACACTCTAAACTACTAGATCTAATATTTGAATTCAGCAAAGTTGTAGGATACAAAATTAATACACAGAAATCTGTTGCTTTCCTATACACTAATGATGAACTAGCAGAAAGAGAAATCAGGAAAACAATTCCATTCACAATTGCATCAAAAAGAATAAAATACCTAGGAATAAACCTAACGAAGGCAGTGAAATACCTATACCCTGAAAACTACAAAACACTCATGAGAGAAATTAAAGAAGATACCCAATAAATGGAAATACATTCCATACTCATGTATAGGAAGAATTAATATTGTCAAAATGGCCATCCTGCCTAAAGCAGTCTACAGATTCAATGCAATCCCTGTCAAAACACAAACAGCATTCTTCAACAAACTAGAGCAAATAATCCCAAAATTATTATGGAACCACAAAAGAATCTGAATAGCCAAAGCAATCCTGAGAAGGAAGAATAAAGGTGGGGGGCTTACACTCCCCGACTTCAAGCTCTATTACAAAGCCACAGAAATCAAGACAATTTGGTATTAGCACAAGAACAGACCCATAGAACAATGGAACAGACTAGAGTCTAGATATAAACCCAAGCATACATGGTCAATTAATATACCATAAAGGAGCCATGGACATACTATGGGGAAATGACAGCCTCTTCAACAACTGGTGTTGGCAAAACTGGGCAGCTATATACAAGAGAATGAAACTGGATTATTATCTAACCCCATACACAAAAGTAAACTCAAAATGGATCAAAGAACTCAATGAAATTCATCAAACCATAAAACTCTTAGAAAAAAACATAGGCAAAAATCTCTTGAATATGAACATGAGCAACTTTCTCCTGAACAAATCTCCTCGGGCAAGGGAAAAAAAAGCAAAAATGAACAAATGGGACTACATCAAGCTAAAAAGCTTCTGTATAGCAAAGGACACCATCAGTAGAACAAAAAGGCATCCTACGTATGGGAGAATATTTTTTGTAAATGATGTATCTAACAAGGGGTTAACATCCAAAATATATAAAGAACTCATATGCCTCAACACCCAGGAACCAAATAACCTGATTAAAAAATGGGTGGAAGACATGAACAGACAATTCTCCAAAGAAGAAATTCAGATGGGCAATGGGCACATGAAAAGATACTCCACATCACTAATTATCTACATTAGGGAAATGTAAATTAAAACCACAATGAGATATCACCTCACACCTGTTAGGATGGCCAACAGCCAGAAGACAAGGAATAACAAATGCTGGCAAGGATGAAGAGAAAGGGGAACCCTCCTACACTGCTGGTGGGAATGTAAACTAGTTTAACCATTGTGGAAAGCAGTATGGAGATTCCTCAAAAAACTAAAAATAGAAATACCATTTGACCCAGGAATTCCACTCCTAGGAATTTACCCAAAAAAAAACTTCTCAGATTCAAAAAGACATTATGTACCGCTATGTTTATTGCAGTACTTTTTACAATAGACAAGATATGAAAGAAATCTAAATGTCCATCAGTAGATGAATGGATAAAGAAGATGTAGTACATATACACAATGGAATATTACTCAGCCATAAGAAAGAAACAAATCCTACCATTTGAAACAACATGGATGGAGCTAGAGGGTATTATGCTCAGTGAAATAAGTCAGGCAGAGAAAGACAAATACCAAGTGACTTCCCTCATTTGTTATTATAACAACGAATCAAAACTGAAGGAATAAAACTGCAGTAGACTCAGACTGGGTCCTGCCCTTGCATCTACCACATAATTCCAGTTTTTTTTTTGATCCTGCTGGCAATTTCTTCCATCTTTTGACAAGCAGGACACAGGCATTGCAGATGTCTCCTGAACGAGTCTCATGCAACCCAAAAAAACTCTGGAAGTCCTTTTCATAGCGTTTACTGTCGGTGAATTGAGAACTGGAGGACTTAGCTCTGCAAATACAGCAGCCTGCTATACTCTGGTACATCTTTGGCTTGTGAAAACCAAACATCTCTTCTGAGCAATATCCGCGGGCCCACGGTGGCGGCGGCCGGGGAGACGCACTGAGGCAGCAGCTAGAAACGCTCCCAGTGGGCTTGTCGATAAACAAACTCCTCGGCTCGCAAAGAAAGTTCGCGCGGAGGACCGCTCGCCGGGGCGAGAGCCGCGCGAGGTGAGCCGCCGGCCTCACCTGCGCTGGAACAACGGGCCTGGGCAGGCCGCTCATTGGGTGATTTCTATTGTTGCACCTTCAAGTTCACTGATTTTGTTTTCTCTGTTTTCTCCATTTTGCTGTTGAGCCTATCCATTGAGTTATTTCAGTTAATGTGTTATTCCATTTTAGAATTCCCATTTGTTTCTTCTTCCTATCTTCAATTTCTTTGCTGAGACTTTCAATTTCCTTGCCAAAACTAATTTTTCTTCACTTGTTTCAAGCATGTTCCTAACTGCTCATTTAAACATTGTTTTTGATAACTGCTTTAAAATCTTTGCAAGATAACTCTAACATGTGTTACCTTAGGGTTGGCATATATAGTCTTTTTTATTCAGTTTGAGATCTTTCTGGTTCTTGGTACAATGAGTAATTTTGTATTGAAATCTAGACATTTTGAATATTATGAAACTCTGGTTTTCATTTAAACCTGCTGTGGCTGACTTGCTCTGACATTGCTCTGGCAAGGGAATGGTGAAGTGCCACCTCGGTCCTACCAGAAGAGAGTAGAAGTCTAGGTCCTCCATTTGGCCTCTATTAGTACCCAAGGTTAGAGGGCACTCACTATTATTGTGAGATGATAGGAGTTGTGGCTCCCTGCTAGGCCTCTACTACTATCTCCCTCTCTGGGAGGGGTAAATTCTGCCTTGTTTCTGCATCTTACATAGCTTTCACTTACAGGAGGTTGCAGGAGGGAGGGATGACTTTGTTGCTGCCAGCAAGAGTGATAGTCTTGACTCTTCAGAGGCTTCCTGTAATGTTTTCCTAGGGGCAGAAGAAAGAATATTACCTCACTACTGCCAGGTGTAAGGGGAAATCCAGGCTCACCACGTGGTCACCATCCGTATGATGCAGCGTCCTCACTGCCATCTAGAGGAAACAGATACCTTGGCTCCCAGTTCAGCCTCCTCTGACACCATTCCTGTGCAGAAGGGGAGGGAGGTGGGTGCACCTTCCTGCAGCTGTGCTTGGAGATGACTGAGGCTCCCAATCTGCCTTTGGGGGCTAAGGAGGGGTGGTGCCATGGTCTTCTCTATGGTGTTTTTCCTGCAATAAAGTGTTTCCTATGAAAAGTTTCTTCCTGCTACAGAGCCAACTTCTTTTGGTTAGAAAGTGCAGGTATTTGGGGGGACTTTTATTTCTGTCTGTACCTATTGATGTTTCTAAGTTGTTACCTCCCCTAGCTCCAAGTCTGGGATATATGAGATAAAAAGCAAACCCAGGAAACTCATCATTGTGTCATTCCTCAGGTCCCAAGGTCCTATGCTGTCTGCTTTTCTCTCTTCCTCTCAGAATATTTGTTTTGTAGATAATGTCTAATGTGTAGGTTTTAATTGCACTTAGCCAGAGGAATAGAGAAAAATATGTAACTAAGTTTACCCTGTCTTCCCAAAATTCCCAAAAAGCTGGGGGGATTGGGGGGAGGGAAATATATATATATATATATATATATATATATATACATATATATATATATATATATATTATATGAAACATATAAAATAACATATATATTCCTGCCAATAAAATGTTTATTTCCTTAGAACATGGAGTACATAGTACATGTTATTTATCCTTCATTGTACAATTAGTGCAATTAGTTCACCAAGATGGAACATTTTGTCAATCATTGACAAATTTCTTAGTTCTCCTCTAAGAACAGTTATCTTCAATGATAAACTAGTTCTAGTATATTACGAGGTTTTTAAATAAAATATACTTTATTGCAAATTTTACAACTATTGGGATAATTATTGATAATATAAATCTGGTAATACTGAATATGTGTTGCCTTCTTGGGATTAAATGTTACTTTTGTCATGGTATGTTTTTCTTTCAATATACTGGTGAATTATATTTAAAAATATTTAAGATTTTATTGCATTGGGACTTAAATTTGATTGTGTTATATGGCTATAGGGTTAGTTGATTAATATCATAAAGAGTTGAAAAGTTTTACAGCTTTGCCTATGCTCTCAAATAGCAAAGAAATCAAGATTTGTTATTGTTTATTGTGTGTGTACATACTCATGTGCACACATACACAGATAGTTGCATTTCTTGTCTAAGTGAAATATAATAGTACACCCATTTTGCCATTTCTCTTTTTCAGCAAGTATTCACTTATAAGTAAGAAGGTAGCCCTAATTCCTAGCCTTGAACAAGATGGTTATATTTAATGAGAGGATAATTATTTGATTTCTCAGCTGATCATGATTACTGAAATCAATATAAAATAAACTCCTCAGTCCCTCCTGGGCACGTTCCTCACTCAAATTGAGGCAACCTCAAGATTCTAGACACCAATCCCTGATTCTTTCTTGATTTATTTGACTTTATGACTTCCTAATTTTTTGAGGAATATTTATATCATAGGTAAAGATCAGCCAAAGACTCATGGCCAAATGGTTTTGAATAGCAGTATTCTACTTCTGAAAAATCTATAATAAAAAGACTCAATAAAAGTGATGGAACCCACCAGTAAAAAATCTGCATGCCAGTTTACTCCATAAGTCTCTGATGTCCTTTCTTGATAGCACTCTAGAGGACCCAAGTCAGACCTAGGATTTTATGTAATTCAGAGGTCAGAGGTCAGAGGTGACAGAGACAGGAATGGATTGGGAGATCCACTTAGTTCACCTCTCAGCAGAGAGAGATTTGCCTGACACATCAGAAAACAAAATGAAATAAAACACTTCTCTGCAAAGTATATCTCTGGCAAACTGACATGAATTTTCTTTGAGGAAAACAGTTGATTTGGATTGCTTATTTTTTTGTTATTCCTGACATTGTTTTGAAAATTCCAGCTTTTAGGTCTCCCTAAAAGACCTTTCAAACTGACTCAGGCCAAGGTCACTACCTCAATTATGGTCTGTCCTTCAATATGAGCTCTTATTTTCCCAATTCTTGTTTAGTAACTCAGCTTCTAGTGACAGACTATTCTGGGCTGGTCAAAAGTTTCCATAAACCCTGAGGTAAAAGGCTACATTACTTTGCCTCCAAGGAATCTGGAGGATGCCTTTGAAATCTCGTATCAGAGACTGATCCACAACTAGCAGGAATCCATTCTGAAGGTTAATCTCATACTATTTCATTTAACAAGTCACACTATTTCATTTAATGAGTGGTGAATGATATTCCATCTCTGAAGAGTCTTTTCCCATCTATTGTTTCCACTGTATCATACTTTCCACTGCAGCATGAACATAACTTCCATGACTCCCAGTGTTTAACTGACAGAGAAGCTGCTTCTAACAAAATTGTCTCACCTGTTCTTAATGTTGGGTTTGTCTGGTCAAGTCAGGTTGATCATCCTTCCCAGTAAGAGCTATAAATGTAGTTCAGTGAGATAATTAACTTGACCCAATGTCACATGAAGTAAACAGCTGATCCCTTATCTTTGTTATCCAAATTATTTTTGTTAACCAATTTTTAGAAGGAATCTCAACTTGTAGCACTTCATTAATAACTTTTAAGAACTGCCTATATTTAAAGACCATGACAGTTTGTTTAGAACAAATTAATCAGAACACAGCAGTTTTCAGACAAAGGGAAACAATGTAACTTCTCTGAAGAATGTTGTTTTGCTTAGTGTGCACTGAAAAATCTGGGGCCATACTGCAGTTGTTCTGACTGAAAAATAGAAACTGAATCCTGTAACATCCATGTAGATGAGACTTGCTGGGTTTGTGCCAGTTGGGTATCCCACCTTACACTTTCAGAAATGTGTCATAGAGGGACAAGAAAATCTCTGCAGTTTGGTCACTGGTTGTCTGAATATACACATAACCAAAGCTAGTTATCAACTGCATTTTTTTTTTAAGTTCTCCCCTGGGAATTGTGTCTTGAAATTGTTTAGTTGAAAGCTTATATGGTAAAGGGACTGGTAATGGTATTTAGGATTCTGTAAGGAAATAAGGAATTGAGGGCAGGCCCCTGAGAATAGTCTATGGTGACATACGAACACAATTATGTTCTCAAACTGACCGCTGAGAATCCATGAACCAAGGAGTAAGCTGTAAAAAGAGTTGGTGCCCTTTTGCTGAGAGCCTTGGTTCCTCTGCTACATTTCATAGAGCAGCTCAAATAGAATAAAGAAAGACAAACATGCACACAGAATGTGTAACCAGTTCAGAGGAAGAAAGGTTAATTAATAGCAGAGATGGTAAGGTTACACTGAAATCCAAGAAAAAAGACCTTCTTAAGGATCCACTAAAAAGCATAGCATGAAAGGATCATAAAGGGCAACAGGCACACACAGTGGAGAAAAAGTTAGATTTTGTTATGTTATAGAGTTTATTTTTAAAGAGCTACTAAGATGTGACCACAAAAAATATACACAGATATCTTTAACCCTAGAGTTCATATCTTGCCTGTAAGATTACACTAGTGAATTAGAAATGATATTTTTCATTAAAATGTTAACTTTATCAGCTGCTTCATGTACAGATGGGATTTGAACATCTATAACTAACATTACCATAACTGTTCTCTTCTCGTTTTTCAATTGTGTCAATCCACAGTGTGTTCATTTGTTATCACATTAGTATTTCCTTATCTCTCGCAGACATTTAAACAGAAATGATACAAACAGTTTAAATTACATATATAAGTTGTATTATTTTATGTTAAAAATCTGTGAACATTTTTTTCTTTGACAATTCTTCCATTACTTTCAAATTCAGAAAACTCCCCTGCCCTAAATGTTTCATTTTACAGTATCTTTATAATATATAATACAACATTATTAACATTGGTTGAACCTTATTATGACATCATTAGTGCATCACTTTAAATGTTCACTTGTGTCTTAATTCGAAAATATATTTTATTTATAAAAGATTATTTACTCCATCAGATTGTCTTGCTAATAAAAAAATGCAAAAGGGTGGAGGAAAATGATAAAGTAAACAATACTGCCTATTTCTGACAGAATACCTGAAAAGTACCTTTTGAGTAACATATTAAAAATATAGAATTCTTGAAGGCAATAATTTATTCAAAGCCAATACAAGCACTGTATCTTTTAAAATTATGCATGTGACAAAAAGAACAGAAGAAATGATGACATCTGTACTTCTAACCAACAACATAGGAAAATAGGAAATTGCCAAAATGATATCATTTTTCTTTTCCACATAACATATTAAAAACATTACAGGTGCATAGGATGCCAAATGAAATCTCTAAGTTTATTTAACATTATTACATATCTATTAATTATTTATATAATTGAGAACTAAATTTTGTATATGTATATGAAATGTGTACAGCTAAATATCTCCTAAATGTGCAGCACTCTTAAAATATCTATAATATATAATGTATAAATATTACCTATGGAAACAATTTTAGAAGGAATTTTATTTCAATTTCCTCACAAAAAAAGTAGTGGAAAGTTAGAACAGATTTTAAGTTACTGAAATATTTTTAAAAGTCATGAAATGGTCAACACAGGCCATGTTTCACTTTATATAGACACTAAAGGAGAATATGGTATGTTTGGACAGGAACAGAACACAGGTGTTCATGGCATTCTATTTTGACTATCTATAGGATCATGGGAGTATTGACTATAAATATTGATATAGAATTACATGCTTCATAATGCTCTTAATAACATTTGAAGAAATACTTTCATTAAGAAAGAACATTATTACAGGAAAATATTATTTGAGAACTAAGTTAAGGCTTTGGATTGAACCCTGTTGACTTTCTAAATAGTAGAGTCATAAAGAAGAATTGATTCATATACAGCAATATAAAATGATGATGATAACAACAAAGATAAAAACATCCCGTATGCCCAAGCCTTGCACTGAGCACTTTAGATATACTACCTCATTTCATCTCCATGAAAGCTGTATAAAGAAGGTACTAACAATACCTCCTATACCTCTTCATTTAGATATTTTTTAAAGTTCAGACTAAAACTGTCAAAGATACAGAGATACTATGTGCCAAAACAAGGATATGAACCCAATTCTGCCTGATTTTACAATGCTATACAGATATTTATCATTTCTAAAATAATTTTAAATTTTATATGTTTCATCATATGTGGTAAAATTTTATTTGCAAAAAGCAAGAGAATAATCACATAATGAAGGATAATGTTACCTATGGGAGGGAGGAAGAGAGGATAGGATAGGGAAGAGAACATAGAGAGTTAATATTATTGTCCATCTTCTGTTTTTTAAGCTGGGTGATAGCGTCATGTCTGTTCTATGCTTATTACCAGTACGTGGTATCTACTACTTATAGAGAGATAGATCTCAAATAATATCACTAAAAATATTTCAGGACTGCGGCGCAGAGGCTCAACCCTGGAACCAAGATGGCGGTGTGAGTAGAGCAGCGGAAATCTCCTCCCAAAACCACATATATCTATGAAAATATAAGAAAGACAACTCTTCCTAGAATAAAGACCAGAGGACACAGGACAACATCCAGACCACATCCAAACCTGCAAGAACCCAGCACCTGCAAAGGGGGTAAGATACAAGCCCCGGCCTAGTGGGACCCGAGTGCCCCTCCCCCCAGTTCCTGGCGGGAGGAGAGGAGTCAGAGTTGGAGGGAGAGGGAGCCCAGGACTGCTGAACACCCAGCCCCAGCCATTCGCACCAGAGCACAGACACAGTGCATGCGTGGGGCCCTGGATACTAGGGAAACAGGGCAGCAGGACCAGTGACTGGGTGCCTGAGGCCAGTGCTGGAGGACATAAGAAAAGCGAGCGGCCATCTTTTATTGTTGTTGTTTTGTTGAGGTGAGTGCTTTTTGGAAGTCTTAAAGGGACAGGGACCCCAATACTAGGGAAACAGGGCAGCAAGACCAGTGAGCGGGTATCAGAGGCCGGCGCTGGAGAACAAAAGAAAAGCGAGCGGCCATTTTTGTTGTTGCTGTTGTTGTTGTTGTTGTTTTGTTTTGGCAAGTGCTTTTTGGAAGTCTTAAAGGGATAGGGATCCCAATACTAGGGAAACAGGGCAGCAAGACTGGTGAGCAGGTGCCTGAGGCTGGTGCCAGAGAATAAAGAAAAATGAGCGGCCATTATTTTTTTTTATTTTTAATTTTTTTTTTCTTTTTTGTGGTCATTGTTTTGTTTTGGCAGGTGCTTTTTGGAACTCTTAAAGGGGCAGGGTGGGACACAGTCCAGAGGTAGGGAATCTGGGGATCTCTGGGCACTCTAATCTCCTGGGATTCAGGGAGAACAGAGGCACCTTACGGAGATAATTAGCCTCCAAGCCACTCCACCTCCAATGCCACTCCACCACTTTGGAGCAGCAGCCGGAGCCAGGCCACGCCCACAGCAACAGCGGAGATTAACTCCATAGCAGCCGGGCAGGAATCAGAAGCACTGTCTGGGGCAAATGCCCAGCACAAGCCACTAGAGGTCGCTGTTCTCCCAGGAGAGGAGGGCCACAAACCAACAAGAAGGGAAGTTCTTCCAGCCATCACTCGCCACAGCTGTGCAAACTATTCCTATCACCATGAACACACAAAATTACAGGCAAACCAAGATCACAGAGACACCAGAGAAGGAGACAGACCTAACCAGTCTTCCTTATTAAGAATTCAAAATAAAAATCATAAACATGCTGACAGAGATGCAGAGAAATACACAAGAGAAATGGGATGAAGTCCGGAGGGAGATCACAGATGCCAGAAAGGAGATTACATAAATGAAACAAACTCTGGAAGGATTTATAAGCAGAATGGATAAGATGCAAGAAGCCATTGACGGAATAGAAACCAGAGAACAGGAATGCATAGAAGCTGACATAGGAAGAGATAAAAGGATCTCCAGGAATGAAACAATATAAAGAGAACTGTGTGACCAATCCAAAAGGAACAATATCTGTATTATAGGGGTACCAGAAGAAGAAGAGAGAGGAAAAGGGATGGAAAGTATCTTGGAAGAAACAATTGCTGAAAATTTCCCCAAATTGGGGGAGGAAGTAATCGAACAGACCACGGAAATACACAGAACACCCAATAGAAAGGATCCAAGGAGGACAACACCAAGAAACATAATATTTAAAATGGCAAAGATCAAGGACAAGAAAAGAGTTTTAAAGGCAGCTAGAGAGAAAAAGGTCACCTATAAAGGAAAACCCATCAGGCTATCATCAGAATTCTCGACAGAAACCTTACAGGCAAGAAGAGAATGCCATGATATATTTAATGCAATGAAACAGAAGGGCCTTGAACCAAGGATACTGTATCCAGCACGACTATCATTTAAATATGAAGGAGGGATTAAACAATTCCCAGACAAGCAAAAGCTGAGGGAATTTGCTTCACACAAACCACCTCTACAGGACATCTTACAGGGACTGTTCTAGATGGGAGCACTCCTAGAAAGAGCACAGAAAAAAACAGCCAACATATGAAGAATGCAGGAGGAGGAATAAGAAGGGAGAGAAGAAAAGAATCTCCAGACAGTGTATATAACAGCTCAAAAAGCGAGCTAAGTTAGGCAGTAAGATACTAAAGAGGCTATCCGTGAATCTTTGGTAACCACAAATTTAAAGCCTGCAATGGCAATAAGTACATATTTTTCAATAGTCACCCTAAATGTAAATGGACTGAACGCACCAATCAAAAGACCCAGAGTAATAGAATGGATAAAAAAGCAAGACCCATCTATATGCTGCTTACAAGAAACTCACCTCAATCCCAAAGACATGCACAGACTAAAAGTCAAGGGATGGAAAAATATATTTCAGTGAATCAACAGCGATAAGAAAGCTGGGGTTGCAGGACTAATATCAGACAAAATAGAAATCAAAACAAAGAAAGTAACAAGCGATAAAGAAGGACACTACATAATGATAAAGGGCTCAGTCCAACAAGAGGATATAACCATTCTAAATATATATGCACCCAACACAGCAGCACCAGCATATGTGAAACAAATACTAACAGAACTAAAGGGGGAAATAGACTGCAATGCATTCATTCTAGGAGACTTCAACACACCACTCACCCCAAAAGATAGATCCACAGGGCAGAAAATAAGTAAGGACACAGAAGCACCGAACAACACAGTAGAGCAGATGGACCTAATAGACATCTATAGAACTCCAAAAGCAATAGGATATACATTCTTCTCAAGTGCACAAGGAACATTCTCCAGAATAGACCACATACTAGGCCACAAAAGAGCCTCAGTAAATTCAAAAAGATTGAAATTCTACCAACCAACTTCTCAGACCAGAAAGGTATAAAACTAGAAATAAATTGTACAAAGAAAGCAAAAAGGCTCACAAACACATGGAGGCTTAACAACACGGTTCTAAATGATCAATGGATCAACGACCAAATTAAAATGGAGATCTAGCTATATATGGAAATAAATGACAACAACAA
The DNA here is from genome assembly GCF_030020395.1 of Manis pentadactyla. Taxonomy (NCBI): domain Eukaryota; kingdom Metazoa; phylum Chordata; class Mammalia; order Pholidota; family Manidae; genus Manis; species Manis pentadactyla. Next base: position 66,112,596 of record NC_080028.1, read on the forward strand.
CACAAAGCCCCAACTTCTGTAGGACGCAGCAAAAGCAGTCTTAACAGGAAAGTATATAGCGATCCAGGCACACCTGAAGAAGCAAGAACAATCCCAAATGAATGGTCTAATGTCACAATTATTGAAATTGGAAAAAGAAGAACAAATGAGGCCTAAAGTCAGCAGAAGGTGGGACATAATAAAGATCAGAGAAGAAATAAACAAAATTGAGAAGAATAAAACAATAGCAAAAATCAATGAAACCAAGAGTTGGTTCTTTGAAAAGATAAACAAAATAGATAAGCCTCTATCCAAACTTATTAGGAGAAAAAGAGAATCAACACAAATCAACAGAATCACAAATGAGAATGGAAAGATCAGGACAGACTCCACAGAAATACAAAGAATTATTAAAGACTACTATGAAAACCTATATGCTAACAAGCTGGAAAACCTAGAGGAAATGGACAACTTCCTAGAAAAATACAACCTTCCAAGACTAACCAAGGAAGAAACAGAAATGTTAAAAAAACCAATTATGAGCAAAGAAATTGAAATGGTAATCAAAAAACTACCCAAGAACAAAACACCTGGGACAGACGGATTTACCTCGGAATTTTATCAGACACACAGAGAAGACATAATACCCATTCTCCTAAAAGTTTTCCAAAAAATAGAAGAGGAGGGAATACTCCCAAACTCATTCTATGAAGCTAACATCATCCTAATACCAAAACCAGGCAAAGACCCCACCAAAAAAGAAAATTACAGACCAATATCCCTGATGAATGTAGATGCAAAAATACTCAATAAATAGTAGCAAACTGAATTCAAAAGTATATCAAAAGGATCATACATCATAACCAAGTGGGATTCATCCCAGGGATGCAAGGATGGTACAACATTCAGAAATCCATCAACATCATCCACCACATCAACAAAAAGAAAGACAAACATCACATGATCATCTCCACAGATGCTGAAAAAGCATTTGACAAAATTCAACATACATTCATGATAAAAACTCACAGAAAAATGGGAATAGAGGGCAAGTACATCAACATAATAAAGCCCATATATCATAAACCCACAGCCAACATATTACTGAACAGCGAGAAGCTGAAAGCTTTTCCTCTGAGGAACTAGACAGGGATGTCCACTCTCCCCACTGCTATTTAACATAGTACTGGAAGTCCTAGCCACAGCAATCAGAAAAAAACAAAGAAATACAAGGAATCCATATTGATAAAGAAGAAGTTAAACTGTCACTATTTGCAGATGACATGATATTATACATAAAAAAACCCTAAAGACTCCACCCCAAAACTACTAGAACCGATATCGGAATACAGAAAAGTTGCAGGATACAGAATTAATACACAGAAATCTGTAGCTTTCCTATACACTAGCAATGAACCAATAGAAAAAGAAATCAGGAAAACAATTCCACTCACAATTGCATCAAAAAGAATAAAATACCTAGGAATAAATCTCACCAAAGAAGTGAATGACCTATACTCTGAAAAGTACAAGTCACTCTTAAGAGAAGTTAAAGGGGATACTAACAAATGGAAACTCATCCCATGCTTGTGGCTAGGAAGAATTAATATAGTCAAAATGGTCATCTTGCCCAAAGCAATATACAGATTTGATGCAATCCCTATCAAATTACCAGCAACATTCTTCAATGAACTGGAATAAATAATTCAAAAATTCATATGGAAACACCAAAGAAACCAAATAGCAAAAGCAATCCTGAGAAAGAAGAATAAAGTAGGGGGGATCTCACTCCCCGACTTTAAGCTCTATAATAAAGCCATAGTAATCAAGACAATTTGGTGCTGGCACAAGAACAGAGCCACAGACCAGTGGAACAGACTAGAGAATACAGATATTAACCCAAACATATATGGTCAATTAATATTTGATAAAGGAGCCATGGACATACAATGGCGAAATGACAGTCTCTTCAACAGATGGTGCTGGCAAAACTGGACAGCTACATGTAGGAGAATGAAACTAGACCATTGTCAAACCCCATATACAAAAGTAAATTCAAAGTGGATCAAAGACCTGAATGTAAGCCATGAAACCATTAAACTCATGGAAAAAAACATAGGCAAAACCTCTTAGACATAAACATGAGAGACCTCTTCTTGAACATATCTCCCCGGGCAAGGAAAACAACAGCAAAAATGAACAAGTGGGACTATATTAAGCTGAAAAGCTTCTGTACAGCAAAAGACACCATCAATAGAACAAAAAGGAACCCTACAGTATGGGAGAATATATTTGAAAATGACATATCCGATAAAGGCTTGACGTCCAGAATATATAAAGAGCTCACACGCCTCAACAAACAATAAACAATAAACAATAACCCAAGTAAAAAATGGGCAGAGGAAATGAACAGACAGTTCTCCAAAAAAGAAATACAGATGGCCGACAGACACATGAAAAGATGCTCCACATCGCTAATTACCAGAGAAATGCAAATTAAAACCACAATGAGGTATCACCTCACACCAGTAAGGATGGCTACCATCCAAAAGACAAACAACAACAAATGTTGGCGAGGTTGTGGAGAAAGGGGAACCCTCCTACACTGCTGGTGGGAATGTAAATTAGTTAAACCATTGTGGAAAGCAGTATGGAGGTTCCTCAAAATGCTCAAAATAGACTAATCATTTGACCCAGGAATTCCACTCCTAGGAATTTACCCTAAGAACGCAGCACTCAAGTTAGACAAAGACAGATGCACCCATATGTTTATCACTGCACTATTTACAATAGCCAAGAATTGGAAGCAACCTAAATGTCCATCAGTAGATGAATGGATAAAGAAGATGTGGTACATATACACAATGGAATATTAATCAACCATAAGAAGAAAACAAATCCTACCATTTGCAGCAACATGGATGGAGCTAGCGGGTATTATGCTCAGTGAAATAAGCCAAGTGGAGAAAGAGAAATACCAAATGATTTCACTCATCAGTGGAGTATAAGAACAAAGGAAAAACTGAAGGAATAAAACAGCAGCAGAATCACAGAACCCAACAATGGAGTAACAGGTGCCAAAAGGAAAGGGACTGGGAAGGATGGGTGGGTAGGGAGGGATAAGGGGGGGGAGAAGAAAGGGGGTATTATTAGAATTCATAATGGGGGGGTGGGAGAAAGGGGAGGGTTGTACAACCAGAGAAGACATGCAGTGATTCTACAACATTTTGCTCTGCTGATGGACAGTGACTGTAAAGGGGTTTGGGGGGGGACCTAGTATAGGGGAGATCCTAGTAAACATAATATTCTTCATGTAATTGTATATTAATGATAACAAAAAAAAAGAAAGAAAGAAAAGGGGGATTACTTCCTGATAGGATAAAACTACCTGTAAATCAACGATTAATACATGCTTTAAATATCCTTATTTTATTCATTTAAAGGGTGTCAGATGATCAGCTCTGGAAATACATTTTTGTGATAATATTCCTTTCTCTTAAAAAAAAAAAAAGTTCCTGTGTGGTGATCTCCAATAAGTTCTTCACAATTGTATAAAGGGCATATCAAAGTGTGGGCAAAGCGTTTGTTTGTGTTTATACAGAGGATCCAAGCCTAATTTGGCTACCCAGAAAAAAAATTAAGATATGATATGAAGAAGAACTTCCAACATCAACATTCTCTGGAACAGTCATTCCAGAAGATGTACATCAAAAAAACTTCAACAAAGATCCTGGCGCTGTTGTAGTTGTAGCTGCATTCATCCCACCGGTTCCTGGACTTGCCATTGGAATGAAGAAGGAGATATCTAAGCTGATCTGTGCATACAGTAAAACAACAAATTTGACTGGATATATACTGTCGGAACTCAACCAGGAATTCGGAGAAGTGCAAGTTGCAGCACTCCAAAATCTTGCGACTATAGACTATCTACTGTTAAAAGAACATACAGGATGTGAACAGTTCCCAGGAATGTGTTGTTTTAATTTGTCTGATTTTTCTCAAGCTATTCAAATTCAGTTAGACAATATCCATCATATCATTGATAAGTTTTCACAAATGCCTAGGGTGCCTAACTGGTTTTTTTGGTTTCACTGGAGATGGCTGGTAATTGTAGGTCTGCTTTGGTTATGTAGCTATATTCCTATTATGTTAATGTGTGTACGCAATTTAATTAGTAGTTTAAAACCTATACATGCTTATGTTACTCTACAAGAAGATATGTCAAAGAAATAATCAATCTTCCCATGTTTTCTTCCGTCTGCTACTTCTATAGCTTTTCTTCTTACTTCCTAATTACAACCCTTAAGTAGAATTCGTGCCTCATATCGAATTTACCAAGTATCATAATTCCTCCAAGTGGTAAAGATACCTCAAGACAAATGCTGGGCATAGAAGCCACAGGGCATAAATATGCAAAGAAATAAAAAGCTAACCCTTTCAAACAATAAGTCTTCTCTCTCACTTACCAACTTTACATTTCCCTGTATGGCCTCGGAAGATGACTGGTTAGCCAGAGACGGGTAGGATTCCTCAAGGGAGGAAGAACCTAAGACAGGCACAGTCGCAGGGGGGCCATCAGGTGAGAAATTGGGGATCAACAGAGGTGAGGCTTAGAACCTCACCCCCCTGTTTTGAGAGAAATCTTCTGCATCCGTGGATGTTTTATTGCCCTTGTCTAGCTTGGATTAACACATAGTCTACAGGCACACACTTGATCATCTACATTTGCTCTCTTACAACACTAAACTATGTTTTCTACCTTTATCTTACATCTACCTACCACTTCAGCATTTTATTAAAATAATAATAATAATAATAATAATAATAATAATAATAATAATAATAAAGGGAGAAATGTGGGATCCACATATAAATCAAGTATAAAAATCAAAAGAATATTCATATTTGACCTGATTGTTTATAGTTCATAATGTGTGATCAAAACCGAAAGTTTCTGTGATGACTGCCCTTGTACTGTTCACCATGTAAGAACTTATTCACTATGTAAGAATTTGTTCACCATGTAAGAACTTGTACGTTATGCTTCAGAAGGTTGGAGACTGACGAGAATTAGGCTTGGGGTGGATTAATGATTGCGCATTGAGCATTGACTCGTCTATACAGAATTCTATTGTTGTTAACAACCATTTGATCAATAAATATGAGAGAGGCCCTCTCAAAAAAATATATATATGTATATATTTCAAATTTTTACAAAATTTTATTAAAAGTCCACTTAGATAATATAAAGGATACAATGAAGGCTGACTAGGCCCACCTATAACTTTGTATTCAAATTTCTGTATCTATGAGAGCAAATGAGAAAAGTATTATCCTTTCCAGAAAGTTGGCCTAATCAGGCTTATTTATGACCTTACTGGAATATATTATTATGAAACCTAAAAGAAAGTATATGATTTATACATTATTTTATTTTTATTTGCCTCATACACAATTAAAAAAAAAGGCTTTGACTATAACATCTTACACAATTTCTTCATGAGTGTTTAGTGTGGAATTTACTGATTGACAGCAACAAAAATAAGAAAACTAACAGTACCCTTACTGGCCTTCAAATTTATTATTTTATCATGCAGGCACACAGTCAAACACGCACACACACTCTCACAAACGGCAGCACTGTGAACACAGAACAAAAGGAGTTACTGGTGCATAAGGGAAAAGTAGCTGAAAAATTACATCATAGTGGGCTTACTCCATAACTCTTGCTAACTAGTTCTGTAGACAAATACAGGATGTAGTGAAATGCAGGGCATTGGTATATAGAAAAACCTTTTCTAAAATGGAATCCTTATATAAACTACAATAAAATATTTAGCTCTTCATCTTCAATATCTTTTGCTGAACTTTTAAGCTTATGACTGAAGGTTTTGTTAACTTATATTCACTACACATATGCAGCAGAAGATAATTTCAAGAAGATAAAATATCCTTAGATTTCTCTGCTAGCTAGATTCATCTCAGATATTTATGTCTGTAATTGTAAACATATAACAAAACTGATATTTTTTTAGATATTAAACAAATTCATTGGTAATCACTTAAATGTGAAATGAAGCAAAGTAAATTACAATTATAACTTTATATTAAAGTTTTAAATTCCCTACTTGATAGGTAAGAACTTCACAAGTTGTTTTCTATACACATTTTAGCATAAATAAAAAATGTTACATGTATTCATATCAATTTAATTCTTCAGGAAATTTTCAAGAAACAGAATAATTTAACAGCTGTATTGTGATTTTATTTTTATTACCATAAATCCATTGTGGTTTTGAGGAAAATAAAACCTTAATCACAATAAAAGTATGGAACTCTAAAGACTGGCCTCAGATTTATGTGCAAATTGAAAAACAGTATTCCCCTTCCAATGACTTGCACTTTCTACCAGACTTGTCTAACAGGCAGTATTTTCATAGACAACTCAAGGAGAGAACACACTGCTTTGCATTTTGTAAGTAATTCAAAACTTCACATTTCATGTACTTGCACCTTGTGAATTTTCAGATTCCAAGATATAAGCTCCTTCATAATGTTTTAAGACATCTCTAAAAACAGTGACATTGTAGAATCATTAATCATCTACATGTTATGAAATCTACCTTCTTTTATTCTCTTTGCATCAGGAAATTTTGTGGCCCACTGACTCCAGTTTTCTAAGTAATCAATACAGGTTTTTTGCTGTAACCACTGCCATATTCCCATTTTTAATTTTTCTTAAGAACTTATAAAACAAAGCAGCAGTTTCTACATCTCTTTAACTGCCTTGAAAATGTGGCATACATTTTATTTTCCCTCTAAGTTGTTTCTTAACACTAATACTTCATAAAAATCAAACTCGCTTTTCCCTTAAAACTCTGCTGTTCAGTATGGTATCCACAAGTTACATTAACTATATAATTTAATTTAAATTACAATTAAATAAAAGTTAAAATTTAGTTCCTCACTGCTTTAGGCACATTTTAAGTGTTCAAAAGCCACACATGGCTCATGGCTATCATACCGGACATGCAGATAGTTTTTCATAATTACATAAAAAAGGAGAAAGACGTTAAAAAACAAGGATATACACATATGAGTGTGTGTGTCTGTGTGTGTATGTATATGTATTCATTCATTTATTCATTTATTTATTTAATTTTTTGTCTTTTATTTATTTATTTATTTTTAATTAATTATTTTTTAAGAACATTATGCTTACTGGGCTCTCCCCTCCCCCAAGTCCCCCCCACAAACCCCATCACAGTCACTGTCCATCAGCATAGTAAGATGTTGTAGAATCACTACTTGTCTTCTCTGTGTTGCACAGCCTTTCCCTTTCCCCCACCGCCCCACATTATACATGCTAATCATAATATCCCCCTTCTTTTTCGCCCCTTTATCCCTCTGCACACTCCCATTTCCCCAGTCTCTTTCCCTTTGGTAACTGTTAGCCCATTCTTGGGTTCTGTGATTATGTGCTGTCTTGTTCTTCAGTTTTTCCTTTGTTCTTATACTCCACAGATAAGTGAAATCATTTGGTATTTGTCTTTATCCACTTGGCTTATTTCACTGAAGATAATAGCCTCTAGCTCTGTCCATTTTGTTGGAAATTGTAGAATTTGTTTTCTTCTTATGGCTGAATAATATTCCATTGTGTATATGTACCACATCTTCTTTATCCATTCATCAACTGATGGACACTTAGGTTGCTTCCATTTCTTGGCTATTGTAAATAGTGCTGCGATAAACATAGGGTTGCATCTTTCTTTTTCAAACTGGAGTGCTGCATTCTTATGATAAATTCCTAGAAGTGAAATTTCTGGGTGAAATGGTAAGTCTATTTTGAGAATTTTGAGGAACCTCCATACTGCTTTCCACAATGGTTGAATTAATCTACATTCCCACCAGCAGTGTAGGAGGGTTCCCCTTTTCCACAACCTCAGCAACATCTGTTGTTGTTTGTCTTTTGGATGGTAGCCATCCATACTGGTGTGAGGTGATATCTCATTGTGCTTTTAATTTGCATTTCTCTGAAAACTAGCAATGTGGAGCATCTTTTCATGTGTCTGTTGGGAATCTGAATTTCTCCTTTGGAGAATTGTCTGTTCAGCTCCTCTGACCATTTTTTAATTGGATTATTTGCTTTTTGTTTATTGAGGTGTGTGAGCTCTTTATATATTTTGGATGTCAAGCCTTTATCGGATCTGACATTTACAAATATATTCTCCCATACTGTAGGGTACCATTTTGTTCTATTGATGGTGTCCTTTGCTGTACAGAAGCTTTTCAGCTTGATATAGTCCCACTTACTCATTTTTGTTTTTGTTTCCCTTGCCCAGGGAGATATGTTCATGAAGAAGTCGCTAATGTTTATGTCCAAGAGATTTTTGACTATCTTTTTTTTCTAAGAGTTTCATGGTTTTATGACTTACATTCAGGTATTTGATCCATTTACAATGTACTTTTGTGTATGGGGTTAGACAGTGATCCAGTTTCATTGTCTTACATGTAGCTGTCCAGTATTGCCAGCACTATATGTTGAAGAGACTGTCATTTCTCCATTGTATGTCCATTGCTCCTTTATCGAATATTAATTGACCATATATGTTTGGGTTAATGTCTGGAGTCTCTAATCTGTTCCACTGGTCTGTGGCTCTGTTCTTGTGCCAGTACCAAATTGCTTGATTACTATGGCTTTGTAGTAGAGCTTGAAGTTGGGGAGTGAGATCACCCCCACTTTATTCTTCTTTCTCAGGATTGCTTTGGCTATTCGGGGTCTTTGTTGGTTCCATATGATTTTTTTAACTATTTGTTCCAGTTTGTTGAAGAATGTTGGTGGTAATTTGATAGGGATTGCATCAAATCTATATATTGCTATGGGCAGGAGGGCCATTTTGATGGTATTAATTCTTCCTAGCCAAGAGCATGGGATGAGTTTCCATTTGTTAGTGTCCTCCTTAATTTCTCTTAACAGTGTCTTATATATTTCAGGGTATAGGTCTTTCACTTCTTTGGTTAGGTTTATTCCTATGTATTTTATATTTCTTGATGCAATTGTGAATGGAATTGCTTTCCTGATTTCTCTTTCTATTGGCTCATTCTTAGTGTATAGGAAAGCCACAGATTTCTGTGTGTTAATTTTTTATCCTGCAACTTTTCTGTATTGTGATATCAGTTCCAGTAGTTTTGGAGTGGAGTCCTTAGGGTTTTTTATGTACAATATCATGTCATCTGCCAACAGTGACAGTTTAACTTCTTGTTTACCAATCTGGATTCCTTATATTTCTTTGTTTTGTCTAATTGCTGTGGCTAGGACCTCCAGTGCTATGTTAAATAACAGTGGGTAGAGTGGGCATCCCTGTCTTGTTCCCGATCTCAGAGCAAAAGCTTTCAGATTCTCGCTGTTCAGATGATGTTGGCTATGGGTTTATCATATATGGCCTTTACTATGTTGAGATACCTGCCCTCTGTACCCATTTTTCTGAGAGTTTTTATCATGAATGGATGTTGAATTTTGTTGAATGCTTTTTCACCATCTATGTAGATGATTATGTGGTTTTTGTCTTTCTTTTTGTTGATGTGGTGGATGATGTTGATGGATTTTTGAATGTTGTACCATCCTTGCATCCCTGGAATGAATCCCACTTGGTCGTGGTGTATGATCCTTTTGATATATTTTTGAACTCGGTATGCTAATATTTTATGGAGTATTTTTTCATCTAAGTTCATCAGGGATATTGGTCTGTAATTTTCTTTTTTGGTGGGGTCTTTGCCTGGTTTTGGTATTAGGGTGATGTTGGCTTCATAGAATGAGTTTGGGAGTATTCCCTCCTCTTCTATTTTTTGGAAAACTTTAAGGAGAATGGGTATTATGTCTAATCTGTATGTCTGATAAAATTCCGAGGTAAATCCATCTGGCCCGGGGTTTTTTTTCTTGGGTAGGTTTTTGATTACCGCTTCAATTTCTTTACTGGTAATTGGTTTGTTTAGATGTTGTGTTTCTTCCTTGGTTAGTTTTGGAAGGTTGTATTTTTCTAGGAAGTTGTCCATTTCTTCTAGGTTGTCCAGCTTGTTAGCATATAGGTGTTCATAGTAGTCTATAATAATTCTTTGTATTTCTGTTCAGTCCTTCATGATGTTTCCTTTCTCATTTCTGATTCTGTTAATGTGTGTTCATTCTCTTTTTCTCTTAATAAGTCTGGCTAGAGGCTTATCTATTTTTTTTATTTTCTCAAAGAACCAGCTCTTAGTTTCACTGATTTTTTCTATTATTTTATTCTTCTCAATTTTGTTTATTTCTTCTCTGATCTTTATCATGTCCCTCCTTCTGCTGACTTTAGGCCTCATTTGTTCCTCTTTTTCAATTTTGATAATTGTGACGTTAGACTATACATTTGAGTTTGTTTTTCTTTCTTTAAATATGCCTGGATTGCTATATTCTTTCCTCTTAAGACTGGTTTTGCTGCGTCCCACAGAAGTTGGGGCTTTGTGTTGTTGTTGTCATTTATTTCCATATATAGCTAGATCTCCATTTTAATTTGGTCGTTGATCCATTGATCATTTAGAACCGTGTTGTTAAGCCTCCATGTGTTTGTGAGCCTTTTTGCTTTCTTTGTACAATTTATTTCTAGTTTTATACCTTTCTGGTCTGAGAAGTTGGTTGGTAGAATTTCAATCTTTTTGAATTCACTGAGGCTGTTTTTGTGGCCTAGTATGTGGTCTATTCTGGAGAATGTTCCATGTGCACTTGAGAAGAATGTGTATCCTGTTGCTTTTGGATGTAGAGTTCTATAGATGTCTATTAGGTCCATCTGTTCTAGTGTGTTGTTCAGTGCCTCTGTGTCCTTACTTATTTTCTGTCTGGTGGATCTGTCCTTTGGAGTAAGTGGTGTGTTGAAGTCTCCTAAAATGAATGCATTGCATTCTATTTCCTCCTTTAGTTCTGTTAGTATTTGTTTCACATATGCTGGTGCTCCTGTGTTTCATGCATATATAATTGTAATGGTTATATCCTCTTGTTGGACTGAGCCCTGTAACATTATGTAATGTCCTTCTTTATATCTTGTTACTTTCTTTGTTTTGAAGTGTATTTTGTCTGATACTATTATTGCAACACCTGCTCTTTCTCCCTGTCATTTTCATGAAATATCTTTTTCCATCCCTTGACTTTTAGTCTGTGCATGTCTTTGGATTTGAGGTGTGTCTCTTGTAAGCCGCATATAGATCGGTCTTGTTTTGTTATCCATTCAGTGACTCTATGTCTTTTGATTGGTGCATTCAGTGCATTTACATTTAGGGTGTACATCGATAGCTTATGTACTTATAGCCATTCAAGGCTTTAGATTTGTGGTTACCAAAGCTTCCAGGTTACTTTCCTTACTATCTAAGAGTCTAACTTAACTCACTTAGTATGCTGTTACACACACAATCTAAAGGTTCTTTTCTATTTCTCCTCCTTTTTCTTCGTCCTTCATTCTTTATTTCAATTTCTGTACTTTTTGTCTATCCCTTGATTGACTTTGGGGATAGTCAATTTAATTTTGCATTTGCCTCGCAATCAGCTGCTCCACCCTCCCTACCGTAGTTTTACTACCTCTGGTGACAGCTATCCAACCCTTGGAACACTTCCATCTATTGTGTCCCTCCAAAATAGACTGCAAAGATGGTTTGTGGGAGGTAAACTCTCTCAGCTTTTGCTTATCTGGAAATTGTTTAATCCTTCCTTCAAATTTAAATGATAATCCTTCTGGATAAAGTAATCTTGGTTCCAGGCCCTTATGCTTCATGGCATTAATACATCATGCCACTCCCTTCTGGCCTGTAAGATTTCTGCTGAGAAGTCTGATGTTAGCCTGATGGACTTTCCTTTGTGTGTGATCTTATTTCTGCCTCTGGCTTCTTTTAACAGTCTGTCCTTATCCTTGATCTTTCCCATTTTAATTACTATGTGTCTTGGTGTTGTCTTCCTTGGGTCCGTTGTGTTGGGAGATCTGTGGATCTCCATGGCCTAAGAGACTATCTCCTTCCCCAGATTGGGGAAGTTTTCAGCAACTGCCTCTTCAAAGACACTTTCTATCCCTTTCTCTTTCTCTTCTTCTTCTGGTACCCCTGTAATGCGAATATTGTTCTGCTTGGACTGGTCACAGTTCTCTCAATATTCTTTCATTTTTAGAGATCCTTTTTTCTCTCTGTGCCTCAGCTTCTTTGTATTCCTCTTCTCTAGTTTCTATTTCACTTATTGTCTCGTCCCCTGTATCCAACCTGTTTTTTTATGCCCTCCATTGTGCTCTTCAATGATTGGATCTATGACCTGAATTCATTCCTGAGTTCTTGTATGTCTTTAAGTACCTCCATTAGAATGTTGATGATTTTCATTTTGAACTCTCTTTCAGGAAGAGTCATGAGGTCCATATCATTTAAGTCTTTCTTGGAAGTTGTATTAATAATTTTACTCTTGACAAGGTTCCTTTGACGTTTCATGTTTGTATTTGGCGCCCTCTAGTGTCCAGAAGCTCTATTCTGGAGCTGCTCAGCCCCTGAAGCAATGTCGGGGTCGCAGTGGAGCAGTACTGGTATCTGGAAGGAGGAGACAGCTGTTCCCCGCCTCCTGGCTGCTGTGCCTGTCACCACTGCCTGAGCCAGTGGGCTTGTCACACAGGTATGTTTTTGTCCCAGAGCAGCCGGATATGGATCCCTATTTTCCAGAAGCTGCCAGAATCCCAGTCTCCCCAGGAACTCTGCCTGTATTAACTTCCCAACCCAGTAGTCTTGCGAATCTCATGAAAGCATCATGAAATGTAGGTTTGTGCTCCCAGAGCAGATCTCCGGAGCTAGGTATTCAGCAGTCCCAAGCCTTCCACTCCCTCCCTGCTCCGTTTCTCTTCCTCCCACTGGTGAACTGGGGTGGGGGAGGGGCTCGGGTCCCGCAGAGCCACAGCTCTGGTACGTTACCCCGTTCGCTGAGGTCTGCTCTTTTCTCCAGGTGTGTGCAGTCTGATGCCATCTTATTTCCTGTTGTTCTCTCAGGATTAGTTGCGCCAATTAAATTTTCTAATTGTATCCAGTTTTTGGAGGAAGCCTCTGTCTCTCCTCTCACGCCACCATCTTTAATCCACTCATGTATTTATTTTTGTTTCTTCTAAGGAAACTTAATTTTTTAGGAAGTTTTCAAGACTACTGAAATTATGATACTATGCTGGCAAGACTAAAGTTATGTGAATCTCTAGGAATACTGGGATTGTCATAACCAACCAAGGCCATCCATAAGGAGATTAGGAGCAACCAAGATTCCTTTGAGAACCACAGTCTTTGAGTGCCAGAGCACAAAAATGCTTCAGTCCCTATCATCCAAGTGAGTAAAGTGCACTTTATTCAAACAGTTGGAATGCGTGGAATTTTACTTTTCAATACATATTATTTTTATGTTCTGCCTACTTCTACTTCATTGCTCACAAACACACAAAAAGCTCTCCTCTGCCCTCTTACTCAGGACATAAAGAAAAACTAGAATTCAAGGACATGAAAGAAGAGATTCCTTCTACAAATGGCTGGTGAAACAGAATAATATTTATCCATTTTGTTGTGCTATGGCAGAAGAAATACTGGCAATTTAATTTCTCAGTAAAATTGGAATTTTCTATGGTTATTCTGCCACATTAAATTCTTCATAAATCACTCTGCCATGATATGTAATGATTCTTGTCTTAACCCTGAACTGAAAGCTTATCTGGTGTGGGCCTGGTGGAGAGCAGTGAAAATGAAAGGCAAACAGAAGCTTGTTCAGTGAAATATATATATTAATATGAATTCAGATATGTACCATAGAATAAGTGAAGTATTCATAAAAGTCTAGTGGTAGTGAGATTTTATTCAGAGTTAACATAATGACCATCAAAATTTATTGTTTATCCACATAGTCACACAAAATTGACCCCCAATTTCATATTCACATTAGCATAACACTTTGTAAGCTGTATGTGCTTACAAATAGAACTTTTATAGAGTAATGTTTTTCTCTTTTGTAATTTTTGTAGTTTGTTCTTAGCAACTCCTATGCAATTTCACTCTGTATTATAGGAAAGTTCTAGTTGTATAAATGGATTAGCTGATAAATTCCATGATATGTAAAATGGGTCTTTTTTTATTTTTTAATTTTGAGGACAACAGACAAGTCTATCCACATTATGAAACTGCCAGAGATTTCCTCTAACCCTACTCTGGACTCCACCTACTTGTTAACGGGTAAGGGCCGCCAAACTTGTGTTTCAACCATTACTCCCACCACTCCAGGCCATTTAAGCAGAAAATGGAGCTCTGAAAGGAAAATGGGAAAATGAGTCTGTAGTGCTGGGGAGTGGCTCACCAGGATAACTGAGGGGAGCTCAAGCTCAGAGAGACTGGGGATATTCATCAAATGGGAAGCTGACGTTGATCATTTCTAGGTGGATGTTGCAAAAGTTGCAGAAACACAGGCCCCTCTCAGAAACACCACTGGAGGGGGAATATGCTTGAGAAATTGACATCTGTCCTCATAGTTCAGGGATATGTATAGAGTCAGAACTTCGTGTCTATTTAGGAGGAATTTTGAAGACTAATGGTTTACTGAATGAACCATGACTAGTTGGCAAGGAGAAAGAAAGCAGACAAATAGGTCCAGGGGCATAAGTTTCCCCTAGGTTAAGCTAAAAAAAGTAGCGTTGCCATAGACTGTATATCCTGAGGAAGGTGGCTTCAAAAGAGGCAACCAATAACACACGAGAAATCCAACATTCTGACACCAACAGAAATAGAATGTTGATGGCCAAGTATTAGCATTCTCCTTTTGCCTACACCAAAAGAGTCTTATCAGAGTAGCTGTGCTTTATTATACAGTGTAAATTCTAAGACACAATAAAATAAAATACACAATATAGTGTATATTCTAAAATGAAATAAAGTTAAATTTCAAACACTTTTGGGAATCTAAAGAAATGTTATTTTAGATATATTTGATATAGAAGAGCCTAAGCAACTTTTTAAAAATAAAAATTAGTGTCATATTAAAATAAGGTGGACATCATTTCTGTAAGCATAAGCAAGCACTAAATCAGTGATTTTAAAGATTATTATTTCATAAATATACTTTTTTCCCATTTTCTTATTGATTTTCATGTTGTACCTACACATATTTAGTGTAAAACTTATGCATTTCTCCCAGTAATCAGGCAAAAAATTTTTATCATCCAAAATCCTTAAAAAGTGGGAACAAGCACAAAGGTTTTTTTATTTCATTTCTGTTATCTAAATTATTGTCTATATTTTCCAATATATGTTTTAAGTTTTAAAGTATAGCCAGCCCTACTTTTAGTTTGAAGAATTTTGTTTTTCCTGATTAGCAGTTCTGATAAATGTGAACATTTCAAGTTTCCTAATATTTGTAATAATATCCCTGTAGTTTTCCATTTTAGTGAACTTTTCATTATCCTCAAATTAAGCACTTTATGATAAATAAATAAATTAATTAATTTTTATTAGTGCTTAGGATCTGTGCATGGTTTAAACACTTTGTAAAATGTGGAGACATGTTTTTCCTAAGTTGTTCAATACCTACATGGTTTAGTATCCTCTATTACTATGTAATATATAAACTCCTTGAATTAAACAGAACTTACAGTGGCTTTTTTATGAACAAAACAAGAGATGATATTCATGTGACACAGAAAGAAGCAAACTGTAAACCCAAAGAATATACTGGCTTCTTGACAGTGAAAGTTTTTCAGGAAGCAAAAATGTTAATCCAATTAAAATATATTTACAAGTCTCTATAGATTTTATATAGCAATGGAGATTCAGTCTGTGACATTTCAGAGTATTTCCAGGTTCAGCAGGCATGCACTCTAACAAGGCTTCGTAGTGTAACTAATAATACAATGGCTGTGGCGGGTCTCTGGCATCTGTATGGGAATTACTTCTACATTCAGATTTGCTATAAGGCCTGTTGAGCTCAGAAGTATTATTTAGGAATAACTCAGTGTGTATCTAGTATTACTTGAAATTTTATTTTTAGAGTTTATTGAGCTGAACTACAGGAGGGAAATGGGATGAGATTTCCTAACAGAAAATCTTAGGTTTGTCAACTGCTGCTGAATGAAGTGTTTAAATTAAAATGATATTCTTGAAGAATAAATAGACCAAAGTTATTTATCAAGGCAGAATAGATTGAAAATGGTTTTCCTAGACAAGGCTTTTGCTTTTAAGTATTTAGGAGAAACATATGAATATGGTGATTAAAAGTTTATACCTCTCTTTCAGAAAAAAATCTTTCTGATGGCAGGAGAAAATATTTGCTGACAAAACTAAAATAAATTAGACGTGTGAAAGTTTTATCGAAAGGATTTTAAAATCTTATTTGTTGACATGTCTCCCAAACAAGATGGGTATTATCCAACTTGTTTTGGAGGTACTGCTTTAAGAATACTCTAAATTAGAATAAATAAAAGTGGAAAACTGTATCTTTGGGTTATTTTCTATGGAAATTGGCTAAATCAAATCAATTTAAATTTGTGCCTAATCATTTATTCTATTATACTCTCATAGCTTCAGGGTCTTTCATTCTTTAGGTTAATTAAGTCCTTGTAACCATTCTTCCTGTCTTATTCTACCCTGTTGATTGAGAAACATTATTTTATAAGCCAGTCTTTCTGTGTACTTGGTACGTTTTAGTGTATAATCCTAATTTTATAAGTGAGAATGCTAAATCCTAAGGCTGAATTAGCCCCACAATCTATTGTTAACACTGTGCATTGCCTGGAATCCTTTGAAATGTTATTTCATTGATTATTTATATACATTTAAGAAAAAAATAATGCAAATGATTTTTTATTAAATGAACTGCTCATGACCACCTGTTGAAAATTTATCACATGTTTCTGAGGACACTGTTGAGCTTTAAAGATGGATTATTCTTAAATCAAGTATTTTATTAAGATTAACTGTGAATGGATAATAAATGTTGTATTTAAAAACTCACATCCAGTATTTAGGAAGACCACTCCAGGGAGAGTTTTTATAATATAATAAAAAAAAATAAAACTGGGTAAGAATCTCAGAGGATGAGGGAGAAAAAAGATGAACATATGTTTTATTGTATAAATAAAGATAATTATTTTGGATGAAGGGGAAAAAGCAGTATTGCATATATGATAAGTAAAGAAGGGGGCTTAAATGGTGGATATATCTTGACCATTATCAAAGTATTCTCATTTTCATTACTGTGTTGACTACTGAATCTCATTATAATTAATGTGTTGAATCCCATTTAGTCATAATGCAAATATAAATTCAGGCTTTCTAAATTAAAGATTTTCTAAATATTTCCAAAACAACTATACACTATTAAAGAAGGATGCAAGTCATTTGTTTTTTAAAGATATATGACTGACTAAATTTTCTCAGTATGTTTATAAAACAGTAAATGCTCTATAGATGTTTAGGTGGGCTTTTAAAATCTGACAACATATATCACCTAATCTTTAGGTGAACTAATAAACATTTACATATGTTGGTTGCTAAACACAGAAACATGGACTGCATTGGGTCCATACCTAAAACTTCACAACCTAGATTGGAAGGTTGATGTTCATTACAAACTGAATGTATCCCTTCAAAATTCCTAAATTGAATCTCTGATACCCCGTAGAGCTATATTTGGAGACAGGGACTCTAAGGAAGTAATTAAGGTTAAATGAGGTCATAAGGGTGGAGCCCTGATAGGATCAACGTCCTTATGAGAAGAGACAAGAGAAAGCTCGTATCTCTTTTTTCATGCCAATGCCATCAGGAAAGGCCAACTTGAAGACACTGAGGGAAACTGGCTGTAATCAAGCCAAGAAGAGAGCTATCACCAGAAACAGACTTGGCCAAAAACTTGATCTTGGACTTCTAGCCTCCAGAACTGTAAGTAATTAAATTTATATTTTTTAAGCCCACCTGTTGATGGTATTTTTCTATGGCAGCACAAGCTGACTACACAATATCTAAAGAAGGGATTCAATTAAACTCAATCAAATACTTATTCTGGGCCTATTAGATGTCAGCTGTTGTTCTAGGTTTCATGACAGTTTGGAGGGGAGGGGTAACGGACAAAAATTACTGCTCCACAGGGACTACATTCTAATGAAGTAAGACAAAGGGAAAATCAGTCATATATGATGTCAGGAAAAACAAAAGGAAGGAAGGAATGCTGCGAGTTAAAATAGGGTAGCCAAGAGGGGCCACTTTATTTAGAAAGTTATATTTGAGCAAAAGGATAACATGGATGAGAGCAATAGCCTATGGACATGTGGAAGAGGAATATCAAGGGCGGGGAGAACAGCCAAAGCCCTGGGGGTAGAAGCTCAATTGACAGACTCAGAATTTGTCATGGAAGCCACGGTGGCTAAAATGATATATAAGATAATAAGGTGGACATCGAAGAAGTAAGGAACAGATAAGTGGAAATTTTCAGGACATTATAAATACACTGTTTTTGTGCCAAATGATATGGAAAGACATTGTAAATATTTTGAGAAAAGAACATACTCTGAGTATATTTTTCGAAGGATCATTCTGGCTTCTATATTAAGAACCTACTCTACAAGGAACAGATAATGGAGTTCTTTTAAAAGGCTTCAGACTTGGACAAGTGAGAAAGTGTTAGAGGGGTGTGAAAATATCTAATTCTATATATATTTTAAAGTTTAGCCAACTTGTAGTATGTGGGAGAATGAGAGAAGGCAAAGAAGACACATGGCTGCAGACTGATGCAAGCAGAGGAGAGAGTTGCCGTTAACTGAGATGTGTGGAAAACTAGACAAGAGAAGGTTGGGATGCGAGAACCGATGTTGAGGAAATGAAGTTTGAGATGTCTCTTAAATGTATGCAAATGGAATGTTAAACAGGCCACTGGATAGACAAATACCATGTTCCTAGTAGATGGAAATATGTGAGTCTTCAGCGTATAGGCTTCATGAGACTATCAAGTGAGTTAGTATAGAGAAGATCCTTGGGCCTTGGAACTCTCCATCTTTAAGAGAAAGAGGATATGAGAGAGAATCCACAGTTGGGACTAATAAGTAGCAGCCAGTGATTGAAGAGGAAAAACAGCAGGGGCAAGGAGTGGTCCTGGAGACAGACTAAAATGTTCTCCTGGTAAAGGATTAATTGATTAATTAATCCAATATGTGTGGATTACAACCCTTTGTCTCCAAAAGAGCTGCAATTTGGCGAGAGTTGAAAAATAACACTGGACTTAGAACCAGTCTATGGTGGTCACTGGTGTCCTTGACAAGGAGATTTTCAGTGTTTTGGAAGGTGAATAATCTCACTGGAGTAGTTAAGGAAAATCAGCAGGATTAGAAAACAGAATCACTTATGGTATAACATGGGAATATTAGAACATGTAAATATTCTAAGCTTTTTATTTTTTATTTTTATATTTTTTTCCTGGACATTGCAACTTTACTTTTCACACGCAGCTGAAATTCTGCAGATAACATGCCATAAAACTGAAGGGCCCTTTAAGTATAGTTATCTCTTACCAGTGAATTACCAATTCTTGTGTGGACTGGCAAATTGTATCACATGACACATTTGAAACACTTCACATTTATTTAAGTCATAAAGCACATTTCCAGATTTGTACCCAAGCTATAGCTTCAGCTTTATAGCTGGGCCACTTGACGGGTAGCCACTATGCCTATATAATGTTGCCAGGCAAATAATATTGTTGGACATGGACATTCACAAATGCTATCACCCTTAGGGTGGAATGTTATCCACAGACACAGGCATGCCTACCCTGCCCTATTCCAGAATGACCCAGTTGTCAATTACATAGAAATTTCAAATGCTGTGTTACCTCTGAGTATATTAGTATGTCTTATCTCTACTAAAGGAGTTTGGATTTAAATGAACACTTAATGTGATCCATCTTTTTCATCATACTCTTCATGGTTCTGCTCCAAAACCGGATTGAGGGGACAAAGGATCTAGCTCTTCACTATATAGGATTCTATTTTACTGGGAAGTTTCATTACCCCAGACTTGGCATAAGAAGGTGTAAGGAGGAATTTGGGGAGGGGGTGGAGCCACCACCATTTAGGGTATGAGTGAATATCTACTGAGTATTCTGCCTATTAATAAAAAGTATAATTCAGATGTGTTGTTGGATGTGCCTTGGTATGATTTTTTTACTGTTATTAAAAAAGTTATTAGTGTTAGCTTTTATTTTTGAAATAAGTTTTTTTAATTAAAGTATCATTGATATACAATCTTAGGAAGGTTTCACATAAGCATCATTGTGGTTTCAACATTCACCCATGTTACCAAGTCCCTCCCCACATCCATTGCAGTCACTGTTAGCCCACACCATCAGCATAGTTAGGTGTTATAGAGTCATTATTTGTCTTCCCTGTGCTATACTGCATTTCCCATGACCAACCTATATTATGCATGCTAATTATATTGCCTCTTAATCTCCTTCTCCCTCCCTCCCCACTCACCCTTCCCAACTACTCTCCTTGGTAATCACTAGTCCCTTCTTGGAGTCTGTCTGTTGCTGTTTTGTTCCTTCAGTTTTGCTTTGCTGTTATACTACACAAATTAGTGAAATCATTTGGTGCTTGTCTTTCTCCACCTAGCTTATTTCACTGAGCATAATGCCCTCTAGCTTCATCTACGCTATGCAAATGGTAGGATTTGTTTTCCTCTTATGGTTGAATAATATACAGTTGCATATATGTACAACACTTCCATTATCCATTCATCTACTGATGGACACTTAGATAACATCCCTATCTTAGCCATTGGAAATAGTGCTGCAAAAAACATAGAGGTGGAGGCAGAGTCAAGATGGCAGCATGAGTAGAGCAGCAGAAATCTCGTCCCAAAACCATATAAATTTTTGAAAATATAACAAATACAACCATTCCTAAAAGAGAGACCAGAAGACACAGGACAACAGTCAAACTACATCTACACAGGCGAGAACCCGGCAACTAGCAAAGGGTGTAAGATACAAGCCATGGCCTGGCGGGATCTGAGTGCCCCTCACCCCAGCTCCTGGAGGGAGGAGAGGAGTCACAGCAGGGAAGGAGAGGGAGCCCAGGACTGCTAAACACCCAGTCCTAGTCATCCGCACTGGAGCAGAGACACACATTGTTAGGAATGAAGAATACTAGGGAAACAGGACAAAAATACCTGTGAGCAGGTCACACCAGCCGTTGCCCCAGGGACAAAAGAAAAGCGAGTGCTTTTTGAAAGTCTTTAAAGGACAGAGGACTCACAGCTGGACTGAAATGCCCCAGAGAACACAGCCCAGCAGCTGGGAGTCTGGGGAAACTCCAGGAGCCCTAACCTCCTAGGTGGCATTGCATCTCTGAGAACCTTCATGGTGATAAACAGCCCCCCGCATGTTCCCCCTCTGGCATGGCCCCACCATAGCAGAGGAGCAGCATGAAGCTGGCCACGTGCACAGCAAGGGAGCTTCCTCCATAGTGGACGGGCAAGAAACAGACCCCGTCTATGCACAATTGCCAACACAAGTCAAGAGGGGTCACTGTTGTCCCAAGAAAGAAAGGCCAGGAACAAGTGGAAAGGATCTTGGTTCTCCCAGCTGACAGACGAGCCAACAGCATACCACTGAATCTATCGAAATGAAAAGGCAGAAGAATTTGATGCAGAGCAGACTAACCCAGACATCCTCCACATACCCCCCTAAGAAGGAATCTGGGAAGTTAGATTTAACCAATCTTCCTGAAAAAGAATTCAAAATAAAAGTCATAACCACGCTGATGGACTTGCAGAGAAATATGCAAGAGCTAAGGAGGGAGAATGCAGAAATAAAACAATCTCTGGAAGGACTTCAAAGCAGAATGAATGAGAAGCAAGAGGCCATTAATGGACTAGAAATCAGAGAACAGGAATGCAGAGAAGCTGACTCAGAGAGACATAAAAGGATCTCCAGGAATGAAAGAATATTAAGAGAACTGTGTGACCAATTTAAATGGAATAATATCTGCATTATAGGAGTACCAGAAGAAGAAGAAGAGAGAAAAAGGGATACAAAGTGTCTTTGAAGAAATAATTGCTGAAAACTTGTCCAAACTGGGGGAGGAAATGGCCTGTCAGACAACGGAATCACACAAAACTCCCATGACAAGGAACCAAAGGAGGGCAACCCCAAGACACATAATAAATAAAATGGCAAAGATCAAAGAAAAGTACAGAGTATTAAAGGCAGCCAGAGAGGAAAAAAAAAGGACACCTACAAAGGAAAACCCATCAGGCTATCATCAGACTTCTCAACAGAAACCTTACAGGCCAGAAGAGAATGGCATGACATATTTAATGCAACGAAACAAAACAGCCTTGAACCAAGGATGTTGTATTCAGCATGATTATCATTCAAATATGAAGGAGAGATTAAACAAATCCCAGACAAGGAATAGTTGAGGGAATTTGCCTCCCACAAACCACCTCTACAGGGTATCTTAGAGGGAGTGCTCTAGATGGGAGAAAGCTTTAAAAGAGCACAGAAAAAAACACCCAACATATGAAGAATGGAGGAGGATGAATAACAAGGGATAGAAATAAAGAATGATCAGACAGTATTTATAAAAGCTCAGTAAGCGAGTTAAGTGAGACAGTAAGATAGTAAAGAAGCTAACCTTGAACCTTTGGTAACCATGAATCTAAAGCCTGCAATGGCAATAAATATATATCTTTCAATAATCACCTAAATGTAAATGTACTGAATGCGCCAACCAAAAGACACAGAGTAATAGAATGGATAAAAAATCAAGACCCATTTATATGCTGCTTACAAGAGACTCACCTCAAACCCAAAGACATACACAGATTAAAAGTCAAGGGATGGAAAAAGATACATCAAGCAAACAACAGGGAGAAAAAAGCAGGTATTGCAGTATAAGGATCAGACAAAATACACTTCAAAACAAAGAAAGTAACAAGAGATAAAGAAGGACATTAAATAATGATAAAAGGATCAGTCCAACAAGAGGATATAACCATTATAAATATATATGCACAAAATACAGGAGCACCAGCATATGTGAAACAAGTACTAACAGCACTAAAGGAGGAAATAGAATGCAATGCATTCATATTGGGAAACTTCAACACACCACTCACCCCAAAGGACAGATCCACCAGACAGAAAATAAGTAAGGACACAGAGGCACTGAACAACACACTAGAACAGATGGACCTAATAGACATCTACAGAACTTTACATCCAAAAGCAACAGGATATAAATTCTTCTCAAGTGCACATGGAACATTCTCCAGAATAGACCACATACTAGGCTACATAAAGAGCCTCAGTAAATTCCAAAAGATTGAAATCCTACCACCCAACTTCTCAGAACACAAAGGTATAAAACTAGAAATAAACTGTACAAAGAAAGTAAAAAGGCTCACAAACACATGGAGGCTGAACAACATGCACAAAAATAGTCAATGGATCAATGAACAAATTAAAATACAGATCAAGTAATATATGGAAACAAATGACAACAACATCACAAAGCCCCAACTTCTGTGGGACGCAGCAAATGCAGTCTTAAGAGGAAAGTATATAGCAATCCAGGCATATTTAAAGAAGGAGGAACAATCCCAAATGAATAGTCTAACATCACAATTATCAAAATTGAAAAAAGAAGAACAAATGAGGCCTAAGGTCAGCAGAATGAGGGAAATAATAAAGATCAGAGAAGAAATAAGTAAAATTGAGAAGAATAAAACAATAGAACAATCAGTGAAACCAAGAGCTGGTTCTTCGAGAAAGTAAACAAAATAGATAAGCCTTTAGCCAGACTAATTCAGAGAAAAAGAGATCAACACACATCAACAGAATAAGAAATGAGACAGGAAAAATCACAGTGGACCCCACAGAAGTACAAAGAATTATTAGACAATACTATGAAAACCTATATGCTAACAAGCTGAAAAACATAGAAGAAATGGACAACTTCCTAGAAAAATACAACCTTCCAAGACTGACCCAGAAAGAAACAGAAAATCTAAACAGACCAATTACCAGCCACGAAATTGAAGCGGTAATCAAAAAACTACCAAGGAACAAAATCCTCAGAGCAATTGGATATATCTCGGAAATTTATCAGACATACAGAGAAGACATAATACCCATTCTCCTTAAACTTTTCCAAAAAATAGAAGAGGAGGGAATACTCACAAACTCATTCTATGAAGCCAATACCAAAACCAGGCAAAGACCCCACCAAAAAAAGAAAACTACAGAACAAAATCCCTGACGAACACCGATGCAAAAATACTCAACAAAATATAAGCAAACCGAATTCAAAAATACATCAAGAGGATCATACACCACGACCAAGTGGGATTCATCCCAGGGATGCAAGGATGGTACAACATTCGAAAATCCATCAATATCATCCACCACATCAACAAAAAGAAGGACAAAAACCACATGATCATTTCCATAGATGCTGAAAAAGCATTCGACAAAATTCAACATCCATTCATGATAAAAACTCTCAACAAACTGGGTATAGAGAGCAAGTACCTCAACATAATAAAGGCCATCTATGATAAACCCACAGCCAACATCATACTGAAGAGCAAAAACCTAAAGGCTTTTCCTCTGAGATTGGGAACAAGACAGGGATGCCCACTCTCCCCACTGTTATTCAACATAGTACTGGAGGTCCTAGCTATGGCAATTAGACAAAACAAAGATATACAAAGAATCCAGATTGGTAAAGAAGAAGTTAAACTGTCACTATTTGCAGATGACATGATAGTGTACATAAAAAACCCTAAAGACTCCACTCCAAAACTACTAGAACTAATATCTGAATAAAGCAAAGTTGTAGGATACAAAATTAATACACAGAAATCTGTGGCTTTTTTATACATGAACAATGAACTAATAGAAAGAGAAATCAGGAAAACAATTTCATTCACAATTGCATCAAAAAGAATAAAATATCTAGGAATAAACCTAACCAAGGAAGCAAAAGACCTATATCCTGAAAACTACAAGACACTCTTAAGAGAAATTAAAGAGGTCACTAACAAATGGAAACTCATCCCATGCTCCTGACTAAGAAGAATTAATATCGTCAAAATTGCCATCCTGCCCAAAGCAGTATACAGATTCGACGCAATCCCTATCAAATTATCAACAGCATTCTTCAATGAACTGGAACAAATAGTTCAAAAATTCATATGGAACCGCCAATGACCCCAAATAGCCAAAACAATTCTGAGAAGGAAGAATAAAGTGGAGGGGGGATCTAGCTTCCCAACTTCAAGCTCTACTACAAAGCCACAGTAATCAAGACAATTTGGTACTGGCACAAGAACAGAGCCACAGACCAGTGGAACAGATTAGAGACTCCAGACATTAACCCAAACATATATGGACAATTAATATAAGATAAAGGAGCCATGGACATACAATGGGGAAAGGACAGTCTCTTCAACAGATGGTGCTGGCAAAACTGGACAGCTACATGTAAGAGAATGAAACTGGATCACTGTCTAACCCCATACACAAAAGTAAATTCGAAGTGATTAAAGACCTGAATGTAAGTCATGAAACCATAAAATTCTTAGAAAAAAACAGACAAAAATCTCATGGACATAAACATGAATGACTTCTTCATGAACATATCTTCCTGGGCAAGGGAAACAAAGGCAAAAATGAACAAGTGGAACTATATCAAGCTAAAAAGCTTCTGTATGGCAAAGGACACCATCAATAGAACAAAAAGGTATCCTACAGTATGGGAGAATATATTCATAAATGACAGATCTGATAAAGGATTGACATCCAAATTATATAAAGAGCTCACACACCTCAACAAACAAAAAGCAAATAATCCAATTAAAAAATGGGCAGAGGAGCTGAATAGACAGTTCTCTAAAGAAATTCAGATAGCCAACAGACACATGAAAAGATGCTCCAAATCGCTTGTCATCAGAGAAATGCTAATTAAAGTCACAATGATTTATTACCTCACACCAGTAAGGATCGTTACCATCCAAAAGACAAACAACAAATGTTGGCAAGGTTTTGGATGTAAATTAGTTCAACCATTGTTGAAAGCAGTATGGGGTTTCCTCAAAATGCTCAAAATAGAAATACCATTTGACCCAGGAATTCCACTTCTAGTAATTTACCCTAAGAATGTAGCAGCTCAGTTTGAAAAAGACAGATGCACCCCTATGTTTATCGCTGCACTATTTATTATAGCCAAGAAATGGAGCCAACCTAAGTGTCCATCAGTAGATGAATGGATAAAGAAGATGCAGTACATATACACTGTGGAATATTATTTAGCCATAAGAATAAAACAAATTCTGCCATTTGCAACAACTTGGATGGTGCTAGAGGGTATTATGTTCAGTGAAATAAACCAGGCGGTGAATGACAAGTACCAAATGATTTCACTCATCTGTGGAGTATAAGAACAAAGGAAAACTGAAGGAACAAAACAGCAGCAGTATCACAGAATCCAAGAATGGACTAACAGTTACCAAACGGAAAGGGACTGGGGAGGATGGGTGGAAAGGGAGGGATAAGGGCAGTGAAAAGGAACGGGGGCATTACAATTAGCATGTATAGTTTTGGCGGGGAGTACGGGGAGTGCTCTGCAACACAGCGAAAACAGGTTGTGATTATACAGCATCTTGCTTTGCTGATGGACAGTGCCTGTAGTGGGGAGGGTGTGGGGGACTTGGTGAGGAGTGGAACCTGCTAAACCTTGTGTTCTTCATGTAATTGTAGATTAATGATACCAAAATTAGAAATAATAATAATAGTAAAATGATCTTTTTATCACTATAAGAAAAACATAGAGGTGAGTGTGTCTTTTAAATCTGGGATCTTGTTTTCTTTGGTAAATTCTAAGGAGTGTAAGTCCAGGGTCAAAAGGCATTTTTGTTTTTAGATTTTGAGGAACTTCCATATTGATTTCCACAATGGTTGAACTAATTTACATTAACAACAGTATAGGAGGCTTCCCCTTTCTCCACATCCTCAGTGGAATTTTTTGTTCCCTTGTCTTCTGGATATTGGCCATTCTAACTGGTGTGAGGTGATATCTCATTGCGGTTTTAATTTACATTTCACTGATGATGTGGAGCACCTGCTAGTCATTAAAATTTCTTCTTTAGAGAAGTCCTTGTTCATATCCTCCACCCATTTTAATCTGGTTATTTGCTTTTTGTTGTTGAGGCATTTGAGTTCTTTATATATTTTGGATGTTAACCCCTTGTTGGATAACTCATTTACAAATATATTCTCCCATACTGTAGGATACCTTTTTGTTCTACTGATGGTGTCCTTTGTTGTACAGAACCTTTTAAGTTTGAAGTAGTCCCATTTATTCATTATTTATTTAGTTTGCCTTATCTGAAAAGATGTGCTCAGGAAGAAGCTGCCCATGTTTACATTCAAGAGGCTTGTGCCTGTTTTCCTCTATGAGTTTTATGGTATCATCACTTACATTCAGGTCTTTGATCCATTTCAAGTTTACTTTTGTGTATGGAGTTACACATTAACCCAGTTTCATTCTATTACATGTAGCTTTACAGTTCTGCCAACACCAGTTGTTGAAGAAGCTGTCATTTCCCCATTGTATATCCAGGACTCCTTTATCATATATTAATTGACCATATATGCTTGGGTTTATATCTGGGCTCTCTACTCTGTTCCATTGAACTATGGATCTGTTCTTGTACTAGTACCAAGTTGTTTTGATTACTGCAGCTTTGTAGTAGAGCTTGAAGTTAGGGAGTATGATCCCCTCAGCTTTGTTGATTTGGCTATTCCGGGGTCTTTTGTGGCTCCATATGAATTTTATAACTATTTTTTGCAGCTCATTAAAGAATGCCGTTGGTGTTTTGATAGGGATTGCATTGAGTGGGTAGATTGCTTTAGGCAGGATGGCCATTTTGACAATATTAATTCTTCCTATCCAGCAGCATGGAATATATTTCCATTTAATAGTATCTTCTTTAACTTCTCTAGAGAGTGTCTTGTATTTTCCATGGTATAGGTCTTTCGTCCTTTGGTCAGGTTTATTCCTAGGTATTTTATTCTTTTTGATGCAATTGTAAGTGGAGTTCTTTCCATGATTTCTATTTCTGCTAGTTCATTGTTAGTATATAAGAATGCAACAGGTTTCTCTGTATTAATTTTGTATCCTGCAACTTTGTCAAATTCACTATTAGTTCTAGTAGTATTTTGATGAATTCTTTAGGTTTTTTAATGTACAATAATTTGTCATATGCAAACAGTGACAGTTTAATGTATTCCTTACCCATCTGTATGCCTTTTATTTCTTTGTGTTGTCTGATTGCCATGGATAAGTTCTCCAGAACAATGTCGAACAAAAGTGGGGCGAGTGGGCATCCTTGTCTTGTTTCCAGTCTTGGAAGAAAAGCTGTCAGATATTCTCTATTTAGTGTGATGTTGGCTGTGGGTTTGTCATTTATTATGTTGAGTTACTTGTCCTCTATACCCATTTTGTTCAGAATTGTTTTCATGAATGGATGTTGAATATTGTCATATGGTTATTCAGCATCTACTGAGATGATCATATGGTTTTTCTCCTTCTTTTAATTTATGTGGTATATAATGTAGATTGACTTTCAAATATTGTACCATCCATGCATCTCTGGAATAATTCCCACTTCATCATGATTGATTATCTTTTTGATGTATTTTTGAAATTGATTTCCTAATATTTTCTGGAGGATTCTTGCATCTATGTTCAACAGGAATATCGGTCTGTAATTTTCCATTTTGTGGCGTCTTTTTCTGGCTTTGATGTTCAATTGATGCTGGCCTTGTAGAATAAGTTTTGACATATTCACTCCTCTTCTAATTTTAGGAAAACTTTAAGCAGGAAGGGTTTTAGGTTTTGACTAAATATTTGATAAAATTCAGCAGTGAAGCCATCTGGACCAGGAATTTTGTTCTTAGGTAGTTTTTTGATTACCAGTACAATTTCATAGCTAGTAATTGGTCTTTTCAAATTTTGTTTCTTTCTGTGTCGGTCTTGAAAGGTTGTATTTTTCCAGAAAGTTGTCCATTTCTTCTAGGTTATGCAATTTGTTAGCAAATAATTTTTCATAGTATTCTCTAATAATTCCTTGTATTGCCATGGTGTCTGTAGTGATTTTTCCTTTTCATTTCTGAGTCTGTTTATCTCTGCACACTTTCTTTTTCTGTTGATACATGTGGTAAGAGTTTATCTATTTTGTTTATTTTCTAAAAGAAGCAGTTCCTTGTTTCATTAATTCTTTCTATTGGTTTATTCTTCTAAATTTTATTTTATTTTTGCTCTTATCTATATTATGTCTCTCCTACTGACTTTGGGCTTCCTCTGTTCTTCTTTTTCTAGTTTCATTAATTGTGAGTTTTGACTGTTCACTTGGGGTTGGTCGTCTTTTCTAAGGTAAGCCTGTGTTGCAATATACTCTCCTCTTAGAACTGCCCTCACTGCATCCCACAGGTTTTGGGCTGTTAAGTTGTTGTTTTCATTTTTGTCTATATATTGCTTAATCTCTGTTTTCATTTGGTCATTGGTCCATTGATTATTTAGGAGGATGTTTTTAAGCCTAAATGTGTTGGTGGATTTTTTTTGTTTTCTTTGCATAATTTTTTTCTATTCTAGGACATGTTAAAAAAAAGGGAAATGTCAGAGAGGAAGCATTTGATTCCACTGAGAAATAGAAGACTCATGAAAAATAACCTACAAATAAAGATATTAAAAAAGAACTTAAAATGAATTAAAATCAGATCATTTTAACTATATTAACTATTTATTGAATTATTCTAGTTGTTTTATGTGTTTACAATTTACTATTAACATTGGTACAAGCATGAGCCTGAAATAATTAAAGATCTTTAAGTATACTACACTCTAAGAGTTTCACATTCACATACAGAATACCTCATATAGCAAATATACCAATTGAACTTTATTTTGAAGAATGATACTTTTTCAAGGAGGTCTGTTTGGTAAAATGACATTCTGCTAACTAAACTGAAGCTCCTTTGGTAAATGTTCCTATCTTCTGAGTACATGACCATTTTAGGAATTCTTCTTAAGTTTATTCCTTTACTGTTAACTGACATTGACTTGCAAGCTATGCCATATATTCATGATTCTAAATGAACTTTCTCTTTAAATGGAGAAAATTAAATTTAAAAACTTAGTTTACCTCATTTTTAAAAATTTCCCTATTTAAATTTCCTACTTTAAAAATTTATATATTTCTGGGCAAGAGATTCAAGATGGTGGTGTGAGAGGTGAGACAGAAAACTCCTCTTAAAACCACATATAATATGAAAATATAGTTAATACAACTAATTCTAAAGGAGCAAGAGGAAAGAAGGCTGCACCAGACTGCATACACCTGGAGAACAGAGCAGACCTCATGAGACAGGGTAATGTACCAAAGCCTTGATCCATCAGGACCGAAGCCATTCCCCCACCCCAGCTCACTGGTGGGAAGAGAAATGGAGTGAGGAGGGGGTGTAAGCCTAGTAATACTGAACACCCAGCCCTGGAGATCTACTTTGGGAGCGCAAACATACATTGCATGATGCTCTGGATATTAATGGGGTCATAAAGCTAAGACAGGTGGAATACTTGGAGAGACTGAGATTCCAGATGTTTGTGGAGGACAGGGATTCACATCCGGCCACTCTGGGACAAAGGAAAGGCGGGTGGTTGGAGAGGCTTCCTAGCACAGAGAGGGCTGCTGAAGGGGTGGGGTTTGCACAGAACTTTCTGTGTGGGAGAAGGGATAGGTGGACAAGGTTGTCTGGAGTGCTCTGCCCAGCACATTGGGAACTTTCAGGGGCTTCATCTGCTCCACTCCCCTGGCTGGCAACTCAGCACTAAGGCCCCCCACTGTGGTATGCAGCCTGGTGCACCTTCCTAGTGGCCTGCTGGCACCTGCTTGCAAACCTGCAGTCTCTATCATGGCATCAGGTCAGCCACAGGGAGGCCCTGCCTTTGGAAGGTAGAGACACAAAGTGCAGAAGCTCACACCTGTGTGCTTGGCCCACTGGATCTGACAGTGGAGACAGGCATTGCAGCCAGGAAGCAGAAAAGACCTATTTTCTACCCCAAGCACCACTACTGCACACCTGCAACCCCCGACATCACTCCAGGGACTGAGAAGCGTCAGAGACTAGAGCTTCTGGGCACTAAAGGGTGCCACATACAAATATGAAACCTAAAAGGAAACTGGTTCAAACAAAAATCTCACAAACACCAGAAAAAGGGCCAAGTGAAAGTGAACTCACCAATCTTCCTGAAAGAAGTTCAAAATAAAAATCATACATATGCTCACAGAGGTGCAGAAAAATATTCAAGAACTCGGATGAATTTAGAATGGAGATTCAATCATTAAGAAATTCCATATCTGAATGCAACATACAATGGAGGGAATTAAAAGTAGATTAGATGTAATAGAAGAGACAATAAATAGAATAGAAATTAGAAAATAGGAATACAAAGAAGCTGAGGCATAGAGAGAATAAAGGATCTCTAAAAATGAAAGAGTATCGAGAAAAATATGTGACCAATCCAAATGAACAATATTCTCATTATAGGGGTACCAGAAGAAGAAGAGATAGAAAAAGGGATAGAAAGTGACATTGAGGAGGTGACTGCAGAAAAATTCCCCAATCTGAGGAGATAGTCTCTCAAGCCAGGGTGGTGCACAGATATCCCAACACAAGAGAACCAAGGAAGAGAACATCAAGACAGATAACAATTAAAATGGCAAAGATCAAGGATCTTTTAAAAGATCAGACTTTTAAAAGCACTTTTAAAAGACAGACTTTTAAAAGCAGATAGAGAGAAAAAAGATCACATACAATGGAAAACCCATCAGGCTATTGTCAGATTTCTCAACAGAAACCTTAGAGACTAGAAGGGAGTGGCATGATATATTCAGTGCAATGAAAAAGATGGGCCTCAAACCAAGAATACTATACCTGGTAAGCTTATCATTTAAATTTGAAGGAGGGATTAAACAATTTTCCAATAAGCATTTACCTCCCACAGACCATGTCTACAGTGTATTTTGGAGTGACTGCGATAGATGGAAGTGATCCTAAGGCTAAATAGCCATCACCAGGGGAAGTAAAAACACAGCAAACAAAGTAGAACAATTAATTACTAAGCAGATGCAAAACCAAAACAACTACCCCCAAAGTCACTCAAGGGATAGACAAAGAGTACAGAATATGATACATAATATCTAAAGAATGGAGGAGGAAAAAAAATAAGGAAAAAAAAAAAAGAATCTTTAGGTTGCGTTTACAATAGTATACTAAGTGAGTTAAGTTAGAATGTTAGATAGCAAGGGAATTACCCTTGCACCTTTGATAACCACAAATCTAAAGCTTGCAATGGCAATAAGTACATACTTATTGATAATCACCCTAAATGTAATGGTCTGAATGCACCAATCAAAAGACATAGATTCACTGAATGAATAAAAAAACAAGAACCATCTATACGCTGCCTACAAGAGACTCACTTCAAACCCAGAGACATGCACAGACTGAAAGTAAGGGGATGGAAAAAGATTTTTCATGAAACTAGTAGGGAGAAAAATTCAGGAGTTGCAGTACTTGTATCAGAGAAAATAGACATCAAAACAAAGATAGTAACAAGAGACAAAGAAGGATATTTCATTCCAATGATAAAGGGGTCAGTTCAACAAGAGATTATGACCATTATAAATATCTATTCATCTAACACAGGATCACCTACATATGTGAAACAAATACTAACAGAATTAAAGGGGTAAATAAAATGCAATGCATTCATTTTAGGAGACTTCAATGTACCACTCACTCCAAAGGACAGATCAACCAGACAGAAAATAAGTAAGGACACAGAGGAACTGAACAACACTTTAGAACAGACAGACCTAACAAACATCTACACAACACTCCACCAAAAGGAACAGAATACACTTTCTTTTCAAGTGCACATGGAATATTTTCAAGAATAGATCATATATTAGGCCACAAAAACTGCTTTAGTAAATTAAAAAAGAGTGAAATTGCACCAATCAGTTTCTCAGACCACAAAGGTATGAAACTAGAAATAAATTATACAAAGAAAACAAAAAAACCCACAAACATATGGAGGCTTAATAACATGCTCCTAAATAGTCAATAGATCAATGACCAAATAAGAACAGAGATCAAGCAATATATGGAGACAAATGGCAGGAATAATTCAACACCACAAATATGTGGGATGCTGCAAAGGCCATGCTAAGAGGGAAGTATATTGCAATACAGGCCTACTTCAGGAAAGAAGAACAATTCCATATGAACAGTCTAAACACATAGCTAATGAAACTAGAAAAGGAAGAACAAATGAGGCCCAAAGTCAGCAGAAGGAAGGCCAGAATAAAAATTAGAGCAGAAATTTTAAAAATTGAGAATAAAACAATAGAAAGAATCAATGAAAGTAGGAGCTGATTTTTCAGAAAATAAACAAAATAGATAAACTCATAGCCAGACTTATCAAGAAAAAGAGAGAGTCAGCACACATAAACAGAATTAGAAGTGAGAAAGGAAAAATCACTATGGACACCACAGAAATACAAAGAATTATGAGATAATACTATGAAAAGTTATTCGCTAACAAACTGAATTACCTACAAGAAATGGACAACTTTCTACAAAAAGTACAACCTTTGAAGGCTGACCCAGGAAGAAACAGAAAATATGAATAGACCAATAACAAGCAAGGAAATTGAATGGGTAGTCAAAATACTACCTAAGAACAAAACTCCTGTCGTCCCAGACAGTTTCACTGCTGAATTTTATCAAACATTTAGTGAAGACCTAAGACCCATCCTCCTTAAAGTTTTCCAAATAGTAGAAAAGGAGGGAATACTCCCAAACTCATTATACAAGGCCAGCATCACTCTAATACCAAAACTAGGCAAAGACACGACAAAAAACATCATGATCAAGTAGGATTTATTCCAGGGATGCACGGATGGTACAATATTTGAAAATCCATCATTATCATCCACCACATCAACTAAAGGAAGGACAAAAACCACATGATCATTTCCATAGATGCTGCAAAAGAATTCAGCAAGATTAAACATCTACTCATGATAAAAATTCTCAGCAAAATGGGTATAGAGGGCAAGTATCTCAACATAATAAAGGCCATGTATGAGAAACCCACCAACAACATTATACATAACAGAGAGTAGCTGAAAGCTCCTCCTTTAAGATCAGGAACAAGACAAGGATGCCCACTCTCCCCACTTTTATTCAACATAGTTCTGGAGGTCCTAGCCATGGCATCAGATAACACAAAGAAATAAAGGCATCCAGGGAAAAGTTGAATGGTCCCTGTTTGCAGATGACATGATATTGTATTTAAAAACCCTAAAGAATCCACTCCAAAACTACTAGATCTATTATCTGAATTCAGCCAAGTTGCAGGATACAAAACTAATACACAGAAATCTGTTGCAATCCTATACAGTAACTATGAACTAGCAGAAAGAAATAAGGAAAGCAATTCCATTCACAATTGCATCAAAAAGAATAAAATTCCTAGGAATAAACCTAATCAAAGAATTGAAAGACCTATACTCTGAAAACTACAAGACACTCATGAGAGAAATTAAATAATGGAATAAATGGAAACACATCCCGTGCTAATGGATAGGAAGAATTAATATTGTCAAAATGACCATCCTGCCTAAAGCAATCTGTAGAGTCAGTGAAATACCTATCAAAATACCAACAGCATTCTTCAATTAACTAGAGCAAATCATTCTAAAATTCATATGGAACCACAAAACACCCTGAATAGCCAACGCAATCCTGAGAAGGAAGAATAAACTGGGGTGGGAGGGATTACATTCCCCAACTTCAAGCTCTACTACAAAGCCACCAAGTCAATTTGATGCTGGCACAAGAACAGACCCATAGACCAGCGGAACAGACTAGAGAGTCCACATATAAACCCAAGCATATATGTTCAATTAATATACAATAAAGGAGCCATGGATATACAATGGGCAAATGACAGCTTCTTCAACTGGTATTGGCAAAACTGGACAGCTATATGCAAGAGAATGAAACTGGATTATTGTCTAACCTCATACATAAAAGTAACTCAAAATGGATCAAAGACCTGAATGTATCTCATGAAACTATAAAACTCTTAGAAGAAAACATAGGCAAAAATCTCTTGAATATAAACATGAGCAACTTATTCCTAAATACATCTCCTTTTGCAAGGGAAACAAAATAAAAAATGAACAAATGGGACTACATCAAGCTAAAAAGCTTCTATACAACAAAGGACATCATTAGCAGAACAAAAAGGTATCCTACAGTACCAGAGAATGTATTTGTATATGACATATCCAACAACGGGTTAACATCCAAAATATGTAAAGCACTCACATGCTCAACATGCAAAAAGCAAATAACCCTATTAAAAAATGAGCAGGGGATATGGACAGTCACTTCTCCAAAGAAGAAATTCAGATGGCCAACAGGTACATGAAAAGATGCTTCACATGGCTAATTTTCAGGGAAATGCAAATTAAAACCACAATGATATATCACCTCACACCAGTTAGGTCGGCAAACATCGAAATGACAAGCAACAACAAATGCTAGCGAGGATGCGGAGAAAGAGGAACCCTCCTACACTGCTGGTAGGAATGTAAACTCGTTCAACCATTGTGGAAAGCAGTATGGAGGTTCCTCAAAACTAAAAAGAGAAATACCATTTGACCCAGGGATTCCACTCCTAGGAATTTACCCTAAGAATGTAGGATCCCAGTTTCAAAAAGACAGATGCACCCCTATGTTTATTGCACCACTATTTACAATAGCCAAGAAATGCAAGCAACCTAAGTGTCCATCAGTAGGTGAATGGACAAAGAAGATGTGGTACATATACAGAATGGAATATTATTCATCCATAAGAAGAAAACAAATCCTACCATTTACAACAACATGGATGGTGCTAGAGTGGTATTATGCTCAGTAAAATAAACATGGCAGAGAAAGACAAGTACCAAATGATTTCACTCATCTGTGGAATATAAGAACAAAGCAAAAACTGAAGGAATAAAATAGCAGCAGACTTACAGAACCCAAGAGTGGACTAACAGTTACCAAAGGGAAAGGAACTGGGGAGGGTGGGTGGGAAGGGAGGAAGAAGGGGAATAAGGGGCATTACATTTAGCACACATAACATAAGGGGGGGCATTGGGAAGGCAGTATAGCACAGAGAAGACAAGTAGTGACTCTATAGCATATTACTACACTGATGGACAGTGACTGTAATGGGGTATGCGGTGGGGACTTGACAATGGGGGGGAATCTAGTAACCACAATGTTGTCCATGTGATTTTATATCAGTGACAGCAAAAATAATTCCTATCTTTCGTTATAGGATATTGCATAATCATCAGATCTAGTGCTTAAGGAATCCTCCTTTAAAATGAACAATTTAAGTATCAGTTACAACTGAATTCTTAAAGATGTTTTAAAGCAAGTTTTTATTTATTTCTATTAGAATAATTTTAAGTGATAGGATTGGACTTGTAAAGAATGATTGTCCATGTGATGGAGCATAGTGAAGTGATACATAAATTCACAGGTTCACCTGGTTTAGTCTAATCTAGCTGTACTGCTGAGTCACACAGTATTCCACTTCATACACCTGCTCCTCTCACAGGGAATTGTGAGAAGTGATAATGACTTACAATGTCCAGCATATGTACCTCCTGTAACTGGTTTTTGGTTATTTATGAGCATTCTTTTCTTAATCTCATCTTTTACTGGTTTCATTTTTCACTGTCAGCTATTATATATCATGGCTTCCAAATCTGGATTTATTTCAAACCATCTCCTGTTTACTTAAATCACACCTTGATTAAATTTTCAGTGAGGGGTAATGGGTGTGACTTTTTCAAAGTCCTGAAAATTCTGTAAGCATATTTTTTGTTAACATAACATATGAGAGGAGAACTATAGAAAAGCTAATGCTATCTAGTCTTTAACATATTTTTAGTGAAAAATCTGTAACTAATTAATCATTTATCCTAATAAGCAACCAACATAGTAACTAGGTCTTTTAATTTGTACACTGTCAGCTTTTAAAAATGATCATTTCATGAATGAACAGCATGATTTCTATTTCTATTTCTCATTCTAAGTTATATGTATGAATTCTTAACATGTATGTCCAAATGCCCATTTAATAGCTTCCCCTGTAATACTACTTCTTGGTCTTATCATCTTGGGTAATGCCACCATACTCATGTAGTCTCTCTAGATATCAACTTAGTAGTCATTTTTGACATTCACCTACCTTTTTTACAGGTCAAGGATATATTTTAAATATAACCATTCTGTCACTACTATGGTCAAAGACTGCATTTATCTTTCGTAGTTTTCTACTGTAATAATAGCCTCTTAACCAACCTCTTTAATTACCCTGTTCTAATTCCTTTTTTTCTATGAGGATTTAAACTTTCTTAAGTAATCTTTTAAAATAGCATCAAATTATGTACCTCGTTTGCATAAAAGTCTTAACAGCTTCATTGCATTTTAAATTCATGTTTTAACAGTTACCTTAATGTATGAATATTACTATACTACTTTAGTGTTAAAGAAATGTCCTATTATTTGAAAAAATAAAGAGAAATAAATCATTGACATAACCTAAAAGCACTGTTTTTCTTCTCTTAGTACACTCAGGACTTTGTAAAGCAAATGCTAGGAGGAGAGGTGTTGGGAAGGTAAAGTTTGCTTTAGGTCCTTAAATTTAAACATTAACAGCAACAAATATGACCACAGGCCTAACCATGTTTTTGGAAATTGTAGGAGTGGGGAAATACCAATATAAAAAGTAACTCATCATTTCTGAGTATATTTCAGTGATTAAAGTTTACACACATACAAATTTTAACATCATTAAGAAAGTACATGTGCAAACAGTATATAGGATTCTGTGGACTACTATTTCTTCATTACCTATTATTCTCTTCTTTTACTTTCTATGCTTTAAAAACATTGACCATTCATTTCTCAGAATACACCAAAGGTTTTAATACAGGTGGGACTTAGGCCCTTCCATTTCTCCCAATGAATGAGAGCATTCTTAGCAAATGTCAGTATTTTCAATCTTGTGTTTGAAAGTGTATATCTAAATGACATCCTTCTTAAAGTAATTATATTAACACTGTTAATTTAAGTATAAAGCACTCTATAACTATTTTAATTAAATATATAAAATATATCAAATATAAAGAAATATTTCCTATATTTATATTTTGTTATTGGGAAAAGCTAAATAAGTTAAGTTTTCATCCAAAAGTAACAGGAAATTTTGTAAGAGTGGTTTCTTCAAATGTTAATGAAATATATTAATCTATAAATTAGTGTATGCTTACATAAAAGAAAACAGAACATTTTAAGATAATACAGTTTGTTACTATAAAATAGGCACTAATCTAAAATCTGAGTTATCTATTTTTAAGATTCTTAGTCTTAAAAAAAATTAAATTTAGTAATTAGGTATTTAGTATCTACCTTTTTTGACATAAAGGTTTGTTTAAAACCTCTATGTAGTATTAAAAAAGAGTTATTCTACTATGGCACCATCAATAAATGAACTACATCCTTAACATATATTCATTACCTTTGAACAAAGAACTGAAGGAAGAAAGGGAGTGAGTCATGTGAAAAGCTATGGAAGGGATGTCTGGGGAAAAAAGGTTGTTTCGTTTTGGACTTGCAAAATTTGTGATGCTTTTTATGTTCAAACTTTTTATGACTGTATACCAAGCAGAGGAAAAGTTGGTTTGTATTTATTATATCATTTAATTTTCATAACAAAACAAACCTCAGATTACTATTCTTTTCAATTTTTAAGGACAAAGCTGAGGCATATATAGAATAAGCAATTTTTCAGGGTCATACACCTTGTATATAGGAAAAGCAGAATGAGGACTTAGGTCTGTGGTCCTCAAAGCCTGTATGTTCTCTTGTGCAATACATTATCTTAACTACATTATGTTCAAATAATCAGATCCAACAGACAATGATGTAATTTTGGCAAGTGCAAAAACTGATGAAACTCTTATTCTCATCAGGATTTCCTAGAAAGCTCATCAAATCCAAAGAGTAAAACCTGCACTCCACTCCTAAAATTAAAATGCTTAACAATTGAAACTTTTAAACTATAGGATTGGGGATAGAGTACTTTTTTCACTTTTTTTTTTTACAAATTTACAAATGAGCTAACTCCTTCCAAAATATTTACTTCAATTAATTGTTGTCATAAAATAGCAGCTCATACAAAGTTATATATGGTTTAATATTCTTATGCAATAGCCCAGTGTTAAATAAATGTAACTATGCAGTCTATATGATTTTATAAGTGCCAGAATAAATTTGTGCAAACGCACCATGTGTTTACATACCCAGAGCAAAGCTCTCTGATAGAAGTAATGCAGCAAAAGGATGACAGGGATAATTGCAGAATGATTTCTCAGCTAACATACAGTAATTTAAAAAAATAATAATGATACAAAACTTCATTAAACAGAAAGGATTTGACAATTTCAACTAATTTCATTCCTGAAGTGAAATCATAGGCTTTGGCTATTCAAATGAAATTAAACAGACCAATACTGAACAACTGTCTCATTTATTCCTATTTGTCTACAGTGCAGATTTCTGTGGAAAGGACCAAACTTGCCTGGTGTTAATAAAATTTCTGGTACACTGTTTGTATCTGGTTTGTGCTTCTCCTTTAATTAAATTGGTTAGTATTGGTGCTGCCAAAATTTGCTCCATTTTGTACACAAATTATAGTTATAGGAATTCTAATACCTTGTGTGGGGAAGTTGGGGTTCCTATGGCCAGAATTCTCAATGAACTTAAACCACCTGATGATGTAATTGGCCTGTAGCTGGGCTGCTGCTTCCACACCTTTAGGCGATAAGCTATTATTGCGCTATGCAGAAGGCTCGGCCTAGTGCTCTGGGTGGAGGCAGAGATGCTAGTGCTCGACCTACTGCTGGAGAACAAGCCGGGTAATTAACCCTTTCACCCCAAAGAAGGTTTTGCTGTCAATTACTTTGGTCACAATGACTCCATAGCATACTTGCCCAAGGCTGAAACCCATTGGCAAGACACTTGGCAAAAGTTGGCAGGGTTCACTGCTGACCAAGGAAAAAGACAAGCTGCCCTTATGGGAGGGATGCTTCAGCGGACTGCCCCTATGAATGGGGAGACAGTGGATTGTCCCCAGTGGGTATGTGGTCTAAGGTGGCTTGCCTCCTAGAGGACTTGGCCCCATCCCAGGACTGGAGGCAAGTGGAGGTGACACCTGAGGCAGTAGGTGTGGCTCTTGATAGAGTGAGCGGATCTTTTGAGAAGCAGAGTGCCGGTGAGGCAGTGGGGACTGTGGGTTGGTTGCTTCTCACAGTCTTAAAAAGGTCTACAGAGGACACCCAAAAAATGGCAGTGCGAGAATGTGGGCTGCAAACTTCAGTAGATTCCCTGAGGAGGGAAATGGCATTGATGCAAGAGGCAGCACAGGAACACGAGCTGTAGACATCTGTGGATGCCCTGAGGAGGGAAATGGTATTGATGCAGGAGGAGGTGGCACGAGAACCCGACCTGCAGACTTCTGTGGATGCCCTGAGGAAGGAGATGGCCTTGATGCGGGAGGAGGCAGCACAAGAGATTTGGCAGCAAGGTGCCACTGGAGATGAGATGGCAGTGCTGCCAGGTGTTCTGAAGGAGGAAGATGCCATCAAGGAAAAAGATGAACCTTGAGGGAAGCACAGGCAGAGGTGCCATGAGAAAATCACCTGTGAAGCATTGAGCTGAAGGTAAGAGAGCTTCTGAAGACAGAGATAGCATTGCTGTGAGGCACAGTAGAAAAGGTAAAGTTTGTAGCAGAGGAGGCACTCGGGGGAGGGGAGAGAATGGTGCCAACAGCCACAGAAATGGAGGAGCAGGAGAAGGATGAAGGGGTGATGCCTGAGGCACTGGTGCCTCCTGTATTGAAAGCACGCTCAGTGGTTTTAAAGACAATAAAGACCCAGTAGCTGAAAGTTCCCCAAGGAGAGGAGCAGTCCCCTCCCCAGGTCATGAAGCACTCTGTGGTCCACCCCTATACTCAGGCTGAGCTGGTGGATTTGGGCTCCCGGTTTAGGCAGAGGCCCTCAGAGTCAATATTAGCTTGGCTCCTGCATTTGTGGGACTTAGGGGTGGATGGAATTGTTCTGTCAGGATCAGAGATGGGAAAGCTGTCTTTCCTGACAGTGAAGCCTGCCTTGAGGCAGCGATTACAAAATGCACAACAGACCCCAGGGAGTCACTCCCTCCTAGATTGGATTATGGCTGTATTTCCTGCTGTGTGGGCCAATCTGGGGGATCTGCCATACTCTCCTGTTAGATGGCAGACATATGTTGAGCTCCAACAGGTGTTATGAGAGCTGGCATAAGAAATGCCATCTAGGAGGATCATGGGAAGATGGTGGCATGAGTAGTACAGAGGAAATCTCCTCCCCAAAACATATATATTTATGAAAATACAATAAATATAACTATTCCTAAAAGAGACACCAGTGGATGCAGTGCAACAGCCAGGATACATCTACATCTGTGAGAACTCAATATCACACAAAGGGGGTAAGATAGAAGCTGTGGCCAGGGCAGGACCCAAACGCTCCCCCACCCCAGAACCCGGCAGGAAGAAAGGAGCCCAGGACTGCTAAACAAACAGCTCTAGAAATCCGTACCTGGAGCGCAGACACAAGGTGCACTGGGTGCTGGATATTAGAGAAACGGTAAAGCAAGACCTGTGGGCAGGTCCCCGCAACCAGCGCCCCTGAGACAAAAGAAAAGTGAGTGCTTTCTGCAAGTCTTAAAGAGACAGGGAACCCATTGCTGGATGAAGTCATCCTGGCACACTTAACCAGCAGCTGGGGATCCTGGGGAACCTCCCCTAAACCCTGAGGAGGCAGCACAGCTTTGAAGCCCCTCATAGCAATAAGCAGCCTCCCAGTCATTCCTCCAACTGGCACGGACCCCAACACACCAGCCCAGTAATGGGAGAGTGGCAGCGAGTGCTAGGGGGTGGCGGCGCCGGAAGGGACAGGGAGCAGATTGCATGTGCCAACAGTGCCTGAGGGGACCAGGAGAGGCTTGTGCAAGAATGCAGCAGTGGTGACCGAACAGCCCAGGTGTGGCTCACATGCACTGGTGGCAGTGGAGCCAGAAGAGCCCGATAGATGCCCATGCAGGAGAGCCCCGCACATAACTGCAGCGGAGCCAGAGGGAGAAGGCATGCTCCCAGCAGCCAACTGGAATCCCAGCCCAATGCACAGCTGCCTGGGTCAGACCCAAAAGCCACTGCTGGCACACAGCTGCCCTGCAGAGGCACTGCTACTGTGGAGGAGTGCACCTGGCATGCCTGCCACTCCCCACAGGGCTCCGTGCTGCTCGGATGGAGACCCCGCCCACACCAGCTTAGGGGACTAACCTGGTGGCTGCTCCAGGAGTGCAGGTAACAGACACAGTCAGCACAGAAGGGCAAGGAATCCAGCAAGCACAAAAGGACTTTCTTCTCCCAGCTGACAAACCCTCAACCTGCCTACAGCCACCAATATCACCATGAAAAGGCAAAAAAATTTAGTCCAGTCCAAGATAGTTCAGACAACACCTGAGAGAGATTCTCCAGAGACAGACCTAACCAGTCTCCCTGAAAAATTCAAAATAAAATTTTTAATTCAAATATTTTAATTCAAATATTTAATTCAAAAATTTTTAATTCAAATATGATTTTTAATTCAAAATAAATATTATAAACATGCTGACAGAACTGCAGGGAAATATGAAAGAGCTAAGGGATGAAGTCCAGAGGGAGATTAGAGACGTCTGGAGGGAGATTACAGACGTGAAACAAACTCTGGAAGAATTTATAAGCAGAATGGATAAGATGTAAGAGGCCATTGATGGAAAAGAAACCAGAGAACAGGCACGCATAGAAGCTGGTGCAGAGAGAGATAAAAGGATCTCAAGGAATGAAACAATATTACGAGAACTGTGTGGCCAATCCAAAAGGAACAATATCTGCATTATAGGGGTACCAGAGGAAGAAGAGAGAGAAAAAGGGATAGAAAGTGCCTTTGAAGAAATAATTGCTGAGAACTTCCCCAAACTGGGGGAGGAAATAGTTGCTCAGACTATGGAGGCACACAGAACTCCTGAGAGAAGGGACACAAAGAGGACAACACAAAGACACATAATAATTAAAATGGCAAAGATCAAGGAAAAGGACAGAGTACTAAACACAGCCAGAGAGAGAAAAAAGGTCACCTACAAAGGAAAATCTATCAGGCTATCATCAGACTACTCAACAGAAACCTTACAGGCCAGAAGAGAATACCATGATATATTTAATGCAATGAAACAGAAGGGCCTTGAACCAAGGATACTGTATCCAGCACAAATATCATTTAAATATGAAGGAGGGATTAAACAATTCCCAGACAAGCAAAAGTTAAGGGAATTTGCCACCCACAAACCACCTCTACAGGGTATCTTAGAGAGACTGCTCTAGATGGGAGCACTCCTAAAAAGAGCACAGAACAAAACACCCAACATATGAAGAATGGAGGAGGAGGAAAAAGAATGGAGAGAAATAATCATCAGAATTTGTTTATACTAGTTCAGTAAGTGAGCTAAGTTAGACAGTAAGGTAGTAAACAAGCTAACCTTGAACCTTTGGTAAACACGAATCTAAAGCCTGCAATGGCAATAAGTACATATCTTTCAATAATCACCCTAAACGTAAATGGACTGAACTCACCAATCAAAAGACACAGAGTAATAGAATGGATAAAAAATCAAGAACCATCCATATGCTGCTTACAAGAGACTCACCTCAAACCAAAGACATGCACAGATTAAAAGTCAAGGGATGGAAAAAGATATTTCATGAAAACAACAGAGAGAAAAAAGCATGTGTTGCAATGCTAGTATCAGACAAATTTGACTTCAAAATAAAGTAATAAAAGATGAAGTATATTACATAATGATAAAGTGCTCAGTCCAACAAGAGGATATAGCCGTTATAAACATACATGCACCAAATACAGGAGCACCAATATATGTGAAACAAATACTAACAGAATTAAAGGAGGAAATAAAATGCAGTGCATTCATCTTGGGAGACTTTAACACACCACTCACTCCAAAGGACAGATCAACCAGATAAAAAATAAGTAAGGACACAGAGGAACTGTACAACACACTAGAACAGATGAACCTAATAGACATCTACAGAACTTTACATCCAAAAGCAACAGGATACACATTCTTCTCAAGTGCACATGGAACATTCTCCAGAATAGACCACACACTAGGACACAAAAAGAGCCTCAGTAAATTTCAAAAGATTGAAAACCTATCAACCAACTTTTCAGACAACAAAGGTGAAAAACTAGAAATAAATTGTACAAAGAAAGCAAAAAGGCTCACAAACACATGGAGGCTGAACAACATGCTCCTAAATAATCAATGGATCAATGACCAAACTATAATGGAGATACAGCAATATATGGAAATAAATGACAACAACAACACAAAGTCCCAACTTCTGTGGAACGCAAAAAAAGCAGTTTTAAGAGGAAAGTATATAGCAATCCAGGCATATTTAA
Source organism: Manis pentadactyla (assembly GCF_030020395.1). Classification (NCBI taxonomy): domain Eukaryota; kingdom Metazoa; phylum Chordata; class Mammalia; order Pholidota; family Manidae; genus Manis; species Manis pentadactyla. The sequence continues at coordinate 66,157,389 of NC_080028.1, forward strand.
AGAAGGAAGAACAGTACCAAATGAATAGTCTAATGTCACAATTATCGAAATTGGAAAAAGAAGAACAAATGAGGCCTAAGGTAAGCAGACAGAGGGACATAATAAAGATCAGAGAAGAAATAAACAAAATTGAGAAAAATTAAACAATAGAAAAAATCAATGAAACCAAGAGCTGGTTCTTTGAGAAAATAAACAAAATAGATAATCCTCTAGCCAGACTTATTAAGAGAAAAAGAGAATCAACACATACCAACAGAATCAGAAATAATAAAGGAAAAATCACGATGGACCCCACAGAAATACAAAGAATTATTAGAGAATACTATGAAAACCTATATGCTAACAAGCTGGAACACATAAAAAAATGGACGACTTCCTAGAAAAATACAACCTTCCAAGTCTGACCCAGAAAGAAACAGAAAATCTAAACATACCAATTACCAGCAACAAAACTGAATCAGTAAGCAAAAAACTACCCAAGAACAAAACCCCCGGGCCAGATGGATTTAACTCGGAATTTTATCAGACATACAAAGAAGACATCATACCCATTCTCTTTAAAGTTTTCCAAAAACTAAAAGAGGAGGGTATACTCCCAAACTCATTCTATGAAGCTAATATCACCCTAATACCAAAACCAGGCAAAGACCCCACCAAAAAAGGAAACTACAGACCAATATCCCTGATGAACGTAGATGCAAAAATACTCAACAAAATATTAGCAAACTGAATTCGAAAATGCTTCAAGAGGATCATACACCATGACCAAGTGGGATTCATCCCAGAGATGCAAGGATGGTACAACATTCGAAAATCCATCAACATCATCCACCACATCAAGAAAAAGAAGGAAATAAACCACATGATCACCTCCATAGATGCTGAAAAGTATTCGACAAAATTCAGCATCCATTCATGATAAATACTCAACAAAATGGACATAGAGGGCAAGTACCTCAACATAATAAAGGCCATATATGATAAACCCACAGCTAACATCATAATGAACAGAGAGAGGCTGAAAGCTTTTCCTCTGAGATCGGGAACAAGACAGGGATGCCCACTCTCCCCTCTGTTATTCAACATGGTACTGGAGGTCCTAGCCATGGCAATCAGACAAAACAAAGAAATACAAGGAATTCAGATTGGTAAAGAAGTGAAACTGTCACTATTAGCAGATGACATGATATTGTTCATAAAAAACCTTAAAGACTCCACACCAAAACTACTAGAACTAATTTTGGAATTCAGCAATGTTGCAGGATACAAAATTAACACACAGAAATCTGTAGCTTTCCTATACACTAACAAAAAACTAATAGAAAGAGAAATCAGGAAAACAATTCCATTCACAATTGCCTCAAAAAGAATAAAATATCTAGGAATAAGAATAAACAAGGAAGTGAAAGACCTATATTCTGAAAACTACAAGACACTCTTAAGAGAAATTAAAGAGGTCACTAACAAATGGAAACTCATCCCATGCTCCTGACTTGGAAGAATTAATATCATCAAAATTGCCATCCTGCCCAAAGCAATATACAGATTCGATGCAATCCCTATCAAATTACCAACAGCATTCTTCAATGAACTGGAACAAATAGTTCAAAAATTCATATGGAGCCGCCAATGACCCCAAATAGCCAAAGCAATCCTGAGAAGGAAGAATAAAGTTGGGGGGGATCTAGCTTCCCAACTTCAAGCTCTACTACAAAGCCACAGTAATCAAGACAATTTGGTCTGGCACAAGAACAGAGCCACAGACCAGTGGAACAGAATAGAGACTCCAAACATTAATGCAAACATATATGGTCAACTAATATCCGATAAAGGGGCCATGGACATACAATGGAGAAATGACAGTCTCCTCAACAGATGGTGCTGCCAAAACTGGACAGCTACATGTAAGAGAATGATACTGGATCACTGTCTAACCCCATACACAAAAGTAAATTCGAAATGATCAAAGACCTGAATGTAAGTCATGAAACCATAAAATTCTTAGAAAAAAACACAGACAAAAATCTCATGGACATAAACATGAGTGACTTCTTCATGAACATATCTCCCCAGGCAAGGGAAACAAATGCAAAAATGAACAAGTAGGACTATATCAAGCTAAAAAGCTTCTGTATGGCAAAGGACACCATCAATAGAACAAAAAGGTATTATACAGTATGGGAGAATATATTCATAAATGACAGATCCGATAAAGGATTGACATCCAAATTATATAAAGAGCTCACACACCTCAAAAAACAAAAAGCAAATAATCCAATTAAAAAATGGGCAGAGGAGCTGAACAGACAGTACTCTAAAGAAGAAATCCAGATGAACAACAGACACAAGAAAAGATGCTCCACATTGCTAATTATCAGAGAAATGCAAATTAAAACTCCAATGAGGTATCACCTCACACCAGTAAGGATGGCTACCATCCAAAAGACAAACAACAACAAACGTTGGTGAGGCTGTGGAGAAAGGGGAACCCTCCTACACTGCTGATGGGAATGTAAATTAGTTCATCCATTGTGGAAAGCAGTGTGGAGGTTCCTCAGAATGCTCAAATAGAAATACCATTTGACCCAGGAATTCCACTTCTAGGAATTTACCCTAAGAATGCAGCACTCCAGTTTGAAAAAGACAGATGCACCCCTATGTTTATCACTGTACTATTTACCATAGCCATGATATGGAAGCAACCTAAATGTCCATCAGTAAATGAATGGATAAAGAAGATGTGGTACATATACACAATAGAATATTACTCAGCCATACAAAAAAAACAGATCCTACCATTCACAACAACATGGGTGGAGCTAGAGGGTATTATGTTCGGTGAAATAAGGCAGGTGGAGAAAGACAAGTACCAATTAATTTCACTCATATGTGGAGTATAAGAACAAAGGAAAACTGAAGGAACAAAGCAGCAGCAGAATCACAGAACCCAAGAATGGACTAATAGTTACCAAAGGGAAAGGGACTGGGGACGATGGGTGGGAATGGAGGGATAAGGGCGGGGAAAAAGAAAGAGGGCATTACGATTAGCATATGCAGTGCGTGGCAGGCACGGGGAGGTCTGTACAACACAGAGAAGACAAGTAGTGACTTCACAGAATCTTATTATGCAGAAGGTCAGTGACTGTGAAGGGGTATGTGGGGGGGACTTGGTGAAGGGCGGAGCCTAGTAAACATAATGTTTTTCATGTAATTGTTGATTAATGGTACCAACATAAAAAATTAAAAAATTAAAAAATAAATTCCATCTATAGTCCAAAGAATTATAGCCCAGATGAAGAGATTTTCACTACTGGGATGAGAAATATTGTACTTTCAATGGCTCCTACATCCCTCTTTGGGTCTCTAATGGCCATTCTTTCTCCTCACTTAGGGAAGCCCATAATCGAGGTGACACGTACAGTAGCAGAATTAGGAGAGGCAGAAGCAACAAGAATCTGGAAAGAAATCAGACCTGTTACTCACAAGAAAAATTTACAGGACCCTATGAAGGTTACGAGGACCCAGATGTGGTTTGATTTAATATGGGCAGGAGTAGATGGAAGGAAATTAGATGGAAAGTACAATAGGATCTTACTAGAGCTATGGCAATAGCTGAAACCAGAGCAGCAGTTCCAGACATTAAGACCAAAGAAGCAGAGGTCAGAGTCAAAGCCACAAGTCTGGCCTGCTTGCCGGAGAATGAGCCAACCTCACTTGAGTCCAAACAGGAAGGTGATTGGGGCACGTTTTTTGACTGAGGGAAAGGTCAAGGTTTCCGACCTGAGGGACCAGCGGGGGTCCAGGGGCCACATGTTGAATTAGCTATCCATTGGTTCCCAGTGAACATACAATGTGTCCTGGCTCTGGTGGACACAGGGGTTGAATTTTCAATGATTCATGGTAACCCTGAGTGGTTCCCTGGGACCTCCACTATCATAGATGTATATGGGGAGAAGGCTATCAGAGTGAAAAAACTCCATATCCCTTTAGGAATAGGGCATCTACCCCCAAAAGAGTATGCTGTGTATATATTTCCTATTCTTCAGTATATTTTGGGGATTGATATCCTGCAGGGTCTATGGTTACAGAACACTGCAGGTGAGTTCAGACTGAGAGTATGTGTGGTGAAGGCAGTTCTGAGAGGGCATGCTAGGCATCCACCCATAGCTTTGCCTGTGCCTAAGGGGGTGACTAACACCAAACAATACAAACTCCCTGAAGGATATAAAGAGATTGCAGAAACACTCCAGGAGCTGAAAATGTGGGTATTATAAAGCCCACATATAGTCCTTTAAATTCTCCAAGGTGATGAGTAAAAAAGCCAGATGGCTCCTAGCGTATGACTGTGAATTACAGAGAACTGAATAAAGTCATACCCCCCATGCATGCTCCTGTCCCCTCTATTGCAGGCCTGATGGATACCCTCATCCATGAACTAGGAACATACCATTGTGTGGTAGATCTTGATAATGCCTTCTTTTGCATTGATATTGAGCAGAAAAGTCAGGAACAGTTTGCCTTCACATGGGAAGGACGGCAATGGACATTCACCATCCTCCCACAGGGATACCTCCACAGCCCCACCATCTGTCATGGACTTGTAGCCCAGGACTTGGTTACATGGGAGAAACTGCCAAAGGTGCGGCTGTGCCATTTTATTGATGATGTCATGCTTACATCGGATTCTCTTTCAGATCTAGAAGATGTAGCACCTAGACTGCTGCAACATTTACAGGAGAAAGGATGGGCTGTGAACACCACCAAGGTTCAGGGACCTGGCTTGTCTGTTAAATTCTTGGGGGTCGTCTGGTTGGGGAAGACCAAATTTATACCAGAAGCATTTATAGACAAAGTCCAGGCCTTTCCTACCCCCACATCTGTAGCATTGTTCAAAGAGATTCTGGGTCTTCTAGGCTACTGGAAAGTATTTATACCACACTTGGCGCAAATTCTGAAGTCCTTATACCAGCTGGTACGAAAGCGTGTCAGGTGGGACTGGGATGAGACATGTGCATCTGCCTTTACTACAGCAAAATGGGCAGTCAAGTCCGTACAAGCCTTGAGTGTGATAGACCCATCAAGGCCCTGTGAGCTGAATGTTCATGTCACTGAGGATGGTTATGGCTGGGGTCTCTGGCAGTGGCTTGAACGAACTGAACTCACCAACCCGGTGGATTCCGGTCACAACTCTGGAAAGGGGCAGAGGTACGATACACTTTGATAGAAAATCAACTGGCTGCTGTGTATCACGCCTTGCTGGCTACAGAACCCATCACTGGAATGGCCCCAATAAAGGTAATAACCACCTATCCCATCTTGGGGTGGGTACAAGACTGGACCCAAAAGCCAAGGAGTGGTGTGGCACAAACACCCACACTAGCCAAGTGGGGTGCTTACCTACAGCAGTGTAGTGCCCTCTCTAGTAGCCCCTTGAGTGAAGAACTCCAATGCTTATTGGAGCTAGTGACATATACTAGTGAAAAGCAGGAAGAACTTGCTTTTGAACCATTAGTAGTAAAGAGTCCCTATCAGGAGGGAAGAACCCCTATACCTGAAGATGCATGGTACACAGATGGCTCCAACTGTGGGAAGCCCCCAAAATGGAGGGCCATAGCTTTCCATCCTAAGACTGAGACAATATGGATGGAAGATGGTGAGGGGAAGAACAGCCAATGGGCAGAGTTGCAGGCTGTGTGGCTTGTGATCAGCCAGGAGCCCTCCCCTATAGTTGTCTGCACTGACAGCTGGGCTGTCTATTGGGGCTTGACCCTGTGGCTACCAACCTGATACTATTCCACCTGTCTGGTTGTTCACCAACCCCTTTGGGGGCAAGAATTGTGGCAAAACTTATGGGTCTGTGGTCAGACTAAAATAATTACAGTATACCATGTGAAAGACCATTTTCCACTGGCATCCCCAGGAAATGATGAAGCACATAAATTGGCCCAGATACATTGGTTGGAAGGAAAGCCTGCCTCTGATGTAGCCCAATGGCTACATCAGCGTTTTTCATGCAGGGCAAAAGACAATGTGGACTGTAGCCTGTCGGTGGGGCTTTCCTTTGACCTTCAAAGAAGTTAGTAGAGCCCGGCAGGAGTGTGTTGTGTGCTCCAAAAGGGACTTACACCAAGTTCCACAGCAACATGGGATAATAGCTAAGGGGCCTATACCTCTCGTCAGGAGGCACATAGACTATATTAGGCCTCTACCTGTGTCAAAAGGATATTGATATGCGATGACTTCTGTGGACACAGCTACTGGACTTCTGGTTGCTTTTCCTACCCATTGTGCAGACCAGCAGATGACCAAAAGAGGCCTGGAGCATCTCTTTGCTGCCTATGGCTGACCACAGGTAATTGAGAGTGATCAGGGCACCCATTTTAATGGACATACACTACAAGAATGGGTACTACAGGTGGGAATCAGATGGAAGTTTCATGTGCCATATAATCCTACCATAGGAGGCATGATAGAGAGGCACAATGGCTTGTTAAAATCCGAACTAAGGTCAGACAGCAATAGTCTGTGGGGATGGTCAGCCCGCTAATGGACCGTGCTACAGCGTTTGAATGAGAGACCCCAAAAGGAAGCTCTGAGCTCCATTGACATGTTAACACATACGGTTGCCTCCCCTATACAAATGCAAGTATAAACTAAGGAAGAATCACTGAAGCCAAGGTTTGGCCACCAGAATAACATCTTGCTGCCAGCACCAACTGCAGTGAACCCTGGAGACTCCATTGAGTGGACATGGCCTTAGATCTTTCGACACATGGACCAACGATGGCTGGCTCTCCTGGCACCTTGGGGACAAGACCTGGAAGCTGGCCTCCTGTGTATGCCTGGAATAACAACAGAATGGCCACCAAAGGTTACAGTAGTATATCCTGAATGGCCAGAAGGTAAGAGCATCTTACTGGGGAGTTTTGTTTTACCATTATGGCCAGTGCGTGCACCTCCAGTAGCACTATATATAGACCCTTCAGTAACTCCCAGGGGGAAAGGAGTAAAAGTATGGTATACTAGACCTGGATGGGACCCCCTTCCTGCTACAGTCCTATCACAGGACCACTCTTTTGCATTCATCCTACCTGATGGACAAGATTTGCCTATGTTGGTAGCATTAAAACATGTGTCTTATTGCCCCTAAAGTCTTTGTGGATTGGGAATTTCCTCTGGCTTGAGGATTATTATAATTTTTGTTATTAGGAACCTCCTCTGGCTTGAGGATTATTATAATTTTTGTATCAAAATCTTGCTGTATCTTGATTTTTATTATCTCTAAGTTGTTGTTATCCTCTGTTGCTATTGTGGAGTCTGGTTACAGTGCTCCAGCTTTCTCACACAGGGACCATTGTGGAAGACTGAAAGCATGTAGATCGTAAGGTGAGAATCCTGTAGGGGTGGAGTGTGGGAAAGTTTGGGTTCTTATGGCCAGGATCCTCACTGAACTTAAACCACCTGATGACGTAACTGGCCTGTTACTAGGCTGCCGCTTCCAGACCTTTAGGCAATAAGCTATTATTGTGCTATATAGGGAGTTCAGCCCAGTACTCTGGGCAGAGGCAGAGATGCTAGTGCTCAACCTACCCCCGGGTCAACAAGCCGGATAATAAACCCTTTCATACCAAAGAACCTTTGCTGTGAATTTCTTTGGTCACACTGAATCCATAACATACTTGCCCGGGGCTTAAACCCATTGGCAAGAAACCTTGAAATAGGAATACTGAAAGGAGAGGTAAGTTATTTTAAGGACATATTCCTCCATCATAAAAAATTGGTCACAATATAAGAACAAGGGATTTCTGGGAAAATGATGAGAGTAGCATATTAAATCCCCTCAAACATCCTTATAAAAGCAGACAGAGCAACTTAATAGTAAACCAAATTGATGGACCACATTTACAACAAAATTAGGTCACAAGGTATCTTCACAAACCCAAATACAGTGAATAGGAGAAAACATGACAGCTAAAAGTCCTGAGTTGGCTCAGCCTTTGTGGAATGCAAACATAGAAACATTGAGGAATCTTTACAGCTGAGGACAGGATATTCACCAGTTGTCAATTTGTAGCTAAAACAAGGAGGGATTTTGCCTAACACAGCAATGATCTCTAGGAAGGTATGAAAGGACGAGAGCATTGCAATCCCACTGAATTCCTGAAACTGATAAAGCACAGAGCCCTTCTAGAAGAGTTCCACACTGAAGTGGGGGGAAAAAAAACTTATTGAGAACTGAATTACTTAATCAGGATGAGGGCAATAGAAATTAAGAAACGAATGTCTAGATAGAAGTGGGGGAGGGGAACTGAGTAAAAAGAATCTCATATTTTTAAATACTAACTGAAAAAAACAGATGAGAGATCTCTGCGACATTAGAAAGTTATTCTGAAACAAACTTCCTGTCAAAAATCCAGAAACTTTATAAAAAATTCAAATTTTCATATGAAAATAAGCATCGAATATATAGCTATTTAGAATAAAATTGATGAGGAGATAATACAAAATACAAACACTATATATACTAAGGCAAAGTAGGTAAGAGTAAATTTCTAAACAATGAAGATGAAAAATAACAAACATTAGCAAATCTTTTAAATGTGCTGACATCATTTTAGTTTTGGAAATATTTGCATTGTTACATAGTAACTACATGGGTGTGATGTGGGATATGATAAATAAGTACCTATTGAACAAGCAGCAAGAGATTCTTGGGAAAATGACTGATTCCAGTTATATGGGTAAAATTGCAATATTTCCAGAATCTCCTTCCTGATCTGGCCTTAGTTCACCTCCATATCAAAAGGTGTTTTCAAGGGATGAGGAGAAGAAGACCACAACCATACCAATAGGTGATTACATGGGGGAGCAAGGGTGTATCTGGACAGTAGAGGTTGGGTGGGGTCCCTTCTTCTGCATCAGTGTCATGAGAAACATGAGCGAGCAGAAGTGGATGACAACATGTAAGCAATAAACGGGTTTCTCCTACTGTGTTTCTCCCTTTGACTGATTTAGATTTCAAAGTTATTTTGCCCCACGCCAGGAAAATATTTCCCTCCCACAGTTACATCTGGCAGTAGTCGGTAGGACCTCAGAACCCAAAATCTGTCTTCATGGGTGTGACCCTTGAGCGGGCTGACCCTAGAGATGGCTGGAAGCTCCCCGGAAGCTCCCCTGTGGATGGTGGGGAGGTCCCAGTGGCTGCAGCAGCAGAGGGTGCAGCTTCACCCAGGAGCCCCCTATCTGTGGAGCTTCCAATTGGGGAGCGTCTCATGCAGAATTGGTCCAGGGTAAAGCACTACCTAGAGAGGTAGGGCATTCCCCAGAATTGGGGAAGGGTGGAGACACCAGAAGCTGTAGAATTAATCCTCTGTGAGATAGAAGACTGCGTAGATGCCCTGCATAGCAGCTGGGATTGTGGGATGTCTTTTTCTTAAGACGTCTGCATATACAAATTTAATAAAATAAAATGGCCTTTTATATTTAGTGTGAGTATGAGTTTTATTTAAACATTATATCAAATATTTTTTACATCAATAAATATACATCTAAAAGATATTTAAAATACAGTAACCTATTAAATGGCTACGATTATTTTATTGTAATTATATATATATATATATATATATATATATATATATATGTATATATATATTATTGGGCTACATGATGTGAAAAAAATAAAGACTTGGTTATATATTGATATAATGCTCCCTTAGAAATTTTGTGTCAATTTATACTTTATGTTCTTTCCTATTTTCTACAATTTGCCAACTGCTTATAACCTTTAAATTTTTCATAATTATTTTTCTATTTACCTAATATAGTCTCATTGCTGAAAAATTGAAAACAAGTAAGAACTTAAAACTAAATTTTAAAACCAGGTATTTGAGATGGGTTACTGAGAAATTTCCCTGAACCCTTATCATCATGAACATGTCATCACAGATGACTCATCAATCTTTGGTCAACTTATGTCTTAAACGCTATCTTCTTGTCTTTTGATTATTAGGATAAAGCACAATTTTTTTTTTGAGAGGGCATCTCTCATATTTATTGATCAAATGGTTGTTAACAACAATAAAATTCTGTATAGGGGACTCAATGCACAATCATTAATCCACCCCAAGCCTAATTATCGTCAGTCTCCAATCTTCTGAAGCATAACGAACAAGTTCTTACATAGTGAACAAATTCTTACATAGTGAATAAGTTCTTACATGGTGAACAGTGCAAGGGGCAGTCATCACAGAAACTTTCGGTTTTGATCATGCATCATGAACTATAAACAATCAGGTCAATTATGATTATTCGTTTGATTTGTATACTTGATTTATATGTGGATCCCACATTTCTCCATTATTATTTTTTTTTGTTTGTTTGAATAAAATTAAAGCACAGTTTTTTAAAACTGTGGGGAAAAAAACATGAAATCTACCAACTTAAATTTTTTAGTATAATATATGTTTTTGTTGGCTATAGGTATAATCCTGTGCAGCATACATATAGAGCTTAGAGCTTATTCATTTTGCTTGACCAAAACATTATGCTCATTGATTAGTAACTCCCCGTTTCCTTCTTCCAACCCCTGGCACCATTGTTCCACTTTTTGTGCCTGACAGTTTGAATATTTTAGATACCTCATATAAGTGGAATCATGCAGCATCTGTCCTTCTGTGACTGGAATATTACACTAAACATAATGCCCTCAAGATTCACTCATGTTGTCACATATTGAAGAATTTTCTTCTTTTTAAGGACTCAATAGAATTCCATTGTATGCATATACATGTTCTTTATCTATTCCTCTGCCCATAGACACTTAGGATGTTTCCACACTGAAGCTTGATTTTTATAGATACATTCTATTTTGTTAAGTTTGTTTCCACATCTTGCCCATTCTTCTTTAAAGTATTTCTTTTCTATCTTATTATTTCAAGAATTCCTTATACATTTAATGTACAAGTCTTCTATCTGCTCTGTAGAACTTCCAAATGGTTGGCCTTTAACTTAAAAAAGTTTTTCCTCATGTAGTCAGGGTCCGTGTAGTTAGCATTGTTTCCCAACATAGTCTCATGTTACTTTTGTTGGGTATTCTGCATTTCTTATATTTGCTACTGGGAATTTAACTGTTTTTTACTTCCATTTTCCAATATTAAAGAACTTGGGAATTTGTTTTTAATGCATGGTGTGAGATGGGAAAAATCATAGAAGTAAAACTAAAGTTTTTCCTATTTTTCTTCCAAATTTCAAGTTATTTACAAAATAAATTTGATTTAGACATTAATGGTGAAATAAAAAGCACCTGACCATATTAATTCTGTCAGTTCTCCCAATTTTTTTTCCCACTGATTAATCTATTATTTGACTAACTGATTAAATTGACATAACTTTTTTTGGTATAAACACAGTCTATGCACATGCTGATAACAACCACTTGAGATTTGTTTATTATAGGAAGTATATCATTTAAACTAATCAACAAAATTATATGTAATTTGACATAATATTTGAATAAGACATCATTACGGGTAGTTCTCTTTTCTATACTAAATATTTTTTAAAATAACTATGAAAGCTAAATATTTTATTTTATAATTGAATGATAGATTGGCAAGCCATCAACTGTACTGTGCTACAGAGCTCTTAAACTCTGATATGTTCTAGCATCCCATACATATTCTTTAATATTGTTCTTTTTTCCAGTTCACCCAGAGACAATCACATTAAGTTTAAGGGTCAAAGAGCTGAAACTAATGAGTTGCTTCATTTAGCATTTTTAATGATTTCCATCTTTGTCACAACTGCATTTATTTATGAGACCCATTTATAACTAGTATAAACACTTCCGTTTTTTCATTTTACATATAGAGAGATGACGACAGTACAATAAGCAAAATTTTGGCTCACTGACAGCATGACCAAAGTACAAAAGCTCAAATTTGCAAACAAGACATAGCTTAGGAGTGACAATATATAATGTAATAATATGTGAATTGTAAAAATTCAAACGTAAAAGGCAACATTTAGAAATAAAAATTATATTCCAAGTGTCATGGCATATTAATTTTAAGAATACAACAGAAAATTAAAATACTTATTTGAATAGTATATAATTATCTATGAATTATTAGACTGTAATTGAAGAAAAACATGAAATCCTTCTATCCGATCTTAATTTACATTTCCTAATCTTCTTAATTTCAATAAATTACATCATCATTCAGTTGCTTAGTCGAAAACTTTGACGTTATTTAATTCCTCACTTTTTCTCACATCCCACACCCTACACAACAGTAAACCTTCTTGTTTTTACATCGAAATTACACCCAGACTCTGGCCACTTTTCACTCTTGTCCCAACAACTGTTTTCTTTTGCATCCACTGCATCTATTGGCCACCTAAATGGTTCCCTGCCTTTGTTCTTGCTTCCTTATCAGTAAGGTGCAATGTTAACACAGTAGCTAGATCTATTCTTTTAAAAAGTAGATCATATCATGTCACCTCCATCCCTAAAATTTTCTAGTGGATTTCTATTTCATTCAGAGTAAAATCTACATCAGTTACAATAGCCCACTATGCTGTAAAATCCCTTTCATTACATCTCTGTTCTGACCCGCCTCTCTTGCTCCCTTGCTGACTGCTATAGCAACACTGGCCTGCCTGCTAATCCTGGAATACGCGAGGCGGGCTCCCACATATGCACTTACTGTGGAGTCAGCCTCCAGCTAGCTATCTTTTCTCAGACTTAGTTTGCTTTCTTCTTAATTTCATTATTCATGAAAAATACCTTCTTTCGTTATGCCTCCCAAACCCACCTAATTGTAATGCCAACACCACCTCTCCTGACCCTGTTGGATTCCCCCAGAGGAGGACGCCGCCCCAAATCACTCACAGAAGGCGTCTCTTGATGCAATAAGCAAGAGGAATTTATTTAGAGACCAGCTAGCTGGGGTCCAAGTGTCAGCCCGACGCAGCGGGTCTCAACAAGGACCCCGAGCACTCAAAACCAAGGGTTTATATGGCATTTTCAAAACACTTAACTCTTAGTAATTTTCCACAGCTGCACATTATCTTTGCAAGACATACATCCTGGGGTTAAGCGAGAGCAAGATAAGACCACTCCTCAATTGTTAGGGAGGTTCTGCACGATAAGCTTGGTATGTAGGATTAACTGACCAAGGTTAGCTGACCGAAGGCCACAGCTGCCCCCATCCCGGTGTTCATGATTAACTTGTTTTCCGAGGCCTTACTCAGTTCCAGTTTTTTTTTCTTTAAGTCACAACTTCAGAAAACTGCTTCTAGGCCTTTAAGATGGCTACTCTTATGCTAACTTATTCTCATTCTTACATTTCCCCACTTCTCTTTTTGGGGCATTCCAATCATGGAATGTTTGTTTCTTCTTGATGTGTGAGCGAGTGATACTGTTGTCTTAGCATTAGTACTTGAACAGCACTTACTCTCTCTCTAACAAAAGATATTAGCCGGTTCAAAACACAGGGACCAAAAGTAAGAAGCAGAACAAGAATGAGCAAGGGTCCGACTAAAGTGGATATCAGAGTTGTGAGCCATGGGGACTTAGTGAACCAGGACTCAATAGACCCTGGCCAGCCTCTCGCTCTCTCTTTCTCTGGTCTAGCCTTTCCCTAAGCTTTGACATTGAATCTCTTACTATTCCGGAGTGGTCTGCATAAAAGCAGCATTCTTCTCTTAAAGCTGCACACAGTCCTCCTTCTTTTAGGAACAGCAGATCCAGCCCCCGTCTATTCTGCAAGACGACTTCAGAAAGGGAAGTCAGAGATTCTTCAAGTTTGGTAATGGATTGTTCTATGGTTCTTAAATCGTCATCAATAGCTGCCCTCAGTCCTTCATAGTGTTGGTTCCCTTGGATGATGGCAGCTGTCCCTGTTCCCACTCCTGCTGCAACTCCTATTCCTAATAACATGGCTAGAGTCAACGAGACTAATTCTCTTTTATACCTATGTCTAGGGTCGAACTCGGTTACAAATGAGAGATCGTCATGATACATTAGTCTAGGCACTAGTAGGACCATAATACAGAAATCATGGGAGGAATCAAAAGCAGAGGTGGAAACACACGGGGTTAGTCCAGTGTTACAAGCCCACCATCCCTGACGGGGAGGGACTAGATATCAGTTTTCACCTGAGGAAACTATGGGTATGGTTTCATTACACAAACTCTTATGGGTTGAGGGAACTGTTCCTAAACATTTACCTTTCCCAGTTACTTCAGTTAGGGTTAACTTCTTGTGGCTTCCCCAACTACAGACCTCATGGCTAGTTGTATTATTGAAACTACCTGACAGTCCCAACCCTTCATAATAAGGAGGTCCAGAAGAAAAACATAACCAACAGGATTCGGTAACTTTAGGGTTGGAGACATTCAGAACTAAGAACGCCCCCTCGACGAGGTTGAGGAGGCGCTGTCCGGTACCAATAAAAGGAACCACCTGGTTAGGAGGGGATATGGAGGGCTGGGGGTGAGTAGTCATAATGATGGGATACTGCTTTGGAGTAGGTGTTGGAAGACGCAGCTGATCTCGTAGGACAGTATTAAGTCCTATCAGAGCAGCTGCAAGGGCCTGGACGCTGAGTCGCACTCGTAGAAGGATTCCACTCGGGGGTGTCTGGTGGAGATACAGTCCCCAAGTCAACCCTCCTGTTCCCCATCGGGGGTCTTTCTTTCCCTGTTCTGTAAAGTTGAGTCTAAGTAAGTTACAATTGGGGCTGTACTTCACTCGAGTGCATGGTCTAACAAAGGAAAGGTGGATAAGCTGCGGGCTCACAACCCATTTTTTTTCTCCATCATTGGAAGTGACACAGCTCCATTGTGCACAGTAGAGGGACTCAATTCCTCCACAATTCTGTCTTTCTGCTCCCGTTCGAAACCCTGGGCATGCATAAAATCCATTCCTACTTACAGAGACTCGGCGTTGCTTTTTCCGCCAGTCTCCTCCTCCCATCCCATCTATGTCAGCTACTTTATCTAAATTAAAATATAAGTCCGGGAACCAAGTGCCCAAAGGGGCAATATGGGTGGTGTGATTATACTCTTCTTGGGTCTGCCCATTTCCTACTTTCCAGGTAAGCAGATAAGGGACATGAGGATTAAGGCTCTGGGGGGATGGAAACAGCAGGAGCATTAGAATTACTAACAACATAGTTCCTTTTACACAAGCGAAGCTTAAGAGGATTATCAGTCCGAGTTACTCGCCAGTCCGAGTCCGACGGGGGTGCCTTCTTTAGATGTGAAGCGTGTATCCAGGAAGAGACGCCGTCCACTTTCACAGCTGTGGGAGTATTCGGGAGGACGATGAAAGGTCCCTTCCACCGTGGCTCGAGGTTTCCTGTCTGGTGCCTTCTCACGTAGACGGGGTCTCCCACCTGGAACTGGTGAGGCACTGAGAGGTCCTCTGGCCGATAGGCTTCCTTGATGGAGGCCCACACCTCTTTCTGCACAGCCTCCAAGGCTCGTAACCTTTCAAGCAAAAACTTATTAGTTGCACACTCAGGGAATGTATGAAGATGTGCTGACTGAAGCGGGGCCGGGGCCCCAAACATTATTTCAAAAGGCGTTAGTCCAAAGCAGCCGGGAGTGTTCCTGTCTCTAAACAGGGCAAAGGGAAGGAGGACCAACCAATTACATAAGCCAGTCTCTATGGACAATTTAGTCAATGTCTCTTTTAGAGTTCTGTTCATCCTTTCTACCTGTCCTGAGCTCTGGGGCCTGTATGCACAATGCAATTTCCAATCCGTCCCCAGGATCTTGGCCAATCCCTGACTTACCTGGGCAACAAAGGCAGGGCCGTTGTCGGAGCCGATTACCTTTGGGATCCCAAATCTGGGAAATATCTCTTCAAGGATCTTTTTAGACACCGTCTGGGCTGTCTCAGTTTTTGTGGGGAATGCCTCTGTCCATCCTGAAAATATGTCTAGGAAAACTAGAAGGTACTTATATCCATACTTAGCAGGCTTAATTTCAGTGAAGTCAACTTCCCAATAAGCTCCTGGGCGATCTCCTTGAAGTCTTTTTCCAGATATTGCTTGATTTTTGCTTACGTTTACTAATTGACAGGGTACACAATTTTTTACAACCTCGTCAGCCAATTTTCCTAATCCAATAACATGATAAGGGGAGTCTCGAACCAAGGTTTTTAGATTTTTTGCTCCCAGATGTGTCAATTGATGTAATTGCCTTAAGTATTCCTCTGCCTCTCTTTGGGGCAGGACAACTTTCCCTTCTTCAGACTTGTATATCTCTTGGGGCGAGAAATTTTTGAACCCTAATTTGTTTATACAAACGAGATCTTCAGGTGTATACTGGAAGCTCTTAATGTGGGTGGCTTCCGGACATACTTGGAGGGGCAAAATGTTCATTCCCTGAGCCGCTTGCTTTGCGGCTTGGTCTGCCCTCCGGTTTCCTCGAGCTATTGGAGAGTCATCTTTCTGATGTCCAGGGCAATGTATTATTGCTACTTCCTTAGGCCTATGGATGGCTTCTAGCAAATCTAAAATCTCTTGTTTGTTTTTAACATCTTTCCTGGCAGAAGTTAACAGCCCTCTCTGTCTATAAATAGCCCCGTGTATATGAGCAGTGGCAAAGGCGTATCTGCTGTCAGTGTAGACGTTAAGTCTCTTACCTTCTGCCATCCTTAGGGCCTGAGTCAGGGCGATGAGTTCTGCTCGCTGTGCAGAGGTGCCCGTTGGGAGTCCACTGGCCCTTATAATCCGGTCATCATCTACTACTGCAGCTCCAGCCATTCTCTTACCATCCATGATGTAACTGCTCCAGTCCGTATACCAAGTCAGGAGTCCCGGTCCTCCTAAGGGCTGATCTTGCAAGTCCTGGCGGGTGCCTGTCTCCTCAGCCAGGATTTCCTGGCAGGTATGAAGCACTTCCTTCCCCGAATTGGGAAGCAGAGTGGCCGGGTTTAGAATGGCAGGGGGGGCAAACTCCACACGATCACGATTCAGGAGTAAGGTTTGGTAGTGAGTCATTCTGGCATTCGACATCCATCTTTCGGGTGGCTGCCGAATTACACTCTCCAACGCATGCTGAGCAACCACAGTAAGTTTCTGTCCCAGTGTCAGTTTGTCAGAATCTTTAACTAGGAGGGCCACGGCCGCCACTACTCTCAAACAGGCAGGCCATCCGCTACTTACTGGGTCTAATTTTTTTGACAAATAGGCGACAGGTCTCTTCCAAGGTCCCCATTGCTGGGTCAACACTCCCCGAGCCACTCCACTCCGTTCATCCACAAAAAGGACGAACAGCTTAGTCACGTCTGGCAAGGCCAGAGCAGGTGCCGACAGGAGGGCCTTCTTGATCTCATCAAAGGCCTATTGCTGTTCAGGTCCCCAAACAAACGGGGCTGCCCCTTTGGTTAGGGGGTACAGGGGGGCGGCTAAGGTGGCATATCCAGGTATCCATAATCTACAGAACCCTGCTGTTCCCAGAAATTCGCGGACTTGGCACAGAGTAGTAGGGACCGGGATCTGCGTCACAGTCTGCTTTCGGGCTTCAGTAAGCCACCTTTTCCCTTCTCTCATGGAATACCCTAAATAAGTCACTTGTTGTTGGCAGATCTGTGCCTTTTTGGCAGATGCTCTATACCCCAGCTAGCAAGTTCAGTCAAAAGGGCTTCAGTGGCCTCTTGGCAGACTTCTTGTGTAGGGGCGGCTATCAGCAAGTCATCAACATATTGTAACAAGGTTACCTGTGGGTTGGAGGCTTGGTAAAAGGCCAAGTCCTGGTGTAAAGCCTCGTCGAAGAGGGTAGGTGAATTCTTGAATCCTTGTGGCAAGCGAGTCCAGGTCAATTGTCCAGTAGTTCCTGTGGAGGGGTCCTTCCACTCAAAAGCAAACAGCGGTTGGCTACTCTGGTGCCGGCACAAACAAAAGAAGGCGTCTTTTAAATCTAAGACTGTATACCAAGTGTTTTCTGGGGCCAGAGAACTTAGCAGGTTATAAGGATTCGGCACAGTGGGATGAATGTCCTGTGTTCTCTTATTAACTTCTCTTAAATCTTGCACTGGTCGATAATCTCCTGTTCCCGCTTTCTTTACAGGCAGCAAGGGAGTGTTCCATGGGGATTTACATTTTACTAATATCCCCTGCTCTATGAGCCTCTGGATATGGGGCCTAATTCCATCTCTGGCTTCTTTACTCATTGGATATTGTCTCACAGTTACTGGTGAGGCTGAGGCTTTCAATTCTATGACCACCGGGGGCTGATTTACAGCAAGCCCCATACCTGCTGTCTCCGCCCAGGCCCCTGAAAACTGGTTGAGCCACCTTTGATTAACTCGGGAGGGTTCTGTTTCCTTAAAAAGGCGGTACTCGTCTTCTAATCTTATGGACAGAATACTTAGGCCCAAAGGTTTCTTCTCTCTATCAGTCACTCGGGTATCTTCAGCCTGAAAGGATATTTGGGCCCCGACTTTGGTCAAGATGTCTCTTCCTAACAAGGGTGTAGGGCATTCCGGTATAACAAGGAATGAGTGGTTTACTTGTCCCACTCCTAAGTCCACTGTTCTTTGGGTAGTCCATGCATATTGTCTCTGACCCGTGGCCCCGAACACCCAAGACTTTTTACTAGAAAGGGGGCCTCTAGCTTGGGTCAGTACTGAATGTTGAGCACCGGTATCTACCAGAAACTCAACGGGTTGCCCCTCCACCTTCAGAGTTACCCTAGGCTCGGGGAGGGGCTCCGAGCCACGTCTTCCCTAATCCTCATCTTCTAGCAGAGACAACACCTTCTTCGGAGGTCCCCGCGGTGGTTTCTTAGGGCATTCTTTCACCCAATGCCCCTTCTCCTTGCAGTACGCACACTGATCTTTATCCAAAGGTGGTCGGTTGCCCAGGGACCCTGCCTTACTAGTTCTACCACTAGAGGGCGGGCGTCCCTTACTTTCTACTACTGCGGCCAAGATCTTTGTTAAATTTCTCTCATACTTCCTATCCCTTTTTTCTTCTTTACTTTCCCTTTCCTTTTTCTTCCTTAACTCCTTCTCTTCCTCAGTCTCTCTCTTATGATAAACTTTCTCTGCTTCTTTCACCAAATCCCTCAGCGACAAATCCTGTAAGCCTTCTAGTCTCTGAAGCTTTTTTCTAATGTCGGGTGCCGATTGTCCGATAAAAGCAAGGGCCCCTGAAGCACTATGCCCCTCAGAAGTGGGATCAAAGGGAGTATACCGCCTGAAGGCTTCTATCAGGCGCTCTAAGAATACTGTGGGTGCTTCAGTGGCTCCCTGGCTGACCTCTCTTACCTTGGCCAAATTGGTGGGGTGTCTTGCGGCCCCACGGAGACCTGCCACCAGAGCCTGATGATAGATGGTTAGTCGCTCCCTACCTTCTGGAGAATTAAAGTCCCAGTTGGGTCTAGTCAACGGGAACCCCCTCTCTATGTCATGAGGGAGTTGCGAAGGTCGCCCGTTGGTTCCAGGCACATTCCTTCGTGCCTCCAGGAGAATCCTCTCTCTCTCTTCCGTGGTGAAGAGCACCTGCAAAAGCTGCTGACAGTCATCCCAGGTGGGCTGGTGGGAAAACATCAGGGACTCTACCAGACCAGTTAGTTTCTGCGGTTCCTCTGAAAAGGGCGGGTGGTTAGCTTTCCAATTATACAAATCAGCAGAGGAGAAGGGCCAGTATTGCAGAGGTTGGAAAGGCGGGTCCCCTTCTTCCCCAAGGATGGGAACTCCATAAGACCGGAGAGGAAAAATACCCGGTGGGTCCAAGGTGGCCCCTCGGCGGCGCCGAGTTCCCTGGGCAGGTCCTGGAGCCAGCCCCACTGCCTCAGCATCAGGGACTAAGGGTGCTGGGGCTGGGGGCGCCGGGAGTGCCGGGGCTGGGGGCGCCGGGGGGTGCTGTAGGGGCGGGAGAGTAAGGAGGGGGAGGGGGATCATCAACCATAAGCAAATCTTGAGTATCGGGGTAAACTTTGGTAGTTTCTTTTTCCTTTTTCTGAGGTTGAGTCTGGGCAGTTAAAATTCGAGGGCCCATTTTATTTTGTACCCAGGGCTTTACCCAGGGTGGGGGGTTCTCCACCAACTCTTGCCAGACTACAATGTAGGGTTGCTGATCCGGGTGTCCTTGAGACGAATCCTGGAAGACAACAGCTTTTACTGCTAATAAAGTGGGGAGATCAAAAGTCCCCTCCGAGGGCCACCCAACATTGAAGGTGGGCCATTCGGAGTTACAGAAAGTCTGCCAAGGTCCCTTTTTCACTTCTACTGACAAGTTATGTGCCCTCGCTCTGACTTCCGTCCAATGATCTAACGTCAGGCTAAGGGGGGTCGTCACTGCCTGTCCCACTGTCAGTATAACAATAATTAGACATGTAAAAGACACAAAAAACAAAGACACACACAAATTAGACACACAGCGGCCGCGTTTAGTTCTTCTCAGAGTCTCAAACAGAAACCGAAAGGAATCAGAGGGTTGATACTCTCGGCGCCCAAAAACCAACCCTATCTCATCAGGTTCACTTTGCCGGAAAAACAGACAGGAGGCTACCAGGCGTCCCTGGCCCCCCAACCTCCCCGAGGCGTCCCCCAGGGTTGCAGCCTGCGGTGCTCCTAGTACATCTACCGACCACAGTCGCGACCCCTTACGGGACCGGGACGGCTGCCAGACAACGGGTACCCTTTCAGAATTCTGACCAGTCTCACTGAAAAACAGAAAACAGAATACAGACAACCCAAGGCGCCACTAATCTTACCTCTTCCTCCAAGAGCGACTTCGGGAGTGAAGCGGGGTGAGCGCAGATCCCGGACGAGCCCCCAAATATTGGATTCCCCCAGAGGAGGACGCCGCCCCAAATCACTCACAGAAGGCGTCTCTTGATGCAATAAGCAAGAGGAATTTATTTAGAGACCAGCTAGCTGGGGTCCAAGTGTCAGCCCGACGCAGCGGGTCTCAACAAGGACCCCGAGCACTCAAAACCAAGGGTTTATATGGCATTTTCAAAACACTTAACTCTTAGTAATTTTCCACAGCTGCACATTATCTTTGCAAGACATACATCCTGGGGTTAAGCGAGAGCAAGATAAGACCACTCCTCAATTGTTAGGGAGGTTCTGCACGATAAGCTTGGTATGTAGGATTAACTGTCCAAGGTTAGCTGACCGAAGGCCACAGCTGCCCCCATCCCGGTGTTCATGATTAACTTGTTTTCCGAGGCCTTACTCAGTTCCAGTTTTTTTTTCTTTAAGTCACAACTTCAGAAAACTGCTTCTAGGCCTTTAAGATGGCTACTCTTATGCTAACTTATTCTCATTCTTACAACCCACCGTTTCACACAGCATTACCACAATCTGATACACTTACTTTACTTACTTATATGCATTTGGCTTGTGTCCATACAAGAATCTAAGCTCCGTTGAGATAGGCATGTTCCTATTTTGTTCACTGCTGTGGCAGCCCAACACCTACATTAGTGTGTGAGACATAGTTACTCGCCATAAATATTTATGGAATGAACGGAAGACTGTTCATTTATTATCACAATGTATTCATTTGGCAACTATTTACTGAGTCAGGCCCGCGAGGCCCCACTGACACTTCCGTCAGGAGATGCAGAGGCCCCCAGGGCTCCCCTTTTCTCCGCAATCGCAGAGCATGCTCGCAGCTCGCCTGCAGGCCAGTCACCTCCCGCCTACTGTAAGAATGAGAATAAGTTAGCATAAGAGTAGCCACTTTAAGGCCTAGAAGCAGTTTTCTGAGGTTGTGACTTAAAAGAAAAAAAACTGGAACTGGGTAAGGCCTTGGAAAACAAGTTAATCATGAACACCGGGTTGGGGGCAGCTGTGGCCTTCGGTCAGCTAACCTTGGTCAGTTAATCCTACATACCAAGCTTATCGTGCAGAACCTCCCTAACAATTGAGGAATGGTCTTATCTTGCTCTCGCTTAACCCCAGGATGTATGTCTTGCAAAGATAATGTGCAGCTTTGGAAAATTACTAAGAGTTAAGTGTTTTGAAAATGCCATATAAACCGTTGGTTTTGAGTGCTCAGGGTCCTTGTTGAAACCCGCTGTGTCGGGCAGACACTTGGACCCCAGCTAGCTGGAATAACAATAAACCTCTTGCTTGTTGCATCGATCTGCCGTGGCCTTCGTCTCCTCACTGGGGGGGAAGCGCAGACCGGAATAAGGCCGTTGGGTCTTACACTACCTGGTGGCGCTGATCCACGTGTGGCCCGGGAAAACCCGTAAGCTGCTCTCTCACACCCTGGGCTGCAAGCACACCTTAGTGTTAGTAGGAAACACCGTCTGGGCCCAAAATGGCTCAGCTCCTGCCCTGGGCTTCTGTCACTCATCAGAAACAGAGATCAAGGCCCGTGCAGGCGCCCTTGTCGCGAAAGGCAGGAGAGCTGTCGGCTTATTCCCAAATGCGCGCCGATTCCCGCCTTCTCACCACAAAAGAAGGCTGCCCCACCCAGTCAGGTATTTTCTTGTTTTCTCTTCCTTGCTCTTTATTCTTTATCCCATAAAAAATTTCTTGCCTTCTGACATGTTTTGCTATTCCCAGGAAGGAGACTGTCCACTTTGTAAAGTGTTAAATAACGTTTGTTTGTATCACCTCAGTTGTCTTCTTTAATCATTTTTAACAGCTTCTGACGAGGAGGAATGGTGACCGAAGCTGACTGCCGACTGGACTAGGCGGGCACAGGCGGGGCGCGGCTGCGGAACCCTCGGCGGTTCCCCCTTCTGTCGGTCACTGCCGTCGGCCTCGGGTGAGTCAGCAGGATTCGGGCGCCGCTCTGCGCACAGCGCTCTGATCCAAACGTTATTTTTATGTCTATCTGTCATCTATCCAGCTACCCACCTACCTACCTAATCGAATCTACCTACCTAATCTGTCTTGTTCCCACAAAAGCTCTGAAGCCCAGAAAGGTTCTGGGGTTTATTAAAATTTATTAAAACGTTCTAAGTTCCAGAATGTCTCTGGGGTTTGTTAAAACAAGAAAATATTCAAACGACATGGGTGATTTTATATATATACCTATATATATGTATTTAAAATTGAAACTAATAAATATCCATGAGAAAAACAAAATAAATGCTCTTTATCAGGTTGAGGAAGTATTTTTCTTTTCCTAGTTTGATATATTTTATCAGGAATGTATCATTTATCAGGATATTGCCAAAATATTTTTGGTGTTTTAAAATGATCAATTTAAAAAAAATTTGTTTGTTAATACAGTGAATTACATCAATTGACTTTTGAATGTTAAGTCAACCTTTCATTCCTGAGTTAAAACCAACTTGATATTAATTAATTATCTTTCTTTACAGTTGGAGTCTGTTTGCTAAAATTTTGTATGTAATTTTTTCATCAGTGTTCATGAGGTATATTGTTCTATAGTTTAATTGTAATCATATTTGACCGGTTTTGTTGTCAGGATAATTCTGGCCTTATAATATAAATTGGGAATTATTCCCTCCTAAATTACCTGTAAAAGTTTGTGTGGAATTGCTATGAATAATTCTGTTATTATTTGATAGCATTTAATAGTTGAGTAAACTAGGCTAGCAGTTTTCTTTGAGGGTGAATATTTTCACTGCAAATTAAATTTCCTTAATAGATATGGTCTATTCAGATTTTCTTTAACTTCTGTAGTTGATCTGTGATAGTTGTGTCTTTAAAGGAATTTATAGTTGTATAATGAATTGGCTAAAATCAGTAATATCCCCTTCACATTTTTTTACTATCTGTAGAATTGATGTAAGCCCTCATTTAAGATGTTATTAATTTGTGGAGTGTTTTGTCCTATCATCCTGTCTAGAATTGTATCAGTTTTATTGATCTCAAAGAGCCATCTTTTGATTTCATGATTGTTAGCATTGTCTTAATTTCATATTTCATCTATTTTCAGTCTGGTCTTTATTATTTAATTTATTCTAATTACTATGACTTTTAATTTTATCTTTTCCTTGTTAAGGTGGAAGTTGAAGTCATTTATTTTGAAACCTTTTTTCTTATATAGACATTAAGGGCTGTAAAATATCACTACCTCTTTAGCTATGTTAAAAGACCAACTGAGGCACATTAAAAGTTTCAAGAGTTTATTTAAACAAACTACAGTTCTGATAAAGCTGCAATAAACCAAAAGTAGTTGGGACCACTCCGCAGACTGGAGCTGGGGAGATTTTTTATAGAGCGGACCTAGAAGAAAAGCAAGGAGATAGTTTGATTGGCTGTATCTTAAATGGTTGCCTTATTTTGGAAAGCCTAGTTGGTTGGTTGTGATGCATTGTGTTTAACCTTTGTTCATCAGGGGCTTTCAGTGAATTTACAAGACGTTACTCTGGCTTAGGTTTCAGTTTTACCAAGACTACCAAGGAGTTAGAGACACCTCAGTAATGGCCTCCTTGTCTTTAACAGCTATGTCCAGTTTTTGATATGCGTGTTTTCATTTTCCTTTAGTTCATAGTATTTCCTAGATTCGCTTTTGATCTCTTGTTTTGACCTGTGGATTACTAAAATTGTCTTATTTTAGGCTTTAAATGTTTGGGGGAATTTCTAAACAGATATATATTTTGGTAC
This sequence comes from Manis pentadactyla, assembly GCF_030020395.1. Classification (NCBI taxonomy): domain Eukaryota; kingdom Metazoa; phylum Chordata; class Mammalia; order Pholidota; family Manidae; genus Manis; species Manis pentadactyla. Next base: position 66,181,957 of record NC_080028.1, read on the forward strand.
ATTGTTTTTATTTTTGTGAAGCTTGAAATACCTTCTGTGTTCCCTGGGAATTTTTATTTTTCACTTTTGTATTAGAGAGAAGTAATTTCAATCCTTTGAAATTGTTGACACTCATTTTAAGGGTTAGCATATACTTTACTTGGTTGATGCACTATGAAGATTTGGAAACTTTAATGCTGTGGTTGTAGTACATAGTGTTCTGTAAGTATCAATTAGGTCAATATATTCATAGTGTTTTTCAATTACCAATTTTTAAAATATACTTGATCTATTAAATCCTGAAAGATGGGTTTATATGCCCATAATGGTAATTGTCATAGTTATGGTTTATTTCAGTAGACAAATAAGTTGTTTATTTTTCCTTTAAATCTCTAAAAGCTGCTTCATGGACATATTTACACACACATTTGCAATTGTTATATCTACTTGATGAATTGACCCTTTAATCATTAGCATTTTTTTCTTTCCTGGTGATCCAGGTTACTTACTTCTGTTACCTGTTTCAGCTTTGAGAAACTCCTTTAGTATTTCTTGTAGTGCAGGTTTGCTGCTGACCACTTCTGTTATCTTTATTTTGTAAGAAAATGTTTTTATTTTGCTTTTATTCTTAAAGAGTGTTTTTATGGTATAAAATAATTATTTGATTATGTTTTATCAGTATTTTAATGTTCTGGCCTTCATATTTTTCTGATGAGAAGTCAGCAGTAATTCAAGGATTGTAGCCCTGTATGTAATCTCTCATTTTTGTCTGGCTGCTTTTCAGATATTCCCTTTATATTTAAGTTTTGTCACTTTGATTATTTTGTAAATACCATATTTTTCTTCATATGAACCTGTCCAGGGTTCACTGAGCCTCTTGAGTTAATACACTTACAGTAGTTCCTCCTTATCCATGGTTTCATTTAACTTGGCTTAAGTTACCTAGGTCAGCCACAGTCCCAAAACAGATTGATCCACCTGACTCATTGACAGATCGTCCATAGTAGCCTAATGTTCCATCACAATGCCTACATCATTCACCTCACTTTATCTCATCACATAGGCATTTATCATCTCTTCTCATCACAAGGAGGGTAAGCAAAGTACACATTCACATACCACAAAGTACACATTCACATAACAGTTATTACCATACATTTTTCTGTTTTATTATTATTATTGATTTCTTACTGCGCCTCATTTATAAATTAAACTTTATCATACTTATATATGTATAGGAAAAAACATAGTATATCTATATATACACATAGTGTACACATATATATATATACACATACACACATATATATATAAACATAGAGTGTGTGTGTGTGTGTGTGTATAGTTACAGTTCTGTCCACATGCAGGAATCCACTGGGAGTCTTGGAAGGTATTCCCTGTAGATAAGGGAGATTTATTACGTCATTATTTTTGGAAAAATTCTGGCTTTCATATTATGATACACTGAAATGTATTTTCTACCCATTTTCTCTGTCCATCTTCCACTACTCCTCTTAAACATATGTTATACTTTGTATTATATTCCCTCACGTTCTTTAGATTTGCACAATTTCTTTCAAATTTTTTTCTCCCTGTTCTTCATATTTGTTTATTTCTATTGATATTTCTTCATTATGAAATTCCATTATGCTGTTAAGAACACAGTGTACTTTTTTGTTTAATTTTAAATGTTGTAACTTTTTTGGTTCTGTAATTTCCATTTTATATTTTTGCTCTGTTGATGTTTCAAATATTTTCATTTTTATGAACACATCTTTCTTTACTGCACTGAGCATAGGTATGGTAACAATATTAAAATCCATATCTGTTAATTCCAAAATCTGGGTGATCTCAGAGCTGGTCTCAATTCATTACTTTTTCTGGTAAATAAGAGCACATTTTTTTGGTTCACAGTTGTTACGTAATTTTTCATTTAATTTTGGAAACTATTAATATTTCCTTGTGGAGACTCGGGGAGTTCTCCAAAGAGTGTTTATATATAAGTATCCAATGGTTGTTAACTTGGTTGGACTAAAATTGTAAACTCTGCTTTTAGGTGGCAACCATGTCTTTAGATTTATTTTATTTTATTTTTTATTTTAGCTGGACTGTACCCTATCTATGCATGACTCAAGCGGTCAACCAAAGGCTTTTTCAGAGTTGATATACACAACATGGGCTTCTGCTTTCAGTCTCACCCACTTTGCCTTCACTTTCTAGTGGCTGTATTTGCCCCAAAATCTTTCATTTTCTTTCTTGATGTCAGGTAGTCTTTATTAAGGTTTCAACCATCCTACATGGAAGTTTGTTCTATCCACTCATCCGCTAAAAGTTGTTAAAGAGCAACTTCATCCATGTTTTGACTCTCCTTTCAGAGTATTCCTAATTTTGATCCACTCACCAGTGCCTACAAGTCACTATATATTTTCTCCAAAGATGATAGTTGTTATCTGTGAGGATGTGAAAAATGGTTGGAGTTTTTTCAGTTTTACTGAAAAAAGAAATCTTGTCAATTATTGAAATTTGTGCTAGTATAATTCACATAGGGAAGTTATAATGTTTTACTGGAACCACTAGAAATTCCTATGGAGTAAATGAAACCTCAACCATTGTATCATACCATACCAAAAAAAAAGAGGAAAGAAAGTAAAAGGCAGCTTAAAATGGATAATTGTCCTCAACAGAAATGCTAAAAACAAAATTCATGTCAGGAAACAGAGGAGAAAATCTTTGTGATGTTAGGGTAGGTCAAGTTCACATAGGTAGGGTAGAAGAAGCAATACCATGAAAGAAAATATTAATAAATATATGTGGTACCTAGTCTCCAAGATGGTCCTGGTCATTCCCTTGTACTTCCTGGAATTCATGCCCTTGTGTAATCCCCTTCACATTGTGCTGGGGTTGGTATATGTGACCAATAGACTGTAGCAGAAGTGATCATACATTTCTAGATTTAGTTATATCAGATATTATGGCTTCTGTCTTGGTCTCTTGCTCTTCCTCTCTCTATCTCTGTCTCTCAATCTCCCTCCCTCTTTTGCATGACACCCTTTCAGGAAATTGAGCAGCCTTGCTATAAGCAGCCCTACAGAGAAGCCCAGGTAGGAGGAACTGGAGACTGGACAGCAACCATGTGAGTGAGGTTGAAAACAGGTTCTCTAGCTCCAGACACGTTAGCAGCTTTTTTGCAGACTCATGAGAGGTCTGAGCCAGAGACATCTAGCTGCGCCTAGATTACTGACCCTCACAACCAAGTAAAATGATAAGTATTATTGATTTAAACTGCCTAATTTGAGAGCAATCTGTTACACAGCAATAAACTACAAAATGGGATTTCATAAACAAAAAAATAATGTTCTTTTTAAGGACACTGCTGAGAAAATGAAAAGGCAAAGCACATATTATGAAAAGTGATTCACAATAAATGTTATGTAACAAAAATCTTGTACCAGAATATAAGAAGGTTGCTTATGACAAAAACCCAATTTTAAAAATGGACAAAAAAAAATTGGGCACTTCACCTAAAAGATATTCAAATGGTCAGTAAGGGCATAAAGGGATACTCACCATCATTAATCTTGAGGGAAAGGAAAATTAAATCACAATATGATACCATGCACATCCACTGGAATAGTTAAATTTAAAAGGCTTGTAATACCAAATGTTGGATAGGACACAGAATAATTGGAATACTCCTTTACTGCCAGTGGGAATTTAAATGGGCCAAACACTTGGAAAACTCTTTGGCAGTTTCTTAAAAAGTTAAATATACACTTATCATGTGGCCTAGCAAATTCTCTACTAGATATTTACCTGAAGTAATAGAAAGTGCATGTCTAAAAAGGACCTGAATGAGAATGTGTTTAGTAAATTTCTTTATAAAGTACTCATAGATTAGAATACTAATTGATATAAGGAACACATAACATGATTAATGTCAAAAACAAGTTTAACAAAATAAATAAGATGCAAAAGCCTAAATAGTATGTAATTTCATTATATAAAATTCTAGAATACACACAAAGCAACAAACTGGTGATGGAAAGCAATCAGTGGTTACCTGGGAGTAGGGTGTGAGGATAGAGGAATTGACTTCAAAGGAATACGGTGGAATGTTTTGGGGTGACAGGATCATCAAGGTACTAGGTCCCTAGGTATATGCATTTGTGAAAATTCACCAAACTGCATTTTGTATTATAATTGATATTCTTAAAAGACAAACTTTTTGTAGAGCACATGAAGCTATGCATGATTATTTCTATTTTTTTTTTGAGAGGGCATCTCTCATATTTATTGATCAAATGGTTGTTAACAACAATAAAATTCTCTATAGGGTACTCAATGCACAGTCATAAATCAACACCAAGCCTAATTCTCAACAGTCTCCAATCTTCTGAAGCATAATGAACAAGTTCTTACATGGTGAACAAATTCTTACATAGTGAATAAGTTCTTACATGGTGAACAGTGCAAGGGCAATCATCACAGAAACTTTTGGTTTTGATCATGCATTATGAACTATAAACAATCAGGTCAAATATGAATATTTGTTTGATTTTTATACTTGATTTATATGTGAATCCCACTTTTCTCCCTTATTATTATTATTTTTATTATTATTACTTTTAATAAAATGCTGAAGTGGTAGGTAGATGCAAGATAAAGGTAGAAAACATAGTTTAGTGCTGTAAGAGGGAAAATGTAGATGATCAGGTGTGTGCCTACAGACTAAGTATTAATCCAAGCTAGACAAGGGCAACAAAACATCCACGGATGCAGAAGATTTCTCTCAAAACAGGGTGGGTGAGGTTCTAAGCCTCACCTCTGTTGATCCCCAATTTCTTGCCTGATGGCCCCCCTGCAACTGTGCCTGTCTTAGGTTGTTCCTCCCTTGAGGAATCTTACCGTCTCTGGCTAACCAGTCATCTTCCGGGGCCATACAGGGAAATGTAAAGTTGGTAAGTGAGAGAGAAGCAATATTGTTTGAAAAGGTTAGCTTTTTACTTCTTTGCAGATTTATGCCCTGTGGCTTCTATACCCAGCATTTGTCTTGAGGTATCTTGACAACTTGGAAGAATTATGATACTCGGTAATTTCTATATGAGGCACGAATTCTACTTAAGGGTTGTAATTAAGAAGGAAGAAGAAAAGCTATAGAAGTAGCAGGCGGAAGAAAACATGGGAAGATTGATTATTTCTTTGACATATCTTCTTGTAGAGTAACATAAGCATGTATAGGTTTTAAACTACTAATTAAATTGCGTACACACATTAACATAATAGGAATACAGCTACATAACCAAAGCAGACCAACAATTACCAGCCATCTCCAGTGAAACCAAAAAAACCAGTTAAGCACCCTAGGCATTTGTGAAAACTTATCAATGATATGATGGATATTGTCTAACTGAATTTGAATAGCTTGAGAAAAATCAGACAAATTAAAACAACACATTCCTGGGAACTGTTCACATCCCATATGTTCTTTTAACAGTAGATAGCCTATAGTAGCAAGATTTTGGAGGAGCGCTGCAACTTGCACTTCTCCAAATTCCTGGTTGAGTTCCGACAGTATAGATCCAGTCAAATTTGTTTTACTGTATGCACAGAGCAGCTTAGATATCTCCTTCTTCATTCCAATGGCAAGTCCAGGAACCAGTGGGAAGAATGCAGCTAGAACTACAACAGCGCCAGGATCTTTGTTGAACTTTTTTTGATGTTCATCTTCTGAAATGACTCTTCCAGAGAATGTTGATATTGGAAGTTCTTCTTCATATCGTATCTTAATTCGTTTTCTGGGTAGCCAAATTAGGCTTTGATCCTCTGTATAAACACAAACAAACCCTTTGCCCACACTTTGATATGCCCTTTATACCATTGTGAAGAACTTATTGAGGTCACCACACAGGAACTGCTTTTTTTTTTTTTAAGAGAAAGGAATATTATCAGAAAAATGTATTTCCATAGCTGATCATTTGACACCCTTTAAATGATCAAAATTAAGGATATTTAAAGCATGCATTAATCATTGATTTACAGTTAGTTTTATCCTATCAGGGAGTAATTCCCCTTTCCTTTCTTTCTTTTTTTGTTATCATTAATATACAATTACATGAAGAATATTATGTTTACTAGGCTCTCCCCTATACCAGGTACCCCCCACAAACCCCTTTACAGTCACTGTCCATCAGCATAGCAAAATGTTGTAGAATCACTACTTGTCTTCTCTGTGTTGTACAACCCTCCCCTTTCTCCCACCACCCCATTATGCATGCTAATCATAATACCCCCTTTCTTCTTCCCCCCCTTATTGCTCCCTACCCACCCATCCTCCCCAATCTCTTTCCTTTTGGTACCTGTTAGTCCATTGTTGGGTTCTGTGATTCTGCTGCTGTTTTATTACTTCAGTTTTTTCTTTGCTCTTATACTCCACTGATGAGTGAAATCATTTGGTATTTCTCTTTCTCCACTTGGCTTATTTCACTGAGCATAATACCGTGTAGCTCCATCCATGTTGTTGCAAATGGTAGGATTTGTTTTCTTCTTACAGCTGAGTAATATTCCATTGTGTATATGTACCACATCTTCTTTATCCATACATCTACTGATGGACATTTAGGTTGCTTCCAATTCTTGGCTATTGTAAATAGTGCAGCGATAAACATAGGGGTGCATCTTTTTCAAACTTGAGTGCTGCGTTCTTAGGGTAAATACCTAGAAGTGGAATTCCTGGGTCAAATGGTAAGTCTGTTTTGAGCATTTTGAGGAACCTCCATACTGCTTTCCACAATGGTTGAACTAACTTACATTCCCACCAGCAGTGTAAGAGGGTTCCCCTTTCTCCACAAACTCACCAACATTTGTTGTTTGTCTTTTGGATGGTAGCCATCCTTACTGGTGTGAGGTGATACCTCATTGTGGTTTTAATTTGCATTTCTCTGATAATTAGCGATGTGGAGCATCGTTTCATGTGTCTGTCGGCCATCTGTATTTCTTTTTTGGAGAACTGTCTGTTCATTTCCTCTGCCCATTTTTTAATTGGATTAATTGTTTTCTGTTTGTTTAGATGGGTGAGCTCTTTATACATTTTGGACGTCAAGCCTTTATCAGATCTGTCATTTACAAATATATTCTCCCATACTGTAGGGTTCCTTTTTGTTCTATTGATGGTGTCTTTTGCTGTACAGAAGCTTTTCAGCTTAATATAGTCCCACTTGTTCATTTTTGCTGTTGTTTCCCTTGCCCGGGGAGATATATTCAAGAAGAGGTCACTCATGTTTATGTCTAAGAGGTTTCTGACTATCTTTTTTTCTAAGAGTTTTATGGTTTCATGACTTACATTCAGGTCTTTGATCCATTTTGAATTTACTTTTGTGTATGGGGTTAGATAATGGTCCAGTTTCATTTTCCTACATGTAGCTGTCCAGTTTTGCCAGCATCGTCTGTTGAAGAGACTGTCATTTCGCCATTGTATGTCCGTGGCTCCTTTATCAAATATTAATTGAACATATATGTTTGGGTTAATGTCTGGAGTCTCTAATTTGTTCCACTGTTCTGTGGCTCTGTTCTTGTGCCAGTACCAAATTGTCTTGATTACTATGGCTTTGTAGTAGAGCTTGAAGTTGGGGAGTGAGATTCCCCCTACTTTATTCTTCTTTTTCAGGATTGCTTTGACTATTCGGGGTCTTTGGTGTTTCCATATGAATTTTTGAACTGTTTGTTCCAGTTCATTGAAGAATGTTGCTGGTAGTTTGATAGGGATTGCATCAAATCTGTATATTGCTTTGGGCAGCATGGCCATTTTGATGATATTAATTCTTCCTAGCCACGAGCATGTGATGAGTTTCCATTTGCTAGTGTCTCATTTAATTTCTCTTAAGAGTGACTTGTAGTTTTCAGGGTATAGGTCTTTCACTTCTTTGGTTAGGTTTATTCCTAGGTATTTTATTCTTTTTGATGCAATAGTGAATGGAGTTGTTTTCCTGATTTCTCTTTCTATTGGTTCATTGTTAGTATATAGGAAGGCCACAGATTTCTGTGTGTTAATTTTGTATCCTGCAACTGTGCTGTATTCCGATATCAGTTCTAGTAGTTTTGGAGTGGAGTCTTTACGGTTTTTTATGTATAATATCATGTCATCTGCAAATAGTGACAGTTTAACTTCTTCTTTACCAGTCTGGATTCCTTGTGTTTCTTTGTTTTGTCTGATTGCCTTGGCTAGGACCTCCCGTACTATGTTAAATAACAGTGGGGAGAGTGGGTATCCCTGTCTTTTTCCTGATCTCAGAGGAAAAGCTCTCAGCTTCTCACTGTTCAGTATAATGTTGGCTGTGTGTTTGTCCTTTATTATGTGTGTATGGCCTTTATTATGTTGAGGTACTTGCCCTCTATACCCATTTTCCTGAGAGTTTTTATCATGAATGAATCTTGAATTTTGTCAAATGCTTTTTCAGCATCCATGGAGATGATCATGTGGTTTTTGTCTTTCTTTTTGTTGAAGTGGTGGATGATGTTGATGGATTTTCGAATGTTGTACCATCCTTGCATCCCTGGGATGAATCCCACTTGGTTATGGTGTATGATCCTTTTGATATATTTTTGAATTCGGTTTGCTAATATTTTATTGAGTATTTTTTCACCTACATTCATCAGGGATATCGGTCTGTAATTTTCCTTTTTGTTGGGCTCTTTGCCTTGTTTTGGTACTAGGGTGATTTTGGCTTCACAGAATGAGTTTGGGAGTGTTCTCTCTTATCCTATTTTTTGGAAAACTTTAAGGAGAATGGGTATTATGTCTTCTCTGTGTGTCTCATAAAATTCCGAGGTAAATCTGTCCGGCCCAGGGGTCTTGTTCTTGGGTAGTTTTTAATTACCGTTTCAGTTTCATTGCTCGTAATTGGTTTTTTTAACTTTTGTGTTTCTTCCTTTTTTAGTCTTGGAAGGTTGTATTTTTCTAGGAAGTTGTCCATTTCTTCTAGGTTTTCCAGCTTGTTGGCATATAGGTTTTCATAGTAGTCTTTAATAATTCTTTGTATTTCTGAGGAGTCTGTTGTGATTTTTCCATTCTCATTTCTGATTCTGTTGATTTGTGTTGATTCTCTTTTTCTCTTAATAAGTTTGGATAGAGGCTCATCTATTTTGTTTATTTTCTCAAAGAACCAGCTCTTGATTTCATTGATATTTGCTATTGTTTTATTCTTCTTAATTTTGTTTATTTCTTCTCTGATCTTTATTATGTCCCTCCTTCTGCTGACTTTAGTCCTCATTTGTTCTTCATTTTCCAGTTTCGCTAATGTGATGTTAGACTATTCATTTGGGATTGTTTTTCCATCTTCAAGTGTGCCTGGATTGCTATATACATTCCTCTTAAGACTGCTTTCGCTGCGTCCCACAGAATTTGGAGCTTTGTGTTGTTGTCATTTGTTTCATATATGCCTTGATCTCTATTTTAATTTGTTTGCTGATCGATTGACTATTTAGGAGCATGTTGTTAAGCCTCCATGTGTTTGTTAGACTTTTTGTTTTCTTTGTACAATTTATTTCTAGTTTTATACCTTTGTGGTCTGAAAAATAGTTTGTAGAATTTCAATATTTTGGAATTTACTGAGGTTCTTTTTGTGGGCTAGTATGTGGTCTATTCTGGAGAATGCTCCATGTGCACTTGAGAAGAATGTATATCCTGTTGCTTTTGGATCTAGAGTTCTATAGATGGCTATTAGGTCCATCTGTTCTACTGTGTTGTTCAGTGCCTCTGTGTCCTTACTTATTTTCTGCCTGGTGGATCTATCCTTCAGGGTGAGTGACATGTTGAAGTCTCCTAAAATGAATGCAGGCAGTCTATTTCCCCCTTTAGTTCTGTTGGTATTTGTTTCCCATATGCTGGTGCTCCTGTGTTGGGTGCATATATATTTAGAATGGTTATATCCTCTTGTTGGACTGAGCCCTTTATCATTGTGTAATGTCCTTCTTTATCTCTTGTTACTTTCTTTGTTTTGAAGTCTGTTTTGTCTGATATTAGTACTGCAATCCCTGCTTTCTTCTCTCTGTTGTTCGCCTGAAATGTGTTTTTTCCATCCCTTGACTTATTGTATGTGCATGTATTTGGGTTTGAGGTGAGTTTCTTGTAAGCAGCATATAGATGTGTCTTGCTTTTTTATCCATTCTATTACTGTGTGTCTTTTGATTGGTTCATTAAGTCCATTTACATTTAGGGTGACTATTGAAAGATATGTACTTATTGTCATTGCAGACTTTAAATTCAGGTTACCAAAGGTTCAAGGTTAGCCTCTTTAGTATCTTACTGCCTAACTTAGCTTGCTTATTGAGCTGTTATATACACTCTCTGGTGATTCTTTTCTTCTCTCCCTTCTTATTCCTCCTCCTCCGTTTTTCATATGTTGGGTGTTTTGTTCTGTGCTCTTTTTAGGAGTGCTCCCATCTAGAGCAGTCCGTGTAGGATGCCCTGTAGAGGTAGTTTGTGGGAGGCAAATTCCCTCAACTTTTGCTTGTCTGGGAATTGTTTAATCCCTCCATCATATTTAAATGATATTCGTGCTGGATACAGTATCCTTGGTTCAAGGCCCTTCTGTTTCATTGCATTAAATATATCATGCCATTCTCTTCTTGCCTGTAAGGTTTCTGTCGAGAATTCTGATGATAGCCTGATGGGTTTTCCTTTATAGGTGATCTTTTTCTCTCTAGCTGCCTTTAAAACTCTCTCCTTGTCCTTGATCTTTACCATTTTAATTATTATGTGTCTTGGTGTTTTCCTCCTTGGGTCCTTTCTGTTGGGAGTTCTGTGTATTTCCATGGTCTCTTCGATTATTTCTGCCCCCAGTTTGGGGATGTTTTCTGCAATTATTTTTTCAAAGACACTTTCTATCCCTTTTTCTCTCTCTTCTTCTTCTGGTACCCCTATAATACGGATATTGTTCCTTTTGGATTGGTCGCACAGTTCTCTTAATATTGTTTCATTTTTGGAGATCCTTTTATCTCTTTCTATATCAGCTTCTATGCGTTCCTGTTCTCTGGTTTCTATTCTATCAATGGCCTCTTGCATCTCATCCATTCTGCTTATAATTCCTTCCAGAGTTTGTTTCACTTCTGTAATCTCCTTCCTGGCATCTGTCATCTCCCTCCCAACTTCATCCCTTAGCTCTTGTATATTTCTCTGCATCTCCATCAGCATGTTTATGATTTTTATTTTGAATTCTTTTTCAGGAAGGCTGGGTAGTTCTGTCTCCTTCTCTGGTGTTGTCTTTGTATTCTTGGCTTGCCTGTAATTTTGCCTTTTCATGGTGATAGGAATAGTTTGCAGAGCTGGGACGTGTGACGGCAGGAAGAACTTCCCTTCTTGTTTGTTTGTGGCCTTCCTCTCCTGGGAGAACAGCGACCTCTAGTGGCTTGTGCTACGCGCAGACAGGACTTCTGATTCCTGCCCGGCTGCTATGGAGTTTATCTTTGCTGTTGCTATGGGCATGGCCTGATTCGGGCCGCTGCTCCAAAATGGTGGAGCCTTGTTGAAGGGGGAGCAGCCGGGAGGCTATTTATCTCGGTGAAGGGCCTCCGTGCTCCCTGCTGCCCAGGAGCTTAATGCCCAGAAATTCCAAGATTCCCTTCCTCTGGACTAAGTGTCCCGGGACACTTCCGTCCAGTTTTGGGGTCCCTGTCCCTTCAAGACTTCCAAAAAACACTCGCCAAAAAAAAAATTAAATAATTAGTAATAAAAAAAAGGCCGCTCGCTTTTCTTTGTCCTAGGGCACCGGCCTCAGGGACCCACTCACAGGTGTTGCTGCCCTTTTTCCCTAGTATCCAGAACCCCACGCATGCACTGTGTCTGCACCCTGGTCCAGATGGCTGGGGCTGGGTGTTCAGCAGTCCTGGGCTTCCTCTCCCTCCTGCTCTGCCTACTCTTCTCCCACCAGGAGCTGGGGGGAGGGGCGCTCAGGTCCCGCTGGTCTGGGGCTTGTATCCTACCCCCTTCTGATTTTTAAATATAGGCCTAGGACCTTTTTATAGGTTTTTAATAGATATCTGCAAGTATTTTTTTACACATTTAAATAAGCTATAATTGTAAATAAACCATGCTTTGTTTTGCAAGTTATGTGTGCATGTGTGAGTGTGTTAGATGGCTATGAGTGTATGTATATTGGGTAGAGGAATAGAAGAGGTGAAAAAAGGAGATTTATTATTATGAGAAGGAAAAAACAGATTTTTCTGTGCTAAATTGGAACTAAAGTTTGTCCATCTTATTTTAGTCTCAATGCAAAATTATTCAGAAACTGGAGTTATTGAACATTTAAAGAAAGATATAACCTTTTCAACATAATGGTGTGAAGCCAGACTACAAAGTTAAATGGCACAGTAATGCTACTAATTTAACTGTATACTTTGCATTTTATTATTATCTTACCAGCTTTTTTCTTCATCCTTTGCTTCAAAGTTATTTATTTCATGTTTGGAGAAAGAACACTAAGTTCAGATACTGGAGAACAAGATCTCTGCCACTTAATATTTATAAATGAATTTGGGCAAATAATTTCGAATCTGTGAATTCAGTTTAATCATCTGTGAAACGGGGAGCAGGAAAATGTTTGGGGCTTCAATCATGAGGGTGATGAAATGATCTCAAACATTTTTCTAGTTCTGAAGTTTTAGATTTTGTGGTTAAAGTCAGATGTGTTTTATACACATGTGTACATATATGTATATTTAATACAGATAGAGATCATTTATATTGAATTTAATTTTTCTCTGTATTTATATATAAAAATGTAGAAAATTGTTCTTGATTTTGACAATTTACATTTCGAATTCAATGAAGTGTTCATTCTACTAAACTCCAAGTTGCATTTTAAATACCTGGTGATTAATTTTCTTCCTCTATGAATCTTTGGGTGTGGGTTATAAAATATGAAGGGAAAAAACAATCTTCTAATAACCCCCTCAATAATTACACAAACAAGTTCTTAAAAAGGTGGTTTATTTAATCCTCATTATTAGTAATATCATTGTTGCTATGAATATACCAACTACATAAATCCCTCGTGTTCTGTAAAAAGTGGCATTAATAGAGGTCTGAATAACAAGTGGCTGGTTATTTAGTTGATTTCAAACATAACAGATGTATTCCCTAGACATTTTTAATGACATATTCTTTAGCTTCTTATCCTTAAGTCACTGCCAAGTAAAGGTGGCAGTTGACAAAGGCAGTTGTCAAAAATAAAGCTGGGTTTCTTTTTTTTTCATTTTAGTTTTAGGTGGGATTTTAGGAACTTATCACAGTTTTTGTGGATTAGTTTTCTAAGAGCAGAAAAGCAAAAATGGAGTTTAAGGATCCAAAAGTCTCCAAAATCACTGTTGCCATTCAAGAAAATCATAAGAAGCTAAACCATTTGGTGTCTATAAAAGCGTCAGTTAGCAGAGCTTGAAAATCAATATTTCAGAATTTCCAAAGTCAAAGTGAGTGATTTCATGTCATATTAGTCAGCATTGTTGTAAGTCCTTTAAAATATATAGGGCCATAAAGGATGTCAAATGAGATACAGGGGAAACATCTAGTCTGAAAAATAAGATTCTTAAAAGATGCAGACACTATACACAGCCTCATGTTAATGTATATCCTACATTTTCTCTATTTCTAGGTTTTTCTCCTTGGTTTTTTTTGACTATTATCTAGTGATAGCTCATGTATCCACTGCTGTAAATTAAAACCTACATCTCTCAGCATTGATATGAAAGATGAGAGTGACACATAATAAATAGCCATTAATATGCCATGTTTTGTACATGATTTACTAATATACTTCCTATAAACTGCTGATAAGAATAGTCATGCATTTTTAGATGTAGATCTTCCTTTGAAATTTTCATGTTACACAAATGTCATCTAGGAGAGGTCTGAGGATTTTCAGAAAATAAAATAAATTCCTCAACAATATTGGGCAATATTTCCATGTAGCCTGTTACTTTGTGTATAACAGTTTTTTTGTCTTAATGGTTGTGAATTCAATCTTAACATCAAACCTCCTAAGTTTAAATTCCAGCTTCAACACTTTGACTTTGGGCAAGAACTGTAAGCACTGTCAGCAAGTTTCCCTATCGATATAATGAGAAAATGTCACGAATATAAAAATATAAGAAAATAAGAAAATCTCATGTATTTGCTAAGAGGTAGGAAGTAAATAATACCTACAGTGCCAGGTATAATACCTAGGACAACTAAGGATTAAAAACGTTAACTTGTTTTAGTCCATTTAGGCTGCTATAACAAAATATCACAGACTGGGTGGTTTATAAACAACAAATATATATTTCTCGCAGTTCTGGAGGCTGGAATTCAGAGGTCAGAGTGCCAACATGGTCTGGTTCTAGTGAAGGCCCTCTTCCTAGTTGCAGACTTCTTGTATCTTCGACATGGTGAAGGGGCTAGAGAGGTCTGTGGAATCTCTTTTGTAAAGGCACAAGTACTATTGATGAGGGCTCCATCTTCCAGACCTAATAATTGTCTCCCAAAGTCCCACCTCCTAAAACAATCACATGGGTGTTAGGATTCCAGTATCTGACTTGAGGGGCAGACACAAGGACTCAGTTCATTGCACTTGTATTATTGTTTTTATTCTGACTTTGTTGTGTCATCATAACATGCATTGTATTATTCAGCAATTACATCACTGATTACAGAATCAGTTTTGTTACCTTATTAAATAAAATGTGGCTGTAGTATTTAACAGAGGTTATATTTCCAAAATGTTCACATTAACTTGATTATCACAATTTCCTAATAAGTTGTGATGTAATGTTCAACAAAGCATTCTTAAATCAATATATTTACAAGATGTAGGTAACTAAAGGAATTTTTTTTTTATATCATTAATCTACAGTTACATGAAGACATTATGCTCACTAGGCTCCCCCTTTCACCAAGTCCCCACCACATCCCCATTCACAGTCACTGTCCATCAACATAGTAAGATGCTGTAAAATCACTACTTGTCACCAAGTTCACAGTCACTGTCCTTCAACATAGTAAGATACTGTAGAATCACTACTTGTCTTCTCTGTGTTGCACAGCCCTTCCCGTGCCCCCCCAACACTATACATGCTAATTGTAATGCCCCCTTTCTTTTCTTCCTGCCCTTATCCCTCCCTTCCCACCCGTCCTCCCCAGTCCCTTTCCCTTTGGTAACTATTAATCCATTCTTGGGTTCTTTGATACTGCTGCTGTTTTGTTCTTTCAGTTTTCTTTTGTTCTTATACTCCAAATATGAGTGAGATCATTTGGTACTTGTCTTTCTCCGCCTGGCTTATTTCACTGAGCATAACACCCTTTAGCTCCATCCATGTTGTTGCAAATGGTAGGATTTGTTTTTTCTTAGGGCTGCGTAGTATTCCACTGTGGATATCTACCACATCTTCTTTATCCAATCATCTACTGATGGACATTTAGGTTGCTTCCATATCTTGGCTATTGTAAATAGTGCAGCGATAAACATAGGGGTGCATCTGTCTTTTTCAAACTGGAGTGCTGCATTCTTAGGGTAAATTCCTAGAAGTGGAATTCCTGGGTCAAATGGTATTTCTATTTTGAGCATTTTGAGGAACCTCCATACTGCTTTCCACAATGGTTGAACTAATTTACATTCCCACCAGCAGTGTAGGAGGGTTCCCCTTTCTCCACAACCACGCCAACATTTGTTCTTGTTTGTCTTCTGGATGATAGCCATCCTTACTGGTGTGATATGATATCTCATTGTGGTTTTAATTTGCATTTCTCTGATGACAAGCGATGTGGAGCATCTTTTCATGTGTCTGTTGGCCATCTGAATTTCTTCTTTAGAGAACTGTCTATTCAGCTCCTCTGCCCATTTTTTAATTGGATTATTTGCTTTTTGTTTGTTGAGGTGTGTGAGCTCTTTATATATTTTGGATGTCAACCCTTTATCGGATCTGTCATTTTCGAATATATTCTCCCATACTGTAGGATATCTTTTTGTTCTGTTGATGGTGTCCTTTGCTGTACAGAAGCTTTTCACCTTGGTATAGTCCTGTTTGTTCATTTTTGTGTTTGGTTCCCTTGCCCGGGGAGATATGTTCAAGAAGAGGTCACTCATGTTTATGTCTAAGAGATTTTTGCCTATGTTTTTTTCTAAGAGTTTTATGGTTTCATGACTTACATTCAGGTCTTTGATCCATTTTGAAATTACTTTTGTGTGTGGGGTTAGACAGTGATACAGTTTCATTCTCTTACATGTAGCTGTCCAGTTTTGCTAGCACCATCTGTTGAAGAGACTGTCATTTCCCCATTATATGTCCATGGCCCCTTTATCGAATATTAATTGACCATATATGTTTGGGTTAATGTTTGGAGTCTCTATTTTGTTCCATTGGTCTGTGGCTCTGTTCTTGTGCTAGTACAAAATTGTCTTGATTACTGTGGCTTTGTAGTAGAGCTTGAAGTTGGGGAGTGAGATCCCCCCTACTTTATTCTTCCTTCTCAGGATTGCTTTAGATATTCAGGGTCTTTGCTGTTTCCATATGAATTTTTGAACTATTTGTTCCCGTTTATTCAGGAAAACTCTTGGTAATTTGATAGGGATTGCATTGAATCTGTATATTGCTTTGGGCAGGATGGCCATTTTGACAATATTAATTCTTCCTAGCCAAGAGCATGGGATGAGTTTCCATTTGTTAGTGACTTCTTTAATTTCTCTTAAGAGTTTCTTATAGTTTTCAGGGTACAGGTCTTTCACCTCCTTGGTGAGGTTTATTCCTAGGTATTTTATTCTTTTTGATGCTATTGTGAATGGAATTGTCTTCCTGACTTCTCTTTCTATTAGTTTATTGTTAGTGTATAGGAAAGCCACAGATTTCTGTGTGTTAATTTTGTATTATGCAACTTTGCTGAATTCCAATATTAGCTCCAGTAGTTTCGGAGTCGAGTCTTTACGGTTTTTTATGTACAATATCATGTCATCTGCAAATAGTGACAGTTTAACTTCTTCTTTACCAATCTGGATTCCTTGTGTATCTTTGTTTTGTCTAATTGCTGTGGCTAGGAAATCCAGTACTATGTTGAATAACAGTGGGGTTAGTGGGCATCTCTGTCTTGTTCCCGATCTCAGAGGAAAAGCCTTTTGGTTTGCGCTCTTCAGTATGATGTTGGCTGTTGGTTTATCATATATGGCCTTTATTATGTTGAGGTACTTGCCCTCTATACCCATTTTGTTGAGAGTTTTTATCATGAATGGATGTTGAATTTTATCGAATGCTTTTTCAGCATCTATGGAGATGATCATGTGGTTTTTGTCTTTTTGTTGATGTGGTAGATGATGTTGATGGATTTTCGAATGTTGTACCATCCTTGCATCCCTGGGATGAATCCCACTTGGTCATGGTGTACGATCCTTTTGATGTATTTTTAAATTCGTTTTGCTAGTATTCTGTTGAGTATTTTTGCATCTACGTTCATCAGGGATATTGGTCTGTAGTTTTCTTTTTTGTTGGGGTCCTTGCCTGGTTTTGGTATTAGGGTGATGTTGGCTTCATAGAATGAGTTTGGGAGTATTCCGTCCTCTTCTATTTTTTGGAAAACTTTAAGGAGAATGGGTAGTATGTCTTCTCTGTAAGTCTGATAAAATTCTGAGGTAAATCCATCTGGCCTCGGGGTTTTTTTCTTGGGTTGTTTTTTGATTACCACTTCAATTTCGTTGCTGATAATTTGTCTGTTTAGATTTTCTGTTTCTTTCTGGGTCAGTCTTGGAAGGTTGTATTTTTCTAGGATGTTGTCCATTTCTCCTAGGTCTCCCAGCTTGTCAGCATATAGGTTTTCATAGTACTCTCTAATAATTCTTTGTATTTCTGTGGGGTCAGTCGTGATTTTTCCTTTCTCGTTTCTGATTCTGTTGATTTGTGTTGACTCTCTTTTTCTCTTAAGAAGTCTGGCTAGAGGCTTTTCTCTTTTATTTTCTCGAAGAACCAGCTCTTGGTTTCATTGATTTTTGCTACTGTCTTATTCTTGTCAATTTTATTTATTTCTTCTCTGATCTTTATTATGTCCCTACTTCTCCTGACCTTAGGCCTCATGTGTTCTTCTTTTTCCAATTTCGATAATTGTGACATTATACCATTCATTTGGGATTGTTCTTCCTTCTTTAAATATGCCTGGATTGCTATATACTTTCCTCTTAAGACTGCTTTTACTGTATCCCACAGCAGTTGGGGCTTTGTGTTTTTATTGTCATTTGTTTCCATATATTGCTGGCTCTCCATTTTGATTTGGTCATTGATCCATTGATTATTTAGGAGCGTGTTGTTAAGCCTCCATGTGTTTGTGAGCCTTTTTGCTTTCTTTGTACAATTTATTTCTAGTTTTATGCTTTTGTGGTCTGAAAAGTTGGTTGGTAGGATTTCAATCTTTTGAAATTTACTGAGGCTCTTTTTGTGGCCTAGTATGTGGTCTATTCTGGAGAATGTTCCATGTGCTCTTGAGAAGAATGTATATCATGTTGCTTTTGGATGTAGAGCTCTGTAGATGTCTATTAGGTCCATCTGTTCTAGTGTGTTGTTCAGTGCCTCTGTGTCCTTACTTATTTTCTGTCTGGTGGATCTGTCCTTTGGAGTGAGTGGTGTGTTGAAGTTTCCCAGAATGAATGCATTGCATTCTATTTCCTCCTATAGTTCTGTTAGTATTTGTTTCAGATATGTTGGTGCTCCTGTATTGGGTGCATATATATTTATAATGGTTATATCCTCTTGTTGGACTGAGCCCTTTATCATTATGTAATGTCCTTCTTTATCTTTTATTACTTTCTTTGTTTTGAAGTCTGTTTTGTCTGATACTAGTATTGCAAAACCTGCTTTTTTCTCTGTGTTGTTTGCATGAAATATCTTTTTCCATCCCTTGACTTTTAGTCTGTGCATGTCTTTGGGTTTGAGGTGAGTCTCTTGTAAGCAGCATATGGATGGATCTTGCTTTTCTATCCATTCTATTACTCTGTGTCTTTTAATTGGTGCATTCAGTCCATTTACATTTAGGGTGATTGTTGAAAGGTACGTACTTATTGCCATTGCAGGCTTTAACTTTATGGTTACCAAAGGTTCAGGGATAGCTTCTTTACTATCTTACTGTCTAACTTAACTCGCTTATTGAGCTATTATAAACACGGTCTAATGATTCTTTATTTCTCTCCCTTCTTATTCCTCCTCCTCCCTTCTTCATATGTTGGGTGTTTTGTTCTGAGCTCTTTTTAGGAGTGCTCCCATCTAGAGCAGTCCCTGTAAGATGCTCTGTAGAGGTGGTTTGTGGGAGGCAAATTTCCTCAACTTTTTCTCGTCTCGGAATTGTTTAATCCCTCCATCATATTTAAGTGATAATCGTGCTGGATACAGTAGTCTTTTTTCGATTCCCTTCTGTTTCAGTGCATTAAGTATATCATGCCATTCTCTTCTGGCCTATAGGGTTTCTGTTGAGAAGTCTGATGATAGCCTGATGGGTTTTCCTTTTTTAAGTGACCTTTTTTTTCCCTCTGGCTGCCTTTAATTCTTTGTCCTTGTCTTTGATCTTTGCCATTTTAATTATTATGTGTCTTGGTGTTGCCCTCCTTGGATCTCTTGTCATGGGTGTTCTGTGTACCTCTGTGGTCTGAGAGGACATTTCCTCCCCTAGTTTCAGGAAGTTTTCAACAATTATTTCTTCAAGACACTTTCCCTTTTTCTCTCTCTTCTTCTTCTGGTACCCCTATAATGTGGATATTGTTCTGTTTCGATTGGTCACTCAGCTCTCTTAGAATTCTTTCATTCCTGGAGATCCTTTTCTCTCTGCATCAGCTTCTCTCTGTTCCTGTTCTCTGTTTTCTAATCCATTAATGTTCTCTTGCATCTCATCCATTCTGTTTTCAAGTCCTTCCAGAGCTTGTTTTGTTTCTGTATTCTCCTTCCTTAGTTCTTGCATCTTTCTCTCCAAGTTCATCAGCATGGTTATGACTTTTGTTTTGAATTCTTTTTCAGGAAGACTGGTTAAATCTATCTCCCTAGTTCCCTTCTTAGGGGAAGATGTAGCAGATGCCAAAACTGTCTGGGTTAGTCTTGTCTGGATCAAATATTTTTGCCTTTTTATGTTGATATGTGCAGTGGAGTGCTTTTGACGCATCTATCAGCTTTCCACTTGGCTCTTGGCCTTTCTTTACTGGGACAACTGTGACACCTAGTGGCTTGTGTTGGGCAATTGTGTGTAGACTGGGTCTTTGTATCTTGCCTGGCTGGTATGGAGGAAGCTCCTTTGCTGAGGGCGTGGCCAGCCTCAGGCTGCTAATCTGCTACAGCAGGGCCCCGTAGGGGTAATGGACGGGGGGTTGTTTGGCTGTGTACCTCTGTGAGGGGTCTCAGAGCTGTTGCTCAGGGGGTTCGGCTTCGGGACCAGCTCAGAGGTCTTGCTGCCCTGTTTCCCTAGTTTCCAGCACCCCACACATGCACTGTGTCTTCGCTCTGCTGCGGATGGCTAGGGCTGGGTGTTTAGCAGTCCTGGGTTCCCTCTCCCTCTCCGCTCCAACTCCTCTCCTCCTACCAGGAGCTGGTGTGAAGGGCACTTGGGTCCCGCCGGGTCGGGGCTTGTATCTTACCCCTTTCACCAGGCGCTGGGCTCTCGCAGGTGTGGAGGTAGTCTGGCTATTGTCCTGTGTCTTCTGGTCTCTCTTTTAGGATTAGTTGTATTTGTTGTATTTTCAAAAATATATATGTTTTTGGGAGGAGATTCCCACTATCCTACTCATGCTGCTATCTTGGCTCTTCCTCTCACTAAAGGAATTTTTTAAATGTAATAAAAGTACATTCACTAAGTTAAATGGAAATTTCCAAATTAACCACTTAAATCTCAAATATCTTTACTAATGAGATACAGTAGCTTTATTAATGGAAGAATTATGATTTTAATCCTAAAACAAGAAAAGTGAGGAAAGGTGACAAGATACATTGTGAAAGTGTCACAGAAGCAAGTTGAAATAAGGGACACCAAAGGCCAGATTAATCACAATTTCGTCAGGCTACTGATTGTGCAGAAAGTGGAAATGAGAAACTTTTGAGATCAAAATCAGGGCAAGGTCATTCTGTGTTCTGTTCTTAAATATAAGTATAAAGAAAAAAATTTTCATGCTAATTTTATGTGAAAATTCAGTGTAAGAACCACAAAACCCAAAGATTAACCTATCCACATAATTACCAAATTTACCCAGCATCCTGTGTTCACATATTTATTGGGGCAGTTTTATGTTTTCACTCTGAATACAATAGCTCTAAGATGAGTGCCATCTTTCTTTCAAAGATTCACAAGATGGGCTATCCAGTTAAACTGAAAATCCTTTAAAATTGACGACATATTAGAGAAGAGATGCTATGATGAATTATAAAATGTGAAGTTCAAAGGGAGGTAAAAGAGTAATCCTTATATCTGACTGTTTTCATCTACTGTGATTACAAATGAAACCTATAGAAAGAAAAAAAAACTTTATAATATCAAAAGGCAAGGTTTTTATGTACCATACAACCAATCTCCTTGATGAAACAAGTTATTTCATAAATGATCCTTTACTTGGTATCTCAATGTGAGAGGTATAGGGATGTTAGACATAGATTGTAATATATGATGCTAGATTTGATCTATCAGAAGATAGATGGCCATTTTAGAGTCTCATTAAATTGTCCAGGAGAGTTGTCTTCTGATTGGCATGCAATGGGAAATGTTAGGCAAGCCTAGTTTTTCTTCCTTTATAGGTACAAATTTTTTCAGTCAAATGTGTTTCAACTTTTTGTTCTTCACAGATATTTTTAAAAATTTGTTTATCCTCTTTTCTCCTGTTTGATTCTCTTTACACTGGATTTGCCTGATATGTTGTAAGTTTTTTTAGGCGACTGAAATAGTTAATACTTCAGTCTGGGAAGTATTTCCAGACTGATTTTTGCTTCTTTTCTTGTCACTGTAGTCTCTTTCTCTAGAGTACCACATTTACAGAAGGTGGCTATTGTTTCTGTCTCCCATGTCTACTAAAATCTTGGCAACTGGTTTGTATATATGTTGCTTTTCCACTATAATAAGATGGTTGGGTGATGTACACAACTACTTCTGTCTTTTCCATGGTGCATCACATCTCACATCCTCCCTTCACATGTCAGCCATTATGTTATTAGATCCAATTTGATTATTAGAGCCAGTTAAAGTCTATAGGTAATAAATAAATGCACTATTTTCTTTGGACACTCTCTCAACTCCCGTCCATTCTCTACCTTAATTATAATTTCCAAATCCTCACCTACTCCAGTAATACGCTCAGCTATTCTGACACTTCTCATTTTAAATTACTACAGTTGACCTTAGGTGAGACCTTAGTGCTCCCTGAAAAAGTTGCCTTTCTGCTCCGATGTCACTTTGACATTTATACATTTTGCCATTTCTTACGGGCATGAACACTAGGTTGATGTTGAAGAGAAAAAATGGAATGCATTTTATTTAGCCTCTGTCTCATGGGAACAGCCTATCTTTCCACTCCAAAGACAGATTGCAAAGAAAATGAGGCAGCTTCTAATAACAGTGATTATGACATTATTAGTAAGCATTCTACATGGAGTAAAAATCTTTCCTCCCTTGTTCAGGCACATATTCTACTTTATTCACAATGTAATTTTTTTTAACAACCAGGTGAACATTTCTGAATTGTGGGCATACATCCAGAAAAGGTTTAAGGACATTTGTTATAACTATACATTATAAAATTATAATTAGCAAGTGAAATAAAGGCATAGTTATGGTTGTTAACAAATACACTAGCAATAGGTAAACTACACTGGAGGAGAGTTGACCAATCAACTTCTGTCAAATTAGTAATGCAAAGTAAATGCTTACATTTCTAGAGACAGGTGGAAATTTTATCTTGGCAGGTTTGCCACTAGTTATGATGACGGCAAATGCATTGCTGTACAAAGAAATTATCCGTATGTTTTAATTGTGACACAAAATGGTAATTGACAGTGCAGTGCAAAAGCTATGTATATGATCCCTCTATGAGTGAATTTTTAAGTTGCATGATAAAAATCTAATTGTAAACAGTTACAAAAGGAGAACAAATAGTAACACATTATTATAAAAACTATTATTATAATTTAAATGTCTAAGGGAGACATTTTTCTATGGAAAACTCGTTCATTTTAACAGAAATGCAGCTGAATAAAAGCCCTAGTTTTCTAGCATTTAATAGGGTTTAACATGGATTTAGAAATATATGACAGCAACATGTTGCCAAAATATTTAATTTTAATACATTTTTAATACTCTCTCATTTGATCATTTAATGAACTAACTTCCTGAGATTTTATTGACTCAAGATAATATTTTAAAGAACAAAGTTAAAAATTTTCAGACTCTCTTTTTCTTATTACTCAAAAGACGAAACATTAAGACTACTGGGAATCACTGATTCATTAATTCCACTTCTAGTAGTTTATTCTACAGAAATAATCTAAATGGATATATATATATATATCTCCTTACATTCAAAGATGTTCACCATAGCATTATATAAAGCAAACAAACACAACAGAAAAGTGGTTTTTGAAATTAGAAGCTTTCTAAATGTACAATTCCTGAATGTCCATCATAGAAAAAGTTATTTACATTTTGTTAGACTCTATATTCTGAAATATTATTGGCTAATAAAATATTTTTAAAGAATTTAGAAATTTTAACATTATAATGTTAACCAAAGAGAATTTTTTTAAATGTGTAGGTACTCAAGTATCTAACTAAGAGAGCTTACCAAGTACCATAATGTTCTGGGAATTCCAAATGCTAATTTATTTAATCTTTTTAATGACCTGTGAGTGAATGTCATTACTGTTTTATCCCCCAGGACCCCTAGGACTTGCTGCTATTAGTGTTGCCATTTTAAAAATAAGAAAAAAATTATTTTTAAATATTATTCTTGATTTTTGTCACACAACTCTTAAGGAATAGTCAAGATTTAAAGCCTAACAGTCTGTCCCAGAGTCTGTGCTGTTGTGAACCACTAAACTCCATTAAAAATACATAGCAAAAAGAAAGACTAAAAAGAAATATCCTAGACCTATAGTGTTAACAAGCAATTATTCATTTCAGCTTCTCAAGGGCTTTATTAGTTCTGTCTTTATCCTTTCTTCCCTTCAGCATTAATCTCTCCTGTCTGCTGATTCATTTTCCATTATCCACCATCTTATAGAACCAGATTGCTCAGTTATCAACCATTTTGTAGAACAAAAACAAACAAATCAAGAAATAAATAAATTTATATTTTGATTCTGTCTGTTTCAGCAAAACACTTGAAAAAGCTATAGGTGTTTACTCACCTCGCATTCACTCTTCAACCTTCGGAAAATTTGCACTATGTCTTAGCTAACCCGGATATACTTTCCCAGAATTTCCTTCCCTGCGTAGTTCTAATTTGAAAGGGTTGTAAGAGACACTGAGCAAAATTTAGAGGATGCAATGAAGTCACATTCTTTTTCACCCTGGAAGGACAACGGTGGGATGAGATGCTGCTGCAGCTCAGGCAGGTGATCATTCATCTGTGGCTCACCTGCTTGGAATGGGCTGTGGCAGGGCCCACAGTGACTTCAGCTGCTGCCCCATCTTGGGTTCCTCAGCCTTTTGCTCTCAGCTCATTGACAAAAGCCACCAGCTGTTCCTGCAGGACACCTCTGCCACCAAAGCTGGAGGTATGGATGTGATGGGAGAACAATGTCAGTTCTATTCCCTGCTCACACAGGTCACTCATTCTAAGATATTCTAGGTTTTGCCTGTTTCCCTACTTCACATTAAACCAGTTTTCCCTTAGCAGCTAACTGCTTTGCTAATGGCCACAGCTCCACGCAGGGACAGCATAATGCAATCCCATGATTGGTAATATTTAAGGCCAAATCCCTAGAATAAATAATTTATTTATATGTGTTTCTGTTCCTCTGATCAAACTCTGACTGATACAAGTCCCTCCAAAAGTGAATTTTGTTTCTACAAGCCAATGAAATGTTTTCAAATATCACTTACCATATACCATTTACACCCAGAATTCAAAATATTTGAAACACTGCCTTCTCTTGATTATGGTCACGCACCCAGGATTTTCCTCATTCCACCCAGCTTTTCCTTATTCTTCTGTGTTGGCTTCTCTTTCTGTGGGTAAAATCGTAGTATTTCCAGAATCTCTCCTTTGCTTTAGTGTATCTCCATATCAACAGGCATTTCTAAGGGGCAGAGAGAAGTTCATCTCCATATCAATGGGTAATTACCTCTGGGACTGAGGGCTTATCTGAACCTGAGAGGTTGGTGGGAGGCTTCCCTTGCTTC
The DNA here is from genome assembly GCF_030020395.1 of Manis pentadactyla. NCBI lineage: Eukaryota > Metazoa > Chordata > Mammalia > Pholidota > Manidae > Manis > Manis pentadactyla. The sequence goes on from NC_080028.1 coordinate 66,207,299, forward strand.
TGCCAGAGCAGGGAAGAGACACCCCCTGACTGCAGTTTGTAAGCAATAAACGGGTTTCAAACTTAATTTCTGCCTTTGACTGATTTCGGGTTCACCTAGGTGTTTTGCTTCAGGACTTCCTCTCCCAGGATTTGCACTTTCCCATCCAGGTTCTAAATGTTGGAGTGTTTTAAGGTCAAACTCTTTGCTTTCCAAACCATGTCTAAGTGGATTAATGCATCCCTCCACTTCTGTATGCTGATGACTCCCTCACTTGCAGCTTCTTCCACATTCCTTGGGCTCCAGAATTATGTAACCCAAATGCTTCTTTGATATTTGAACTTTCATCTTGAGCTACATCCTCAAATGTAATATGTAAAAATAGAACTCTTGACCCCTTCCCTTCTCTTTTCCCAAAAGCTACTTGATCACATCATCTCTGTCTCAGTAAATGCCACAGACCACCAGGTTACTTAAGCCACATACCTGGGAATTTTTCTGAATCATTTTGTGTTTTTACAACTTCAAGTGTAATTCCATTAGATACAATGCCTTTGAATAAAAACAGAGTAGATACCCAAAAGCCATTCCTTAAAGTCATTAAATCTGCATAAAAATGCCACTAAAGTTGATTTTTAAGAGCAAAATTCCGTGTATATTGAAATAAAACAATTGATGAGGTACTAGAATTTATTTATAAATATTTTATCAGTGAATATGCAAAGTTGAAATATATAAATATTAAGAAATTTTGTTTAGAGGAAGAAGTTATTACTTCCTGCTATTAATCTATTGCTTATATACATACATACATACATATATATATATATATATATGAGATCTAGTAAGTAATTTTACCTCTCAAAATCAGTTTTCTCACTGCAAATGGAGAAAGTGATATTTTCTCTAGCTAGGTCATTGATTGGTTATGAAGCTTATGTTAAACTATATGACAGTAGTTTTAAAATGATAAAACCTGTATCATGTTTTGTTATAATGCTGCTAAATGAAAGCTATGATCTTCTATTGTTAATTTTGTGTCCTAAAATTTTATTTTTATTAATACTTAATAGTTTCCCATGTCAAAAACGTGGTACCAATTTCTTTGTTTCCAGGTAACTGAAAATAATTTTCTGGTGCCTCCAGTCCTTTTTCCCCATCCTTAAGCCAGTAGAAGCACAGGACTTAAAGATGGCAAGAGATTTGTCAAGAGATTTGATTTACTAGTACACAGTGGATATAGTTTTGTGTTATCTTACTGTTAGGCTGGAGGAAGGAAAAACAAGGACATGCAAACAGAACAGAGAGATGCCATAGGGGGAGAACAGACCAGACCCCAAGGTCCATGCCTTATATGGAAAGGGGACAGCTCTTCCTGAATTCCATCCTGATGTGCAACTAATACCCAGATGTCAGCCTCCTCTTGCTTGGAAGGAAAAAAAGTTTCTAGTTGTCTATTATGTCACCTTTAGCCAGTCATACCTCTCTACACCCCCTAGGATAGCTTGCCCACTCCTCCCCCTCCTAACCCCTTATAAGCCCCCACCTCCCTCACTGAGTGTGACTTCCCCGGCCTGTGATAGCCAGACCACGGAACATCACCCAGGAAATTGTGCTCAAATAAACTACCCAGGCCTTTGTTGCCTCTCTTCGCCTGCTTATTTCGGCTAGAATTTATCTTACACTTACACCTAAGGAAATTACAGGCCTTTGAATATGTAACAATTTATGATGCAATGACTGCCAATTGAGGCAGAGTTTTTATGAGACACTCTCAGAAGGCACAACCTTAAGTAACAGACAAGAGTCAGCCTTTCACATTTACCTTCATAAGCCCTTTACTTAGCCTGGGCACACTTCCAATCTCAGTGTAGCTTTCCTCTTATTTGTGGATGAATTTGCCAGCATAAAACCTAGCTCTAGATTTGATGCTCCAATAATGTGTTAATAGCTACAACACTAATATCAATGAATACATCCCCTCAGTGCTTGCTGTGTATTGAACACTTTATATACATTACTTTCATCTTTACAAAACCCTATGGAGCAGATCCTATCATCTTCATTGTACGGGGAAGAAAACAGAGGCAGACCATTTTCTATGAAGAAATAACAGGCATGAAAGTAGAAGTCCTACTTTTTTCCCCATGTTGCATGAATGGCTATTTGTATAGGTATTTCCTGTACTAATTATTTTTTCACTCTTTAGGATCATTGAGCTTAAACAAATTATGTCATTATATGATGGTATCTCTGTTACAGAGAGAAAGAATGGAACAAGGACACCATGTTATATTTATAAAGAAATAATGTCAAAATGGTTAATGTAATTCACCAGCTCAATAAACTGGATTACATTCAGTAGGACAAAAGATCAACGGAAGCCTATTTGTATTCAGTGGCTGAAGGCTGAAACAGCAACTAGGTAATGTTCTTCCTATCTTTAGGCTCATTAGCCATGGCTATTATATTTGTTGGGTACCATAACATCCAGATGTTCTGGACAGCTCAGCTGATTTTTGTCCCCCATGTACAGATTGAATAGTAACAAGATAGCAGGTGAAAAAAATCCAATCACTAGTCAAGGTTGGAGGCTTACTTTTTTGTTGCTGTCTTTTGTTGTTTTATTTTTCAAAATGTTGATATTTTCATAAAACAAGCCTTGAGGACACAGGCCACTTCTCTCAAAGATGAGTATGAAACAAAGATTTGGCATGCCATATATTTCTTATTTGCATAATGTCCTCATCCATTCACTGCACAGACTTAGGTGATGTAGTATTATGCTCTCTCTGATTATTCCTTAAGCAAATCCAATAGTAAAGACTCTAATAACATATTTTTCTCATTAACTTGTCCTTTCTTGTTCTATAATAGAATCACTTTCCTGAAGAGACTATTGTAGGTATTCTTCAGAGTCATTTTCTATGTCATTTAATTGAATAATGACACACATTATCTTGTTTTATTTTTTATAATTTAAAAAATCAAGACATATACATATATACATATACTAATAATACTGAAAAGTCAAAATAACATTTAGAAAAAATATAACTAAGGGATATTTCCAAAATACAATCATACCAGTGTAATAGATATTCAAGAGTATTAACTTCCCTTTTGTTGGTGGTAATAATTTATAGTATTACATTCTCTCTTTTTAAAAATGATAAAAAGCTTAATAGTAGTCTTGACAGTTCTTGGGGATAAGGTAAAATGTATTATTAAAGACCTTCCTTATTTGTGTGTGTGCGTGTACAAGTGTGTGTATTTGGAATGAATGGTATTAAGTCTGTCTTCTCTCTCTATATTTTTACTTAAAACAAGTTATAAACTTATCATAATCATCCTCATCTTGACATTAAGCATTGATTAACTGCCTGATTGCAGATGCCACTCTGGTGGCTACTGAACAATGAGAATTGATTTTAAGTAACTTACATCCTAGCAGTTTGCAGGCTATGGCAGACACCTCTTTCTGGATACATATGTCAAAGAATCGGAGTTAGAATAAAAACATCAAATCATGAATAGCTTGTGAAGAATATCCAGAATAGAGCAGTCAAAGGCACATGCATGTCAGTACATTTTATAGTCAGGGATCAAAACAGGCACATAATTAAGGTGAAGATCCAGGAGAGTAGCTGTAGGAGCCTGATGTCCTGACTAGGTGATGATTTACTAACTTAATTATTTCAGACTCTTCCCAGGAAAACGGGGATGTCTGCTCTTTAATAGATGTTGCTCTCAGATGTGCTACTGGGTATTTGCTGACATACACAAATAATTATATCCTATTCAGTTTAAAAATATGTCAGGATATTTGATGGTAGGTTCAAATAAATGCCTTTGGATTCCCTTCGCTTAATTAGAAAATTTGCATAGATCACCTTTTCTTTTTCCCTTTCTCATCTCTGGCAGTCAGAGAGCCAAGCTTGCTGGATTGAAAATTACTGTTTCCCTAAGATACTTTATTTCAGAGGCATGCAAAAATCTAGAGTTGGAAAAAACTTTGGTACTTTTAACAAGCTTCAACTGGGTTTTAAAAACAAATAATGTCATGAACTAAATACAGATTATTAAATACTTTACTTTTGGTTAGAAAATGGAATATAGTGGTAAGTTTTTTTAAATATATGTATACATATGTGTAAATATCTATATTCTGCAAATTTCAGCACATTGCAGACTGCAGTTTTCCATCTCAGAATTGTTAAGAATATACAGGTCTTCCCAATCATATCTTTGTTATGCAAACAAATGAACAGAAAAATGTGAAAGATCAAAGATTTCTTATCAAAAATTAGTTTCCTTTAAAGGAGATTAATAATTTCCTACCATTTGCATTTAACTCTGTAATTCCACTTTAATTTCCTTCAAGAGCATGTGATACTGTAATTTCCTTCTCTCTCTCTCCCTCTCTTTAAGCTGTCAAATAATACTGTCAAAAAATACTGTCAAAACAGGGAGGTTTTATTTTAGACCAGTCATTATAAAAACAAAATGAGAATGACAAAAAAGTTTAGGCTCAAGTTCGGTTAAGTAAACCTGTGATTGTGTATAGAACATAGATATTTCCCATTGGAAACTAGATTGTTATTTTAAATACCAGTTGACTTTACCAGTACTATTTCAGTGATCACTTTAGTCATATTTGAGGGAACAGTTCTTTCAAAATGCCATTTCATTTAAAAATAACAAATTTTCTTTTCTCAAATCCTTCTATTTTTTATAAATTTTATCAGGAATCTAGAGCAGCAATAAATGGATTAAAGTAGACTGAAAATTAATTAAATTGGTTTATTATGTAAAATGTTTCATTAATTGCTTTGTTCCTAGTGAAGAACACAATCTTAGCATCAGAATAACTGAGAAATACTGATTGGCAAAGTGACTTTATCAGACCAGCCAGCAATTCTGGCTTAGTTTCTGAACTCCTTTTATAGTTTTGTGCTATCTTCATAAAGGCGCCTCTCCTGTAACCATAGGAACAATGTCCACTGTGATTTCTTAAAGTGGAAGAACAGCTAGTGCCTAAAGACATCTATGAGGAATATAGGAACATAATTACATCGTAATTATAATATATGATATCTTACATTGTATATTAGATGTTAATGTCCTCTGTGACTGAATGGAGAATTAGATTTGTGACCTTTCCTCACAGATGATTCTGATGGATGATATTGAAAGCAAATTCTTGAGATTTGGGGGGAAGAAAACTAATGAAGGCAATAAAGCCTTTTAATTTTATTCGTGATGGAGCTTATGGGTTTAAAGCTTTTTTAAAAACTTTGGCTGCTTCAAATATATCTGCTGGTGGATGAAACTTACTGACTTTTGCTTCTGTAAGCTGGGACTCCATTTCAGAACCCCTTTTCAATATATCTTGCACTAGTCATTATAGGAACAAAAAATACTTTAAAAATAATGTGCCAAATTAATTTATAAATGCTTGTTATGTTATTAGTATTTAAATTAAATTTCAATGATTTCACTGTACTTTTGTCTTCTGTGTACTTATTCCATACATTAAAAAGTCATGCTTTCTTCAGAAAAGAAGATACTACATGTAATTAACTTTAACTTTATAGCTTTAAAGAAATTTATGTTTGAGTTTTATCGTAGCAAATTCTTAATTACTTTATTAAGTCAAGTTTTATTAATTAATATGGTCCTTTAAGACATCTACCTACAAGATAGGGAAGTCATTTTTCTTATTACACAATTTTCATAGCACTATTCAATGGATATAGCATAAATTAAAAAATTTTAAATATATAAGAATTTGATGAGTATTTAAAAGATAAATCTCTTATGGTATGAGCTTTTCTAGATTAGTCCAATAGTGTAAGAATCACAGTCTTTACAAATTCTCAAATATTTTAACTGACAAATAAAAAAAATGTTTTCTTTAAAAAATAGGAAAATCTTCAAATGATTTATTCTACTTCGTTGACCAGAACTTTATAAGGTATGTGAAATAGGGTTTACTGTTTTGGCAAAATAATAAAGTCCTATTCCGAGTATTCCAACTTTGGTCTTCCACAGGGCAGGATGATCAGGCAGTGCATTAGCTTTGTATCACTGATGTCTATCTTCCTGTTAATCCTTCTATTTGCACTGTTTATTGTTAAAATAGTCAGTGACTGCATCTGTTTAAATAGGGAGCCTTTGAATATGGAGTCCCTCAAAGAGAGTGTAACACTCTACAAACACCACCAAAATCTCCTTCCTCCAAAAAAGCCATATTACTTGAAATACCACTAATGTCAGGGATAGCTGAAATACTAGACTGTGCTCTCCAGATTACAGAGCAGGCAGTGGGACAGGGGTCGGGCTGCTGACTGAAGCTGTTCCCTTGCAACATCTCTGCTTCTCATAGACTTTGATGAATGGTACATCAAGATGTCAGCAACAATGATGCCATCCCAGTCAATTCATTATAAACTCAAGCAAGATGATTATTGGATAAACTTGAACTTTAATATCAGTATTAAAGTTTTTTTGTATCCACATCCAGAATGCAAACCTGTCTGGTCAATTCCACACTCTCCATATAAAAAATATTAAAATTAGTAAAACTTTTTGTGTGCATTAACCTAGAAACACCCAGGAATGGAATGCAAAGCAAGCTTATTTCTACCTGTTTCTTTTTTATTTACAGCTTGTCCTCATTCCTTCTTTTCCTCTAGACCTTGGTTAGAATCTTCTTGATTATTACAAAAATTTTGAACCTGTTAGAAGTGGTTGAGATACAGTTCTTCTGCAGAAATCGAACTCATGCCCCACTTCAACCCCAAGGAAAAAACAGAAACTTTGTACCAATAGTGGGAGAATTATTGAATATTCATATCAGATTACATGCATGCAGACAGTCCACAAGAGACTACAAAGTGTGGATAAAATCCACACAAATTTATACAGTAAACTAAAATAGGGAATAAGTAATTAAAACTTCTGTTATTTCCATGAGAGACAAACGGTTGTCCCTTGTAATAGTCTCCTGGACCTCTGGTAAGAGACTCGTGGGTGAATTTTGGAGGTATGTGTTTCCAATTCCAAGGGTTCAAAAGCCCTCAACCTTATGTTGTAAAATCAAAAGATTGGGCCTATTATGTTTTCAATAAGACATTCTCAGGTGGAAAGGATAAGCTGCCACCCCTCTCCCCTTAATTAAAGATCATTTCATCATTTTACTCTTACAGTTCTTTCCCGTATATGATGGTAAATATATAACAGTAAATAAGCTGCAATTCTCTAAATACCTTATTAAAGTAATATTGGTAAAAGTCATACTGAGAAGGTTGGAATATGAATTGTTGGGCATGAAATCTAGATTCTTAGAGTATAAGAAATTAAGGCATACTTATGCCAGGTTAAACGTGGCATCCTGGTTTTACATCTATTCTTGAGAAATAGGGAAGCAGTAAACTGTTATGTCTCTCTGGGAAACAGAAACAGAACATCTTCAACAAGAAAGGTGTTGATTACCACAGAATAGACGATTTTTTTTAACAATTTAGATGTGGAAAACAATTGAGATGGAAGGTATTTGTTAAATACACTATGTCTGCTCAGAATTCCTTATATCCTTTCCTAAGTAAGTTACCTCAAAGATGAAGACATTTTTTCAATTTAGACTTAATTTTTGTTATAGTAAGCAATTTTTCTAGTACTTTACAGTTTTAGTACTATTTCCCATGCAGTATTTTATTCCCATAACCTACGATTTCAATATGATTATAACATCTTTTACATAATAAAATAAGATTTAGGTATATCAATTGATTTGCCTAAGGTCATGTAGCTGGTAAGTTACAAGGTCAAGTTTCTGACACCAAAGTCACAGTGCAGAGAATAGCACCTGTCGTGTTTACAGTTACAACTAGTACCTGGGCCCATAAAAGTGAAGTGTGAGTCAGTCTTTGAACTGTAAGAAAGTATAATATTTTCAGGGGTTGGGGAAGGGAAATATAAATACATCAACCTTAAAATGTTGTTTAACCATTATGAGGTAGTGTAGAATATCAAATTATATAATGGAAGAAATAGGTGCCTGATGGATTTGGGAAATAGATCATACACATTGAAATATTCAGGTATATATTTATGATGGAAGCAGTACTAACAGTGGACCTTGAAAGTTGATTAAGATTTTGAGAGATGTGGGAAACAGGAGTCAAGGCACCATATTAATTGTGTCTCATCTAATTATTGGAGAATAAAACCATGTGAGTTAACCATGCCTAATATTCTGGGTAAGGGACTCATACCAAGTAAAATCTGAAACTACATAAAAAGTAATTGGTGCTTTCATGGCATTGTTGAGCTGATTTGCTAGTCAGTAAATACATTGAGTAATATGAAATAGTCTGATATTAATAAGGCTACTTTAAGTAATTGATAAAGTGGTAAATGAAAAATCCATTCTCAAAATCCTCTTTCTGGTTTTTTTTTTCCTTTTCTTTTTTATTACTAACCGAAGCTGGTTTCCTGGAGCTATCTCTGACTTTAACTCCTTCTTTTGCTGAACTCAGGCCCTTCGTACTTGCTCTTTCCTTCCTTCACATCCATTTGTCCTCCACCAAAGAACTCCTCAAATATATTATTCATGAGAAATGGCAGTTTCAAGACAGCAAGGGAAGGATCTTTCACAGATCACAGATCAAAATGTTGAGCATGGAGAAGAGTAAGTACAGGTAGCCTATGGTCATATTGGCAGTGCTTAGAGTAACTTTTTCTCTCATTTTTTTATGAGAAGATTTAGCTCTTCACAGTATAATAACTTTAAGTATATAAGTTCTGAGCCCTTTGGCTTACATAAATTTGCATCAGTGGATTAACCTATGGAGTTTAAATACTTATTTGATTTTAATTCATTATCAGAATGTAATAATAATGTCAAAATACCTTCTTTACAAATATAAACAATTAAAAATAATATATACTTTTCTTTATCTGAAGACTTAATTTTAGCCAATATAACTGACTAACATTAATATTACAAATGATATAATGAAAATGTCAATAAATACACCCTTAAGGCAAATTAAACAAATGCATAATAAGTAGTGTGTTTAGTATAGTGTTATATTTTTACTTTAAGGGCATCTGAATAATAGAACAACATAAGTGGGACAAATAAAGCAACATGAATGTATCTAACCATGAGAGAATGTATGTACTAGTGAAAAAGCTTAAACTACACATTAAATACATAAGGCTAGGATTATCATAGAAAATAAGCCAAATAAGATTATTCAATTAGAGAGGGACTTATGAGATATACAGTATAAGCATGATTTTGAACTTGAGGTAAAAAATATGTCTAATTGAAGAGCAGGTTCTAAAAAGTCAAAGCAAGGCAGCCAAGGAGAGAGAGAATGGGAAATCACTGAACATTACAAATGGAGCAGATACTTTGTTAAAGGATTCACATGCCTGATTGAATTAAATAAATTGATTTAAGGTAGAGAGACACCCCAAGATTTGTCTTGCCAGTGCTATTGCAACATATCAAAAAATCATCTGCTCAGATTTCTGACTTTCACAGAGTCATTGCTTTGCAGTATTAGAGTCGTGAAATGCATCACTTTCTTCATGAACTAGAGAGATATATTAGCAAAGTATTAAAAGATTTACATTTTATTTGCTATAGCACCATAAGCAATAATACCAAGAAGTAGGGATTTACTTTATTATTAGTATGTAATAGTTTTTATAACTTTATTATTACAGAAGTAAATATTTTGTGTTAGTCTAGTTCAGCCACACATATATATGGAACTATTTCATATACATATATATGTGTGTATATACATATATAAAGCATGTAAGAAATATAAAAATATTTAAAAATACACCAATATTTTTTTCTTAATTATGTTTCTTTTATTTTTCAGGAAACCAACAGAAAAATAGTACATTTTAACCATTTCACAATTTTAAGATTTAATAAATAATTATAGAAAAGGAAATCACTGAGATGAGCGTTATTGATAATATTTTTATCAGATTAAGTAAGTAATGAGTAAATAGTGGTTCAGAACAATGAATTACATTCATAACAATTTTCTTACTTTTTAATTTTAGGAGTGATTAGCAAGTAGCAAAAATAAGCTAATTATCAAGAATTTATATCCTGAGAATAATCTGGGCTTAGTACAAATTTAATTGACATACTTTAATTCAGTATGTTCATTAATTTCTACTGCATTTCATGTGACTAGTTGATATTCAGACTGACAAACATGTGATACTGCAAATGTTGAATAATTCACAAAAGAAATAAAATATTTGGATTTATTAAACTCTGGTTTGAACATGCCATTTAAGTTTGCTTGTTCTCAATAACTCTAGCATTAAGATCTTTGCTGTAATAAACTCAAAGTTTTTCCAAATCAAAGGGAGACATTCTATCAAATAACGTCTTAAGGCTTAGATTGGGGGGTAGATAATGCCAAATTTTAGATAACTGCTCTGACTTTTGGGGTACATTTGACATCTGACATCATCATCTTCGCATTCACTCCTACTGCTGTTGCTTGGTATCTGCTTTATCTCTGCAATGTATCACATTTTATTTCCAGGGCCAGTGAGTTTGCAAAACTTGTCCAAGACACATACTGTTAAAATGGTCAGACCTTGGTTTGTTTGTCCAAACCAAGTACTTAGTCTCTTTTCTTTTCTACTAAGAACCCACTTAGGAACATACTGTGTAACTATGAGGTTCAACTAATTATTTACTATGAACTGTAATTGTTTTATAGTCAGAAATTCAAACTGTGCTTCATCTTTCCTATCTCTTCACTCCTGCATGCAGCTCCTTTTTTCCCTGGGGATGGAGAGATAGAAGTGCCTCCATGTTTACAGGTGTTTGTGGCAGTAACATCAGTTACATCTGAGACAAAGTCACATTCCACAGTCCTGAGAAATGAAAGGTATAATGAGGGAGTGAAATAATTGAGAATGTCTTCCTGCTTTTTGCCACTTGGAGTATGTTGAGTGCCAATAATGACCCTTGGGCAAAATCTAAATGGGTTGTTTTGGGTTTGGGATTTTTTTTTTTTGAGGCTGAAATTTGTTGCAAATTTAATCTACTTTTGTGTGATTGCTTCAGCCTTTTCTACCACCATCACTCATAATTGCTTATAATCATCCTGTTGTTTATTTTATATATCCAAAAAGGCATTCTTATTAATGTTGTTATATTAATTAAAAAGTCAAGGCTATTTCTTTTGCATAGTGCTTTGTTATATGAAAGCATTTTCACTTGAATTATCTTTATCTAATTTTCAGAATAATTCTTTAAAATAGAGATAAATCATTATCTCTGTTTTTACATGGGGACAATTGGGAAAGGACTTCTTTTTTTTTGGTCTCTATTGATTTGTTGTCTGTTGGTGGAACATAAACAGACTGTACAAATAAACACATAGCCTAAAGTAAATGAAACTGTATTGAACATCAGTACATAAATAGCCCACACAAAACCAATGAAATTAAAGATAAACAAATCACAAATCTTGCAAAATTTATTTTTTACAACACTTTAAATGTGTATCAGTTATTGCAGTGTCACAATTTTAATAAATAATGTGACATTCTTAGCAAAAAGGAAGGCATAGAAATCAATGCAAAACAATGGTTTAGCTGCAGGATTTTAACAACAAGCTTTGTTTTTCTCCTCTCTGTGGGACTTTCCTGAAACGCAGATTTTTCAGAGGCTCTAACAAAGCTTTGCATGTATCATCACATTGTCATTTATCCCCTTCCGACTATCTTTGTTCATAAACTTCAAATATTATTGAATTTGTTTATTTTGTATGTGGTTGAATTAGTTTTAACTAGGAACTGGGGATTTCTAATCCTCTTAAGCCAAATTATTTTCCTTCTCAACTATGCACTAATGCACTCATGATTTCATGTTGATAATACATGTTCTTAATTGGCACTTTCGCTATTACAGTGGGTCTTATCTGGTTTCAGACTTCCTTTGCCTTGTTTGTACTTTCCCCTAGGTATGAATTATGAGGGCCATCAACGTGTGGCACAGAGTGGAAAATTAGACCAGCTTGCAATACCTTATTTCAAATTCTTATTTTTTTCCCTGCTGAGCAAAAAGTTTTACCTTACATATATTATAGAATTCACCAGTGGCATATATGCATCAGGATTAGAGATACTTATAGCATCATATCTACTTCTCAGTCCATTTCAAACCCATATTCACTCACTGTATCAGAATTAGCCTAAATTTTGGTTTTACAGGAAGAGTGGCAGGGAAAGATCATGTGGCTAAGAAATTTTTAGCTGGATTAATAAAACAGTGATATTTTTAGTCAGTTAAGCCTTTTAAGTATTTCAGCCAAAATAGCCTAAATCATTTTAATATTTTTTATACATGTTTTTTCATATTTTCATGAACTTGGTTTTGTTTTGTTTTTTTCTCAATCATAATATAAATTAATCACAGGGATTCACAGGAATGAAAGGACAGCATAGAGAATAATAGCCAACAGTTTTGTAATATCTTTCTACCAGTTGGGGTAAGCATGTAATAATGCAGATAACTGTCAAATAACTATGTTGTGCACCTGAAACTAATATAATATTGTACATCAAGTATACTTCAATAAAAATATATATACAAAACAACAACAACAACAACAAGATGTCCTATAGACATTCCCACTGTTTCTGATTTGTTTCTCTTGCCCAAGGAGATGTGTCCAGGAAAAAAATTGCTCGTATTTATGTTCAAGAGATTTTTGCCTGTTTTCTTCTAAGAGTTTTATGGCTTCATGTATTACATTCAGGTCTTGGATCCATTTTTAATTTACTTTTGTGTATGGAGTTAGATGGTAATTCGGTTTCATTCTCTTGCATGTAGCTGTCCAGTTTTTCCAACACCAGCTGGAAATTCATGGCTCCTTTATCATATATTAACTGACCATATATGCATGGGTTTCTATCTTGGCTCCTTATTTTGTTCCATTGATCTATGGGTCTTTTCTTGTGCTAGTACAATATTGTGTTGATTACTGTAGCTTTATAGCAGAGCCTGAACTCAGGAAGTGTAATGCCCCCAGCTTTGTACTTCTTTCTCAGGATTGCTTTGGCTGTTCAGGGACTTTTGTGGTTCCATATGAATTTTAGAACTATTTGTTATAGTTCATTGAAAAACCCTATAGAAATTTTGATAGGGATTGCACTGAATCTGTAAATTGTTTTGGGCAGGATGGACATTTTGACAATATTAATTCTTCCTATCTATGCACACGTGATAGATTTCCACTTACTGGTTTCTTCTTTAATTTCTTTCTTTTTTTTTGTAGATAATTATTTTTTATTGAAGGGTAGTTGACACACAGTATTACATTAGTTTCAGCTGCACAACACAGTGATTCGACATTTATATACATGATAATTCTAGCTACCAGTTATCACCATACAAAGTTGTTACAATATTTTGACTATATTCCTTATGGTATACATTACAACCCGGTTACTTATTTATTTTACAATTGGAAGTGTGTACTTTTTTTTTTTTTTTGAGAGGGCATCTCTCATATTTATTGATCAAATGGTTGTTAACAACAATAAAATTCTGTATAGGGGAGTCAATGATCAATGCACAATCATTAATCCACCCCAAGCCTAATTTTTGTCAGTCTCCAATCTTCTGAAGCATAATGAACAAGTTCTTACATGGAGAACGAATTCTTACATAGTGAATAAGTTACATGGTGAACAGTACAAGGGCAGTCATCACAGAAAGTTTTGGTTTTGCTCATGCATTATGAACTATAAACAATCAGTTCAAATATGAATATTCATTTGATTTTTTTTCTTGATTTATATGTGGATACCACATTTCTCTCTTTATTATTATTATTTTTAATAAAATGCTGAAGTGGTAGGTAGATACAAGATAAAGGTAGAAAATATAGTTTAGTGTTGTAAGAGAGCAAATGTAGATGATCAGGTGTGTGCCTGTAGACTATGTGTTAATCCAAGCTAGACAAGGGCAATAAAACATCCACGGATGCAGAAGATTTCTCTCAGAACAGGGGGGATGAGGTTCTAAGCCTCACCTCTGTTGGTCCCCATTTTCTCACCTGATGGCCCCCCTGCGACTGTGCCTGTCTTAGGTTGTTCCTCCCTTGAGGAAACTTACCCATCTCTGACTAACCAGTCATCTTCCGAGGCCGTACAGGAAAATGTAAAGTTGGTAAGTGAGCGAGAAGCCTTATTGTTTGAAAAGGTTAGCTTTTTACTTTTTTGAAGATTTATGCCCTGTGGCTTCTATGCCCAAAATTTGTCTTGAGGTGTCTTTACCACTTGGAAGAATTATGATACTCGGTTAATTCGATATGAGGCACGAATTCTATTTAAGGGTTGTAATTAGGAAGGAAGAAGAAAAGCTATAGAAGTAGCAGGCAGAAGAAAACTTGGGAAGATTGATTATCTCTTTGACATATCTTCTTGTAGAGTAACTTCAGCATGTATAGGTTTTAAACTACTAATTAAATTGCACACACACATTAACATAATAGAAGTACAGTTACATAACCAAAGCAGACCTATAATTACCAGCCATCTCCAGTGAAAACAAGAAAACCTATCAGGCACCTTAGGCATTTGTGAAAACTTATCTATGATATGGTGGATATTGTCCAACTGAACTTGATCAGTCTGAGAGAAATCAGACAAATTAAAACAACCCATTCCTGGGGACTGTTCACATCCCATATGTTCTTTTAACAGTAGATAGTCTGTAGTTGTAAGATTTTGGAGCACTATAATTTGAACTTCTCCTAATTCTTGGTTGAGTTCCAACAGTATAGATACAGTCAAATTTGTTGTTTTACTGTATGCACAGGCCAGCTTAGATATCTCCTTCTTCATTCCCATGGCAAGTCCAGGAACCGGTGGGATGTGTGCATGTACAGCTGTAGCAGCGCCTGGATATTTCTTGGGGTTTTTTGATGATCATCTTCTGGTGTGAGTCTTCCAGAGAGTGCTGATGTTGGAAGTTCTTTTTCATATCGTATCTTAGTTCATTTTCGGGGTAGCCAAATTAGGCTTGATCCTCTGTATAAACACAAACAGACCCTTTGCCTACACTTTTATATGCCCTTTGTACCATTGTGTAGAACTCATTGGAGGTCACAACAAAGGAACTGCTTTTATGTTGTTGTTGTTGTTATCATTAATCTACACTTACATGACGGATATTATGTTTAGTAGGCTCTCTCCTATACCAGGTCCCCCCTATAAACACCTTTACAGTCACTGTCCATCAGCATAGCAAAATGTTGTAGAATTACTACTTGTCTTCTCTGTGTTGTACAGCCCACCCCTTTCTCCCATCCCCCATGCTTGCTAATCTTAATACCACCCTTCTTCTCCCCCGCCCCCCTTATCCCTCCCTGAGCACCCATCCTCCCCAGTACCTTTCCCTTTGGTACCTGTTAGTCCATTCTTGTATTCTGTGATTCTGCTGCTATTTTGTTCCTTCAGTTTTTCCTTTGTTCTTATACTCAACAGATGAGTGATATCATTTTGTATTTCTCTTTCTCTGCTTGGCATATTTCACTGAGCATAATACCCTCCAGCTCCATCCATTTTGCTGTAAATGGTAGGATTTGCCCTTTTCTTATGGCTGAGTAGTATTCCATTGTGTATATGTACCACATCTTCTTTATCCATTCATCTATAGATGGACATTTAGGTTGCTTCCAAATCTTGGCTATTGTAAATAGTGCTGCGATAAACATAGGGGTGCATCTGTCTTTCTCAAACTTGATTGCTGCGTCCTTAGGGTAAATTCCTAGGAGTGCAATTCCTGGGTCAAATGGTAGGTCTGTTTTGAGCATTTTGATGTACCTCCATACTGCTTTCCACAATGATTGAACTAATTTACATTCCCACCAGCAGTGTAGGAGGGTTCCCCTTTCTCCACAGCCTCGCCAACATTTCTTGTTGTTTGTCTTTTGGATGGCAGCCACCCTTACTGGTGTGAGGTGATACCTCATTGTAGTTTTAATTTGCATTTCTCTGATAATTAGCGATGTGGAGCATCATTTCATGTGTCTGTTGGCCATCTGTATTTCTTTTTTGGAGAACTGTCTGTTCAGTTCCTCTGCCAATTTTTTAATTGGGTTACTTGTTTTTTGTTTGTTGAGGTGTGTGAGTTCTTTATATATTCTGTATGTCAAGCCTTTATCAGATCTGTCATTCTCAAATATATTCTCCCATATTGTAGGTTCCTTTTTGTTCTATTGTTGGTGTCTTTTGCTGTACAGAAGCTTTTCATCTTAATATAGTCGTTCTTGTCCATTTATGCTGTTGTTTTCCTTGCCCGGGGAGATATGTTCAAGAAGAGGTCACTCGTGTTTATGTCTAAGAGGTTTTTGCCTATGTTTTTTTCCAGGAGTTTAATGGTTTCATGACTTACATTCAGGTCTTTTATCCATTTTGAGTTTACTTTTGTATATGGGGTTAGACAATGGTCCAGTTTCATTCTCCTACATGTAGCTGTCCAGTTTTGCCAGCACCATCTGTTGAAGAGACTGTCATTTCACCATTGTATGTTCATGGCTCCTTTATCAAATATTAATTGACCATATATGTCTGTGTTAATGTCTGGATTCTCTAGTCTGTTCCATTGGTCTGTGGCTCTGCTCTTGTGCCAGTACCAAATTGTCTTGATTACTATGGCTTTATAATAGAGCTTGCAGTTGGGGAGTGAGATCCACCCTACTTTATTCTTCTTTCTCAGGATTGCTTTGGCTATTCGGGGTCTTTGGTGTTTCCATATGAGTTTTTGAAGTATTTTTTCGAGTTCATTGAAGAATGTTGCTGGTAGTTTCATAAGGATTGCATCAAATCTGTATATTGCTTTGGGCAGGATGGCCATTTTGACAATATTAATTCTTCCTAGCCACGAGCATGGGATGAGTTTCCATCTGTTAGTGTCCCCTTTCATTTCTCTTAAGAGTGATTTGTAGTTTTCAGAGTATAAGTCTTTCACTTCTTTGGTTAGTTTTATTCCTAGGTATTTTATTTTTTGTGATGCAATTGTGAATGGAGTTGTTTACCTGATTTCTCTTTCTTTTGGTTCATTGTTAGTGTATAGGAAAGCCACAGATTTCTGCGTGTTGATTTTGTATCCTGCAACTTTGCTGTATTCCGATTATCAGTTCTAGTAGTTTTGGGGTGGAGTCTTTAGGGTTTTTTATGTACAGTATCATGTCATCTGCAAATAGTGACAGTTTAACTTCTTCTTTACCAATCTGGATTCCTTGTATTTCTTTGTTTCGTCTAATTGCCATTGCTAGGACCTCCAGTACTATGTTAAATAACAGTGGGGAGAGTGGCCATCCCTGTCTAGTTCCCGATCTCAGAGGAAAAGCTTTCAGCTTCTCACTGTTCAATATAAATTTGGCTGTGGGTTTATCATAAATGGCCTTTATTATGTTGATGTACTTGCCCTCTATTCCCATTTTGCTGAGAGTTTTTATCATGAATGGATGTTGAACTTTGTCAAATGCTTTTTCAGCATCTATGGAGATGATCATGTGGTTTTTGTCTTTCTTTTTGTTGATGTGGTGGATGATGTTAATGGACTTTCGAATGTTGTACCATCCTTGCATCCCTGCGATGAATCCCACTTGGTCATGGTGCACTATCCTTTTGATGTATTTTTGAATTCGCTTTGCTATTATTTTGTTGAGTATTTTTGCATCTACGTTCATCAGGGATATTGGTCTGTAGTTTTCTTTTTTGGTGGGGTATTTGCCTGGTTTTGGTATTAGGGTGATGTTAGCTTCATAGAATGAGTTTGGGAGTATCCCCTCCTCTTCTATTTTTTGGAAAACTTTAAGGAGAATGGGTACTATGTGTTCCCTGTATGTGTGAGAAAATTCAGAGGTGAATTCGTCTGTCCCAGGAGTTTTGTTCTTTGGTAGTTTTTTGATTACCGCTTCAATTCGTTGCTGGTAATTGGTCTGTTTAGATTTTCTATTTCTTTCTGTGTCAGTCTTGGAAGGTTGTAGTTTTCTAGGAAGTTGTCTATTTCTACTAGGTTTCCCAGCTTGTTAGCATATAGGTTTTCATAGTACTCTCCAATAATTCTTTGTATTTCTGTTGGGTCCGTCATGATTTTTCTTTTCTCATTTCTGATACTGTTGATATTTGTTGACTCTCTTTTCCTCTTAATAAGTCTGGCTAGAGTCTTATCTATTTTGTTTATTTTCTCGAAGAACCAGCTCTTGGTTTCATTGATTTTTGCTATTGTTTTATTCTTCTCAATTTTATTTATTTCTTCTCTGATCTTTATTATGTCCCTCCTTCTGCTGACCTTAGGCCTCATTTGTTCTTCTTTTTCCAATTTCAATAATTGTGACATTCAATAATTGTGACAATAATTGTGACAAAAAATAGACCATTAGACCATTCATTTGGGATTGTTCTTCCTTCTTTAAATATGCCTGAATTGCTATATACTTTCAGCTTAAGACTGCTTTTGCTGTGTCCCACAGTAGTTGGGGCTTTGTGTTGTTGTTGTCGTTTGATTCCGTATATTCCTGGATCTCCATTTTGATTTGGTCATTGATCCATTGATTATTTAGGAGCGTGTTTTTAAGCCTCCATGTGTTTGTGAACCTTTTGCTTTCTTTGTACAGTTTATTTCTAGTTTTATGCCTTTGTGGTCTGAAAAGTTGGTTGGTAGGATTTCAATCTTTTGGAATTTCCTGGTGCTTTTTTTGTGGCCTAGTATGTGGTCTATTCTGGAGAATGTTCCATGTGCACTTGAGAAGAATGTGTATCCTGTTGCTTTTGGATGTAGAGTTCTGTAGATATCTATTAGGTCCTTCTGTTCTAGTGTGTTGTTCAGTGCCTCTGTGTCCTTACTTATTTTCTGTCTGGTGGATCTGTCCTTTGTAGTGAGTGGTGTGTTGAAGTCTCCTAGAATGAATGCATTGCATTCTTTTTCCTCCTTTAGTTCTATTAGTATTTGTTTCTGGTATGTTGTTGCTCCTGAATTGGGTGCATATATATTTATAATGGTTATACCTCTTGTTGGACTGAGCCCTTTATCATTATGTAATGTCCTTCTTTCTCTTTTGTTACTTTCTTTATTTTGAAGTCTGTTTTGTCTGATACCAGAATTGCAACACTTGCTTTTTTCTGTCTGTTGTTTGCATGAAATATCTTTTTCCATCCCTTTAAGTCTGTGCATGTCTTTGGGTTTGAGGTGAGTTTCTTGTAAGCAGCAGATGGATAGATCTTGCTTTTCCTTCCATTCTATTTCTCTGTGTCTTTTGATTGGTGCATTCAGTCCATTTACATTTAGGGTGATTATTGAAAGGTATGTACTTATTGCCATTGCAGGCTATAAATTTGTGGTTACCAAAGTTTCAGGGTTAGCTTCTTTACTATCTTACTGTCTAACTTAACTCGCTTGTTGAGCTATTATAAATGCAGTGTGATGATTCCTTATTTCTCTCCCTTCTTATTCCTCCTCCTCCCTTCTTCATATGTTGGGTCTTTTCTTCTGTGCTCTTTTTAGTAGTGCTTCCTGCTAGAGCAGTCCCTGTAGGTTGCCCTGTAGAGGTGGTTTTTTGGGAGGCAAATTCCCTCAACTTTTGCTTGCCTGGGAATTGTTTAATCCCTCCTTCATATTTAAATGATATTCGTGCTGGATACAGTATTCTTGGTTCGAGCCCTTCTGTTTCATTGCATTAAGTATATCATGCCATTCTCTTCTGGCCTGCAGGGTTTCTGTTGAGAAGTCTGATGATAGCTTGATGGGTTTTCCTTTGTAGGTAACCTTTTTTTTCTCTCTGGCTGCCTTAGTACTTTGTCCTTGTCTTTGATCTTTGTCATTTTAATTATTATGTGTCTTGGTGTTGCCCTCCTTGGATCCCTTTTCATGGGAGTTCTGTCTACCTCTGTGGTCTGAGAGGCCATTTCCTCCCCTAGTTTGGGGAAGTTTTCAGCAATTATTTCTTCAAAGACACTTTCCCTTTTTCTCTCTCTTCTTCTTCTGTTACCCCTATAATGCAGATATTGTTCTGTTTAGATTGGTCCCTCAGCTCTCTTAGAATTCTTTCATACCTGCAGATCCTTTTATCTCTCTCTATATCAGTTTCTCTATGTTCCTGTTCTCTGTTTTCTAGTCCATTAATGGTCTCTTGCATCTCGTCCATTCTGTTTTGAAGTCCTTCCAGAGCTTGTTTTATTTCTGTATTCTCCTTCTTTAGTTATTGCATATGTCTCTGCAAGTCCATCAGCATGGTTATGACTTTTGTTTTGAATTCTTTTTCAGGAATACTGGTTAGAGCTATCTCCCCAGGTTCCTTCTCAGGGGAAGATGTAGCAGATGCCGAAGCTGTTTGGGTTAGTCTTGTCTGGATCATATTTTTTTGCCTTTTCATGTTGACAGGTGCTATTGACTGTCAGCTGGGAGGGCCAAAGTTTTCACTTGCTACTGGCCTTTCTTTACTGGGACAACTGCGACCCTAGTGGCTTGTGTTGGGTAATTGTGTGTAGACTGGGTCTTTGTGTCTTGCCCTGCCTGAGTGGAGGGAGCTCCCTTTCTGAGGGCGGTGTTTGCCTTAGGCTGTTTCTCTGCTTTCGCTGCACCAGGAGGTGTAATGGACAGAGGGGCTGTTTGGCTGTTGACCTCCGTGAGGGGTCTCAGAGCTGTTGCCCAGGGGGTTAGTGCGCCCGGTTTTCCCTGTAATTTCTAGCCACTGGGCTGGCTGTTACCTGTGTTGTTTTTGTCCGTCTGTTTTGTCCCTGCCCCTTTAAGATTTTCAAAAAGCACTCACTTTTCTTTGTCTCAGGGGCATCAGCTTCGGAACCTGCTCAGAGGTCTTGCTGCCATGTTTCCCTAGTTTCCAGCCCTCCACACATGCACTGTGTCTGAGCTCTGGTGTGGGTGTCTGGGGCTGGGTGTTTAGCAGTCCTGGGCTCCCTCTCCCTCCTGCCTGGAGCTGGGGGGAGGTGTGCTCGGGTCCCTCCCGGCCGGGGCTTGTATCTTACCCCTTTCACCAGGCGCTGGGCTCTCGCACGTGTGGATGTAGTCTGGCTGTTGACCTGTGTCTTCTGGTCTCCCTTTTAGGATTAGTTGTATTTGTTGTATTTTCAGAAGTATATATGTTTTTGGGAGGAGATTCCCTCTGTCCTACTCATGCTGCCATGTTGGCTCCGCCTCTCTGAACTTGGTCTCGTTATATTGGTTTTTTATCATGTATTCAGCTACACCATACTTTATTACATTCAAATAGGTGAATGTAATAAAATACATATATAAATGTATGTATATATAACGTATATATATTCTTTTAAATATGCAAAAAATTAGGGCACCAAAGTCTACTCTATGTAAGTAAATATAACTTTCTATCAAGGAATTTTTTTATAGGCATTATAATCATTATTGACTTTGGCCAAAAAAATAGAAAATGTTCATCTTTGAGCTAAGCAACTTCCTGGTAAACTTGTTAAAATGTTCTAATTATACATCGTACTCAAATGACTTAATTGTTTTTGAAGGATTCCTCTTTATAGTACTTGGGACAAACTGTAAAAATGAATTACTTTAGTTTTAGAATAGTTAATTGCTGTCCCTCAAACTTGGATCCGAGTCTTTAATCACAGACCAAGAGTTATATAGCCATAAAATTCCATATTGCTTGCTCCTAATCAAATGCTACTCACTAGAATATAAGCTTTAAGAGGATGCTCTTCTGTATCCCAGAGAATAGAAGAGCACCTTGGCATCTGGAAGATGCTCAATAGCTATTTGGAGAAGGAAGAAAGAAGAAGATGAAGGGATGAGATTGTTTCTGGAAACAATTCAAAAGACCTATGCTATAGACTACTTCCTTACCCATTGAGAAGTCTTCTCTCACAAGGTTATTCTTGTTCTGCTTGATTGTCAAAGATACAAGGGCAGATCTGGCATAAATACCTATACCTCCTTTCACCTTTATTATTAATTCTTATCCTGCTATCTGCTTTCTCTTCTTTTGCCACATCTATCAAGCCCAGGTCAGAGTTTCAATTTCAACATTCATTTCATCAGTGTTAAAATATTTAATGTGTCACATTAAAATTAATTGTAATTCCACACAGATCATTCCTTTCTCCCAAGACAAGGGGTAGAATTGGTAAGAACAAGTCTAGGATGCTCATTCAGTTATAGTGTTGTAATCACTACATCATTTAGAAACTCAGTGCTGGGCCCTCTTTCCACCTGATCATGTCTATATGACATTCCTGGTCATTCCTTACTATTCTTTTTATGATCTTTACACTTTCTGCAGGTATCTACTTGACTCATCTCTCCCTACAACACAGAAAGAAATACTACATTTCACAGAAATACTATATAGACTTTATGAAAGAAACAGGCTATCTTTGTAGAACTACCCAATCTTTCTGTTTACACTAGATAATCTAGTACAAGGCTCAGTGTTAAGTGCATTGTAGGTTTTCACTGAATATTTGTTGGACAAATGAATAGTGCATAGCAAATTTTTCCACTTTATGACATGCTAAGTTAGAGCTAACAAAGCCATCGATTTTTTTTCTGGTTGTTTTCTAGAGCTTTCTAGCATATATCCAGTTGATCTAGAGTAGAATCAGATGATTAACAAGGGAGTTTTTAAAGGGTGGGAAGAATATATTTCTGTTTTGACTTCAAAAGTTTAAATGCTTCAGTGGGAGACTAGCTCTCATTACTTTAATTCTGTCTGTGGTTTTATGTCATGGGTTCTTTAGAACAATTTTTATATAAGACATTAAAAGAGATTATGCCATCTGGTCAAAATTGACTCATATCAAAACTCAAAGGCCAAGAAAAGAAAAATATAAGCTGCATGTTTTCTACAGTAACTCTCCTGAGCCTAGCAGTAGTGCCTACACTGAATAAGTCCCTAACAGTACTGAAAAAAACATTATTTCTAAGACAATTTGCAAAGGAACATTCTCTCACTTTTTCATCCATGGATGTACCTTCAGAATAGATTTTCTCTAATATACCAAAATAAAACAAGATCTGTGTAAAGAAATGTTCCACTATATTTGTTAAATACACAATCACCTTGGTAATCCTTAAAGCTCATTGGTTACTACAGCATTTCCCAAAATGGTTGCCACCCAATAGTCTTTATTCAGTTCAAAAATACTTCTTGGTTGCATGATGTCTATATCAATCCTGAGAAATATCTCAGTTTATAGGAAATACACTTTGTTGATTTCTTAAGAAAATAGGAAAAAACATTACTTCCTTTTAAAAGTTGTGCATTATTAAAACATCAGAAATTTAGAGATATTTTGGTATTTAGTTAGGTATAGATTAGCTCATTTTGTAAATTAGAGGATTAGAAAAACAAAACCAAATTAATCAAGGTGTGCACATATGTGGGGGGGGGAAGGAGCAGGCATGTGGTTTAAGATAGCATTGGTGAAATTTTGGAACATAGAAACAATGGAACAAGGATACTGAAATACTGTATATTTGAAATCCTGTATTTTAATATCTATCCCAAAGAAGTTTGCATCATTTGCTTTTTTAACAAATTAAGAAAGTGTAAACTGAAGTAATGTATTTCTGGTAACAAACTAGTAATGTAGTGTATTTATGTTATACATTCTTTGACTCTCTAGGAAATTCCCTTTTTACTTATTCACCCTTTAGACAGCCACAGAATTTTATATTTATCAATTATTTGAAAATACATGGAAAATAGTCTTTTCTTTAGAACATTTTCCTGTGTCCTTAGAAGAAACTAGTTGGGATAATATGTTCTCAGCTAAAAAGCATTTGAATTTTATGGCAAATTCAATCTTGGAAATTTTTGTTCATAAGGACCAAAGCAACAGAGGAAAAAAAAACAATTAGAATAGAGTTTAAGTATATCTTAACATAGTTGAGCACCTGCAGGACAACAGTCACCTGAGATGAATAGAGGGGTTTGTAGAAGGTCCCAAGATTGGATTCTAGCTGCTCAGCATGCTGTTTCAGTGACTATATTACTATGAATATTCTTTTGAAACCAACTGAAACTAGGTCACAACATGCCAGTTCTAAACCATCCTATGTGAAGGTTATTTGAGGTAGGAAATTCTGATTGTAATTGTTAAGAAAAGGCACACTCCACGTTTAGCCCTAACTTTCAAACAGATGCCCAAAGCAATTCAGCTATTTTTTTAGGCCACACAGCAATAGCATAAGGAGGGAAAGACCTTTCAGGGAAAAAGAAAAGAAAATCATCTGTAGGCCACATAATGAAAGTTAGCTGCTTACAGTGGCCTTTCTTTGTTGTTTAGTGGTTTATAATCCTTTTTCTAAGTTGGCAAGAATAGAAGCAAGGACACAAAATGAGAGTCTGGGTCAGTCACTATGGTGTTCAATGCAGGCAGTCATCCTGTTTCCAGACTCTAAGAACACATGGAGCACTGTGCAAAAATTCCTAATGTGGTCAGATTCCCTGGCCACACAGGCCCTTTGCATCTCCTAATAGGAGTGTAAAGCCTAGGTAGAAATAGCTGGAAACATCCATTTTTTAACATTTATGTAACCAGATGTTTAGACTCCATTACTCTTTAAAAAATAATAGAACCCTAATCTACCCTAATATGCATCTACTTGATTAAATTTTCATGTTTTTCATATATAATGGGAATAAAAATGAAATTAATTTATGTTCATTACTTTAATGGTCATGTACTCCTGAATACTGAACCACATTCCTCCAACTGACATTTCATTTGGTTCCTTTTAGCACTTGGAAACTTAACCTCCAACACGTAAAGAGTTTGAAAATTGTCCTTCCCATACTTACAACAAGAAAAATACTGAACAAACAGAAAATGAGAGATTCTCACTGACCCATTATGGTATTGCAGTCATGGCGCAAACTGCCATATCGAGGCTTGGTAAGGTAGGTGAGCAGGCAAATACGGAGAATCACAGTGGGTACTTGTTTACCTGGAGCAGAAGCCACAGGAGCCATAACTACTAGTAGCTCTGTAATGGTTAACTTTTACAAATTACTGGAGTCTGAGAATGGGCTAGCACAAGAGTGAAAATTTCTGGGAGCTACAGTTTTAGGAAGATCTCTAAACTTTTGTGAATTTTACCTCCAGGAATCACACTGGGCTTCTCCCAGTGCTGGGCCTGATAAAGATCCCTTGTGGCCTTGGCAGGAGGAGGTTGATAACCATTTTGAAGCTCCCTGGAGCATTCATTATCCATTAGAAAGGTCTACTCTCCAAGATAGAAGAAGGACTTTACCAGATCATTATCAGACCTGGAGAAGGGTAGTAATTACCTAACTTCACCCCCCTCTAACTGTCCTGTCTTACCCAAGTAGGGAAAACAAAGTAAGAAACATTTGTGGAGGTCAAAATCCAAGGACACTGGCCTCCTAAAAGTTTGATAATTGATAATATGATTATGGAATGTTCCCCTGGTAAACACCAGCAGCTCTGTTTATGCAGGTGACCTGCACTAGAGCTCAGGTATTTCTCTATAGTGTTTCATGTAAATGTGGCCTAGGACCCAGGGAGCCAAAGATGCTAGTCTAGGCCTGGCTGCAGCGTCAAGAAGATATGACAGAAGCCAACACTGCTGTGGGCTGACTGCTACCTCAAGTCAATGAAGTGAGTCAGCAGATCCATCACTAAATATGTGATTGCAAGACCATCTGATGTAGTCTGATCTTCCAAGCATAAATAAGGCCACTTCTTAACTTTGCCATATCTTGTTTATATATCATCTTTCTGTGTTGACAGATAGAACTGCACTAGTTGGGGTGAGTATTTAATAATGTGTGTAACTGTTGAACCGCTGTGTTCTATACTTGAAAGCAATATAATTAGTGTATCAACTACAATAAAAAACCTTGCTTATATATCTATTGTGGCAATCCATAACTTAGAATCATGCAAGAAAGGGAATTTTGAAAATGTAGTTCTAATTCACAGATTTTGATACAATGCAAAGCCAGCAAAGTCTGTAATTATTAACTGTGCTCTGTAAATACTCACCCCGAACAGTAGTGTGAAAGAACATTTCATTTATTATAACCTCTTAACTGTTCTGGAGGTTGACTGGGTTTGGCTAGATGGTTCTTGCTCTCAGTTTCCCATGTGGTTATAGTCAGTGGGTGGTTGGTCTAAATCATCTGGAAGGCTTCTCTCTTAAATGTCTGGCAGACAATGATGTCAGTCCTCTGACCATGATCTGTTACTGTGGAATGGAACACAATTATGTTACTTGGATTTCATCACAACAACAGACTTGGTTTTCAAGGCAAATATCTGGAAGAGAGCCAGGCAGAAGCTGTATCACATTTTAGGACATAACCTTGAGAGCAATGTATAGTCAGTTCTGGCACATTAGTGAACATATTAGGGTTCACCCAATGAAAAAGAACCAGTAGGAAATATATATGAAAATATTTATTGAAATGAATTGCCTTGCATAATTTCAGGGGCTGGATAGGCAAGTTTGAAAAGTATAAGAAAGACCATTAGGAAAAAGCAAGCTGAAACTCTTGGATGCCACTGAAGCAGCTGTCTACAGGCAGACCTTTGGGAAGCCTTAGTTCTGCTCTGAAGACCTCCCAACTGATTGAATTAGGTTCACCCAGTTTTTCTAGGATAATGTTCCTTATTTAAAGTCAACTGCATATGGACTTAACCACATTTACAGAACATTTTCACAGCATACCTAGCTTGTGTTTGAATAAGCAACTTGCCTAAGTTGACACATAAAGCTGATTATCATATTAGGTTATTAGAACTAGCTAATATTCAAGACAAGGAGAGCAATGTAAAAAAATTTGTACAAATGTTTAAAATCACTGCAAACTGGGTTTCAATACATTTTTATTTAAATCTGAAAGGACAATGTATAATTTCAGTTACATTAAAATGTATGTATACATACACAGATATGTATCTGTAGCTTATGTTTACTAATATATTGTCCCTATATTTATGCATGGCAAAAAAGACTATAAGAGTTAGGTCTTGGAATCATATTTAAATAGTTTTTTATTTTCATTTATGTTTTTTCTATAGTTTCTATAATTGCTAGAGTAAATATATATATTTTACTATGTAGAATATATATATAACTTTATGTGGAATAAATTAAATGAAGTCTCAGGTAGACTTACTGATACATTTAAGATTTCTTTCACTGTTGATCACCAGTCTTGGAGAGTCAGTTCTCAGAATTTTAGATCACAAAAGCTGAGATTCAGCCAATGACTATATGTAAAAACAAGCTCAGAGCAGTTTCAGCCTTCATCACTCTAAAAATTCTTCCGGAGAATGCTTAGTCTAGCAAAAATGCTTGAAATATAGACCTCAACGCACACAGTGCCCTGGCATGTCTTTAATGTTACCCTTAAGCCTTCAAAAAGAACATTTGTTTTCAAACTTTTATTTCCAGGGACTTTAATACTCATAAAAGATTCTACCTTTATTGAAGAGTGGTGCACTGGCTTAAGGAATTAAGCCAAAGACCTACAGCCATGTAGCATCACCAGTGACAATGGATGAGGTCAGATCATACACCTTAGAATTCCACATTATAGTGTATATTTCAAGCATCTGTTTAATGCTCGACTGACCATGAAATAAGAGAAAAGAGTTTACTTGGGAATTTGTTGAAATATTCCTGAGTTATTTCTGATTCTAACTTACTGAAATCTACTTAAAAGATATGGAACCTATGCAAACTACTGACAGATTAGCCAAGAGATTATCTTTAATGCAACCAATATGCTCTAAGAGAACCCCTGCTTACAAATCATGGAAGACAGGAGGCTCCCTGTACTCTGTGGAGGTCAGGCCACACACTACTGTGGAAACTACTGTATTTATGAGGGACATACATACATGTGCGTTGTTGGAAGTGTTCTTGATATCATATACCTGCTATGAATAAATAATGGTAGTCCTGATGCTGTTTAGTCTAAAAAAAAAATTCTTAAAGGGTGTATGACACTATTACTCAAATACATAAAGATTTGTCATGCAAAAGTGAGGTTAAGATGTTGTAAAAGTAAATCTGTAGCATAAAAACAAGTGAATAAATATTACAGTGAGGATGGTTTTTCTCAATATGGGAAATAGCAATTAGACCTGTCCAACCATGGGTATATCTTCATAGGAGGTAATGAAGCTTCTCATTTTACTTTCTACATGTAATTTTTATTAATAAGAACAAAGTCTCTCAGCAGATCACCATTTTTATCAACTCTGCATATTTTAGCAAGGAATTTAAGAGTGTTGTTTTGGCTTAATAGGAAATGACAATCACAAAGGTCCTTGTAGAAACAAAGTTATTTTTAAGTAGAAGCATGTCAGTAGGTATTTCCTTGTGATTGAAAATACTGAAAGTGGATATTAATTGCTAGTGAACTGATAGAGAGGCTTTTTGTACCTGATGAAGTTGAGTTATATCCTGTTAGGAATTCTTGTGCAGTCTTAAGATTCTTACTGCCGTAATAAAGATCACTGAAGTAGTATTCAAGAGAGCTGGGCTTTACTATAGCCCTTTCCTCATTTGATCATGGAAAATTACTTTAATCTCTTTGGTTTTCATGCTTCCTAAATGAGAGGTCACACCGCATAATAGAGCTCCCTTAATTCTTTTTTTTCCTCAGCTGTGATAACATTTAAGATCTACTTATTCTCTTAACAACTTTCAAGTATAAAATGCAGTATCATTAATTACAGTCACTATGATGTGAATTAGATCAACAGATCTTACTTATCTTACAGATGGGCTTTTGTACCCTTTGACCAGTACCTTCCCATTTCCCCCAACCCTCTGCCCCTGGTAACAGCCATTCTACTCTCTATTTCTGAGTTCAGCTTCTTTTTTCTATTCCACATATGTGAGAACATATGGTATTGTCTTTCTTTGACCTATTTCACTTAACATAATGTTTTCAAGGTCTAGCCATGTTTCCCCAAAAAGCAATATTTCATTTTTTATTATGGCTGAGTAATATTTCATTGCATATGTGTATATATACGCATACACACCATATTTTTATCCATTTATCTGTTAATGGACATGTAGTTTGTTTCCACCTTTTGGTTGTTGTGAATAATGCTTCAGTAAACATGGGGGTACAGATATCTCTTTGAGACAGTGATTTAAATTTCCTTTGGATATATACACAGAAGTGGGGTTTCTGGATTGTATGGTAGTTCTACTTTTAATTTTTGAGAAACTATGTTTTCCATAGTGACTATACCAATTTACATTCCGACCAACAGTGTACAAAGGTTCCCTTTCCTTCACATCCTCACCAACACCTACTGTTTCTTATGTTTTTGATAATAGCCCTTCTGACTGGTGTGAGGTGATATCTCATTGTGGTTTGATTTGCATTTTCCCGATAATTAGTGATGTTGAGCATTTTTTCATGTACCTCTTGGCCATTTGTATGTCTTCTTAGAAAAAATGTCAACTCAAGTCCTTTGTCCATTTTTTAAATTGTTTTGTTTCCTTCAATTCTTAAAAATATTCTATGTGGAAAAATAATGAACACTCATTTATAAGTCCTCAGGAGAAGATTGCTTATAGGATAGTTTATGATAGTCTGACATCCACAGAATACCAAGCTCAGTGAAGTTCTGATGAGGCGAATTTGAGATGCACATTAAAGAATGGCTAGGGTTTAAGTAAGAAGGTAATTCATACCAAAAAGAGAGGAAGGACAAAGGCACATTATTGGCAGTGAGTAAATTTGCAGATAGTGGGAAAAAAGCCTCCACTGGGGTGCTCTGGCCAAATGGAAGTTATGAGGAAGTTACTCCATATGGCCAAAGTCAGCAAACTAGAATCAGTGGGTCAATTCTGCCCTGTTGTAAATAAGATTTTACTGGATTCCAGCTACACTTATACTTTTGTTTATAGCTGCTTTTCCACTATACGGATAGAGTTTCCTAGTTGTGACAGAGCCTCTGTAGCTCACAAAATCTTAAAATATTCACTATCTAGCCCTTTAAGGAAAAGTTTGCCAAATCCTGGCATAAGCAATCATTATGTGGCTTTAGAAAGGAAAACTAGAAATACGTTACCTCTGAGAAATCCTCAAAGGAGCTTCTCTGCAGCAGTGATTCCCTGTTTATTATTTTGGAGAGGAGTCACATGATAGTTGCTAGAATATTAAAGGCAATAATAATTCAATGGAAAAACAAGATTCTAGTGATTTTCAACAGCAAGAAGAGTGATATACAATTTATTCAAATGACAGCAATTTGATACCTACAATTTATGATTTTTGTGTAATTTTAAATGTTATTTCATCTTCAATATTCAACAATAAATCTTGCTATGGCTTAAAAGATTAGGAAATTAGTTAAACTACCTAAGTAATTATGCTGTACCTGATAGATGGACAATATATTAGAAAGTCTTCATTTTTATCTAGTACCTCATTTTTTTTCCTTTATTAATCTACTCATTTATATCTTCTTGGTTAAAAAAAGAAATTCACTTTAAAAGGCTATATTGCCGAAAAGTTATGGTGAAGGCATAACTCATCCAAATTAGACAATTTAAAGATTCTGTTTCTAACTCAACCCCCAATTTTCCACTAATTTGTGCCTTTTTCCTTTTTACATAGTAGATGTCTGGATGAAGTTTGCTATTAAGTGAGAATAACTTAACACCTGAGAATTAGTTCCATGTAATTGGTAAAAAGTATTGCTATCCATAAAGCATACTTAGTTCCAGACCCTATCAGCCTGTAAACATAATGATGCCATTACTATATGAATGTGATTCTAAAATTGCTTTTTAGGACTTCTGTTATTTAGTGATGTGATAAAAAACTTTCAACCGGTTTGGGCTTTCATTGACATTGCTTGAATATCGTGAGTAAATCGTTTCACTAAAGTACTGAGAACAAGTTGAGAAAGCGTTGAGTTTATTGTCTGGAAATGTGAAGATGACACTATTTGTTTTTTAGTCTCTCTCCCCACTTTTTATTTAAGAGAGACTTTAAGTCTTCCCATCATCCGTGGGTTTGACCTGTAATCAGACAGATGGGAGCTTAATTACTGGCTTGTTTTTGGCAGTTGAAGATTTTTTCAACTTCAGTTTTCACATCTGTAAAATAAAGCTAATACTCTATCTCAGTGGCTGCTAAGAATTTCAAATGGGAGCCTAAGAAAATGCACTGTAGGCAGTTTTTCTCATGCACACAAACATTTTCTATGTTTCTTTTATAGAACCTGATTATTTGCTCTTGCACAACAACATACTTAGGATAAAGTTCTATCACCTTATTAAGTATCACTTGTTCCTGGATTATTAAGGAAATTGTGATAATTGTCACTGTTTGGAAGGTGACTATGAATAATTAAATAGCTGCTGTGGTTCTAGATAGGTCACTGGCCAGACTGAATGACATAACACATTGTATAGACAAGGTGAGCAGCTGAAGAGGAAATCCCCTAATATTGATATCCTACCCATTCATCTCAATCAGTTCTAAAGATAAACTTTCAAATCAATATTTTGAAAGGGCAAGATCCTGGATTCTACCTCAGCCAATCAGGAACCTGGTTCTACCTCAGTCAATCGAGACCCAGATCCTATTTCAGCCAATCGGAGCTCAGTCTCTCTCTCCCCTCCAGTCAGCAAGGAGTACACCCACCACCCCTGGACCTTGCCAACTGACCAAAGCCACGACTCATCACCCCCCCAACTACCCCCAGACCCTACTAATTGACCAAAGCCATGGCTCATCACCCCCCAACTACCCCCAGGCCCAGTCAATCAGCCAGGGCCATGACCATCAGTCCCGCAAACCGCCCTGGGCCATGACCATCACCCATAAAACCTTTGTTTTGGGGAAAACGCGCTTTCTCTGGCACCTGGCCACTGTGTTGGCACGAGTGTGAGTTTGAGCTCTGGCTAGCTCGAATAAAGGCTCTTTGCTTTGCTTTTGCATCCGTGTTGGCTCCTTGGTGGTCTCCTTGGGATTCGCGACGTTGGGCACAACATATTTCACAAATGAATCAAAGTTTAAATTCCATACTGACCCTCTGTGTAAGAGGCAGAAATATTATTTGAGAACATATGACCCAGTTAGCTTTCTTATCCCTTTATATTCCTTCTATTCAAAACATGTAAAGATAAAATATCTCTAAGATAATACACATACAATTTTCTGCTCTAATGATGTGATTACTATCTGTATTTAGGGAAAAAGTCTCCTCTCCAGAAGCTGTGCAATTGACCTAAATTGTACAACTGAGAGAAGAATTTTAAAGGACAGAAGAAAGTAAACTGCCAATAAGTTCCTTTCCAAAATGTGTCAGGGACTCTTAACAGTGAGCCCTATTGAGGATCTGTGATCCTTGCCTTCCTCTGGGAAGTTACAAAGCTTTTTAAACACTCTTTAAACAAAAGGGAAGGGTGTGTGATCAGAAACAATGGCTCTAAGTTAAATCGCTCTCTGATCTTGAATCAACTGACTATCAGTAATTTGCTGTAATAGGCCTCCATGCTAGCTCTTATGCATGGCTGTCAACTAAGTGTAAAAATAAATTTTTAAAGGATTAAGTGTTTAAATTAAATATTTGACTACATCTGAAAGTTCATCCATTTTAGAGTTTTGTTATAAGCAATGCAGTAGTTGATTCTGCTGACTTAACCCTCATTTTCTAAAAAAGCATCAGGCTTTAAGAGTTTATGTTGTTATATATTGAAAATGGTTTCCTATCTCACCTCCCAAAAATGTATCTTATAAACACAAAAGAGAGAATTTAGGCATTTAGCAGATGTTCATGACTGGTATAAATAACCCCCATTTACAGACTTTGTCATCTTTTGTTTTTTGACATAAGTAATTTCAACTAATCCAACTATTTATTCTTACTCCTTCTCAGAATATATCTTACAGTTTAAAATGCTTATGATTTTCTTGCTAGTCATACACATTGCACCCACTGTTTAGAACCAACATTAGAGGTATATATTATTACAAGAAGTTCAGTCAAAATAAATTTACCTTAGCATGCAAAAATTAACGGTACCTCAAAGGAAACAGAATTTAAGCTTTATGGTTCACTGAGAATACAGTAATATTAAAGGATAGTAACAAATATTAATTATAGACATAAAAAATCATCCAAGTTTTAATGATAGCTTAAAATAATGTATATCTGAGAAGTTGCCATATTACAGAATTTTTGTATATTAATGATAGTTTGTCATGAAATTTGCTTACTCAGTGAATTAATTTTTAGGATTGAAAAATAAAACAAACTACTAAGTATTATACTTTCGTTTTAACAACATCTAAAAATGAACCATATAGAAATAACCTGTTATCATTGTAACAAGAAGAAAACAGAATAACCCTTTCTGTATGTTCTTGGATACTCCAAGAATCAATACTTTAATTACATATCGGCAACTATTGCAAATGTAAATATTTGTCAACTGAACAGTGTGAAGTAGGTAAGTTTTGTTTGTGTAAGTTTATATATTTCTACATTCACCCTCATTTGTACAGTGCTTCTTTCTCTACTTTTAACATTTCTCTACCATATTTTTTGTTGGGGGTAAGGAGATATATTTTCTGGGCCTGGATTCTTGTCTGTAAGAATCTCAGGCTAAGACTATACATTTCTTGATACTACTGATATAGTAAGGCAGTTACATTTTCATCACTAGGGTTTTTTTTAATTATAATATTTTGCTGATAGGTCTCATTCTTCCTATGCTCATTTATTAAAATTACATAAATCTAGATGGTGGAATAATGATATATAATTAAGATTTATTTTTAAAAAGTAATTGAAGTCTTACAGATGCTTAGCAGTGTTCTATATTTGGATTGGTTGATTTAATCCTCATATTCTATTTGTTTGTTGTAATTTCATATAAAGAGAATGACTACATGGTTCTCACTAGCTGAATTTTTATGGTTTGTTTTTAAGTACTTAGCTTATACTGATAAATTGTCTGACATGACCTTTGTATATCAGTTACCTCATGTCTTTCTGGGTAAAATCATCTTCTATTATGACTTCTGTAAATTGATACAAAAGAGAAAACTGGGAAAATTAATTCACCATTTCTTAAAATCCAAAATATTTAAAGGCAAAAGACGCTCTCAATTAGAGAATTTACAACTGTGTTGTTACTAGAATTAACAAAAGTAAAATGACAAACTTTTTAACCTTTAGGTTAAATATAGTCAGCGATATTATTAATTCACCATATATAAGATAATATGATTAGCAAGTAATGACATTATGAACACTATCTTTTTTCTGTGAAGTGAAACCCAGATATATCTTTGTATAGGATTTTTATCTATTATTCATTTTAAAGTAAAGGTGATTTTAGTAATTGAAGATGTCATTAGTTGGAAATAATTGTATTTCTTATTTGCAAATTTCAGGGGATTCAACTAATTATTTTAAAGGAAATATGTAGTCATATGAAAGAAAAAGTTAGTAGTAAATAGTTGGATATCTTAGAAATAAAATTCTCTAGCTTGTTCTTCTAGCTGCAACTGAATCATTCAGTGTGCTATTTGTCAGTTCCTTGTGTTGAGTTCTTCCTGCACTTTCTTCCTCATTAAAATATATTCATATTAATGTTCTTAAAGTGAGACCTGAATAAAAAAGAATTAAATCCAATTTATGGCACTTAAATGCTTGATAGATGATCAAATGCACAGTAATTAGTTTTACAATTTTTTTTTAATTTAGCATTTTAGCATGAAACAGTATTAGGGAAACCCAAACTTTTCTAGAAGTTTACAGTGGAATTCTGCATGTGATAGAAAGTGAAAGTAAAAGAAATATGTAATCCTTGGGAGTCTTTATAATCTACTGGAACAACCAGCTTCAGAAGGGTCAGATCAAGCCAAGAATAAAGTGACCCTGTATAAAATATTAGAACAGTTTGAGGGGATATTATGTGACTTTTAAAGGTTACATATTTATAGTCTGAACCAAATAAACCCTAAATCTCCTGAAATCAAGACAAGTGCTATTACTACCACCCTAATATACTATTCAGATGTATAACTCTGTCACATTTTGGTACAGATGTCTTCATAAAAAGAGGAGATTTAAACACTCCAAAATGAAAGAAATGACATACATGTTCTGAAGACATCAAGTAGCATATAAGTGACTTATCTTTGGTTTTCTTACACACTGCAATTCTGCACATCTTTCCTAAAATATCTGCCTTTGCTATTAAACTTCTAACTGTTGGATTTAAACCAGTAGACTTATTTAATAATAAATAACTATTATTCAACTACTTTCACTATTAGAATGAGTTTAGATTATATAAGCAGGATGCAAAATATCTGTAAAATTAAAATCAACAATATTGGTAAGTCCCAGCTCCCTCCCTGCCAGCAACTCATCACAGAAAAACAACAAACGGGCTGTTTAGTGATGCTTCTTTTAAAAGAGGACTTGTAAACAAAAGTATTTGGGATGCCAGTATGTTCATATTCCAGCTGGAATTGGCTTCATGTGTGTGTGAGATCTGTGCAGGTGCACACAGCTCTGGACTTAGGGACTTCCAATATTTGATTTAATGCTCTGTGGTTGCCATTTGAAATTCTTAATATTTTTTGATCCCTTTTTTATTTTGCACTGGGACCTGCAAATTATGTAGCCAGAAATGATGCCAGCAAAACCAAGTTAGTTCTAACTAGGGGTGGATTTTTAATGGATAACATTAAAATCTAACTAAAGTAAAAGAAAGAAGAATATACTTATAGGTAGTATTATTGAGATAGTAAATTTATATGGTGAACTTCCAGAAGCAATGTAAACAGGTAAACTACACAGCCACACCACAGAAATATTCCACTTGAAATCCCACATGGGCTGGGGAACAGAGATCCTTATAGCTGCTTTTAAGAAGAAGAGGAGGAAGGAGGGGAAAAGGAAATGTGGAGGAGGGAAAGAGAAAAGGAAAATTTTTTCTGACTTGCTTGCTAGAGAAGTCCCATGGCCTTTGCCTGATAATTTTAATTCTGCCTTTCAAGTTTTGCATGGAAACCTGCTTGGTGAAAAATTGACACTTTTGGAAAATTACCTTCAAGAATGTGAGAAATGAAATTTTACCTTTCTATCATCTAGTTTTTAGGAAAAGATGATGATTGAGCCAATATTCAATATTTTCCAAAGATGGGATTGGTCTGCCTAATTCTGGGAGTCAGAATTAGGAAGCAGTCTCCAACTGCAGTCTCCAGAGGAAAGGCTATGAATCCTATCTCATTAACAGGATTTTCTCATGTATTTTAACTCCTTATCAGATTGTCT
Organism: Manis pentadactyla; assembly: GCF_030020395.1. Classification (NCBI taxonomy): domain Eukaryota; kingdom Metazoa; phylum Chordata; class Mammalia; order Pholidota; family Manidae; genus Manis; species Manis pentadactyla. The sequence continues at coordinate 66,243,656 of NC_080028.1, forward strand.
CCTCCATCCCAGATCCCTGTATTTAAATATTCACTACAAATTCCCACTTGATGTCTGGTAGCACCTCAAACTCAACATGATGAACAAAGCTTACCATGCCTTCTGCTGGCTCTCCCATAATTGTTCTCTTGCTTCATAATTGGCACTGCAACACTGTTGGTTATTGCAATCAGAACCTCCCAAATCGGCCTTTCCAAATGCATACCAAATCATGTAGGATGCCTTTCAGACAATGTCTTAAACATCTCTTAATTATTTTGTTTTCCCCAATACCACTGAAACTAATTGATATCTCTACACCATTTGGCTTTTTTCCCCTCAAATTCTGTCCATATAAAAGCTCTGTAAAAAAATCTTTAAAACAAACAAAAATGCAACCTGATCATGCTGCTCCCTTGCTTAACCACTCTTCAGTTACAAAGTATTGCTTTAAGGATACATCCAACTTCTTAATAAGCTGCCCAAGATTCTCCATCTTCTAGCTCTTAGCTTTGTCTCTATCCTCACACCTTTTCATACTCCGTATTGTATTTTTATGTCCCATCCATATCAAACTTGCTTTTCTAGCATACAGGCTTCCTCCCTACATACTATTCCTTTCCATGCAAAGTTTTCCTATCTATCCTCCAAAGTTTGTCTACCTTCCATTGGCTAATTCCCATTCTTAAGGAAGACTTGGCTTAAAGTCTCTTCTAAGAAGTTTTTCTTACTGTCGCCATGCTCCAGCCCCAGATCATTATGCCCTACTCTCTGATCCCCTTGCCTTCTTTACTTTTTCTACATTAACTATGTGGTAATTACTTGCTTAATTGTCTATATTCCCTGAAAAATTACACTTTGTAAGGTTGGAGGACATGATTGTTTTGTGCACTAATGCATCGTCAAGCCTCACAAACTTTCTCACACATAATATGCTATCAACAAAATTAAAGGAAATAAAATGAACAGACAAGTGAATGGATGAATACATAAACAAATGATTACATGATAGAAACTCTAACTCTGCCTTTAAATTATCTGCTGTCAGATAGTACTATTTTTTATATAGTGAGATGCTACAATGTCCAGGAGATTTAGGTTTTCTACATGGATACTTCATGGTTTTATTAATTCAAAGCTTATCATGCCTTCTGCTGACTCTCTCTTACTATTTCTAGTACAATTGTTATATGCCAGCCTCTACAGCTTTATGACTGTGTACATCTAAGTTAAATATTCAGGATCTTAGTTGCATTATTTATAGTATCAGAATAGTAATATTTATCTCTCTAAATCCTGCTTATTGCTAAATAGGTTTACTCTCTGGATGGTGTTTATATCATTGACAGTTGTTTAGAGGTCATTCTTATTACAACATAAATATATGACCTTCATTAATATGCTCTATAAGGAGAATATGTTGATATTGATAAATAATTTAGAATAAGGTTTTAACTTAATTAAAACTCTCTCTGAATCATTTGTCTGATTAAGGTGTCCATCCCAGAGGTTTAAAGTACAATGACATTTTTATACTTCCCTTAGAATTTATAACCTTGAAAAATATTCATATTTCAGATCAGATTTTGGACTGTTTCTCAACAGCTGCATTTCTCTTATATCATGTATAAGATGATATAAGATGTACATATCATGTATGTACAAATACACAAACACACATATAAACTGTATTCCTGTATTTGTACAATCTCTGACAGAAGTGATAGTTCAGTCCAGCTTAGAAGTGAAACTCTTCTCCTATTCTCTTTTTAACATCAATTGAACTAAATACAGAGAAAAGTAGTAATGATCAGAAGGAGGAGGCATATGTGTAAACATTTGTCATGCCAAATTCTGTGTACTCATTCATGCTTTGTATTTTATCTCTCCCTAATTTACTGGACTTCTAAGAGATGTCATGTGGTTTAAATTACTCTGATTGCCCTCAAAATGTCCATTATTGGCAAAATTTGCATTTTAAGAAACATTTCCATTGTTATGAAATTTTAAACACATTTTGAATATAACTCATGGCTTTGTCCTTATATAAACAACTCTACTATTCTTTCCATATAACCTGATAAAGACTTTCAATAACATTTTCAAGTTTCTAGTGCTTTATCCATGTCATCAATTTAATACAAAACATGCACTTTTGATTTCATGTATAGTGCTCTTTTCTGCAAAAAAGTCTTTCTCATGTTTTTTGCCTTTATGTTCTTCCTCTTGCCTTTTGCCTAGGTATTTTGTCCTCTTTTGGCTCAGTTTCACTGATTGACTTCTGTACCCATTCATGATAAAAGGTATATCCTTTACCCATGGTGCTTATCACATTTGTAATGTTACTTTTTTTTTTTTTAGATAATTATGTTTTATTGAAGGGTAGTTGACGCACAGTATTACAATACATTAGTTTCAGGTGTACAACACAGTGATAAAACATTTATATACATAATTCTAGGTTCCAGCTATAACCCTACCAAGCTGCTACAATATCTTGACTATATTCCTTATGCTATACATTACATCCCGGTTACTTATTATTTTACCATTGGAAGTGTATACTTTTTTTTTTGTGTGTGAGGGCATCTCTCATATTTATTGATCAATTGGTTGTTAACAGCAATAAAATTCTGTATAGGGGAGTCAATGCTCAATGCACAATCATTAATCCACCCCAAGCCTAATTTTCGTCAGTCTCCAATCTACTGAGGCATAACAAACAACTTCTTACATGGAGAACGAATTCTTACATAATGAATAAGTTACATAGTGAAGAGTACAAGGGCAGTCATCACAGAAACTTTCGGTTTTGCTCATGCATTATGAACTATAAACAGACAGTTCAAATATGAATACTCATTTGGTTTTTATACTTGATTTATATGTGGATACCACATTTCTCTCTTTATTATTAATATTTTTAATAAAATGCTGAAGTGGTAGGTAGATACAAGATAAAGGTAGGAAACATAGTTTAGTGTTGTAAGAGAGCAAATGTAGATGATCAGGTGTGTGCCTGTAGACTATGTGTTAATCCAAGCTAGACAAGGGCAATAAAACATCCACATATGCAGAAGATTTCTCTCAGAACAGGGGGGGTGAGGTTCTAAGCCTCACCTCTGTTGATCCCCAATTTCTCACCTGATGACCCCCCTGCGACTGTGCCTGTCTTAGGTTGTTCCTCCCTTGAGGAATCTTACCCATCTCTGGCTAACCAGTCATCTTCCGGGACCATACAGGGAAATGTAAAGTTGGTAAGTGAGAGAGAAGCCTTATTGTTTGAAATGGTTAGCTTTTTATTTCTTTGCATATTTATGCCCTGTAGCTTCTATGCCCAGCATTTGTCTTGAGGTATCTTTACCACTTGGAAGAATTATGATACTCAGTAAATTTGATATGAGGCACGAATTCTATTTAAGGGTTGTAATTAGGAAGGAAGAAGAAGAAAGCTATAGAAGTAGCAGGCGGCAGAAAACATGGGAAGATTGATTATTTCTTTCACATAACTTCTTGTAGAGTAACTTCAGCATGTATAGGTTTTAAGCTACTACTTAAATTGCGCACACACATTAACATAATAGGAGTATAGTTACATAACCAAAGCATACCTGTAATTACCAGCCATCTCCAGTGAAACCAAGAAAACCAGTTAGGCACCTTAGGCATTTGTGAAAACTTATCTATGATATGATGGATATTGTCCAACTGAACTTGAACAGTCTGAGAGAAATCAGACAAATTAAAACAACCCATTCCTGGGGAATGTTCACATCCCTTATGTTCTTTTAACAGTAAATAACTGTAGTTGTAAGATTTTGGAGCGCTACAATTTGCACTTCTCCTAATTCTTGATTGAGTTCCAACAGTATAGATCCAGTCAAATTTGTTGCTTTACTGTATGCACAGGCTAGTTTAGATATCTCCTTCCTCATTCCCATGGCAAGTCCAGGAACTGGTGGGATGAGTGTATCTACAGCTGTAGCAGTGCATGGATCTTTGTTGGGGTTTTTTGATGATCATCTTCTGGCATGAGTCTTCCAGAGAGTGCTGATGTTGGAAGTTCTTTTTCATATCGTATCTTAGTTCATTTTTGGGGTAGCCCAATTAGGCTTTGATCCTCTGTATAAACACAAACAGACCCTTTGCCTACACTTTTATATGCCGTTTATACTCTGTGTAGAACTCATTGGAGGTTACCAAACAGGAACTGCCCTTTTATTTTTTTGTATCACTAATCTACACTTACATGACGAATATTATGTTTACTCAGCTCTCCCCTATACCAGGTCCCCCCTATAAACCCTTTACATTCACTGTCCACCATCATAGCAAAATGTAGAATCAGTACTTGCCTTCTCTGTGTTGTACAGCCCTCCCTTTTATCCTACCCCCCCATGCATGCTAATCTTAATAACCCCCTACTACTCTCCCCGCTTATCCCTCCCTACCCACCCATCCTCCCCAGTCCCTTTCCCTTTGGTACCTGTTAGTCCATTCTTGAGTTCTGTGATTCTGCTGCTGTTCTGTTCCTTCAGTTTTTCCTTTGTTCTTATATTCCACAGATAAGTGAAATCATTTGGTATTTCTCTTTCTCCACTTGGCTTGTTTCACTGTGCATAATACCCGCTAGCTCCATCCATGTTGCTGCAAATGGTTGGATTTGCCCTTTTCTTATGGCTGAGTAGTATTCCATTGTGTATATGTACCACATCTTCTTTATCCATTCATCTATCGATGGACATTTAGGTTGCTTCCAATTCTTGGCTATTGTAAATAGTGCTGCGATAAACAAAGGGGTGCACTGATCTTTCTCATACTTGATTGCTGCATTCTTAGGGTAAATTCCTAGGAGAGCAATTCCTGGGTCAAATGGTAGGTCTGTTTTGAGCATTTTGATGTACCTCCATACTGCTTTCCACAATGGTTGAACTAACTTACATTCCCACCAGCAGTGTAGGAGGGTTCCCCTTTCTCCACAGCCTCGTCAACATTTGTTGTTGTTTGTCTTTTGGATGGCAGCCATCCTTACTGGTGTGAGGTGATATCTCATTGTAGTTTTAATTTGCATTTCTCTGATAATTAGCGATGTAGAACATCTTTTCATGTGTCTGTTGGCCATCTGTATTTCTTTTTTGGAGAACTGTCTGTTCAGTTCCTCTGCCCATTTTTTAATTGGATTATTTGATTTTTGTTTGTTGAGGCGTATGAGCTCTTTATATATTTTGGACGTCAAGCCTTTATCAGACATGTCACTTTCAAATATATTCTCCCATACTGTAGGGATCCTTTTTGTTCTATTGAAGGTGTCTTTTGCTGTACAGAATCTTTTCAGCTTAATATAGTCCCAATTATTCATTTTTGCTATTGTTTTCCTTGCCCGGGGAGATATGTTCAAGAAGAGGTCACTCATGTTTATGTCTAAGAGGTTTTTGCCTATGTTTTCTTCCAAGAGCTTAATGGTTCCATGACTTACATTCAGGTCTTTGATCCATTTTGAGTTTGCTTTTGTATATGGGGTTAGACAATGGTCCAGTTTCATTCTCGTACATGTAGCTGTCCAGTTTTGCCAGCACCATCTGTTGAAGAGACTGTCATTTTGCCATTGTATGTCCATGGCTCCTTTATCAAATATTAATTGACCATATATGTCTGGGTTAATGTCTGGATTCTCTAGTCTGTTCAATTGGTCTATGGGTCTGCTCTTGTGCCAGTACCAAACTGTCTTGATTACTATGGCTTTATAGTAGAGCTTGAAGTTGGGGAGTGATATCCCCCCTACTTTATTCTTCTTTCTCAGAATTGCTTTGGCTATTCGGGGTCTTTGGTGTTTCCAAATGAATTTTTGAATTATTTTTTCCAGTTCATTGAAGAACGTTGCTGGTAGTTTCATAGGGATTGCATCAAATCTGTATATTGCTTTGGACAGGATGGCCATTTTGACAATATTAATTCTTCCTAGCCACAAGCATGGGATAAGTTTCCATCTTTTAGTGTCCCCTTTAATTTCTCTTAAGAGTGACTTGTAGTTTTCAGAGTATAAGTCTTTCACTTCCTTGGTTAGTTTTATTCCTAGGTATTTTATTTTTTTTGATGCAATTGTGAATGGAGTTGTTTTCCTGATTTCTCTTTCTGTTGGTTCATTGTTACTGTATAGGAAAGCCACAGATTTCTGTGTGTTGATTTTGTATCCTGCAACTTTGCTGTATTCCGATATCAGTTCTAGTAGTTTTGGAGTGGAGTCTTTAGGGTTTTTTATGTACAGTATCATGTCATCTGCAAATAGTGACAGTTTGACTTCTTCTTTGCCAATCTGGATTCCTTGTATTTTTTTGTTTTGTCTGATTGCCGTGGCTAGGACCTCCAGTACTATGTTAAATAACAGTGGAGAGAGTGGGCATCCCTGTCTAGTTCCCGATCTCAGAGGAAATGCTTTCAGCTTCTCGCTGTTCAATATAATGTTGGCTGTGGGTTTATCATAGATGGCCTTTATTATGTTGAGGTACTTGCCCTCTATTCCCATTTTGCTGAGAGTTTTTAACATGAATGGATGTTGAACTTTGTCAAATGCTTTTTCAGCATCTATGGAGATGATCATGTGGTTTTTGTCTTTCTTTTTGTTGATGTGGTGGATGATGTTAATGGACTTTCGAATGTTGTACCATCCTTGAATCCCTGGGTTGAATTCCACTTGGTCATGGTGTATGATCCTTCTGATGTATTTTTGAATTCGGTTTGCTAATATTTTGTTGAGTATTTTTCATCTACGTTCATCAGGGATATTGGTCTGTAGTTTTCTTTTTTGGTGGGGTCTTTGCCTGGTTTTGGTATTAGGATGATGTTAGCTTCATAGAATGAGTTTGGGAGTATCCCCTCCTCTCTATTTTTTGGAAAACTCTAAGTAGAATGGGTATTATGTCTTCCCTGTATGTCTGATAAAATTCCGATGTAAATCCATCTGGCCCGGGAGTTTTGTTCTTTGATAGATTTTTGAGTAACATTTCAATTTCGTTGCTGGTAATTGGTCTGTTTAGATTTTCTGTTTCTTTCTGGGTCAATCGTAGAAGATTGTATTTTTCTAGGAAGTTGTCGATTTCTCCTAGGTTTCCCAGCTTGTTAGCATATAGGTTTTCATATTACTCTCTAATAATTCTTTGTATTTCTGTGGGGTCCGTCGTGATTTTTCCTTTCTCGTTTCTGATACTGTTGATTTGTGTTGACTCTCTTTTCTTCTTAATAAGTCTGGCTAGAGGCTTATCGATTTTGTTTATTTTCTCTAAGAACCAGCTCTTGGTTTCATTGATTTTTGCTATTGTTTTATTCTTCTCAATTTTATTTATTTCTTCTCTGATCTTTACTTTGTCACTCCATCTGCTGACCTTAGGCCTCATTTGTTCCTCTTTTTCCAATTTCGATAATTGTGACATTAGACTATTTATTTGGGATTATTCTTCCTTTTTTAAATATACTTGGATTGCTATATACTTTCCTCTTGAGTGCTTTTGCTGCGTCCCACAGAAGTTGGGGCTTAGTGTTGTTGTTGTCATTTATTTCCATATATTGCTGGATCTCCATTTTGATTTGGTCATTGATCCATTGATTATTTAGGAGCGTGTTGTTAAGCCTCCATGTGTTTGTGAGCCTCTTTGCTTTCTTTGTACAGTTTATTTCTAGTTTTATGCCTTTGTGGTCTGAAAAGTTGGTTGGTAGGATTTCAATCTTTTGGAATTTTCTGAGGCTCTTTTTGTGGCCTAGTATGTGGTCTATTCTGGAGAATGTTCCATGTGCACTTGAGAAGAATGTATATCCTGTTGCTTTTGGATGTAGAGTTCTATAGATGTGTATTATGTCCATCTGCTCTACTGTGTTGTTCAGTGCTTCCGTGTCCTTACTTATTTTCTGCCCAGTGGATCTATCCTTTGCAGTGAGTGGTGTGTTGAAGTCTCCTAGAATGAATGCATTGCAGTCTATTTCTCCCTTAGTTCTGTTAGTATTTGTTTCACATATGCTGGTGCTCCTGTGTTGGGTACATATATATTTAGAATGGTTATATCCTCTTGTTGGACTGAGCCCTTTATCATTATGTTGTGTCCTTCTTTATCTCTTGTTACTTTCTTTGTTTTGAAGTATATTTTGTCTGATATTAGTACTGCAACCCCTGCTTTCTTCTCCCTGTTGCTTGCCTGAAATATGTTTTTTCCATCCCTTGACTTTTAGTCTGTACATGTCTTTGGGTTTGAAGTGATTTTCTTGTAAGCAGCATATAGATGGGTCTTGCTTTTTTATCCATTCTGTTACTCTGTGTCTTTTGATTGGTGCTTTCAGCCCATTAACATTTAGGGTGACTATTGAAAGATATGTACTTATTGCCATTGCAGGCTTTAAATTCATGGTTACCAAAGGTTCAAGGTTAGCCTCTTTAGTATCTTACTGCCTAACTTAGCTCACTTATTGTGCTGTTATATACACTGTCTGGAGATTCTTTTCTTCTCTCCCTTCTTATTCCTCCTCCTCGATTCTTCATATGTTGGATGTTTTGTGTTGGGCTCTTTCTAGGAGTGCTCTCATCTAGAGCAGTCCCTGTAAGATGTTCTGTAGAGGTGGTTTGTGGAAAGCAAATTCCCTCAGCTTTTGTTTGTCTGGGAATTGTTTAATCCCACCGTCATATTTGAATGATAGTCGTGCTGGATACAGTATCCTTGGTTCAAGGCCCTTCTGTTTCATTGTATTAAATATATCATGCCATTCTCTTCTGGCCTGTAGGGTTTCTGTCGAGAAGTCTGATGTTAGCCTGATGGGTTTTCCTTTATAGGTGACCTTTTTCTCTCTAGCTGCCTTTAAAACTCTTTCCTTGTCCTTGATCTTTGCCATTTTAATTATTATGTGTCTTGGTGTTGTCCTCCTTGGATCCTTTCTGTTGGGGGTTCTGTGTATTTCCGTGGTTTGTTCGATTATTTCCTCCCCCAGTTTGGGGAAGTTTTCAGCAATTATTTCTTCTAAGATACTTTCCATCTCTTTTCCTCTCTCTTCTTCTTCTGGAACCCCTATAATAGGGATATTGTTCCTTTTGGGTTGGTCACACAGTTCTCTTAGCATTGTTTCATTCCTGGAGATCCTTTTGTCTCTCTCTATGTCAGCTTCTATGCGTTCCTGTTCTCTGGTTTCAATTCCATCAATGGCCTCTTGCATCCTATCCATTCTGCTTATAAACCCTTCCAGAGTTTGTTTCATTTCTGTAATCTCCTTTCTGGCATCTGTGATCTCCCTCCGGACTTCATCCAATTTCTCTTGCGTATTTCTCTGCATCTCTGTCAGCATGTTTATGATTTTTATTTTGAATTCTTAATAAGGAAGACTGGTTAGGTCTGTCTCCTTCTCTGGTGTCTCTGTGATCTTGGTGTGCCTGTAATTTTGTGTGTTCATGGTGATAGGAATAGTTTGCACAGCTGTGGCGAGTGACGGCTGGAAGAACTTCCCTTCTTGTTGGTTTGTGGCCCTCCTCTCCTGGGAGAACAGCGACCTCTAGTGGCTTGTGCTGGGCAGCTGCGCGCCGAAAGGGTTTCTGCTTCCTGCCCGGCTGCTATGGAGTTTATCTCCGCTGTTGCTGTGGGCGTGGCCTTGTTCGGGCCTCTGCTCCAAAGTGGTGGAGCAGCTGGGAGGCTATTTATCTCTGTAAGGGGCCTCCCTGCTCCGTGCAGCCCAGGGTTTAGGTTGCCCAGAGATCCCCGGATTCCCTACCTCGGGATTAAGTGTCCCGCCCTGCCCCTTTAAGACTTCCAAATGGCACCCGCCAAAACAAAACAACGACCACAAAAAAAAAAAAAAAAAAAATGGTCGCTCGCTTTTCTGGTGTCCTCTGGCACCAGGCCTCCGGTGCCTGCTCACTGTTCTTGCTGCCCTGTGTCCCTAGCATTGGGGGTCCTATCTCTTTAAGACTTCCAAAAAGCACTCGCCGAAACAAAACAGAAAAAAAAAAAAAAAAATTGGACGCTCGCTTTTCTTATGTCCTCCGGCGCCCGGCCTCCAGTGCCTGCTCACTGTTCTTGCTGCCCTGTTTTCCTAGTATCCAGGGCCCCCTGGACATGTACTATGTCTGCGCTCTGACCTGGATGGCTGGGGCTGGGTGTTCGGCAGTCCTGTGCTCCGTCTCCCTCCCGCTCTGCCTTTTCTTCTCCCTCCGGATTTGGGGGGAGGGGCGCTTGGGTCCCGCGGGGCCGGGGCTTGTATCTCACCCCCTTCACGAGGCGCTGGGTTCTCTCAGGTGCGGATGTGGTCTGGATATTGTCCTGTGTCCTCTGGTCTTTATTCTAGGAACGGTTGTCTTTGTTATATTTTCATAGATATATGTGGTTTTGGGAGGAGATTTCCACTGCTCTACTCACGCCGACATCTTCCGCCCCTCCTCCGTAATGTTACTTTTTTATGTACAGTTGATTAATGTCTATCTCACTCAGTAGATTATGTGAAACAAGGGTCCTTGTCTCTTCCTGCTCACAGTTGCAATTCCAGCACTTCACATATAATTTGCACATAACAGGCTTTTGATACATGGTTTAGAATGAATGAACAATTCACAAGTCCCAGGGTATGAAGTAGGTGAATTTATAAGTGAAATTGAAACACACTTAATCAAGGTAAGTGAATTAAAAATATCATCATTTTATATATATAAAATATATGGACAGAAATATAAGAAGGAAAAAAAGAAGGTTGAGAAAGGAAACTACCATTCATGGTACCTCTACCATTCAACATTCTACTGTATGTCTCTCTATAAATTTACACCCTTTCTTTTATTCTATTATTTTCATTTTACAACTGAAAGACATGTGATGCAAAGAGTTTAATTGTTTTGGCTCCTTACACCTAGAAAGTGGTGAGGGTAGGTGGTAGAGCCAGATCAGATCATCTCCAAAGCCCTTGATTTGAAGCCCATCTCCTTCCACCATTCCACGATTGAACTACTGGTAGCTTCATAACCCAGGTTTCATGTTAAATCCTGTTCAGCCTGGGATCTGGTCTTGTGGCTAAAGAATGAATTATGTGGAAATTGTAAGTTTAAACCTATCTTCAATTCACATCTTCTTAATTGCATTTTCTTGCTATCTCCTAAGTGCAGTCACAATTTAAATGCTTCTACAATTGTTGATTACTACATTTACATTATGCCAGATGCTATCTCATTTGAATTGTGCCCACACAACGCAGGTGCAGAATGGAGGCTGCAGTTGAGAAGATTTGGGCTTAAGTATCTCTGTTTTCATTTAATCTACATGCCTGGCCGTGTAAATCATTTTCTTCTGATTTTTCATTGCCTAGCAGGCATATTTCATATTACTTTAAAAGTTTTGAAAACTGGATTGCTATATTGTATTTTGTAGAATAAAATAATTCTCCTCTCTGAGGTAACATTACATTTCCCAGACTACAAAGAGCACCTTTGTATATTTTTATTTACACACATATAATAAAGCTAATAAATCAGTCATGCTTTCCAGAGAACAGAATACTTTATGGGATTATGGCTATAAAATATCAAAAGTCTATAAGCAAATGGATCTATATACTTCACAATTACAGGTCAATTTTTTTGAGAGACGGGTCTCTACATTTCCTCTTCATTCTTTAAAAAGTGTGTTCTTTGTTCACTTTTCCATGCAGTCATGTCCAAAAAATGTAAAGCTTGTAACTTTGTCTGTATTTCACAGTGGTATTCCTACTCGCTGCCAAACCTAAACTAGTGAGGAAGGACAAGGAAGAACTCTGAGATGTTCATAAAAATGCTCATTTTAGGATACATTGTAGGTCACTTTTATAGCATCTGAGTAGTACTGTATTTCATTAAATCCAGAACTTGGTCAATTCTATGACACACTATTACGTTAATTATTATTAAGAAAGAACAATAAGAGAACATTGTCAATTAAAACTTTCCTCCATTTTTTTAAATTTTATTCTTATGGAAATACATCTTATAGACTCAATTTGACATTCACTCCTCAGAACACTATTGCATATGCATTAAAAATATATATAAGAGAAATAATTTGATTAAGTTATTCCTAACAGTTTTTCCATTCAGTGGAATCACAGACTGAATCACAGAATTGTTAGTCTGTATTTTACCTTGGAATACCATCCCCTTTGACATTAAGAGATTGGTGATACAATGGTGTACAATTCCTTTAAAAAAATTCTTTACTCTTGTCTCTAAGATATTTTTGGAGATATTTTTTCTCCAAGAGATTATATCACTTACTTATATTCTGTAGACTAATTTTGTTTCTCTCTTGAACTTTCCAGGGATGAAAATATCTTCAGGCAACAATAGCAAAACTTATTTGTTTCCTCAAGTGATTCTTAAATACCCTGTTAATTATATATTATGAAAAAAACCACTTTGATAGTGGCTTTTTATCTGCTTTTGCATTTAAACCCCAGAAACAATTCACGATTTATAATTGCCAATTTTTGTTTAATGGTGAAACAGGGAATTGGCTTGATTATACAATTTAACCAAGATAATCTTACCATAGAGTTTGTATGGTATAATGGAAAATGTAGGCATTCTTTTAACATCTCTTCTTCTTATTCTAACTTTTAATTCCTTATAAGTTGATCAATGTGTATTAGGTTGCTTGTCTGATATTTTTCATGCTATTTTCTCCATTTATGAAGTGTGTCCTCTATCATCACTACCAATGTCATGTTTATGCTTATTGAAATGCAAAACCACCCTTGATATTTTATTTTGGGTTTAGGATATATATCTGCCTTGCCCTGGACTGATGATATGATCATTCCAAACAAGTCTTGCTTGATAAAGTCCCTTGAGAATCTGATTGATCAAGTTTCTTAATCACAGCTAGGATTTAAAGCTTGTACGGAAACTGGCAATAAAGATAAAGGACCAAGAACAGAGACTGTAAATTTGGGATGCTGTCTTCATGTTCTCTTAGAGAAGTGCATACGAAGAGGCAACCACTAAACAGAGGCAGAAAAGGGAGTTGGCTTTGAAGGGCAGACCCCAGTATAATACGGAGGTTGGCCATTATAATTTCAAAGACACTTTTTAGCTAAGTTCTCTGTTCTGAAGGAAAAATAGATTTAGAAGATACACATCCACCCAGCTTTGGAGTTGGTTCAAGTAGAACTTTTTAAAATGTAAGATAGAAAGGGTTATGTGCCAAGTGCATTATTACATGTCATTAGAAATGTGTGGAAAAAAATTGTATTCCAAACATGTAACTTATGAACCAGAGAATAGTCAGCTGGTTGTAAGATAAGCAAAACTTTCACTTTATCTGAGCATGAAGAGGGGGAGATCTAGGTCTCCATAATTCTTTGTTTGAAAGATTTAGTGATTATTCTGTACACCTAGAGGTGGAAGATGGAGCATCCTTCACACAAAGACAGCAGGTCCAGTTCTCTTCAGTTCATAGTAGGGTCTGTGGCACATTTTCCTAATAAAGAACCTGAGAATATTGCTGAATCCAAATCCTACCATTTAAAACTTTCTCACTGTAGCTATGGAAGATCCAAAAGGCTGAGTGATATAAAGCACAATTAAACCACAACTCTGCAAAATAGTTTTTAAATTTAACACCTGCTAGGTATTGTTTTGCCATTAATTTCTTCCTTTTACTAAAGGTTGAAAGTTAAAAAAAAATCTGATTAGTTGGGGGTTCCATTACTTAAGACTTTATTGCATACAAATAATAGTACAATAAGTATATACAAATTAGCATAGCAAATAGAAAACTTCACTTATTTTATGCCTCATTGGAAGATAGAAGTATCAAGAAAGGTTCCTGGGGATCAGAATGTGCTTTGGTATTATTCAACATATTCATTAACCAGTCAGTGGAAAATGTAAATGAGTGCACATCTAAATCTATAATAATAAAATGCTAGAAGCTAGGCATAATAAATCAGCTTGATCAAAAATACAGATGGATCTGGACAGCTGGGGAAATCATTCAGATGAGAGAGAGATGAGTTTTAATGGAAAGAATAGTACGATAATGCCTTTGAAGAAGAAGAATACACAGCAGAAAAATGTAAACTAATAAGTAGTTAAGATACATATGAAGTAATTATGGAAAACACTATTTTAGTATATTTGTTGATAAACTGAAAAGTTCAGTGTCACAACAAGGAAGGCTAATTATATTCTAACTTCCCCAAGTTGACCAATTGTAAAAGAAGAAAAAGATTATAATACTACTTCGCTAGACAATAAAATTCTGCCTATAAGCTTAATGGAGATTTTATAAAGTTAGCCACTTACAGGGCAAAGCAGCAATTATAATAAAAGCTGGCAATTTTAACTAACATGGAGATAGCTGCTTGAATAGTCTTGTGTTTAAAATGTTGAATTCCCTGTGTATCCCAAATCATGTGTACTAATTTCCACTGTCTGTCTCAGAGTTTTCCACCTGCTCACACTCTTGTGATGTTTCTTCTCAGTCTCAACCTCAAAGTAACATGACACCTCTTGCTTGCATCAAAATGCAGTGAAACTTATCAAACCAAAGATCTACAGCTGACTGTTTTGATTAAGTGAAACAGAATCCTAATCTCACAGATAATATCACAAACTTTTGCCATAAATTAAGTCATGCCATTTCCAATTTTATAAATTTTTGCATTGCTAAGCATAAGAAAGTATTTATTGGAAAATACTCAGTATCAGTTTGTCCCCAGGGAGACAAATAAAACCAATATAATTACTAGTTGTTTCCATGGAATATATCCTAAATTTAGTAAATTGATGGAACTATATCAACAGGGCAGACTGAGATGGTAGTTTCCATGTTATATGTATATGAAATTAGGAAAAACATATTTAAGAGGTTGTAATATGATGGGAGAAGCTTTCATTGAGTATTTAAAAAGTATAAATTCTTGGCTCCAGTTCTGACTCATTTGCTTTGTGGTCTTGACAAGCCTCTTGCTCTCACTCAGACTAACTAAAAACCATGGTATTAAGAGTTTATGAAAAAATAGAAGCCCTATATAAAGGTAACTTAAAATTAATAACACTATTAATATTAGTTTGAGTATTATTTCTTTATAAACAAAATTATATTCCAAATAAAATAGGAATGTTTGTTCTAGTGAGAGCACTTAAACATTTTTGTTAAATTTAACTAGTTTGTTCCTGCAGACCCCTGAATACTAGAATTTTAATCTTTTGCCCAGGTCTTACTAATTTTTCCCCTATTTCCACTTTTACTTTGTACTTATAATAGAATTCTATTGTCATGCATCCCTTTCTTTTATGTTCTTTTAGAGTTTTTTGTTTTGTTTTGTTTAACACCCTCTCCTGTCCTGGATAACTGTTTATCATCATCGCCAATGGTAATGATTTTAAACACCTCTAATAATTCACAGTTACTATCACTTTTCTTTTCGTATGATAGCCTGTTCTGTCATTTGCCCAGAAAAGAGAAAACAATTTAGTATTCACTGTAGCTTCTTCACTTTTATAAATGGTGTTTCCTCCTGCACTGCTCTCTGCTGCAGTCCCAGAAGCACTTACTAATTCTGAAACTCTCCCTTGGGTGATTCTCTGAATTGGAAATTGTGACCTTGAGGCTGCACTGATAGATCACTTACTGTGTGCTCTGATTCCATGACTATGTTGAATTCAAGAGAAGACCATCTTCCCTTTGCTCTGGGAGATTCATTCATCTCAAGGGTTTTGTTTCTTTTCCCTCATGGGAACCATCTAGTGTATGTGCACTCTCTGGGCACTGAGTACAAGTAGGAACATATGGCCAATAATTTTCTTATGATGTATTCACATAAGAAAAAGGGCAGGAGAGGTTAGGTAGAATATATAAATCAAGTAATAATCTCAGCCAAATACTTTCATGTTATAGCATGTAAGAGAGAACATTTTTTTGAATAAGTCACATGAAATTATTACTAAAATAATCTTTGCCTGAGAATTGGATTCATTTTT
Source organism: Manis pentadactyla (assembly GCF_030020395.1). Classification (NCBI taxonomy): domain Eukaryota; kingdom Metazoa; phylum Chordata; class Mammalia; order Pholidota; family Manidae; genus Manis; species Manis pentadactyla. The sequence goes on from NC_080028.1 coordinate 66,259,605, forward strand.
TATGATTATTTTTACACTGGACTGTAATATACTAATGCTAATAAATCACATTTTGCAAACTAATCAGGATTATGTAATTTAATAATAACTACCACCCAATAAAATAGTCTATTAAGATTACCCTAGTTTACAAGGCAGGAACCTAAGTTCCAGGGACTCCAAGACAGTAAGCACGAGAGTCAGGGTTAGAATATATGTTTCTCACAATTCAGAGGACTCTGAGATCTTAAAAACTGTCTCCATGCATTGGGAAGATATTCCAGTAAGGAAAAGTTATCAGTCCCTGAGTGAATTAATGTTGCCAAAGATATGGAGGTAAAAGTGATTCTTTCCAGCCCTCATATTCCACACTGATCATTTATGAAACAAAAGCTCGAGATCTGGATTTTGGATACTTAAGGGAAGCTCCTCTCCTCCTGAGGTTTACAGGCAGACATTGAAGACCTTGATAAAGTTATTTGAGAATGTCTGTACATTGCTGACTCTGCCTTGGAAATACACATTCAAGAAGACATGCAATAAATTATGGATTGTTTAAAGGCTCAGTGTAATACAATGAAATGACAATCATCCTGAAAACCAAGGTCTTGCTGGGCAAATCCTACACATGGCAACAATTCTCTCCTGACCTACAGGGCTCAAAGCTGTCATTGTATTCTGCTACCTCCATAGCTCATCAGCAGTTTCCACTACAGTGTGTTAGATTTATCTACCAGCTTCCTGTTAAAGAACATTGGCTTAGTAAAAGATGAAAATAAATATCATGAAACCAAAGTAGCCACATAATACTCTGGTAAACCTAGGAGGAAACCAAAAATGAAAAGAAAGTTCAGAAAGGATAAGCAGCTCTCACATTTGAGTGCACATGTGGATTACATCAAATGGCTTATTAGTAGTCCAACAGATTAGATGTTAATGCCAATAAAACTGAGGGTTTACTAATCTATCATAGGATAAGTCATTGGCATTTTCCTAAAGTTTATGGTTTTATCATGATTTTGTCATTTTTGTTGTTATCAACACCAGTGTTTGGAACTAGGGATTCTGTTTTAATCAAAGCACTTTATATATAATACAGTTTAATTGTGGTGGCAGAAACCCAGTTCAAATTGATGCAAGCCAAAGTGGAGTTTTTGGCTGGCATAACAGAGAAGTCTACATGTAGAAATGGCTCTAGATGGTTTGATGTAGGTGTTCAAATGAGATATTCAAGAAGAGCTCTTTAACAGTAACTCTTCACTACTGCCTTGCTATTATCTTTGCCGACTTTATTTTTAGGCAGCTATGCTCAACCACACGTAGTACCAACTAATAACCAGTGACACCAAGATAATATTGTATTCATTTGCCCATCCTTTTAAAAAAAAACAAAACACTTCCTTTTACTATTGACAGTAAAATCCACACGTAAGGATCTCAATGGTCCTACTGAGGAAATGAGTTTAGTGAGGAGACTGAAGGGCCCTAAATGGCCACATCTAGGTCACATGTATTACTAAAGCTCAAAGTTGAATCAGCCTCCCTCAAATCATAAGGATTAAGATGAGAAAAGAGTTAACATCCAGAAGAAAGGCAAGGTGCTTTTACCAAATGTCAGGGAAGTGGTTGTTCAGTCGGCAAAATAATAGATCTCCAGTATAAATGGCACCCATGGGAGGCACTGAAGATTAACAGAGTCTAAGAATTCATGCTTAGAGCTCAGAATCCTTGAAAACTATTCACTCCCTTTGTTCAGTATCTGGAACAGGATTTATTGGCAAGCACTATGTTAATGTTGTCTCCATTCAGCAAAATGGAGTTGAAATCATCAACATCCTGGACTAAAAGGCATTAATTGGTATAGCCGTACTTACTAGATCTGCTCTCAAATGAAGCCAATGTATTTTCCAGCCAAAAGAAAGACTGGACCACAGAAACTCAGCTTCTAGAAATATAAAAGAGTTTTTGATTGCTTGAAATAAACAGAAATAGGGACAAGCAGCTGGCAGGGAGGAATCAGAGATGGGCTGATCCCATTTTGGAAAAAAAAAAATTCTCTGCAGATCTATATTACAGAGACAAATAGACAAGAGGTAGAGCTTCAAAAGAAAGACATGCCCTGAAAGTAACAACCTTACTGGCTAACAAAGGACAGCTTTTGTAATTGTCTTCCTCAGAACATGTATTGGCCTTTTTAGTTTCATATTTATCAGTCAGTTACAGATATTAAAGTACGTTAACTGTAGGTGTAAATGCCACACAAAAACCCAGGGTCATTGCAGTTCAAGGGGCATACCCATGTGAGAGGAGCACTCCGTGGATTTATGCAAGATAGTGAGCCTATCACAAAAACAGTCAAACACAATACACACAAAACTAGCATCCAAAGATTCATACCCAAATCCCAGTAATAAAAATAGAGACTTTATAATTAAATCCCAGTTAAATCTGAGGCTACCTAAAAAAAAAAAGATGATTAAAAATTTAGAACAAGTATGTTGTCAAGTTGGCTTGATGCCAGAAGTTGAAAGTTTTAATGATACATTGTTTTATTCATATAAATTATATTAGCAAGCTCTTGTATATACTTGTATCTGGTTTCCTCTCCTCACAGGCTATCAAAATGTATGAGAGTATATGTATATGTCTATGTGCCCAGATGTAGCATTTATGTATGATACTGTCCTCAATGGCTAAGGTGTGCATTTCAACTCTTAGGGACACACCATAAAAAGAGCAATTCTGAGGTCTAATTGAAATGCAGTAAGAGAAGGATTAAGTACATGCACTTTCATTTAGCAGGTTCAGCTAGTTTATTTGTGCATCCAACATAATCTCCTAAAAATTACCACAAGCAAAATATAACAGATTGTAAACGGTTGCTCATATTAACTTAGCTAAGTACTTGTAATCTGCCTAAGCGTTATTTAACAGAACATAATTGCAAAACAGTATGATACCTCTAGAGTTTGTTAGACTGGTACGTGACTAAATCATATTTAACAAACAGAAGGCTAAAACAGAGAATATTTAAGAAGTAGATACTTTTAAAGTACATGCAGCTACACTGTTTTTTCAAACTGAAAAATACATTTGAAGTTTAAAAAAATCAAGTTCTTCTTGGCATTTGTCTTGCCAATGGGTTTCAGCCCCAGGCAAGTTCACTATGGATTCAATGTGACCAAAGAAAATTGACAGCAGAACTTTATTTCTAGTTGGCAGGTCAGTCACTAGAATCCCATTCACTCAGTGAGTCTGTATGCAGCAAGCCAGTCTCTGTCTCTGGGCCCCTCTGTCTGCACAGTCGTCCCACACAGCCATCCTCTGGGCCTCTGTCCTCCGCGCTGCCACCACTCCAGCCTCTGCTCTGCTCTCCTGCAGCCTTGCAGCCCTGCCAGTGTGTCGTGCCCAGAGCACTGGGCGGAGGTCTTTTTATAGAGTCAACAGCCATGTATTGCCCACAGGTGTGCAGTATGCTAGTCAACCACGGCCAGGTGAGAATCCTGGCCACAGGAACTCTCATTTTATCCACAGCATTTCATTAATCTTAGTTTAAAACATACAAAATCAAAATACAGTAAGGAGAAAAGAGAAAACCGCTGTTCTGAAAGACAAAATATTTTTGATTTGTAAGAGTGGGCTTTGATGAGAGAGAAAAGGTTTCTCTAGAATTCCAAAAGTTCAGCTTTCAGTATTAAGAAGCAGTTTTGAAAGGCTGAGAAATACAGTTTATATTATAATATATATAAAGAAGGGAAAAATTCAGCATGATGATCTTCTGCCCAAAAGGAAATGATTCATCTGGGTCAGTGATTACCCAAGTATTATCCCTGGGCCAGCAGCATGAACATCTCCTGGAAACTTCCTAGAAGTGAACATAATCAGGCTCCACCTGGAATGTACTGAGTCAAAAACTGTGGGGGTAGAGCTCTGCAATCTGTGGTTCAAGAACCCCCCTCATACCCACTCCTGGTGACTTTGACTCTAAGGCATGCTTGGAACCACTGGTCCAAATTAAAAGTGATTTGATAGGATTAATATAGAGAGAGTTGTTTGTCAAGGAGTCTCGCACCTGCCCCACCCAGAGGCCAAAACCCTGGACAGATCTGGGTCGCAGTCCTTAATATTAACACCTGAGAGCATAGGAGGAATCCCTGCATATGTACTTTTTGTCTCCTTTCTGAGTGTGTAGTACAGAAGAAATATAAATCTTTTATCTATATCTTGTCCAGCATGATGTTGGGGTCTGACAGCAGCTTCAGAGTTCTGAATAGTGCAGAGAAAGCAGACGGGGTTTCTGGTCAGAAATGTTGAGATAATCTGAACTTGGGACAAGGAGGGCTCAGAGCCACCATCCCCTTTCTTTATGGCTGGACGATTCACAACATTCCAAGCCTGCTCCCAAACACAGATCACCTGGAAGAAAGGTACAGAAAATTCTCAGTAATTGAGTTATCTTGAACTAATATCTTGAAAATGGGGCCTTTTAGTTAAATTGCTTTCATTTGTAGAAAAGTAGTGGCAGCTGTAAATGTCTTCATATGGCGGTCTCTAACTATCCATCATAAAAAGGCTACCAGTTAAATAAGTGGATGGCTTTAGTAACTTAAACAAAAGTGCTCCCTTGATTATGTAATTGATATTTTATCTTTAACTTGAAAGATCTGGCCATGCATTGATTTTAACAATTCTAATACCTGGTATTTGATAATTATGAATTTTGTTCCAAACATTATGCTAGGTGCTTCTCATTTGTTATTTTATTTTTACACATAACAAATCTGTGGGGTGATATTATTGTACACATGAGAACTGAAACTTAGTGAAATTAAGTAATTTTCCATTACAAGTCACACTACAGTAAGATGCAAGACATAGGAGTATATCAAAACCTAAGACCTTAATCTCTGTTATGCCAGAATGTCAGCAATGAATGCCTGAAGAATGTAAATAGTATAGCTTAAATAATAAATAAAATATCTGTTTTGCATTATATATAGGGAGTCAATAGTATATGTCGAGTGAATGGATAAATACCATTTAGTTTACATGAACTCATTTCTATATTTGATTCAGATGGGCCTTATTTAACCACCTTTCTAAATATCACCATCCTTTTCCTGAATGTCTCTTTAACCTGATTTATTTTCTCTCTTAACAGCAACACTTGACATATGTATCTATTTGTTAATTCACTTGTTTTTTGTCATTCCCACTCATCTGTAAGCTCCATGAGCATAGGACATTGTCACTGGTCCACTGCTCTATCCTTAGTGCTTGAAATGTCATAGAGATTCAGTAAAAATTTTTTCAATAAAATAATATTCTTGCACTTCTTAATGACATAAATATTTGTGAATGAATAATAATTTTCAGCTAATCCTTCTGTTTTCCTTCCATTTCATAGACATCGAACGCCGATAATAAAACATTCCATAGTCTCATCTGTGGGATTTAAGAGGTCATTTTCTAAATGTTTGCCAGAGCATCAATACAGGTTTTAGCTTTATTGAATACCATCCCCCACCCCAAGATGATTGTGCTGATTGTTTTTTGACATGTTTGAAGGTGATAAAGTGCCACTCTTTGCAGAATGACAGTTGAATGCATTTCCAGAGAAAGGTGAGGAGGCAAAGTATGAGAAGACAGAGACCAGTTTAAAAGGAAAGAGGGGTGTTGGGATAAAAACATCACCTTGCCTTCCAAAGATTTATACCACCCTCTTGTGGTAAACGTAATCCTAAACTCCATTGGGCTACAGTCAAAATCAACTGGTGGTCTCTCTACCACCTGCCCATCATGGTTAACCCATCAGGGCACAGCAAGTTCCTAGGCAGGAAGCCAATTACAACAAAACCACAACTCAGAACAAGAGCACAAAATGAAGGGTTTAAGGACAGCAATCTGTCAGCAATTCCCAGGAACCTTTTATCTCTGCAGGCTGGAAAGAATTTCGGTTCTTATTTGTTTTCACCTAGCAAAGACATCTTGTTGGCACCAAGAGCTCCAGAAAGTGTCTGCCAAGTCCCTGTCGGTCTTGGCCAGTCTTCAACTATGTGCTATACAGTGCATTAAACTTTGTGCTACAAGAAAGCAACCTGTGAAAGCCTACATCCCTGGGCTAAAGACCCAGCTAAAATGTAAAGATTTGCTCATAGGCTGACAGATGAGTTTAGGATTATTTAATGATTTTGTCCTAAGAGTCGATGCAATAGCAGTTCAGAAGTCACTGCTTGACATACTGAGGTTGCAGAAAACACGTTTTAGGTACACTTTTATTCTTTCTTTTTCTTTCTTCCTCTTTTGTTTTTTGTCATTGTACTTTTTTGTTGGCTGTTGGCAAAGAGGAGAGATGTGTTTTAATTTTTTTTATTTCTTAAATTAATCATGCCCTTTCTTAAGCTTTTAGTCAGCTTAGTCTTATTTTCTAGATGCCCCATACAAGGCAGAAAATGGAGAGAATAAGAAAAAATACACAGCATTTTGTTCATGTATGCTTCTGTTAGAATTAGAAATATTAAAAATTAATAGTTTTTAAAATCTTTAAACAGATTTGCAGGTAAGATATATGCTCGCCCTAAAAAGTAGCCATTTACTTGCATTTTTGATGTTGGGTCCTGGGTGCACACAGGAAACCCTCAAGCTTTAATTTCTTTGATCATGAATATAAAAAACTATGGAAAGAAGTGAAATTGAGGGAAAGAAAGAGGAAATCAAAGGCTGTTTCCACAATAGTATACAAAACAGGCCAGAGCTGCAGAGAAAAATAGCCAAAGGTGGAAGATTTGCCATTTTCTCACTAGCTTGTTTGTCATATTGGGGGGAAAATAAAATATCTTTTCATAATAAGAATGTTGCCCTTTGGTGCTAAATAAAAATGCTATTACTCTAAATGAATTTCACAAGCTCTTCTTCTCCATTTTTGAATTGAATATTCCTTTCAGCATGCAGAAAGGGACTTTGTATGATTATGGAGCATCAAAGACTGAATTCTGGAATGCAATCAGGACCTGAGATAAACAGAAAGGGAGGTGGAATGTCTAAAAATTATGACAATAAAATTCTTAAAATATAGTTCTAAGTTACAGAAAAAAGCATTTCCTCTGAAGAAATAAAGGCAAGTTATCCCAGCTAGATTATTATCACTTTCCTGTGATCATTTCTTTAATCTTTAAATTTTGCTTTATATAGTAAGGAAGAAAAATAACATATTTTAAGATTAATTTATGTAATAAAAATAGAGTGGCAAGAAGGCATAATCAATTTACTTTATGTGCAAAGTAGCTCAGTTTTAATGAATGATTTTATGTGAATGAACAGACAGACCACCTATTATTTCATATAATATAATCAATGGATTGGAGTGTTGCTTTGTTAAAACAAGCCAGAGCTTGTCTGGCCAGAATATTCCAATGTAAGAATCTTTTGCAATGACCAAAGGTAGAAAACTCATCATTCCTAGATCTAAGATGAATAAATTCCCCACTTACTGTATCGAGGACTGTCAGAAAGAGAAAAAGCTCATTAGTTCAGCATAACTGACTGATTATCCCCACACAGTAAAATCTTATTTTTTATGCAAAAATAGGTTGCATTTTGAAAAAGCACTGTTGCATGGAAAATGTATTAAAAGAGCTCTGTGATATGTGCCTAATGTTTTTGTATTTTGGAGGAGTTTGGAAGATGGTATTATGCATACAGATGTGCTACAGATCATTAAAGATCAAGAGCTTTCAGATTACAAAGTCAACAGGCTGATACAAAAACTGAGAAACTAGTAGCATCTTATCAGAATAGGAGCTTTGAGCAGTAGAAGTAAATGTAATATTCTAATCACCACCTCACCCTAGCCAACACTGATTTGCATACTAGATTACAGAAAATTTCAGTGCACATCCTTTTTTAAAATTAGTATTTACGAAATAATTTACCAAAAATTTTCATAAAGTAGTTGGATAAGAAAGGATTGATGTCAGCATCTGTAACAATTTGCAAATAGGCAATGAAAATAAGTAAACATATACCTTGGCCCACTCATTTAATAATGGGGTCTCTATAAGAGAGTGAGAAAATGTGAGTTATTGAAAATATTATCTAACACGTGACAGGTATTTTTTCTTTCCTTTAAAAGGAACATTTTAAATGTGAGATTTGGGTAACAGGCCAATATTTCAAGTTTAAAGATGTTTTGTATTTCTTGATTTAGAAGATGTGACCCTCCCCCTGAACCCCCCAATTTGAAGTGGCCCGGATGAACATTTTAATAGGCCTGTCTACCTGTGAGGTAGACCCTGTAAGCTTGAAGAAATCAAAATTGTATTAGGTTTAATTTATCATTAATAATGCTTAGCTAAGAACAAAGAGTATTTTATATATATATGTTGTCCTTAATAATAAGAGTAGGCTCTATTACTGAAAGTTCTAATGTCCCTTAATTGAAGAACATAACTAAAGACTTCTAAAAGAAATAATAAAAAATGGGCCAGGTGTCCACAGCATCAGTATATGGCTTCCTCTCTTTTGCCAGACTTCTTGGCACTAAGATAACCCTGCCCTTGCTCCTGGACCCAAAATTCTCCTCACCAGCAAAGATTTAATTCACTGCCAGATGGTCAGCAACAAGTTGTCATTGCTCCAATCTGGCAAATCAAGAAATGCTTCTGCTCTTTCCCTGGAAGGAATGAGTCTGTAGCAGCAGAATGTCACTGGTCTCCTGTGCCAAGGTTCTTCCTTAAACTGCCTATCTTAAAATTTTCCCAGTCCCTCAAACCGCAATTCCTGCTTTTCTCTCTTGTCGCTTCCTGTATTCTCATCTTCCAAAGATTGCAATTAGTTATACTGCTACTTCATGCAGGTTTTTTCTCTTATTTTTTTAGCCTATCTACCTGGATCTCTGAACAATAACAGCTCCTAAATTTTTCATTGTCATGCTTCACTGGCCTGACTATTAGTGATAGGCTGATATCCATCTTGAAAAGACACTGACACAAACCAGCTACCTGTACCTGTCTTTTGTTGCATATTCTCTGGATACCATATTCTGCCTCTCAACCCAGGTTGCCTGCTGTGTGAAAAAGTGAACAGGTTTTGTTTCATTTGGACAACAGTTAAAAAGCAGATTCGAGAATGACAGAGCCAAGATGGCGGCATGAGTAAAGCAGCAGAAATCTCCTCCTAAAACCATACATATTTTTGAAAATACAACAAATACAACTCTTCCTAAAAGAGAGACCAGAAGACACAGGACAACAGCCAGACTACATCCACACCTGCAAGAACCCAGTGCCTCGCAAAGGGGTAAGATACAAGCTGCGGCCCGGCGGGACCTGAGCGTCCCTCACCCCAGCTCCCAGTGGGAGGAGAGGAGTTGGAGTGGGGAAGGAGAGGGAGCCCAGGAGTGTTAAACACCCAGCCCTAGCCATACGCACCAGAGTGCAGACACACACTGTGTGCATGGGGTGCTGGAAACTAGGGAAACAGGACAGTAAGGCCTGTGAGCAGGTCCCTACAGCTGGCACCCCTGGGAAAAAGAAAGGCGAGTGCTTTTTGAAAGTCTTAAAGGGACAGTGACCCCACACTGGACGGAAGTGTCCTGAGACACTTGGTCTAGCAGCTGGGAATCCCGGGGAACTCCAGGCGCCCTATCCCCCTGGGAAGCAGCACAGCTCAGAGGCCCCTCATGGAGATGAACAGCAACCCGGTGGTTTCCCACCCTGACGCAGCTCCGCCATATCGGAGAAGCAGCCCAAGGCAGGCCACGCCCACAGAAACTGTGGAGCTAAACTCCATAGTGACCAGGCAAGAATCAGAAGCCCCATCTGCACGCAGCCGCCCAGGACAAGCCGCTAGAGGTCACTGTTCTCCCAGGAGAGGAAGGCCACAAACCAGCAAGAAGGGACGTTCTCCCAATCGTCACATGTGCCAGCTCCCCACAAACACCTCAATCGCCATGAAAAGGCAGAAGAATTTGATACAGACCAAAATCACAGAGTCAACCCCTGAGAAGAAGATAGACATAACCAGTTTTCCTGAAAAAGAATTCAAAATAAAGGTCATAACCATGCTAATGGAGCTGCAGAGAAATATACAACAGCTAAAGGATGAAGTCCAGAGGAAGATTACAGAAACGAAACAATCTCTGGAAGGATTTATAAGCAGAATGGATAAGATGTAAGAGGCCATTGATGGAAGAGAAACCAGAGAACAGGAATGCATAGAAGCTGATGCAGAGAGAATTAAAAGGATCTCCAGGAATGAAACAATATTAAGAGAACTGTGTGACCGATATCCACATTATAAGGGTACCAGAAGAAGAAGAGAGGGAAAAAGGGATAGAAAGTGTCTTTGAAGAAATAATTGCTGAAAACTTCCCCAAACTGGGGGAGGATATAATCAATTAGACCATAGAAGTACACAGAACTCCCAATAGAAGGGCCCAAGGAGGACAACACCAAGACACATAATAATTAAAATGGCAAAGATTAAGGACAAGGAAAGAGTTTTAAAGGCAGCTAGAGAGAGAGGAACAAGGTCACCTACAAAGGAAAACCCATCAGGCTATCATCAGACTTCACAACAGAAACCTTACAGGCCAGAAGAGAATGGCATGATATATTTAATGCAATGAAACAGAAGGGCCCTGAACAAAGAATACTGTATCCAGCATGATTATCATTTAAACATGAAGGAGGGATTAAACAATTCCCAGACAAGCAAAAGTTGAGGGAATTTGCCTCCCACAAACCACCTCTGCAGGGTATTTTAGAGGGAATGTTCTAGACAGGAGCACTCCTAAGACTAAACAGATGTCACCAAAGATAATAAAATCACAGCAAAGAAAGCAGACCAACCAAATACTAACTAAAGGCAAAAAATAAAATCAACTACCCACAAAAGCAGTCAAAGGAAACAAAAAAGAGCACAGAATAAAACACCAAACATAAAGAATGGAAAAGGAGGAATAAGAAGGGAGAGAAATAAAGAATCATTAGACAGTGTTTATAATAGCTGAATAAGCAAGTTAAGTTAGACAGGAATATATTAAAGAAGCTAAACTTGAACCTTTGGTAACCACGAATCTAAAGCCTCCAATGGCAATAAGTACATATCTCCAAATAATCACCCTAAATGTAAATGGACTGAATGCACCAATCAAAAGACACAGAGAAATAGAATGGATAAAAAAGCAAGACCCATCTATATGCTGCTTACAAGAGACTCACCACAATCCCAAAGACATGCACAGACTAAAACTAAAGGGATGGAAAAAGATATTTCATGCAAACACCATGGAGAAAAAAGCAGGTGTTGCAGTACTAGTATCAGACAAAATAGATTTCAAAACAAAGAACGTAACAAGGGATAAAGAAGGACATTACATAAAGATAAAGGGCTCAGTCCAACAAGAGGATATAACCATTATAAATATATATGCTCCCAATAGGGGAGCACCAACATATGTGAAACAAATACTAACAATTAAAGTAGGAAATAGAATGCAATGCATTCATTCTAGGAGACTTCAACACACCACACACCCCAAAGGACAGATCTACCAGACAGAAAATAAGTAAGGACACAGAGGCACTGAACAACACACTAGAACAGATGGACCTAATGGACATCTATAGAACTCTACATCCAAAAGCAACAGGATACACATTCTTCTCAAGTGCACATGGAACATTCTCCAGAATAGACCACACTAGGCCACAAAAAGAGCCTCAGTAAATTCAAAAAGATTGAAATTCAACCAACAAACTTCTCAGATCACAAAGGTATAAAAGTAGAAATAAATTGTACAAAGAAAACAAAAAGGCTCACAAACACATGGAAGCTTACCCACATGCTCCTAAATAATCAATGGATTAATGAACAAATTAAAATAGAGATTAAGGAATATATGGAAACAAATGAGTACAACAACACGAAGTCCCGAATTCTGTGGGACTCAGCGAAAGCAGTCTTAAAAGTAAAGTATATAGCAATTGAGGCATACTTAAAGAAGGAAGAACAATCCCAAATGAATAGTCTAACATCACAATTATTGAAACTGGAAAAAGAAGAACAAATGAGGCCTAAAGTCAGCAGAAGGAGGGACATAATAAAGATCAGAGAAGAAATAAACAAAATTGTGAAGTATAAAACAATAGCAAAAATCAATGAAACCAAGAGCGGGTTCTTTGAGGAAATAAACAAAATAGATAAGCCTCCAGCCAGACTTATTAAGAGAAAAAGAGAATCAACACACAACAACAGAATCACAAACGAGAATGGAAAAATCACGACAGACACCACAGAAATACAAACTATTATTAAAGACTACTATGAAAACCTATATGCTAACAAACTGGAAAACCTAGAAGAAATGGACAACTTCCTAGAAAAATAAACCTTCCAAGACTGACCAAGGAAGAAACACAAGAGTTAAACAAACCAATTACAAAATTGAAGTGGTAATCAAAAAACAACCCAAGAAAAAAACCCCGAGGCCAGATGGATTTACCTCAGAATTTTATCAGACATACAGAGAAGACATACAACCCATTCTCCTTAAAGTTTTCCAAAAAATAGCAGAGGAGGGAATACTCCCAAACTCATTCTATGAAGCCAACATCACCCTAATACCAAAACCAGAAAAGACGCCACCAAAAAAGAAAACTACAAACCAATATCCCTGATGAATGCAGATGCAAAAATACTCAGTAAAATATTAGCAACCTGAATTCAAAAATATATCAAAAGGATCATACGCCATGACCAACTGGGATTCATCCCAGGGATGCAAGAATGGTACAACATTCGAAAATCCATCAACATCATACACCACATAAACAAAAAGGACAAAAACCACATGATCATCTCCATAGATGCTGAAAAAGCACTCAACAAAATTCAACATCCATTCATGAAAAAAACTCTCAACAAAATGAGTATAGAGGGCAAGTACCTCAACATAATAAAGGCCATATATCATAAACCCACAGCCAACATCATACTGAACAGCGAGAAGCTGAAAGCTTTTCCTCTGAGATCAGGTACAAGACAGGGATGCCCACTCTCCCCACTGTTATTAAATATAGTACTGGAGGTCCTAGACATGGCAATTAGACAAAACAAAGAAATACAAGGAATCCAAATTGGTAAAGAAGAAGTTAAGCTGTCACTGTTTGCAGATGACATGATATTGTACATAAAAAACCCCAAAGACTCCACTCCAAAACTACTAGAACTGATATCAGAATACAGCAAATTTGCAAGATTCAAAATTAATACACAGAAATCTGCGGCTTTCCTATACACTAACAATGAACCAATAGAAAGAGAAATCAGGAAAACAATTCCATTCACAATTGCATCAAAAACAATAAAATACCTATGAATAAACCTAACCAAAGAAGTGAAAGACCTATACCCTGAAAATTATAAGACACTCTCAAGAGAAATTAAAGAGGACACTAATAAATGGAAACTCATCCCATGCTCGTGGCTAGGAAGAATTAATATCATCAAAATGGCCATCCTGCCCAAAGCAATATACAGATTTGATGCAATCCCTATCAAATTACCAACAGCATTCTTCAATGAACTGGAACAAATAGTTCAAAAATTCATATGGAAACACCAAAGACCCCGAATAGCCAAAGCAATCCTGAGAAAGACGAATAAAGTGGGGGTGATCTCACTCCCCAACTTCGAGCTCTACTACAAAGCCATAGTAATCAAGACAATTTAGTACTGGCACAAGAGCAGAGCCACAGACCAGTGGAACAGATTAGAGACTCCAGACATTAATCCAAACATATATGGTCAATTGATATATGATGAAGGAGCCATAGACATACAATGGGGAAATGACAGTCTCTTCAACAGATGGTGCTGGCAAAACTGGACAGCTACATGTAAGAGAATGAAACTGGATCACTGTCTAATCCCATACACAAAAGTAAATTCGAAATGGCTCAAAGACCTGAATGTAAGTCATGAAACCGTAAATCTCTTTGAAAAAAACATAGGCAAAAATCTCTTAGGCATAAACATGAGTGACGTCTTCATGAGCATATCTCCCCTGGCAAGGAAAACAAAGCAAAAATGAACAAGTGGGACTACATCAATCTGAAAAACTTCTGTACAACAAAGGACACCATCAATAGAACAAAAAGGTATCCTACAGTATGGGAGAATATATTCATAAATGACATATCTGATAAAGGCTTGACATCCAAAATATATAAAGAGCTCATGTACCTCAACAAACAAAAAGCAAATAATCCAGTTAAAAAATGGCAGAGGAGCTGAACAGACAGTTCTCCAAAGAAGAAATTCAGATGGCCTACAGACGCATGAAAAGATGCTCCACATCGCTAGTTATCAGAGAAATGCAAATTAAAACCCAATAAGATATCATCTCACACCAGTAAGGATGGCTACCATCCAAAAGACAAACAACAACAAATGTTGGAGAGGTTGTGGAGAAAGGGGAACCCTCCTACACTGCTGGTGGGAATGTAAATTAGTTCAACCATTGTGGAAAGCAATATGGAGGTTCCTCAAAATGCTCAAAACAGACACCATTTGACCCAGGAATTCCAATTCTGGGAATTTACCCTAAGAATGCTGCAGCCCATTTTGAAAAAGACAGATGCACCCCTATGTTTATCACACCACTGTTTACAATAGCCAAGAAATGGAAGCAACCTAAGTGTCCATCAGTAGATGAATGGATAAAGAAGATGTGGTACATACACAATGGAATATTATTCAGCCATAAGAAGAAAACAAATCCTACCTTTTGCAACAACATGGATGGAGCTGGAGGGTATTATGCTCAGTGAAATAAGCCAAGCGGAGAAAGATAAATACCAAATGATTTCGCTCATATGTGGAGTATAAGAACAAAGAAAACTGAAAGAACAAAACAGCAGCAGAATCACAGAACACAAGAAGGGACTAACAGTTACCAAAGGGAAAGTAACTGGGGAGAATGGGAGGGTACGGAGGGATAAGGGTGCAGACGAAGAAAGGGAGTATTATAATTAGCATGTATAATGTGGGGTGTGGGGGTAAGGGGAGGGCTGTGCAACACAGAGAAGACAAGTAGTGATTCTACAACATCTTACTATGCTGATGGACAGTGACTGTAAAGGGGTTTGTGGGGGGGACTTGGTGAAGGGGAGAGCCTAGTAAACATAATGTTATTCGTGTAGTTGTAGATTAATGGTAACAAAATAAAAAATAATAAATAAATAAATAAATAAATAAAAGCGGATTAATCAATTTCCAAAAAATTAAAATAAGCTAACAAGCAAAATAGTGAAAATCTGTGTAACACAACATAGAATAAACTGAATAGCAGGTGGTGGATAATTGAAGTCAAAAACCTTGAAGAAATTTCATCCAGCTGCAGAATATGGAACTGGACTAAGATAAGCCTACGCCAAATTCAACACATAATAGCTTGAGCCTTGCAAGAGATACATTGACTCTGATATCTCCCCTATGCATCTGCTTTGTGACTCAGAGATTTGAGATAGAGAGAATAAAAAAACTCAGGTTGTTGTCTGACAACTGTATGCATCTGGTAAGGTTGATCAAGAAGAAAAAGAGATATAAAGAACAAGTCACCAATACAAATGGAAACTATTATAGGCTTAAAAAAGTAATGTGAGTATACTATACAACTTTATTTCAATATGAAGATCAAAGTGAAATGGACAAATTCATAGAAAACTTCAACATTTCCAAACACATTACTAGAGAATCTGAATCAGTATAAAAGTACTCACACAAAACTAATTCCAAGGTCAGATGAAAAGATAAAAAGTGGAAGATCATTTTATGAGGTTCGCAAAACTTTCAATAAATAACTTACAAATCAAATAAATGATTATATCCATAATTAAATAGATGATAAAACCTAGTGTAGTATAGAAGCTATGTGACACAGACAAAACTCAATTGACTTCTCAGGGGGAAAAAAAATTTGTGCCTAAATCTCTTTCTACACTGCCATTAATTATAACTCTTACGTTACACCTTTGTATCAGAAAATAAAATACATTATTTCTTTTTTATATGAAAACTAGAATCTACTTATTCCTGGGATTTTTGCAACACATTGTGAATGAGCATGAAATTGACAATATTCTCAGCTCAAATTATTTTACTGAATAGTGGCCTGCTGTTTCCTTTCATTTGTTTCTTTAAAAAATAGTTTGCATGCTTATTTTAGCATGCATAAAATAGCAAATGTGGAAATGTTTTTCCTCTGTATTTATATCTTCTATGTGTATTCTCAGATTTTTGATTTGAAGGAGCTGTCAAACTTAAATAAATAACTAAGTGAAGGGCAGATGTTGCTGAGGGTAACAAAATGAACATTCTCTTCTGCTTAATATACTTTTCTTTGAAATGTATGACAATTTGTTACCTGTTTCTTTAATTTATAATAATAAAAATATTGCCATGAGTGCAGACTGCTGGAATTGTTACAAAAGTGAGTTATTTAAAACAAACATGGCAATTGAAAGTGAAAAATTATTCTATCAAAATGCCTTACACTGATTTGCTAGTGACTGTTTTCTCTCTCTCTCTCTCTCTCTCTCTCTATATATATATATATATAATTAATATTTCTACACATGTAATAAATATATAACTAAAATTTCAGATCCTTTTTAAAGGTGAAATATAAGAAACAGCTAAAGCAAACTGTAATAAAGATAGTGCTTATTATGAGGTTTGTGTTTCTTGCATCCCTGCACCCTTGCCTTCACTCTCTTGTTGCTGTTTTCTACCTCTCCTCATTTAAGCACTGTTCCTCTTTGGAAGCAGTAAAGTGTAGCCAGGAAAGCTGGATACCTTGTAGTAGTTATCAAATATGGTCCCAAATTCTCTGACATTCCTCTCATCCAGTTATATGTTCCTTCCTTTGGAACCTGGCCTCGGATTGCTTGACCAACAGAATACAGTGGAAGTGATTCTAGGCCAATTTCCAGATCCAGGCATTAAAAAACTGAGATCTAATTTAAATTCTGCTCATGTATTACATTGGTTTTTATATTGTTGAATTCTGTGTGTAAATGTTTCACTTTAGATATTAAATCTAAAAAAATATTGGTCTATAATGATCTTTTTATACTGTATTTGATTATAATATCAAGTTTAAACTGGCACTCTAAATAAGTTGGATATATTTATTTCATTTCTGAAACAATTTGTGTATGATATAGATGATCTAGTTTCTTGAAAGTTTGGCAAAACTCATGAACCTGTTATTTTTAGAGGGAGAGGGGAATTTTGACACTTATTCACAGATCTGTGTGAGATTGCTTTAAAAATACTATGAAAACTAGGATCCTTTACTTCATGAAAAAATGCACAAATACATATTTACTCAAAGTTTTGCACACATTTCAGGTCTCCTTTAAGGATTAATTGAATCACAAATATAAACCAGTAACTTCACACGTTTAGCCAGAGGTTAGAATGCTCTCGTGCCTTATCAAAAATTTCCTTTTATTCTCTTATTCTATTGTTTGTCTTTGCTCTTATGTTGTTTATAAATACAATAAAGACCCATTTAAGGATTCTAGTACTTTGTTCTATCGAGTTTGTTTTACTATGGAGAACCACCATCAAGACATATTATAAGAGATTGAAAGGTCATCACCATTAAGAGCACTATCACATATAAAGTTACTGACACTGTAGATTTAAAATAATAAAGTATAATAACCAAATCAAAGATCCCTGTTAAAAATAAGCCAAGCAGAAGCCAACAAAGTAACCTGTTTTTGAATAGGATTTTATTTTACTCACATAAATAAAGAGTAGATAACGTCGTGGCTGGAGATGTCTGCAGTTATTTCGTATTTGCATTTAGATAAGGTGAATCGGCCTCATGTTTACCTAGAAGTAGCCAAATACCAAGGGTTTTTGTGCCCATCTATTTCCTACATTTGCCTTTACCCTTCTTTTTGCTTTATACACACTCATGCCCCACGACAATATTCTCATCGTGAATAGTTAATCAGAGGGCCCATCAACATGCTGATCATTTCTTGGCCAGCAGAATTGCTGATGAGCAGCATGTCACATGTCCTGGCCTCCAGCTTGTTCTCAGGCAATGTCTGCTACATAATGCGCGCCAAATGGCCTAAGGAGGTAGCTACTGACACTGGGAACTGAACCCACATCTCTCTTCTGGCATTAAAAAAATGTTACTAATGAGCTACTGTTTTGGCTCCTAAACAAGAATTGAATTCGTAAGACTCTCCAAATACCTGTATTGGAATTCCTCGCATGCCTGCACGATACTCCAGTCACTTGATACATTCCTTCTGCATTTGCCCTTTCTAAAAATGATCCCTAGATATGTGTCCACCTCTTTAAGAAAACAAAGGAAATTATAAGAAAACATGCTTCTGAGCCACATTTCCTAATGGTACTAAGGAGGAAGGATTCTTCTCTTATTTTTATCTCCATTTGGAAATGATCCCTGTAATATGACCTTTTAGCTCAAGTGTTTGAATGTGCCATGGGGACTGCGATAGTGCAAGTCACTTGAAACATAAGACATTTTTACATGATTCCTGCAATTTTTTCATATTCATAGGGCAATGAAATTGAGAACCCAAATCATTTGTACATAGCTTTGAATTCCCTACACTCATTTTCTCTTTTATAGTGAAAAGCAGACCTATGTAATAGAAAGCATTAAAGAGAATGCAATTTACTGCTAGATCAACTATTCATAGGATGTATGTGATAGTGACTGCAGGGGACAGATGCCTGGTTTTAATTCCCCTCTTTACTACTCACTAACTGTACAACATTTATCCATGCAATTAACTTCTTTATTCTGATTCACCTGATTTAGCTGTCATTATGAAAATTACAAAACATGTATTTATTGTCTCTCACTTAAGACTTTTTTGTTTCCAACAGATGTAGAGAAATTCTTTAGGGAACTTTATATTATTAGGTATTACAGCATCTCTCCTATATTTTTGCTTAGATTCCCCCTCTGTCTTTGTGACTATTCAATCAACTGCTCTCCAAAGCTATGAAAAAGAGAAAAGGCTTTATTTCATTTCCTCTGTGACATATAGTAAATTAGAACAGTCTATTAAAACTGAAAGCCATGGTTTATTAGTGGATTGTAAAATGTATTTAGTGGATTACAAGCAATTAAAAAAAAGAAAATAGACTGATTCTTTTACAGTTGTATAATATGTGTATGTTTACTGAGGCACAATGTAAACTATATGTATTATTAGTTGATATTTCAAGAAGTTTGAAAATCTCTTTGGACTTTATATTTTGAGATAAGATACAAATACTGACATGTATATTACACACACACACACATATGTTTTCTAGATTATAATAGTTTTTGAGTGACAATTTTAAAACCTTATACCTCTCTATAATATTCAAGTACATATTACCCAAGTCTTGCCATGAGAAAAACACCAGACAAATCCAAATTGAGGAACATTCTACAGAATAGCTTACCCATAATCTTTAAAACTATCATGGTCATCAAAAACAAGGAAAGTCTAAGAAATTGTGACAATCAAGAAGAGCCTAAGTTGACTGGAAAACTCAGTACAATGAGGTATTCCAAATGGGGTCCTGGAAGAGAAAAAGGAGATTTGGACAAGACTACACAAATCTAAAGTATGAATTTCAGTTACTATATTATCAGTTTATTAATTGTGACAAATGTAATCTAAATCATATCTAAAATAAAAATATTCAAGTATAGATGTTTCTAATTTTTATTAAATACAGTGTAAGCCACTTAATTCTCTCCTTTATTATTAATGGAAATCACCAACATCTAGATCTAAGTACCATGAGACATTTCAAAATAAGGCTCTTCTTATAAAAATAAAAAATTGTTATGTTCACATATTAGGAACTGATCAAATTCCATACAAGGAGATTACTCTCTGGTTAAAATTATTTCACAATTTGTCATAAATTTTATTAGTTTAAATTTCAAGGGAGCCAACAAGTTGTCTGACATGGGAAGATAAAATAGACAAAGTTCTGTCTCTCAGCTTTGGCAACAGTTAGCCAACAAAGGTACCTAGAGTAACATGAAAAAGATGGGAAGAATTGCAAATGCAAGCTTTCATCTTAATTTGGCTCTTTGTTCCTCAAAGCCATCAGCTGATTTTATTCTTCATTAACTAGGACATTTTTTTTTGTATTTTGCTGATTTTCAAAGCTCAGAGATTCTTCCTTTACCTCTGACACCATATTCATATCTGCTCCAAATTTGTTGTCCGCATATCATCCTTAGCCCTCCAGCCAAGTGATACCTCTCTTTTTCTCAACTCCATTTTCTCATGTTCTTCAATTCATGGAATATCACAGTAATTTTGAAGGCAAGTATTACATTCATGGATACAATGAGGTCTACACTATTTTGTGGTTTCCTATTTCTCAAATGATGGTACTCTTGAAACATTCACAGTTCTTTAACTTTATTTTGATTACAGTCAGATACACTTATTTCCGAAGGTCATGGAGCGAGAAAAAAAATATATCCTCTAGAATGTGACACTTGATATACAAAAATTGATGACAAATTTTTATTTTTAAAGAATAGTCTAAAGGAGCAACCCATGAAATTATTTAAAGATATTTAAAATTACAATAAGGAACACCTCATCTTCACACCTTTTTCTAATTGTATTTCCCAAATAGGTAATTTTTCCAAATGGTAAAACTAATTGGTATAATAATTATGCCCAATATTGTTGCAAATTGCAGGATATGTTTCTTTCTTATGGCTGAATAGTATTCCATGTTATATATATACTACATCTTCTTTATCAACTTACGTACTCATGGATACTTAAATTGTTTCCAAGTGAGAGGTGGGTGGGGAGGAAGGGAGAAGGGGATTGAGGGCTATTATGTTTAGTACACATGGTGTGAGGGGTCACAGGGAAAACAGTGTAGCACAGAGAAGGCAAATAGTGAATCTGTGGCTTCTTACTACACTGATGGACAGTGACTGCAATGGGGTCTGGGTGGGGATTTGATAATATGGGTGAATGTAGTAACCACATTGTTTTTCTTGTGAAACATTCATAAGAGTGTATATCAATAATATGTTAATAAAAAAAGAATAATAATTATGCCCCAAAACTTTGTAAAGAAGATCTCTTTGGAAAGACCTTTTACATGGAAAAACAGTTTTGTTTTTTTCTCCCTAATTCCATAATCATTTATATTTACTCACATTAATGGTTCTTAGGTGACTTGGAGAGCATGACTTAGGTGATGGGGAATGGCTTTAATGCAAAGGTACTTAACTAATCCTCTAATAAGAATAGAAAACCTCAGAAGTGAATGGGTGGATGAGAGATTTATTAGTTATATAGAGGCTGATCAGGCAGACCAGCTTTCCTTCAGTGTGAGAGAAATGTTCTGTTACTAAGCCTGAGTTATACTCTAATTCCCACTAATTACCTTACTAATTATGCCTGTGGGCCGAAAAGGGTCAATATGTTCTAAAGATCTAGGAGAAGCATTTCCATTTAGTTTATTGGCAGATCTTTAAGTTGAATGTGTGTGTATGTGTGTGTGCATTTGCATATGCATGTGATTGTGGGTGTGGTGTATCTCAACAATAAGCAAACATTATTAGGTTTTCTGAAAAAACAATGATTCCTTGAAGATGGAAATCTTTGATCACTTACATGAATCTCAAGCTTCTGTGTTTGTGGTGGATTGCCAGTAATCAACTAGAATTATCATTACAAACTTCTAAGGCCAGACCATTCCATGGAATCCTCTTCCATGTATTAGCACAGGTTATAGTTTCTCATTAAAAGGGACTTGAGTGAAAATAGGAAAGTGGCAGTGAAGCTATTGCCACTAACGCAGTGCTGGTCAGATATGATGACTTGGCAACCTCTCCTACTTGCAATTTTGGGGAAAAGAGAAGAAAGCTTGTCCAAAGTCCTTATGGACAGTCTGTGGCTACTTTCCCATCCTTCTCAGCCTGTGCTTCAGCTGACATCCTTAGTAACTCTTTCCAGTGCTCCAGCTCTAGGTTTACCTGTTTTTGTTCCCTCAGTTTCTGCCAGAAATATATAAACTCAAATATATTAAAACCTCTTATTCCAGAAATGCTGTTTTCAGAACCAAACTCAGATTAAAAGAGTCCCTGAAATTAGCAAAGGGGAAAATAATGTTAGGCAAATTAAAATAGTGACTATCTATATTACATAGCAAGTAAGTCTAAATACAGGGAAATTAAAATCTCAGAAACATACTACAAATTAAGAAAATTAATTTCTATTATCAATTGTATTAGAACACTTTTTTCTGATAGAAGTTCTCAATATTTAGATAATAGGTTTGAACCATCTGAAAATACAGTTTTTGTGGATCAAAATGTTTGAATGTTTTTTTCATGTGGCTCAATCTGATAATTTATATCAATCCGAGAGAAATAATTATTTTTAAAACATAGAGGTAGATTAGCATTTCCTTCTAGATAGCACTGAAGTGGAAATAAATACATGGGGAATGGTGTCTAAAAGCTGTAAGGAGTGTACTTGAGTGAAACATGAGTGACTTCAGAATGTAAAAGGGATATAAGAACCAGGGAAAAGTTTGAAAACTAAAGGCTTTGCAATTTAAAAGTGTTTTCTTGCTGCAAAGCCTGAATGATTTCCTAGAATGTAAAAGCATCATATGATTTTGGAAGAAATTGCATTTAATTTTTTTTTCACAGCCTCAAACTGTGCTGATACTTCACCTTCCCATTCACTAAAGGAATAACTTTATGATGGGTTCTGTATTAATGTGTTCTAGACAGTGCACATATATTTTTTTTTTTTTTTATTGAAGGGTAGTTGACAACAGTATTGCATTACATTAGTTTCAGGTGTACAACACAGTGATTCAACATTTATATACATGATAATTCTAGGTACCAGGTATCACCATATCAAATTGTTACAATATTTTGACTATATTCCTTATGCTATACATTACATCCCGGTTACTTATTTATTTTACAATTGGAAGTGTGTTTATATATTATATATATATATATATATATTGTGAGGGCATCTCTCATATTTATTGATCAAATGGTTGTTAACCACAATAAATTTCTGTATAGGGGGGTCAATACTCAATGCACAATCATTAATCCACCCAAAGCCTAATTTTCGTCAGTCTCCAATCTTCTGATGCATAACAAACAAATTCTTACATGGAGTACAAATTCTTACATAGTGAATAAGTTACATGGTGAACAGTACAAGGGCAGTCATCACAGAAGCTTTCGGTTTTGCTCATGCATTATGAACTATACACAGTCAGTTCAAATATGAATATTCATTTGATTTTTAAACTTGATTTATATATGGATACATTTCTCTATTATTATTATTTTTAATAAAATGCTGAAGTGGTAGGTAGATACGAGATAAAGGTAGAAAACAGAGTTTAGTGTTGTAAGAGAGCAAATGTAGATGATCAGGTGTGTGCCTGTAGACTATGTGTTAATCCGAGCTAGACGAGGGCAATAAGCATCCATGTATGCAGATTTCTCTCAGAACATGAGGGGGGAGGTTCTAAGCCTCACCTCTGCAGCTCCCCATTTTCTCACCAGATGGCCCTCTGCGACTGTGCCTGTCTTAGGTTGTTCCTCCCTTGAGGAATCTTACCCGTCTCTGGCTAACCAGTCATCTTCCGGGGCCATACAGGGAAATGTTAAGTTGGTAAGTGAGAGAGAAGCCTTATTGTTTGAAAAGGTTAGCTTTTTACTTATTTGCATATTTATGCCCTGTGGCTTCTATGCCCAGCATTTGTCTTGAGGTGTCTTTACCACTTGGAAGAATTATGATACTCGGTAAATTCGACATGTGGCACGAGTTCTATTTAAAGGTTGTGATTAGGTAGGAAGAAGAAAAGCTATAGAAGTAGCAGGCAGAAGAAAACCTGGGAAGATTGATTATTTCTTTGACATATCTTCTTGTAGAGTAACTTCAGCATGGATAGGTTTTAAACTACTAATTAAATTGTGCACACACATTAACATAATAGGAATATAGTTACCTAACCAAAGCATACCTGTAATTACCAGCCATCTCCAGTGAAACCAAGAAAACCAGTTAGGCACCTTAGGCATTTGTGAAAACTTATCTATGATATGGTGGATATTGTCCGACTGAACTTAAACAGTCTGAGACAATTCAGATAAACTAGAACAACCCATTCCTGGGGACTGTTCATATCCCATATGTTCTTTTAACGATAAATAGTCTGTGCTTGTAAGATTTTGGAGTGCTACAATTTGCACTTCTCCTAATTCTTGGTTGAGTTCCAACAGTATAGATCCAGTCCAATTTTTGTTTTACTGCATGCACAGGCCAGCTTAGATATCTCCTTCATCATTCCAATGGCAAGTCCAGGAACTGGTGGGATGAGTGCATCTACACCTGTGACAGTGCGTGGATCTTTGTTGGAGTTTTTTTTTTTTGCTGATCATCTTCTGTCATGAGTCTTCCCGAGAGTGCTGATGTTGGAAGTTCTTTTTCATATCGTATCTTAGTTCATTTTCGGGGTAGCCAAATTAGGCTTTGATCCTCCTTATAAACACAAACAGACCCTTTGCCTATACTTTTATATGCCCTTTATATCATTGTGTAGAACTCATTAGAGGTCACCACATAGGAACTGCTTTTTTTTTTTTTTTTAATCATTAATCTACACTTACATGACGAATACTTTGTTTACTAGGCTCTCCTCTCTCCCCTATACCAGGTCTCCCCTATATACTCCTTTACAGTCACTGTCCATCAGCGTAGCAAACTTGTAGAATCACTACTTGTCTTCTCTGTGTTGTACAGCCCTCCCCTTTCTCCCACCCCGCTATGGATGCTAATCTTAATACCCCTCTTTTTCTGCCCCCCCTTATCCCTCCCTACCCACCCATCCTCCCCAGTCCCAGTCCCTTTGGTACCTGTTAATCCATTCTTGAGTTCTGTGATTCTGTTGCTGTTTTGTTCCTTCAGTTTTTCCTTTGTTCTTATATTCCACAAATGAGTGAAATCATGTGGTATTTCCCTTTCTCTGCTTGCCTTGTTTCACTGAGCATAATACCCTCCAGCTCCATCCATGTTGCTGCAAATGGTTGGATTTGCCCTTTTCTTATGGCTGAGTAGTACTCCATTGTGTATATGTACCACATCTTCTTTATCCATTCATCTCTCGATGGACATTTAGGTTGCTTCCAATTCTTGGCTATTGTAAATAGTGCTGCGATAAACATAGGGGTGCACTGATCTTTCTCATACTTGATTGCTGCATTCTTAGGGTAAATTCCTAGGAGTGCAATTCCTGGGTCAAATGGTATGTCTGTTTTGAGCATTTTGATGTACCTCAATACTGCTTTCCACAATGGTTGAACAAGTTTACATTCCCACCAGCAGTGTAGGAGGGTTCTCCTTTCTCCACAGCCTCGCCAACATTTGTTGTTGTTTGTCTTTTGGATGGCAGCCATCCTTACTGGTGTGAGGTGATACCTCATTGTAGTTTTAATTTGCATTTCTCTAATAATTAGCGATGTGGACCATCTTTTCATGTGTCTGTTGGCCATCTGTATTTCTATTTTGGAGAACCGTCTGTTCAGTTCCTTTGCCCGTTTTTTAATTGGGTCATTTGTTTTTTGTTTGTTGAGGCGTGTGAGCTCTTTATATATTCTGGACGTCAAGCCTTTATCGGATGTGTCATTTTCAAAGATATTCTCCCATACTGTAGGGTACCTTTTTGTTCTATTGATGGTGCCTTTTGCTGTACAGAAGCTTTTCAGCTTAATATAGTCCCACTTGTTCATTTTTGCTGTTGTTTTCCTTGCCTGGGGAGATATGTTCAAGAAGAGGTCACTCATGTTTATGTCTAAAAGGTTTGTGCCTAGGTTTTCTTGCAAGAGTTTAATGGTTTCATGACTTAAATTCAGGTCTTTGATCCATTTTGAGTTTACTTTTGTATATGGGGTTAGACAATGGTCCAGTTTCATTCTCCTACATGTAGCTGTCCAGTTTTGCCAGCACCATCTGTTGAAGAGACTGTCATTTCACCATTGTATGTCCATGGCTCCTTTATCAAATATTAATTGACCATATATGTCTGGGTTAATGTCTGGATTCTCTAGTCTGTTCCATTGGTCTGTGGCTCTGTTCTTGGGCAAGTACCAAATTGTCTTGATTACTATGGCTTTATAATAGAGCTTGAAGTCGGGGAGTGAGATCCCACCTACTTTATTCTTCTTTCTCAGGATTGCTTTGGCTCTTCGGGGTCTTTGGTGGTTCCATATGAATTTTTGAATTATTTGTTCCAGTTCATTGAAGAATGTTGCTGGTAGTTTCATAGGGATTGCATCAAATCTGTATATTGCTTTGGGCAGGATGGCCATTTTGACGATATTAATTCTTCCTAGCCATGAGCATGGGATGCGTTTCCATCTGTTAGTGTCCCCTTTAATTTCTTTTAAGAGTGACTTGTAGTTTTCAGAATATAAGTCTTTCACTTCTTTGGTTAGGTTTATTCCTAGGTATTTTATTTTTTTTGATGCAATTGTGAATGGAGTTGTTTTCCTGATTTCTCTTTCTGTTGGTTCATTGTTGGTATATAGGAAAGCCACAGATTTCTGTGTGTTGATTTTGTATCCTGCAACTTTGCTGTATTTCGATATCAGTTCTAGTAGTTCTGGGGTGGATTCTTTAGGGTTTTTTATGTACAGTATCATGTCATCTGCAAATAGTGACAGTTTGACTTCTTCTTTACCAATCTGGATTCCTTGTATTTTTTTGTTTTGTCTGATTGCCGTGGCTAGGACCTCCAGTACTATGTTAAATAACAGTGGGGAGAGTGGGCATCCCTGTCTAGTTCCCGATCTCAGTGGAAATGCTTTCAGCTTCTCGCTATTCAATATAATGTTGGCTGTGGGTTTTTCATAGATGGCCTTTATTATGTTGAGGTACTTGCCCTCTGTTCCCATTTTGCTGAGAGTTTTTATCATGAATGGATGTTGAACTTTGTCAAATGCTTTTTCAGCATCTATGGAGATGATCATGTGGTTTTTGTCTTTCTTTTTGTTGATGTGGTGGATGATATTGATGGACTTTCGAATGTTGTGCCATCCTTGCATCCCTGGGATGAATCCCACTTGGTAATGGTGTACGATGGTTTTGATGTATTTTTGAATTCGGTTTGCTAAAATTTTGTTGAGTATTTTTGTGTCTACCTTCATCAGGGATATTGGTCTGTAGTTTTCTTTTTTGGTGGTGTCTTTGACTGGTTTTGTTATTAGGGTGATGTTAGCTTCATAGAATGAGTTTGGGAGTATCCCCTCCTCTTCTATTTCTTGGAAAACTTAAAGGAGAATGGGTATTATGTCTTCCCTGTATGTCTGATAAAATTCCGAGGTAAATCCATCTGGCCCGGGCGTTTTGTTCTTTGGTAGTTTTTTGATTACCACTTCAATTTCGTTGCTGGTAATTGGTCTGTTTAGATTTTCTGTTTCTTTTTGGGTCAGTCTTGGAAGGTTGTATTTTTCTAGGAAGTTGTCCATTTCTCCTAGGTTTCCCAGCTTGTTAGCATATAGGTTTTCATAGTAGTCTCTAATAATTCTTTGTATTTCTGTGGGGTCCGTCGTGATTTTTCCTTTCTCATTTCTGATACTGTTGATTTGTGTTGACTCTCTTTTCCTCTTAATAAATCTGGCTAGAGGCTTATCTATTTTGTTTATTTTCTCGAAGAACCAGCTCTTGGTTTCATTGATTTTTGCTATTGTTTTATTCTTCTCAATTTTATTTATTTCTTCTCTGATCTTTATTATGTCCCTCCTTCTGCTGACCTTAGGCCTCATTTGTTCTTCTTTTTCCAATTTCGATAGTTGTGACATTAGACCGTTCATTTGGGATTGCTCTTCCTTTTTTAAATATGCTTGGAGTGCTATATACTTTCCTCTTAAGACTGCTTTTGCTGTGTCCCACAGAAGTTGGGGCTTAGTGTTGTTGTTGTCATTTGTTTCCATATATTGCTGGATCTCCATTTTGATTTGGTCATTCATCCATTGATTATTTAGGAGCGTGTTGTTTAGCCTCCATGTGTTTGTGAGCCTTTTTGCTTTCTTTGAACAGTTTATTTCTAGTTTAATGCCTTTGTGGTCTGAAATGTTGGTTGGTAGGGTTTCAATCTTTTGGAATTTACTGAGGCTCTTTTTGTGTCCTAGTATGTGGTCTATTCTGGAGAATGTTCCATGTGCACTTGAGAAGAATGTGTATCCTGTTGCTTTTGGATGTAGAGTTCTGTAGATGTCTATTAGGTCCATCTGTTCTAGTGTGTTGTTCAGTGCCTCTGTGTCCTTACTTATTTTCTGTCTGGTGGATCTGTCCTTTGGAGTGAGTGGTGTGTTGAAGTCTCCTAGAATGAATGCATTGCATTCTATTTCCTCCTTTAGTTCTATTAATATTTGTTTCAGGTATGTTGGTGCTCCTGTATTGGGTGCATATATATTTATAATGGTTATATCCTCTTGATGGACTGAGCCCTTTATCATTATGTAATGTCCTTCTTTGTCTTTTGTTACTTTCTTTATTTTGAAGTCTGTTTTGTCTGATATCTGAATTGCAACACCTGCTTTCTTCTCTCTGTTGTTTGCTTGAAATATCTTTTTCCATCCCTTGACTTTAAGTCTTTGCGCGTCTTTGGGTTTGAGGTGAGTCTCTTGTAAGCAGCATATGGATGGATCTTGCTTTTTTATCCATTCTATTACTCTGTGTCTTTTGATTGGTGCATTCAGTCCATTTACATTTAGGGTGATTATTGAAAGGTATGAATTTATTGCCATTGCAGGCTTTAAGTTTGTGGTTACCAAAGGTTTAGGGTTAGCTTCTTTATTATCTTACTGTCTAACTTAACTCGCTTGTTGAGCTATTATAAACACAGTCTGATGATTCTTTATTTCTCTCCCTTCTTATTCCTCCTCCTCCCTTCTTCATATGTTGGGTGTTTTGTTGTGTGCTCTTTTTAGGAGTGCTCCCATCTAGAGCAGTCCCTGTAGGATGCCCTTTAGAGGTGGTTGGTGGGAGGCAAATTCCCTCAACTTTTGCTTGTCTGGGAATTGTTTAATCCCTCCTTCATATTTAAATGATACTCGTGCTGGATACAGTAGTCTTGGTTCGAGGCCCTTCTGTTTCATTGCATTAAGTATATCATGCCATTCTCTTCTGGCCTGTAGGGTTTCTGTTGAGAAGTCTGATGATAGCCTGATGGGTTTTCCTTTGTAGGTAACGTTTATTTTCTCTCTGGCTGCCTGTAGTACTTTGTCCTTGTCTTTGATCTTTGCCATTTTAATTATTATGTGTCTTGGTGTTGCCCTCCTTGGATCCCTTGTCATGGGAGTTCTGTGTACCTCTGTGGTCTGAGAGGCCATTTCTTCCCCTAGTTTGGGGAAATTTTCAGCAATTATTTCTTCAAAGACATTTTCTATCCCCTTTTCTCTCTCTACTTCTTCTGGAATACCTATGATTCTTATATTGTTCCTTTTCAATTGGTCACTCAGCTCTCTTAAAGTTCTTTCATTCCTGGAGATCCTTTTATCTCTCTCTGCATCAGCTTCTCTGCGTTCCTGTTCTCTTTTTTCTAGTCCATTAATGGTCTCTTGCATCTTGTCCTTTCTGTTTTGAAGTCCTTCCAGAGCTTGTTTTATTTCTGAATTCTCCTTCCTTAGTTCTTGCATATTTCTCTGCAAGTCCATCAGCATGGTTATGACTTTTGTTTTGAATTCTTTTTCAGGAAGACTGGCTAAATCTATCTCCCCAGATTCCTTCTCAGGGGAAGATGTAGCAGATGCTGAAGCTGTCTGGGTTAGTCTTGTCTGGATCATATTTTTTTGCCTTTTCATGTTGACAGGTGCTATTGACTGTCAGCTGGGAGGGCCAAAATTTTCACTTGCTACTGGCCTTTCTTTACTGGGACAACTGCGACCCCTAGTGGCTTGTGTTGGGTAATTGCGTGTAGAGTGGGTCTTTGTGTCTTGCCTGGCCAGAAGGGAGAAGTTTCCCTTTCTGTCGGCGGAATTTGTCTCAGGCTGCTTCTCTGCTTTCGCAGCGCCCGGTGGGGTAATGGATGGGGGGGCTGCTTGACTGTTTGCCTCCGTGAGGGGTCTCAGAGCTGTTGCCCAGGGGGTTAGTGCACCCGGGTTTCCCTGTAATTTCCAGCTGCTGTACTGTGACCTGGGTTGTTTCCGTCAAGCTGTTAAGTCCCTGTCCCTTTAAGACTTTCAAAAAGCCCCCGCTTTTCTTTGTCACAGGGGCATCAGCTTCGGCACCCGCTCAGAGGTCTTACTCCCTGTTCCCCCAGTATCCAGGGCCCCCTGGGCACGTACTGTGTCTGCACTCTGGCCCGGATTGCTGGGGCTGGGTGTTCGGCAGTCCTGGGCTCCGTCTCCCTCCCGCTCTGCCTATTGTTCTCCCGCCGGGAGCTGGGGGGAGGGGCGCTCGGGTCCCGCCGGGCCGGGGCTTGTATCTTACCCCCTTAGCGAGGCGCTGGGTTCTCGCTGGTGTAGCTGCAGTCTGGCCACTGTCCTGCGTCTTCTGGTCTCTCTTTTAGGGCTAGTTGTGCTTGTTGTATTTTCAAAAGTATATATGTTTTTGGGAGGAGATTCCCACTGTCCTACTCACGCCGCCATTTTGGCTCTGCCTCTCCCAGTGCACATACTTAGAGAAGGATGAAGGATCTGGCTTCCAAATGACATGCTCTAGTCTAGTTTTTATCATCTATTTAAGGAGGAATTAAAGGACACTTATGTTAGAGCACTTGGCTAATATTCTATCAAAATGTAAGAGTTAAATTTAGCTTTATGTTAATTTTCCCTTTCTTTTAATTACACCCAGGAATAGGAGATGTTTAAAGGGAAACTATCAGAAGAGATGCTTCAGGTACAATCAGTGAGAGAAGTCTGGCAGTTATTTATTTTTAAAAGTGGTGAGATTAATGTACTCTGAGAGTAATGTAATGAGGTATGCTAAGAATGCTTATTAGTCAAGAAGGAAAAAAAGTAAAATATAGTTAGGAGAATGGAAACCCTTTCATGTAATTTGTAAGCCATTCATACTCCAGAAGCATTGAAATGATTCAAACTAGTATAGTCAAATCAAACACTTTATTTGGTGAATTTCTGCTGGCTAGCGATGCTGAAAATAGGAGAGAAGTAAATCCCAGTGTCTTACCACTTTATCAGATATATTTTCAGAATTTTTAGACTCTTTTGTTTGTATTATTATTTCCATCACACCATTTTCATGATCTACATACATCCTAAGAACTTTTAGTCAAATGTCAACTTGTACAATCAATCTTTTCCTGTTTCATATTCAGATGCTTTGCATTCCACAGATCCAATGGTCCAAGTAACTCCTTTTGGATTTTCAGTTTGGGAGAAGCCCATAATTTCTAGATAAAACGTTTAACTACATAATGATGATTAAATGTAAATTCAGTTAACATATATAAATAAACTATTGATCCAATTTTCATTAAGTAAACCTTATTTTTCTGAATTTTATTTATTCTTTCTTTTTACAGTTCATAGTGAGTGAAGACTTCTTCTAGATATCTACTCTATATTACTTTGAATTATTACAGCTACAAGTAATAGGAATATCAGATTAAACTATATTTAAAAATAAGAAAATATATGAACTCAAATAATAGGCATCCAGATTTAGGCCAGATCCTGTGATGTTGATTTGGTTCCTAAGGATTCTATGAAGATCCCAAATTTCTGTCTCTGCTCTGCCTCCGCAAACTAGATTCATTTTGAGGATGATTCTCTTCATGAACATGAGATGTCTGCCGGCAGAAAGTATGATAACAAGTATCTCTTACCACATCCAATGGCAAAGGCTGAACTCATTTCCTTAGAAGTCCAAACAGATATTCTGTTGCATTTCACTAGCCTAAAGTTGTTTAATTCATCCATCTCTGAACTAAGCACTGGAATGGTTGAAGAAATTATCATGACTGACCTAGAATAATTATTTCACAGGGAATAGATGATGGTTAGTCAATCATAATGGCTATACACTCTTAAAACTCATTCTAATAATTCATAAGATTATCAGTCTTAGTAAAATAGTTTTATCATTTCATCTATGGAGATTGTCAAAGGAATATACCTACATTAACAATGAGAATAATTTATGGTACACAGATTCATCCAGATTCCAATTACCATTTGGTTATCCAATTAGTAATATCCAATTACTATGTTGGCTCTATCTATTTAGTGTCTTTCTCCATTTCCCAACACTAATATCTTTCATGGCAATTCTTTGATAATATTAACTCATCAACCCTTATTATCCTAGGTTATCTCTTCTTTCAAATGATTTTACCTACTGCATTCAAAACAGTAATACAAATAGCCAAAATATTTTAATCTTTCATCTTTGTAATTACTAATACCATCAGTGATTAAAATTAATTTACTCCATTACTTAGAAATACCCCTGAATTAATTTTAATCATTGCTTATTTATGTCTTACATCAGGAATAAGATTTGTTGATTTACTTAAAGAAAATTAATCACATTCTTTTTTACTTCCCTTCTTTCATATCTTTCCTATCAATTTGTTATTATATGGTTTTAGCTTCAATTTCAACATTTAAATGGCTCCTTAATACAGCATATGTAATAATAGCTAATGCTAACATAGTGCTTACCATGTAATAACACTACTCTACCTAAAGCACATTTAAGCACATTGACTCAGTTAACACTAAGAACAAATCATTAGCTTAGGTACTATTATTTTCTCCTTTCTACATAGAAGCAAACAGAGACAGAATCATTTATAGCAGCTAGAGAGTTTGAAATTAAATCCAGGAATTCAGCATCAAGTTGAGTCTCTGTTTTTAATCCCTACACTATCCTGCCTCTCCTAACATCAAGCTTTTTAATAAGCCACCAAATTACTCTAAATGTGATATTGCAAAGCAAGATCACTACATAATGATTTTACAAAGGAAAGGGATGAGAATTATTCTACCATTTTTACACATTTATTTAGGCATAATTTACATAACATTTCACCAAGTATAAGTTTATAATTCAATAAATTTTAGCAAACTTACAGTTGTGGAATCATCACTAGTTGTTTTAGAACATTCTCATGTTCTAAATTCCCACTCATTCCCATCATTCTAAAAATTTCCCTTATATTCCCCATTTTTGAAACTTCTCTATTGCTTTAAGAATATAAAAATAATAGGAAAGTGAAGATACTAATTTAAAGAGAGTTATTACTGTACTACAGTAGTTACCAAAATATGTGCTGGTGACCCTTAGGGTTCCAGCAAACTCCTTCAGAAGATCCACAATGTAAAAACTATGTATTCATAGTGGAGACATACAGGGTAGAGTGTAAAGTAAAGAAATACCTTCTTATCAAGTGATGCAGTAGCAGACATGGGAATCATTTGACCTCTATTAAGCGAGATATTAAAGAATAATGGAATGATTATCATGAAAAGTTAATTAAACACCACAGAAAGATGAGATGTTATTCTGAAACTACATTTTCCCTAGTGAATTTGAAAATTTCAGATGTGAACATGAAATCTAACTTTTTCCTTGAAAAAAGGCCACTGAACAACAAAAATTAGAAACATGAAAGACCTAAAATGTTTACTACCTCAAACACTTGTCCTGAAATCTAAACATTCTTAAGGCAGGATACTAAAAAGGCTAAGCCTCTGAGGTCCTCAGAAAAGTAGAGCAGAGTTTTCAGCAGTATTGTTGCATGAACAAGCCAGGAGGACCACAGTGAACCTACCACACTCTTATCTGAAAGTCCTAGGAAGGATATGGTTTGGGAACAAGGATGATGAAAAGCCTGACAATTATGTAGCCCAGGCTCACTTCTTGCATTAGGAGTATCAACTCATATACCATCTTCTTGGTAGAGAAAAACATTAATCATCTATGGGTATATAACCTTGCCATAATTTTCCATATACTATTGCTGATGTTCACTAGTGATAGGTTATATGATGTTTTTAAAAAAGAGAAAAAGTCTATGATAGAAATAGACCCACAGAAGGTAATGATATTGCAAAAGTAGAAAAGTATTGTTCAAGAAAATAAGGAAAGGGTGGAGAAAATATATAAAAAGATGAATAAATTCATCAAATCACTGAATCCACAAAAATTAAAAATAATGATATGAAATTTCTAAAAGAGTGCATGATATTGAGAATATAGAGTATCAATTTAAAACATATTAGGCACAGCAGAAGACAGGAAAATACAGTGAGCAGGAAAACAGCAGAAAATAGGCAAACTGAGGCATAGGGAAAAAACAGAAAATAATATAAAAGTTCTTAAAAGAAATGTGGGGCAAAAGAAAAGCTTTGTTATATTTGTAATCAAAGTCCTGGAAAAATAAGAGAAAGAATAAGGCAAAACAACATCTGAAGTGACACATGTTGAAAATTTCCTCAAACTGATGAGAACATTAACCTATTTCTTTAAAAGGCCTATAAACCCATAAAAATGAGAAATATAAAGAAACCACACCTACACCACTCCAAGCTAAAACTCCTGGAAACTAAAGACAATGGCACATTTATTAGACCAGAAAGAGGTAAATGAAAAACAAACCACTGTCCACATTGTCCATTTCAGCCTGTTAGCTAGCTACAAGCCCGTGTGAACAGAGGAACACATTTTGAGGTTGTAGAAATTTAACCCCAATTCTGTTTAATACTTTAATATCATTCTCTGGGTATTATTACAGTCTTTTAGGAACTGGGTTTTTAAGTCATTCTGACTAAAATAAAATACTAATTTTATAGGAAAGAGGCTGAAGAGTTGCAGATATAATAGACATCTAGTCTAGGAAATGGAAGAAGGTGGCTTCCACAGACACATTTTAATGAAATGAAAGAAGAAAAAGGAAGCTCTGTATGATCATTTTCAAGAACTGTGAGCTCAGGATACTTGTTCCTTGAAAGTGTACTACAATCTTTTCTTTAAAAAGATTACCAAAACAGCACATGAAAAGATTCTCCACATCCCTAATCATCAGAGAAATGCAAATTAAAACCACAATGAGATACTACCTCACACCAGTTAGGATGGCCAACATCCAAAAGACAAACAACAACAAATATTGGCGAGGTTGTAGAGAAAGAAGAAGCCTCCTACACTGTTGGTGGGAATGTAAAATAGTTCAACCATTGTGGAAAGCAGTATGGAGGTTCCTCAAAAAACTCAAAATAGAAATACCATTTGACCCAGGAATTCCGCTCCTAGGAGTTTACACTAAGAATGCAAGAGCCCAGTTTGTAAAAGACATATGCACCCCTATGTTTATTGCAGCACTATTTACAATAACCAAGAAATGGAAGCAACCTAAGTGTCCATCAGTAGATTAATGGATAAAGAAGATGTGGTACATATACACAATAGAATATTATTCAGCCATAAGAAGAAAACAAATCCTACCATTTGCAACAACATGGATGGAGCTAGAGGGTATTATGCTCAGTGAAATAAGCCAGGCTTATTTCAGCCAGAGAGAAAGACAAGTATCAAATGATTTCACCCATTCTCACAGCACCAGACTCACAGAACCCAAGAATGGACTAACAGTTACCAAAGGGAAGGGATTGGGGAGGATGGGTGGGAAGGGATGGATAAGGGACAAAAAGGGTCATTACAATTAGCATGTATAATGTGTGTGTGGAGGGGAAACGGGAAAGACAGTACAACCCAGAGAAGACAAGTAGTGATTCTATAGCATCTTACTACACTGTTGGACAATGACTGTAAAGGGGTATGTGGTGGGGACTTGATAATAGGGGGAGTCTAGTAACCATAATGTTGTTCATGTAATTGTACATTAATGATAGCAAAAAAAGATTACTGAAACAGACACATATGCCAATGGAAAAGAATCATGAGCCCAAAAATAAACCCATGCACATAAGTTAACTAATATTTGACAAGGGACCCAACAATACTCAATGGAGAACAGATAGTTTGTTTATAAAATGGTTCTGGGAAAACTGGATACTCGCATTCAGAGGCATGAAACTGGAGTCCTGTCTTACAGCAACCACAAAAAATGAATGGAAATCAGTTAGAGACTTAAATATAAGACCTGAAACCATAAAACTCCTTAAAGAAAACATAGGGATAAAGATTCTTGATATTGGTCTTGGCAATAATTTTTGGACCTGACACCAAAAGTCAAAAAACAAAAGCAAAACATCAACAAATGGGATGGTATCAAAGTAATAGTGTATGCACAGCAAAAAGAAACAATCAACAAAATGAAAAGGCAGTCTACAGAATGGGGGAAATACTTGAAAAACACATACCTGATAAGGGGTTAATATCTAAAATACATGAGGAAGTCATACAACTCAGTAACATAAAACAAACAATACAATTAAAAAATGGGCAACAGACCTGAAGAGACATTTTTCTAAAGAAGATGTATAGATGGCCCACAGATATATGAAAAGAGGCTGAACATCATTAATCATCAGGGAAATTTAAGTAAAAACACAATGATCAATCATCTCCCCTCCATTAGAATGGCTGTTACCAGAAAGACAAGAAGTGATATGTGCTGACAAGGATGTGTAGAAAAGCAAACTCTTTTACACTGTTAGAATATAAACAAGCACTGTTAAACAGTGTGGAGATTCTTCAGAACATTCAAAATAAAGCTGCCATATAATCCAGCAATCCCACTTTGGGGTATATATCTGAACTGAAGTCTCTATCTCAAAAAGATATCTGTACTCCCACGTTCATGGCAGCATTATTTACATTATTGACCATACCCAAGGCATGGAAACAACCTAAGTATCCACTGATGGATAAGTGGAGAAAGAAAATGTGAACAAATCAAATAGAAATAAGATGGAAGATTATTCAGCCATAAAAACAGAAGGAAATTCTGCCATTTGCAATAACATGGATGGACCTTGTAGGCATTATGTTAAGTGAAATCAAAGTCAGACAAGGACAAATATAATATGATCTCACTTGTATGTGGAATCTGAAAAAAACCTCTCTCATAGAAACAGAGATTAGATTAGTGGCTGCCACAGGTGGAGGAAGTGGGGTGGGAAAAATGGTGAAGGTGGTCAAAAGTGCAAACTTCCAGTTATAAGATGAATGAGTTCTGGGAATATAATGTACAACATGGTGACTGTAGTTAACAATGCCATATTGTATATTTGAAAGTTGCTAAGAGAATAGATCTTAAAATTCTCACCACACACAGGGGTTTAACTATGTAAGGTGATGTGTTTAATCTTTTTTTAGTAATAATTTTGCAATACATACACATACCATTACATTGTATACCTCAACTTACTCAATATTATATGCCAATTATATCTCAATAAAACTGGAGCAAAAAAGAATAAAGTATATTAAGTAAATTAAAAATATATATATTATCTCTTGATATCCTCCAAAATTTCATCATTAACTTATTTATCATGCAGTTCACTTTGCCTGGCTGAATTCTCAACCATTGTGATTACACACCCTCAGGTCAGTATTTCTGGCCTAGACTGCTTTGCTGAATTTTAAAAACACATATTTAATTGTCCTCCCACCTAGTTAATATCTGTCTATCTCTATAGAAACCTGACATTAGTCCAAAGTGACTCCTTTCCTTTCCACTTGCTCCATGTATTCCTGTATTTGATCAGTAAGATTAAGTCGTTTTTTCCCTCCTATGTATTTTTCAAATTTGTTTATGTTGCTACTGTCTTAGTTCTAGCACTGATTAGTTCTTTCTTATCTTAATCCAAAAGCTTCCTAATTCTTCTTTTGTCAATTCTAGTTTGTATATTGTCAGTATTTTACATATAACCTCATCTTTATATAAATTTTTATAACCTCATCTTACATAAATTTTAGTGATCCAGATAGAATGTGATAAAATATATTATTTTTTGCTATATGTGTTTATATAGAAAGAAATGGGGGGAAAGGGCAAATAAAAAAGAACTTGAGGATATAAACTGCCATTAAACAACTTTTGGAACCCTCAGAATCAGGGCATTTTCTTTAATTCAAAGGTTGGTTTGTTGACTAGATTTTGTCACAATTCACATTTAAATTTGGTACTAGTGATTCATCCATAAAAATCGTGATGTTTGTTTTAAGCTGCTTTTTGAACAGTGGAGATGATTCACTCTAATCCATTTACACTTTCTCATCAGTCACTGAGTGGACAGTGGCATAGGTCTGTAAACTGAAGTGCTACATTTTGTGTCTAACTAGAGGAGACAGAACTATTCTTGACAATTAATATGTCTTTGGTCACTAAACTATCATTCGATAATTTGCTTAATTGATTTGATAAATACACCATAGTTGTATGGAATTTCTAATAAATTTTGAAAGTATAATATTTCCTAGCTGCTAATTTATTTATGCAAGACCAAATCTGTCAAATATATAAATCTTTTTGTCATGTACTGAAAGTTGCATGAAATTTATTATAAGCAAAGTAAAAATTAGAGAAAGCATATTTGAAAAGGAGAAAAAAATTAGTTCAGCATAGATCTTTAGAAAGCCTAAAATAAATTAATCTGATCATTTTTCTAGAAAGCATTAATATCTAATGTTTTTGGAATATTTGCCATATGCCAGGCCAGTCGTTTTTTTCTGCCACGTATTATTCATTCATTCATGTATCCGGTCAGCAGGTGTTTATTGAATCCCTTCCCTGTGATTCCAGCAGTGATTTAAAAAGACCAACTTTAATTTATGTTCTAATGAAAATTCTTATTTGTGCCTTAGAACAGCATATTGAATTAGTTCTTATCAGTGGCTTCCTACTATAGTGAGAAAATTGAAGTTTAGGCCATCTTAATAATTTATTCTTGGCCACACTGCTGGTAGATAGGAGCTATGTATGAATACTTGGGTTTTTCTCAACTCAGAAACCCTAGAAATTACCACTATTCTCTATTACCTATATGGAAGAAATGTATGAAGTGTTATATGAATTAGATTACCAATATTGTAACCATGAGATTAATATTTCAGAAATAACGTTACCAATTTCAGAACAGTTACCAACTTTCAAGAAAAATTAGATGCTGACTTCAACGATCCTATATGAAGTATTACCCACAAATATTACTTTGAAAATCTCTTAAGAAGGATTCACATTGAGCTTGCCTCTCAATATGTAATT
This sequence comes from Manis pentadactyla, assembly GCF_030020395.1. Taxonomy (NCBI): domain Eukaryota; kingdom Metazoa; phylum Chordata; class Mammalia; order Pholidota; family Manidae; genus Manis; species Manis pentadactyla. Next base: position 66,298,875 of record NC_080028.1, read on the forward strand.
AGACCCAAGTTTTGTTGTTTTTGTTTGTTTTCTTTGGGGTTTAAGTTAGTTTCTTGGTTTACCATTAAAAAAAGTGCCATAGTGTGGGTGGCTTAGAACAAGAGAAACTTATTTACCCATAGTTCAGGAGGGCAGATATCCAAAATCAAAGTGCTGGCAACACTGGTTCTTGGGTCTCAGAAGACAAATGTACTCTTGTCCTCCCTCTCCTCACTGCTAGTGTTTGCCAGTGATCCTTTACAGTCTTTGGCTTGTGGCAGCACAGCCTCATTCTCTCCCTCTGTCATTAGATGGTGTATCTCCCTCTTAAGTGGGGACAAGGATGCAACCTGGATGTAGACTATGTTTCAGTTTACACCTAAATCCAATGGGAAAAAGTTCAATGGCGATGCTGAACTCTCATCATATAGAGAAACCATCAAACCACATCTAGAAGCTACATGGGGATTTGAGATAGTTGAAAAATGACAAGTATTGTAAAAGTTCATTCTGTGGGATAGGGGTAGTTTAGAAGCTAGGAAACAGCAGTGATGCCTGAAGAAAAAGAAGGACTATCATTGTCTTTGGAAAAAAGAAGAGAGACATTATTTCCTGGTTAAATCTATCAATTTTGTAGGAAATAATTTTCAAATATTTATTTTAAGTAAGCCCATTGTTTACCAAAGCTCTCTTCATTCTCAGAGGTGCCATCAGAAAATATATGAAACTAAAATTAACTATACTTATTTATCTAAACTTATAGATTAATGATACTTAATGATATTTAAGGAAGAGAAAAATGTCTTGTCAATGGTTATGTGTCATTACTCTCAAATAACAACATTGCAACTTACACATTGTCTTGATAATAGACTATAATCAGAATAGAACCAGTTTCATAATAGAATGAAAATTAGCCTAGTTTACTGGAACTGTGGCCCAGTAGATAATATGTTCAGTTATGGTTCAATACGCTGTAATTGATTGCTCGACACTATTAAATTGAAGAGTAGAACTCTGGCCAGTGTTTATATTTCTAAATTAAAATACATAAACAGAGCTAAACAATTCAAACACCTGTGGAAGACATGGCTGAGCACAGAATGACCCTGTCACTTGCCTGCCTACAATCCTGTTACCTGCAGTAATTCAGTACCAGAAAAAGATCTTCAAGATTATTCAGAGACAGTGATGCCATGTTATTAAATTAACCTGTGTGTAAGTTGGTTTTCTCATGTATCATATAAATCATCCAGACTTTGCAAATAAAGCCTTAACATGATTCTCAAAAGAAACACTTTGGTAACTTTGTCATAAAAAAGGAATTTGTTTATCATTATATTAACATATGTAATATTAATTGAAGTAGTGGTTTGTCCCAAATGATAGTTTAGATTATAAATTGTATCTCCAGTGCTTCATTAATAAATCCAATATAACCTTCAGTTATAAAAGAGGGCAGTTAAAGTATATAAAATGAAATATATCTGCCTTAGAGTTTGACATTGTTTTCCACAGTAATTTATCAATTTTTAAAAATTGAAATCTTTGAGATTTTTATAATTGCAGACAATGTTAAAATTAGAGTCACTGAAATATGTTAAAGTATCTCATGTGAGACACTTTATTGTAATTATGTTATATAGTCTTAATTACAGTCTTAATTTCTGTGGCCTAGAGATTGTTTTAGAAAAATATTTCATAAAATGATTTATACATCAACTGCATTTTTTAAATATAAAATTAATTCTCAAAATTTAAAATAAATAATGCTAATTGAAACTTTCAAAAGGATTAAAAACAAGTCTGAAATTGTTTCTCAGGTGTCTGTTTGGTCCATGCTTTCCTTTTTACATGGCTCTAAGTTTAGCATTTGGGTAATTACAAAATTAGAATCAGAATTTAAAATAAGAAATTTAGGGGAAACTTGTGAATGAAATAAGTATTTTCCACCTGAATTAATTCTGCTTCATGTGTCTAACTTTACTTTTTTCATATATTATATATACATTTCATTTCTATACTATCTTTAGCACAAGAACTACAGTCTTTATCTAACATTGAAAAATACCTTCCCTTTAAAATTTAACAGAAATTTAATCATCTTTTGTTCATGTCAAATTGACATTACCATTGCCATCAGAATGTTTTCTGGTTTAACAGCACATCAGATTCACTACTATACTCAGGTGGAGGCAGTTGTTATTACGGCACAGAACTGAACACTTTGTCCACTGGATTTACTTTACTAACTAGGCAATGCTAATGTTTATCATATATTATTTGCATTCAGCTGATCAGGTATATGAGTTGGTGGTCTTTTAAAACATTTTTATTTTGGAAAGTAACACGTGTCAAAACACACATATGCCAACACAACATAAATGTATGGCATAATGAATTTTCATAAAGTGCCCATCAATGTAACTAGCATCCACATTAAGCTAGAAAAACTTTCCTCTCAAACCTGTGTGTCCCTTTACAATTATATTTCACCAACTATTTTCTCTCTCCTCACTTAAAGTTAACAAGCATCTCTATGCATAGGTCTTGGTGGAATTGTTCGTTGAAGTGCATATCTTGACTTTTATGGTAATCACTTCCATGATTTTCTTTATAGTTTTACCTCCTATGTGTACATGGTAACAGAGCAGAGTTTGTCCTATTCATGTACTTGATAGCAATAAAATCATACTGAATATATTATTTAGTGTGCTTTTGCTCAACAATGTATTTTTAAAATTGACCAATGGTGTTGGATTTAGCTTAGTTTAGCTTCTTTGTGAGATAACCTCACATTTTATAAATATAACACAACTCATTTATCCATTCTAATGTAGATGACCAGTCATTCCTAATATAGGACAATTATGAAAAATGCTACTACAGGAATATTTATGCATGGGTCTCGGTGGAATTGTTTGTTCATTGAAGTGCATATATTCAACTCAGTAGATAATTCCAAAGAGTTTTCCAAAATGGTTATAAAAATGTGTACACAAACCAGTAGTGTGTGAAAATTCCCATTGCTCCACAGATTTTCCAATACATGGAATTGCCAGATATTCTCTGTGATTATTAAAGATATTGCCGAACTTTTCATATGATAATGTTTTATCATTTGCATTTTTTTACGTTTTGAAGTTCTTGTTCAAGAAGAGTTTTGCCAGTTTTTTGAATGGATTGTTGAGGGATTTTTTTTCTTATTGTAAGTAGAAGTTTTGTATATTCTGCATATGAATTTTTCTTACTGTAAGTAGAAGTTCTGTATGTTCTAGATATGAATTGTTCTTAGTTACTTTGGATGAAAAGAAGAAGTTCATGATTTGAATGTAGCTAAATTTATTCATTTCTTTTTGTAACATAAGTTCTCTATGCTTTATGTTTAAGAAAACCTTGCCTTTCAATGTTCTTGGTGAAAATTTCATATACTTTCTTTTTTTTTCTTCTTAATAGCTTTAACATTTTTAATAACAAGGTTTTATTTTATGAAATGTAGCACACATAATATAATGCAGATATCTTTACTGTAGAGCTTTATGAAATATAGCATACTTATAATGTACAAATCTTTAGTATAGAGCTTTATAAAATTATGCAAACAAGTGCATTTAATCACCATCCACATCAAGAAACAAAGAAAATTAACAGCCTACTAGAAACTTATCTTATTCTTCTCCTAAATCCCCCCAAAACATTATTCTGACCTTTAACACATTGTTTGTATTTCCTGTTTTTAAAATTTCTGTAAATGGAATCATGCAGTGGAAGCTCCTTTACAATTGTCCTCTTTTGCACAACATTGTATATGAAAGATATATCTGTGCCACTTCACATAGCAGTAGATTGTCTTTTTCATTGCTGTATAATCTTCTACTTTTCATTTGTTGAAAAATAGGCAATGCTTATATTGTATGTAATAGTTTTTGGGTTATTTCTACTTCAGGACTAATATAAAGGTGCTACAAGCATTCTTGTGTACATTTTTATATACATGTGCACTTATCTTATGATATAAACTAAAAACAAAATCACTAGGCCATATGTTTATGTTCAGTTAGAGAAAATACTAAACAGTTTTACAAGTGTATTTTACCCTATTGGTGATGCTGAGGATTTACTGAGTATTTTGAATCTGTGGACTGTAGATCTCATTTGTTCTGGAAAATGCACCCCATTTTATCTTCAAATATTGCTTTTGAATTATTCCTTCTATCCACTTCCTCTGAGAACTCCAATGATACAGATTTTAGAATGTCTCACTGTATTTGCTATTTTCTTATCCTCTCTTTTCTAATTTGAGTCTCCTTATTTCTCAGTACTGTATTTCAGATTTATTTCTTCAGATTTATATTCCAGTTGACTGGTTCTTTCTCCAGGTATGTCTACCCGGCTTTTAGATAGAAAATCTGCTTTAGAAAACTATACAATAATATCTCCTTTTTGCTGTTACTATTGGTTAATGTATAGGTTTTTTTTCAAGAATTTCTTTTGACTCCTGTACAAATGTACTATGCCACATTTTATAGTTTCTCATTTCCTACTAAAATCTTTAAGCTTTTTTTTTAATCTCCATAAGCAGGGTAAAATGTATGTGTCTCTGTATGTGTTTACTTTGTACCCAGTAAATCTAAAACTATAGTCATTGTTGATTTGTTTCTGGATTCTGTATAGGTTCTTGCTATCTCAGTCCTTCCTTTGTTTGCTTTTATTTTTGGCTATTTGTTGTACACTGTATGTAAAGAAAAAAGAAAAAAAACAGAAACTTTTATGCCTCCCAGAAAGCATTTTTGAGTTTTGGGCCTACCTGCCTATGGTCTTATATTCTTTTAAATTCTGACTCTGTTTCTTGATTAGCTTGGTAGCTTTTTGTCATCTTTCAAATGCTTTTAATTATATATGTCATTCATTTAAAAAATATTACCCTCATGGAGAGAATTGAGAAAATTGTTCTATATTATTTTATCAACAGAAATAAATAATCTGACTAATATTTTTTACGAGGACCAGAAAAAAAATAGTCATTGTTGAGATATTTTAACACTTCTTTTTTCTGCTTTCATAAAGATATTGCTTTATTGATATTTGTCCCACTCTCAGATCATACCTTTTGATGTAAAGTATTATAAAAGACAAAAGAAGTAATACTATTTGGCTAGAATTTTTTTTCTGATATCATTAATCTAAAATTACATGAGGAACATTATGTTTACTAGACTACCCCCTTCACCAAGTACCCCAAAAAACCCCATTTCACTCACTGTCCACCAGCGGAGTAAGATGCTATAGAATCACTACTTGACTTCACCGTGTTGCACAGCCCACCCCGTGCCTCCCCCCACATTATACATGCTAATCGTAATCTCCCTTTGTTTTTCCCTACCCTTATCCCTGCCTTCCTACCCACCCTCCCCAGTCCCTTTTCCTTTGGTAATTGTTAGTCCATTCTCAGGTTCTGTGATTCTGCTGCTGTTTTGCTCTTTCAGTTTTTTCTTTGTTCTTATACTCCACATATGAGTGAAATCATTTGGTACTTGTCTTTCTCCACCTGGCATATTTCACTGAGCACAATGCCCTCTAGCTCCATCCATGTTGTGGCAAATGGTAGGACTTCTTTTCTTCTTACTGCTGAATAATATTCCATTATGTATATGTACCACATCTTCTTTATCCATTCATCTACTGACGGACACTTAGGCTGCTTCCATTTCTTGGCTATTGTAAATAATGCTGAGATAAACATAGGGGTGCACCTGTCTTTTTCAAACTAGGCTGCTGCATTCTTAGGGTAAATTCCTAGGAGTGGAATTCCTGGGTCAAATGGTAAGTCTATTTTGAGCTTTTGAAGAACCTCCATATTGCTTTCCACAATGGTTGAACTAATTTACATTCCCACCAGCAGTGTAGGAGGGTTCCCCTTTCTCCACATCCTCACCAACATTTGTTGTTGTTTGTCTTTCGGATGGTGGCCATCCTTACTGGTGTAAGGTGATACCTCATTGTGGTTTTAATTTGCATTTCTCTGATGAAAAGCCATGTGGAGCATCTTTTCATGTGTCTGTTGGCCATCTGAATTTCTTCTTTGGAGAACTGTCTGTTCAGTTCCTCTGCTCATTTTTTAATTGGATTATTTGCTTTTTGTTTGTTGAGGTGCATGAGATCTTTATATATTTTGGATGTCAAGCCTTAATTGGATCTGTCACTTATGAATATATTTTCCCATACTCTAGGATGCCTTTTTGTTCTATTGATGGTGTCCTTTGCTGTACAGATGCTTTTCAGCTTGATATAGTCCCACTTGTTCATTTTTGCTTTTGTTTCCCTAGCACAGGGAGATATGTTCATGAAGAAATCACTCATATTTATGTCCAAAAGATTTTTGGCTATGTTTTTTTCTAGGAGTTATATGGTTTAATGATTTGCATTCAGGTCTTTGATCCATTTTGAATTTACTTTCGTGTATGGGATTAGACAATGACCCAGTTTCATTCTCTTACATGTGGCTGTCCAGTTTTGCCAACACCATGTGTTGAAGAGGCTGTCATTTCCCCACTGTATGTCCATGGCTCCTTTATCTTATATTAATTGATCATATGTGTTTGGGTTAATGTCTGGAGTCTCTATTCTGTTTCACTGGTCTGTGGCTCTGTTCTTGTGCCAGTACCGAATTGTCTAGATTACTGTGGCTTTGTAGTAGAGCTTGAAGTTGAGGAGCGAGATACCCCCACTTTATTCTTCCTTCTCAGGATTGCTTTGGCTATTCAGTTCTTTGGTGGTTCCATATGAATATTTGAACTATTTGTTCCAGTTCATTGAAGAATGTTGCTGGTAGTTTCATAGAGATTGCATCAAATCTGTATATTGCTTTGGGCAAGATGGCCATTTTGATGATACTAATTCTTCCTAACCAGGAGCATGGGATGAGTTTCCATTTGTTAGTGACCTCTTTATTTTCTCTTAAGAGTGTCTTGTGGTTTTCAGGGTATAGGTCTTTCACTTCCTTGGTTAGGTGTATTCCTAGGTATTTTATACTTTTTATGCTATTGTGAATGGAACTGTTTTCCTGATTTCTCTTGCAAATGGTTCATGGTTAGTGTATAGGAAAACTACAGATTTCTGTGTGTTAATTTTGTATCCTGCAACTTTGGTGTATTCCGATATCAGTTCTAGTAGTTTTGGGGTGGAGTCTTTAGGGTTTTTTATGTACAATATCACGTCATCTGCAAATAGTGACAATTTAACTTCTTCTTTACCAATCTGGATTCCTTGTATTTCTTTGTTTTGTCTAATTGCCGTGGCTAGGACCTCCAGTACTATGTTGAATAACAGTGGGGAGAATGGGCATCCCTGTCTTGTACCTGATCTCAGAGGAAAAGCTTTCAGCTTCTCGCTGTTCAGTATGATGTTGGCTGTGGGTTTATTATATATGGCCTTTATTATGTTGAGGTACTTGCCCTCTATACCCATTTTGTTGAGAGATTTTTTCATGAATGGATGTTGAATTTTGTTGAGTGCTTTTTCAGCATCTATGGAGATAATCATGTGGTTTTTGTCCTACTTTTTGTTTATGTGGTGGATGATGTTAATGGATTTTCGAATGTTGTACCATCCTTGCATCCCTGAGATGAATCCCACTTGGTCATGGTGTATGATCCTCTTGAAGTATTTTTTGAATTCGGTCTGCTAATATTTTATTCAGTATTTTTACATCTATATTCATCAGGGATATTGGTCTGTAATTTTATTTTTTGGTGATGTCTTTGGTTTGGGTATTAGGGTTATGCTAGCTTCATAGAATGAGTTTGGGAGTATTCCCTCCTCTTCTATTTTTTGGAAAACTTTAAGGAGAATGGGTATTATGTCTTCTCTGTATGTCTGATAAAATTCTGAGGTAAATCCGTCTGGCCCAGGGGTTTTGTTCTTGGGTAATTTTCTGATTACCGCTTCAGTTTCGTTGCTGGTTATTGGTCTGTTTAGATTTTCTGTTTCTTTCTGCGTCAGTCTTGGAAGGTTGTATTTTTCTAGAAAGTTGTCCATTTCTCCTAGGTTTCCCAGCTTGTTAGCATATAGGTTTTCATAGTAATCTCTAATAATTCTTTGTATTTCTGTGGGGCCCATCATGATTTTTCTTTTCTCGTTTCTGATTCTGTTGATGAGTGTTGATTCTCTTTTTCTCTTAATAAGTCTGGGTAGGGACATATCTATTTTGTTTATTTTCTCAAAGAACCAGCTCTTGGTTTCACTGATTTTTTACTATTGTTTTATTCTCAATTTTATTTATTTCTTGTCTGATCTTTATTATGTCCCTCCTTCTGCTGACTTTAGGCCTCATTTGTTCTTCTTTTTCCAATTTTGATAGTTGTGACATTAGTCTGTTCATTTGGGATTGTTCTTCCTTCCTTAAGTATGCCTGGATTGCTATAAACTTTCCTCTTAAGACTGCTTTTGCTATGTCCCACAGAAGTTGGGACTTTGTGTTGCTGTTGTCATTTGTTTCCATATATTGCTTGATTTCTATTTTAATTTGGTCGATGATCCATTGATTATTTAGGAGCATGTTGTTAAGCCTCCATGTGTTTATGAGCGTTCATGTTTTCTTTGTACAATTTATTTCTAGTTTTATACCTTTGTGGGTTGCTTCATAGAATTCAATCTTTTTGAATTTACTGACGTTCTTTTTGTGTCCTAGTGTGTGGTCTAATCTGGAAAGTGTTCCATGTGCACTTGAGAAGAATGTGTATCATGTTGCTTTTGGGTGTAGAGTTCTATAGATGTCTATTAGGTCCATCTGTTCTAGTGTGTTGTTCAGTGCCTCTGCGTCCTTACTTATTTTCTGTCTGGTTGATCTGTCCTTTGGGGTGAGTGATGTGTTGAAGCCTCCTAGATTGAATGCATTGCATTCTATTTCCTACTTTAATCTGTTAGTATTTGTTTCACATATGTTGGTGCTCCACTATTGGGAGCATATATATATTTATAATAGTTATTTGTTCTTGTTGGACTGAGCCCTTTATCATTATGTAATGTCCTTCTTTATCCCTTGTTTTTATCTTTGTTTTGAAATCTATTTTGTCTGATACTAGTACTGCAACACCTGCTTTTTTCTCCTTGTTGTTTGCATGGAATATCTTTTCCTATCCCTTGACTTTTAGTCTTTGCCTGTGTTTGGGATTGAGGTGAGTCTCTTGTAAGCAGCATATAGATGGGTCTTGCTTTTTTATCCATTCTATTACTCTATGTCTTTTGATTGGTGCATTCAGTCCATTTACATTTAGGGTGATTATTGTAAGATATGTACTTATTGCCATTGCAGGCTTTAGATTCGTGGTTACCAAAGGTTCAAGGTTAGCTTCTTTAAAATATTCCTGTCCACTTAACTTGCTTATTGAGCTATTATAAACACAGTGTGATAATTCTTAATTTCTCTCCCTTTTTATTCCTCCTTCTCCATTCTTTATATATTTGGTATTTTATTCTGTGCTCTTTTGTGTTTCCTTTGACTGCTTTTGTTAGTAGTTGTTTTTATTTTTCGCCTTTAGTTAGTATTTGTTTGGTCTGCTTTCTTTGCTGTGATTTTATTTTCTCTGGTGACATCAATTTAGCCTTAGGAGTGCTTCCATCTAGAGCAGTCCCTCTAAAATACTCTGTAGAGATGGTTTGTGGGAGGCAAATTCCCTCAACTTTTGCTTGTCTGGGAATTGTTTGATCCGTCCTTCATATTTAAATGATAATCATGCTGGATACAGTATCCTTGGTTCAAGGCCCTTCTGTTTCATTGTATTAAGTGTATCATGACATTCTCTTCTGGCCTGTGAGGTTTCTGTTGAGAAGTCTGATCATAGCCTGATGGATTTTCCTTTGTAGGTGACCTTTTTTCTCTATCTGGCTGCTTTTAATATTCTGTCCTTGTCCTTGATCTTTGCCATTTTAATTATTATGTGTGTTTGTGTTGCCCTCCTTGGGTCCCTTCTTTTGGGGGTTCTGTTTGCTTCTGTGGTCTGATTGACTATTTCCTCCTCCAGTTTGGGGAATTTTTCAGCAATTATTTCTTCAATACACTTTTATCCCTTTTTCTCTTTCTTCTTCTTCTTGTACCCCTATAATGCGGATATTGTTCTGTTTGGTTTGGTCACACCATTCTCTTAATATTCTTTCATTCCTGGAGATCCTTTTGTATCTCTCTGCCTGAGCTTCTCTGCATCCCTGTTATCTGATTTCTATTCCATTAATGGCCTTTTGCTTCTAGTCTATTCTGCTTTTAAGTCCTTCCAGATACTGTTTATTTCTGTATTCTCCCTCCCAACTTTATCCGTTAGTTCTTGCATTTTTTTCTGCAGCTTCATCCGCATGGTTATGAGCTTTATATTGAATTCTTTTTCAGGATGATTGGTTAATTCCATCTCCCCAGGCTCCTGCTCAGGGGTTGTCTCTGTTATTTTGGTCTGGATCAAATTATTCTGTCTGTTCATGTCAATAGAGGATAATCATGGGCAGTTAGCATGTGTGTCAACTGGGAGAACAAAGCCCCTTTCTGCTTGCTTGTTGCCTTCCTCTCCTCCAAGAACAGCAACCCCTAGCGGCTTGTGCTGGGTAGCTGCACTCTGACGGGGCCTCTTAGTCTGGCCCGGGCAGCTGCGGAGGCAGCTCTCTGCAGCTGCTGTGGGCATGGCAGGTCTCAGGCTGCTTCTCTGCTATGGTGGAGCCGTGCTGTAGGGGGAATGGGCAGGAGGCTGATTATTGCCATGAGGGGCCTCAGAGCTGCTCTGCTGCCCAGGGGTTAGGGTGCCCAGAGTTCCCTGGGCTTTCCAGCTGCTGGGCTCAGTGTCCTGGGACACCTCTGTCCAGCTGTGAGGCTCCTGTCCCTTTAAGACTTTCAAAAAGCACTTGCTTTTCTTTTGTCCCAGGGGCACTTGCTATATAGACATGCTTGCAGGTTTTACTGTTCCATTTCCCTAGTATCCAGCACCCCACACACTTTGTGTCTTCACTCTGGTGTGGATGGCTAGGGCTGGGTGTTTAGCAGTCCCGGGCTCCCTCTCCCTCCCCGCCCTGACTCTACTCCTCCTGGCTGGGAGCTTGGGTGAGGGGCACGTTCGAATCCCGCTGGGCCATGGCTTGTATCTTACCCCCTTCGTAAGGCGCTGGGTTCTCACAGGTGTAGATGTATCCTGGCTGTTGTCCTGAATTTTCTGGTCTTTCTTTTAAGAATAGTTGTATTTGTTGCATTTTCAAAAATATATATGGTTTTCGGAGGAGATTTCCACTGCCCTATTCAATCTGCCATCTTGCCCGGAAGTCCTAGAATTTTATATCTATAATATTTTTGATTTCCATCAAGGATTCTCAATGCTAAATACACTATTGCATTGCAAAATAATCATGACTTCTTTCTACTAAAATATTAGTAAAACATGCTTGTATATTTGCCCAGTATATTCTGTTAGAATAAAGCCTAATAATATAAATGAAATTAAAATTTCAATGAATATATCACTGTTTCAGAAGTGTAATTCAAACTTGGTCATTTATATTGTTTTTATTATTCTGTACTTACTTTGTCTCATTTCCCATTTATTTAGTTTCATTTCCCATTTTAATTCCATAATAATTCCCTTTTCTTTATTCCTCTTCAACCTATATGCCCCTGTTTGGTTCTCATTTCCCATATCATCTCATTAGTTTTCTCATGTCTTCATTCTATTCTAGTAATTGTTTAATTATTTTAACTCACTATAGGTATTTATTTATAAATACTTCCTTAAAGAACTCCTTCCAGAATTTAATCTCATTGAAGGTAAGAATTATGTCTCTAAAAGATTTTCATGTCTGATTAATGCCACATACCTCATATATCTTACTTCCTCAAAAAATATTCATGACTACATTAGTTTGAATAGTCATTTCAATTCAAACCTTAAATATATGAGGGAATTCAAAATAGTATCTAATTAGTATCTCATCACTTATTTAACATACATAATGAGAAATATAAAATGTTAAAATCATAAAGTTTATGTAGTAAAAAACCACACATTTTATGGGAGTGCTAAATCTTATGTTTTAGATATAGTGTGTTTCTTTCCTGCATTCTTTTTGTGCCAATTATGTCTCATGATTATCTTTATCTTTAAGCCATACTAATTGCCCAACTATTACAAAAGAGAAATGGTATATAATTCACTTCAAAACTAGTGCCTTAAGGTCATTGCTATGGATCATGAAACTAAAATTTGAAAGTGGAGAATACTCTGTCCAACATGAGACAGTATAACTAAGTTCCCAAATTTGGTTTCATTCTGTTTTCAATATGATATTGAACAGACAAAATTAACTAAATTTACTTTAGTAATTTAAGATGCATTGAGAAATGGGTTGAACACATGGTATAGAATATATTTTTTATGTTGCAAATAGACTAAAATTTAATTGATGGACAGCTGTAATGGGTAGATTTCTCTGATTTCTTCTCCATTCCTCAATAATGATAAATTTATTATGCTTCTTCTCATCATAACCACTATAAGATGGCCAGTATTTATTTTGGTTCAAAAGATATATGATGCACTGGCTGGCCCTAATGCAAATAGACTTAGAGACTTCATGGATTAAAAGAGCCTATCTGAAGACCCAGTTTTCAAGTAACATTAATATTTTATCTCACTGATTCTAGAAGTAAATTTAAGATACTAAGTCATAAGTAAATATGAATAAATTTGATTTTCTATATGGGTCTTCATATTCAGTCCCTTTCCACATCTTATGCTGTGTGAATTTCTTTAGGGAAATAATTTTTCTTACCAAAATACCTTATGAAAGTACATCTATAATAAATACACAGTAGAAAATATAAGTGAAACTCATTTGTTCATTGTAAATAGGAAATTGCCAAGTAATTATTTGACTCTAAAGGTGTAATTCAAACAAAAATACAAAAAGTAAATTTTTATGAACTGTAATTCTGTTCAGGGGTCAGACTGAGCTGGTGGATGATTCTTCCTCTCAGTTCAGACATGTACTTAATGACTAGATGAAATAACTATACATAGCTTTTGGTACTGAAAGGAGGCTGAGGACATGTAAACTATGGGATTGATAGTAGAAGAATTTGGACTTGATATAAAGTAATTTTACCTAGGGTTTGAGCTGTCTACAAAAGGTTGAAAACCAAGGACAAAGTCTCTAGACTCCATGTTCAAGAGTCACTGATGATTTAGTATGTCTACAAAGTATTTTGCTCAGCATTACTGTAAGACTTCAGCTATCTGCACCAGATTCTGAGCAAAAACAAACAACTATCCAAGGTTGCACATGCTAGGATTTTGAGGCCATATCCACATTTCTTCAGAACAACAACTCTGAGCGTATAAACTGATGATAAGACTTGTGCAAAACTGGTGAGATCTACAAGGACATGTCAGCAGTACAAAAACTATCACACAGGTAGTCTCTATTTCTGCAACTTTTTGTGCCATTGAGGATGGCCTAAGAAATGAAATTATAAGACTGATAATGAAATCCAAAAAAGAAGACTGCTCACAGATCCACAGTGGAAAACTGTAATCTAAGGAACTAGAGATAATGGAAAAATCTGGAATAAAGTTAAATTGAGTATATAGTATGCTCCAAAACTCAAAGAAATAAATGAGAGATGGAATCCAGAAAAGGATAATGATTTTGAAACAAATACAGATTTGAAGAGAACCAAATTGATGGAAAATGCAGCAAAACAACAAAAACTCTGAAGTATAATATAATAAACTTCAGTAGATAAATTATACCAAAAAATTTATCAATAATCAGATAGGTAACATAATAGGTTTAGAAGATACAATATATTTCTATTTGGTTAGCAGAATAGTGAATAAAAGAATAAGTGGCACAATAATGGAGTTGAAGAATGTGAAGGAGGCAATATTTAGTGAAATGAAAGCTGAAAAATTCTCGATATTAAAGAAATACCCAATTCCTTAGATCAAAAAATTGTATCTTAAGTGTGTTTTTATGAAACTGTGGAATCTCAAAGTTTAATAAGAAAGGTTAAAGGCTATGAGATTAAAAATTTTTTTATCCAAAAGTACACCAATCAAAATTAAGCATATTTCTCATCTCAATATGAACAAAAAAATACAGCATCTTCAAGGCACATAGTAAAAGTATTGTCAAAATCAATTATTCAATACCAAGCTAAACTATAAGTATGCTGGAAAAATAAAGGCCTTGGCAAAAAAAAAAAAAAAGTACCTATGGTAAAGGACTGGGATTCAAGTTCTAACGATGAGTAGAGAAGTTGATTAATAAATTTATCCAAGGATTATACTTAATCAGAACTTTTGTTTGTTTTTTGTAGGTTTTCTTTGCATTTAGAAATTAAAAGAGCAAAAAGAGGTAAATAAAAATACAGATGGCAATTTTCAGGAAATTTAAGCAACAGTAAAGCCCTTAAAATGTCCAGAGAGTAAAAATATTAATTTTATTCATTTACAGATGTATATACACATGTATAAAATGCACATTAAATATTTCATCATTGACCCACAATGAAAAAGTATATAATAAATAAGCTTTTAAATTCGAGAGAAAATAAAATGAACTAAATAACGGATTCAATTAAAAATGGAAAAAGAGAATGAACCCAATGAAGTTGTAAATAGAATTTTGTTGTAAATAGAATCCACAGAACAAGGAAATTAAAAATAAAAAAGATGTAAGTAATCATGTATATGAATAAACTCACCAATTAAAGCCTGTTAAATTTTTAATGAAATTAATTCCAACTATATTTTGTTAAATTGGACCCATATATTGAACACAATAAATATATATATATATGTTATATATATGTTGATAATGTAAGAATAGGAACTATATAACCAGAAAAAAGGAGTGAATTTGATATATCTATTTTTCTGTCAGCCTATCTCTTTCTCTCATTTTCTCTCTCTCTCTCTCTAGATACAATAGATCTCAAAAATATATTGCTTACTAAAACAAGTTGAAGAACGTGAAATACCCTGATAAATTTAAAATGTAAATATAATCTAGCATATATAAAAAAGTAACAAAAGACATATACACATATACAAAAAAGTAATTGAAAACATGCACATTTAAATAATGATATTGTCTGACCCTAGGGAAACAGAAAGCTAAATAGTACTTAAGATTACATACATTCAACAGAGACATATTTTGAATAGAGAGTTAACCATATAGACTGTTGTATATTTTCTTAACAAGACAAAAAAGCATAAGAACCAGTATGATAACAAAGCATTGGTTGATTCTTGTTGGTGAGTAAAAAGGGTTTATTGTAGTGTGTGTGTGTGTGTGTGTGTGTGTGCACGCATATGCATGCACACACCAGTGTGTTTTTAGGTCTGTGTGAAAATTCTTTATTCTCAAGTCAATTTTTATTCCTAATTTGTATTACATGAAGTATAGTAATTAAAATAAATAAGGCAAGTAATAATTACAATAAGAGAAAAAAAAAAGATAATACCTGTGATAAGACCTATAACTGGACTTCTTTTCAGATTGTTATTACTAAAGTGAATATGGAATATTTTCAAAAAGATATCAGAGAATGTTAATTGCTAACTCTTTTAGTTTCCATTTTGAACTTCTAAAGAAGGTTCTTTAATTTTTAATCATTGTTCTAGTGCAGGTTTCATGTTGCCCTAGTTATGGCTTCAATTCCA
This sequence comes from Manis pentadactyla, assembly GCF_030020395.1. Taxonomy (NCBI): domain Eukaryota; kingdom Metazoa; phylum Chordata; class Mammalia; order Pholidota; family Manidae; genus Manis; species Manis pentadactyla. Next base: position 66,314,552 of record NC_080028.1, read on the forward strand.
TCAAGTGGTGATCTAACTAATGCTCACCAAGGACATCCTTAAGTTTTCTTCAATTATCTCTAATTAACTATTTAGAAAGAAAAAAAGATGCCTGCTAAAATTGCCATAATCTAATCTGGTTTTCATAAAATCTAATAATAGCAAAATACTGGTCTCCTTTGTTTCAGAAAATGTCCCAGTTACAAAAAAGCAATAGTTTAAGTCTGTGTGCATGTGTGTGCCTGTGTGTGTGTGTATGTAAACAATATGCAATAATAAATTATAGCAGCTTTTGGACTAGCTAATCATTTTAGGCCTGTAAAATGAGAGATTTAGACTGCTATTTATTTTAAATAAACATTTAAACATACTGACCATGATATATGCAAACACCTTTTTATGTGCCTGTTGCTTTTAATAAGTTATTTGGTTTAATTTTCATGGTGATAAAAGATATAACAAAACTATAATTTTTATATATAAAATCTTGAAATTAAGGGAAAGATTAATCAGGCACCCAGCACGGAATTAATAGTAAGATATTTAAATGACTTATTCCATGAAGGACACATAATCTAAGAATTTATTTTAAGAAAAACAGTTTTTTAGCCATGTCATTGTGGCTATATCACACCCTCTAATTCTCTCCTTTCTCTCTGAATAGCTCTCTTTGTCTACTCATATATTTCTAATAAACTAGATAACCATTACCATAAGTGTGTTCTTTCTCAGGTAAATTTGTCTTAATACTGGAGATATATACAATCTAAATTGGGTTCTGAATGAAGCTTAACATGCAATATTAACCAAATATAAAACATTCATATATTCTGCTTTTTTTTCCTTGAGGGAAACAAATGAAAGAAAATGCATTGATATGTGAGCAATGACACAGTTATCGGTAATTGCGCTGGCGTTGTTCCTCACTCAGCTACTTTTACATAGCATGCCATTTCACAACATTTATTGTATAATCTCACATGACAAATGGCAAAGCAAAAATGGTTTTCTTAAATTCTGTATTTATAACCCGTATTTCATAGCTACCATACTTTGACCTTTTCAGGGTAATTATTTCTCAGGTTACTAGCACTGCATTTTTAAATATTAGAATTCCCAAAATAGCATGGAATTTAAGCCTATCCTATTAATATAAAGAACGAGGCAATTGGATTTATTTTAAAATGTTAACAGGTCCATTATTTCTTATTTTAAATATTTAAAATAAAAAAATAGATTTAGCAAGCATTTCTCTTAATTACTGTGTGCAGGCTGATTTATACTTTCACTTTATTGAATTTGAGATTTTGAGACCCTAAAATTCAGATTAAAATATGAAGATATTTTAATATGGATGTACATTAGTACAGTGCAAGACAATGAAAAATAATGGGAATATTTAAGCCCATATTTAATGTAATTGACACATGATTATTCAGAGATTGGATTTTGCAAATTTCAAAGTGACTGGACTCACAGGACAAAATCTCAGATAAAACCAGAAGAAGTAAACAAATATCTGTGTGCAATTTCCCTTGAGATATTTGTTAGCTCCTTGAGATGGATGTGCTAAGAGAAATTCTGCAATAATTTGTAGAAAAATTAGCAGCTGGGAAGATAAAAAGCCGTTCAGAGAGTTCATCAGCAGTGCAATACCGAGGAAGCAGAGGTTGGACTTCAAGACTTGCCAGGATGAAGGACAGTGGCCCTAGCTTGTAGTTAGGAGCTCAGAGGAGTACAGTCTGGGATAAGGGCTCTGATTTAGAAGTAAAATAAAAATTTCACATGTTCTTCCTGAAAGAAAAACATACAATGACCAAAAATAACAAAACAGCCTAAGACAAATCCTTCATGAGATCAAGCAAATCAGCCTATCTTCTATTTATCCTCCAGAAAAATGTTTAGTCACCTTCAAGAAAGAAACATCATTCAGAGCTTCTCTGAATTTTCATATACATTATGTAACGTTAAATAAAAAATTACAAGGGATGTGCTAGCAAAAACAATGACCAAAAACCAAAAGAAAAAACATATTTAAATGGTTTAGATATCACAGTTATTGGACAACAACTTTAAAATAGATATGATTAATTGCTGATTAGATTAGATAATTGCTGACTCCAAAAGATGGAGAATATTAGTATAAACCTTCAATCCTTAAACGAAGTCAACTTATAATTCTCAAAGTTAAAAAGCTAATGGCTGGCTACTTCTGATTTCAGCTGCAACATGTAAAGAAGAACTTTGTTGTCATTCCCATCCTTAAAACAAGGAAAAGCAGAACAGAAAGAAAGCCAATGGCTTTTATTGAATCCATCACATAACTGAGAGTATATGGCAAATTTCCAGCCCAAAAGTTGTGGAAACAGGAAAATCAAGAGAGTTTCAGTGGAAAACTGCTTGCTTGGAGCAGGATCCACAGGAACTATAAATGTGTAGGAATACTTACATGATAACTTTGATGAATTGATGGAAGCTGAATGTGGACTAGGATGACAAAAAGAAACTCCTGGAGGCCAGTCTTAGGAAAAGCTGACACTTTGTAACCCCACTGTTTTCAAGAGAAATAGCCCAGAAATATTCCCTTGTGGCTCTGACAGAAAAAGTGAAATGATAACTATTGTCAAATTGTCCCAGATTTTTCCCTATAAAGACTTTATATTCTCCAAAGGGGAAAAAAAAATTACCAGACACTTATCCCTGCTGGGAAAAGTGATTTACTCAAACTTCAGCCTCCTCTAACTTTCCTATCTTATCTAAGGGAAATAAAAAAAAGCTATGCCAATAGAGAAACACTTATGAAGGTCACAACCCAGAGAAAGAAGCTCACAAAAATACAGAGATTTAATCAAAAGATTTTGGAATACTTCCCCTTCCCACAACTTTCACCACACCAGCAGGGCTCCATTATAGCAATTGTGGATTATAGCTGAAACACACAAGATTCAGAATCTCCCCTAGGAGAAGTACTTAAGGAAACTCAAAGTCAATAGGGATACAGAAACAAGGGCACTAAAGTAAGTAATTTGAATTCTCTGGCACATACAGCTATGAAAATATTAAACACAGACCAACTTCTAGCTATATTAACATAAAATATCACAGTAAGACCTAATTACATCGATTTTACTACCTGACAAAACATGTCCACCTTTTGACAAAGAAATGACAAGGCATATAAAATGCAAAAAATGAAAAGAAAAAGAAAATACCTGACAAGACAAAACAAACATCAAAAACTGACTCAAATGATGCTTCAGATATTGGAATTTTCAGGCAGGAAATTTAAAACTCCATGATTGGTATGTTTAAGGTTCTAATGGAAAAGTAGATGACATGCAAGAACAGATAGGTAATTTATGTGGAATTGTAGAAACTCATAAGAATCAAAAGGAAATGTTGGAAATAAAAAACATGTTAACTAAAATAAAGAATGTAACAAATGGTCCCATTAATAGACTGGTCATGCTGAGAGAAAAATCACTGAGCTTGAATATAGATCAATAGAAACTTTCCAAAAAAGAAATGCAGTGACAAAGAGGAATGAATAAAACAAAAACAGAACATTCAAGAACTGTGGGACAAATACAAAAGGTATAACAATGTAATCAGATTACCTGAAGAAGAAATGTAAGAAAACAGAGCAGAAGAAACATTTGAAGTAATAATGTCTGATAAATTTTCAAATTAATAGCAGACATTAAACTATATGTTCAGGAAGCTCAAAGGTCATCACTAAGTAGGATAAATATCTAAACAATATAAAGGGAAACAAAATATATATCATTTGCAAACATAGATGAAGACAAAATCTTGAAAGAAGTCAAAGTAATAAACCATCTTACCCATTGGGGAACAAGAATAAGAATTACAGTGAACTTCTTAGAAAAATCATTCAATAAGAGAGTGGAGTGAAATATTTAGTGTTGAAAGAAAATGGAGGCGGAAGATGGCGGTGTGAGTAGAGCAGCGGAAATCTCCTCCCAAAACAACATATATCTAAGAAAATATAACACAGACAACCCTTCCTAGAATAAAGACCAGAGGACACAGGACAATATCCAGACCACATCCGCACCTGAGAGAACCCAGCGCCTCGTGAAGGGGGTAAGATACAAGCCCCGGCCCGGCGGGAGCCGAGCGACCCTCCCCCCAGCTACCTGCGGGAGAAGAATAGACAGAGCGGGAGGGAGACGGAGCACAGGGCTGCCGAACACCCAGCCCCAGCCATCCGGGCCAGAGTGCAGGGCCCTCGATAATAAGAAAACAGGGCAGCAAGAACAGTGAGCAGGCACTGGAGGCCGGGCACCGGAGGACATAAGAAAAGCGCGTGACCATTTTTTTTTTTGATTTTTTGCTGTTTTGTTTTGGCGAGCGCTTTTTGGAAGTCTTAAAGGGATAGGGACCCCAATACTAGGGAAACAGGGCAGCAAGACCAGTGAGCAGATGCCTGAGGCTGGCACCGGAGAATAAAGAAAAACGAGCGACCACTTTTTTCTTTAATTAAAAATTTTTTTTTTTTTTTTTAATTTAAAAATTTTTTTCTTTTTTCTTTTTGGTGGTCATTGTTTTGTTTTGGCGGGTGCTTTTTGGAAATCTCAAAGGGCAGGGCGGGTCACTTAAACCAGAGGTAGGGAATCTGGGGATCTCTGGGCACCCTAACCCTTGGGCTGCAGGGAGCAGGGAGGCCCCTTACAGAGATAAATAGCCTCCCAGCCGCTCCTGCTCCAACGCGACTCCACCATTTTGGAGTAGCTGCGCGAGGCAGGCCACGCCCACAGCAACAGTGGAGATTAACTCCATAGCAGCCGGGCAGGAAGCAGAAACCCTGTCTGCGCGCAGCTGCCCAGCACAAGCCACTACAGGTCGCTGTTCTCCCAGGACAGGAGGACCACAAACCAACAAGAAAGGAAGTCCTTCCAGCCGTCACTCATCCCAGCTCTGCAAACTATTCCAATCACCATGAAAAGGCAAAGTTACAGGCAGACAAAGATCACTGAGACAACACCAGAGAAGGAGACAGACCTAACCAGTCTTCCTGAAAAAGAATTCAAAACAAGAATCATAAACATGCTGACAGAGATGCAGAGAAATACGCAAGAAAAATGGGATGAAGTCTGGAGGGAGATCACAGATGCCAGAAAGGAGATCGCAGAAATGAAACAAACTCTGGAAGGGTTTATAAGCAGAATGGATAGACTGCAAGAGGCCATTGATGTAATTGAAACCAGAGAACAGGAACGCATAGAAGCTGACATAGAGAGAGACAAAAGGATCTCCAGGAATGAAACAATATTAAGAAAACTGTGTGACCAATCAAAAAGGAACAATATCCGTATTATAGGGGTCCCAGAAGAAGAAGAGAGAGGAAAAGAGATGGAAAGTATCTTAGAAGAAATAATTGCTGAAAACCCCCACACTGGGGGAGGAAATAATTGAACAGACCACGGAAATACACAGAACCCCGAACAGAAAGGATCCAAGAAGGGCAACACCAAGACACATAATAATTAAAATGGCAAAGATCAAGGACAAGGAAAGAGTGTTAAAGGCAGCTAGAAAGAAAAAGGTGACCTATAAAGGGAAACCCATCAGGCTAACGTCAGATTTCTCAACAGAAACCCTACAGGCCAGAAGAGAATGGCATGATATATTTAATACAATGAAACAGAAGGGCCTTGAACCAAGGATACTGTATCCAGCACGACTATCATTCAAATATGATGGTGGGATTAAACAATTCCCAGACAAACAAAAGCTGAGGGAATTTGCTTTCCACAAACCACCTCTACAGAACATCTTACAGGGACTGCTCTAGATGGGAACACTCCTAGAAAGAGCACAGCACAAAACACCCAACATATGAAGAATCGAGGAGGAGGAACAAGAAGGGAGAGAAGAAAAGAATCTCCAGACAGTGTATATAACACCTCAATAAGCGAGCTAAGTTAGGCAGTAAGATACTAAAGAGGCTAACCTTGAACCTTTGGTAACCACGAATTTAAAGCCTGCAATGGCAATAAGTACATATCTTTCAATAGTCACCCTAAATCTTAATGGGTTGAATGCACCAATCAAAAGACACAGAGTAAAAGAATGGATAAAAAAGCAAGACCCAGCTATATGCTGCTTACAAGAAACTCACCTCAAACCCAAAGACATGTACAGACTAAAAGTCAAGGGATGGAAAAACATATTTCAAGCAAACAACAGTGAGAAGAAAGCAGGGGTTGCAGTACTAATATCAGACAAAATAGACTTCAAAACAAAGAAAGTAACAAGAGATAAAGAAGGACACTACATAATGATAAAGGGCTCAGTGAAACAAGAGGATATAACCATTCAAAATATATATATGCACCCAACACAGGAGCACCAGCATATGTGAAACAAATAATAACAGAACTAAAGGGGGATATAGACTGCAATGCATTCATTCTAGGAGACTTCAACACACCACTCACCCCAAAAGATAGATCCACTGGGCAGAAAATAAGTAAGGACACGGAAGCACTGAACAACACAGTAGAGCAGATGGACCTAATAGACATCTATAGAACTCTACATCCAAAAGCAGCAGGATATACATTCTTCGCAAGTGCACATGGAACATTCTTCAGAATAGACCACATACTAGGCCACAAAAAGAGCCTCAGAAAATTCCAAAACATTGAAATCCTACCAACCAACTTTTCAGACCACAAAGGCATAAAACTAGAAATAAACTGTACAAAGGAAGCAAAGAGGCTCACAAACACATGGAGGCTTAACAACACGCTCCTAAATAATCAATGCATCAATGACCAAATCAAAATGGAGATCCAGCAATATATGGAAACAAATGACAACAACAACACTAAGCCCCAACTTCTGTGGGACACAGCAAAAGCAGTCTTAAGAGGAAAGTATATAGCAATCCAAGCATATTTAAAAAAGGAAGAGCAATCCCAAATGAATGGTCTAATGTCACAATTATCGAAATTGCAAAAAGAAGAACAGATGAGGCCCAAAGTCAGCAGAAGGAGGGACATAATAAAGATCACAGAAGAAATAAATAAAATTGAGAAGAATAAAACAATAGCAAAAATCAATGAAACCAAGAGCTGGTTCTTCGAGAAAATAAACAAAATAGATAAGCCTCTAGCCAGACTTATTAAGAAGAAAAGAGAGTCAACACAAATCGACAGTATCAGAAATGAGAAAGAAAAAATCACGACAGACCCCACGGAAATGCAAAGAGTTATTGGAGAATACTATGAAAACCTATATGCTAACAAGCTGGGAAACCTAGGAGAAATGGACAACTTCCTAGAAAAATACAACTTTCCAAGATTGAACCAGGAAGAAACAGAAAATCTAAACAGACCAATTACCAGCAACGAAATTGAAGCGGTAATCAAAAAACTACCAAAGAACAAAACCCCGGGGCCAGATGGATTTACATCGGAATTTTATCAGACATACAGGAAGACATAATACCCATTCTCCTTAAAGTTTTCCAAAAAATAGAGGAGGAGGGGATACTCCCAAACTCATTCTATGAAACTAATATCACCCTAATACCAAAACCAGGCAAAGACCCCACCAAAAAAGAAAACTACAGACCAATATCCCTGATGAACGTAGATGCAAAAATACTCAACAAAATTTAGCAAACCGAATTCAAAAATACATCAAAAGGATCATACACCATGACCAAGTGGGATTCATCCCAGGGATGCAAGGATGGTACAGCATTCGAAAGTCCATCAACATCATCCACCACATCAACAAAAAGAAAGACAAAAACCACATGATCATCTCCATAGATGCTGAAAAAGCATTTGACAAAGTTCAACATCCATTCATGATAAAAACTCTCAGCAAAATGGGAATAGAGGGCAAGTACCTCAACAAAATAAAGGCCATCTATGATAAACCCACAGCCAACATTATACTGAACAGCGAGAAGCTGAAAGCATTTCCTCTGAGATCGGGAACTAGATCGGGATGCCCACTCTCTCCACTGTTATTTAACATACTACTGGAGGTCCTAGCCATGGCAATCAGACAAAACAAAGAAATACAAGGAATCCAGATTGGTAAAGAAGAAGGTAAACTGTCACTATTTGCAGATGACATGATACTGTACATAAAAAACCCTAAAGACTCCACCCCAAAACTACTAGAACTGATATTGGAATACAGCAAAGTTGCAGGATACAAAATCAACACACAGAAATCTGTGGCTTTCCTATACACCAACAATGAACCAACAGAAAGAGAAATCAGGAAAACAACTCCATTCACAATTGCATCAAAAAAAATAAAATACCTAGGAATAAACCTAACCAAAGAAGTGAAAGACTTAGACTCTGAAAACTACAAGTCACTCTTAACAGAAATTAAAGGGGACACTATCAGATGGAAACTCATCCAATGCTCGTGGCTAGGAAGAATTAATATCGTCAAAATGACCATCCTGCCCAAAGCAATATACATATTTGATGCTATCCCTATGAAACTACCAGCAACATTCTTCAATGAACTGGAACAAGTAATTCAAAAATTCATATGGAAACACCAAAGACCCCGAATAGCCAAAGCAATCCTGAGAAAGAAGAATAAAGTAGGGGGGATCTCACTCCCCAACTTCAAGCTCTACTATGAAGCCATAGTAATCAAGACAATTTGGTACTGGCACAAGAGCAGAGCCACAGACTAATGGAAAAGACTAGAGAATCCAGATATTAACCCAGACATATATGGTCAATTAATATTTGATAAAGGAGCCATGGACATACAATGGCGAAATGACAGTCTCTTCAACAGGTGGTGCTGGCAAAACTGGACAGCTACATGTAGGAGAATGAAACTGGACCATTGTCTAACCCCATATACAAAAGTAAACTCAAAATAGATCAAAGACCTGAATGTAAGCCATGAAACCATTAAACTCGTGGAAAAAAACATAGGCAAAAACCTCCTAGACATAAACATGAGTGACCTCTTCTTGAACACATCTCCCCGGGCAAGGAAAACAACAGCAAAAATGAAAAAGTGGGACTATATTAAGCTGAAAAGCTTCTGTACAGCAAAAGACACCATCAGTAGAACAAAAAGGATCCCTACAGTACGGGAGAATATATTTGAAAATGAAACGTCCGATAAAGGCGTGATGTCCAGAATATATAAAGAGCTCACACACCTCAGCAAACCAAAAACAAATAACCCAATTAAAAAATGGGCAGAGGAACTGAACAGACAGTTATCCATAAAAGAAATACTGATGGCCAACAGATACATGAAAAGATGCTCCACATTGCTAATTATCAGAGAAATTCAAATTAAATCTACAATGAGGTATCACCTCACACCAGTAAGGATGGCTGCCATCCAAAAGACAAACAACAACAAATGTTGGCGAGGCTGTGGAGAAAGGGAAACCCTCCTACACTGCTGGTGGGAATGTAAGTTAGTTCAACCATTGTGGAAAGCAGTATGGAGGTACATCAAAATGCTCAAAACAGACTTACCATTTTACCCAGTAATTGTACTCCTAGGAATTTACCCTAAGAATGCAGCACTCAAGTATGAGAAAGATCAGTGCACCCCTATGTTTATCGCAGCACTATTTACAATAGCCAAGAATTGGAAGCAACCTAAATGTCCATCGATAGATGAATGGATAAAGAAGATGTGATACATATACAAAATGGAATACTACTCAGCCATAATAAAAGGGCAAATCCAAACATTTGCAGCAACATGGATGGAGCTGGAGGGTATTATGATCAATGAAACAAGCCAAGCGGAGAAAGAGAAATACCAAATGATTTCACTTATCTGTGGAATATAAGAACAAAGGAAAAACTGAAGGAACAAAACAGCACCAGAATCACAGAACTCAAGAATGGACTAACAGGTACCAAAGGGAAAGGGACTGTGGAGGATGGGGGTGTAGGGACTGATAAGGGGGGGGAGAAGTAGGAGGGTATTAAGATTAACATGCATGGGGGGTAGGAGAAAAGGGAGTGCTGTACAACACAGAGAAGGCAAGTAGTGATTCTACAACAGTTTGCTATGCTGATGGACAGTGACTGTAAAGGGGTTTATAGGGGAGACCTGGTATAGGGGAGAGCCTAGTAAACATAATAATCGTCATGTAAGTGTAGATTAGTGATACCAAAAACAAAACAAAACAAAACAAAACAAAAAAAGGGCAGTTCCTGTGTGGTAACCTCCAATGAGTTCTACACAAGGGTATAAAGTGCATATAAAAGTGTAGGCAAAGGGTCTGTTTGCATTTATACAGAAGACCAAAGCCTAATTGGGCTACCCCGAGAATGAACTAAGATACGATATGAAAAAGAACTTCCAACATCAGCACTCTCTGGAAGACTCATACCAGAAGATGATCATCAAAAAACCCCAACAAAGATCCACGCACTGCTACAGATGTAGATGCACTCATCCCACCAGCTCCTGGACTTGCCATGGGAATGAAGGAGATATCTAAGCTGGCCTGTGCATACAGTAAAACAACAAATTTGACTGGATCTATACTGTTGGAACTCAACCAAGAATTAGGAGAAGTGCAAATTGTAGCGCTCCAAAATCTTACAACTACAGACCATTTACTGTTAAAAGAACATAAGGGATGTGAACATTCCCCAGGAATGGGTTGTTTTAATTTGTCTGATTTCTCTCAGACTGTTAAAGTTCAGTTGGACAATATTCACCATATCATAGATAAGTTTTCACAGATGCCGAAGGTGCCTAACTGGTTTTCTTGTTTTCACTGGAGATGGCTGGTAATTACAGATATGCTTTGGTTATGTAACTATACTCCTATTATGTTAATGTGTGTGCGCAATTTAATTAGTAGCTTAAAACCTATACATGCTGAAGTTACTCTACAAGAAGATATGTCAAAGGAATAATCAATCTTCCCATGTTTTCTTCCGCCTGCTACTTCTATATCTTTTCTTCTTCCTTCCTAATTACAACCCTTAAATAGAATTCGTGCCTCATATCAAATTTACCGAGTATCATATTTCTTCCAAGTGGTAAAGATACCTCAAGACAAATGCTGGGTATAGAAGCTACAGGGCATAAATATGCAAAGAAATAAAAAGCTTACCATTTCAAACAATAAGGCTTCTCTCTCACTTACCAACTTTACATTTCCCTGTATGGCCCCGGAAGATGTCTGGTTAGCCAGAGACGGGTAAGATTCCTCAAGGGAGGAACAACCTAAGACAGGCAGAGTCGCAGCGAGGTCATCAGGTGAGAAATTGGGGATCAACAGAGGTGAGGCTTAGAACCTCACCCCCCCGTTCTGAGAGAAATCTTCTGCATACGTGGATGTTTTTTTGCCCTTGTCTAGCTTGGATTAACACATAGTCTACAGGCACACACCTGATCATCTACATTTGCTCTCTTACAACACTAAACTATGTTTTCTACCTTTATCTTGTATCTACCTACCACTTCAGCATTTTATTAAAAATATTAATAATAAAGAGAGAAATGTGGTATCCACATATAAATCAAGTATAAAAACCAAATGAGTATTCATATTTGAACTGTCTGTTTATAGTTCATAATGCATGAGCAAAACCGAAAGTTTCTGTGATGACTGCCCTTGTACTGTTCACTATGTAACTTATTTATTATGTAAGAATTTTTTCTCCATGTAAGAACTTGTTTGTTATGCCTCAGAAGATTGGAGACTGACGAAAATTATGCTTGGGATGGATTAATGATTGTGCATTTAGCATTGACTCCCCTATACAGAATTTTATTGTCGTTAACAACCATTTGATCAATAAATATGAGAGATGCCCTCACAAAAAAAATAAAATAAAATAAAATAAAATAAAATAAATAAAATAAAAAAAAAGAGGACAGACTTCCAATGGTTAAATAAAGTAACCGGGATGTAATATATAGCATAAGGAATATAGTCAAGATATTGTAACAGCTTGGTAGGGTGATAGCTGGAACCTAGAATTATGTATATAAATATTTTATCACTGTTGTACACTTGAAACTAATGTAATGTAATACTGTGCGTCAAATACCCTTCAATAAAAAATAATTATCTAAAAAAAAAAAAAAAAGGAAAAGGAAATAACAACCTAGGTTTAAAGAGACACCAAAATTTAACTTCCAAAGTGGAAGACAAATAAGGACTTTTTCAGACAAACAATTTATATAACTGAAAGAATTAATTGCTAGCAGACATTGCCAAGCAATAAATCTTAGAAGTCTTAAAGAGAGAAGGAAAATGATTAAGGTCAGAAATGTGGAACTACTTAAAGAATGGAGGAGCACCAGAGAAGGACTAAATGAAAAAATGGGCAAAATATCTGAACAGATACCTCATCAGAGTGGACATAAGAGGGGACATTCAGATGGCTTCAGCCGATGAAAAGATGCTCAACATAATTTGTTACTAAAATTTTGCAGATTAACCCAAGCTATCACTATATACCCATTAGAATGGCTAAAAAACAAAAAATCCTGAAAATACCAACTGCGGACCAGGATACAGAACAACAGGAGCCCTCATTCCTTGCTGGTGATAATACAAATTGGTATGACAGTTTCCCAAAACTACCATAATTTTACCATAAGATCCAGCAATCATGTGTTTCCTCAAATTACCTTCATCTGAATATGTATAGCAGCTTCATTTATAACTGCCCCAAACTAGAAGTCACCAAAATATTCCAACAGATGAATGGATAAATAAGCCGCATTAAATCCATATGATGGAATATACTGAGGGGCAAAAAGAGATAGTTTACAAAAAGACATTGATGAATCTTAAATGCCTATTGCTAATTGAGAGAAGCCAGTCCAAAATAATTGCATACTAGATAATTGCAATTCTGTGACATTATGGAAAAGAGAAAGTTATATAAAGACAAAAAAACATAGCAGGGGTTCAGGGAGGGTAATGTTGAACAGATGAAACACAGGACACTTTTTTTAGGAAGGTGAAACAATTTTGTATGATACTGTAATGTTGAATACCAGACATTAAGCATTTGTTAAAATCCATAGAACCTTACCACAGAAGGAGTTAAGGTATACAAATTTTATCAAACATCATTTAGAGGATAAAAAGATCCTAGGATGAAATCTAGAAAGTGATTTAAAAATCCAAATGTCTTACAAATTCATGAGACAGACCTTCTCAAGGGGATGGGGAAATAAAGTACTGACATAACTGTGAAAATGAGTGAAATTTGTAAGAAGAACAGCAGAAAAAACTGTACATAAGCACTTGTGCTCTAGTTAATAAAGTAATTTCCACAAGGGTACCATTAATAATTTTGAAACCACTATGCATGAACACTGGAATTGAACAATTAAGTAAACTGCTATAATATGTTGGTAGCTGAAATCCTTACTACTGGATTTGGAGGTTTTAAATAAGCAGGAAAAGGAGGCAAGAATAATCCATGTGGTAATGAATGGGAGTTTGAGGCATTATTATGAACTCATATTTCAATAAACACACACATGCATATGGTTACAAGTAAATTAGTGTTTAGGTACATTTGTGTATATATACAGACATTTATCTCCTTGCTGTATCAGCTTTGATTTAGCCCATTTATATTTTATTTTATTTGTTTATTTAAAACAATTTAGATATAATTGACATAGAAGACTACATTCATTTCAAGTGTACAACATATGATTCAGTATTCATTTATCTTTTGATATGGTCACCTCAATAGTTTTAGTTAACACTTATCTCCAAACATAGTTACAATTTTTTCTCTTGTGCTGAAAACTTTTAAGATCTCCTTTAGCAACTTTCAAACATACAGTACAGTATTATTAACAATAGTCAGTCTGATGTACATTATATCTCCATGGCCCATTTATTTTAGAGCTGGAAGTTTGTACTTTTTAACCCCCTTCACCCATTTTGCCCATTCCCACCCCCATCCTCTCACACCTCTGGTAACCATCAGTCTGTTCTCTGTAGCCATAAGCTCAGGTTTTGTTTGTTTTGTTTATTAGATTTTCCATTTATATTTTTTTAAATAGAAAAAAACTAATAATAGACTTGATTTCCTTCTGAAATTTGTTACATAAATCCTTTTGTTAAATTTAAACATCACAAATTAGATTTAAAACTTTTTGTTATCAACTTGTAATAAGTAAAATCAAATTTAATTTTAATACATATTGCAAAGTATTTAAGGTATAGATCCAATAGAAAAGCACAAGTTTTGCAATGAAAATTTGTGCTGGCTCAAGATAATCGGATTTCACAGTTCAGGCAACTTAAAATTAACACACTGTCACCCCCAAACTGATGTGAACTGTTCATGAACAATTTAAATACTATAGAGAAGCCAAATAGAACAAAATCGTTTTGTAGATTTGTATATAACTCTATCAGATAGTGAGAATGATTCTTGAAAAGTTAAGATAGCCATCAACTTAAGGCAGTGGTGATTAACACAGGCAAAGTCATTCCCTAGCACCAGGGTTGTTTTGTTTTTGTTTTTTATTCTACTTATTCTACATGACTTGAACTAAAAAAACTAAAATACGAATAAATTACATAAGGACCAAAATTCTATTGAAATTACTGTGATTTTAAAACCCATCAGGTAAAAAACAAAATCACTGAAGGTTAATTAACTGAGATGCTAACACTAAAGATAGAACAACTTTGTTCATTCCTCTGTTTACCCAGTGTCTTTAAAAGCCTTAAATACAACCATGTTAACAAGGAATAGATTTCAAATCACGTCCATATAGACCAATTTCTGTGTAACAGTATTTTTAGAAGCTAGAGCATTTTCAATTAAATTGCTAAAATTCACAGATACCAGTTTATCAGTAATGCCTAAAGCATCCTCTGAACTCCTTTATCCATGATACTCTTTTTTAAATCACAACAAAAATAACTGATAAAGGTTTATGGAAATGTGTCCCCTAATGCCAGGTATCACATGTTCCTGGATACCCCCAACACTAATAATCTATCTCATCAAGCAGACAGGGAGAAAATTTATTTACTTTCTTCCCTATCCACTGATTAGATGTTTTAAATAATTACTTCCCAAGGGAGGTCTTATTACACAGTGTGCCTGAAATGTACACATTTTCCTTCCCATTCAGGCCTTTACAATTTGGGAGCAGCAGTTTCACTCCTGATATCTCTGAGCAATGACACCCCCACAGCAACAAGTTACACCTCTCACCTGGTTCTTGGTTTCAAATGCCATTTTCCAGTAAAAGGATCCAGACCCCTTGAAGAAATGGCTGGACTGGTGCAGGAAATACACAAGATGAGTCTGAAGCATTGTGTCATACTAGAATGTAAGACAGTGGTAAAAAAGAACAAAACAAAAACAAGCATACTCAGTGATAGGGGAAAGGCATTGTGATACATGAACCAAAAGAAAGAGCTCACAATGGCTACTGCTGGAACAGTTTGAATAAAGTAGTATTGAGTTTTACTCCATGTGTAAAATAAATACCCATGAGTCACTACTGGAATAAATACGTAAATAAGGGAGAACAGAAAACTGTCATGTAGAAGAACTCCAAAAATTTCATATAAATATTCTACCCTTAGTGATGTATAGTTCCTTACTTCCTTTCAAAGAATATAGTATGGAAAGGGAGGAAAAAAGATTAACTTTACAATAGAGGAACTTGGCAAACGCTGCCATAGCCAGATGATCAAGGTTAACATCAGCAGTGCTCAGTCATGGTGACAGTGTGTATCCTTGGCATAATGTGATGAGAACTGCACTTTAATTCGTGGTTTTACTCCTAAAAACACATAACCTTACTCTAATCATAAGAAAAATATCAGGTACATTGAAAGTAAGGCATATTCTAGAAAATGTCTGATGAGAACTGAAAACTGTCGAGATCATCAAAGACAAGGTAAGTGTGAAAAACTGTCACAGTTGAGAGTAGCCTAAGGAGACATGACAGCTAAATGTGATGTGCTGTATGGCTGAGACCTTGGAACAGAAAAAGGACATTAGATAAAAATAAAGAAATCTGAAACTATAAACTTTAATTAATTTACCAATATTGGTTCATTAATTATAACAAAAGTACCTATAAAAATAGGTGTTAATAAAAGCAGAAACTTAAGTATGAAATGTATGGAAACTTTCAGAACTACTCTTGTAGTTATCAAACTTCTAAAATTGAATGTTTATTAAAATAATACAATAGCTGATAATAAGAAACCAATAGGTGAGTTCAATGGCATATTTGACATAGTAGAAAAGCAGATTGATTAGGAATTTAGATGAGCATTATGATGGAAGTACAGATTGGAAAAGGGATGGAAAATAGAGAAACAGGATGCAAGAGGGAAGTGGGAAAAACATAAAAAGATGGTTGTAACTGGAATCTCTCCAAAGTAAAGGAAGGACAAAAGCTGTATTTGAGATAATACTTGAGAATCTCCAAAACTGATAAAATACATTGAATTACAAATTCCTCTAAAAATCCTAAGAGGATAAAAAATAATTGTTGGAAATTGAAAGCCAAATTCAAGTTCTGTATGATAGTATAAAAGGGGAACCTAACTTAGAGTGGTGAATCAGGGAAGGTTTTCCCTGGAAGATATGAGTAATTACAGTGCTATAGCTAGGTTTAAAAAGACAGATAGAAAAAGAAGTATTCAAGGTAAAAATAATAAGTAATATAAAATCCCAAAGCAGGAAAAAGCATGGCAAACAAAAATGTTACCCTAGGTAGACCAAAATAATGAGCAATTCTTGATGTGGAGGCAGAGACAAATCTGAGAAAGAAAAAGTATTTTACAAACTGTTCATAAAAGGTCTGCTGCAAAGTTGGGGAACTTCAGAAAGGTTATGAACCTTGAGGTGCATCAGAAGCAGAAGAAACAACATAGCAGTAAAATTATCATACTAGTGTATTCCAGGCTGATAATTAACTTCATTCTAACCTCAAACACTCTCATCTCCAGCCTGTGTCCCTGCTTCTTGAGACAAATAGTGACCACTGAAGTGTCTGCCTCCAAATAAAAGAATTTCTTGTAGATTATTGGATATAAAGTGCTGAGAAGTGCATTACATGTTAAGGGACAGAAAAAAATGGGGAGCCACATAACCCAGCATACTATCACTGAAACCCACTGCCCAGAAATTTATTCCATGTTTCCTCTATAAGATTTGAAGACAAACTGTCATAAAATGACATGACAGGCACAGACAGGATAAAGCTTTTCAAAATAAAATATCAGCGATGTATAACCAGAGCTGATTAACAATTAGACTGGGAAGGCTTTGTCTTTATTTATATCTTAGGACTCCTGGATGTCTGGGTTTTGACCCGTGGAAAGATGAGAGCGGTGGGATTTATGATGTGATGTTAAAGCCTGAAACTTCCCTGGTGACCTACAGGATTAGTTTCTTTATAGCTGGTTTACAACAAGCCCAACCTATTTGATAAATGTGACTTGATTATTTAAAAAGATACTGAGAGTTTTTTGAGGAGCACTCCCTAAATCAATATTCTTCACACAAATCATGCAGTTCAAGCAAGAGACTCACATGTGTAAAAGAAGAGATTATAGAACGTCTCTTTGATTTCTGATACCTACCTGCCATTCTTTTTATCTCACTTTACCACATTTTTTGTTTTTAAGTAAAGCCTATGTAAGTTTGCTTTGTGGAGATTGGTCCTTTCCAATATCAGAACTGGGATAAACAACACACATATACATACAGAAATGACAAATGTGAGGAAAGCTAATATAATGGCTCAACATAATTGCTATTTTCAAAGATATGGTAGAGTATATAAATAATCAAGTTACCTATGTAGAATTTTAAAGCTTAATAGCTGAAAGTAAAAGAAATTACTAATATTAAACCCATAGAGTGTGCAACACCAAGATTGAACCCTAAGGTAAACAACTGACTGTGGGTGATTATGATGTGTCAGTGTTAATTCAACCTTAGTGGAAAATGTACCATTGTGGTGAAATGATGTTGGTAACGGGGAGGCTATATCTGCAGGGGGCAGGAAGTATATGCAAAATCTCTATACTTTCCTCCCAATTTTGTTGTGAACCTAAAACTACACTTTAAAAAGTGCTTTATAAAAAAATGAATAAATAAGCTATAACACAAACAGATTCTAAAACATTTGTTAGCTCAGCTAACCGAAACTGAAGAAAAAACAAGGTATGACTGATCTCAGGGAAAAATTAATCCAAAGAATCATATCCTTGTCTAGTATTTTTTCAGGCTTACTTTCCATAAAATTCTACAGTACTGACTGCAGGTATTCAGGCTTACCTGTCAGGTACTTACATGTCAGGCCCAGCTAGAAGTCCTAGAAGATGCGTCTCAACTTGGGAAATGAGCTTATACTAGAAGCAATTGCTATGGCTAGGGGCTGAAAGTCTGTGATTGGCCCAACTGGGTACCAGAGTCACCCCTATGGTCAAAGAGAAAGAGTATTATAATCCACAGTCTCTATCAGAACCCCATGATTTTAATGAGGAGAGAAGTCTCTCCCTAAATAAAATGGTGGAAGGAAGATTCTGTATGGCATGATGATAAAGCTCAGTGGCACTAAGTTCCATTGGTATATCTTCCACTAATATTCCACTTTGGGTAATGTGGGTCAATTATATTTCCTCAAGCCTCTTTCTGTCTACAAATTACTTGGCAGAAATAATTAGTACTTAAATTTCTTGATAGCACCTTTACATTACTTTCTGCTCTAATGCATATTTCCCCATATTTTCATATGCTGTTTGTCAAGCCAAATGATACAGCAGAGGAAATATATTTGGACTTTAAATGGAACCAGTGTTTTTCAATAAAATCTTCCCCAAATTGCTACATGAAAGGTACTGCTTTCCTCCAACACCCACTATAAAAAAAAAGGTGACTACTCTAGAATGTAGCCCCTTTTGATGAAGAAATCTTCCTGCCAAAGAGTTCTGAATATGGATCAGTAGAGGGTCATTTTAATCCCCCTTAGGCTGTAAAACACACTTCCAGTTTGAAATCAGCTGAAGACAGATGCACTATTTCCAGCACCAGAAATTTTCTGTGTAGTATAATTTGATACAGTACTGTAAGTAATAGCTCATGGAGATTTCTGCTAATCACTTTATCTCCAAATTTGTGCTGACAACATCAGCTTAAGATGAGCCTTTCTGACACCAGGGACACTAAACATTTTGGGGATAAAGTCAATCTCCTCTCTAAATATCTGGGAATAACTACAAAACTGGCCGCTTTTTCAAAATTGCTCCAAGCGTCTTCCTGGTCACACCACACAAAAATTAGGCCTCCAGCCACCTTGAGCTGCTGTGATACAAGCAAGGCGACCTGACCCTGTCAATATCTACTGCCATGATATGAGAGAAATTCCACCCAGGGCCACATTTTTCTTCCAATCTTTTCAATTAAAGCATTAGACCTTTGAGTCGTTCGGTGTAGTTAGAAGCATTAGTCTTAAGCTTACGAAGGATCCTGCTCATCTGGGAAAACATACATACTTTCCTCTGTGATTGACAAGGGAGAATTTTCTCCAAAAGTTACTAAAATTTGCTCCCAAGAAACATAAAATGTGCTATCATTTGAAATATTTTATAAGTGTGCCTTCATATATTACTCTCATAACTTTAAAAAAAGATTATAAACAGTCTTGATAAAGAAGAATAAAGTTAAAGGAATCACTCTACTAAGTCTTACTATGTAGCTAAAATAATCAAGACATACAGGATGGCAGAGAGATAGATACATGACAATGGATCAGGATAGAGAATACATATAGAAAACTTCTGGGATCTAAGGCTAAGCAAAGAGTTCTTAGACCTGACATCATAAACTAAACATAGTCCATTGGAGAAAAATTGATAAATTGGGCTTGCTCAAATTAAAAATGGCTTGTTCTGCAAAGACTCTATCAAGAGGATGAAAAGACATGCTACAGACTGGGAGACTTGCAACACCTGTCCAGCAAGGAACTACTATCTAGAATATATAAAGAAATCTCAAAGTAAAAGACCAAACAATAAAATTGTGAAAGGGACTAAAGACATAAATAAACATTTCTTTAAAGAGGATATGCATATGGCAAATAAACATATAAAACGATGTTAGTATCATTAACCATTAAGAAAACGCAAATCAAAACCATGATGTGGTATCACTAAACACCTAGCAGAATAGTCAAAAAAAAAAATAGTGAAGGCATCAAATCCTGTTAAGTATGTGGAGAAACTGGATCACTCATATATTTCTGGTGAGGATATAAGATTGCACAGCTGTTTCCAAAAACAATAGCAGTCTTTTTATTGCTGTTTTTATTACTGAGTATGCAACTACTCTAAGACCCAGTAATTGCACTCCTGGGCATTTATCCCAGAGAAAAGAAAATTTACATTCACACAAAAAACTTTGCATTTGTATTTATAGCACATTTATTTATAATAGCCAAAAACTAGAAACAGCCCAGATGTCCTTCAGCAGTGAATGACTAAACAAACTGTGGTATATCCATGCCATGTGGAAGGCTACTTACAAATAAAAAGGAACAAACTGTCCTGTTTGGCATGTATGGAGCTTGGAAGTTATCACTCCCATTCTCACAAGAAAAAAGCTGAGCAAAGTGAAAAAGCAAAACAAACAAACAAAAAAACACAACTCTTCTTTGTTCCATCAGAGCATTCAAATCATAGGGCAAACTGCTGCCCCAGAATTGGAGAAGCAAACAAGCAGATGCAGAGAATCACAAACAGCCCTTGCCCAAAACCCTAAGCCTTCAAAGGTACAAAGGAATGTGAGAAACATCAGGTCTTGGTCAACAAAGAAGATAACAGAAATTTCTTGATAATTGCAACAAAATCACTAATTGCATAGATGGCAAACTGTATTCCTAAAAAGGAAAAATATTTTTCTCATTAAAAAGAACTGGAAAAGCTCTGCAGTACCAGTATCATAAAGCTGTCCCAGAATGGAAAAGGCGTGCAAAGAGGAGTATGCAGGGCCCTCCCAAGAAATGGCACAGCTCCATCAGGTGTTGCTTCTTTTGCAACTATGATTGCAATGAGTGAAAAATAAACTGAAAAGGAGCCACCCAATTTCTCATCACATTTAAGAGACCTCAATCAGTAAACAAGCCAGGTCAGTGGCAGTTTTGAACAATGATATTTAGAGGCACTCCAAATATTTAAATCCTGTGAAGGGAGAGTAATGACATAATTGCATTCCATCAGTTCTATGCACAAGTTCAAAACAAAAAAATTAATGTCCTAAAATATAAACATTTATTTTAAATTTCATATATACTCCCATATGAACAAAAGAGATATGCAGAGACCCCAGTAAGTGGGCAAAGATTTAGGGTTGAGTCATAACTCAAAAGAGACCTAATGAAGTAGAACTATGTAATGAGGAAGAACCATATAAAAAGATCAGTCCAATTCGATTATATCAAAAATGGAAAGGAGAAAACTCTAGCTTGGCCAAAAGAATCCAGGATCCAGGACCTAAGGGCTAGACAACTGAATCCTACCCAAGCCAGTGAGGGAAGTCATTAGGGAACTCACATTTATAAAGAAATTAACATATGCTTCACAGCACACATATGCCATCTTACAAAAACTTACAATAACTTACCAGGACAGTAATTTTTATTTCCATTTTACACATGATGAATTTGAGATTTGAGGGGATAACTAATGGTCCCAACATTATAAACGATGTCTCACAGAGGTAGTTAGCCCAGCTTCTACTCTACATTATAACAGCAAAATGCTGGTGCATATGAGACACCTGAGTAGTTATATTTCTGTAGGCATTTACAAAAACTTGTATATTCATTCTCTCATTCTTTCTTTAAGATAAATATATGGGCCAGATAGATTTGATGTTACTGTTCCCTCTTGTCAGATGGCTAGACTTAGTCTCAGAGAAGCCCACACTTGTTTCCTGAAGATACAGAGGCCAGGATGATTTTATACTTTGCACTTAGTTCTGCCGGAACCCAAGTCAAGTGCTCTTCCTATTGTACAGAGCACAGCCATTGCTATAGTTCCATCAGGACTAACTCTGGAAATGGGACTGGAACAAATGATAGTTTAGGTAAGATGACAGTGGTCTGAAAATTATAAGATAGTGCTAAAGAGCATGGGTTCGGCAGTCGTATCACTGAGTTTGTAAACCACTACTGCTGCTCCTGGCTGTGAGAGCTTGGCCAGCTCACCTAAGCTCTCCTGGGTTTCATTTCCCTCATATGTAGAAGGACATTAATAATAGTACCCCAAGACTTACCTTCTAGAGTTTCTTAAAAATGCACTGGGATGTAAGTGCTCAATAATGACATAGATTATTAGGAATGTTAACAGTAGTAGTATAGTAATAGTCATAGTAATTTTTCATAAGATAAGAAAGTGTTAGGAACATACAAGGAAAGATAAATAAATATAAAATGACGTAGGGGAGGTGGCCAAAATGTTGCACCTAATCTGTTTTGTTTAGAGATATTCTGCCCAAGTGAATTAACAAAGTAGGGTAAAAGGCATTTCCATTCTTGCCATTCACCGCAGTGATGTATATCAGTGCTTTATTTACTGACAATATGAACTAAGGCAGAAACTGATGTTTACACTAATAGTATAAATTCTTCAAAAATAAAAAAATAGTGTGTTAACTTGCATTTTGTTCTTCCTTAAAGCTCAGGTGTTCTTCAGACACAACTACAAATATTCATATTTATATAATATACATAATAGTTATTGAGTCAAAGATGGCACTTCAGTTATGGTTTTTTTATATTATAGGATGATATTTTATAGTTTCGTAACTTCAGTCGTCTGAAAAGAAAGTAACATGATGATTTTATATCATTTAAATATTTCAACAGTCACAAAACAAAATTTTATGCTATTTCAAGCCCACTGGCATTCTCTTAGTTACATTCCAGTAAATGAAAAATAACCATCACTATTTCCATACTCTACTTCCTCACTTTCCTCATGCCTTAGTTTTCTGTGAAATTCATACTTTGCTGGCAACCCATTTATTAAACATGTACGTACTGAGCATCTGAGATGTTAGAGAATCTAATGTGGCCCTGAAATAAAAAAGACCCTTGTCTAAGGGCTTATGGTCTAGTAAGAAAAACAAACATTGCACAGGTCATTATAAATAAGTAGTTTAGAGTTAGAATTTTCATTATGTGCTATAAAAAATATAGAATGCAATAGAACATACAACAGGTTTACCTAAACTGTTTTGGTGATCAATAAAGAATTTCCATAGGAATTGGCAATTAATCTGAGAACCAAAGTCTGGAAGAATAGTGGGCCTTATCTAGGTGAATAGTTACAAGTGGAAAAAGGAGAGATTGTCCAGAGGGAAGGAGGAGGATTCATAAAAATCCTGAGTTCATAAAAATGAATAACACTGAAGAATTCTGAGAGGAACCCTACTACTAATTATCAAGGAACAAACTTGTGGGTAGCCAGTTAGGCAAGTATAGGGAACCAATCACACACCATTTTTAAGCCAGTTTAAATTTTTTTCCCTATAGATAACTATACATATTGAAACATTTTTAAGTTGATGTGGAGACATAAATAACTATACATTTTAAAAGATTAATTGGAGCTGTATGGGATGCAAGAAGTGATGGGGAATATCAAATACCTGTTAGAATGCCATTGTAGTAGCCAGAAGACAGAAAGAGGAAAACAGAAATAGGAGGACAGAGAGCATTTTGAGAAGTAGAGGGTTAAATGGATATGACGGGATGAACAGTATGAGGGAATAAGATAACTTCTGTCTTTGTGATGGAGTAACTGAGTACACCATCAGACTAAGTAGACAGCAACTAATGAACTAGGCTTAATATAAAAAGAACTGAGCTAAGCATGCTCTGCTCTTTTTCCAAAAATCAACCACATAATTCATTCTTTTTATGGCAAAGAGTGATTCAGAGGTTAGAAGGAGAGCAAGAGCACTATTCTAGAAGAAATTCATGCATCTAGGAGCTTAAGGTGAATGGATAGAGGGTCCATCTTGACAGACATTTTGCTTTTTGACTTTAAATGGTGCAGTAGAAAGATAAATAGATTTTAGATAGATATAGATAGATGATAGATAGATAGATAGACAGATAGATAGATAGATAGATAGATAGATAGATAGATAGATAGATAGATAGATAGATAGATAGAGACACATTTGAAGCTCAGAAAAAAGTGTTGGAAATGTTTATTTGCAGGCTGTGTCAAGCCATGGTAATGAATGAAGGGAAGAGTAGATTGCAAATAGGGCTGAGGAAGAGGGCATGAGGAAATCCAGTATTTAAAAAGGTATAGATCATTGAAAGGAATTGAAAAGGTATGAAAAATACTTGGAGAAAATGGGACCAAATTTGAAGGGAAGATAGTGTTTTAATGAGGGTCACTTTTTCCAAAGGGTAGTGAGAGGTGAAGTAAAAAGACTGAAAAGTGACGACTGATTAGATGGACCTAGAAGTCATTTGTGCCATTTGCCAAGGTGGTTTCAGTTGAATTGTAGCTATAAAAATGGAACATGATGAAATAAAAATTTGAAAAACTTCTTTAGAGAGTTAGACCAGAAAAGGCAAAATACAGGATTGTAGCTGAAGTTGGAAGTGTCTCCAAGAGAGGAATTTTTTTTTTCATCCTAGAGTATTTTTGGTTATTGTTTTGTTTTGTTTTGTTGCTGGTTTCTTGGAGTTATTTTCAACTTTGTGCAAGGCATAGGGTTATGGGGTATCAGGAAGTCTGATGTGTGGCTTGGGTAATAAAGAGTGGAGTTCTCTCCACTTCCTGTTTGGTGTTCTGATGTTTTGATATAAAAGAACCCAACTTCTTCTGCTTGCTGAAACCTGCCTTGTCTATGGGGTGTGATAAGTAGGGGCTCTGACAAGCCTAGCACATCAAGAAGCCTGGAGGCTAGTGCTGGCCATGGAGGACAGGGACCATGCATTGGCTTTGCTGAACTAGCCAGTAGGCTGCTTCCTCGGGATTTCCCAAGATACATCCCTGATAATCATACTGCTGGAGGCCTGGGAAGATTCCTAGTTCTCTGGAGACTCCAACACCATGCACATGAAATGGAGAGTAGACTTCCTGAAAAACAAACTAGCCCATTGGTGACTCAGGTTAACCCTGGGGAGAACCAAGTCATAGGGGAGTGAGTGCTTTTAAGATGTATAAATTCATAGGAACAGAGAGTATCACTGAAAAAAGTTGAAGATACTGAATATAAAGGGAAGAGGAATGAAGTAGCCTAAGGAAAATTTAAAGATTGATTTTAGAAAGGAAGAGTGACAACTCCAATATTGTGACAGAAAAGAAAGACTATAAGGTGAGGAAGGTTGGAACTTACATGGGCTTGTAGATAGGTAGTGAAAATTTAAAATAACTACTTACTGTTATTTTATTTTTTATCTTTGAATAAAAAGTTGCTGCTGAGGACACTGTATGATAAGAGAAATGGGAAATTTCACAAGCTGAAAAATTTTTTTATTTTGTAGATAATTATTTTTTATTGAAGGGTAGTTGACACACAGTATTACATTAGTTTCAGGTGTACAACACAGTGATTCAACATTTATATACACGATAATTCTAGCTACCAGCTACCACCATACAAAGTTGTTACAATATTTTGACTATATTCCTTATGCTACACATTACATCTCAGTTACTTATTTATTTTACAATTGGAAGTGTGTACTTTTTTTTTTTGAGAGGGCATCTCTCATATTTATTGATCAAATGGTTGTTAACAACAATAAAATTCTGTATAGGGGAGTCAATGCTCAATGCACAATCATTAATCCACCCAAAACCTTATTTTCATCAGTCTTCAAAGTTCTGAAGCATATCAAACAAGTTCTTACATGGAGAACAAATTATTACATAGTGAATAAGTTACATGGTGAACGGTACAAGGGCAGTCATCACAGAAACTTTCGGTTTTGCTCATGCATTATGAACTATAAACAATCAGTTCAAATATGAATATTAATTTAATTTTTATAGTTGATTTATATGTGGATACCACATTTCTCTCTTTATTATTATTATTTTTAATAAAATGCTGAAGTGGTAGGTAGATACAAGATAAAGGTAGAAAACATAGTTTAGTGTTGTAAGAGAGCAAATGTAGATGATCAAGTGTGTGCCTGTAGACTATGTGTTAATCCAAGCTAGATAAGGGCAATAAAACATCCACGGATGCAGAAGATTTCTCTCACAACAGGGGGAGTGAGGTTCTAAGCCTCACCTCTGTTGATCCCCAGTTTCTCACCTGATGGCCCCCCTGCAACTGTGCCTGTCTTAGGTTGTTCCTCCCTTGAGGAATCTTACCCATCTCTGGCTAACCAGTCATCTTCCGGGGCCACACAGGGAAATGTAAAGTTGGTAAGTGAGAGAGAAGCCTTATTGTTTGAAAGGTTAGCTTTTTACTTCTTTGCATATCTATGCCCTGTGGTCTCTATGCCCAGCATTTGTCTTGAGGTATCTTTACCACTTAGAAGAATTATGATACTCGGTTAATTTGATATGAGGCAAGAATTCTAATTAAGGGTTGTAATTAGGAAGGAAGAAGAAAAGCTATAGAAGTAGCAGGCGGAAGAAAACTAGGGAAGATTGATTATTTCTTTGACATATCTTCTTATAGAGTAACTTCAGCATGTATAGGTTTTAAACTACTAATTAAATTGTGCACACATATTAACATAATAGGAGTACAGTTACATAACCAAAGCAGACCTATAATTACCAGCCATCTCCAGTGAAAACAAGAAAACCAGTTAGGCACCTTAGGCATTTGTGAAAACTTATCTATGATATAGTGGATATTGTCCAGCTGAACTTGAACAGTCTGAGAGAAATCAGGCAAATTGAAACAACCCATTCCTGGGGACTGTTCACATCCCATATGTTCTTTTAACAGTAGATAGTCTGTAGTTGTAAGATTTTGGAGCGCTATAATTTGCACTTCTCCTAATTCTTGGTTGAGTTCCAACAGTATATATCCAGTCAAATTTGTTGTTTTACTGTATGCACAGGCCAGCTTAGATATCTCCTTCTTCATTCCCATGGCAAGTCCAGGAACCGGTGGGATGAGTGCATCTACATCTGTAGCAGTGCGTGGATCTTTGTTGGGGTTTTTTGATGATCATCTTCTGGTATGAGTCTTCCAGAGAGTGCTGATGTTGGAAGTTCTTTTTCATATCTTATCTCAGTTCATTTTCTGGCTAGCCAAATTAGGCTTTGATCCTCTGTATAAACACAAGCAGACCCTTTGCCTACACTTTTATATGACCTTTGTACCATTGTGTAGAACTCATTGGAGATCACCACAAAGGAACTGCTTTTTTGTTGTTGTTGTTATCATTAATCTACACTTACATGATGGATATTATGTTTACTAGGCTCTCCCCTATACCAGGTCCCCCCTATAAACCCCTTTACAGTCATTGTCCATCAGCAAAGCAAACTGTTGTAGAATCACTACTTGCCTTCTCTGTGTGGTACAGCCCTTCCCTTTCTCCCACCCCCCCACGCATGCTAATCTTAATACCCCCTTCTTCATCCCCCCACTTATCCCTCCCTACCCACCCATCCTCCCCAGTCCCTTTCCCTTTGGTACCTGTTAGTCCATTATTGAGTTCTGTGATTCTGCTGCTGTTTTGTTCCTTCAGTTTTTCCTTTGTTCTTATACTCCACAAATGAGTGAAAGCATTTGGTATTTCTCTTTCTCCGCTTGGCTTATTTCACTGAGCATAATACCCTCCAGCTCCATCCATTTTGCTGCAAATGGTAGGATTTGCCCTTTTCTTATGGCTGAGTAGTATTCCATTGTGTATATGTACCACATCTTCTTTATCCATTCATCTATTGATGGACATTTAGGTTGCTTCCAATTCTTGGCTATTGTAAATAGTGCTGCTATAAACATAGGGGTGCATCTGTCTTTCTCAAACTTGATTTCTGCGTCCTTAGGGTAACTTCCTAGGAGTGTAATTCCTGAGTCAAATGGTAAGTCTGTTTTGAGCATTTTGATGTACCTCAATACTGCTTTTCACAATAGTTGATCTAATTACATTCCCACCAGCAGTGTAGGAGGGTTCCCCTTTCTCCACAGCCTTGCCAACATTTGTTGTTGTTTGTCTTTTGGATGACAGCCATCCTTACTGGTGTGAGGTGATACCTCATTGTAGTTTTAATTTGCATTTCTATGATAATTAGCGATGTGGAGCATCTTTTCATGTGTCTGTTGGCCATCTGTATTTCTTTTTTGGAGAACTGTCTGTTCACTTCCTCTGCCCATTTTTTAATTGGGTTATTTGCTGAAAAAAATTTTTTAAGTAATTGATTGCACAGGTGGTCAAAAGTGTCCCTGATGCTGGTGATTATAAATGATTATTTTTTATCTTGTGATACTTATCCATTGAGTCTCAGAAATCTGAATGCAGGAATGAAGAAAGGTTACATTCTTCCAAGCTTTAGATTTCACTGGAGGATTTAGGCTCATAGATGGGATGGGAAAAGTCCCAATGAGGTAATTATGGTAGTAAACAAGGTATACGAAGAGGAACTGAGAAGGAAAATGAGAAGATTGGAGATGGTTGGGGGAGCATAATGTTTGTTATGATTCCAGAGTAAAGCAATATCAAAGATTGGTGTTCTGGGCTGTGACTATTGCAATGGAAATAGTTAATGAAATGGAAGATAAATCTCTCAGAATAAAGTTTCCCAAGATCTTAAAGCCAACATGTTGAGCAATGTACTTCACTTGGCATAAATGATGGATAGACTTGGGATAGAA
Source organism: Manis pentadactyla (assembly GCF_030020395.1). Taxonomy (NCBI): domain Eukaryota; kingdom Metazoa; phylum Chordata; class Mammalia; order Pholidota; family Manidae; genus Manis; species Manis pentadactyla. The sequence goes on from NC_080028.1 coordinate 66,343,384, forward strand.
ATGAAGTGTAATCAGAAGTGGTTTATATGATAACAATGACTAACTATGGAAGAATAGTGCATCTATTGATAGATTATACAACTGAGCAACATTTTATCCCTCTACCAGAAATCACCTGTCTAACCTAACCTAACTGAATCCTTTTACAAGTGACCAAAATTGTTTATCTATAATTTCTACCTAATTAGATATATGAACAGAAAACAAGATTCTTAGAAACTTACAGCTGAAAATCATGGAAACAATACAGTCTACCAATTCATTTTCACATGAAATAAACCGGGAATGTTTAAGTGCTTGTCCAAATCAACAGAAATAGTAGCAGAGTCAGGGAAAGGTAGTTATTTCATTGTGCTGATGGAGGCTCCCTATTTTCTGTGTATTTAAAGTTTAGGAATATGATATGCAAACTTCTCTCAAAACTTTGACTAATATAGCATTCTTTTAGATATTTTATTTTTTTAGATTACATTTCCTTATATACCTTTGCATTCAGCATCTTTAGGAAACAGAAGGGGGATATAGAAAAAAATTTTAACACTGAGGAAAAAATCTTTATAAAATTATCACTGAGAACAAAATTTAAATTTTGACTCTTTATAAACAATATTTTCAGATAATGCCCTGTAAATAATATCAAAACAATTACTTCTTTACCAAATCATTTGAAATGTTATTAAGATGATACAATAATTGTAAGATTTAAACCAAAAGCATCCATATCTCTTGTTATATAGCATTGAAGGTAGGAAATAGAAGGGAGGGATTATTTTTCTTAAATGAGCTAAAATGGATATTCTATACCTAAAAAGATGATAACATTGATCCATATGTCTTGACAGCTTTTTGCTTGACCACAATAATTTAGATCAGATATTGAAAAATGGAAAATGCTTTTGGTCACTTCTACAGTCAGAGAGTGACCAATCAAAATGAATTCACCTTTAAGTTGAGCTATTTAATTTTAGGCAATATATGTAAAAGTTCTTATTTTAATGTTGACAGTTTCAGAGAGAAATGATTTCAGATTTTGTATTAAAAGAAAAGTAATCCAAGTTAAATGTGAAATAAAGGAAAAAATATGGGAACAACAATATTCTAACTATGAATACTTATAATTTAATATGATGATATACAATTAACTTTCCAACATATGGTTAAAAATGTTTAAAAATCTCACTGATTGTGCATACTACCTATTAAATATAGTCACTATCTCTCACCGTTCTTCATGCTGAGGGAACAAAATAAACGTTTTTTGAGTAACATTCTTTGAGTGACTGTAAATTATTTTTTCTAATAAGATAACCACAAAACTAAAAGTAAACAATGCATTAGATAATGATAAAGCCAATCCCATGAATTAATTTGTTATAAAAATATTAATATAATTATCAAGTTATTAATGTCACACAAATAAGGGTCATATGTGACTATATTCTTTAAGATTCATAAATATTAATCAAAAAACATCTGCTCTAGTTTTGACTGAGAAAGTATACATATAGCTAACACACACACACAGTTTTTAATACAGGATTCAGAGATTCAAAAAGAGTGCAAAGTACACAAGATAATACATCAGAGAGAAAAAAGTAGCTTGGAGAATGCAAACAAAATAGCTTGCAACTGTCTCATTACAGGGGTGACTTAAAAAATATGGGATAAAGGTAATGGAAGAGACTAAATGACTTTGTTGCAATCTTTCTCCTTGCCAAGAGCAAGTAATGACTCCCACCAGGGAAAGCTAAATTGAGAGTTGAGAAAGAGCATCAGATAGACATTAAATGGAAGATACTGTGTTTTTTAGACAAGAAAAAGTGCATCCATTATGCCATTTTTTACAAAACATGTTTTATTTGTCCATTTATTACATAAGGAAAGAAACTAAGTCTTATATCCCTCAATATACTTATTAAAATAGAAAAAATACAGAAATTTAATGCTGTGAAAGGACTAATTTTCCAGTTATATTAAACCTGAAATGAATCAATAAAAGAAGTAAAGGAATGGCAGTATGTGAACACAAGAGGAAAAGTTCTGAATAAACTCATTAGGCCAGAAAAGTGGTAAGAAGAAGAGGGAATGGGAATTATACTATTAGGTTTAGAGAGGGATTGTTTTTTCAACCTTATGGCAATTTGATGCCCCAAAGCAATAAAGAAAATCTATAACAGAGGTAGCTGACCAATCCTAGTCACAGTACAGAGGTAAGAGGTCTATTACTTACATTTGTCAAGAATGCCCAAAGACCATGATTCTGAGCAAATATAAAATAACATATTAAACAAATAACTATTGTGACCTTTCAGTGGACCCAGGAATTACTCAGACTCCCTATGAAGATACTGTGCAAACATAGAAAAGATAGATTATACACTGGCTGAGATAAAAATGGAAGACTCAGTGTAAGAATAAATTGCAAGGCTAACATATAAGGAGAGTGTCTACTTATCAAAGTTTTCTATTTCTAGTTCACTGAAAACAGAATGAAATCTTTCCTTATGAATATAAACTTATTTCAGTATAATTTGAAAATGGAGATTCCTAATTGCTGGAGTTCTTGCTGTTCTAATGTTGAAGATCAAGAGATAAGATTTGGCTACCATGGAATAAGAAGGACTGAATTTAACCTCCTACTGTAAACAACCAGAAATATGGACAAAATGTCTAAAACATCTTTCAGTTATTGGACAAATAGTAGTGTAGGACCATGATCACTGAAAGAAAAGAAATTAATGAACTGAACCCTCTGATTGTCCCAGAATTTTGTCTGGACAAACCAAACAGCAGGGAGAGGCTAAGCAGAGCCTGCTATCTTATTTAATTGGGGAGCCATGAATTGGATGTCATGGATGCTGAGGCAGCTATAAACTGTAGGGAAAAATTCTAGAAAACAGTGAGTTGGACAGAAAAAGTTCCAGAAATGCCCCGGCCCCTTGAGTCTTTATTGATTACTCTGTCAGGGGTCTCCAAAGAAGCTGAACCAATAGGAGATGATATAGATTAGACAGATAGATTAGATAGATATTTTAAGGAATTCAGGAATTGGCTCACATGATTCTGGGGACTGGGAAAGTCTGAAAACTGTAGGGCAAGCTGGAAGGCTGGAAATAATAGCAGGAATTGATGCTACAGTCTTGAGGTAGAATTTATTCTTTTCCAAAAGACCTATTTTTGCTTTAAGGCCCCCAATTAATTAAATGGGGTACTCCTACATCATCAATTGTAATCTCTTTTACTTAAAGTTAATTGATTATAAATAATCAAGTTAATCTACAAATTATATCACAGCAAAACTTAAACTAGTGCTTCATTAAATAACTGGGTACTGTAGTTTAACCAAGTTGACATGTAAAATTAACCATCACAACTACTAAACTGCATGGGTGAAACTCCATAAGGTTGAGCAACCAGAGGGCTGTGAGCTGAACCAGAGCCATGCAAGGAAGCACTCAAACTCCAATCAACCAGAGATGGGAGTCCCTATTGACTAAGAGCAACCTTCAGTAAACACCACAGAAAGACCACATCTAAGTAGAGGGGATAAATTGTTTACATAATAAAGACTACCCAAGGGGTGGAGCCAAGATGGCGGCATGAGTAGAGCAGTGGAAATCTCCTCCCAAAACCACATATATTTATGAAAATATAACAAAAACAACTCTTCCTAGAATAGAGACCAGAGGACACAGGACAACATCCAGACCACATCCACACCTGCGAGAACCCAGCACCTGCGAAGGGGATAAGATACAAGCCCCAGCCCCACGGGACCTGAGCACCCCTTCCCCCAGCTCCTGGTGGGAGGAGAGGAGTCGGAGCGGGGAGGGAGAGGGAGCCCAGGACTGCTGAACACCCAGCCCTAGCCATCCGGACCAGGGCTCAGACACAGTGCCTGTGTGGGGTCCTGAATACCAGGGAAACAAGACAGCAAGACCGGTGAGCGGGTCCCTGAGGCTGGCGCCTTAGGACCAAGAAAAGCGAGAGGCTTTTTTTTTTTTTTTTGGCAAGTGCTTTTTGGAAGTCTTAAAGGGACAGGGAACCCAAAATGGGACGAAGAGTCCCGGGACACTTAGTCCAGAGGCAGGGAATCTGTGGCTCTCTGGGTACTCTAACCCCCTGGGCAGCAGGGAGCACAGAGGCCCCTCATGGATATAAATAGCCTCCCGGCAGCTCCTCCTCCAACGCAGCTCCACCATTTTGGAGTAGCTGCCCGAGCCAGGCCACGCCCACAGCAACAGCGGAGATAAACTCCATAGCAGCCTGGCAGGAAGCAGAAGCCCTGTCTGCGCTCAGCTGCCCAGCACAAGCCACTAGAGGTCGCTGTTCTCCCAGGAGAGGAGGGCCACAAACCAACACGAAGGGAAGTTCTTCCAGCCGTCACTCGTCCCAGCTCTGCAAACTATTCCTATCACCATGAAAAGGCAAAACTACACGCAGACAAAGATCACAGAGACAACACCAGAGAAGGAGACAGACCTAACCAGTCTTCCTGACAAAGAATTCAAAATAAAAATCATAAACATGCTGACAGAGATGAGGAGAAGTACGCAAGAGATATGTGATGAAGTCTGGAGGGAGATCACAGATGCCAGAAAGGAGATTAGAGAAGTGAAACAAACTCTGGAAGGATTTATAAGCAGAATGGATAAGATGCAAGTGGCCATTGATGGAATAGAAACTAGAGAACAGGAACGCATAAAAGCTGACATAGAGAGAGACAAAAGGATCTCCAGGAATGAAACAATATTAAGAGAACTGTGTGACCAATCCAAAAGGAACAATATCGATATTATAGGGGAACCTATATAAGAAGAAGAAGAGAGAGAAAAAGGGATAGAAAGTGTCTTTGAAGAAATAATTGCTGAAAACTTCCCCAAACTGGGGGAGGAAATAATCGAACAGACCATGGAAATACACAGAACTCCCAACAGAAAGGACCTAAGGAAGACAACACCAAAACACATAATAATTAAAATGGCAAAGATCAAAGACAGGGACAGAGTTTTAAAGGCAGCTAGAGAGAAAAAGATCACCTATAAATGAAAACCCATCAGGCTATCATAAGACTTCTCAACAGAAACCCTACAGGCCAGAAGAGAATGGCATGATATATTAAATGCAATGAAACAGAAGGGCCTTAAACCAAGGATACTGTATCCAGCACGACTATCATTCAAATATGATGGTGGGATTAAACAATTCCCAGACAAGCAAAAGTTGAGGGAATTTACCTCCCACAAACCACCTCTACAGGGCATCTTACAGGGACTGCTCTAGATGGGAGCACTCATAAAAAGAGCACAGGACAAAACACCCAACATATGAAGAATGGAGGAGGAGGAATGAGAAGGGAGAGAAGAAAAGAATCTCCAGACAGTGTATATAACAGCTCAATAAGCACGCTAAGTTAGGCAGTAAGATACTAAAGAGGCTAACCTTGAACCTTTGGTAACCACGAATTTAAAGTCTGCAATGGCAATAAGTACATATCTTTCAATAGTCACCCTAAATGCAAATGGACTTAATGCACCAATCGAAAGACACAGAGTAATAGAATGAAAAAAAAAGCAAGAGCCATCTATATGCTGCTTACAAGAGACTCACCTCAAACCCAAAGACATGCACAGACTAAAAGTCAAGGATGGAAAAAGACATTTCATGCAAACAACATGGAGAAAAAAGCAGGTGTTGCAGTACTAGTATCAGACAAATTAGACTTAAAAACAAAGAAAGTAATGAGATAAAGAAGGACATTACATAATGATAAAGGGCTCAGTCCAACAGGAGGCTATAACCATTATAAATATAAATGCACCCAACACAGGAGCACCAGCATATGTGAAACAAATTCTACCAGAATTAAAGGAGAAAAGAGAATGCAATGCACTCATTTTAGGGGACTTCAACCCACCACTCACTCCAAAGGATAGATCCACCAGACAGAAAATAAGTAAGGACACAGAGGCACTGAACAACACACTAGTACAGATGAACCTAAAAGGAATCTATAGAACTCTACAACCAAAAGCAACAGGATACACATTCTTCTCAAGTGCACATGGAACATTCTCCAGAATAGACCACATACTGGGCCACAAAAAAGTGCCTCAGTAAATTCAAAAAGATTGAAATTCTACCAACCAAGATCTCAGACCACAAAGGTATGAAACTAGAAATAAATTGCGCAAAGAAACTAAAAAGGCCCACATACACATGGAGGCTTAACAACACGCTTCTAAATAATCAATGGATCAATGACCAAATTAAAATAGAGATCAAGGAATATATGGAAACAAATGACAACAACAACACAAAGCCCTAACTTCTGAGGGACACAGTGAAAGCAGTCTTAAGAGGAAAGTATATAGCAATCCAAGCATATTTAAAGAAGGAAGAACAATTCCAAACAAATACTCGAACATCACAATTATCGAGATTGGAAAAAGAAGAACAAATGAGGCCTAAAGCCAGCAGAAGGAGGGACATAATAAAGATCAGAGAAGAAATAAATAAAATTAAAAAGAATAAAACAATAGTAAAAAATCAGTGAAACCAAGAGCTGGTTCTTTGAGAAAATAAACAAAATAGATATGCCCCTACCAAAACTTATTAAGAGAAAAAGAGAATCAACACACATCAACAGAATCAGAAACGAGAAAGGAAAAATCACGACGGACCCCACAGAAATACAAAGAATTCTTAGAGAATACTATGAAAACCTATATGCTAACAAGCTAGAAAACTTAGAACAAATGGGCAACTTCCTAGAAAAATACCACCTTCCAAAACTGACTCAGAAAGAAACAGAAAATCTAAACAGACCAATTATCAGCAATGAAATTGAAGCAGTAATCAAAAAACTACCCAAGAACAAAACCACGGGCAAGATGGATTTACCTCGGAATTTTAACAGACATACAGAGAAGACAAAATACCCATTCCCCTTAAAGCTTTCCAAAAAATAGAGGAGGAGGGAATACTCCCAAACTCATTCTGAGAAGCCAACATCACCCTAAAACCAAAACCAGGCAAAGACCCCACATAAAAAGAAAATTACAGACCAATATCCCTGATGAACATAGATGCAAAAATATTCAACAAAAATATTAGCAAACCGAATTCAAAAATACATCTAAAGGATCATACACTATGACCAAGTGGGATTCATCTCAGGGATGCAAGGATGGTACAACATTAAAAAATCCATCAACATCATCCACCACATCAACAAAAAGAAGGACAAAAAGCACATGCTCATCTCCATAGATGGTGAAAAAGCATTTGACAAAATTCAACATCCATTCATGATAAAAACTCTCAACAAAATGGGTATAGAGAGCATGTACCTCAACATAATAAAGGGACTATATGATGAACCCACATCCAACAACATACTGAACTGCAAGAAGCTGAAAGCTTTTCCTCTGTGATTGGGAACAGAACAGGGATGCCCACTCTCCCCACTGTTATTTAACATAGTACTGGAGGTCCTAGCCATGGAAATTAGACAAAACAAAGAAATACATAGGAATCCAGATTGGTAAAGAAGAAGTTAAACTGTCACTATTTGTAGATGACGTGATATTGTACATAAAAAACCCTAAAGACTCCACTCCAAAACTACTAGAACTAATATCGGAATTCAGCAAAGTTACAGGAGACAAAATTAACACACAGAAATCTGTGGCTTTCCTATACACTAACAATGAACTAATAGAAAGGGAATCAGAAAACAATTCCATTCACAATTTCATCAAAAAGAATAAAATACCTAGGAATAAAGTTAAGGAAGTGAAAGACCTATACCCTGAAAACTATAAGACTCTATTAAGAGAAATTAAAGAGGACACAAACAAATGGAAACTCATCCCATGCTCTTGGCTAGGAAGAATTAATATCGTCAAAATGGCCATCCTGCCCAAAGCAATATACAGTTTTGAAGCAATCCCTATCAAATTACCGACAGCATTCTTCAATGACCGGGAACAAACAGTTCAAAAATTCATATGGAATCACCAAAGACCCCGAATAGCCAAAGTAATCCTGAGAAGGAAGAATAAAGTGGGTGGTGACCTCACTCCCCAGTTTCAAGCTCTACTACAAAGCCACAATAATCAAGACAATTTTTTTTTTTTTTTTTTTTTTTTTTTTTTTTTTTTTTTTTTTTTTTTTTTTTTATTGAAGGGTAGTTGACACACAGTATTACATTACATTAGTTTCAGGTGTACAACACAGTGATTCAACATTTATATACATGATAATTCTAAGTACCAGCTATCACCATACCAAGTTGTTACAATATTTTGACTATATTCCTTATGCTATACATTACATCCCGGTTGCTTATTTATTTTACAATTGGAAGTGTGTACTTTTTCTTGGTTGTTGTTGTTAGGGCATCTCTCATTTTTATTGATCAAATGGTTGTTAACAACAATAAAATTCTGTATAGGGGAGTCAATGCTCAATGCACAATCATTAATCCACCCCAAGCCTAATTTTCGTCAGTCTCCAATCTTCTGAAGCATAACGAACAAGTTCTTACATGGAGAACAAATTCTTACATAGTGAATAAGTTACATGGTGAACAGTACAAGGGCAGTCATCACAGAAACTTTTGGTTTTGCTCATGCATTATGAACTATAAACAGTCAGTTCAAATATGAATACACATTTGATTTTTATACTTGATTTATATGTGGATACCACATTTCTCTCTTTATTATTTTTAATAAGATGCTGAAGTGGTAGGTAGATACAACATAAAGGTAGAAAACATAGTTTAGTGTTGTAAGAGAGCAAATGTATATGATCAGGTGTGTGCCTGTAGACTATGTGTTAATCCAAGCTAGACAAGGGCAATAAAACATCCACATATGCAGAAGATTTCTCTCAGAACAGGGGGGGTGAGGTTCTAAGCCTCACCTCTGTTGATCCCCAGTTTCTCACCTGATGGCCCCCCTGCGACTGTGCCTGTCTTAGGTTGTTCCTCCCTTGAGGAATCTTACCCGTCTCTGGCTAACCAGTCATCTTCCGGGGCCACACAGGGAAATGTTAAGTTGGTAAGTGAGAGAGAAGCCTTATTGTTTGAAATGGTTAGCTTTTTATTTCTTTGCATATTTATGCCCTGTGGCTTCTATGCCCAGCATTTGTCTTGAGGTATCTTTACCACTTGGAGGAGTTATGATACTCGGTAAATTTGATATGAGGCACGAATTCTATTTAAGAATTCGTTGTAATTAGGAAGGAAGAAGAAAAGCTATAGAAGTAGCAGGCGGGAGAAAACATGGGAAGATTGATTATTTCTTTGACATATCTTCTTGTAGAGTAACTTCAGCATGTATATATTTTAAGCTACTACTTAAATTGCGCACACACATTAACATAATAGGAGTATAGTTACATAACCAAGGCATACCTGTAATTACCAGCCATCTCCAGTGAAACCAAGAAAACCAGTTAGGCACCCTAGGCATTTGTGAAAACTTATCAATGATATGATGGTTATTATCTAACTGAATTTGAATAGTTTGAGAAAAATCAGACAAATTAAAACAACCCATTCCTGGGCACTGTTCACATCCCATATGTTCTTTTAACAGTAAATAGTCTGTAGTTGTAAGATTTTGGAGCGCTACAATTTGCACTTCTCCTAATTCTTGGTTGAGTTCCAACAGTATAGATCCAGTCAAATTTGTTGTTTTACTGTATGCACAGGCCAGCTTAGATATCTCCTTCATTCCCATGGCAAGTCCAGGAGCTGGTGGGATGAGTGCATCTACAGCTGTAGCAGTGCGTGGATCTTTGTTGGGGTTTTTTGATGATCTTCTTCTGGCATGAGTCTTCCCGAGAGTGCTGATGTTGGAAGTTCTCTTTCATATCGTTTCTTAGTTCATTTTCGGGGTAGCCCAATTAGGCTTTGATCCTCTGTATAAACACAAACAGACCCTTTGCCTACACTTTTATATGTCCTTTATATTATTGTGTAGAACTCATTAGAGGTCACCACATAGGAACTGCATTTTTTTTTTTTAATCATTAATCTACACTTACATGACGAATACTTACGAATACTTTGTTTACTAGGCTCTCCCCTATACCAGGTCCCCCCTATATACTCCTTTACAGTCACTGTCCATCAGCGTAGCAACCTGTTGTAGAATCACTACTTGTCTTCTCTGTGTTGTACAGCCCTCCCCTTTCTCCCACCCCGCTATGGATGCTAATCTTAATACCCCCCTACTTCTCCCCCCCTTATCCCTCCCTACCCACCCATCCTCCCCAGTCCCTTTCCCTTTGGTACCTGTTAGTCCATTCTTGAGTTCTGTGATTCTGCTGCTGTTTTGTTCCTTCAGTTTTTCCTTTGTTCTTATATTCCACAGATGAGTGAAATCATTTGGTATTTCTCTTTCTCTGCTTGGCTTGTTTCACTGAGCAAAATACCCTCCAGCTCCATCCATGTTGCTGCAAATGGTTGGATTTGCCCTTTTCTTATGGCTGAGTAATATTCCATTGTGTATATGTACCACATCTTCTTTATCCATTCATCTATCGATGGACATTTAGGTTGCTTCCAATTCTTGGCTATTGTAAATAGTGCTGCGATAAACATAGGGGTGCACTGATCTTTCTCATACTTGATTGCTGCATTCTTAGGGTAAATTCCTAGGAGTGCAATTCCTGGGTCAAATGGTAAGTCTGTTTTGAGCATTTTGATGTACCTCCATACTGCTTTCCACAATGGTTGAACAAGTTTACATTCCCACCAGCAGTGTAGGAGGGTTCCCCTTTCTCCACAGCCTCGCCAACATTTGTTGTTGTTTGTCTTTTGGATGGCAGCCATCCTTACTGGTGTGAGGTGATACCTCATTGTAGTTTTAATTTGCATTTCTCTGATAATTAGCGATGTGGAGCATCTTTTCATGTGTCTGTTGGCCATCTGTATTTCTTTTTTGGAGAACCGTCTGTTCAGTTCCTTTGCCCATTTTTTAATTGGGTTATTTGTTTTTTGTTTGTTGAGGCGTGTGAGCTCTTTATATATTCTGGACGTCAAGCCTTTATCGGATGTGTCATTTTCAAAGATATTCTCCCATACTGTAGGGTTTCTTTTTGTTCTATTGATGGTGTCTTTTGCTGTACAGAAGCTTTTCAGCTTAATATAGTCCCACTTGTTCATTTTTGCTGTTGTTTTCCTTGCCCGGGGAGATATGTTCAAGAAGAGGTCACTCATGTTTATGTCTAAGAGGTTTGTGCCTATGTTTTCTTCCAAGAGTTTAATGGTTTCATGACTTACATTCAGGTCTTTGATCCATTTTGAGTTTACTTTTGTATATGGGGTTAGACGATGGTCCAGTTTCATTCTCCTACATATAGCTGTCCAGTTTTGCCAGCACCATCTGTTGAAGAGACTGTCATTTCGCCATTGTATGTCCATGGCTCCTTTATCAAATATTAATTGACCATATATGTCTGGGTTAATGTCTGGATTCTCTAGTCTGTTCCATTGGTCTGTGGCTCTGTTCTTGTGCCAGTACCAAATTGTCTTGATTACTATGGCTTTATAATAGAGCTTGAAGTTGGGGAGTGAGATCCCCCCTACTTTATTCTTCTTTCTCAGGATTGCTTTGGCTATTCGGGGTCTTTGGTGGTTCCATATGAATTTTTGAATTATTTGATCCAGTTCATTGAAGAATGTTGCTGGTAGTTTCATAGGGATTGCATCAAATCTGTATATTGCTTTGGGCAGGATGGCCATTTTGACGATATTAATTCTTCCTAGCCATGAGCATGGGATGCGTTTCCATCTGTTAGTGTCCCCTTTAATTTCTTTTAAGAGTGACTTGTAGTTTTCAGAATATAAGTCTTTCACTTCTTTGGTTAGGTTTATTCCTAGGTATTTTATTTTTTTTGATGCAATTGTGAATGGAGTTGTTTTCCTGATTTCTCTTTCTGTTGGTTCATTGTTGGTATATAGGAAAGCCACAGATTTCTGTGTGTTGATTTTGTATCCTGCAACTTTGCTGTATTCCGATATCAGTTCTAGTAGTTCTGGGGTGGAGTCTTTAGGGTTTTTTATGTACAGTATCATGTCATCTGCAAATAGTGACAGTTTGACTTCTTCTTTGCCAATCTGGATTCCTTGTATTTTTTTGTTTTGTCTGATTGCCGTGGCTAGGACCTCTAGTACAATGTTAAATAACAGTGGGGAGAGTGGGCATCCCTGTCTAGTTCCCGATCTCAGCGGAAATGCTTTCAGCTTCTCGCTATTCAATATAATGTTGGCTGTGGGTTTTTCATAGATGGCCTTTATTATGTTGAGGTACTTGCCCTCTATTCCCATTTTGCTGAGAGTTTTTATCATGAATGGATGTTGAACTTTGTCAAATGCTTTTTCAGCATCTATGGAGATGATCATGTGGTTTTTGTCTTTCTTTTTGTTGATGTGGTGGATGATATTGATGGACTTTCGAATGTTGTGCCATCCTTGCATCCCTGGGATGAATCCCACTTGGTCATGGTGTACGATGGTTTTGATGTATTTTTGAATTCGGTTTGCTAAAATTTTGTTGAGTATTTTTGCGTCTACGTTCATCAGGGATATTGGTCTATAGTTTTCTTTTTTGGTGGTGTCTTTGCCTGGTTTTGGTATTAGGGTGATGTTAGCTTCATAGAATGAGTTTGGGAGTATCCCCTCCTCTTCTATTTCTTGGAAAACTTTAAGGAGAATGGGTATTATGTCTTCCCTGTATGTCTGATAAAATTCCGAGGTAAATCCATCTGGCCCGGGGGTTTTGTTCTTTGGTAGTTTTTTGATTACCGCTTCAATTTCGTTGCTGGTAATTGGTCTGTTTAGATTTTCTGTTTCTTTTTGGGTCAGTCTTGGAAGGTTGTATTTTTCTAGGAAGTTGTCCATTTCTCCTAGGTTTCCCAGCTTGTTAGCATATAGGTTTTCATAGTAGTCTCTAATAATTCTTTGTATTTCTGCGGGATCTGTTGTGATTTTTCCTTTCTCATTTCTGATACTGTTGATTTGTGTTGACTCTCTTTTCCTCTTAATAAGTCTGGCTAGAGGCTTATCTATTTTGTTTATTTTCTCGAAGAACCAGCTCTTGGTTTCATTGATTTTTGCTATTGTTTTATTCTTCTCAATTTTATTTATTTCTTCTCTGATCTTTATTATGTCCCTCCTTCTGCTGACCTTAGGCCTCATTTGTTCTTCTTTTTCCAATTTTGATAGTTGTGACATTAGACCGTTCATTTGGGATTGCTCTTCCTTTTTTAAATATGCTTGGAGTGCTATATACTTTCCTCTTAAGACTGCTTTTGCTGCGTCCCACAGAAGTTGGGGCTTAGTGTTGTTGTTGTCATTTGTTTCCATATATTGCTGGATCTCCATTTTGATTTGGTCATTGATCCATTGATTATTTAGGAGCGTGTTGTTTAGCCTCCATGTGTTTGTGAGCCTTTTTGCTTTCTTTGAACAGTTTATTTCTAGTTTAATGCCTTTGTGGTCTGAAAAGTTGGTTGGTAGGATTTCAATCTTTTGGAATTTACTGAGGCTCTTTTTGTGTCCTAGTATGTGGTCTATTCTGGAGAATGTTCCATGTGCACTTGAGAAGAACGTGTATCCTGTTGCTTTTGGATGTAGAGTTCTGTAGATGTCTATTAGGTCCATCTGTTCTAGTGTGTTGTTCAGTGCCTCTGTGTCCTTACTTATTTTCTGTCTGGTGGATCTGTCCTTTGGAGTGAGTGGTGTGTTGAAGTCTCCTAGAATGAATGCATTGCATTCTATTTCCTCCTTTAGTTCTGTTAATATTTGTTTCAGGTATGTTGGTGCTCCTGTATTGGGTGCATATATATTTATAATGGTTATATCCTCTTGATGGACTGAGCCCTTTATCATTATGTAATGTCCTTCTTTGTCTTTTGTTACTTTCTTTATTTTGAAGTCTGTTTTGTCTGATACCAGAATTGCAACACCTGCTTTCTTCTCTCTGTTGTTTGCTTGAAATATCTTTTTCCATCCCTTGACTTTAAGTCTGTGCGCGTCTTTGGGTTTGAGGTGAGTCTCTTGTAAGCAGCATATGGATGGATCTTGCTTTTTTATCCATTCTATTACTCTGTGTCTTTTGATTGGTGCATTCAGTCCATTTACATTTAGGGTGATTATTGAAAGGTATGAATTTATTGCCATTGCAGGCTTTAAGTTTGTGGTTACCAAAGGTTTAGGGTTAGCTTCTTTACTGTCTTACTGTCTAACTTAACTCGCTTGTTGAGCTATTATAAACACAATCTGATGATTCTTTATTTCTCTCCCTTCTTATTCCTCCTCCTCCCTTCTTCATATGTTGGGTGTTTTGTTGTGTGCTCTTTTTAGGAGTGCTCCCATCTAGAGCAGTCCCTGTAGGATGCCCTGTAGAGGTGGTTTGTGGGAGGCAAATTCCCTCAACTTTTGCTTGTCTGGGAATTGTTTAATCCCTCCTTCATATTTAAATGATATTCGTGCTGGATACAGTAGTCTTGGTTCGAGGCCCTTCTGTTTCATTGCATTAAGTATATCATGCCATTCTCTTCTGGCCTGTAGGGTTTCTGTTGAGAAGTCTGATGATAGCCTGATGGGTTTTCCTTTGTAGGTAACCTTTTTTTTCTCTCTGGCTGCTTGTAATACTTTGTCCTTGTCTTTGATCTTTGCCATTTTAATTATTATGTGTCTTGGTGTTGCCCTCCTTGGATCCCTTGTCATGGGAGTTCTGTGTGCCTCTGTGGTCTGAGAGGCCATTTCTTCCCCTAGTTTGGGGAAATTTTCAGCAATTATTTCTTCAAAGACATTTTCTATCCCCTTTTCTCTCTCTACTTCTTCTGGAATGCCTATGATTCTTAAATTATTTCTTTTATATTGATCACTCAGCTCTCTTAAAATTCTTTCATTCCTGGAGATCCTTTTATCTCTCTCTGCATCAGCTTCTCTGCGTTCCTGTTCTCTGTTTTCTAGTCCATTAATGGTCTCTTGCATCTCGTCCATTCTGTTTTGAAGTCCTTCCAGAGCTTGTTTTATTTCTGAATTCTCCTTCCTTAGTTCTTGCATATTTCTCTGCAAGTCCATCAGCATGGTTATGACTTTTGTTTTGAATTCTTTTTCAGGTAGACTGGCTAAATCTATCTCCCCAGATTCCTTCTCAGGGGAAGATGTAGCAGATGCCGAAGCTGTCTGGGTTAGTCTTGTCTGAATCATATTTTTTTGCCTTTTCATGTTGACAGGTGCTATTGACTGTCAGCTGGGAGGGCCAAAATTTTCACTTACTACTGGCCTTTCTTTACTGGGGCAACTGCGACCCCTAGTGGCTTGTGTTGGGTAATTGCGTGTAGAGTGGGTCTTTGTGTCTTGCCTGGCCGGAAGGGAGAAATTTCCCTTTCTGTGGGCGGAATTTGTCTCAGGCTGCTTCTCTGCTTTTGCAGCGCCCGGTGGGGTGATGGATGGGGGGGCTGCTTGACTGTTTGCCTCCGTGAGGGGTCTCAGAGCTGTTGCCCAGGGGGTTAGTGCACCCGGTTTTCCCTGTAATTTCCAGCTGCTGTACTGTGACCTGGGTTGTTTCCGTCAAGCTGTTAAGTCCCTGTCCCTTTAAGACTTTCAAAAAAGCCCCCGCTTTTCTTTGTCACAGGGGCATCAGCTTCAGCACCCGCTCTGAGGTCTACCCCCTGTTCTCCCAGTATCCAGGGCCCCCTGGGCATATACTGTGTCTGCGCTCTGGCCCGGATGGCTGGGGCTGGGTGTTCGGCAGTCCTGGGCTCCGTCTCCCTCCCGCTCTGCCTATTGTTCTCCCGCCGGGAGCTGGGGGGAGGGGCGCTCGGGTCCCGCGGGGCCGGGGCTTGTATCTTACCCCTTTCACCAGGCGCTGGGTTCTCGCTGGTGTAGCTGCAGTCTGGCCACTGTCCTGCGTCTTCTGGTCTCTCTTTTAGGGCTAGTTGTGTTTGTTGTATTTTCAAAAGTATATATGTTTTTGGGAGGAGATTCCCACTGTCCTACTCACGCCGCCATGTTGGCTCCCCGATGTCTAATCAAGACAATTTTTTACTGGCACAAGAACAGAGCCACAGATCAGTGGAACAGACTAGAGACTCCAGACATTAACCCAAACATATATGGTCAATTAAAATACAATGAATGAGCCATGAACATACAATGGGGATATGACAGTCTCTTCAACAGATGGTGCTGGCAAATCTGGACAGCTACATGTAAGAGAATGAAACTGGATCACTGTCTAACCCCATACACAAAAATAAATTCGAAATGGATCGAAGACCTGAATTTAAGTCATGAAACCATAAAACTCTTAGACAAAAACATACGCAAAAATCTCTTGTACGTAAACATGAGTGACTTCTTCATGAACGTATCTCCCCGGGCAAGGGAAACAAAAGCAAAAATGACCAGGTGGGACTATATCAAGCTGAAAAGCTTCTGTACAGCAAATGACACCATCAATAGAACAAAAAGATACCCTACCATATGGGAGAATATATTCATAAATGACAGATCCGATAAAGGGTTGACATCCAAAATATATAAAGAGCTCATGCACCTCAACAAACAAAAAGCAAATAATCCAATTAAAAAATGGGCAGAGGAGCTGAACAGACAGTTCTCCAAAGAAGAAATTCAGATGACCAACAGACACATGAAAAGATGCTCCACATCGCTAGTCATCAGAGAAATGTAAATTACAACTACAATGAGATATCACCTTACACCAGTAAGGATCGCCACCACCCAAAAGACAAATGACAACAAATGTTGTCGAGGTTGCAGAGAAATGTTATCCCTCCTACACTGCTGGTGGGAATGTAAATTAGTTCAACCGTTCTGGAAAGCAGTATGGAGGTTCCTCAAAAAGCACGAAATAGAAATACCATTTGACCCAGGATTTCCACTCCTAGGAATTTACCCTAAGAATGCAACAGCCCAATTTGAAAAAGACAGATGCACCCCTATGTTTATCGCACCACTATTTACCATAGCCAAGAAATGGAAGCAACCCATGTGTCCATCAATAGGTGAATGGATAAAGAAGATGTGGTACATATACACAATGGAATATTACTCAGCCATAGGACAAAAACAGATCCTACCATTTGCAACAACATGGCTGGAACTAAAGGGCATTATGCTCAGTGAAATAAGCCATGCGGAGAAAGACAAGTACCAAATGATTTCACTCTTATGTGGAGTGTAAGAACAAAGGAAAATCGAAGAAACAGAAGAGCAGCAGAATCACAGCACCCAAGAATGGACTAACAGTTACCAAAGGGAAAGGGACTGGGGAGGATGGGTGGGAAGGGAGAGATAAGGGCAGGGAAAAAGAAAGGGGGCCTTACGATTAGCACGTATATTGTTGGTGGGTCATGGCAAAGGCTGTACAACACAGAGAAGACAAGCAGTTATTCTACAGCATCTTACTACACTGATGGACAGTGACTGTAATGGGGATTGTGGGGTGGGGGACTTTGTGAACGGGGAAGCCTAATAAACATAATGTCCTTCATGTCATTGTAGATTAATGATAATAAAATAAGGCAATTTTTTAAAAAAGAAGAAAATGAATAGCCTTGAAGAAATGGGCAACTTTCTAGAAAAATACATCCTTCTAAGGCTCATCCAGGAAGAAAAAGCAATCTGAAAAATTACCAGTAATGAAATTGAATCAGTAATCAAAAAACTACCTAAGAACAAAACTCCTGAACCAGACTGCTTCACTGCTTAATTTTACCAAACACTTATTGAAGACCTAACATCCATCTTCCTTCACTTTTTTCCAAAAAGTAGAAATGAAGGTAATACTTCCAAAGTCATTCAGTGAGGCCAGCGTCACTCTAATACCAAAATGAGGCAAAGACACTACAAAAAAATAAAATTACATACCAATATCCCTGATGAACATAGATGCAAAAATAGTCAATGAAATATTAGCAGACCAAATTAAAAAAGACATCAAAATGTTATCTCTCATGATCAAGTTGAATTTATTCCAGGTATGCAAGGATGGTACAATATTCAAAAATTCCTCAACATCATGCGCCACATCAACAAAAAGGACAAAAATCATATGATCATCTCCATAGATGCTGGAAAAGCATTTGACAGAATTCAACATTCATTCATGAAAAAAACTGTCAACAAAATGTGTACAGTGGGAAAGTTCCTATACATAATAAAACCCATATGTGGCAAAACCAAAGCCAACATCATACTTAACAGAGAAAAGTTATAAGCTTTTCCTCAAGATCAGGAACAAGAGAAGGATGCGCACTGTCCTCACTTTTATTCAGCATAGCACTGGAGGTCCTAGCCATGGCAATCATACAATACAAAGAAATAAAAGGTATCCAGATTGGTAAGATAGAGGTTAAACTGTGACTGTGGATAACATGATATTGTACATTAAAGAAACCTTAGGAAGCCACCCAAAAATTACTAGAACTAAAAAACAGAATGCAGCATATTTGCAGGATACAAAATTAATACACAGAAATCTGTGACATTCCTTATACTAACAATTAACTGGCAGAAAGAGAAATCAGGAAAACAATTCCATTCACCATTGCATCAAAAAGAATAAAATACCTAGGAATAAACCTTACCAAGGATGTGAAAGACCTATACCCTGAAAACTACAAGACAGTTTGGAGAGAAATTAAAGAAGACACCAATAAGTGGAAATATATCCCATGCTCATGGATAAGATGAATTAATATTGTCAAACTGGCCATCCTGCCTAAAGCAATCTACCCATTCAATGCAATCCCTATCAAAATACCAATGACATTCTTCAACAAACTAGAAGAAATAGTTCTAAAATTCATATGGAACCACAAAAGACCCAAAATAGCCAAAGCAGTCCTGAGAAGGAAGAATAAAACTGGAGGGAATACATTCTCTTACTTCTAGCTCTACTATAAAGCCACAGTAATCAAGACAATTTGGTAACTGGCACAAGAACAGACCCATACATCAATAGAACAGAATAGAAAGCCTAGATATAAATCTAAGTATATAGGGTCAATTAATATATGATAAAGCAAGTATGGATATACAATGGAGAAATGACAGCCTCTTCAACAACTGGTGTTGGCTAAACTGGACAGCTACATGTAAGAGAATGAGAAACTGGATTATTGTCTAGCTCCATACATAAAAGTTAACTTGAAATGGATCAAACACCTGAATGTAAGTCATGAAACCATAAAACTCTTAGTAGAAAACATAGGCAAATATCTCTTGAATATAAACATGAGTAACTTTTTCCTGAACACATCTCCTCGGTCAAGGGAAGCAAAAGCAAAAATGAACAAATGAGACTACATCAAACTAAAAAGCTTCTGTACAGCAAAGGACACCATCAGTAGAACAAAAGGGCATCCTACAGTTTGGGAGAATATATTCATAAATGACATATATCTGACAAGGAGTTAACATCTGAAATATATAAAAAAACTCACACACCTCAACAGTCAAAAAGCAAATAACCTGGTTAAAAAATGAGTGGAGGATCTGTAAAGACACTTCTCCAAAGAAGAAATTCAGATGACCAACAGGCACATGAAAAGATGCTCCACATCACTAATCACCAGGGAATTTCAAATTAAAACCCCAATGAGATATCACCTCACACCAGTTAGGATGGCCAACATCCAAATGACAAGCAACAAAAAATGCTGGCAAGGATATGGATAAAGGGGAATCCTCCTACACTGCTGGTGGGAATGTAAATTAGTTCAACTACTGTGGAAAGCATTATGGAGATTCCTTGAGAAACTAAAAATAGAAATACCATTCCACCCAGGAATTCCACCCCTTGGAATTTGCCCTAGGAATACAGGATCCTCGATTCAAAAAGACATATGCACCCTTATATTTATTGCAGCACTATTTACAATAGCCAAGATATGGAAGCAACCTAAGTGTCCATCAGTTGAAGAAGGGATAAAGAAGAGGTGGTTCATATACACAACGAAATATTATTCAGCCATAAGAAGGAAAGAAATATTACCATTTGCAACAACATGGATGGAGTTAGAGGGTTTTATGTTCAGTGTAATAAGCCGTGCAGAGAAAGACAAGTAGTAAATGATTTCCCTCATTTTTGGAGCATAACAAGGAAGCGAAAACTGAAATTATAACACAGCAGCAGACTCACAGACTCTGAGAAGGGACTAACAGTTACCAAAGGGGAAGAATGGGTGTGGAGGGAGGGAGAAGAGCATTGAAGGTATTATGATTGACACACATGGTTGGGAGGGTCATGAGGAAGGCAGTATAGCACAGAGAAGACAAGTAGTACTCCGTGGCATCTTACTATACTGATGGATAGTGACTGCAGTGGGTTGGGGGAGGAACTTGATAATATGGGTGAATGTAGTAACCACAATGTTTTTTATGTGAAACCTTCATTAGAGTGTACATCAATGATACCTAAATTTTTAAAAGCAATAATTATGTTAAATATAAACAATACTATAATTACAGGCAAAAGTTATCAGGTGGCATTAAAATACACCATCAAGAAGAAAATGCATATGGTTTGGGGGATCACAGGGAGAACAGTGTATCACAGAGAAGGGACATAGTGGATCTCTGGCAACTTGCTGCACTGATGGACAGTGACTGCATTGGGGTATGGGTGGGGACTTGATAATATGGGTAAATGTAACCCCATTGTTTTTTCATGTGAAACCTTCATAAGAGTGTATATCAATAATAACTTAATAAAAAATAAAAAAAGAAGAAAATGCACCTTAAATATAAAAATGTAAGTAGGTTAAAAGCCAAAAGGGTGGAAAACAAATTATCATGCTGACCACCAGAAGAGGACAAGTACCTTCTTATCACTTCATCCTCTCATTTACTTCCTCCATTTGCAGAATCTAACTTCAGTCTCATTACAAGAGAAATAAATGTTCATATGGGTGGAAATGGGGCTGTGGCACAACAAAGAACCAGCATAACCTTATATTGTAAAACGAATAAAATAGTAGAGAAAAGTTTGGGTGTAGAAAACTAGAAATGGCAAAGGGCAGTATCAGAGTGCCACTTTCCTCATATTATGCCAAAGATAAAATCTATTTAAATATGGAATAACAAGAAATAGAAATTTAGGAATAAATAGAAATAAACATCAGAAAAAAACTAAAAATTAGTATCAGAAGAAACAAAACTTGTGAAAGTGCGCAGATGTACAAATTAGTGTAGGTGAACCAATTTCCCATTCTTTCAAAACAAAGACTGATGACATCAAAAATAGTGGTGATGCCTTTTAATTAGAATTGTTGTAGTATTCATAGGAACTAAAAATAAACAAAATATGGAATAAGATTACTTTTGAGGATTGGGACTTGAGGTGGAAGAGGGGTGATGAGAAATATTTATTGTCATTTAGTAACCTCATTATATGTCTTGTACTTTTTTATCATGGGCATTTATCATGGGTGGTATTACTAAAACTATATGGAGATGTTTTCTGGCTCTTTTTTTAACCTAATAAATTCATTCAGAAAACAAGTCTTTGCAGTTACTACATGCTAGACCTATTTTAGTCACCATAAATATTACAGGGGTATACATAATAGATATATATAAAACTGATAGGATCTCTCATGAGATTTCATTCTCAGAGAGGATTTCTGTAGTCAAATGTCAACCAGCTAGTATGCATACATTTTTTCAAAAGTAATTGAAAGTTGCTGTTTTGATTCTATGTTAAGAAAGCTGAATTGGCTAACATGCTAGGAGAAAGAGGCATGGCTAACTATGGACTTCCCAGTGCAGCCCGTGATGGCAGAATCCCTAAGAATATGTACTTTAAGGATTCCTAATAATAATAGATCAGAAGGACTAAGAACCCTTCATGGTAAAGTCGCTCACTATACAGATGAAGTTAAAAATGATGAAATCCTCAATCATCATCTCCTAGGAAAATAGAGTATAATGCTTAAAAAGGACCTAAGAAACTATTGCATTAATTTTACAGATGTGGAATATGAGACCCTAAGAAATTAAATGAATGGTCAATCGGTTATTCTGTGATTTAATTTAAAAATCCAGTTGCATATGCCTCACCGACTTACTGTTTCCCACCTGCTGTGTATACAGCCTCTACTTAAAGCATTGGAGGGGCGCTTTTGTTTATATTTGTTGTAATTGTGCCCAACTGACTACACAGAAGATAAGGTCAGTAAGTACACTGACATAAATAACTTGGAGTCAGGATCTTAAGGATTCTTGGCTTCTTAACCAGCATGTTAGAATGTTCATTGGCAAGTCACTTAACCTCCTTGTACTTAGTAAAAGGACAAAAGCAAATCCACAGAGATACTGTGTGATTTATGGCTAATGGTGCTAATTCAGAACACATCAATAACTGTGATAATAGGCATTATTAAAGTCTCTCTACACAAGGCCATAAATATATACTTCTTATACTAACAATTTGAAGTGCTTTCTATTAGATATAAAAATAGATAGGTTTTGTCTTCTTTGTAAAGTGTATGCAGAGACAATCTCATCCATTTCCAAGTGATTTTTAACAGAGATGCACAGATAAAAGGTTCTCTTAGTGGGCAAATAGAGACCCTGTGCATACCTTCATCCCAACAAAACTGTTTTTGCTTTCACCCAGTTCAGTATTTGCCTGGACTTGATGAAGTTGCCTGTTTCATGGTAATTATTTAGGCCTTTGGAAGGAAAATTCATTTTGTATCAGTGACTAAATTAATTCATCAAGCTATGTCCAACCCTGTGCATAAAATATCATCATTATCATCATGAATGCCCCTGGGGATAACCCTCAAACAGAGGGATATGATTATCAGTGGAGCAAAGTCAATGAACATAAAATTCTGGATGGCTTCTATGCTCTTCTCTGTGATCCCTCTGGAAAGCAGACTCTCCATAATGCAGCCATTACTGGCTTTTCCTTTTTCCTGTTCTATTCTCCCTACTGCTTGACTTCTGCTTACAAGAAACAGCTAAATAAACTACATACAGCCATTTTTTGTATCATGCTCTGCTTTTAAGAAAACACCAAATTAAAAGGTCTATACACTTACGTGTTGAATAGCAGCCTTCTCATCTGCCTAAGAATTTCACTCAGACTATTCTCTACTCTCCCCTTCATCTCATCACAATTTTTCTTACGGATTTTTTAAATTACCATATGGACATACTGTAATATCTCTTATCATAGCAAATAAACTTTCTTTTGACACCTTCCTCCTCCAACTATGACCTCTTCCCCTACTTTCCTTTTCTACAAAGCATCAACAATGATTTACCTTTTTTCTGCATTACCATTGCCTCCTTTTTCTTCTAAATCCACTCTAAATACGTTTTCCTATCTCACGACTCTATCCATATTTCATCCTAGCACAAATGAACTCTACTTTGTCAGACTCAATGATCAATAATTATTCACTGTCTTAAGACACCAACATTTGACAGAATTGATCACTCCTTTTCAAAATATTCCCCTCCCTTGGCCTCTGAGACAACACACACTCCTGCTTGCTTGCTTTTTTCCCCCTTTTTCACTCTCCACTTTTCAGGCTCTTTTTCCAGATCTCCTGATATTTTTTACTTTTAAAGTTTGAGGTATGCCAAAGTGCAGTCTTTGGCCCTCCGCACTTGATAACTACTTCATTAGTGACCTAATCCTGTCCCATGCCTTTTGAATATCACTGATAACGTTGATGTCTTGCAAGATTGTCCAGCCTTCCAGTGAACTACTATTTTCACTTAGTTTTTGAACAGGCATTATTATTTGATAACTGAGTTCCAGCCACGCTGACCTCTTCACAAGTATTGAACATACCATGCAGGCTTCCACCTCAGGGCATTTGTATTTCTTCTCTCTCTGGAATGCTCCCCTGTTTACCCTTTTCATATGTAGGGAATGTTTGCTTACCTTACTTAGGTCTCTTTACATTATCACTTCATCCTAGAGGGTTCTCCCTAGTCACTCTAACATACCACTCCCAACACCATCACTTCTATAAGACTCCATCCTCACGTTCATTAATAATAAAAGTAAAGTGCATATTTTAAGCATAACTCTCCACTCTAACCGAGCTCTAGGAGATTGTTAGAGAGTAGAAAAAGCACTGGTCTTGGATTGATATAATCCATTGTTTTTGTCCTACAGTTTTCCTGAGATGTTATCTAAGATGTTACTTCATTCAGTCTCAAATGTAAAATGAAGACAATAATATCTAGTATGTTCAAACAGTATTTGGCCTGATATTTTAGTCATTTTAAAAAATATACAAAGGAAAGTCAAAAACCCAATCTATCTATTTTTATAAATTCACAAGTTAATAATATCATTATTCAGCATATTGTCCATACCTAAAAATTAGAGCCAACTCATGTAATTAGGATTATTTTAGTAAACTGATAACAATTTCATTACTTAGCACTTTGCCTTTAGGTGAAAATTGGAATTACCTCTTCCGTAAATTGGGGATAAAAAAATCCTTTGTGTGTATGTGTGCTTTTTTCTTAATTGTCCTTTTTTTATTGAGGTAAAATTTACAAACAACATTATATTCATTCAAGTGTATAACATGATTTGATATTTGATATTGTGAAATGATAACTATAATATGTCTTATTAACATCTGTCACCATACATAGTTACAGAATGTTATTTTCTCTTGTGATAAGAAATTTTTAGATTACTCTTATCAGCTTTAAAATTTGCAAACAGTATTAACTAGAGTCACCATACTTTAAGTTGTATCCTCATGACTTATTTGTTTTATAATTGGAAGTTTGTAACTTTTGAGTCCCTTCACTCATTTGGCACACTCTCCTACCCCCTCTTAATTCTGGAAACTACCGATCTGTTCTCTGTATCTATGAGCTTTTTTTATTCCATATATAAGTGACATCATGTGGTATTTATCTTTCTCAGTCTGACTTATTTCACTTATCACAATGCCCTCAAACAAGTTCCACATATGTTGTAGCAAATGGCAAAAATTCATTCTTTTTTACAGCTGAATAACATTCCATTGTATTTCATTTCTACTTTATCCATTCTTCCATTGATGGATGCTTGAATTGTTTCCATATCTTGGCTATTGTAAATAATGCTGCAGAGAACATGGGAGTGCATATATCCTTTCAAATTAGTGTTTTCATTTTCTTTGGCTAAATCTCCAGAAGTGGAATTGCTGTATCATATGGTAGCTCTATTTTTAATTTTTTAAGGAACCAACATACTGTTTTCCGTAGTGGTTGTATCAGTTTACATTCTCACCAACAGTGCATAAGTGTTCCCTTTTCTCTACATCCTAAACAACATTTATTTTCTTTTTGGTAATAAGCATTCAAATAGGTATAAGGTGACATCTCATTGTAGTTTTGATTGGGACTTCCCTGATGATTAGTGATGTTGAGCAACTTTTCATGTACTTGGCCATTTGTATGTATTATTTGAAAAAAATGTCTATTCAAATCCTCTACCCAATTTTTTTTTTTTAGAGGGCATATCTTATATTTATTGATCAAATGGTTGTTAACAACAATAAAATTCTGTATAGGGGACTCAATGCACAATCATTAATCAACCCCAAGCCTAATTCTCAACAGTCTCCAATCTTCTAAAGTATAACGAACAAGTTCTTACATGGTGGACAAATTCTTACATAGTGAATAAGTTCTTACTTGGTGAACAATATGAAGGCAGTCATCACAGAAATTTTCGGTTTTGATCATGTATTATGAACTATAAACAATCAGGTCAAATATGAATATTCGTTTGATTTTTATACTTGATTTATATGTGAATCCCACATTTCTCCCTTATTATTATTATTATTTTTTTAATAAAATGCTGAAGTGTTAGGTAGATGTAAGATAAAGGTAGAAAACTCAGTTTAGTGTTGTAAGAGAGCAAATGTAGATGATCAGGTGTGTGCCTGTAGACTATGTGTTAATCCAAGCTAGACAAGGGCAATAAAACATCCACGGATGCAGAAGATTTCTCTCAGAACAGGGGGGGTGAGGTTCTAAGCCTCACCTCTGTTGATCCCCAATTTCTCACCTGATGGCCCCCCTGCGACTGTGCCTGTCTTAGGTTGTTCCTCCCTTGAGGAATCGTACCCGTCTCTGGCTAACCAGTCATCTTCCGGGGCCATACAGGGAGATGTAAAGTTGGTAAGTGAGAGAGAAGCAGTATTCTTTTAAAAGGTTAGCTTTTTACTTTGCAGATTTATGCCCTGTGGTTTCTATGCCCAGCATTTGTCTTGAGGTATCTTTAGCACTTGGAGGAGGAGGAATTATGATACTCAATAAATTAGATATGTGGCACGAATTCTATTTAAGAGTTGTAATTAGGAAGGAAGAAGAAAAGCTATAGAGGTAGCAGACGGAAGAAGACATGGGAAGATAGATTATTTCTTCGACATATCTTCTTGTAGAGTAACTTCAGCATGTATAGGTTCTAAACTACTAATTAAATTGCACATACACATTAACATAATAGGAATACAGTTACATAACCAAAGCAGATCTATAATTACCAGCCACCTCCAGTGAGGCCAAGAAAACCAGTTAGGCACCCTAGGCATTTGTGAAAATTTGTCTATGATATGATGGGTATTGTCCAACTATACTTTAACAGTCTGAGAGAAATCAGACAGGTTAAAACAACCCATTCCTGGGAACTGTTCACATCCCATATGTTCTTTTAACAGTAGATAGTCTGTAGTTGTAAGATTTTGGACCGCTACAACTTGCACTTCTCCTAATTCTTGGTTGAGTTCCAACAGTGTAGTTCCAGTCAAATTTGTTGTTTTACTGTATGCACAGGCCAGCTTAGATATCTCCTTCTTCATTCCAATGGCAAGTCCAGGAACCGGTGGGATGAATGCAGCTACAACTGCAGCATCGCCTAGATCTTTGTTGAGGTTTTTTGATGACCATCTTCTGGTATGACTCTTCCAGAGAATGCTGATGTTGGAAGTTCTTCTTTATATTGAATCTTAGTTCATTTTCTGAGTAGCCAAATTAGGCTTTGATCCTCTGTATAAACACAAACAGACCCTTTGCCCACACTTTGATCTGCCCTTTATACCATTGTGTAGAACTCATTGGAGGTCACCACACAGGATCTGATTTTTTTTTTTAAGAGAAAGGAATATTATTCCTTTAGGATATTTAAAGCATGCATTAATCGTTGATTTACACTTAGTTTTATCCTATCATGGAGTAATCCCCCTTTTCTTTCTTTCTTTCTTTTTTTTTGTTATCTTTAATCTACACTTACATGAAGAATATCATGTTTACTAGGCTCTCCCCTATACCAGGTCCCTGCTATAAACCCCTTTACAGTCACTGTCCATCAGCATAGCTAAATGCTGTTAGAATCACTACTTGTCTTCTCTGTGTTGTACAGCCCTCCCCTTTCTCCCACCTCCCTATGCATGCAGATATTAGTACTCCCTTCTTCCTCCCCCCCTTTTCCCTCCCTACCAACCCATCCTCCCCAGTCCCTTTCCCTTTGGTACCTGTTAGTCTATTCTTGGGTTCTGTGATTCCGCTGCTGTTTTATTCCTTCAGTTTATCCTTTGTTCTTATACACCACAGATGAGTGAAATCATTTGGTATTTCTCTTTCTCTGCTTGTCTTATTTCACTGAGCATAATACCCTCCAGCTCCATCCATGTTGCTGGAAATGGTAGGATTTGCCTTCTTCTTATGGCTGAGCAGTATTCCATTGTGTATATGTACCACAACTTCTTTATCCATTCATCTACCGATGGACATTTAGGTTGTTTCCAATTCCTGGCTATTTTAAATAGTGCTGTGATAAACATAGGGGTGCATCTGTCTTTCTCAAACTTGATTGCTGTGTTCTTAGGGTAAATTCCTAGGAGTGGAATTCCTGGGTCAAATGGTAAGACTGTTTTGAGCATTTTGATGTACCTCCATACTGCTTTCCACAATGGTTGAACTAATTTACATACCCACCAGCAGTGTAGGAGGGTTCCCCCTTCTCCACAGCCTCACCAACATTTGTTGTTGTTTGTCTTTTGGATGGTAGCCATCCTTACTGGTGTGAGGTGATACCTCATTGTAGTTTTAATTTGCATTTCTGTGATAATTAGTGATGTGGAGCATCTTTTCATGTGTCTGTTGGCCATCTGAATTTCTTCTTTGGAGAACAGTCTGTTCAGTTCCTCTGCCCATTTTTTAATAGAATTATTTGATTTTTGTTTGTTGAGGCATGTGAGCTCTTTATATATTTTGGACATCAAGCCTTTATCGGATCTGTCATTTACAAATATATTCTCCCATACTGTAGGGATCCTTTTTGTTCTATTGATGGTGTCTTTTGCTGTACAGAAGCTTTTCAGCTTAATATAGTCCCACTTGTTCATTTTTGCTGTTGTTTTCCTTGCCCGGGAAGATGTGTTCAAGAAGAGGTCACTCATGTTTATGTCTAGGAGGTTTTTGCCTATGTTTTTTTCCATGAGTTTAATGGTTTCATGGCTTACATTCAGGTCTTTGATCCATTTTGAATTTATTTTTGTATATGGGGTTAGACAATGGTCCAGTTTCATTCTCCTACATGTAGCTGTCCAGTTTTGCCAGCACCATCTGTTGAAAAGACTGTCATTTCACCATTGTATGTCCACGGCTCCTTTATCAAATATTAATTGACCATATATGTTTGGGTTAATGTCTGGAGTCTCTAGTCGGTTCCACTGGTCTATGGCTCTGTTCTTGTGCCAGTACCAAATTGTCTTGATTACTATGGCTTTATAGTAGAGCTTGAAATTGGGGAGTGAGATCCCCCCTACTTTATTCTTCTTTCTCAGGATTGCTTTTGCTATTCGGGGTCTTTGGTGTTTCCATATGAATTTTTGAATTATTTGTTCCAGTTCATTGAAGAATGTTGTTGGTAATTTGATAGGGGTTGCATCAAATCTGCATATTGCTTTGGGCAGGATGGCCATTTTGACGATATTAATTCTTCCTAGCCACAAGCAAGGGATGAGTTTCCATTTGTTACTGTCCCCTTTAATTTCTCTTAAGAGTGACTTGTAGTTTTCAGAGTATAGGTCTTTCACTTCTTTGGTTAGATTTATTCCTAGTTATTTTATTCTTTTTGATGCAATTGTGAATGGAATTGCTTTCCTGATTTCTCTTTCTATTGGTTCTTTGTGAGTGTATAGGAAAGGTACAGATTTGCGGATGTTAATTTTGTATCCTGCAACTTTGCTCTATTCCGATACCAGTTCTAGTAGTTTTGGGGTGGAGTCTTCAGGGTTTTCTATGTACAATATCATGTCATCTGGAAATAGTGACAGTTTAACTTCTTCTGTACCAATCTGGATTCCTTGTATTTCTTTGTTTTGTCTGATTGCCGTGGCTAAGACCTCCAGTACTATGTTAAATAGCAGTGGGGAGAGTGGGCATCCCTGTGTAGTTCCCGATCTCAGAGGAAAAGCTTTCAGCTTCTCGCTGTTCAGTAATACGTTGGCTGTGGGTTTATGATATATTGCCTTTATTATGTTGAGGTACTTGCCCTCTATTCCCATTTTGCTGTGAGTTTTTATCATGAATGGATGTTGAATTTTGTCAAAAGCTTTTTCAGCATCTATGGAGATGATCATGTGGTTTTTGTCTTTCTTTTTGTTGATGTGGTGGATGATGTTGATGGACTTTCGAATGTTGCACCATCCTTGCATCCCTGGGATGAATCCCACTTGGTCATGGTGTATGATCCTTTTGATATACTTTTGTATTCAGTTTGCTAATATATTATTAAGTATTTTTGCATCTACATTCATCAGGGATATTGGTCTATAGTTTCCTTTTTTGGTGTGGTCTTTGCCTGGTTTTGGTATTAGGGTGATGTTGGCTTCATAGAATGAGTTTGGGAGTATTCCCTCCTCTTCTATTTTTTGGAAAACTTTAAGGAGAATGGGTATTATGTCTTCTCTATGCGTCTGATAAAATTCCGAGGTAAATCCGTCCGGCCAGGGTGTTTTGTTCTTGGGTAGTTTTTTGATTACCGTTTCAATTCCTTTGCTCGTAATTGGTTTGTTTAACTTTTTTGTTTCTTCTTTGGTCAATCTTGGAAGGTTGTATTTTTCTAGGAAGTTGTCCATTTCTTCTAGGTTTTCCAGCTTTTTGGCATAAAGATTTTCATAGTAGTCTTTAATAATTCTTTGTATTTCTGTGGAATCTGTTGTGATTTTTCCGTTCTCATTTGTGATTCTGTTGATTTGTGTTGATTCCATTTTTCTCTTAATAAGTTTGGCTAGATGCTTATCTATTTTGTTTATTTTCTCAAAGAACCAAGTCTTGGTTTATTGATTTTTGCTATTGTTTTATTCTTCTCAATTTTGTTTATTTCTTCTCTGATCTTTATTATGTCCCTCCTTCTGCTGACTTTAGGCCTCATTTGTTCTTCTTTTTCCAATTCCGGTAATTGTGATGTTAGACTATTCATTTGGGATTGTTCTTGCTTCCTCAAGTTTGCCTGAATCGCTATATACTTTCCTCTTAAGACTGCTTTTGCTGTGTCCCACAGAAGTTGTGGCTTTGTGTTATTGTTGTCATTTGTTTCCATATATACCTTGATCTCTATTTTAATTTGTTCGTTGATCCATTGATTAGTTAGGAGCATGTGGTTAAGCCTCCATGTGTTTGTGTACCTTTTTGTTTTCTTTGTAGAATTTATTTCTAGTGTTATATCTTTGTGGTCTGAAAAGTTGGTGGTAGAATTTCAATATTTTGGATTTTGCTGAGGCTCTGTTTGTGGGCTAGTATGTGGTCTATTCTGGTGAATGTTCTGTGCACACTTGAGAAGAATGTATATCCTGTTGCTTTTGGATGTAGAGTTCTATAGATGTCTATGAGGTCCATCTGCTCTACTGTGTTGTTGTTCAGTGCTTCGGTGTCCTTACTTATTTTCTGCCTGGTGGATCTATTGTTTGGGGTGAGTGGTGTGTTGAAGTCTCCTAGAATGAATGCATTGCAGTCTATTTCCGCCTTTAGTTCTGTTAGTATTTGTTTCACATATGCTGGTGCTCCTGTGTTGGGTGCATATATATTTAGAATGGTTATATCCTCTTGTTTGACTGAGCCCTTTATCATTATGTAGTGTCCTTCTTTATCTCTTGTTACTTTCTTTATTTTGATTTCTATTTTGTCTGATATTAGTCTGTACATGTCTTTGTGTTTCAGGTGAGTTTCTTGTAAGCAGCATATAGATGGGTCTTGCTTTTTTATCCATTCTATTACTCTGTGTCTTTTGATTGGTGCATTAAGTCCATTTACATTTAGGGTGACTATTGAAAGATATGTACTTATTGCCATTGAAGGCTTTAAATTCGTGGTTACCAAAGGTTCAAGGTTAGCCTCTTTAGTATCTTACTGCCTAACTTAGCTCGCTTATTGAGCTGTTATATACACTGTCTGGAGAGTCTTTTCTTCTCTCCCTTCTTATTCCTCCTCCTCCTTTCTTCATATGTTGGGTGTTTTGTTCTGTGCTCTTCCTAGGAGTGCTC
The DNA here is from genome assembly GCF_030020395.1 of Manis pentadactyla. Taxonomy (NCBI): domain Eukaryota; kingdom Metazoa; phylum Chordata; class Mammalia; order Pholidota; family Manidae; genus Manis; species Manis pentadactyla. The sequence goes on from NC_080028.1 coordinate 66,374,968, forward strand.
CCATCTAGAGCAGTCCCTGTAAGATGTTCTGTAGAGGTGGTTTGTGGGAAGCAAATTCCCTCAGCTTTTGCTTGTCTGGGAATTGTTTAATCCCGCCATCATATTTAAATATTAGTCATGTTGGATACAGTATCCTTGGTTTAAGGCCCTTCTGTTTCATTGCATTAAATATATCATGCCATTCTCTTCTGGTCTGTAGGGTTTCTGTCGAGAAGTCTGATGTTAACCTGGTGGGTTTTCCTTTATAGGTGACCTTTTCCTCTCTAGCTGCCTTTAAAACTCTTTCCTTGTCCTTCATCTTTGCCATTTTAATTATTTTGTGTCTTGGTGTTGTCCTCCTTGGATCCTTTCTGTTGGGGGTTCTGTGTATTTCTATGATCTGTTCGATTATTTCCTCCCCCAGTTTGGGGAAGTTTTCAGCAATTATTTCTTCCAAGATACTTTCCATCCCTTTTCCTCTCTCTTCTTCTTCTGGTACCCCTATAATAGGGATATTGTTCCTTTTGGATTGGTCACACAGTTCTCTTTATATTGTTTCATTCCTGGAGATCCTTCTGTCTCTCTCTATGTCAGCTTTTATGCGTTCCTGTTCTCTGGTTTCTATTCCATCAATGGCCTCTTGCATCTTATCCATTCTGCTTATAAACACTTCCAGAGTTTGTTTCATTGCTGTAATCTCCTTTCTGGCATCTGTGATCTCCCTCCGGACTTCATCCCATATCTCTTGCGTATTTCTCTGCATCTCTGTTAGCATGTTTATGATTTTTATTTTGAATTCTTTGTCAGGAAGACTGGTTAGGTCTTTCTCCTTCTCTGGAGTCTCTGTTATCTTGGTATCTTGGTTTGCCTGTAATTTTGTCTTTTCATGGTGCTAGGAATAGTTTGCAGAGCTGGGACGAGTGACCGCTTAAAGAACTTCCCTTCTTGTTGGTTTGTGGCCTTCCTCTCCTGGGAGAACAGCGACCTCTAGTGGCTTGTGCTGGATAGCTGGCGCAGACAGGGCTTCTGCTTTCTGCCCGGCTGCTATGAAGTTTGTCTTCGCTGTTGCTGTGGGCTTGGCCTGTCTCCAGCTGCTAATCCAAAGTGGTGGAGTCACGTTGGACGGGGAGCGGCCGGGAGGCTATTTATCTCAGTGAGGGGCCTCCGTGCTCCCTGCAGCCCAGGGGATTAGGGTGCCCAGAGATCCCCGGATTCCCTACCTCTGGATTAAGTGTCCCGCCTTGCCCCTTTAAGACTTCCAAAAAGCATCCGCCAAAACAAAACAAAGACCACAAAATTAAAAAAATAAAAAAATAATTTAAGTAATAAAGTAATAAATAAAAAATGGCCGCTCGTTTTTCTTTTTTCTCCAGTGCCAGCCTCAGGCATCTGCTCACCGGTCTTGCTTCCCTGTTTCCCTAGTATTGGGTTCCCTGTCCCTTTAAGACTTCCAAAAAGCACTCACCTCAACAAAACAACAACAACAAAAAAAAAGAAAAAAAAAATGGCCGCTCGCTTTTCTTATGTCCTCCAGCGCCAGGCCTCCAGTACCCGCTCACCGGTCCTGCTGCCCTGTTTCCCTAATATCCAGGGCCCCATGCACACACTGTGTCTGCGCTCTGGTCCAGATGGCGGGGGCTGGGTGTTCGGCAGTCCTGGGCTCCGTCTCCCTCCCGCTCTGCCTATTCTTCTCCCGCTGGGAGCTGGGAGGAGGGGCACTCGGGTCCCGCTGGGCCGGAGCTTGTATTTTACCCCCTTTGTGAGGCGCTGGGTTCTCGCAAGTGTGGATATTGTCTGGATGTTGTCCTGTGTCCTCTGGTCTTTATTCTAGGAAGAGTTGTCTTTGTTATATTTTCATAGATATATGTGGTTTTGGGAGGAGATTTCTGCTGCTCTACTCATGCCTCCATCTTGGCTCCCAAGCCCCTCTACCCAATTTTTAAATGGATTTTTTTAATTGCATTTTTTTGTTGTTAGTGAGTTGTATGACTTCTTTTTATATTTTGGATATTAACCCCTTATCGATATTTGCAAATATTTTCTCCCATTTGGTAAGCTAGCTTTTCATTTTGTTATGATTTTCTTGCTGTGCAGAAGCTTTTTAATTCTATATAGTCCCACTTGTTTATTTTTGCTTTTGTTACCTTTACTTTTGGTGTAAAATCCAAAAAAAATCATCACCAAGACCAATGTCAAGGAGTTTGCCACCTATGTTTTCTTCTAGGTGTTTTGTGGTTTCATTCTCTGTGTTGTTTTATGTTTCATTAATTCACTTACAATTCCTCAAGTCCTTCTCCATTGACAGCACACATTTGTATAACTCTAAGCCAATTCCTTTTCTTTCACAGATTTTATAATGTATCTTTTAAGGAAAGTCCATCAGAATCTCTTAAGCGATTTATACATATATGTTTACTTCTGTAGACATATGTGTCCCTGTTTTTTCACAATATAATATAACTTCAAAATACGTTTCATACACTACAGAGAAGAATTCCTAATATTTCTTGAACCCTAATTCTTCACAACTATAATACCCCCTCACTCTTTCATTCATTCATTCTTTCATTTAGTCACTTCTATTAATTAGGTGCCTGCTATATGAAAGAGATTAAGTATTTTGATTTCATATATAAAAATCTTTCTTTTCTTTCATAAGTCTGATACTCTTTGTAATATCATAAGTCTGATACTCTTTATAATATCATAAGTCTGATATTGAAACCCACAAAATTCCCAAAGTGTATGTTTCTCACCAGCATAGTATAGGCTTCAGAATAGACAAAAATGATTCACAGTTACCTAGAAGTAGAGTATACAATATTTCAAAAGCATTTGGACATAATTATGATTTTACATTCTTTTTTCTCTTTTAACCTTGGCACAAATATGTAAAAATTTACTGCATGGTACTCAGGATTGGTGACCCAGTTAAAGCATTTTGGAGCTACAGGAGCACAGACAACCAGAAAAGGAAAAATAAAATTAATACAACAAGTAAAAACTCATCTATCTCTCTTCTCTGGAGGAATGCTGTGGAACAAATGTGTGAAGTATCCAGCATTGTATATTGAAACCTCTATGTTGCTAGTTAAAACAAAAAAAAGGAAAGGAAAGCAGACATAATAGCTTTGGAATATTGAAAATCCTGTAGCAGCACTTCCCTTCCTTATAAACCATAATGTTCCACCTCTCCACTGCAATCCCACTCCTTATCCTCTTTCTCATTTCCATTTATCCTAACTTCTTCTAAATATGCCTCATTCAAAATCCCATTTTCAAGTCTGGATTTAGCTGTGGCTATTTCAGGCTCAGGCTCTGGTCCTTCTCCTGTATGAAAAAGAGCTTTTCTCAGTGCTTCTCTAATACAAAAACTATACCCTCAATCATGACAACCTCAGACCAAACAGAGCCCTTGTTTTTGTGAGATGATAAAGTTGTCTACACAAAGCCAATAACAGAGATTTAGAATTCTCCTAGCAAATTTCTAATAAAATCTCAATTTAATTAATGTCCTATATGTGAACTTAATTTTTTAAATAAATAATTTGAAATTTCCAAAAATAGTTAAAATAATTAAAGTTGGGTCTTATCCAAATAGTTAAGGTTTATTTTCTTTAAGCTCATATGTCCTTTAGACTATTATCTAGGACCTGAGGGTCTGGTCACAAATGATAGTGAAAAGTCAAATTGAAAAAACAATAAATAAGAACATCAGAAATACAGATAATTGTGTTTCTCTTTTTTCTGAACAAGGCAAAAATAGCCCAGGTACATTTCAGCATAACACATACCCTCTCCAATAAAAAGTTTTCCAAAAAAAAATCCAGTTGCCTTTAGTAAGATTGCAAACATTTTCATAGAAAACATAATTAGACAAGAATAAACCTTTCAGTTTTAGTCACCTTATATAAACCTTCTCATTTCTATTTGAGTGCAAATGTTATTCCCAAAATTTAAACATCGAAAACTATTTTAATGATAAAACTGTTCATTCAAATTATCATCACCAGTATAATTCCTTTCATTCTGAGGACCATATCAGATTAGACTTAATTTTAGAATGCCTGTTTCAAATGTACCAAAACAAAAGTTACATGAATTCTAACCTACAATTTCTAAAAGTACAACTTAATCTAATTGCTATTTTATTCTAACTTTAATTGAATTCCCCCAGCTCATGATAGTTTTATACCCTTAAGGTATAAATCTTTGATCAAATATGGATAAGAAACATACTTACAAATTTAGAAAAATATTTTCAACTCAGTAAACATATCTTCTCCTTTGTAAAAGTTATCCCAGTTCCCAGTGCCTTCTCTCGTCCAAAAATACATCAGGAAACAGTCAATTTGAAGCTAGCTTATTTTCTGTATTTTACCAACTCCCTGGGTATCCAGTTCAGCTTCTATCTTGTGGCTAGAGAATTTGTTTGTTACTGGTCACTTCTCCAGAAATTGTGTGTGAATGGTTGAAGTGGGAAGTTAGGAGGTGGCCCCTAGATTCTCCTTCTTTAAAAAAGGAATATGAAAAAGAAAACTGTATTAATTCAACAAAATAATAGCCACCCATTATGTTGATATCCTTTTAAAACTAAAATTTCCTTTTCATAGGAAATTCCATAACACTAAAATTCCTAATTTCATAGGCTTTTTTCCCTTATTACTAATAAATGCTCTTTGAAAGACACAGCCTCTTTACTTCTTTAACTAAAACTATTGAAATCTTATGGCCTAACTGCATGAAGAATGTTATTTTAGAGCATAAGGCAAATTACTTCTTATACACATCATATATGTTTGATATCTGTTCAGAAACACACACAGTATTGTACACACTAATGTCCTTCATGATTGGCATAGCTAGTAAGAATAGTTTTATTCAATTAATGTTTATTGAATGTTTACTATGTGTCTTAGATTCACATGCCTTCGCTCATCTTAGTAAAGCTTATTTTTCCAGTAAAACAAATGAAATTATTTACCAAAGAATGCACATAATTTTAAGTGAGTAGTTTTTAAAGTCCTAAGAGTAGTTTCCTGAAATCAACATGACCATTTCAGAGCAGTTTTTTTTTCTAGAGACAGAATTCCACAAATGATAAATTTCATTGTCTCTTAGAGAGGAAAAAGAAGTAAACATGAGCATCCCGTGAACATTCTGGCAACAGCATTCTTTTGATCTTTTATATTATTTGCTAACCTACTCACCATCAACCTCATTTACAATGAGCGAGAAATGTTACTTTTTCAATTTAATTGCTACTGAAAATCTTAAATCAATTTGAATATGCATTTTCTTTTCATTGCTCTATGCCTATCTACCCATTCTGATTGGCGAGTGGTTCTCAGTGGCAGCCCCCAATGTAAGCCTTTTCTGCTGATAGCCTAAAAGCCTACAGTCATTTTCCACAAATTATTCCCTACAGTAGAGGCTTCTTTTCTTTCCGTCTCAGTAGGTCTCTTATTTCTTCTTTGAAAAATTGGTAGCACACTCAGAGAACTGCAGTTGGAGTGGTCATTTTCTACCTACTTCAGGCACTTCAGGCAACAGAGAGCAAACATTTGGCTTCCTGATCGTTAAATTTCAGCCACACACTCTCAGACTCTTTTTCCTTTGAGCACCCTTCTACCATACTTATTCTTGGAACCTTCAATTGCTAGTTCTAATTTTTTAGATACAATCAAGGGGTTGTTCCCATTGTCATCTCCCCACACCCTAAGATACTCAGAGATGCCTGTCACTATCTAACTGTCTGCCCTTTAGGTTCATTGCCCACACCACTTACTGACCCAGACTGTGCCATGGGCCAAGCACCTCCACCCCTCAAGAACAGTTTGCTAGGTTCATGCCACCTTCATAGTTGATTCTTCAATTTTTCAATGGAAGTACTATTACTATCCTTATTATAAAGATGAGAAAACATTTCAGAGAGAGTTTAAAATCCTGCCTAGTCATAAAGATACTATGGCTGAGTCAGCTAAGGGCATATTCGAATTACACAACTGATCTAGTGTATTCTGTTTTGTGTGAAGAACCATTCCAAAATATTGCCTCAATGACTCCAGTTAAAACAATAAGATAGTGAACTAGCTTTGGCTTAATCAGTAGGTTTTTTAAAAATCTTTCCAAAATTCAGTTTTATCGGTAAGAGTATTGGATTATCTACTCTGTGTTTATGAACATCAAGAATGGGTTACTGTCAGACTTGTAAATGAAGGAAAAAGTGTTACTTTTGTGCTGTCCTAGTTTTTTTTAAATAGCCTTTATTCATAACCATATTAATCAGTTTTATAATCCAAATAATGTTGATCATAAACTCATCTATCTGGTACTCTTAGCCTCAAGATCACTGAAGTTTATTTGTTCAAAATGTGGATTCCAACTCAGCATATTCTAGCTAATAGGACATTTACTGCTTATTTCCTATGTAAAGCACTTTGACATCCATAGTAGATTTCAGAGGCCCATAGGTCAGAAATTATGTTTTTTATTTTCGTATTTCCCACAGCTTCCAGTATAACATTCATGCACATAAACTCTTATTAAATATACATTGTGGGTGAAGAAAAAATATCAAGGTAGAATGTAAGATGATACTGAAAATTGTCATGCCTCCATCACTGCCCACAGCTACGAGAGACTGCATTTTTTATTTTAGAAGTACTGTGATGGTTAATTTTATGTGCTGACTTAACTGGCCTACAGGATGTCCACATAGCTGGTGGAGTATTATTTCTGGGTGCGTCTGTGAGGTTGTTTCCAGCAGAGATAAGCACTAAATCACTGGACTGAATGCAGAAGATCACGTTCACCATTGCGTATAGGCATCATCCAGTCCTTTGAGAGCCTGAATGAAACAAGAAGGCTCCCAGCCCCTGCAAAGTCAAACTCCAGGCAGGCCCCAGAGGCCCCAGGCTCCCAGTGTGGTGCAGCAGCGGTTGGCCTCCTCAGACCCACATGGTTGACACACCCCAGTGGTCACTGGCGCTTGGTCAGCTCTTACAGACTCAGGATCCAGGGCTGCCCCACAGGTGCCATGACCACCCCAGTGAACCCAGGCTTCAGGTCCGCCCCTACTGACGCAAGCAGTAGGCCTGTTCCTGCTGACCCAGGCAGCAGAACTGTTCACCTGGGGACTCCAGAGTCCAGCCTGCCACTCACGCCACTGCAAGGCCCACTCAGAAACCAGGTGGGCTGACTGGGAAAGGGCTTTCTCTACCACAGAGAGCTGGAAAAGACTAGAACTGGTGCCTGCTCCCACAGATGCACATACGCCCAGGCATCATGAAGATGAGAGGCCACCACCAAAGGAAACTAATGAACCTCCAATGACTGACCCTGAAAAGTGGAGCTCTGTGCTGGCAGACCAGGGTTCTCCCACACAGCACAGTAACTAGCAGTGCTGTATTACACACTTGACAACTGCAAAGGGAATAGAGTTTAAACGCTCTTACATTATACACCTTATACTTACACAATGTTATGATAATTATATTTCAGTAGAGCTGTGGTAAGAAATGAACAAAAAGGCAGAGGTAGGGCAAATGTACTTTCTGCTTGAGCTGCAACATCCATCTTCTCCTACCTCTGACATTGGCCTCCCTGGTTCTCAGTCCTTCAGGTTTGGACTAGAGTTACACCACCAGTTTTCCTGGGGCTTTCCTTCCTGTTGCTGAAGGCAAATAGTGGCACTTCATAGCTTTCATAATTGTGTGAGCCAGTCCCTTATAATTCTCTCTATATATACATCTATATATATATTCTATGGTTTTATTTTTCTGAAGAAACCTAATACAGATTTCGGCACTGAGAGTGATACTAGCGGAGCAGAATTCAAGGTTAAGTTCTGGTATTCAAAAGAGAGTATTTTCTACTTCTTCTTCTTCCCTATTGCTCAACAATATACACACATACACAAGCAAATCACTTCAATTTTTGAGTCATTGTGAACCATGCTTCCCATTATATTTATAGAGAATGTTGTGCTGAATTAAAACATAAACATTTGTCTTGCGGTGGTGCCATATTTTCTCTTTCAAGTAGTAGGTGACTTATTTATAATCACTTCATGCCTTCACTACAAAGTCATCCCTCACCTGAGAGTTGTTTACAAGGCCCCTTTATGCTGATTGGGCCAAAGACTTTCTTTCTGTTAAAATCCATATCACCTTACATCAGTGCAGCTTGAATAAAGGAGACATTGTCAGCTTTATGGGCTACAACAAATCTTATTTTCTGATCCAGTTGATGGGATACAAATCAAATAGCACAGTTCCAGTCTGGAATAGATGAACATATATAATCTCAGATCATAGAACATATTTACTTGTACATGGAGGAACAATATTAAATACAAAATTTCAGTGGCATATAACAATAAGTCTTCAATTAGTTCACTGTTGCCTGCAAGCTTTCCTTGATTACATTCAGCTGGGGGATGACTTTACTTCAAGGTGTGGTTCTCTCTGAGCATGACTACTCTTGTCTCTGAGATTTAATGTCATGTGTCCTCTATGTGTTTATTCTAGGGTCAGGCCTGAGGAAACAGAAGCTACCAGCAAAAGCTCCTTTTATGGTAGTAGCAGAGATACCAGGGAGCATGTAGAAATACACATGGTCTCTTAAGGAAATTAGCACTTCTGTTTTCTTAGATTGGCCAATGCAAAATATGTCTGAATCTAAAACAGTAGGAAAATATACTCTTCCCCATTTACTGGAAGGAAATACAAAGTCACATAACAAAGGCTATGAGTAAGAAGAGTGAAAAGTTGGGGCTAATTATTCAAATTGTCACATATAGAGAAGAGGTGTGTAATGGAGAATTCTTATACATCAATCACGACAGAACTGGAATTTCAGAATTATTAGATTTGACTGAATTTTAAAATTTAAATTGATAACCAAAAGTTACAATAGGCCTGATACCACAGTTCAGATTAAACTTTGTATGAAGAACTTTTGAAAAGGAGGCTGCCAATTAATCTGTATGCTGAAGTTTCATAGGAATAAACACATTTATTTTTATCAATCTAAAAAGAAGCTATCAAGTATGCAGGAATCCTGAGTTAGGCAAGTAATCATGGGTAACATGCTTAAACATAAGTTTAAATTTATAAGTTTATAAATTTTGAAAAATATATTCATATAGTCACCTTCTGACACCAAAATATGTAAATTGTTTTAATATGAAATATATCCTTTCATCCACATTTACTTCCAGAAAAGAATGTCCAGAAATAAAGGCTTCTCCAATATGGTTCAAACACAGTCATCTACTTCTTGAAATTGTGGCATGATGACATCTGAATATTTACTAAATAGAAGCCTAGTGTTATGGCTTCACATGTCATACTAGCTGAGATTGAAATTTAGAACTTTGTTGAGATATTTTGAAAATTAAAAAAACAAAAAGCAAAGAGAGAAATTTGTTTCTCTATTTGAATGGGGTAATTTAAATAGACCATACATTGTGATACAAATAGTTCACCACAAATGTAAACATAAGGCATTCAGAATATCCATTTATCATATTCACTGGATCTTTATTTCTAACACCAGAACCATGTTTAATTTATATTTGTTTCTTGACTGTCATATTTGAATCTGAAATGAAAAATTTTAGCTGAAGTACATCATCACCTACAAAAAACTAAATACATTTTATTCTCTTGACAATTATGATAGTTCATAGTCTCATGAGTCCAGCATTTACCATATCTTTGGAAGAAAGAGTAAAATCTCACCACTTTGTAGCTTTGGTCATCAGAATTGGCACCCAAGTCCTCAAATATCCAGAGAATGTGACAAATGGCTACATCCAGATTCTCTAAATTCATAAAATCTGCAGAGGTTTTTGTTTGCTTTTTGTCTTCAGATGGCCTAAAAATGCTAAGGTGGAAAATCATGTGAAGAGTCTATATGAAAATAGAATTTGTAGAATTCATTGAGGCATTTTTGCCTTCTCTTTAAAAATGGATTGTATTTGTAGATTCCAAGAATGAGAAAAGAGTCCAGAATTACAAGGTCAATTAAAGTCCTGTAGGGACTACCTCAATTATTACTTTTATTTTATTATTAAATAAAATATTTTTATTCCTAAAGTTCCTTCATTGATACAGGGTGAGAAATGACTCATTAATTCGTTTATCCATTCACTACATGCTATCTGTCAGCCACTCAGCTGGACACTAATGATTGAGGAAGATAAAGATATAATTTTTCCCCTCCCAATATAGTGTTGCATGTAAGGAAATAAATAGGAAACTATTATATTGTGATATGATAATACTTTGGTAGTAGTTAAAAACAGGATGTTGGGAGACCATTGGATACAAAGGGAATCTTCTTAAGGTTTGCGACCTCATTGACATTTGTCTTTGAATAATTATTATTTTCAGTAAGGATTTTCAGGATGAAGGGGATCTGACTCTCCCTTTACTCTCTGAGTATATTCTTCTGCCTATAATGACACAATGAGAGAATCACAGAGCAGGCACAGATTTGAGTAACTCCATATCCACCATTAAAATATTCTTCATTTCGAAACCATCCCATAAGATGTCGCAAAATCCTAGTAGAGTACAGTGACAGTGGGACACCAAGCCACTGTGAGATCTTAGCTATTAATCATGAATCAGGTGTTGATTGATTCCCAGCTATAAGCCAACCAATAGGCAGCAGCATTCCATCATCCATTTGAAGTAAAACTACTTGAGCAAATCTGAAGTCAAAAGGAAGCCGGGCGTGACATATATTAGGATTGAGGGAGAGACTCACACAGAAAGAAGCCATGTTCCTAGGGAAGGGTACTAAGGGTACTATGAACTGTGAAGTCTCCAATGATAACCTGCTTATAGTTATTGCTGTCCACCCGGAGTGCCCAGCAACAAGATCAGTGCTGAGACCCTCATCTATAACCTAGGAAGACAGTAATCACCTGATGGTTGGTTGATTAAAATGGCCTCATCCTCCTATGGAGTGCATGGGTAACTTGAAAGAGTGATTAGAATTTGTCTTTCCTGAATGTCACATTTCTTTCAGATCAGAATTCTTGGAATTACTGAATGCTTTACTACCATCCTAAATTTACTCTTTATCAAAGAATAAACTGTATAGAAAAACAGATGAGTCAATAACTGATACCCATGGGGTTCATTGCTCATAATATGTATGCTCTAGCCTAGTGGCAATTTAGGAATGGTTATTGAAAACTTAGTTACAGTACTAGCTAGTAGGTGTTACCTTAGGACATTAGGATGTTAGTCCTACAACACATGATACATCTTTTCAGTGTGATCAACATATGGTGTTACTTATTTTATGTCAAGGATACATTGGTCTAGGAAACATGGGACTGGAAAATAATGTAGCTTCTCATTACTGTCTTTGGGTTCTACTAAATCAGAGGTCTTTATTCCTTAAGAATGCTGCTGCCAGGGGATGCAAATATTCCATCTACTAAATAGGAATTTGAATTGCCATCTGATCACTTGAGCCTCCTTATTGCTACTATACTGAGAACAAAATGATTGTGGCAAACAATGCTAATTGCCAAAGGGAAATAGATCTGCTGCTGAACAATGAAGGCAGGTAGTTGTTCCCTGCCTTCAGATGCTCTGTCCAGATGCTCTGGAGCATTTTCTGGTACTGTTGTGACCAGTGGTAAATTTAGTGAAGGACTACATGAAAAGAACATATATAGGGCCAAGATTACCAAGGGGCTAGAATCTCCAGAAATGAAAGTTTGAATCATTCAACCCAGAAAAGAACAGCATCCAGCTGAGATGCTGACTGAAGACAAAGCAAATAGGGAAGGAGTATCGCAGGAAGGAGAACTTAAATAAGACCAACGGCCTTCTTACTAATGGAAAATAGGGGATGTTATACCTACCGTTCTCCTTGGTCTCTTTCCTGCGTGTGTGTGTGTGTGTGTGTGTGTGCATGTGTGTGTGCGCGCGCAAACTTGCATGGTTGTATACTTAACATTAACCACTACCTTCCTCCCTTCACACTTCACCCTTCTATTTTATAGGGGATTGGTAGTTAAGTAGTAGACTAGAATTAGTAGACTCAGGGTAGATACTGAGCTCTTCATTTCCAACAGCAGCATTCCAGGTGATACCAGTGCTGTTGGTCCACTGACCACACTGAGTAACCAAACTGTAAAGGTGACTTGCTTAAAAGAGCATTTAATAACAAGCATTAGTAAATACATTTTAAAGCAATTTATGTATAAGGAAATGTCTTTTTGAAATTTGTTTTGACCCCTCTCTTCTGTAATTTTCAGTTTCAGAAATGCAATTCAATTGTTTTCTACCAGAAAGTTTAATATGGACTTTGTTCCAAATATTTTTGTAAACATTCCTTAGAGTATATGAAATTAACAGACATAACAAAATAGATAGAAATCTTTGTCAAATTTGTATGTGACTGATAACTATAAATAAATATAAATGTGTATGTGCATGTTTGTATTAAAATAACATTTGAATGAAAGGAAAATAACCCCTCAGAAAGACACTGCACACTTTTAAGTAACAGGTAGGCTGTAAGGGTGAATACAAAATGAAACAGAAAAAACAGTATTTCCTGATGCAAAAAGGGAAAGAGACCCACAACACACACACACACTTGTTGTCAGAGTATATACTTTAGAACATTTATAGTTGTGAATCTTCTCTCTACCACTTTGAAATGTATATAAATGTTTTTAAAGGCTAAATAAGCTTTTGCCAGTTTTGCAACTGAGGAATATTTCCTGAGGACCTAGAAACAATTTCTTCAAAATGTAATCACTCAGGACAGCACTTCTTCCTCTACTCTGAGGGAACAAAGGCCTAACATCAACTGGTGCCTGACTCCATGTTGCAAACCTACCTCTGATCATAAAGATGTAAGATTTCTTAAAAATAAAAGCAGTTAGCAAATACAGGTAACTTCCCCCATTAATAAGTATATTTAGAATAAATTATATACAAAATTAGTGATACACTTATGCATGACTTGAAGACTTGTTATTGTTTATTTTGAGAATATGTATGTCATGTGCTGTATTTGCTTGGCTATGGGAGAGGTAAATTTCTGTCTCTTCGAAGTCACTTTAGTGGATTGCCTGTGATGTGCACTGCATTCTGCTTTAATGCTTATTCAATAATAAAACTGTGTTTTGCTTCTATCTCTCTTCTGCACTTGTGGAGAGGTTTTCTGGGTTGGGAGACTGTATATTTAATTATATTTCCCCAATACCTGCAGGAGACAATGCAGGGCAAGGATGGCTTGTATCACTGTCTGGAACTTTTCCCCGACCTCCAGTATTAAACTCTATGGGGAGAGGTTGGAATATAAGTAGGACTACTTTTTCCCATGTAAAAGGTTGAATTGATCAGAATGAACACAAGCCAAAGGCCTGCTTTGCTGCTTTCTGTCTGAATGCCCAAACTTAAAATCATCAATGTTGTGCTCCAGGAAAGAAAATGTCAATCTTACATACACCAACAACAATAGAAAGAAGATTTTCAAGTCCACAAAAGCATTTGTGAAGCTCAAGTCAGCAGATTTAAATTTCCTGCCCTGTCTTAGGTAGTACAGAGTGAAAAACCTTATCCAAGGAATGATTCCAAGATTTTCTTAATTTGCTGAAGTGAGAGAAGAGAGAAACTGGAGTTTCAGAACTTTTGAAATTCTTTTCTATTCACCCCTAGAATTAGAATATTCCAAAACAACATTATAAATGGCGTTGAGACGTGGAAGAATTGAAGAAAGAGGAATAGGAAGTCTTGCTATAATAACAAAATTAGAGAATGAAAATGAGATAATAATCAGCAGACAAGAGATGTGTGGAAGTAAGGCAATGTAGGAACCACAAGTGTGCATAGGAAAAGGAATTTAAGATTTATCTGGCTGCACAAATTGGAAAAGAAGGCAGGGTCTGAAAGTGTCAGGAAGCCCCTGACGTGAAATATCTATTAATTATACCAGTGCAAAGTCCTCAGAAAATGTTTAGTTCCAAGTGAATTAATTCATGTTATGGAACATGCCTGTGGGCTCTTTGTCTCCTTCATATTGTACCTACTCAAGGTGCTAAGGTACCACCTCCTGTTCGGTCCTGGCTTGTTTCCTTGCTGTCACTGTACATACCACATTACATTCTGAAAAAAAATAAGCACACTGTGTTTTTATAGTGTTTTTCAGTTTATAGAAAAAATTGAGGAAGTGTAGAGTTCTCACATACTCCCTCTTCTTCTGCATAGTTTCCCCTATCATTAATATCTTGCTTTATTGTGCCATTTTTTTATTATTTTTTCCTAATTGTTGAGTGACTACTTAGTGAAAAAATTATGACTTATTCAGTGCTTAGTAAATATATTCAATACATGCCAATTTCAAAACGAAATTAAACAGGATGTGCATTGGGTAATAAAATCATGTACAAATTATTTCACAAAGACTATGATGAAAGCCATAGACTGTATTTGAAAAAAAAATGCAAATACATGTGTGTGTGTATATATATCCCACTTTGAATATAAAGGATAAAAATAGTAGGATTTCTTCACTTGAGCACTGTTGACATTCTGTGTTGTGAGGGGCTATCTGGTACATTGTAGGATGTCTTAGCAACATTCCTACACTCTATTTACTGGATGCCAGGAGCAATTCCCTCCTCCAGAATGACAATGACAATGTCTCTAGACATTGCCAGTGTCTCCTCTATGGCAAAATTGCCTCTTGTTGGGAATTTCTAAAGATAACTTCACCAGACCACAGCTAGAAAGTGAATTAGTGTAAAAAATGATATCAAAATAATACTGGTCCATTCTGATAAATTGGAAAGGAGAAAGGAGAAAAAGAAATGACAGAAGGATAAAGTGATTATGCACAAAAAGAAATTTGTCAAATACAGCAGATACTGTTTGGGTAAATGGCAAGCATACATTTACTACAGTTTTTCTAGAACACATAAAATAATTATTCAGAGAAGTTCTTATTTGCTAATCCAATGTAGAAATTTGACATTTGTTTCTAGCCTTTCCTTTAATTTACATATGAGGATTTCACGTGTATATTTTTAAATTATTCCTTGAGAAAATGCAGTGAGACTTATTAAGTAACTAAAAGAAATTGCCTATAAAACTAGAAATCAATCATAAAGCTGTTTACTAGCTACCCAGTCATTGTTCCCTCTAGACTATAGAAATACCCAAACCAACATTGAGCAGGTACCCAGTATTTGCAGGACACTTTGAACTGTGAAGAAGTCCTAAAAAGTGAAGGGAAGACATGGTCTTTATTTTCAAATAAACCACTGGTCCACTGGTATTTTCAGGACCAGTGTTTAAAGTTTAGTTCTGGATCAACTTACTTTCTAAGCAAAAATTGTGAGGAACAAAACTCTTACTCACATGAGTTCCCTTATACAGGCAAATTATTTTACCATGCTTCATTTTATTGCACTTTGCAGATACTGTGTTTTTACAGATAAAAGTTTTGTGGCAATCCTGTGTCAAGCAAGTCTTTCAGCACTATTTTTCTAACAGCATTTGCTCCCTTTGTGTCTCTGTGTCACATTTTGGTAATTGCAAATTTAGAATGTTTTCAATATCGTTCTATTTGTTATTGTGACTGTGATCAGTGATCTTTGATGTTACTATTGTAACTGTTTTGGGGTGACACAAACTGTGCCCTTATAAGACAGTGAACTTAATAAATGATGTGCATGTTCTGACTGCTCCACTAGCTGGCCATTCCCGTCTCCCTATTCTGTGAGACAGAACAATATTGAAACTCAGCCCATTAATAACCCTACAGTGGCCTCTAAGTGTTCAAGTAAAAGGAAGAGTCAGACACCTCTCACTTTAAATCAAAAGCTAGAAATGATTAAGCCAACTGAGGAAGGCAGATTGAAAGCTGAGATACGTTAAAAGCTGGGCCTCTCGCTCCAAGCAGTTAGCCAACATATGAATGCAAAGAAAATTCTCAAATGAAAAGTGCTCCTCCAGCGAGCACACGAATGACAGCAAGTGCCATGGCTAGCTCTACTGCTGATATGCAGGATTTAGGTGTGGTCTAAATAGAAGCCCAAAAAGCCACAGCATTCCTTTAAGTCAAAGCCTAATACAGAGTGAAGCCTGAACTCTCTTCAATTCTGTGAAGACTGAGAAAGGTGAGGAAGCTGCAGAAGAAAAGTGTGGAGCTAGTAGAGTTTGGTTCATAAGGTTTAAGGAAAGAAACTATCTCC
This sequence comes from Manis pentadactyla, assembly GCF_030020395.1. Lineage (NCBI taxonomy): Eukaryota > Metazoa > Chordata > Mammalia > Pholidota > Manidae > Manis > Manis pentadactyla. The sequence goes on from NC_080028.1 coordinate 66,391,187, forward strand.
ATTTCATAAAAGTTCAGGTGAAGCAGCAGGTGCTGATGGAGAAGCTGCAGCAAGATATCCAGATCGCACTGAGATAATTAATGAAGGTGCTACACCCAACAATAGGTTTTCAGTGTAGATGAAACAGCCTTCTATTGGAAGAAGATACCATTTAGGACTTTCATAAATAGAGAGGGAAAGTCAATGCCTGACTTCAAAACTTCAAAGCACAGGCTGACATTTTTGCTAGAGGCTAACGCATCTGGTGACTTTAAGTTGAAGCTAATGCTCATATACTATTTCAAAAATCCTAGAGCCCTAAGAATTATGCTAAATCTATTCTTCCTGTGCTGCAAAAATGGAGCAACAAAGCCTAGATGACAACATACCTGTTTACAACCTGATTAACTGAAAATATTAATTCCACTGTTGAGAGCTATTACTTCAAACATGAACAGGAGTTTGGAAGATGATTCCAGCCTTCATTGATGACCTGGAATATTATGTATCCAGATATAGATAATAGAGATAATAATTAAATGAAACCATGCACTGGGAACATAGCAAATAGTCAACTCTGTTAGTTATCAGTAAAGGAACTACTACTTGTTGAACACCTACTGTGTACAGCCATTGTGCTGGGTCCAATAAATATGACAATAATTTTATTTATATTTAGGAATTTCTTCACTAATAAAATATGCAGCAATAGTAATGTCAATCTTACTACTGAAGAAATTTAACTCTTTGTAAAAATAGGAAACGTATCCTGCCATGTTCTGAGTGAATGATAGGCCCATGATAAACGCGGTGAACAGCATGTCGATTTTATGGACTTCTTAATAAATGATTACCGAACTAATTAGGTACTATTTCAGTCTCAAATATATGATAAAGGTTACTTTTGGCTTATCTAAGAAATTTGGATATTTCTATGTATTTACCAAATGTGTACATTTCAATTTTATTAGTGAAGAAATTCCTAAAAATTTCCTTCTCTTGTGCCCTGTGCTTTTGTTTGTTTGTTTCTTTAAGGCCAATGATTTGTGTCTTATTAATCTGTGTATACTCCTTTGTGTCCAGCACAGACCTCTTACCTGGTTGGTCTCTGAGAGTGGTATTTAAATGAAATAAATTGAATTGAATTGCTTTAAACTGAAAACTCCTTTCAGCACTGCTTATTCCTGGAGATTCTAGGAGGAAGCTGGAGCCAAAATCCTTCAGACAGATATTTTTCATTACTGTATATAAAATCACTGCTAAGTTTGCATGAAGAAATGAAAATATCTTGACACAAAGAGTAAACATGGTTGCCGAGCCTCACACTGTTAGAGCCGAGATGTCCATCTAAGAGATCTGGCTCAATTCCAGAGCAGTTTCATAGCCTTGCTCCCCTGTATAGATAATTATGGCTTTTTAATTGGGGTGTACGTCAATTTTTATGCACTGCTTTGGCCAACGACATGTCAGATGTGTAGTAACTTTTCAAATGAACCTGACTTGGAGCTTTCACTCTGTAAATTGCATTGCAAGATTACATTTTCAAAACTTCTCTTGGCTGCCACCTCGTGGTAGGTTTTTTCAAAGTAATAAAATTCAGTCGAAAGAAATACTGGTTTCTGAGCTTGTGAAGGCTGGTAATTTACGTATGAATAATAGATCATTTTGCAGTGAGATCAATAAAGATCTAAGAATATCTCTGACATAAAAATCAGTATTTGCGATAAATCTGTCTTCCTTTACATTATTTCTACAGGTAGTTCAACACATTAAATTTGGGAAAAAATAGGAAAAATATCACATCGATCCTGGCAAAATGTATGTGACATCATGAAATTAATTCAAAACCTTTCCGTTTTTCATTACTTTCTGAAAACTTTAAAATTAGATTTAGCTGTTGAACAAATAGTAATGTAATGAGAAATTGCACATATTACAAGACAACTTAATAAATGTTATTACAGAAAAACAAGAGTATGTTGTAATGAACTATGCAATATGTGTTCAGCTTATTATATAATTTGATTATTATTCAAATAACAGTTACTAGTTGATAAGTACCATGATTTATTGGAGTATTTGCAATACATATGTTCTTATTTTTTCTTGTCTTGATGACCTTGAGTCATTTGCTTTCTGGCAATATATCCAGTGTGTTCTACAACTAAGTAATTACTTATCTAAGAAAAGGCTTTGAGTTTCCTCAGAAGAAATTAGATCATTCAATTGGGACTTATAATTAAAAGACCAAGATAATTGCTACATTCCAATAACAAAGAATGAAGAAGAAACACCAATTAGCCATAAAGCTATCGATTATACTGATGGCAGGAGGTTGACAAATGATTGCTAACACTTCATATTCATAAACCAGGTGATCTGTTTGAAGGCAAAGTTAGTATTGGGTCTTAGGAATTCTACTTTTTAATGCATTAACCATTTTCGCAGACTACCAAAATCACCAAGGTGAGAATAATTGGTTTCATAGAGAAGTTCAGAAATCCGGCCTCCAATTTGCTTTCACACTTGAAAATAGCTAAACTCAACTCATACCTGAGTGGAACTGCTCTTATGTAAGGGTGGACTCATTAATCCTCTTCATCCTCAATTTTGGGAAACCTGGTGTACTGACAATGAGTTTCAGCCCCAGGCAAGTTCACTGTGGATTCAGTGAGACTGAGAAATGACAATGGAAGGTTCTTGGGGTAAAAGGGTTTGTTACCCTGCTTGTTTTCTCGGTGATAGGTCAAGCACTAGAATTACATCTATATGCAACAGTCTGCAGGTCTCTAATCCTCCTTTTTCTCTGCCTCCACCCAGAGCACTGGGGAGAGCTCTTTACATAGTTACTCAGTCAATAATAGCTTATTGCCTATGGGTGTGCAAGCAGTAGCCTAACAGTAGGCCAGTCACATCATCAAGTAATTGAGGTTCAAGTGAGCATCCTGACCACAGGGACTTCAATTTTCCCCACAGGCCTCTCTACCTCCACAGTGGTCTCAGTCTCTGTCCTTGGTGCTGCCACCACTCCAGTCTCTGCTCTCCTGCAGCCGCGCAGCCGGGAGCTCTTATATAGAGTCAATAACGATATATTGTGGTGTGTAGTGAGCTAACTGAGCAGGGCCAGGAGAGAATCCTGGCCATAGAAACCTTCACTTTCTCCACACTTGGCACACAGAGAGATGTCACACCCAGACCACAGAATTACTTTCATTTCCTATTGGTCAGGAAAATGACCCTTGTTGAGATTCAAACTCAGATGGAAATTGTAATTTCAGTTGCTTCAGTTAGGAAACAACTTAGATATAATGCAGACCACTGCAAAAATTGAATTTGAGGGAAAAAATTTCCTAAGGAGAGGGTCAAAAAGGGCAGCCTCAGGTACTCTTACTCCCAATCTAATTTTATTACAATTCCTGGATGCCTACATTCTCATGGACACTCATGAGTACTCACATTTATCATGAATTCTGAGAATTATATTTTATACCTGCTCCTATATAGGATAGTTTTAATTACATTATTTTTAAAAATAATTTGCCATGTGATAGTCTTTGTTCTAAGAAACCAGTGGAAACGGACTGCAAGAAGACACCTTCATTTGAATTACTTTAAAAAAAATATTGAACATAAATTTCATTTGGGTTTGGTTCAACTATCTCAAAGTTTATGCTTTAATGACTTCATGAAGTTTTTTCTATTATGCCTTTGAAATGGTCCCATTTTCTTAATGGAAGAAATATATTTAAATTGTCTGAGAGTCATGTTTTCTGTCCTTGCTTGTTGCCCTAAGATATGTGAGACTAGAAACTCTATCAAAAACAGTCTTAATTTACTTGCTACCATTCACTCTTGGTAGGAATAATTTTTATTAGTAGGGGAAGTGCTTTCTCATTGTCTTCTTTTACTGGCAAATAATACATTGCATTTGCATGTTTCTTTACTGAGCCTAGAGCCTTTAGATTCATTATCCAATTAATTCTCCTAACATTGCTGTAAAGAATGGGGAGAAAATTCTCAATCTACATGTAGGGAGATTAAATGACTTATGTCACCAAGCCAGTAAAAAGCAGAGTTAAGAAAACTGCTTAAGGCTTGCTTTTATTGCAATATTGGGTCATTATTTCTCATATTACAAGAACCTCTTCAGAGATAACTGGTATTAGGAGTTGAGAACTAAACAGGTTTCTTCATATTTCATTGTAACAATGTTTTCTAAAAATGGCCTTTTGAAATGCTAACTGGGAATATAAATTCATTTATATTGGCAAAACAGTGCATAGTATTTTAATGATATGTGGAAAGACATCACTCTTGTTTTTCTAGTTAGATAAGCTGGTTAACATTTATTAATAAAAGACAACATTAACATTCACTAATAAATGAATATGGAACACCAAATGCATTTTTCTTTCTTTCATTTATTATTGATGAATTAGTTTAGTCTGTCCACTTTATCACATGATGATTATGCAGATCAATCTCATTTTTCTTTCACTGTTTTATATATATTTTTTAGTTTTTATATATTTCTACAGGAACAATTCATAGAACTAAATATTGAGTATCTTACATATTTCTCAATTTTCCACTTTTCCTTGTTGCAAAGAGAACTAACAAAACTATCAGCATGTACATTTGACAATGTTTGACTATAACCCAAAAGTCAAAATGTCATAAATCCCAGAAGCACAGGAATTCCCTGCAGCATTTCAAGCCCAAGTCCGCACACCAGGGAAGACTAGAGATTCAGATCAGTTTCATCCATAAACTCTTTAAAGCACAAATTTGAATTCAAGATTTTTTTTTTGTAAGTCAGTAGATAGTATATCTGAAAGAACCTTTTGAAATGTCTTTGAATTTCTCTTTTGCATAAAACAACTTTAGGAAAAATGAAAGTTGAAGGTCCAGGGTCACCTGAACTGTGATCACCAGTGTCCCTGTTCACCTTGGCGGGTTGATGCCACCTTATGGAACTAGAGGTTCATTGCATCACATGTTGCAATAGCCACAAAAACCTAAGTTCCAGGAGATGGGCTCAGAAGTTAAATTTAGTCAATAACAAAGCATCTCACTGTACAAATAAAAGGCAGGGGATTAAATATGAAATTCTATTATAATGTTTTTTAAGAGCTTAAAGCTCTTATTTTTCACATTTTGTATTATTAATCAAACTTGAGATAAGATTCATTTTCCACTGGCAATGTAACGGAGGTGTTCTTAGAGCAAATGTGCTGTCATATTTCAAATATTCAGAAAAGATTAATTCCTGTATTAATATGACTCTTGTTTTTTATGCCTTATCATTTTATTTTACCCTTAATTTCTTTGTTCCAAATTATATGTAGACTGACAGTTTAGTCAAATGTGCTTAGAAGTAAACCATCTATCTAATGTTAAAATTACAGTAATTGTGCTAATATTGCAACAAACCAAAAAGACTAAGCTACAGGACAATGACCTTGCAAAACCTCTTTGTGATCTTGTGTGGGGTGAGTGAACACAGGGGTTGTAACTTGTAATTCACATTATGGAATGATTGAGGAAGAATTCAGAAGACATCTATTACTTTTATTAAAAGAAAATAAAACTCTTTCAGAAAAGAATGAAACAATCAAGATGTGTTGGTGCCCAGTATGTGAACAGGAAGGGGAAGCTAATACAGATATGCTGGGACCCAACCCAGGCTTCAGAAGTCTGGACACAAGGTTGAGGTAAAAGCTTACTTCAGGATGAATTCCAGTAGAGTTTTAATTTTAACATATAATGGAATATAAAAAAGACAAGCTAGGTATGTTATACATGATTCGAGAGCTCTAAAACCCAGAACATTTCATGGATATAAACTCTATGCTCAGTGATTCCCAGACCTGGCCAATCAATCAGAATTGCCTGGGCCACCTTACAGGAGGCTTTTCTGCCCAGGAAGTCATCCTGTTACTTGGCCCTGAGCAATAGCTTGGGTAGTGCTTGAAACTGGTGGAATCTGCCTAGATTACCAGCTCCAGAGTTTGGGATATGCACGATAAAATTTTTTGTCATCACTGGTCTTCTGTCAAGTGAAAGGATGTCATGGCCCTTCTTTACCATATTCCTGTGAATGGTCTTCCCAGTCCTGTTCTGCTGAAGCATTTTTCAGAAAATATTAGGAAGCACCTGTGAGTCTGTCATACCACAGTAGAAGTCGAGGTTCTCAGGAATGATTTCTTTGCAGCTGCACATATACCTGGATGTTCTTCTTTTCCTTATTCTCAGCAGCTTTGTAAGGAGTCCAACAAGGAATTGCCCAGAATATCCCTAATAACAGCTGAGCCCCACAGAGTGGTACTGAGAACATCACGCGCTTCAAGTGCTTTTCCCACGCTCATAGGACTACTACTGAACTCACCATTTGTTCCCCCTCTCCTGCCATCAGGGTTCGAAGTTCAGATAAATATGATTCTCAAGATGACCCCTTTTCTGAGCTAATGAAAATCATAGTATCAGTGTTTCTATCATTCCCAATCTTTATATCTCTGTAGGCACTTCATGGCATGTTTGGGTCAAATTCTCTTTAAAGTAGAAAACACACTTGTTCAAAAACCTTCAAGAAACTATTGTTACTCTACCCTGCCTTGCCTTCCACCAGATCTAAGCTTGGAGACCTCATTTATATTTTAGCCTGCCCCACAGAATGGCCTGGCTTTTCTGTTAAATCTCACTATTCCTTTCATTCAATCTTAAATTTGAGTTGCACAAAACCAGAGCTGTGCATTTATTAATCCTATGCTCAAATGTTCGAAACCACAGACAATGTCATGAGACAAAGACATCACCTGTTCAACAAAATTTAATATATATTTGTGGATTACTTATTCTATGCCAGGCACAGAGCTAGGAAAAGGGATTGAAACATAACTGTTTACCCTAGGATTGAACCATCTCCTGGGGGGACTGGGAACATACAGCAGTACTTGTGTTACCAGAGTGCTGCTATCTATACATTTTGGGCATTTATTCTTGACTGCCTTCACATTCTAGCTGTTATTGAAGGATAAGTGACATATCACTTGACAATCAGAGAAAAAGGATAGTTCAAACAGATGGCATGGATTAAACCTAGGTGAGGAAGAATTAATGAGAATTCGGGGAGAAACAACAAGTTTAGCAAGTAAAGTATTGAGAAATATAACCTGAGGCCAAGAAGAAAATGCAGGTTGAAAATGAATTATAAGAACTTTGAGGGCTGTATTAAGGAATGTGCATATTTTTATCCCACAGGGGATGGGGGAAGCACTGAACACTTTTGAGAGGAGGAATAACGTAATTATTTAGAAAACCAGCTTGTATGACATAGTTGAAAATGTATTACATGAGGAAAAATCCAGAAGCAAAGAGACTGGTTAAGAAGGTGAACAGTTACATCCAGTCAAGAAGAGGTATTGAATTTAAGCTGGGCAGATGAGAGTGACAAGAAAGGCAAAACTGAAACAATCTAGGTGGTGAAAAGTTAGCTGCTAACCCCCAGGGCCTCTGCTGTTTGTATACTGTGCTACCAAATATACCCTGCTCACAGAGACGGCTCTTTTAAGAATTAAAAAAAAAATTAATAGGTTTTGCAATCTATTTATTGTTTAATTGATGGCTAGGAAGACCTGGATGAGATCTGGCATCTTATATTTGAGCCCAGCTTCTGTCACCTTCTCCAATTTAATTATTTATTTATTCAACCTGATCCATTTTATTCTCAAAATGTTTACTTCAGTACGTGATAGTCTCTATTCAATCATTAGCCTCCAACCCCAACTCGCGATTCATAGATCACAAGTTCCTTTTAACAGATTCTCTTGGTAAGTATTTTTAACACTTTTGCGAATTAATATTAGCAGCTATTTTTGGTTTCTGGAAGAATAGCTTCAGTAGAAGAGTGGCTTATCAATCCATAGTTCATTGATAAGGAATATGAGAAGTTAAGGCCAATAAGGTAAAATATTTAAGTCCTCAGTAAGGAGAGGAATCAGGTGATAATTTGTTAGAAATAATTGGAGAAAATATTTTGTCCTTTTTATGTAAGGGAGATAGATCTTTTAATTTTTCAGTTTCTTTGTTTTATTGCTGCTGCTTTTTTGTTTGTTTTTGTTTTTCAGTGTAAAAAGAGAAACCAATAGAAAATGAGAGAGATAAAAAGGGAAAAGAATAAATATTAACATGTAAAGTGGTATATCTTTAATGTCTATGAGATTATGTCTTTTTAAATTATATATCAAAATGTTAATAAATAAATAATTATTAAGAAGTATCAATAAATAATACATAATAAATTAAGAAGTATCAATAAAGAAATAAATGTTCAAATGAGGTCCATTATAAACAATTATATCCTACTGTTAAGAAATATCATGGTGCCTAATATAGAGGTTGGTATTTAGGAGATGCTCAGTATGGATATGATGAATGAGTTGAATCAATAAAGAAACAATTTCCTCTACCTAAAGTAGTTCTCTGGAGACCATAGACCACCTTTAAGAACCACCATAGTACTTGTATTCTTATTTCAATCAATTAGGAGTACCTGCTTTTCATCTTCATGATTTTTTTCAAATTGTCAATAGATGCAACTTAAGTAGCTCTAAAATGTTGCTTTTCATGTTTGACATATTAAAGTGTTATGAAATAATGATCTTATCATTAATTTATGTCATAGATCTTCCATTATTTCATATGAGCTATTTACACTTAAAATAAGTAAAATTGACATTTATTTAGCCTCTACTATGTGGCATTACATTCAGGGAATACAAAGATGAATGAGAATATACTCTAAATGTCTCACAACCTACTGGGGATAATTGGAGGAAGACTCTTAAATAATTATACAATGTGATAGATGCTAAAGTTGATATAGGTATGCCATATTGAGAGCATATAAATTTAATAAGACTCTATTCAACAAGCACACATTATTCACTTAGTATATGTTTGATTGTGTATTAGGCCCATTCTCATTTACCAGACATTCTAAGGCCTTCTAGTCCAATAATGGCACAGATATGTAAACAAATACATTTAATAACCTGTGTCCATTGAAATCCTCCAAGAAGCAGAGGCCAAGGTGGGATTTGATATGTAAGAAATTTATTGGGAAGACTACTTATGAAAAGAAAAGATAAAGGGAACAAGAGTAGATTGACAGAGTCTTCAGGTCTGCATTCATAAAAGGAGAGAAAAAAGTAATGGTTGGGTTAAAAGGGCCCTACTGTGCCACTGTTCCAAGAAAGTCTTGGCCAGGCTCGTGAGGAATCGCAAAGCAAAGTGTCCTATTATAGAAACGGTTCACCTGGCAAGAAAGGGCTGGCGCTGATACACTGCCATGCTTTATCGTGGGCCGTTTGCAGCCCAGGAAAAGTGTGGCCTCAAAGGAGGAGGCTGGATGGTTTGGTCAGCCATGGCCACAGCAGCAGATGCTCTTGAAAAAGATCTAAGTGATGCCGCTGTGGAGACCTATTTCCTTTCAGGTTTGAAAAGCCATTCCTCCAACATTCTTGCTGACTTCTCTCCCTGAGAAAAAATGTAGAAGGGGAGGTTCAGGGAGATGAACTATAGCCTCTGTCATCACAATTGGTCTTGGGAATGAAGCTAATACTCATCCTCTCCTTTATCTACTGGCCATTCTACACTCTCCTCACCCTCTGCCATCACTTCAACTTGTTCTGATAGATTATTTGGTGTCCCAACCCTTTATTCCTGAATCCTTGAAAATCACATGCTTCTCTGTGCAGGTTGTTGAATGTGTTTCTTCCTTATTAATTAGGTGAGGGAGTACCTAGAGTCGCCCAGATAGGAAGTCTGGTTTTCACATATATTCTTCCCTGCCCCCATTGTTTGAAAACCTGCTGTTCAGGGTCAGTTACCCTTCCTCTAGATGCAAGGAGTCAAAAAAGTGGCCTAGCATCTGCAGTGCCTTAAAATTCAATGCTTCTCTTGCTGTGTCCCCTGTCTTTCTGTGTACCCCCGTTGGGACTGGAACTTCCCACCTTCAAAGCTGTGGGTTCTGGAGCTGAGTGACATTGGGTCCTCAGGGAGTTGATATTTAGTGGGACCCTTCCCACTTCCAGTCTTGGGCTGCTCAGGCTGCTATAACAAAATACCAAAGACTAAGTAGCTAATAAACAGCAGAATGTATTGCTCATGGCTCTGGATGCTGGGATTCTGAGATATGTGTACCAACATAGTCAGGTGAGGGCCCTCTTCCAGGATGTAGATTTTTCATTCTATCCTCTCATGGTGGAAGGGGCTAGGGAGCTCTCTGGGGCCTCTTTTATAGGACACTAATCCCACTCATAATGGTGCCAACCTCATGATATAAGCCCCTCCCAAGGGTCCCACTCTCTAATAGCATCACATTGGGCATTAGTATCAGTAAACCAGTTATCACAGGTCACAGGTCACATGCCCATACTTCTTCCCCTGATCATACACTAGGCAATGGGATCCCTTATCTGTGAAAAAGGCATTTCATAATCTCCCAGACTGTGTTGCTGGCTGAGGCACTGTAGGCAGGAAGGTCAAACTCATAGTAGAATAATTATCTATTCCTATTAGGAAAACCCACTGGTGTTCTAGGAGAGAAGTGACTTGATGTGACTGAAGAGTTAGTTTCTCATATTATGGGAGAGCAGCCATTTGGGGTTTCAGCATTAGCCTCCATGCCAGCAGTTGGAACATTCAGTCATTTATGCCTTCATGCATGGCCTCTTACCAGCCATCATAGCCTCTTTCATGTGCTCATGTTGCAAGAGCCAGAGTGGCCTATTATGAAGGCTGGCTAACATCATTTTGCTACTTAGTTGTTCAGTGCTTCTTCCACTTAACTCAGCACGGCTATTATCCTAACGGGGACTTTGCTCCTGTCCCTGGGGCACCTTATGAGTTGTTAAACCTTGCATTTAAAGAAAGTGTCCCTTAATTTAACAAATTCATGCTTCTACAATATGATTCTGATCAAGCACCCTCAAAATCCAATCCCAGGAATCATTTCTTGGTCCTGATGGCACATGGTAAATAATTCCTGTACATACCTTGGTGCGTGACTTGCTTCCTCCTCAGTCCCAGCACATCCCCAGCTGGTATATGCTGAAATTTAACACTAGCTATTGGCCTAGCAGCCAGGAGAAGGCAGTTCCTGAGGGAGCCCCTTTTGCCTTAGGGTGGAACAGATGGGTCCTCAACGGTGTATTCCACAACAGTGAAGTGCTATCTCTTATAAGGGAAGGGTGGGTTCCTCTAATAAGTCTAAGGGCTCAAGGCAGCTAGCAGAGCATAAATCCTCAGCAGCATCCATCTTATTTTTCAGGGTCCCAGGTTTTTCTAACCAGGGCCTTGACTTAAGCAAAATACACTTGTTTTGACTGAGTGTTTAAATGTTGCTGGAGTTTTTAATTTTATCAAATCCATTGCTCCTCAACTATTTCTCTGCAAAAGATAAGGACTTCTTTTTAAGCTACCGAAGATATTCTGTGGCCCTCACACTTAGGCTTTAACTGTTTTTAAACAGCTCTTAGGCTTTTATTAACTCTTTATGGTGGCCATGTGACTTAGCAATAATGTGACAACTCCATAGTCCTTAGAGGCATGGTTCTCCCACCCCTATATCCTTCAGATGCCTGAATCATCATATCAACAAGATTTTTCCCCTCTACCAGAACATTTACCAAGTTCACCATTTGTAAAAATCTTAAGCAGTTGGGCTACCACTTTGTACTAGGGACCATTTGTGCCCTTATATTCCACTCAGGATTGGACCCCTTTGCCATGCCCCAAAGGCTATCTTATATCTGTTTTCTTGGACAACTCCTGGTCCCGCCTGTTGGGGTCTTTGAAAAATAAATGCTAAGGTACAACAAATTTATTGGGAAAAACATATGTGAAGGATAAAGGAAAGGAAGTCAGACCAGGCAGGGAAGAGCCTCTAGAGCATGAGTCAGGTCTGAGAGATGCAAAAATAATGAAGGGATGAAGAACTGGGCAAAAATAGCCTTAGATTGTGGTATACATATAAAAAATAATGAAAGTCTCAACCAGAATCCCCAAGTAAAAGTGGCCCATTAAAGAGATCCTGCAGATGCAGTAGTGGTTCTAAAGGGGAGGCAGCTGTCATTTCACCGATGGCCACCGTGTTAGTTTCCCTTGTAGGAGAGCTGAGTGATGTACTTCCATGGTTGCAACAACCTTTATTAATACATTCAGAAAATACTTCCTTTTCCAGGAGGAGGGAAATAAACCAAATTTGAATATGACTTGGAGTTTCCCAAATGTACAACAAAAGTCTATTCTAACAGAATAAAAAAAGTAACAGAATGAGGAAGGTTGGTAGGAAGAGCTGATTAAATGCCATGGATTTAGCATCAGAAAAAAAATTAGAGTCTACAATATTAGTGGTGAATAAATAACATAACTCTGTTGCAGGTTATGTTAAATAAGATGGGGCATTGTTTAATAGTGACAATTCTATAAATACATATATGATATGGGTTCAAAAACATGTAGAATAATCTAAAATACTAAAGCTATTACTATCAATTAAGAAGACACTTCACGAATATATTTTCAGACAAAAAACTGTATTTTCAAGTTACCCCCAAAAATGGAAAATAAAGTATGAAACTCAAAAAATATTCAAGTTCATGTATTTTCCAAAATCATCATTTAAAAATCCTTCTTCATGACCATTATTTCAAGCAATCTATCAAAGACCAACCCATCCAGAGTAAAAAGTGCTTTTAAGCTTACTGTGGAATGGCACATATTCTTAGGAGAACAGAGCTTCTGGAACCAGTGACATCTATAGGATCTAGTTATTTGAAAGAATGGCATAAAGAAAAACAGCATGAGGACTATTCAAGTACTTAGAAACATATACAGTGTACAGAAAATGAAACACTATGACATCACCAGAAATCAGTCAAGGTCAGAAATTTCCTGGAGAACCAAATACCAGAGAGAAGATTTAGTAATTTCATTTTCACCATTTTCCTTTAGGTAGACAAAAGTAGTCCTACTGAAAGAATGCAGTGAGATTTCTTTAAAGTGGAATTCTTTCTAGTGCTGCAAGTAACGACATTATAAATTTCAACACCTGACAAACAATGTCTTTATTTTCAAGTTGAGAGCACATTATTTACTATGATTTATGAAGTTAATGATGAAAGAACTGTTCTTTTATGAAAAGGTTTCCAATTTCATAGGGAAATTACTACTATTATAATTTATTTCCTAGTAGTAAGATTGCTGTCACAAGTTATTTGAGCACATTTGCCTTAAAGATGCTGTTATCCTCTGGCATTTACAGATCAAAAGATGTTCCTGTAACTAACACTTTATGGTGTTTGAAGCTCTAGCTATTAATTACTTCACCTATAATGTGTGCATATAATTCAACTTCTGCGGAATGATGGGCCAGGGGAGAATTAATATTTATTGAGAGCTAACTTTAAGTCAGGAAATGTGCTAAGCATTTTAGATACAACTTCTTATGAATCTTTAGAGCTACATGAGATTTTTTTTAAAGACAATAGAACAGTGTCCCAGAGAACCTGAGTTAAGTGGGTTAGGTCATGTGGCTATTAAATGGCAGGGCTGAGACTGAGGCTTTGTTTATAATTTTAACACATCTGATGATGTAAGTTTTCCACAGAACACAAATATATCATTACCCAAATATGAATCGTAAAATACCATATCATCTAAATAAATCAAATATTAATTGATAGCTCTATGTTTGAATATATGTTAGATGATGCCAGGACCATAGCAGGGTATGCAATAGGGTCCTTATCTTCAATGAACATGCTCATCTTTTAATATCAATTCATGGTATAGATAATTTGCAGAGTGGATACCAAGAAAAACTTTGGACATATTCAAACATGCAAGACACTATAGTATGTGCTCCCATAGTAGGGTTTATTGATCCAGTCATATGTCATTTTAGCTAAACTTCTGCATGTAGTAATATAGGCATTCTCTGATAATTATGTGGGAGAAAATGGTATTAGTTGTAATGTCAACAAAGAAGGAAGAATTACTAACAGAGAAACCATAATAAACTATTATATAAAAGTCAGATAATATTTTATAATACCATACATACATTTGTCATACATCAATCAAAATCATATCAGAATGTTTTTGTGTGCATTATTATATTGAGTGATATAGTGCAAATCATATTACCTTGGTTGTAGAGTAAAGTGTCAAGCCCTAAATTAAGCAATTCTCACCAGTTCAACTCTAATCTTGTTAATATTATTCTGTATGACATCCTTGGTCATATATCTGTAGATACGTAATAAAAAGAGCATTTTATATTGCCAAAGGATTTTTTTTGTATCATTAATATACAATCACATGAGCAACATTGTGGTTACGAGATCACCCCCATTATCAAGTCCCCACCCCATACCCCATTACAGTCACTGTCCATCAGTGTAGTAAGATGCTATAGAGTCACTACTTGTCTTCTCTCTTCTATACTGACTTCCCCATACCCTCCCACTACATTATCTGTGCTAATCGTAATGGTCCTTATTCCCCTTATCCCTCCCTTCCCACCCATACTCCCCAGTCACTTTCCCTTTGGTAACTGTAAACCCATTCTTGGGTTCTGTGAGTCTGCTGCTGTTTTTTGCCTTCAGGTTTTGCTTTGTTCTTATGCTCCACAGACGAGTGAAATCATTTGGTACTTCTCTTCCTCTACTTGGCTTATTTCACTGAGCATAATACCCTCTAGCTCCATCCATGTTGTTGCAAATGGTAGGATTTTATTCTTCTTATGACTGAATAATATTCCATTGTGTTTATGTTCCACATCTTCTTATTCCATTCATCTACTGATGGACACTTAGGTTGCTCCCATTTCTTGGCTATTGTAAATAGTGCTGCGATAAACATAGGAGTGGATACATCTTTTTTAAACTGGGATCTGGAATTCTTAGGGTAAATTCTTAGGAGTAGAATTCCTGGGTCAAATGGTATTTCTATTTTTAGTTTTTGAGGAGCCTCCATACTGCTTTCCACAATGGTTGAACTAATTCACATTCCCACCAGTAGTGTAGGAGCGTCCCTCTTTCCCAATATCCTTGCCAGCATTTTTTGTTGTTTGTCTTTTGGATGTTGGCCACTATCTGGTGTGAGGTGATATCTCGTTGTAGTTTTAATTTGCATTTCTCCGATGATTAGCAATGTGGAGCATCTTTTCATGTGTCTGTTGGCCATCTGAATTTCTTCTTTGGAGACTGGTCTGTTCAGATCCTCCTCCCATTTTTAATCAGATTATTGGCTTTTTGTTTGTTGAGACACGTGAGCTCTTTATACATTTTGGACGTCACCCCTTATTGGATATGTCATTTATGAATATATTCTTCCATACTGTCAGATGCCTTTTTGTTCTACTGATGGTGTCATTTGCTGTACAGAGCTTTTTAGTTTGATAGCATCCCACTTGTTCATTTTGCTTTTGTTTTCATTACCCAGGGAGATATGTTCATGAAGAAGTCGTTCATGTTTATGTCCAAGAGAGTTTTGCCTATGTTTTCTTCTAAGAGTTTTATGGTTTCATGACTTACATTCAGGTCTTTGATCCTTTTCGAATTTACTTTTGTATATGGGGTTAGACAGTGATCCAGTTTCATTCTCTTACATGTAGCTGTCCAGTGTTGCCAACACCAGCTATTGAAGAGGCTGCCATTTCCCCATTGTATATCCATGGCTCCTTTATCATATATTGATTGACCATATATAATTGGGTTAATATCTAGACTCTATTCTATTCCACTGGTCTATGGGTCTGTTCTTGTGCCAGTACCAAATTGTCTTGATTACTGTGGCTTTGTAGTAGAGTTTGAAATTGGGAAGCAAGATCCCACCTGCATTCTTCTTCCTTCTCAGGATTTCTTTGGCTATTTGGGGTCTTTTGTGGTTCCATACGAATTTTAGAACTATTTTTTCTAGTTCATTGAAGAATGCTCTCAGTATTTTGAAGGGATTCCATTGAATCTGTAGATTGCCTTAGGCAGGATGGCCATTTTGACAATACTAATTCTTCCTAGCCAAGAACATGTGATGAACTTCCATTTGTTAGTGTCCTCTTTAATTTCTCTTAAAAGTTTCTTGTAGTTTTCAGGGTATAGGTCTTTCACTTCCTTGGTTAAGTTTATTCCTAGGTATTTTATTCTTTTTGATGCAATTGTGAGTGGAATTGTTTTCCTGATTTCTCTTTCTGCTAGTTCATTGTTAGTGTATAGAAATGCAACAGATTTCTGAGTATTAATTTTTGTATCCTGCAACTTTGCTGAATTCAGATATTTGTTCTAGTAGTTTTGGCGTGGAGTCTTTATGGTTTTTTATATACAATATCATGTCATCTGCAAACAGTGACAGTTTGACTTCTTCTTCACCAATATGGGTGCCTTTATTTCTTTGTTTGTCTGATTGCCATGGGTAGGACTTCCAGAACTTTGTTGTAAAAAAGTGGGGAGAGTGGGCATCCTTGTCTTGTTCTCAGTCTTACAGGAAAAGCTTTCAGTTTTTCACTGTTAAGTATGATGTTGGCTGTGGGTTTGTTATATATGGCCTTTATTATGCCCTTATATACATTTTGGCATATATTTGCCCTTTATACTTGCCCTTTATACACATTTTCTTGAGAGTTTTTATCATGAGTGGGTTTTGAATTTGGTCAAATGCTTTTTTGTCATCTATGGAAATGATCATGTGATTATTGTCCTTCCTTTTATTGATATAGTGGATGAGGTTCATGGATTTTTTTAATGTTGTACCATCCTTGTATCCCTGGGTTGAATCCCACCTTATCATGGTGTATGATCCTCTTGATGTATTTTTGAATTTGGTTTGCTAATATTTTGTTGAGTATTTTTGCATCTACATTCATCAGGGATATTGGTCTGTAGTTTTCTTTTTTTGTGGTGTCTTTGTCTGGTTTTGGTATTAGCATGATGCTGGCTTCATAGAATGAGTTTGGCAGTACCCCCTCCTCTTCTCTGTTTTGAAAAACTTTAAGAATGGGTATTATGTCCTCTCTAAATGTCTGATAAAATTCAGTGGTGAATCCATCTGATCTGGTGGTTTTGTTCTTTGGTAGTTTTTTGATTACCGCTTCAATTTCATTGCTGGTAATTGGTCTGTTTAGATTTTCTCTTTCTTCCTGGGTCAGTCTTGGAAGGTTGTATTTTTCTAGGAAGTTGTCCATTTCTTCTAGGTTATCTGGTTTGTTAGCATATAATTTTTCATAGTATTCTCCAATAATTTTTGTATTTCTGTGTGGTCTGTAGTGCCTTTTCCTTTCTCATTTCTGATTCTTTTTGTGTGTGTAGATTCTCTTTTTTCTTTATAAGTCTGGCTAGGGGTTTATCTATTTTGTTTATTTTCTCCAAGAACCAGCTCTTGGTTTCATTAATTTTTTCTATTGTTTTATTCTTCTAGATTTTATTTATTTCTTCTCTGATCTTTATTATGTTCCTCCTTCTGCTGACTTAGGGCCTCATTTATTCTTCTTTTTCCAGTTTCTATAATTGTGAATTTAGACTATTCATTTGGGATTGTTCTTCCTTCTTTAAATAAGCCTGGATTGATATTTACTTTCCTCTTAGAAATGCTTTCGCTGCATCCCACAGAAGTTGGGGCATTGTGCTGTTGTTTTCATTTGTCTCCATACACTGCTTGATCTCTGTTTTAATTGAGTCTTTGATCCATTGATTATTTAGGAGCATGTTTAAGCCTCCATGTGTTTATGAGCTGAGCCTTTTTTTTTTCTTTGTACAATTTATTTCTAGTTTTAAACCTTTGTGATCTGAGATGTTGGTTCATAGAATTTCAGTCTTTTTTAGTTTACTGAGGCTCTTTCTGTGGCCTAGTATGTGGTCTGTTCTGGAAAATGTTCTATGTGCACTTGAGAGGAATGTGTATCCTGCTGCTTTTGGGTGGAATGTTCTATACATGTCTGTTAGGTCCAACTGTTCTAGTGTGTTGTTCAGTGCCTCTGTGTCCTTACTTATTTTCTGTCTGGTTGATCTGTCCTTTGGAGTGAATGATGTGCTGAAGTCCCTAAAATGAATGCATTGTATTCTATTTCCTCCTTTAATTCTGCTAGTGTTTGTTTCACATATGTAGGTGCTCCTGTGTTGGGTGCATATATATTTATAATGGTCATATCTTCTTGTTGGACTGACTCCTTTATCATTATGTAATGTCCTTCTTTGTCTCTTGCTACTTTCTTTGTTTTGAAGTCTATTTTGTCTGATACAAGTACTGCTACTCCACCTTTTTTCTCCCTATTATTTGCATGAAATATCTTTTTCCATCTGTTCCCTTTCAGTCTGTGTATGTCTTTGGGTTTGAAGTGAGTCTCTCGTAGGTAGCATATAGAAGGGCCTTCCTTTTTTTCCTCCATTCTATAACTCTGTGTCTTTTAGTTGATGCACTCAGTCCATTTACATTTTGAGTGATTATCGAAAGATATGTGCTTACTGCCTTTGCAGGCTTTGGATTTGTGGTTATCAAATGTTCAAGGGCTGCTTCTTTACTATCTAACAGTCTACCTTAACTCACTTATTATGTTATTATAAACACACTCTGATGATTCTTTTTTCTATCCATTCTTTTTCTTTCTCCTCCATTCTTTATATGTTAGTTGTCATATTATTTACTCTTTGTGTATCCCTTGAGTGACTTTGTGGGTTGCTGATTTAATTTTGCATTTGGTTAGTACTTAGTTGGTCTACTTCTTTTGCTGTGGTTTTATTTTCTCTGGTGACAGCTTTTAGCCTTAGACATACTGCCATCTAGAGCAGTCCCTTTAAAATACACTGTAGAGATGGTTTGTGGGAGTTTAATTCCCTCAGCTTTTCCTTGTCTGGGATTTGTTTAATCCCTCCTTCAAATTTAAATGATAATCTTTCTGGACAGAGTATTCTTGCTTCAAGGCCCTTCTGTTTCATTGCATTGAATATATCATGCCACTCCCTTCTGGCCTGTAAGGTTTCTGCTGTGAAGTCTGATGATAGCCTCATGGGTTTTCCTTTGTATGTGATTGTTTTCTCTTTCTGGCTGCTTTTAATAATTTGTCCTTATCTTTGATCTTTATTGTATGTCTTGGAGTTGTCCTCTTTGGGTCCCTTGTGTTGGGACCCTGAGAGACTATTTCCTTCCCCAGTTGGGGAAGTTTTCAGCAATTATTTTTCAAAGGCACTTTCTATCTATTTTACTCTTTCTTCTTCTTCTAGTACCCCTATAATGCAAATATTATTCCATTTGGATTGGTCACACAGTTCTCTTAATATTTTTTCATTCCTAGAGAGGCTTTTTGCTCTCTCTGCATCAGCTTCTCTGTATTCCTGTTCTCTGATTTATGTTCTTTTAACAGTCTCCTCCACCTCATCTACTCTGCTTTTAAATCCTTCCATTGTTTGTTTCATTTCTGTTATTTTCCTCCTGAATTCATCCCTTAGCTCTTGAATATTTTTCTGTAGCTTTAACAGCTTACTTATGACTTTTATTTTGAATTCTTTTCCAGGAAGTTTGGTGATTTCAGTCTCACCAAGCCCTTTTTATTTTTTTTTGAGGGGTTTTCCATTGAACAAGGTTCTTCTGCGTTTGCATGGTGATGGGAGTGGTCGTTGGTGAGTGGCAGGTGTTTCAGCTGGGAAAACAAAGTCCCTTCCTGCTTGCCAGTCACCTTGCCTGTCTCTTCTGTCTGTGTCAGTTAACAGTGCACAGGGAGCAGCCTCTGCATTAACTCCTTAGGCTGCCATGGGCAGGCAGCCCTCAGGATGGCCTAGGGCACTGGCATGGTTTACAGGCCAGCAACTCATGTTCTGCCATGCGAAGAGAGCCAACTTCATGCCTTCCAGTCTCTGTACCTGTCTCTGCTCTCCATGCTAGTCAACCATGCACAGGGAGCAGCCTCTGGTTCCGGGCTGCTTATCTGCTCCTAGGGAGAAACCTCTGTGTTATGCTGTGTGGTTTCTGTAGGTGGGACTGCTCTCTGGCTGGTCTGCAGCAATGATGAAGACAGCCAGTTTGCTCACAAGTGTCAGCAGGGAGGAAGGAACGGCAGTCTGCTTATTGCAGTTAGTGGCCTCTGAGCTGCACTGAGTCGCCAACCAGAGGGGTAGTGTGCCTTAAACTCCTTAAGGTTCCCAGCCCGCTAGGCTGAGTGTGCCAGGACGATTTTGCTTACCTTTTAAACCCTTGCCCCTTTAAGACTTTTAAAGTGCCTACTTTTCTTTTGTCACAGGGAAGCTGGCTGTGGGAACTTGTTTGCAGTCTTAGTCTCAGATTTTGCTTTTCCACTCCTCTAATATCCAGAGCACCATACAATGTATGTTTGTGCTCCTGGGGTAGATTTCTTGGGCTGGGTATTTAGCAGTCCTGTGCTTCCACTCCCTCCCCACTCTGATTCTTTTCCTCCTGCCTGTTAGCTGGGGAGGGGAGAGTGCTCAGATTCCACCAGGTTGTGGCTTTTTACCTAACCCTTTTCCATGAGATGTTGGGTTCTCACAGATGTAGACTGACTAGTGTACTGTTACTTCTGGTCACTCCTTTAAGAATAGTTGTATTTTCAAAATATATATGGTTTTGGGAGAAGATTTCCTCCACCCTACTCACACCGCCATCTTTTCTTCCTGCCAAAGGATTTAACAACTCATTTTGGTCAAAGGTATAATCTAAAGTACAAGAAAGGCCCAAAAGTATGATGTGTGACTTGTTTTTTAAGAATAGAGGGATATATGTCTTATGTATGATAACATGTATTTCATGTGTGATTAAAATAACAATCTCAAATATACAAAATGGTATGCAAGTGAAAGCTCCCATAAGTCTTTATGAGAAAATTCAGAATAATTTTAGTATCCCCTTCACTCTTTCCCTTCTGGGACACTGTTTCCTCTCACTAGCACCTTCATTTTCTGTATTTTCTATGTCTGTTGGTTAACACCATAAAGATTGGTTTATTCCCATAACAAGGATTTATTTTTAAAAGAAAAGCATACTAGAAGAAAAACACCTGATAGAATTTCTTACCTTGGAGGACACAGACATTGGTGTTGCCACCTGTCTTGGCCTGTTAAATTATATAGTTTATCTTTTAATATGTCTTTTCATACCTCCAGTTAGTTATTTATGGTCTTTATAAGGTGCATTTTGACAGTTCTTTAAAATCATGGTTATATGTTTATATCACGTGTCAAATTTGCATTAGCTTTCTTTACAAATAACCAAGAATACCTTCTTCCCATACAGCTCCTGCTCCAATTTTAAAGTTTTCCCATGAAAACTAGACAAAAAATGCAAACAAAGTTTATATCCAACTTATTCCTACAGCTCCACCACCATAACAATCTTTTTTTTATTAAGGTATTATTGATATACACTCTTATGAAGGTTTCACATGTAAAACAATATGGTTACTACATTCACCCACAGTATGACTCCCCCCCATATCCCATTGCAGTCACTGTCCATCAGTGTAGTAAGATGCCACAGAGTCACTGTTTGCCTTTTCTGTGCTACACTGTCTTTCCCATGATCCCCTCCACACTATGTGATAAGTACCAAATGATTTCCCTCATTTGTGGAGTAAAAAAACAAAGCAAAACTGAAGGAACAAAACAGCAGCAGACTCACCATAACAATCTTACTGAAGCTTTTTGTCCTTTGATTGACAAAACTTATTATTTGTCAAGACAAAAGACAGTTTTGAGGCCTTTTTTTTCTGGACTTAACTATTGATCATTTTGTTCTCCTTAAACATCACATCTCTTCTAGATGTTTTGCTGCAAATATATTCATTAATTGTATTGTTTCATATTGTCTTTTCCTTTGATGGGTCTC
Source organism: Manis pentadactyla (assembly GCF_030020395.1). Classification (NCBI taxonomy): domain Eukaryota; kingdom Metazoa; phylum Chordata; class Mammalia; order Pholidota; family Manidae; genus Manis; species Manis pentadactyla. The sequence continues at coordinate 66,413,054 of NC_080028.1, forward strand.
TCTTCTCTATTTCCATTTTAACCAGTGCCATGCTGGAAACTTATATGAGCTCATGAGAGCCAATTGTAAAAGTTACATTTTGCAAGCCAGATGTTAAATTATAGACATTAAAAATTAAATTATATAAACTTATAATTAAATTACATTTTTTTTAGTAAAGAATTTAACCTTGTCCAAAAGGATGTCTGTCCTTTGCTTCTGGCAGGTAATCACAAAGTGCTTAGAATATCATATGAGTGCCTGATAAGAGGGTCTTTGTTTGTCTGGGGGTGATGAGATTTAGGGTGGGGGCTCTCAGCACACCAACAGTGTGTGTGAGATTCAACTTGTGGGTTCTGAGTCATAGCAGTAATGTGATGTAGAGTGGGGGCTTTGGGTCACCCAGCCTGACCTCTGGGGCACTGAAAACTGATCAGTCCCCTCTGCAGTCAGCCACTCCTACAAGATAGAGCTCTGATAAAGACCCTAAATGTACATCAAATCTCCCTAGAGCTTCCCTGTTTGACCATATTACCTGTGTACTGTCATATATCTAAGCTGGGAGAATAGGCTGTCCTGACTCCATGAATAGCTCAAAGGACCCCTGGAAGCTCCACATGTGATACTTTTCTGTGCGCTATGCACTTCTTTCTGTGGCTGACTCAATCATAACTGCTGGTTTAATAACTTTTAGTGGGTTCCTTGAGTCCTTCTTGCAAATTATTGAACCTAAGGCCAGTCTTGGGAACCTCCCACAATAGCAATGTGTCAGAAATGAAGGTGTGAATTCTTCTCTGTAACGTCACAGTTAAAAAACTGTTTCAGCACTGAAAACAAATATAACAAACAACATTAATTATTTCCTGATTTTACTACTCTTTGGGTTATTTACATCTATTTTACCTGTATGTTTAAAATTTGCTGTTACTTATCTCTTCCTAACTCTGCCTTCAGTGCCAATATGTTGGCATCTTGAAACTGGCCATGATGGGAGTATTAACACCGTGGAAATCAGCAAACACTATAAATTAACTCTTAACTGTTGGCTTTGTTGATTTTCTAGACTTGCAAAAGTGTGGGAGAAAATATTGGTTGAATAGTTTAAACTTAAAAATGTGTGTGTGGGAGATGGGATTAAAGATGGCTGCATGAGAGGAGAGACAGAGGCTTCCTCCTAAAATTGGATACAATTAGAAAATTTAATTGGTGCAACTAATCCTAACAGAGCAACAGGAAAGAGGATGGCATCAGACTGCACACACCTGGAGAAAAGAGCAGACCTCACCGAACATGGTAACATACCAGAGCTGTGGCTCTGCAGGACCCAAGCCCTTCCCTCACCCTAGCTCATCTGTGAGAGGAGGAGAAATGGAGCAGGGAGGGAGTGGAAGGCTTCAGACTGCTGAATACCTAGCTCTGGAGATCTGCTCTGGGAGCAAAAACCTACATTTCATGGTGCTTTCATGAGACTCGCGTGACTATTGGGATAGAAACTTAATACAGGCAGAGTTCCTGGGGAGACTAGGATTCTGGCCACTGGTGGAAAGCAGGGATCCATATCTGGCTGCTCTGGGACAAAAACTGATACCTGTGTGCCCAGCCCACTGGCTGAGGTAGTGGAGACAGGCACAGCAGCCGGGAGGAGGGGAACAGCTCTTTCCTCCCCCCAGGCACCAGTACCGCTCCCCTGTGACCCCCGACATTGCTTCAGGGGCTCAGCAGCTCCAGAGACTACAGCTTCTGGACACTAGAGGGCGCCATATACAAACATGAAAAGCCAAAAGAACCTTGTCCAGAGTAAAATTATTAATACAACTCCAGAGAAAGATTTAAATGATATAGACCTCACGACTCTTCCTGAAAGGGAGTTCAAAATAAAAATCATCAACATTCTAATAGAGGTATGGAAAGACATCCAAGAATTCAGGAATGAATTCAGGTCAGAGATCCAATCGTTGAAGAACACTATGGAGGGTACTAAAAGCAGGTTGGATATGGTGGAGGAGACAATAAATGAAATAGAGACTAGAGAAGAGGAATACAAAGAAGCTGAGGCACAGAGAGAAAAAAGGATCTCTAAAATGAAAGAATATTGAGAGAACTGTGTGACCAATCCAAGCGGAACAATATTCACATTATAGGGATACCAGAAGAAGAAGAGAGAAAGGGATAGAAAGTGTCTTTGAGGAGGTAGTTGCTGAAAACTTCCCCAATCTGGGGAACGAGATAGTCTCTCAGGCCATGGAGATCCACAGATCTCCCAACACAAGGGACCCAAGGAAGACAACACCAAGACACACAGAAATTAAAATGGAAAAGATCAAGGTAAGGACAGACTACTAAAAGCAGCCAGAGACAGAAATAAGATCACATATAACATATGGAAATAAATGACAGCAACACCACAAAACCCCAACTTGTGTGGGATGCAACGAAAGCAGACTTAAGAGGAAATTATATAGCAATCCAGGCATATTTAAATAAGGGAGAACAAACCCAAATGAATAGTCTAACATCACAGTTATCAAAATTGGAAAAAGAAGAACAAATGAGGCCCAAAGTCAGCAAAAGGAGGGACATAGTAAAGATCAGAGAAGAAATAAAAAAAATTGAGAACAATAAAACAATACAAAAAAATCAATGAAACCAAGAGCTGGTTCTTTGAGAAAATAAACATAATAGATAAGTTTCTAGCCAGACATAGTAAGAGAAAAAGAGAATCAACACACATCAACAGAATCAGAAATGAGAAAGGAAACATCACAACAAACCCAACAGAAATACAAAGAATTATTACAGACTACTATGAAAACCTATACGCTAACAAGCTGGAAAACCTAGAAGAAATGAACAACTTCCTAGAAAAAAACAACCTTCCATGACTGACCAAGGAAGAAACACAAAATCTAAACAAACTAATTAACAGCAAAAAAATTGAAGTGGTAATCAAAACACTATCCAAGAAAAAAAAACCCAGGCCAGATGGATTTACCTCAGAATTTATCAGACATACAGAGAAGACATAATACCCATTCTCCTTAAATATCCATTTCCAAAAAATGGAAGAGAAGGGAACACTCCCAAACTCATTCTATGAAGCCAACATCACCCTAATACCAAAACCAGCAAAGACCCCACCAAAAAATAAAATTACAGATCAATATCACTGATGAATGTAGATGAAAATAACTCAACAAAATATTAGCAAATCGAATTAAAAAATACACCAAAAGGATCATACACTACGACCAAGTCGGATTCATCCCAGGGATGCAAGGATGTACAACATCTGAAAATCCGTCAACATCATCCACCACATAAACAAAAAGAAGGACAAAAACCACATGATCATCTCCATAGATGCTGAAAAAGCATTTGACAAAGTTCAACATCCATTCATGATAAAAACTCTCAACAAAATGGGTATACAGGGCAAGTACCTCAACATAATAAAAGCCATATATGATAAACCCACAGCCAACATCATATTGAACAGTGAAAAGCTGAAGGCCTTTCCTCTGAGATCCGGGACAAGAAAGGGATGCTTACTCTCCCCACTGTTACTCAACATAGTACTGAAGGTCCTAGCCATGGCAATTAGACAAAACAAAAAAATACAAGAAATCCAAATTGGTAAAGAAGAAGTTAAACTGTCACTATTTGCAGATGACATGAATTTGTACATAAAAAACCCTAAGGGTTCCACTCCAAAACTACTAGAACTGATATCAGAATACAGCAAAGTTGCAGGATACAAAATCAAGACACAGAAATCTGTGGCTTTCCTATACACTAACAATGAACTAATAAAAAGAGAAATCAGGAAAACAATTCCATTCACAACTGCATCAAAAAGAATAAAATACGTAGGAATAAACCTTACCAAGGAAGATGTATACCCTGAAAACTATAAGCCACTCTTTTTTTTTTTTTTGTAGATAATTATTTTTTATTGAAGGGTAGTTGACATACAGTATTACATTACATTAGTTTCAGGTGTACAACAGAGTTAATTGACATTTATATGCATGATAATTCTACGTACCATCTATCACCATACCAAGTTGTTACCATATTTTGACTATATTCCTTATGCTATACATTACATCCCAGTTACTTATTTATTTTACAATTGGAAGTGCGTACTTTTTGTTTGTCTGTTTTTGTTTTTGTTTTTGTTTTTGTGAGGGCATCTCTCATATTTATTGATCAAATGTTTGTTAACAACAATAAAATTCTGTATAGGGGAGTCAATGCTCAATGCACAATCATTAATCCACCCAAAGCCTAATTTTCATTGGTCTCCAATCTTCTGAAGCATAACGAACAAGTTCTTACATGGAGAACAAATTCTTACATAGTGAATAAGTTACATGGTGAACAGTACAAGGGCAGTCATCACAGAAACTTTCGGTTTTCCTCATGCATTATGAACTATAAACAGTTCAAATATGAATACTCATTTGATTCTTATACTTGATTTATATGTGAATACCACATTTCTCTCTTTATTATTATTATTTTTAATAAAATGCTGAAGTGGTAGGTAGATACAAGATAAAGGTAGAAAACATAGTTTAGTGTTGTAAGAGAGAAAATGTAGATGATCAGGTGTGTGCCTGTAGACTATGTGTTAATCCAAGCTAGAAAAGGGCATTAAAACATCCACGTATGCAGTAGATTTCTCTCAGAACAGGGGGGGTGAGGTTCTAAGCCTCACCTCTGTTGATCAACAATTTCTCACCTGATGGCCCCCCTGCGACTGTGCCTGTCTTAGGTTGTTCCTCCCTTGAGGAATCTTACCCATCTCTGGCTAACCAGTCATCTTCTGGGGCCATACAGGGAAATGTAAAGTTGGGAAGTGAGAGAGAAGCCTTATTGTTTGAAAAGGTTAGCTCTTTACTTCTTTGCATATTTATTCCCTGTGGCTTCTATGCCCAGCATTTGTCTTGAGGTATCTTTACCACTTGGAAGAATTATGATACTCAGTAAATTTGATATGAGGCACGAATTCTATTGAAGGGTTGTAATTAGGAAGGAAGAAGAAAAGCTATAGAAGTAGCAGGCAGAAGAAAACATGGGAAGATTGATTACTTCTTTGACATAACTTCTTGTAGAGTAAATTCAGCATGTATAGGTTTTAAACTACTAATTATATTGCACACATACATTAACATAATAGGAGTATAGTTACATAACCAAAGCATACCTGTAATTACCACCCATCTCCAGTGAAACCAAGAAAACCAGTTAGGCACCTTAGGCATTTGTGAAAACTTATCTATGATATGGTGGACATTGTCCAACTGAACTAGAACAGTCTGAGAGAAATCAGACAAATTAAAAAAACCTATTCCTGGGGACTGTTCACATCCCATATGTTCTTTTAACAGTAAATAGTCTGTAGTTGTAAGATTTTGGAACACTACAATTTGCACTTCTCCTAATTCTTGGTTGAGTTCCAACAGTATAGATCCAGTCAAATTTGTTGTTTTACTGTATGCACAGGCCAGCTTAGATATCTCCTTCATTCCCATGGCAAGTCCAGAAACTGGTGGGATGAGTGCATCTACAGCTGTAGCAGTGCGTGGATCTTTGTTGGGGTTTTTTGATGATCATCTTCTGGCATGAGTCTTCCAGAGAGTGCTGATGTTGGAAGTTCTTTTTCATATCATATCTTAGTTCATTTTCGGGGTAGCCCAATTAGGCTTTGAACTTTTGTATAAACGCAATCAGACCCTTTGCCTACACTTTTATATGCCATTTATACCTTTGTGTAGAACTCATTGGAGGTTACCACACAGGAACTACCCTTTTGTTTTGTTTTGTTTTGTTTTTGGTATCACTAATCTACACTTACATGACGAATATTATGTTTACTAGGCTCTCCCCTATACCAGGTCCCTGCTATAAACCCCTTTACAGTCACTGTCCATCAGCATAGCTAAATGTTATAGAATCACTACTTGCCTTCTCTGTGTTGTACAGCCCTCCCTTTTCTCCTACCCCCTCCATGCATGTTAATCTTAGTACCCTCCTAGTTCTCCCCCCCCTTATCCCTCCCTACCCACCCATCCTCCCCAGTCCCTTTCCCTTTGGTATCTGTTAGTCCATTCTTGAGTTCTGTGATTCTGGTGCTGTTTTGTTCCTTCAGTTTTTCCTTTGTTCTTATATTCCACAGATTAGTGAAATCATTTTGTATTTCTCTTTCTCCGCTTGGCTTGTTTCACTGAGCATAATTCCCTCCAGCTCCATCCATGTTGCTGCAAATGGTTGGATTTGCCCTTTTCTTATGGCTGAGTAGTATTCCATTGTGTATATGTACCACATCTTCTTTATCCATTCAGCTATCGATGGACATTTAGGTTGCTTCCAATTCTTGGCTATTGTAAATAGTGCTGCGAAAAACATAGGGGTGCATTGGTCTTTCGCAAACTTGATTGCTGCATTCTTAGGGTAAATTCCTAGGAGAGCAATTCCTGGGTCAAATGGTAGGTCTGTTTTGAGCATTTTGATGTACCTCCATACTGCTTTCCACAATGGTTGAACTAATTTACATTCCCACCAGCAGTGTAGGAGGGTTCCCATTTCTCCACAGCCTCGCCAACATTTGTTGTTTGTCTTTTGGATGGCAGCCATCCTTACTGGTGTGAGGTGATACCTCATTTTAGTTTTAATTTGCATTTCTCTGATAATTAGCGATGTGGAGCATCTTTTCTTATGTCTGTTGGCAATCTGTATTTCCTTTTTGGAAAACCATCTGTTCAGTTCCTCTGCCCATTTTTTAATTAGGTTATTTGTTTTTTGTTTGTTGAGGTGTGTGAGCTCTATATATATTCTGGACGTCAAGCCTTTATCGGATCTGTCATTTACAAATATATTCTCCCATACTGTAGGGTTCATTTTTGTTCTATTGATGGTGTCTTTTGCTGTACAGAAGCTTTTCAGCTTAATATAGTCCCACTTGTTCATTTTTGCTGTTGTTTTCCTTGCCCGGGGAGATATGTTCATTAAGAGGTCACTCATGTTTATGTCTAAGAGGTTTTTGCCTATGTTTTTTTCTAAGAGTTTAATGGTTTCATGACTTACATTCAGGTCTTTGATCCATTTTGAGTTTACTTTTGTATATGGGGTTAGACAATGGTCCAGTTTTGCCAGCACCATCTGTTGAAGAGACTGTCATTTTGCCATTGTATGTCCATGGCTCCTTTATCAAATATTAATTGACCATATATGTCTGGGTTAATGTTTGGATTCTCTAGTCTGTTCCATTGGTCTGTGGCTCTGTTCTTGTGCCAGTACCAAATTGTCTTGATTACTATGTCTTTATAGTAGAGCTTGAAGTCGGGGAGTGAGATTCCCCCCTACTTTATTCTTCTTTCTCAGGATTGCTTTGGCTATTTGGGGTCTTTGGTGTTTCCATATGAAATTTTGAATTATTTGTTCCAGTTCATTGAAGAATGTTGCTGGTAGTTTCATAGGATTGCATCAAATCTGTATATTGCTTTGGGCAGGATGGCCATTTTGACGATATTAATTCTTCCTAGCCACGAGCATGGGATGCGTTTCCATCTGTTAGTGTCCCCTTTATTTTCTCTTAAGAGTGACTTGTAGTTTTCAGAGTATTAGTCTTTCACTTCTTTGTTTAGGTTTACTCCTAGGTATTTTATTTTTTTTTGATGCAATTGTGAATGGAGTTGTTTTCCTGATTTCTCTTTCTGTTGGTTCATTGTTAGTGTATAGCAAAGCCACAGATTTCTGTGTGTTGATTTTTTATCCTGCAACTTTGCTGTATTCCGATATCAGTTCTAGTAGTTTTGGGGTGGAGTCTTTAGGGTTTTTTATGTACAGCATCATGTCATCTGCAAATAGTGACAGTTTAACTTCTTCTTTACCAGTCTGGATTCCTTGTATTTTTTTGTTTTGTCTGATTCCCATGGCTTGTATCTCCAGTACTATGTTAGATAACAGTGGAGAGAGTGGGCATCCCTGTCTTGTTCCCGATCTCAGAGGAAATGCTTTCAGCTTCTCGCTGTTCAATATCATGTTGGTTGTGGGTTTATCATAGATGGCCTTTACTATGTTGAGGTACTTGCCCTCTATTCCCCTTTTGCTGAGAGTTTTTATCATGAATGGATGTTGAACCTTGTCAAATGCTTTTTTAGCATCTGTGGAGATGATCATGTGGTTTTTGTCTTTCCTTTTGTTGATATGGTAAATGATGTTGATGGACTTTCGAATGTTGTACCATCCTTGCATCCCTGGGATGAATCCCACTTGGTCATGGTATATGATCCTTTTGATGTATTTTTGAATTCGGTTTGCTAATATTTTGTTGAGTATTTTGGCATCTACATTCATCATGGATATTGGTCTTTAGTTTTCTTTTTTGGTGTGGTCTTTACCTTCTTTTGGTACTAGGGTGATATTGGCTTCATAGAATGAGTTTGGGAGTATCTCCTCCTCCTCTATTTTTTGGAAAACTTTAAAGAGAATTTGTATTATGTCTTCCCTGTATGTCTGATAAAATTCTGAGGTGAATCCTTCTGGCCCAGGGGTTTTGTTCTTTCGTAGTTTTTTGATTACCGCTTCAATTTCATTGCTGTTAATTGGTCTGTACAGATTTTCTGTTTCTTTCTGGGTCAGTCTTGTCAGGTTGTATTTTTCTAGGAAGTTGTCCATTTCTTCTAGGTTTCCCAGCTTGTTAGCATATTGGTTTTCATAGCATTCTCTAATAATTCTTTGTATTTCTGTAGGGTCAGTCGTGAATTTTCCTTTCTCGTTTCTGATACTGTTGATTTGTGCTGACTCTCTTTTCCTCTTAATAAGTCTGGCTAGAGGCTTATGTATTTTATTTATTTTCTCAAAGTACCAGCTCTTGGTTTCATTGATTTTTGCTATTGTTGTATTCTTCTCAATTTTATTTATTTCTTCTCTGATCTTTATTATATCCCTCCTTCTGCTGACCTTAGGCCTTTTTTGTTCTTCTTTTTCCAATTTCAATAATTGTGACATTAGACCATTCATTCGGGATTGTTTTTCCTTTTTTTAAATATGCTTGGATTGCTATATAGTTTCCTCTTAAGACTGCTTTTGCTGTGTCCCACAGAAGTTGGGGCTTAGTGTTGTTGTTATCGTTTGTTTCGATATATTGCTGGATCTCCATTTTGATTTGGTCATTGATCCATTGATTATTTAGGGTCGTGTTGTTTAGACTCCATGTGTTTGTGAGCCTTTTTGCTTTCTTTGTACAGTTTACTTCTTGTTTTATGCGTTTGTGGTCTGAAAAGTTGTTTGGTAGGATTTCAATCTTTTGGAATTTTCTGAGGCTCTTTTTGTGGCCTAGTATATGGTCTATTCTGGAGAATGTTCCATGTGCACTTGAGAAGAATGTGTATCCTGTTGCTTTTGGATGTAGAGTTCTGTAGATGTCTATGAGGTCCATCTGCTCTACTGAGTTATTCAGTGCTTCCATGTTCTTACTTATTTTCTGCCCGGTGGATCTATCCTTTGGGGTGAGTGGTGTGTTGAAGTCTCCTAGAATGAATGCATTGCAGTCTATTTCCCCCTTTAGATCTTTTAGTATTTGTTTCAGATATGCTGGTGCTCCTCTGTTGTTGCATATATATTTAGAATGGTTAAAACCTCTTGTTGGACTGAGCCCTTTATCATTATGTAATGTCCTTCTTTGTCTCTTGTTACTGTCTTTGTTTTGAAGTCTATTTTATCTGATATTAGTACTGCAACCACTGCTTTCTTCTCGCTGTTGTTTGCCTGAAATTTGTTTTTCCATCCCTTGACTTTTAGTCTGTACATGTCTTTGGGTTTGAGGTGAGTTTCTTGTAAGCAGCATATAGATGGGTCTTGCTTTTTAATCCATTCTATTACTCTGGGTCTTTTGATTGGTGCATTCAGTCCTTTAACATTTAGGGTGACTATTGAAAGATATGTGCTTATTGCCATTGCAGGCTTTAAATTCCTGGTTACCAAAGGTTCAAGGTGAGCCTCTTTAGTATCTTACTGCCTACCTTAGCTCGCTTATTGAGCTGTTATATACACTGTCTGGAGATTCTTTTCTTCTCTCCCTTCTTAGTCCTCCTCCTCCATTCTTCATATGTTGGGTGTTTTGTTCTGTGTTCTTTCTAGGAGTGCTCCCATCTAGAGCACTCCCTGTAAGATGTTCTGTAGAGGTGGTTTGTGGAAAGAAAATTCCCTCAGCTTTTGTTTGTCTGGGAATTGTTTAATCCCACCGTCATATTTGAATGATAGTCGTGCTGGATACAGTATCCTTGGTTCAAGGCCCTTCTGTTTCATTGTATTAAATATATCATGCCATTCTCTTCTGGCCTGTAGGGTTTCTGTTGAGAAATCTGATGTTAGCCTGATGAGTTTCCCTTTATAGGTGACCTTTTTCTCTCTAGCTGCCTTTAAAACTCTTTCTTTGTCCTTGATCTTTGCCATTTTAATTATTATGTTTCTTGATGTTGTCCTCCTTGGATCCTTTCTGTTGGGGGTTCTGTGTATTTCCGTGGTCTGTTCGATTATTTCCTCCCCCAGTTTGGGGAAGTTTTCAGCAATTATTTCTTCCGAGATACTTTCCATCCCTTTTCCTCTCTCTTCTTCTTCTGGGACCCCTATAATACGGATATTGTTCCTTTTTTATTGGTCACACAGTTCTCTTATCATATTTTCATTTCTGTAGATCCTTTTATCTCTCTCTATGTCAGCTTCTATGCGTCCCTCTTCTCTGGTTTCAATTCCGTCAATGGCCTCTTGCATCCTATCCATTCTGCTTATAAACCCTTCCAGAGTTTGTTTCATTTCTGTGATCTCCTTTCTGGCATCTGTGATCTCCCTCCGGACTTCATCCCATATCTCTTGCGTATTTCTCTGCATCTCTGTCAGCATGTTTATGATTCTTATTTTGAATTCTTTTTCAGGAAGACTGGTTAGGTCTGTCTCCTTCTCTGGTGTTGTCTCTGTTATCTTTGTCTGCCTGTAGTTTTGCCTTTTCATTGTGATAGGAATAGTTTGCAGAGCTGGAACGAGTGACGGCTGGAAGAACTTCCCTTCTTGTTTGTTTGAGTCCCTCCTCTCCTGGGAGAACAGCGACCTCTAGTGGCTTGTGCTGGGTAGCTGCGCGCAGACAGGGCTTCTGCTTCCTGCCCGATTGCTATGGAGTTTATCTCCACTGTTTCTGTGGGCGTGGCCTGGCTCTGGCTGCTGCTCCAAAGTGGTGGATTCCTGTTGGAGGGGGAGCGGCCTGGAGGCTATTTATCTCCGTAAGTGGCCTCCCTGCTCCCTGCAGCCCAGGGGAATTAGGATGCCCAGAGATTCCAGGATTCCCTACCTCTGGATTAAGTGTCCCGTCCTGCCCCTTTAAAACTTCCAAAAAGCACCTGCCAAAACAAAACAACGACCACAAAAAAAAAAAAAATTTAAGAAATAAAAAAATTATATAAATAAAAAACGGCCTCTCGTTTTTCTTTATTCTCAGGCGCCAGCTTCAGGCATCTGCTCACCAGTCTTGCTGTTCTGTTTCCCTAGTATTGGGGTCCCTATCCCTTTAAGACTTCCAAAAAGCACTCGCCAAAAGAGCAAAAAAAAAAAAAAAAAAAATGGCCGCTCTCTTTTCTTATGTCCTCTGGCGGTACCCTCTCACCGTTCTTGCTGCCCTGTTTCCCTCGTATCCGGGGCCCCGCGCACGCACTGTGTCTGCCCTCTGGTCCGGATGGCTGGGGCTGGGCGTTCAGCAGTCCTGGGCTCCTTCTCCCTCCCGCTCTGCCTGCTCTTCTCCCGCCGGGAGCTGGGGGGAGGGGCGCTCAGGTCCCACTGGGCCAGGGCTTGTATCTTACCCCCTTTACGAGGCACTGGGTTCTCGCAGGTGTGGATGTGGTCTGGATGCTGTCCCGTGTCCTCTGGTCTTTATTCTAGGAAGAGTTGTCTTTGTTATATTTTCATAAATATATGTGGTTTTGGGAGGAGATTTCTGCTGCTCTACTCATGCTGCCATCTTGGCTCCTTCTATAAGACACTCTTTAGAGAAATTAAAGAGGACACTAAAAACGGAAACTCATCCCATGCTCTTGGCTAGGAATATCGTCAAAATGGCCATCCTGCCCAAAGCAATATATGGATTTGATGCAATCCCTATCAAATTACCAACAACATTCTTCAACGAACTAGAACAAATAGTTCAAAAATTCATGTGGAAACACCAAAGACCCCGAATAGCCAAAGCAATCCTGAGAAGGAAGAATAAAGTGTGGGTGATCTTGCTCCCCAACTTCATGCTCTACTGCAAAGCAACAGTAATCTAGACAGTTTGGTACTGGCACAAGAACAGAGCCACAGACCAGTAGAACAGAGTAGAGATCCCAGATATTAACCCAAACATATATGGTCAATTAATATATGATAAAGGAGCCATGGACATACAATGGGGAAATGACAGTCTCTTCAACAGATGGTGCTGGCAAAACTGGACAGCTACATCTAAGAGAATGAAACTGGATCACTGTCTAACCCCATACACAAAAGTAAATTCTAAATTGATCAAAGACTTGAATGTAAGTCATTAAACCATAAAACTCTTAGAAAAAAACTTAGGCAAGAATCTCTTGGACATAAACAGGAGTGACTTCTTCATGAACATATCTCCCAGGGCAAGGAAACAAAAGCAAACATGAACAAAAGGGACTATATCAAGCTGAAAATCTTCTGTACACCAAAGGACTCCATCAATAAAACAAAAAGGTACCCTACAGTATGGGAGATTATATTCACAAATGACAGATCCAATAAAGGGTTGACATCCAAAATATATAAAGAGCTCACGTACCTCAACAAACAAAAAGTGAACAATCCAATTAAAAAATGGTCAGAGGAGCTGAATAGACAGTTCTGCAAAGAAGAAATTCAGATGGCCAACAGACACATGAAAAGATGCTCCACATCGCTAATTATCAGAGAAATGCAAATTAAAACTACAATGAGGTATCACCTCACACCAGTAAGGATGGCTGCCATCCAAAAGACAAACAACAACAAATGTTGGCGAGGCTGTGGAGAAAGGGGAACCCTCCTACACTGCTGGTGGGAATGTAAGTTAGTTCAACCATTGTGGAAAGCAGTATGGAGGTTCCTCAAAAAGCTCAAAATAGAAATACCATTTCACCCAGCAATTCCACTTCTAGGAATTTACCCTAAGAATGCAGCAGCCCAGTTTGAAAAAGACAGATGCACCCCTATGTTTACTGCAGCACTATTTACAATAGCCAGGAATTGGAAACAACCTAAGTGTCCATCAGTAGATGAATGGATAAAGAATATGTGGTACATATACACAATGGAATATTATTCAGCCATAAGAAGAAAACAAATCCTACCATTTGCAACAACATGGATGGAGCTAGTGGGTATCATGCTCACTGAAATAAGTCAGGCAGAGAAAGGACAAGTACCAAATGATTTCACTCATATGTGGAGTATAAGAACAAAGAAAAACTGAAGGAACAAAGCAGCAGCAGAATCACAGAATCTAAGAATGGACTAACGGTTACCAAAGGGAAAGGGACTGGGCAGGAGGGGTGGGAAGAGAGGAATAAGGGCAGGGAAAAAAAGGGGGCCTTATGATTATCCTGTATAATGTGGAGGAAGCATAGGGAGGGATGTGCATCGCAGAGAAGACAAGTAGTGAGTCTACAGCTTCTTAGTATGCTAATGGACAGTGACTGTAATGGGGATTGTGGGGTGACTTGGTGAAGGTGGGAGTCTAGTAACCATAATGTTCTTCATGTAATTGTAGTTTAATGATAATAAAATGAATTTTAAAAATTACTATAACCATCCTAATAAATATGAAGTGATAAAAAAATGTGTGTGTGTGTAGCCATTACAGTGTGAATAGCACAAAAGTGAGAAAACATCCTTACTGTGATAAAAAACTACCTTCTGATTTTGCAAAGGAGTCTCATATTATCGACATGAGTGAAGTGCTTAGATCTTCATGGTTTCACTTTCAACTTAATAAGTAAGGAGCATATCAATCAACATTAATTTAGGAATTACGGTCATTCATCAGTTGCTACCATGGATTAGCTATGGATATAAAGAGTTCAGCAAAAATCAACGAAAGCACTCTGTGGGAATTGATTGGCTACAAATAATTTTCAGTAATGAGTCTTGTGTGTTTTGTTATTATTCAAAAACTTTGCTACACATCTTTTTTATCAGTAAAATTTATAGTAAACATACTTCTAGACATGAATTTTTTTTTCAGAAAATCTGTTGTTGGACATTTGCCACCAGTACCCCAGTGACTTTAACTACTAGAATTCTCGAGAGTTCCCATTTGTGCCAAATTGTTTCTCTTCATATGCATTTTCTATGAGTAGTGTAATGGCTTTTACTAGGATTTTCATATTTTGATTCCAAAAATTAGCATATTCAATCCTGGTTTCTCCCCTAAACTTTAGTGCATATCTATTTTCCACACTATTTTTATGTAAAAACCTCAGTCAAAAGCTCAAAACTTGAAGTTACAATGTTAATTTACCATGGCCAACAACAACAGTATTACCCAAAAATCGGTCTTCTTCCTATGTTCTTTACCTCTCTTAGAGACAACACCTTTAAAAATCCACTGAAACTTTATAGTACATGGCACACAAGAGCTTATCAGAAATGGCTTTGTCTTCATTCTTCAGTGAGTCCTGCTTTGCTTCATTTTGTAGTTTAAATTTTGCAAGAGAAAGCTATTCTTTATTTCTTTTCCATTCCCCATCCACTAGGTTTTCAAACACTGATAACTTTACTAAATTACTATTTATTGAATCTGTTTTCTTCTCTGGCCTCAGTGGCTCTAGTTAGACTCTCAGTCTCTGCCTTCTACTAAATCTCTCATCATTTATAACTAGTTTGTACAAAGCCAATGTGATCTACCTAGAACAACTGTCTAACCTTAGCACTTCCCTTCTTATGAATTCTTCAATATCTCTTCATTCCCTATATCACATGAGAAGACTTAACTCCTTAAGGTATACAAGATCTTGCCTGATATGACTCAAGCTTTATTTCTTACTGCAGTCTGGCTCATATTTTATACTCCAGACATTCTGAATTATTTCTTGTTCCCCCATAAATAATACTTTGTCTGGACTATATTTCATGAGGCTACTTCTTTCTGGAATGTTCTCTCTTTCTTCCTCTTCTAACACATCCCTCAAAATTTTCATGAGGGATCCTTTTTCCCAAAATTGTTTGGGAGATCCCTATATACAGAGAACCTTTGCTCCCAAGAACCTTTGTGCACATCAGTGTACTTGTTTCCAGTGTACTTAACACATTACATTGTTATTATGTGTTTATGTCAAATGTGTCCCTTTCCAGAACTTAAAATTTTGAGGGTAAGAGTCTCTTTGAGTCCCCAAAGCTTATTTTAATCACTGGTTCAAAGTAGGTACTTAGTACCCTTTATTTAGCTAAAGTGCTGAAAAACAGAGTATTCTCTACTTCTCTCAAAACTATTACTGCTTATTTTATATTCTTGTTGGTTTTTAATTAATATGCCCAATTATTTGGGGACCTACCTGAGCACATGAACTAATGGAGTTTTTCTTGTGTGTTTTAAGACATAGATCTCTCACTTCCACTTTCCTTTCCCTTACTGGTTTTTGTTTTAAGATAATGTCTGCCACTTTGCAATGATGAACTGAAAAAAAAATATTATAGATACTTAAATATATTTGTGATTGTTTCCTTTTTGAAATCTCCCATTTAAAAAATGTTGAGAGCGACATATTTAAGAGTTAAAGTATATGAATAAAATTGTCCACACACTGAAAAACTTGAGTCCTTGAAGAATAATTCATGTCTTATATATCAAAATAAAATACTCATGTGTTTCTAGTCAGGTTCTGAATATATTCAAGTAAAACCTTACATAATGCACTAAAATTCTCACACAGTACACTTGAATTATCCCAATATTTTAAGTCATGGACATTCTCAGCTTTGTATACTCTGCCCAAGATGATCAGATCTCAAAATATGCACACACACACAACTGTCATGATATTTTTGTTTGTTTTCTGTTGAAAATCTCTGAGAATTCCCTCTGATACTTCATTCTCACACTTTCCAGAATATTAACTATTGAATACTCCCTATTACTGAAGAAATATCTCATTAAGGTGCAGTTTTCAGTGACAATTTTGAAATAAAATTAATTTCAATCTTATATGTTAGTGGCCTTGAATCTACTTCTTCGTACTAAAATTTGGTAGGCATATCAGGCTATACAGTTAAAACTTCGGCATCAAATATGCTCACATGGCCATGCAAGTGTTTTCTGAAAAAATTTGTAAGTAATCATAATACTAAAAGTGTCATGACATTAGAATTTAAGGATTTGAAATAGAAAGGAATTGAAACATAAAACACTTAAGAGATAATACAGAAATTACCTACATAATCAACTGCAGCAAAATTGAAAAAACCCATCACTAAAACTCAAATTTAAGTTCTGACTCTGACTTTTAAAAAAATTAGATGCCTTTGATCTGAAGTGAGTCTTCTAGGATTTAACTATAATGAATAATCCTAATTATGCTACCGATTCAACAATTAAGTAGTTATATGCCTTGTGAAAGGCTATTGGTATTAGCCCTATTTTATTGTTCTAGTTATCTATTGCTGAGTAACATACCAACCCCAAACCTTACTGGCATAAATGAAAACTTTGTTATTCTTGTAGGGTAGGAATTTAGACAGGGCACAGAAAGGATAGTTTGTCTATGATCTGCAATGTCTGAGGTCTCAGCTGGAGAGACTGAAAACTGGGGTCAGGAATCATCTGCAGTAGTCCTCACATAATGCCTGGTGACTGAGGCTGTCTGTCCACGGCGACCTCAGCTGGCGCTGCTGACTGGGGCGCCTGCATGTGCCCTCTTCACAAGCTCTGGGCTTCACAGAGATGATTCACATCACCGCACAGTGAATGGGTTGCAAGAGCAGGCACCTCACGATGAGCAGACAACAGTTATATAATCTTTAATGACTCGGCCATTTCCACTATAGGCACAGGTCCACTCAGACTCAAAAGGGTAGCAGCACCAGACTCACCTCTCATCGAGGGAGTGTCAGCATTACATTGCAAGCAGCGCACACAGAAAGGAAATCGAGCTGCGGTAACCTTGGAAAATGCACTCTGCCAGATTTACTAACGAAGTGAAGGGAAGCAAGCAGTATCCATTGGGGTAGTTTTTCAAAGTAGATGAATATGGAACAGTGAATATTAACTGGGTTGTACTTCTTTTAAAGATTTCTGTTTTTAATCGGAGTTGAAACCATGGTTAGTTTTAGAGATCAGTCCAAGACAAAACACATGAATCCATAATAAACTTGAGAGGTAACAACGGATAGTGGTGAACGGCATGGAGTCTGATGTTAGACTGCTGAGTTTTAGTCTTATCGCCATCACTCACTACCTGTATGACCTCAAGCAAGTTAACATCTCTATGCCTCAATTTCCTCTAAGGGGTTATGATAATGTCTTATAATTCTTGGGGATTCAATAAGCTAATATTGCATAGAATAGCGTCTGAAATATCATAAGCACTATTATCTGGAAAATTGAAAATCTTGCATTAACACCTTTAAATCCAGACAGCAAAAAACCTGATAAATATATATATATTTCTTTTATTGCATGCACTAGCTGCTTATTTCCTCTGTGTAAATCATTTTCCAGTAGTGCAAAGTAGACATCCTGATTTGGCGAAGATTTCTCCAGTAGCAATTCTACAGAAACCTCCCCAAAACAAATATATTGTAGCTAATGAGTTAGCTAAAACACTTCCAGGGATAGAAAGCATAGTAATAGTTAAAAAGAGCACAGTTATGTCTAGCCTGATTTTCTGATAAAGTTCATAAGTATGTGTGCAGAAGGGAGAGGGAGATCATCTATTTATTCTCCTCTAAGGTTGTGACAAGAATTCATCTGCTGGTGAATTTGCAATTAAAATATTCTCTATCCCAGGCACAAATACTCAGCTTTATCTGCTGTCTGCACTCTGTCCATTACATAAACCTTGCAGAAATAAATGACATTCCTTTGTACCACCATTCCTACCACATAAATTGTCATTTTAAATGGCAAGAGATTAAGAAAACCTCTGAACAGTGAGTTTTCTGATATTTCCAGAGTAAATAAATTGCAGCTCAAAAAATTAACTCCCTCTATCAAAATAATGTTATCAGCTATCCTACGTAAATTGAGAGCACTGCAGCCATGGAACTACACACAAACATTACATAATATGTTTAGGATTCAAAATCCAACCAAATAATACTTAGTGTAAGCATTTATTAGCAAAGGAAAAAGGAAATGGTTTCCCCTCAGTGATACATAAAAATGAAACTGAGGGAGAGACACAGGAGGGAAAAGCTTTTTTGAAAAATGTTGATCCTTGTGGACTCAAACACACAACAGCAAGCAAACGAATGATTTTTAACAAAAATATAAACACTGTCAAAAAAGACTCATCCTTTTAAGAAATAAATATACGTGAGGGATTTATAATGATCCAGGTACTCACAAGACACTGAAAGTAATGGTGAGCTAAATTTATATGGTCTCTACTCTCTGGAACATTCAGTCCAAGGAGAAAGACATTTAGTAATCAAATAATCACATAAATAGTCACAAAACTGCAGATTTGGTAACACATAAAAGTGGATTTAATAGGGGGATTTGTTTTAGTGAGGGATGTCAGGGAACTAAGTAAAAATTAAGTTGAAAAATGGAGTGTGGAAGGCTGGGTTGCCCCAGCAGAGTGAAGGCCATGCTCAAAAGCCCCGCAGATGGAGTGAGTTGGGTGTGTGAGGAGCTGACATTGCCAGCGTGCAGTGCATTACTACAGGCAGCACATACAGGGCCAACCAAGGCTGACAGGCGGGGAGACATCAGTCTGTGCTGGTAACTGCTGTTCTTATGATTTTCTTGATGTAACTCACTCTATATTTAGTGATGGTGACTCTGCAGTACCTTTAGAGCAGGGTTCCCCTAGAAACTGAAGTTCACATTAAGTATTTATTTTCTTCTTCTGAAAACAGTTGAAAGCCTTTAAAGTGTTTTAAGCAAAAGAGATCACATGTTCAGGCTTGGATCTGAATATTCTTTCCGGCCTTAGGTAACAAGGAACAAGAGTAGATATTAGAAAACCAGTAATGAGATTTTTCCAATCTGTGTAAGAGTAAATTAAAGTAGTTTTGGGGCAGTTAAGATGGAAAGACATACAACCAGAATTATATTATCCTTCCCCCAAACTTTTTCCAAATGGCACTGTTATTTACCTTGGTGCCAAAGAAAGCCAGTCACTGATACTCCATCCTATCCCTCATTTCCAGTATACTGTGGCCTCTTGAACAGCTCTCAGACCAACTCTTTGTTAATGCCTTCAGCTGTTACTCACGTGACTTGCTGCCTAAGTGTGCATCTTTCAAACAAGAATGAAATTTGGGGAGGGAAGTGGAGTCTGCAAGACAATTGAACAATTCCTCAAATGACCTTGAATGCTGGGAGCTTTGTATGGTTGGAGCAGTACTTCTCACTAATTGTTTCAGATCGGACTGAAGTAATCAGCCCAAAACAGTGTTACTCAATCCAAAAAAGAAAAGGTAATAATGAAAGATGAAAAGCCAAGCATGTTCTGAGTAGACAGTTTTGACAGGAATGTAAGCTTATGAAACTCAGGACTCTTTTGAATCCAAGATATTAAAATGCAACTCAATCTGGCTTATTTACAAAAAGGCATTTTCATATACTAGAAAGCCCATAACTAGATGGACTTCAGATATGGCTCTATTGAGGCTGTAAACAGAAATTATCTCTCCCCTTGTCTTTTCTATATTGGTTATAATCTGAGAAGCTTTCCCCTAGAAAGTGTCAAAGATGACCAATAGCAACTAAAGACTTGCATTCTGTGATTTATTAACCTCAGAGAAAAGGAGCATGTTTCTTTCCTGGTAGTGCCATGCAGAATTCTTAAGGCTGGTTTTTGGCTTGGATTGTGTCATATGTCCTTCCTTGAATCAATGACAATAAATCTAATCAACCAGACCTGCCAGCCTGACCTGCAGTGCATGAATTGAGAGTGAAGGACTAGTGGACACCCAGTGAAAAGTGTTGAGGTAGCTGTTATCAGGAAAAAGTAATCTAGACAGGCAAAGCCAGTGGAAGTCCACTACAAAAAGGCATTAATAAATCCACTGATGACAGAGCAATAAAATCTTTGTTCTTTTTTCCCCCTCTAGTTAAAAGTAGAAAGGTAACCTGATAATTTTTGAGTTAGTCAGGTCATGGAAATGCAAGGACAACTAACTCTTAGTTCCTCCTTCTCTCTATGTTTCTCTACCTAAGAAATCTTCCTCCTGGTTAGAGCTACATTATAAAGCAAAGATTAATCGTATCACTTATTTACTTAATATATTCAGTGGCATATAATTCCTCTTACGACCAAATCTCAACCTGACCCGAACTCTTGTCTTGCCTTGCAAAAATGCATTTAGGTTTCAAATGAATGCTTTTATTCCGCTTAGAGCTCTGTCCCATGCTACTGCTCTTACCTTAGTCTTCTGTCTCTTTTCTACTTGGCTGGTCAACCTAAAGATTTATTTCAGTGATCATTGTTAATTTCCCACCCAATGTAGTTATATCAAACCTAAGACTTGTAGGAGTTTAATAGGAAAAATTTTAGGAAACCTGTTAGACATTACTAAGTTGAGTGAGTAAGGAGAGACTCTCTCATCAGAGTAGCATCAAACTCTGATTCCTCTTTCCCTTGTGATATAGTTTTAGGTCTAGCCAAGTAACTCTAAGCCAAGGGATCACAAGAGGACCCTCTGATCTAGTTCATCAAGTCCTTCACAAACACCCAGACTATTTTTACCTCCCCCACCCAAAGAAAATAGGACCAAAGAAATATTTGACTAGGCTCTCCCCTGTCAAGAATGACCAGTAACAACATAACTTCTGTTCAGACATTCATTTTACCTCCCTTCATCCTTCTTAGCAACTAATAATCTCCTTTTTTCATTACTATTAACAACTGCCTCTTTCAGGAAGCTTTTTATAGCCCCATTCATCCAAGAAGAATTAAGAGTGCCCTATCTTTGAACAAAACTACTGGTTCACACTTCTACAAAAGAACATGTTTTTCTGGGTTTTAATTGCCTTTTCATCTACCTCCTCTACTATACGGCATGTTCTTTCAGATCAAGGGTCCCTTTTGTCCCCAGAATCTTGCAAAGGTATATTCACTAAATCTTTTGGATGGGTGAATGAATGGATATATGGATAATGGATGATGGACAGATTGATAGGATGGATGCTGTTCTTGCCTACTTTGCCTCCCTTTACCAGCTATGCCACAGTTCTTTCATTCCACACTGTTGGAAGTGTTGGCCCTGATAGCAATTCATAGCTACCCCCTTCTCTTGAGAATTGCCTTTGTTTCTATGCCCTTCACATTGCAGATCTTGGCCAGTTATTGGCTAGGGTGGAATAATTGTCTCAAGATGGAACTAACTATGAAGCAGTTTGGGCTACAGAACATGCCTCATGGATCAGACTGAAGCAAGTTCCAAGAGAGCCACAACCATGCTTAGATTTGTCCCTTCTTATTCCCTTTTCCTGTGAGCACTCCCACAAGAAGTCATTTGAACAAGAATTCCTCATGTCTGGTTCTACTTCTAGAGAACCTGTCTTAAGATAGATGAATGAATGGTTGGCTGGATGATTGAATGAAGCAACACTTTATGGAGTTTATGTGAGTATAAAAATCTATTAAGACTAAAGCTACGGGCAGGAATGCATCATGAATACTGAAACTGGAGCCCGAGCTAAAAGATCTGTGACAAAGTTTTGGGAGTAAAGAAATCAAATACAGACATAAAGGCATCCTGTGGCTATCCTTGTGTCTTAGTAATCAAGTTTAAGTATGGTATAGACCCAGTGAACAGCTATAATTCAAAAACACAGCTAAGTAGGTCAGACCAGGACAGAATTTCCATGATAGATAAGAAGTATAGAATAGAACAGGGAAGCTGGTAGAATCAGGTAAATGGCATAGGTGCCAGGGTCAGAAATCTTGAAAATATCCCATCCAGATTAGAAAATAATTTAATTTTTTTTTTCTGAAAGCAAGAGCTTATCTCCATATGCAATACCTCACCTTTGTGGATATAGCTGTATATATATATATGAACCTTTTACACCCTTTTCGGTATCAGTGTTGTTCTGCAAATTTCCATAAAACCAATGAAATTATTGTTCAACAGACTTCTCTAGGCCACCAAAATTATTTGTGTTATGAAGTGAAAGGTATGTTACAAATATGAATGTCAGGAAAGGATAGCTATAAAAAATTATTACATATATCTGGGTACCCTTTCCTCTGGAACAGGAGATAATTTTCACTGTCTGTTGGATAAATTTCAGTAACCTCCAGTATTGCAGAAGAATATGAGTGGTAAGAAATACTGTAATCACAGAAGAAAGCCCAAGACTTCCAATGGCAGAAACACAATGAATTCCTGTGGGAAATGTCACTTAGTGTGTTGGGCATCAGACTTTTCCAAAACAGAGGAGATGGAGATCAGCATGCAGGAATTTTGAGAGATGTGCTCCCAGGAACACTGCCTGTAAAGGAGAAAAGAAACAGAATCAGGCAGATAGTGAAATTGAACTGCTGATGCAATTGAGATGGAAATTGCAGGCAATCACGTGGGCACTCTGAAACAGGACAGGTCCTAACAGATGTAATGATGGAGGGAGGGGAGTGGGAACTTTGTAGCTCAGTATGGACTGATCGTTGTATGAGGGCTACTTCAGGGAAGGGGTATGACCTTAGGTGAGGCTGCTCCCAATTCCAGGAAGGGGCTCAGCTCTGAGCCTTTGGATGCCTATAGTCCAGCAGCTGGAGGATCTGGGCAGCACCTGGCAATACCAGCTGCATGCAGGGTGTGTGTGAGTGTGTGTGTGTGTGAGTGTGTGTGTGTGTGTGTGTGTGCGTGTGGCACCTGTGTGTCCCCCTGTCCTCCTAGCCTTCCCCTGTTTAAGAAACAAATGTGTGTTTGTCTGCATGCCTGTATTGGCAACACACATACACACAATCAATACCTTCTCAAGGGAGTAAAATCCAAGCAGCCTTTGTACAACAATGGTGGTGGTATTCTCAGAGCTTTGTCCCATGGGGACATTTATAACCACCTTTAGTAAAATTCTAACTTTAACTAGCAGAGAAGCATGTATTCTACAGATTGATGTTATCCTTTCTTATCAGAAGCTACTAATATTTGCCAAACTCAGCCTTGCCTTTTAAACCTTGTTTGACTTTCAGCTAGAAATATCAAACTACTTCAGAAACAGTCTCCATAATCAAAATAATGTCTTGTGACAAGCTAACAGGTTCATTCAATATCCCAATTTTACACAAGGTGCAGAATAAGTAAACCAAGTTCCCCTTATTATGATTTTTGTGTAGAATGACTATATTGAAATTATACAACACTTTTCTGACTAGAGACTGAAAATCCTCAGGAAGTGAATAATTTGATTTGTAAAATTTTTTAAAAATATCCTGAATGTTCATAATCTAAGACTAACCATCATTCAATTTATTTTTACCTGCAGTATATGTCTCTAAAATCCATTTTTAAAAACTTATCAAAACAAAGTAACACTGTGTCAGCCACTATATAATTTCAGTATGAAATTATTTTCGTAGGTTATTGCCAAGTTTGAATATTTGCTTCTTGCAGAACTTTTGGTGCCTGAAACTCTGTATTTCCTCTGAAGGCTACATTCCTTGGAGACAAATTGTGCTGATGTTTTCATGGATGTATGTTTATCTCCAATCTCATTAAATTGCCTACATTAAATGTGTGTTGTTTTTGAATGTCTATCATAGCTCAATAAAATTTTTTTAAAAGGTCCAAGATTTTATTTACCTCTGTGCCAGCGGAGAATGTCTGTTTTTGACAATGCATTCCTAGCAGTCTCTCCCCAATACTCCTTACCAGGCAGAGCAGTTTTTGTCCCAAGCTATGAACTCACAGGCTAAAGAATTTAAGCACAATAAAAGAAAGAAAACTATATGAATAACACAGAATGCATAAACAAAGATCATTGGAACACACTGATAAATATACTTATTATAATCAATATTCTCAAAATGACAAGAGAGGATATTCAAGAACCAGAATAAGAGCAAGAAGTTATTCAAATAACCAACTAAAATGTGAGCTTTACATATTATAGTGATTAAAAAAACAAAGAAATATGATACAGTAGAAGGAAAGTGAGTGAGCAGGATGATCAGTGTGAATAACTCTCCAAGAAGGCAAAAGAAAAGGATAAAAAGGTAGATGATACAAAAATAAAGCTTAAGAGATATGTAGGATAGAAGTAGAAAGAAGTAGAGGCCAACATACAGATAATGTGAGATTCTGAAAAAGAGAAAGAAAATAGATAAATTTGGACACATATATATGCTTACATATATACTTGGGAGAAGAAATTTGATAAAATAATAAATGTCAAGTAATTGAAAAAAGATCAAAGACCTCAGATTGAAATGACTCATAGAGTGCAAAGCACTGTATGTAAAGAAATACTCACATACACTTACCAACTTAAAATTACATAAAATCTTCCAGAAGAAACAAATTCCCCATAGAGCAATAAGACTCAACTTGACATCAGACTTCTCAATAGCAACACCAGCTTAAAAAATTGAATAATTTTAAAGTGGTTGATGAGAAATAACTTTGAATTTAGGATTATATATCTGGCTGAATTTAAGTAGTACATATATGAGAGTCCAGAGAATTAGCCTCTCAAAGAGCCACTTTGAGAACTCTCTTGGAAGAATGAGAAAATAAATAAATCCAGGAAAATTCTGCAGAAAATATGAAAAGTAACAATAAGTTTATAAAATGTATTTCTGTTTAAACAGTCAAGTAACTACATATATATATATATGTATATGTATGTATATATGTATATATGCACAAAATGTGTTCAGAACAATCCAGAACTAAATTTCTAGACAAAACAAACAAGATGAGAAATGGGAAAGATGGAAGAACTATGAAATCATGCTAAATAAATACTAGTGTTCTTTCAGGGAACATAGGGAGGTGGCAGGGTATAAACAGATGGCATATAGATGGAGTACTTTTTATGCTATGATCAAATAATATTTGCTTTTACTGGGAGCCAAGAAATATTCAAATAGAAAAGGATTATGATGGTGTAGACATTTTTAAAGACATTTATTTCAGTAATTGGGGTGGATTTGAGTTTTAGTAGGAAAGCCTGTAGTGAGATTAAGAATTAGGAAGCCAGTTTATTAATCATATAGTATATCATATTATATTATACAGATTATAATTATTATTATTATATATTACTCTAGTTGCTAGATGATGTGGCCATAATTAGAGCAAGGACAGTGAGAATGAGTAGGTGAGAGACTGGGAGACTAGTTGGTTTAATACATGGATGGATTCTAAAACTCTGACAAAAACAGGTGGACATTAGAGAAGAAGGTGGGGGGTAAGGATAATTGAGCTTTGATTTTGTACCTTGTGCTCACACTACCTGGGGGACATCCAAGCAGATTGTTCGGTAAGTCATCTAAGGCTTATCAAAAGTGGTGCAGATGTTCATTGTAAGCTTAAAAACATTAGGCAGAATGGACAATTATTATCACAATAAAGGCTGAGACTGGTCAATGAGTGATGAGAAGGAAAAGAAGAGGGCTACAGGTGGAAGACCTAGTGGATGTGTGCGTTCAGAATGGAGATGGGGGTAAACAGTGGCAGGATGGCTCCCATAACTACCGCATCTACCTCCCTGAAAAGTAAATTCCACAAGTTACGAACTTTATTGGTTTTACTCTCTAGAACTTGGAACAATGCTTGGCACAAACAGCTTCTCAGTAAATCCATGTGTTGTCAAAGGAAGAAATGCATGAAGCTAGATCCTCATAGGGAATCCTCAGAAACACAGGTTATATTATAATAGATACGTGAGAGATGCAGTCTTTGGCCTTTTCCATTTCACCCTTCAGGAATACATCCCATTATAATGCAGGTATATAAGAGATGCATCTTTAATTTTCTCCCTTTCCTGTGTTTTAATGTTAGGCAAGTCATTATGAAAACAAAGCAACTGTTTTGGGACATTATGTTTGGGGAAGCTAATTACTTATGAGGGACATTCTTAGTTTGAAAGCAAAAGGTGAGCCAAAGCCTTTTATCCTACAACAGTGCTCATCTAATTTAATTTTGTTTAAAAAGCTTCTTTTACACTAAAGAAGCTATTTCGTTAGTTTTATAATTCTCCCTAACTCAAGGTATGCAAACCAAAAATTAAGAGAAATCTTGTCTTATAATGAGTTGGACAAAATAGTATGAAAAAGACATCCTAAGGAATACATTATACAACTTTGATCTATATAGAACCAGAGGATATACATAAGGCTAGGTAAGCCAACCAAACTAGTAAGTAGTCCCTCTTAAGATATTTTCAAAGTACTTTTTAATCTAAAATATTTATAGAAATTTTATACATGTATATCTCTTAGAAATTAGAATAAAACCAGTTGATGTCAGGGCATCAATTTAACTCATAGTAAAAACCTTGTACTTTTTTTTTTCCCTTAACTATAGTTGCAAATACATGTAGAGATGACTGGCTCCCAGGTAAAAAAAAAACAAAACATGAATATTTAAGATAGCATAGAAGTGGGCAATGTGTTTGTTCTCATAAGTATATTAAACCAGTATTTCAAGGCTACCATATTGTCTGTATAAGTAATGCAATATTTAACAATATTATTTAATGATGTAGCAATGCACCCATCTTAAATATAGAGCTGTTCTAGAAGGTTAATCTTTATCAATATTTTACAAGTTGTTGTATAGATTTTAACTGAGGGGAAAAGGCACCACTGCAAGGATATATACATGCATTGAGATGCTCAGCATTGCTTCAAGACACAACCAGAAATGGCATAAATCTGCAAAGGAAATGGAAGGATAACTTAAAAGAAGTTAATTGAATGTATTAAAACTGAAACATTCAATATAAATATTATGGACAGAATTGATCTCCTCCCCTTTCATTTACTCTAACATACTGTATTCCTAGAACATTTCATCAGTGTGAAAGACTGGGAGAAGAAATAGGGATCAAAAATATTATTCAATATTTTCTGTCTTTCTGAGGACCTGTGAGAAAGCCTGGAGCACAGGATAATAATTATGCATTTAAAATGATTAAATACAAATGCTGCAAATCTCACACTTAATCCAGACACATTTAGATTAACAGGATGTCTCTTAGTTTGACAAATGCCTTGTTCTTCACAGTAGAGCACCATGCAGAATTCAGGAGCCTTTGCCTTTGGGACCCTGTTTATTAATTGGCTGGTAACAGTACATGTAATACAACCATGCTGTGAAATTAACAAAATCTTCTTTTTCAGACACATATAAAAATGTGGTTGGATAATTCAGAGATTTAAAACTCTAAGAATGGTACAGTAAAAGCATATGGCTATGCTGTAGATGTTAGTGATCATTTTTAAAAGGAAAATATTTCCCCTCTAACTAAAAGATTTGCTTGCACCGAGAGGCAGTTATTTTAAATAGAATAGTTAATTTAAATAGATAGAATAGTCAAACCAGTAAATCAGATTTCATTAAGTTGCATTTATTTTTTCTAAGTTAAAATTTTATATCAAATATAAGAATATCATATTTTAGGTAACATTTTTACGATAGACATTTTACCATTTAACCCAGATGAAAACAGATTTAAATGGAATATGATAGTTTCCTAAAATTTCCTCTTCAAGTTGACATAAAAATCTGCAGCACCATAAAATTAGAAATTCTAACACTAATACACAGCTTTGGTTTTTGTGCATTGTGGACAAATATTCAAAATATTTCAAATAATCTTAAATTATCAGAGGTTACCTGCAATAAAGTAAAGAAAGAGAGAAATTTCCCTTGGCTATATATCCCTATTCCATAACTACTTCATACCAGTCAATAAATAGAGATTAAATCTTAGTCTATTTCAGTTCCTGTATGTATAAAACAAGATACTCCAGTACATTGCACATGATGATTAGCTTCATTACTTTACCTGTTGTATTTATTTGTTTTCACCAAGGTAGAACAAAACATTGTTTTAAACAAAAGGCACTATATTTATTCTCTATCTGAAAAGCATAATAATCCTCTCTTCAAATAAAAAGAAAAAAATTCTCCTGAAATGACCCAAAAAAATTATGAGGATGAAGAAGCTACACTTAGTATTCTTTTTTTCCCCTAAATTGAACAAGACACACTCTCCATTCCCATTTCTTGCATCCCCTGCAATTTGAAATACTAATATTCTCTTTTGTGTTTTCCAATAACACATACCCTAAGGAACAAGATACAACTTATAAGTAAAGGTCTTGTGCCTCATTTCTGGGAAATAATCCACCTGAGGTTTTTAGAAATCATCTCCAAAATTACCTAAATGGCCTATCAGAACTAGTAATCTAGTAGGATTTAAGGATTGTCTGGATAACCTAGATGGATTAGCAAATGAAGAGGTTATACTGGTAATCTGGGATTTTTTTGTATTAATGATTGCCACTGAAGTTCATCAAAATCGTTAATTTTGTGATTATCAATATTTTGAAAAAAATAACATTTCTCTAAAATAATAAAAGAAAACTGAGACAATTACTACAAGAAAGAAAAGAAGTAGTCAATTTTGCAAATGTTCTTAATGCTTAAAGGAATCGTTTTAATTTGCATTAATTCTTTTCTCCAGTATTTTATCCTTTACCTCTTTTATGTACTTCAACTTCTCTGGGAGAAATTGGGCTGAGCAGAAACAATTATCAGACATAGCCTCTGTATATCATGTTATTTTCTGAACATACTTGTTCCTTGGGAAAAAAAATGCACTCACAACAGGGCCAAAAGTAAGCCTCTTGGGCATTTTCAGAATTGTATTTTCTCTTACTTCCCACAAGGCTGAGGATATTTACCTTTTGCTTCACTTCAAAACTCTGCCCTTTATTGCTTCTGTCCCCACCCTTCTCTCTCTGACTTGCTCCACAATTCATGCTCTCTTGACTCTCCTAGGCTCCAATCATGCCTCCTTATTTTCACCCTGCAAGGATACACTACGGGAGCTCCCCTCAGGCCTTTGAACTCTGAATGAAAGCTTCCTTCAGTCCAGAAAGCCCTTTGCCTAGGACCACATTTCAGAGTAAATTATCTCACTTTCAAGTCTGCTCAAATGTCAGTTTCTTAAGGAAGCTACTTTGACAATCCTGTGTAAAACATAACCTCCCAACCTACTTCTACTCCTAAGCCCCCTTATCCTACTCTACATCTCTTTCCAAAGCTCTCAACACCTCTGGCTTTAGAAACTTGTTTTTTTATTGTATTTATTGTTTATTACCCATTTGATGTCTAGATAGTCTACTTGATATATCTAATGTATCCCAAGTTTCTAGAAAAGGGCTTGGCACATAATGAAAGTTCAAAAATATCTATTGCATGGATGAATTAAATTATATAGACAATTACTTAGTTACACTCAGAACTACCACATTAGCACATCTTAAAATAAGTCACAAAATATTAAAATGTTTAGAATGTTTCAGTCGAATGTGATTACATTTACCATTTGTCCCACTTGCTCATTTTGTAGTTTGTGAGATTAACTGATTACTGAGAATCAACAAGCATCTGACTTTTAGCCTGGATATTCAGGAAACCTCCAGTTACCTGAAGTACATCCCCCAGATCACAAACATGTGTGTTCACTGTCTAAAATAACACAACCTAGCTTATTATAACAGAATGTAATGTAACTCTATCTGAATCATTCTTAAACACCTCATTTCATCAGCTTTTAGTCCTAGGGTTGCTATAAATTTTGTTTTGTTGTTTTGACCTCATAGTTTACATCCAGTAAAATTCAAGGCTGTTTCTCTCTAAGATCCCATGGTCACCGAGAGCAATGTCTCATATGTGTGCACCCCAAGTGCTCCTCTTGGTTGCATAGCAAAATTATATTCACTGAAGTTGCTTATCTTCACTAGGGTTCTTCCAAGCATCAACAATAGAAACTGACTGTGGGCTATCTGAAGTGAAAGTAACAGGATGTTAAAGTGGACTCTGATCAGAGTTTTGACAGTACAAACAAAGGACACCAATAGTACAACAGGTGCCAAGTAGACCTATAGCCTTGGGTGCTGGGTCACATATGCAACACGTGCTAAAAGACGTATAATTGATTCTTCTGCCCTTATCTTTACCCTCTGTACTGTAAAAAAGGAGGTGGACAAAACCATAGAGGATTCCTTTAGAGTGAGTCACCAGAGTGGTGTGCAACCTCCCCTCCCGCGGATGTTCCCCTCTGCAGGAAGCATGAGAGGGCCTTAGAGGGGATCATTCAGAGACCCCGCCATGAGTCTCCTGAAGGCATGGATCCTGCAACTAACCCTCACGCGGATGTCTGAGTCAGGGACTGGGACTAAAGCTGAGTTGGTTTAAGTACAGAGTAAAGAGAGTTATATTGGTAGCGGCTGCCAGTTCCCCTGATGGAAGGTAAAAGTGCTTGCTTCCCAGAAAACCAGTCAGCGTCTGAGGAAGGGTGCCAGCCTGGGATTAGCTCAAAAGGAATTGTTCCAAAGAAACCAACCAGGGGGGAGAATGGTTAGGAAACAAAAGTAATTTAGGTACTGAAGCTAGAATGAGCCTTGTCCTTTTTGGCCTGCTACAGGATTAAATGTTGCACGGTTTATTTCATTCCTAACAATTCCAAATTCATTTACAAGTAGAATAATGAAAAAAATGTGAAAGCGTTTTTGGTAGCATATTATTAAATAGAAAAAATAAAACCCTTAAAAATATTCTGTTTCCAGGCCAAGATTTGTGGACATTTGTTATATAATCATCTTTACTTTACATTTGACAATTTTGTTTGATAAGCTACAACTATGTTCCTAGGGCTTGACACCACATGGCCTTTTGCTTTTCATCCCAAAAGATAATTTATAACAGATAGAATAAAATAAGGAAACAAATTATGCACATTTGCTACTTTCTCCTATTTCCACTAAACTATAGAGAAAGCCCAACTGTCAATATTCCAAATAAGGAGATTACATTTGGATATCGTCAAATAAAAATCATTATGGCTATAAATCATGGGGTCAGATCATCTCATCTCATCTCTTTGAAAACAGTGATAAGTTTGTATTCACAGAGCTTGACTATAAAATACAAGTATTTGTCTCCCCTGCCTGACCTTGGAGGAATTTGAAGCAAAATGAAAGAAAAGAAACATCACAGGTTGAGAACTGAGAAACATCATTATATCTTCAGTGGAAAATGAAAGGGATTTAAAAAAATAAACACTTTGGACTGATTGCTGACTGTTGCTTCTCAGTGTTCATCTCACCACATAATAAAAAGTTCTGAGTTTATTAATTATAGGAAAAGAAATATATAATTGTCATTTGTGATACTTGTTAAACTTTCTAATACAAACATAGTATCTTATCATTCTAGGATTTATTCTACTGGCAGTACTCTCGTGTGCATAGCCTATCAGCCTATTTAGCATCCTGTCAGTGACTCTTATTTTTATGTTCTATTTTTATACTTTCATTTTATGACCAACTTAATTTTCTTTCTTTTTAAATTTTTTATTTGAAAGTTATTTACATTATGGAAGAGTTGCAACAATAATGCAATGAACTTCCATATATTCTTCATCTACAGTGTTATTAGATTGTTATTGCTTTACCTTCTTTGCTTTTTATTCCTGATAAAAGTAAACACTAACATAGCAATATGTATTATTGTTGTGTTTTTTTTACTGGAACCATTTGAAAAAAAATGATGCAAACTTCATGGTCATTCACACCTAAATACTGTAGCATGTGTCTGCCAGAAATAAAAATACCCTCCTTATGTTTACAGTTAACACTTGGGCTCCTACATGCTGAACTGGACAAATGCCTATGCCTTGGGACAGTGTATGTGAGAAGGTCTTTAACACTACATTTACACAAAGTAAAATTCCTAAAGAGCACACACGCTCTGCAGCAGTTTCAGAGAAAGGGTAAAATAGAAGCCAGCTGTGTATGACCAATCTCTTCTTAGTAATCTGCCAGTTTTGTTAAGTTATGGTTTAACCCCTTCGAAAAAGAGTGTGAAGGTGGAGATCTGCCGGAGGATTATATAGCACTTACAGAGCTACATGAATAAAAACACCAATAGCGTGAAAGAAGCTTGTGTTCTAAATGTATCACACAGTCTGAATGTCTTATTCTGCAGACTGGGCTGTGTCTGTGAGCAGATATTCACTGAAAAAGAAATGCGAATGGTTCTTCCCCACTGATAAGCTGCTCAGTCTAACTATAATTCAAAATAAAAGAAATGTAAATCAAAACTACACTGAGATACCATTTCTCACCTATTAGTTTGGCTGTGCAGGAGGGGTTGAGGTGAGTGGGTCAAACAGGTGAAGGTGATAAAGAGGCACAAAAATCTCAATCATAATATAAATTAGTCATGGGAATGAAAGTACAGCATCGAGAATAAAGTCAATAGTTCTGTAACATCTTTCGACATTGACAGGTAGTAACTACACTAGTTGGGGTGAGGATTTAATAATGTATATAACTGTGGAATCACACCTTGGTGTACACTTCAAACCAGTATAATATTGCATATCAATTATAGTTCAATAAAAATACTGAAAAACAATTTTGACAACATACTCTGTTGACACACTGTTGGAAACATAGACAAACATCACTAGTAGGAGTGCAAAATTTGGAGGGACATGTGGTATAATCTAGCAAAATTTCAGTATCTGCACTTGGGGCCACAGTGTCACTTCCAGGAACACACCCCAAAGGCATGCTGGCAGAAGCGCCACCAACAGACAATTCAGAACAGCACAAAGAAACCCCGGAAAGATGTGTTTACAATTTACAAGTCTGTTAATCACAGCATTATGAATAATAGCAATAGACAAAAGTACAAACGTCCATCATTATAGTGAAATAAACTTGGTACATTCCAAACATTCAAACAACCTAATTCTATGCAGCCGAGAAAGGAAGGGCAGGTACGGCTCCACAGCGTTATGGAGTGAGCTCAGCATGCGTTGATAAAGGTGTGTTGTGAAAGAGCAAGGAGGAAAGAAGCTATTGTCTGCTATTATTTATCAAAAACAAGCAATAACAGCAAAAAAGCACCTCTAGGTGAAAAGAGAAGAAATGGAAGGGGAATAAGGAAAACTTCCAGACTGCTCTGAATAGACCCTGCTTGTCAATTTAATTCCTTAAAGGAATATTTAAAGCAAAGCAATTTTCCACATATTACTCTAGAATAAGACATACTCCGAGGACAAAAATAACTGAAAAAAAAAAAAACTTTAACAGCTGATAGTGTCTTCTGTTAGTAATAGGGTCTTTTATGCCACTTTGAAAGTGTTGTGAATATTGTAGAATAGTGCAAATAGCTAATTGTGTGGAGAAGTATGATTTCCTATGTGTACATACATATATAAAATTAATAAAGTTAAGTAAAATCCCTAGAACTAAATTGGATTTAGAAATTCAGGAAGTAGTAATGTAAAACTCCTGACACATTTGTAGCTCTTAATATATATATACTGTATATACAATAAGCAGTGACCAACCCAGAATGGGCACTGTTAGTCCTCAGACTTCGATTTCTAAATATTTTAGTTCCCGCCAAAAGTTTCTAGTTCGTGAATAGGAAATATGCAACATGAGCTTGAGACATCTTTTCACACTAAAAAGCAAGACAAATTAATCGAGCTAATAGAAACTAGGTCCCCACTCTTCTTCCTAGTTCTTAGGATACCAATACCACCAAACCCACTTCCAAACAATTTTGAGTAAACATCATTAATAAGCCTGCCATGAGGGAATACGGACAATGAGGACAGAAAGGATTACCACAAAGAGTTTGAAATCTGGTCATGTTCGGTGTCAGCTTTATTTGAAGGAACATGTTAACAATTAGATGATGCTGTCGGGCAACATCGGCTTCTGAAGAGAGATTTATTGATAATGAAGATAGGTAGCATGTATGTAGCATTTACTATGTGCCAAAGAGTTTTGAGTACTTTTTACATACTTCCTAATTTAATACACAGACCCTGGATGTAGTTGCTATTATTAGAATCATTTTTCAGATGAATCAACCAAGATGGAAACAGATTAAGTAGTTCATGCCAAGCACTAGGAAGTGCTACCCAGGCTCTACATTTAAACAGTGAATTCAGAACCCATGCTCTTAATCACCATTTTCTACTATCAGCCAGAACAAGTGCAATCATTCTTTATGAGGAGGTGTTGACACTACACCTGCCATACAAAATATCCACCACTTGGGAAAGAATGTTCAGAGCTGTAAAAAAGCTTTAACTTGGGTGCATGTGTGAGAGAACACAGTCACTGCTGCCACTTGTTCCTTTGCTCACCACACTGCCCCATCACACGCACACCTACAGTGACTCTCTTGTCCTTTCTATGAGCTTCAAATATATATTATTTAACTGAGGAAATACCTCTGGCTCAGTGGAAAGTTTAGAATTGAACTCTGTATCACTTGAACTGGCATGTAAAAACTTCCTGGAGAATAGAGATAAACCAATCGACCATCACCAAGAAAGAAATGAGAGCAGCTGAGGTTTGAATCCATGACTGTTAGATACCAAAGCCCATACTTACGTTTAAATACTGCTACATTCATCTCTAACTGTGTACCAATTATTTAACCTCTCTTATTTTCAGTTTTCTTCACAAAGGTGTTACAAACAGCAATCAATATAACTATTCCCTGAAAGACTCAGATGTATTGAAAATGGAACAAAGAGTAGCATAATTTTCACTTTTCCTTTTATTTGCTTTTAATATTCAACCATCCATTTATTTACATTTTGCTTTTTAACATGGATAATGATCACAGTGGTGAAGGTAATGAAATTATAAAGGGGAAAAGAGAAAGAAGAGAAGGCAGAGGGAAAGAAAATATAGTATCCATCCCTATTTTCAATCATTGCTACAAGAAGTGTTTTATTGTAAGGAACCAAATAGTGGCTATTTATCAGGAATCCAAATGTCGCATGTGCAACAATCATGTTCCTGTGGCCCCTAGATAATTAGGCATGCAATTCACTTATTTTAATAGGAAGAAGGACTTATCATATTGTTGCCTTTCTCCAGAGAGCTGGTGATTCTGTTTATTGTTCCCAGTCCTGCAGTGTGACAGTTAGAGTGGATATACTTTGCTGAAAAATTTCTCTCTGCTGTCATAATAGTATCTCATAAGATAGCATTAGAGATTTTTTTCCAGTCTACTTCAGTTTTCTGCAGCTTGAGCTGGCCACATTTTATAAGTCTAATGAATGAGTATTTATAGACTGATCCCTGCTTACTTTTGGAAAATAAAGTTTGAGTAGCTGAGTAAATTGGTTGAAAGATTTTCCAGCCCTTATGTACCCTTTAAGAGTAATTGGTACAACTATTTTCTAAAATGCATGTTTCATTTACATCCATTTTGATAATTACCTTTTTTACTTTCCATGATATAGAAAACCATTTTAAGGAGATGCAGTCTAGCACACTTATGTGACAGAATCCCAATTGTTTCCAAGAGTATATTGAAGCTTCAGTTTCTCTGAGTAATATTAATGCCACTTATCTTTAGAGTACAGTATTCTTTACAAGCACAAGCATCTCCCAGCAGCTTTATTTTTGGAGTACATATAGTAATAGTTTTGTCTTTCAAATGGTAAGTGGAACTGAAAACTGTTGGCATATCTCAAAGCCTCTGTCTCTAATCACCTCAGTGATAATAAGATTATTCTCAATTACCTCACATAAGAATACATTAGAGTACAAATATATATGCTATGACACTATGAGCCTCTTCTTCATATAACTAATGTTTCTGAAAGTTTATCAGAGATACTACAACTCATTCCACTAATGTACATGTAAGTAACATATCACATGACCAACAGGAATTGCTTGGTACTTTTAGCAGTCTGTGCAGAGTGTGGCTTAGCTGTCCAGTCCACTCTGGAACCAGGTTCTAGAAATCAATTATTGACGGTGGTTAACACATTCAGAGGCCTATGTTGTAGAAGTTGTCAGTTGTAAGAAGATTTTCTTCAGCTAAGTACTTTACAATGAAAGGATTAATTGAGAATCATTGAACCATACCATGGAATAAAAGCATAATTTAAATAAAGAGTTTGCTTAGCATAATCATATGCAACCATATTAGAAATAATCTCCACTGTGGTTTTTATATCAACTTTCAAACTCTTCACATTCGGTAATTGAGGCAGCAATCAGATATGAAAAATGTCCCTGGCACTTCCATTCATATCTTTTTTCTCCAGTGTCTTGATTTTGTGTTGTCTGCTGCAAATATTACAAACTGTGTTATATTTTTAGATTCTGCCTGTAATTGGTCAGTGTTAAAAGCTGAAAGTTTACATTATTGCTGTAGTTTTTACTTTCTCTCTTTTTACCGCACACATATAGATTGTTTTCTCCTAATCCACTGCATACTCTATACTTATTTCCTATTTTGCTTTTTCTTTCCCTCTGTTACACAGTGAAGAATTATGTGAACACCTGGCTTTCTTGGCAGCTCTCAAGTGAAATCTGACCTCTAAAACATACTATGTGACATGGAATTCGAAGACTCAATAATACCCCCTAGAAGTAGCATTAATTCCCTCCTCACCAAATGCATCCACTCCACACGATGGGGCTTTGCAGTTTCTTGTGTCACCCCAATCCTGCGCAAGCTGTCAACCTGAGAAGGATTGACAAATTGATGTGATATGCCATTGTCTTTAGAGGGGTAAGCAACAAGTAAAAGGGGCAATCCTATCATTAACAGACTAGTTTTTTGCTCATTTGCTAGGGGACAAATCAGAACTGGGGCATGTTGAAGAAATCCACACTGTCTAAAAAGAGATTACGATGTCACAGGATAACTCCATAAAAATAAAATAATTTATGCACCACTTAATTTGCAGTTTGAGTATTGGAAAGTATTATTAACAGTAATTGGCTTTAGCTTGTAACCTAGCGGAAACAGGGGAATGAGGCAAGTCTGACTTTAGGCTTGTACCACTATATTTGGGCAGCAGATCTGGGTGATGTGAGAAGATATATTCAAGAGAAAATTAAAATAATTAAAGGTAAAAATGCAATAAGGATTGAAATATCCAAATGCATATATTTTAATACTCTTAATAAAATGACAAAAAATTGTGATATGAAATAAATGGTTTTGAAATAAATAAATATGATAATACAACTATAATTAAAAGTACCTCTACATGAGAAATTACATATGGAAATAATTATTTTTAATTGGAGTAGTTCTCAAGGACTATAGAAATCTTGCAAGTGAGATGCTAAAGAGAAATACTTTGTAATCAGTACTTTCAAAGAAATTAAATGACTATTAAATAATAATACTGGTTTTTAGTACTAAAACACAATAAAATGAATCACAGGACAGCTGGTAAGAATAAATCCTGCCATTTTTATTAGGCAATAGATTCAAATCAAATTGAAAGCAAGCTTTTTTTGTTTTAAAAAATAATAAAAGCTCATGTTTTTGCTCTTAGTAATCTTCTTAACAAAATTATTTATTCAATAAATATCTGAGTACGTACTATTTGTAATAATTTTGTAAAGTGAATTGGTATAATAGTATGACATTTCCTTGATGAAATCCATTACAATTTAAATATTTAGTAACAAAACTATGCAGCTTAATTGTTATATGGAATTTTAAATTATTATCACAATATTCTCAACTGCCTGACAATACATGAGAAATAATACTTATCTGTTGCAGGAGAAATCCACTTCAACCAAGACATCAGAGTAAGATCAGCTTAATCTGTCTTGATAGAATTTCTAGGAAAGAATACCAGTATGACACTGGGACTGGAGTGACCATCCCACTTTAGAACAGTTGGCATCATACAATAGACTTTCCCTGAGCAATTTGAGAGTAAACAGAAATAGCCACAAATATTATGACACTGAAAAAATACATGTACCTATGTTACTCGCAAACTAACAACCCCTTTAAGTACCTGGGATATATACCATACATGTTCTCTGAGTGAGACAGAGATACAGAGTAATTAGAAGTATGTACTCCTTAATTAGACTGGGTTTGAACCCAGTTCCACCACTTGCTTGCTGTGTAATAGGAAAAAATTACTAAACATTGTGTGCCTGAGTTACTTTATGTTTTAAATGGGAATGATTGCATTGTCTACATTGTTGGCTTGTTGCTAGGATCAAATATGTTACTATGTTTAAACATTTAGAAAAGTTCCTGACAAAGAGTTAGTGTTCAATAAGGATCCATGCTACAAAGGACTTTTTTTTTTTTTTTAGATAAGTATTTTTTATTGAGGGTAGTTGACACACAGTATTACATTACATTTCAGGTGTACAACACAGTGATTCAACATTTATATACATGATAATTCTAGGTACCTGCTATCACCATACCAAGTTGTTACAATATTTTGACTATATTCCTTATGCTATACATTACATCCTGGTTACTTATTTACTTTACAATTGGAAGTGTGTACTTTTTTTTTTGTTTTGTTTTTTGTATTTTGTGAGGGCATCTCTCATATTTATTGATCAAATGGTTGTTAACAACAATAAAATTCTGTATAGGGGAGTCAATGCTCAATGCACAATCATTAATCCACCCCAAGCCTAATTTTCGTCAGTCTCCAATCTTCTGTAGCATAACAAACAAGTTCTTACATGGAGAACAAATTCTTACATAGTGAGTAAGTTACATGATGAACAGTACAAGGGCAGTCATCACAGGAACTTTTGGTTTTGCTCATGCATTATGAACTATAAACAGTTCAAATATGAATACTCATTTGCTTCTTATACGTGATTGATATGTGAATACCACATTTCTCTCTTTATTATTATTATTTTTAATAAAATGCTGAAGTTGTAGGTAGATATAAGATAAAGGTAGAAAACATAGTTTAGTGTTGTAAGAGAGCAAATGTAGATGATCAGGTGTGTGCCTGTAGACTATGTGTTAATCCAAGCTAGACAAGGGCAACAAAACATCCACGTATGCAGAAGATTTCTCTCAGAACAGGGGGGGGTGAGGTTCTAAGCCTCTGTTGATCCCCAATTTCTCACCTGATGGCCCCCCTGCGACTGTGCCTGTCTTAGGTTGTTCCTCCCTTGAGGAATCTTACCCGTCTCTGGCTAACCAGTCATCTTCCAGGGCCATACAGGGAAATGTAAAGTTGGTAAGTGAGAGAGAAGCCTTATTGTTTGAAATGGTTAACTTTTTATTTCTTTACATATTTATGCCCTGTAGCTTCTATGCCCAGCATTTGTATTGAGGTATCTTTACCACTTGGAAGAATTATGATACTCGGTAAATTTGATATGAGGCACGAATTCTATTTAAGGGTTGTAATTAGGAAGGAAGAAGAAAAGATATAGAAGTAGCAGGCGGAAGAAAACATGGGAAGATTGATTATTTCTTTGACATATCTTCTTGTAGAGTAACTTCAGCATGTATAGGTTTTAAGCTACTACTTAAATTGCACACACACATTAACATAATAGGAGTATAGTTACATAACCAAAGCATATCTGTAATTACCAGCCATCTCCAGTGAAACCAAGAAAACCAGTTAGGCACCTTAGGCATTTGTGAAAACTTATCTATGATATGGTGGATATTGTCCAACTGAACTTGAACAGTCTGAGAGAAATCAGACAAATTAAAACAACCCATTCCTGGGGAATGTCCACATCCCTTATGTTCTTTTAACAGTAAATAGTCTGTAGTTGTAAGATTTTGGAACACTACAATTTGCACTTCTCCTAATTCTTGGATGAGTTCCAACAGTATAGATCCAGTCAAATTTGTTGTTTTACTGTATGCACAGGCCAGCTTAGATATCTCCTTCATTCCCATGGCAAGTCCAGAAACTGGTGGGATGAGTGCATCTACATCTGGAGCAGTGCGTGGATCTTTGTTGGGGTTTTTTGATGATCATCTTCTGGCATGAGTCTTCCAGAGAGTGCTGATGTTGGAAGTTCTTTTTCATATCGTATCTTAGTTCATTTTCGGGGTAGCCCAATTAGGCTTTGATCTTTTGTATAAACGCAAACAGAACTTTTGCCTACACTTTTATATGCCCTTTATACCCTTGTGTAGAACTCATTGGATGTTACCACACAGGAACTTCCCTTTTTTTTTTTTTTTTTTTTTTTGGTATCACTAATCTACACTTACATGACGATTATTATGTTTACTAGGCTCTCCCCTATACCAGGTCTCCCCTATAAACCCCTTTACAGTCACTGTCCATCAGCATAGCAAAATGTTGTAGAATCACTACTTGCCTTCTCTGTGTTGTACAGCCCTCCCTTTTCTCCTACCCCTTCCATGCATGTTAATCTTAATATCCTCCTAGTTCTCCCCCCCTTATCCCTCCCTACCCACCCATCCCCCCAGTCCCTTTCCCTTTGGTACCTGTTAGTCCATTCTTGAGTTCTGTGATTCTGGTGCTGTTTTGTTCCTTCAGTTTTTCCTTTGATCTTATATTCCACAGATAAGTGAAATCATTTGGTATTTCTCTTTCTCCGCTTGGCTTGTTTCACTGAGCATAATACCCTCCAGCTCCATCCATGTTGCTGCAAATAATTTGATTTGCCATTTTCTTATGGCTGAGTAGTATTCCATTGTGTATATGTACCACATCTTCTTTATCCATTCATCTATCGATGGACATTTAGATTGCTTCCAATTCTTGGCTATTGTAAATAGTGCTGTAATAAACATAGGGGTGCACTGATCTTTCTCATACTTGATTGCAGCATTCTTAGCTTAAATTCCTAGGAGTGCAATTCCTGGGTCAAATGTACCTCCATACTGCTTTCCACAATGGTTGAACTAACTTACATTCAGACCATCAGTGTAGGAGGGATCCCCTTTCTCCACTGCTTCGCCAACATTTGTTGATTTTTGTCTTTTGGATGACAGCCATCCTTACTGGTGTGAGGTGACACCTCATTGTAGTTTTAATTTGCATTTCTCTGATAATTAGCGATGTGGAGCATCTTTTCATATGTCTGTTGGCCATCTGTATTTCCTTTTTGGAAAACCATCTGTTCAGTTCCTCTGCCCAATTTTTAATTGGGTTATTTTTTTTTTGTTTGTTGAGGTGTGTGAGCTCTTTATATATTCTGGACGTCAAGCCTTTATCGGATGTGTCATTTTCAAATATATTCTCCCATACTGTAGGGTTCCTTTTTGTTCTATTGATGGTGTCTTTTGCTGTACAGAAGCTTTTCAGCTTAATATAGTCCCACTTACTCATTTTTGCTGTTGTTTTCCTTGCCGGGGGAGATATGTTCAAGAAGAGGTCTCTCATGTTTATCTCTAAGAGGTTATTGCCTATGTTTTCTTCCAAGAGTTTAATGGTTTCATGACTTGCATTCAGGTCTTTGATCCATTTTGAGATTACTTTTGTATACAGGGTTAGACAATGGTCCAGTTTCATTCTCCTACATGTAGCTGTCCAGTTTTGCCAGCACCACCTGTTGAAGAGACTGTCATTTCGCCATTGTATGTCCATGGCTCCTTTATCAAATATTAATTGACCATATATGTCTGGGTTAATGTCTGGATTCTCTAGTCTTTTAAATTGGTCTGTGGCTCTGCTCTTGTGCCAGTACCAAATTGTCTTGATTACTATGGCTTTATAGTAGAGCTTGAAGTTGGGGAGTGAGATACCCCCTACTTTATTCTTCTTTCTCAGGATTGCTTTTGCTATTCGGGGTCTTTGGTGTTTCAATATGAATTTTTGAATTATTTGTTCCAGTTCATTGAAGAATGTTGCTGGTAGTTTCATAGGGATAGCAACAAATCTGTATATTGCTTTGGGCAGGATGGCCATTTTGACTATATTAATTCTTCCTAGCCACAAGCATGGGATGCGTTTCCATCTGTTAGTGTCCCCTTTAATTTCTCTTAAGAGTGACTTGTAGTTTTCAGAGTATAAGTCTTTCACTTCTTTGGTTAGGTTTATTCCTAGGTATTTTATTTTTTTGATGCAATTGTGAATGGAGTTGTTTTCCTGATTTCTCTTTCTGTTGGTTCATTGTTAGTATATAGGAAAGCCACAGATTTCTGTGTGTTGATTTTGTATCCTGCAACTTTGCTGTATTCCGATATCAGTTCTAGTAGTTCTGGGGTGGAGTCTTTAGGGTTTTTTATATACAGTATCATGTCATCTGCAAATAGTGACAGTTTAACTTCTTCTTTACCAATCTGGATTCCTTGTATTTCTTTGTTTTGTCTGATTGCCGTGGCTAGGACCTCCAGTACTATGTTAAATAACAGTGGAGAGAGTGGGCATCCCTGTCTAGTTCCCGAGTTCAGAGGAAATGCTTTCAGCTTCTCGCTGTTCAATATAATGTTGGCTGTGGGTTTATCATAGGTGGCCTTTATTATGTTGAGGTACTTGCCCTCTATTCCCATTTTGCTGAGAGTTTTTATCATGAATGGATGTTGAACTTTGTCAAATGCTTTCTCAGCATCTATGGAGATGATCATGTGATTTTTGTCTTTCTTTTTGTTGATGTGGTAGATGATGTTGATGGACTTTCGAATGTTGTACCATCCTTGCATCCCTAGGATGAATCCCACTTGGTCATGGTGTATGATCCTTTTGATGTATTTTTGAATTCGGTTTGCTAATATTTTGTTGAGTATTTTTGCATCTATGTTCATCAGGGATATTGGTCTGTAGTTTTCTTTTTTTGGTGGGGTCTTTGCCTGGTTTTGGTATTAGAATGATATTGGCTTCATAGAATGAGTTTGGGAGTATTCCCTCCTCTTCTATTTTTTGGAAAACTTTAAGGAGAATGGGTATTATGTCTTCTCTGTATGACTGATAAAATTCCGAGGTAAATCCATCTGGCCTGGGGGTTTTGTTCTTTGGTAGTTTTTTGATTACCACTTCAATTTCGTTGCTTGTAATTGATCTGTTTAGATTTTCTGTTTCTTTCTGGGTCAGTCTTGGAAGGGTGTTTTTTTCTAGGAAGTTGTCCATTTCTCCTAGGTTTCCCAGTTTGTTAGCATATAGGTTTTCACAGTATTCTCTTATAATTCTTTGTATTTCTATGGGGTCCCTCGTGATTTTTCCTTTCTCGTTTCTGATTCTGTTGATTTATGTTGACTCTCTTTTCCTCTTAATAAATCTTGCTAGAGGCTTATCTATTTTGCTTATTTTCTCGAAGAACCAGTGCTTGGTTTCATTGATTTTTGCTATTGTTGTATTCTTCTCAATTTTATTTATTTCTTCTCTGATCTTTATTATGTCCCTCCTTCTGCTGACCTTAGGCCTCATCTGTTCTTCTTTTTCCAATTTCGATAATTGTGACATTAGACCATTCATTTGGGATTGCTCTTCCTTTTTTAAATATGCTTGGATTGCTATATACTTTCCTCTTAAGACTGCTTTTGCTGCGTCCCACAGAAGTTAGGGCTTAGTATTGTTGTTGGCATTTGTTTCCATACATTGCTGGATCTCCATTTTGATTTGGTCATTGATCCGTTGATTATTTAGGAGCGTGTTGTTAAGCCTCCATGTGTTTGTGAGCCTCTTTGCTTTCTTTGTACAGTTTATTTCTAGTTTTATGCCTTTGTGGTCTGAAAAGTTGGTTGGTAGGATATCAATCTTTCGGAATTTTCTGAGGCTCTTTTTGTGGCCTAGTATGTGGTCTATTCTGGAGAATGTTCTATGTGCACTTGAGAAGAATGTATATCCTGTTGCTTTTGGATGTAGAGTTCTATAGATGTCTATTAGGTCCATCTGCTTTACTGTGTTGTTCAGTGCTTCCGTGTCCTTACTTATTTTCTGCCCAGTGGATCTATCCTTTGGGGTGAGTGGTGTGTTGAAGTCTCCTTGAATGAATGCATTGCAGTCTATTGCCCCCTTTAGTTCTTTTAGTATTTGTTTCACATATGCTGGTGCTCCTCTGTTGGGTGCATATATATTTAGAATGGTTAAATCCTCTTGTTGGACTGAGCCCTTTATCATTATGTAATGTCCTTCTTTGTCTCTTGTTACTGTCTTTGTTTTGAAGTCTATTTTGTCTGATATTGATACTGCAACCACTGCTTTCTTCTCGCTGTTGTGTGCCTGAAATATGTTTTTCCATCCCTTGACTTTTAGTCTGTACATGTCT
Organism: Manis pentadactyla; assembly: GCF_030020395.1. NCBI lineage: Eukaryota > Metazoa > Chordata > Mammalia > Pholidota > Manidae > Manis > Manis pentadactyla. The sequence goes on from NC_080028.1 coordinate 66,457,483, forward strand.
TTGGGTTTGAGGTGAGTTTCTTGTAAGCAGCATATAGATGGGTCTTGCTTTTTTATCCATTCTATTACTCTGGGTCTTTTGATTGGTGCATTCAGTCCATTAACATTTAGGGTGACTATTGAAAGATATGTACTTATTGCCATTGCAGGCTTTAAATTCCTGGTTACCAAAGGTTCAAGGTGAGCCTCTTTAGTATCTTACTGCCTACCTTAGCTCGCTTATTGAGCTCTTATATACACTGTCTGGAGATTCTTTTCTTCTCTCCCTTCTTAGTCCTCCTCTTACATTCTTCATATATTGGGTGTTTTGTTCTGTGTTCTTTCTAGGAGTGCTCCCATCTAGAGCACTCCCTGTAAGATGTTCTGTAGAGGTGGTTTGTGGAAAGAAAATTCCCTCAGCTTTTGTTTGTCTGGGAATTGTTTAATCCCACCGTCATATTTGAATGATAGTCGTGCTGGATACAGTATCCTTGGTTCAAGGCCCTTCTGTTTCATTGTATTAAATTTATCATGCCATTCTCTTCTGGCCTGTAGGGTTTCTGTTGAGAAATCTGACGTTAGCCTGATGGGTTTCCCTTTATAGGTGACCTTTTTCTCTCTAGCTGCCTTTAACACTCTTTCCTTGTCCTTGATCTTTGCCATTTTATTTATTATGTGTCTTGGTGTTGTCCTTCTTGGATCCTTTCTGTTAGGGGTTCTGTGTATTTCCGTGGTCTGTTCGATTATTTCCTCCCCCAGTTTGTGGAAGTTTTCAGCAATTATTTCTTCTAAGATACTTTCCATCTCTTTTCCTCTCTCTTCTTCTTCTGGGACCCCTATAATACAGATATTGTTCCTTTTGGATTGGTCACACAGTTCTCTTTATATTGTTTCATTCCTGGAGATCCTTTTGTCTCTCTCTATGTCAGCTTCTATGCGTTCCTGTTCTCTGATTTCAATTCCATCAATGGCCTCTTGCATTCTATCCATTCTGCTTATAAACCCTTCCAGAGTTTGTTTCATTTCTGCGATCTCCTTTCTGGCATCTGTGATCTCCCTCCGGACTTCATCCCATTTCTCTTGCGTACTTCTCTGCATCTCTGTCAGCATGTTTATGATTCTTATTTTGAATTCTTTTTCAGGAAGACTGGTTAGGTCTGTCTCCTTCTCTGGTGTTGTCTCTGTGATCTTTGTCTGCCTGTAGCTTTGCCTTTTCGTGGTGATTGAAATAGTTTGCAGAGCTGGGACGAGTGACGGCTGGAGGGACTTCCTTTCTTGTTTGTTTGAGTCCCTCCTCTCCTGGGAGCACAGCGACCTCTATTGGCTTTTGCTGCACAGCTGCGCACAGACAGAGTTTGTGCTTCCTGCCCGGCTGCTATGGAGTTAATCTCCGCTGTTGCTGTGGGCGTGGCCTGGCTCGGGCAGCTACTCCAAAGTGGTGGAGTCGCGTTGGAGCAGGAGCGGCTGAGAGGCTATTTATCTCCGTAAGGGTCCTCCCTGCTCCCTGCAGCCCAGGGGTTAGGGTGCCCAGAGATCCCCGTATTCCCTACCTCTGGATTAAGTGTCCCGCCCTGCCCGTTTAAGACTTCCAAAAAGCACCCGCCAAAACAAAACAACGACCACCAAAAAGAAAAATTTTTTAATTAAAAAAAAAAAAAATTTTTTTAATTAAAAAGAAAATGTGGTCGCTCGTTTTTCTTTATTCTCCGGTGCCAGCCTCGGGCCTCTGCTCACCGGTCTTGCTGCCCTGTTTCCCTAGTATTGGAGTCCCTATCTCTTTAAGACTTCCAGAAAGCCCTCGCCAAAACAAAACAGCTAAAAAGCAAAAAAAAAAATGTTCGCGCGCTTTTCTTATGTTCTCCGACACCCGGCCTCCAGTGCCCGCTCACTGTTCTTGCTGCCCTGTTTTCCTAATATCGAGGGCCCTGCACTCTGGCCCGGATGGCTGGGGCTGGGTGTTCGGCAGTCCTGGGCTCCATCTCGCTCCCGCTCTACTTATTCTTCTCTGGCCGGGAGTTGGGGGGATGGGTGCTCGGCTCCTGCCGGGCCGGGGCTTGTATCTTACCCCCTTCGCGAGGCGCTGGGTTCTCTCAGTTGCGGATGTGGTCTGGATATTGTCCTGTGTCCTCTGGTCTTTATTCTAGGAAGGGTTGTCTTTGTTATATTTTCATAGATATATGTTGTTTTGGGAGATTTCCGCTGCTCTACTCACGCCGCCATCTTCCTACACAGTCTCATTTGATTTTTATACTTGATTTATATGTGGATACCACATTTCTCTCTTTATTGTTATTATTTTTAATAAAATGCTGAAGTGGTAGGTAGATACAAGATAAAGGTATACAAAGGACTTTTATCAGTTAGTGTTCATTTGAGGAAAATAGAAACTGTTTTTGGTATTTCAGGCACAAAAGAACTTACTAGAGAAAAATCAGGCTTGTACAAACTTGTTGCAAAGCCTGGAAGCGTGAAAATAAAGAAGATATCGCAAAGGGTTTAGGTCATATCATAAAAATTGTGTTGAGATTATAGAAATATCACAGAATGTGCTTCTGTCATGCAGAATTCAGAAATGTTCTAGAATCCACCTTCATAGTCATAGCTTTGCACTTGGTGACTAAAGGTTAAACTCAGAGCTGTTTAAACATTACAAAAATTCTTGGTAGCTGAAGCCTTCAATAAGCACTGAGCATTATCCATGGCAAGAAGCATTTATTCATTGCTGTTGTTAGAGGAAGTATGCCCTCTGCCTCATTTTTATCTTCCAAATCTTGAATGAACATAGGGCATCAGCAGAAGGTAAACTGCACCCAGAACACTAAAGGCAAGTGAGTCTCAGAGAAATAGTTTCTTGTCCCCATGCCCCCTATGACACTGAGACAAGGGGATGAAGGATATAGATTGTCAGTTTAAAAAATCCAGCCCTTACCCTGTCTTTTGTCAATTAACTTGAGAACTCTACTGGAAAAATAAATCTCCAGGGTGTGAAAGATAAACTCTACTTTTGTGAAGTTTGGGCTCAAACTAGAGAAAAGAAAAATGACCTAATAATGATTTGTGGAATGAACCATATTCCTTATCTGTGTCCTCATCTAAATCCTACTTTTTAAAATATAAAATATCTGGATTTCTTTAGAGTAGATCTTTTACAATCACCTGTGCCTCAAAATTCATACACAGAGATATGTGGTTCATTGTGAATAAAAGAATAACAACCAAAACATAGAGAAGATACTTTTGATGAATGGAATCCCATTACACATTCTTCCAAAGTAAGGATTTTAGGTCACAGTGAAGGGAAATGCTGAGAACTCCCTTAGCCAAGTCTCCTTAAAATAGCCACGAAATAAGTTGAAAATAGCACCATAAAAGTATCATTAAGAAAAAAAAAAAAAAGAAAGAGAAAGAAACCAGTATAATGTAGATCCTTTTGGGAGGTTATCTGGTACACTCCTTTCTGAAAAGCTGCAATCAAGAACTATTATAGAAGATAATGGAGCATTTTGTCCAGATCTCACATTTTCAAAGGACCTCAAATTCATGCATGATGATTTCTAATTGACAGTCAATATTGTCTGAGTGTGTATCTGTATTTATATCTGTGTCTATATATGTGAAATATGTAAATTTCTTAGTAGAGAGTATTTAAAGCATGCTACCATTTTTTGTAATACTAAATTTGTCCTTGTTAATGCACAGGGATTTTCAAGAAATGTAAAAGGAGCCTGGACCCCTTTTGACCTGAGAACCTTGGCTAATATCATGAATGAATTTCTCTGATAACTTCGCTCACAACTAGTTTGGCACTTACCCCTGTTACACTGCCATTAAAATGTATTGTGTATTGGTGAGGTTCCCTTACTCCTTGCACACTCTTAGCCTGAGAAGCCTCCAGAGCCCCTCAGGAATCTAAAAGATATTCCTATCAGCATATTCAAGTTTGGACTTCAGTTTTAGATGGTGTTAACACTGGGCCCAACCTTGTATATGTTTTTGTTTTTTGTTTTTTGTTTTTTGGTTGGGGGAGGATGTTCCTTGAGATATTCAATATTCATTATTTTCCATACTGAATATTGACAGTGAATATTATAAAACCTAGAAAGATAAGTTAGCATTTATTGGATATCCTTTTTGTTTAGGGACAATGATTCTTTAATAAAATGTTTAATATCGCATTTGGAGGCATAAAACACAACAGAGAAGAAGCTGTGATGCTCCTCTTGCTTCTTTTCATTTTACAGCAGGGCTCCCCATGGAGCACAGTTTGCATAGAAGTATTCTTGAACTTTTACCAAATATTCTTTATTTCAGTTTGAATACATAGAAATCTACAGTTAGAAATTTGTCAACATCCTTAATATCCATGAAATAGATTAATTCAATCTTCAAATCTCAACATTGGGCCTGCCTAGACTTTGTTCAAAGGTTAACAATAAAAAAAATATCTATTCTAAAACTTGTTTTAAAAAGCTCTTATGATATATGGAGAAATACTTAACATTAATTAAGAACAAATCTCATTCATAATAATAACAGAATATAAAAGGCCAAGAAATTTCTAAAGAAGAAATATATATAATATTAAAGCAGAAAACTACAAAATTTTCCTGAAAGATATAAAAACGTAAAATAAGTGAAGAAATGTCAAGTGTCTGAAAGAGAATATTAATTATTTTAAAGAAAAGAATTTTTTGAAATTAATATTCTGTACAGGTAAAGTAAAATAAATACAGTATTCCTCAAAAATTAAACAAAAATATATTACATTATGTAAAAATTATTTTTTAAAAAGTAATGGTAGCTAACATTATGAATGTTCAGTTTTAACCATGAATGATTGAGAGAGTACTTGACTAATAAGTAGAAAAGTGTCACAAAAATAAAATGTAAAGACTGACGAAAGAAACCTCATATATCATTGTACTGAGAAAGAAGTTGTACATGTTAAAAGAGCCAGTTAAATCCTGAAGAAAAATCAACTCAACCTACACTCTTCAAATAATTCCCATAGACATGAAAGAGTTACATGTGAAAATATACATTCAAACTAGAAAGTAACATAATTATTGATTTTTCAATTTACAGAAACATTAAAAATCAAAGGAAGAATAAACCCAACAAGAAAACTGTATATATGTAAGAATATGAGGGTGAAAAATCCATGTATTTAAAAAAAATACAAGGCAGTAACATGGAGGTTGCTTGCAATCACTATGACTTTAAGAGTATATTTTCATTGTAAAATCTTCATATAATTAACATCAAACTGAAACCAATATTTACTATAAATGGAAAATGATCAACCTCACTACTAAGTAAAGAAGTAAATATTTTGTATTGGAATATTATTTGCATGAATTAAATTAGCACAACATGTTGTTAAATAAAAATATACAATCATGACCCCTGAATCATATATTTTGGGTAGAAAAAATATTGACACAACTATTCAGTGAGTATGTGGTGGTGAATATCAAAAATGAGAAGATATCAAACCCACTAAATCCATTCTTAGGTACTCTATGCTAAGCAAATAACCCAAGTTGACAAAAATTATAATATTCATCATAGGATTACTAATATCATTAATATTTAATATTTCCATAGAGATAAAAGACTCAAATTTTATAAAAATTTGAGACATACTATGAGGCACTTATGTAAGATACAAAGCATACTAATAGGATGAACAGCTGTTAACCTACCTTCTGTGTGCTTCACACTCTGCCTTACAGATAATTCCTACCTGAATTTAATCTTTACCGTACATAAGCCACAGGTATTCCTATACAAATTATTGTTTTTGCTCATGCATGAACTCCATAAATATTCACTCTACTGTAATTGTCCATGGTTTGTTTCTTTTCTTTTAATTTCTCTTCCTTTTTCTTTAACTCTTTTTTTGCATTAATCATTATGTCTAAGATCCATTCATTTTTTTATGTAACTGATCAACTGTCTTATCTATTTTCCTATCTAAGAGCACTTGGGAATTCCCTGGGTGTTTTCTCCTCAGGATGGTGCTGCTACAACCTAGGATGCTAGTGCAGAAGCACAAAAGCTCCTAAAAAAAAAAGAGTGAGGGGGGAGCCAAGATGGCAGCATGAGTAGGACAGTGGGAATCTCCTCCCAAAAACATATATATTTTTGAAAATACAACAAATACAACTAATCCTAAAAGAGAGACCAGAAGACACAGGACAACAGCCAGACTACAACTACACCAGCGAGAACCCAGTGCCTGGTGAAAGGGGTAAGATACAAGCTGCAGCCCGACGGGACCTGAGCACCCTCACCCCAGCTCCGAGCGGGAGGAGAGGAGTCTGAGAGGGGAGGGAGAGGGAGCCCAGGACTGCTAATCACCCAGCCCCAGGCATCTGCACTGAAGCACAGACACAGTGCATATGTGGGGTGCTGGATACTAGGGAAACAGGACAGTAAGACCTGTGAGCAGGTCCCACAGCTGGCGACCCTGTGACAAAGAAAAGCAAGTGCTTTTTGAAAGTCTTAAAGAGACAGGGACCCCACAGCTGGATGGAAGCATCCCGGATCACAGTCCAGCAGCTTGAAATTCCAGGGAACTCTGGGTGCACTAACCCACTGGGCAACAGCTCTGAGACCCCTCACAGAGGTAAACAGCCAAAGAGCCCCCCATTCATTACCCCTCCAGGGTCCCACCATAGCAGAGCAGAAGCCTGAGGCTGGTCATGCTCACAGCAAGGGAGCTTTCTCCATACTGGCCAGACAAGATACAAAGACCGAGTCTACATGCATTTGCCCTACACAAGCCACTAGGGGTCGCAGTTGTCCCAGTAAAGAAAGGCCAGGAGCCAAGTGGAAAGAGGCTTGACTCTCCCAGCTGATAGATGCATCAATAGCACACCACTGCACCTATCAACATGACAAGGCAAAAAAATTTGATCCAGACAAGACTAACCCAGACAGCTTCGACATCTACTGCATCTTCCCCTGAGAAGGAACCTGGGGAGAGATATTTAACCAGTCTTCCTGTAAAAGAATTCAAAACAAAAGTCATAACCATGATGACGGACTTGCAGAGAAATATGCAAGAACTAAGGAGGGAGAATAAAGAAATAAAACAAACTCTGGAAGGACTTCAAAACAGAATGGACGAGATGCAAGAGACCATTAATGGACTAGAAAACAGAGAACAGGAATGCAGAGAAGCTGATGCAGAGAGAGATAAAAGGATCTCCAGGAATGAAAGAATTTTAAGAGAACTGTGTGACCAACGAGATGGAACAATGTACGCATTATAGGGGTACCAGAAGAAGAAGAGAGAGAAAAAGGGATAGAAAGTGTCTTTGAAGAAATAATTGCTGAAAACTTCCCCAAACTAGGGGAGGAAATGGCTTCTCAGACCACAGAGGTTCACAGAAATCCCATGACAAGGGATCCATGGAGGGCAACACCAAAACACATAATAATTAAAATGGCAAAGATCAAAGACAAGGACAAAGTATTAAAGGCAGCAAGAGAGAAAAAAGAGGTCACCTACAAAGGAAAACCCATCAGGCTATCATCAGACTTATCAATAGAAACCCTACAGGCCAGAAGAGAATGGCATGATATACTTAATGCAATAAAACAGAAGGGCCTTGAACCAAGAATACTGTATCCAGCACGATTATCATTTAAATATGAAGGAGGGATTAAACAATTCCCAGACAAGCAAAAGTTGAGGGAATTTGCCTCCCAAAAACCACCTCTACAGGGCATCTTACAGGGACTGCTCTAGATGGGAGCACTCCTAAAAAGAGTACAGAACAAAACACCCAACATATGAAGCAGGGAGGAGAAGGTATAAGAAGGGGGAGAAATAAAGAATGATCAGACCTTGCTCATAATAGCTCAATTAGTGAGTTAAGTTAGACAGTAAGATAGTAAAGAAGCTAACATTGAACCTTTGGTAACCAAAAATGTAAAGCCTGCAATGGCAATAAGTACATACCTTTCAATAATCACCCTAAATGTAAATGGGATGAATGCACCAATCAAAAGACACAGAGTAATACAATGGATAAAAAAGCAAGACCCATCCATATGCTGCTTACAAGAGACTCACCTCAAACCAAAGACATACACAGACTTAAAGTCAAGGGATGGAAAGAGATATTTCATGCAAACAACAGAGAGAAAAAAGCAGGTGTTGCAATACTAGTATCAGACAAAATAGACTTCAAAATAAAGAAAGTAACAAAAGATAAAGACAGACTTTACATAATGATAAAGGGCTCAGTCCAACAAGAGGATATAACCATTATAAATATATATGCACCCAATACAGGAGCACGAACATATGTGAAACAAATACTAACAGAATTAAAGGAGGAAATAGAATGCAATGCATTCATTCTGGGAGACTTCAACACACCACTCACCCCAAAGGATAGATCCACTGGGCAGAAAATAAGTAAGGACACAGAGGCACGGAACAACGCACTAGAACAGATGGACCTAATAGACACCTACAGAACTCTACATCCAAAAGCAACAGGATACACATTCTTCTCAAAGGCACATGGAACATTCTCCAGAATAGACCACATACTGGGCCACAAAAAGAGCCTCAGTAAATTCCAAAAGATGGAAATCCTACCAACCAACTTTTCAGACCACAAAGGCATAAAACTAGAAATAAACTATACAAAGAAAGCAAAAAATGCACACAAACACATGGAGACTTAACAACACGCTCCTAAATAATCAATGGATCAATGACCAAATCAAAATGGAGATGCGGCAATATATGCAAACAAATAAGAACAACAACACAAAGTCCCAACTACTGTGGGATACAGTAAAAGCAGTCTTAAGAGGAAAGTATATAGCAATCCAAGCATATTTAAAGAAGGAAGAACAATCCCAAATGAATGGTCTAATGTCACAATTATCGAAATTGGAAAAAGAAGAACAAATGTGGCCTAAGGTCAGCAGAAGGAGGGACATAATAAAGATCAGAGAAGAAATATATAAAATTGAGAAGAATAAAACAATAGCAAAAATCAATGAAACCAAGCACTGCTTCTTCGAGAAAATAAGCAAAATAGATAAGCCTCTAGCAAGACTTATTAAGAGGAAAAGAGAGTCAACATAAATCAACAGAATCAGAAACGAGAAAGGAAAAATCACGAGGGACCCCATAGAAATACAAAGAATTATAAGAGAATACTATGAAAACCAACATGCTAACAAGCTGGGAAACCTAGGAGAAATGGACAACTTCCTAGAAAAAAACACCCTTCCAAGACTGACCCAGAAAGAAACAGAAAATCTAAACAGATCAATTACAAGCAACGAAATTGAAGTGGTAATCAAAAAACTACCAAAGAACAAAACCCCCAGGCCAGATGGATTTACCTCGGAATTTTATCAGTCATACAGAGAAGACATAATACCCATTCTCCTTAAAGTTTTCCAAAAAATAGAAGAGGAGGGAATACTCCCAAACTCATTCTATGAAGCCAATATCACCCTAATACCAAAACCAGGCAAAGACCCCACCAAAAAAGAAAACTACAGACCAATATCCCTGATGAACGTAGATGCAAAAATACTCAACAAAATATTAGCAAACCGAATTCAAAAATACATCAAAAGGATCATACACCATGACCAAGTGGGATTCATCCTAGGGATGCAAGGATGGTACAACATTCGAAAGTCCATCAACATCATCTACCACATCAACAAAAAGAAAGACAAAAATCACATGATCATCTCCATAGATGCTGAGAAAGCATTTGACAAAGTTCAACATCCATTCATGATAAAAACTCTCAGCAAAATGGGAATAGAGGGCAAGTACCTCAACATAATAAAGGCCATCTATGATAAACCCACAGCCAACATTATATTGAACAGCGAGAAGCTGAAAGCATTTCCTCTGAACTCGGGAACTAGACAGGGATGCCCACTCTCTCCACTGTTATTTAACATAGTACTGGAGGTCCTAGCCACGGCAATCAGACAAAACAAAGAAATACAAGGAATCCAGATTGGTAAAGAAGAAGTTAAACTGTCACTATTTGCAGATGACATGATACTGTATATAAAAAACCCTAAAGACTCCACCCCAAAACTACTAGAACTGATATCGGAATACAGCAAAGTTGCAGGATACAAAATTAACACACAAAAATATGTGGCTTTCCTATACACTAACAGTAAATTAATAGAAAGAGAAATCAGGAAGACAATTCCATTCACAATAGCATCAAAAAGAATAAAATACCTAGGAATAAACCTAACCAAGGAAGTGAAAGACCTATACCCTGAAAACTATAAGACACTCTTAAGAGAAATTAAAGAGGTCACTAACAAATGGAAACTCATCCCATGCTCCTGGGTAGGAAGAATTAATATAGTCAAAATGGCCATCCTGCCCAAAGTAATATACAGATTTGATGCAATACCTATCAAACTACCAACAGCATTCTTCAATAAACTGGAACAAATAGTTCAAAATTCATATGGAAACACCAAAGCAATTCTGAGAAGGTAGAATAAAGTGGAGGGGATCTCACTCTCCTACTTCAAGCTCTACTACAAAGCCACAGTAATCAAGACAATTTGGTACTGGCACAAGAACAGAGCCACAGACCAATGGAACAGAATAGAGACTCCAAACATTAACCCAAACATATATGGTCAACTAATATTCAATAAAGGGGCCATGGACATACAATGGGGAAATGACAGTCTCTTCAACAGATGGTGCTGGCAAAACTGGACAGCTACATGTCAGAGAATGAAACTGGATCACTGTCTAACCCATACACAAAAGTAAATTCAAAATGAATCAAAGACTTGAATATAAGTCATGAAACCATAAAACTCTTAGAAAAAAGCATAGGTAAAAATCTCTTCACATGAGAACCATTGCTTGAAAATGCAACCAGCTGCAATGTTATTCATTGTTTAAAATGATCCCTATAAAGAATTAAAGAAAAAATTAGTTCTCCTTCAAGCATTTGGATTCCACAAAAAAATTAATACAGATGACATAACAGATCATCCCCCTGATTTGCCCTTCTGCGCCCAGCCAATAGCTGCAAAAACCAGTGAATGGGTGCACTGGACAAATTGTCAAGGAGAAATCGGCTGGGTTTTACTTAATACTTCCTATGGAAGCATCATTGATTGGGGCCCTCAAGGTTCCACCCAGATGAGAGGACAGGAGCATGACCTGAGATGGCATAAATATATTAATGGCACAAATTAGACCATTTATACATTCTCTAATGGGACTATTTATTGGTATGTAGTTGGAATGTCTCCTCCGGCCCTGCATTTACCTTTTGGGTCCCTACAATATCACTTATGGAAAATCTCCTCGGCTCTATGGAGTCTCAAAGCTTGGAAAGGCCATATTTGGAGTAATAGTATTACAAAAAATAGTCAACTGAGTTTTACAAAAAATGAAAGTCATATTACAGCCTGTGTCAGATTGCCCTTTTTAATTATGATTGGTCACACAGCATGAAGTTCATCCAGATATTCCGTCTCCTGTAAATTATTCATTCTATACTTGTACTAACAACTCTGTTCCTTTTTCCACAAAAGATACTGTTTATATTCTTAAGGCTAGAACAGGTCCCTGGCTTCCAATTCAACTACACCAAAAGTGGCAAGATTCTGCAAGAATGATGCTGCTCCAACACACTATTGACAATCTTCTGAAAAAAAAAAAGTAAATGATTGGATTAATTATTCCAGCTGTCCTGGGAATCATAGCTATAACCGCAACTGCCACAACTGCTGGAGTTGCACTTCAGCAAAGTATGCAGACTGTAAACTTTGTTAATAATTGGCATTCTTATTCATCAAAACTGTGGATCACCCAAAGACAGATAGTGAAATTAATACACAATTGACTGATTTGCAACAAGCAGTTATTATGTTAGGAGATCAAATTGTTAATTTGCAATGTCAAGTTTCTATGAAATGTGATTGGAATACAACCGGGTTTTGTGTTACTCTTATACCTTATAATCATACTTATTTTCCATGGAACAATGTTAAAAGACATTTGTTAAATCATGGCAATATGACTCAAGAAATATTAGACCTTCAACAGCACATTACTGATACCTTCCAGGACAATTACAGGTATATTAAGTGGTTCTAATTTACTGGAAAGTATTGCAGATGGAATAAGTAACTTGAACCCAATCCAACACTTAAAAATGTTTAGTGGTTCCACTGCTACACTTATAATAATTGTATTATGTTTCTTTTTTGTGTTGTATGTAGTCTGGAGAAGAGCTGCCTGAAAACGTCAACGTGCTCAACAGCAATCAGCAATGTTCTCACTAATATTACAAAAGATGCAAGCTAAAGAAAAAAGGGGAATATATACTCCAGCATGCTGTAATTTAGTTCCTGCTTAAGCTTAATCTACAGCCAAAACCAATCTAAGAGAAAAGAACAATAGGTGCTGCGTCTTGGAATCTAGTGTGAGTCATGAGTGGTGTGACAAGGACTGCAAACAGTTCTCGTGATCCTTTCTGAGGCAAACCCAGATAAGGAACACACCTTGGGACTCACGTGGCCTGATGACTTGAGGAGACATAAGAGAAACTTTAAGAGGATTAGTTTGCAATTGTTAAGCTTGATGACAAAATTTATCCTACAATCCTGCCTTTTTGCTTGCTGTAACTTAATAAAAGTACAGGAGAGCACTGACTTGGGGCATAGTCTCTAGAGGAAGTCTAAGCCCACTGCATTAAACATCAAAAAAAAATATCTCTTAGACATAAACATGAGTGACCTCTTCTTGAACATATCTCCCTGGGCAAGGGAAACAAATGCAAAAATGAACAAATGGGACTATATCAAGCTGAAAAGCTTCTGTACAGCAAAGGTCACCATCAATAGAACAAAAAGGTATTCTACAGTATGGGAGAATATATTCGTAAATGACAGATCCGATAAAGGGTTGACATCCAAAATATATAAAGAGCTCACACACCTCAACAAACAAAAAGCAAATAACCCAATTAAAAAATGGGCAAAGGAGCTGGGCAGTTCTCCAAAAAATAAATTCAGATGACCAACAGACACATGAAAAGAAGCTCCACATCGCTAATTATCAGAGAAATGCAAATTAAAACCACAATGAGATATCACCTCATACCAGTAAGGATGGCTACCATCCAAAAGACAAACAACAACAAATGTTGGCGAGGTTGTGGAGAAAGGGGAACCCTCCTACACTGCTGGTGGGAATGTAAATTAGTTCAACCATTTTGGAAAGCAGTATGGAGGTTCCTCAAAATGCTCAAAATAGACTTAACATTTGACCCAGGAATTCCACTTCTAGAAATTTACCCTAAGGATGCAGCACTCCAGTTTGAAAAAGACAGATGCACCCCTATGTTTATCGCAGCACTATTTACAATAGCCAAGAAATGGAAGCAACCTAAGTTTCCATCAGTAGATGAATGGATAAAGAATATGTGGTACATATACACAATGAAATATTATTCAGCCATAAGAAGAAAATAAATCCTACCATTTGCAACAACATGGATGGAGCTAGAGGGTATTATGCTCAGTGAAATAAGCCAGGCAGTGAAAGACAAGTACCAAATGATTTCACTCATATGTGGAGTATAAGAACAAAAGAAAACTGAAGGAACAAAACAGCAGCAGAAGCACAGAACCCAAGAATGGACTAATAGTTACCAAAGGGAAAGGGACTGGGGAGGACGGGTGGGAAGGGAGGGATAAGGGCGGAAAAAAAGAAAGGGGGCCTTACGATAAACATGTATAGTGTGGGGGGCATGGAGAGGGCTGTGCAACACAGCGAAGACAAGTAGTGATTTAACAGCATCTTACTATGTCAATGGACACTGACTGTGAACGAGAATGTGGGGGCTCTTGGTGAAAGGGGGAGTCTAGTAAACATAAGGTCCTTCATGTAATTGTAGATTAATGATACCAAAATAAAATTTTTTAAAAAAAGAGTGAGATTCTAAGTAATACTGTCAGCTATTAAAGGCGGAACCAGTTTGCTTACTAAAGCGATTATACCAATATACTCCAATGGAAAGAGTAAGCATTCCTATTTCCCAGTCGATACACATCTCTTTTCAACATGTGGTAACTTTAGTTTTAATATTTGCCAATATAGTGAGAGTACAACTGTATCTCACTGTAATGTTCTTACATTTTCCTAATTACTAAGGAATTTCAGTATCTTTAAATGTTTGATATTTGATGTTTCTCATCTGTAAGATGCCTATTCATTCACTGTCCATTTTTTAATCAGATTGTCTTTTTCATATCGATCTTTATATTAATCTAACTATTTACATATTATATATCATATAATTTACAATTTATATATAAAATATGATTTTAATTATTTTATATTAATGTGTTAGTTATATATTTGAGAATGTTTTGAATTTATTTAGTGTTATCCATTTATGTATGTGGCAAATAACTTTTCTGAGAATGTGACTTTTATTTTCACTTTCTGTATGTTTTATGATTAATAAAAATTCTTAATTTTGAGGTGGTAGAGTTTATCACTGTTTCCTTTATGATTCATAAATGCATGTTATGTCAAAAAACAGTACATTTATTGTACCATTTGAGTGTATTAGTCACTTTTGCACAGTAACAATAGCCCAAAATCTCAGTGGTTTATAACAATAAACATTTATTTTTTGAACACATTACATGTCAGCATTTGTGAGGAGGTGATACTTCCCTCTTCTCTATGGATCCTAATTCTGGACCCATACTGAAAGAGAAGCTCTTATATGATACATGTTGGTTTTGTAAAAGAAAACAAGAGAGCTGGTGGAAAGACACAACGGCTCTCAGGCTTGGAGGTGGCAGGGTGTATATGCCCTGTACCGTTGGGCAAAGCAGTTTTCATGGACAATGTCAATGGGTTGGAGATACACACTCATCACATGTAAATTGCAAGTCAAGGGTCTATAGGTGTGGGTGGATAATCCTTTTACAGGAAGCAGGAATGCATTTATGTGGGAAGAAAAACACAAACTACATATTTCATTTTTTTATCATATTTAGGATAAAAATTTACATATATAAGCAAAATATTTTATAGGAAAAATGACTGGCATGAAACATACCAAATATTGATAGTTTTTCTCTTTTGATAGGAAATTACTCTTAATTTTGTCCACTTTTAACATTCTATATATTATATAGTTTCCTATAATGCATATATATTTTTACAAACTGAAAAATATGAATGCTATTTAAACAGTGCCATCATTTAATGGATTTCAAGATATTTTTTATTTGAAATGATGTATTTTTTATATTATATTTTATTTTTCATTGACCATCAAGAATTATTTTCACTGAAGGTAAATATTGACTCTCCCTTTGGATCAGTAAATCATGATCCATTCCTCAAAAGAAGTCAATATCTACTTTATTGTTTCTCTAGACTCCAAATAGGAACTTTGATGAATGTCTTTAAATTTTCTCTCAGTTTCTGATGGAATGTTATTTAGCAACAACCATAGATACTGAAAAGTTGCACAATTAATCATGAAATAGAGCCTCATATCTTGAAAAGAAATGAACTAATAATTTGTAAAGAGATGAATTGCTCTGTTTTCTTCCTCAGTCACTTGTTAATGTGTAAAAAATAAGTTAATACAAAATAAATGATCCCTTGTAAAGGTTTTTGTTACACCACTCTTGAATATTCTAGTGATTTCCTGAAATCTGATTAGTAGAATTTATTCCAATTTTACTTTTATTTTTCTCTTATTTTTGCTTAAAGTAGCTACCAAGAGTTCCTCTGTGATGATAAGGCATTGGATAAAAGTAAACATTTTGATTCTTCCTACCTCTTTGATACCAAAAACATTCATAAAGAGAAGAGAACACACACATACACACATGAAGACAATTTGGGATGGATAGAATTACTATTTCTAGGAATTATGTTATAAAGTAATAATCCACAGATACTACTGGTAAGAAATTTTAAAACCAACAGATATTCAAGTGTACAGTGATTATTCTGATATTTGTTCTTTCATCACTGGTTATAAGATATAGTTTAAGGTTGCTTATGGAGGGAGTTACTAAAACCCACTTTAAATTATCTTAGCGGTATTAGCTGTCATATTCGTCACTGTTAAACCTAAAAATGTTTCTCATTAACAATTCCTTCAAAAATAATAATGCTGCTGTTTTGTAGCATTTTTAAGCTCTGATGTTTAAATATTTTAGTTTGTACAAGTTTTTATTTAGATCCTTTAATTCCTTATTTAGATCATTTTCACCTCCTTCATTTCTTTACTTTGCATAAATTGAGAAAAATTAGCTCTGTTGCAATGATTTATGGCCAATTTTGTAATCAGCAGGTCAAGAAGGCCACTAAATATAGAAATTAGAAGATTGATTCACATAAGAACACAAATTCTGACAGCCAACAAGAGAGTCAGTCACATTGAGAATGTCTATCTTAGCATAACCCTGTAACACAAAACATACGCCAGATTATCAACTTTAGATTTTATTATTTGCAACTTTCCTCTGCTGCAAACATGCCTATTCTTCTCCTAGGTAACTCCTACTGGATGATCTGGATTTAACTTAAACATAAGCTCCTCCCAGATCCCTTGGATGCCAATTTCCCTTCCTTAGTGTATGTCAGGTGTCCTTCCTACATGTTTCTATGAGTTCACGTAGCTCCAGCCACTATATTTATAAAATATTTTCCACACTCATTATAACTGATACTTCACTAAATGTTAACTTTTCTACTAGCTCACCAAGAATAAAAGTTTCCTCACAGAGAAGACAAGTAGTGATTATACAACATTTTGCTATGCTGATGGACAGTGACTGTAAGGGGGCTTGTGGGGGGGGGGACCTGGTATAGGGGAGAGCCTATTAACATAATGTTCTTCATGTAATTGTAGATTAATGATAACAAAAAAGAAAGAAAAGGGGGATTACTCCCTGATAGGATAAAGCTAACTGCAAATCACCGATTAATGCATGCTTTAAATATCCTTAATTTTGATCATTTAAAGGGTGTCAGATGATCAGCTATGGAAGTACATTTCTCTGATAATATTCCTTTCTCTTAAAAAAAAAAAAAAGCAGTTCCTGTGTGGTGATCTCCAATAAGTTCTTCACAATGGTATAAAGGGCATATCAATGTGTGGGAAAGGGTTTGTTTGTTTTTATACAGAGGATCAAAGCCTAATTTGGCTACCCAGAAAACAAATTAAGATACAATATAAAGAACAACTTCCAACATCAACATTCTCTGGAAGAGTCATTCCAGAAGATGATAATCAAAAAACTTCAACAAAGATCCTGGCGCTGTTGCAGTTGTAGCTGCATTCATCCCACCAGATCCTCGACTTGCCATTGGAATGAAGAAGGAGATATCTAAGCTGGGCTGTGCATACAGTAAAACAACAAATTTGACTGGATCTATACTGTCGGAACTCAACCAAGAATTAGGAGAAGTGCAAGTTGCAGCACTCCAAAATCTTGCTACTATAGACTATCTACTGTTAAAAGAATATATGGGATGTGAACAATTCCCAGGAATGTGTTGTTTTAATTTGTCTGATTTTTGTCAAAATATTCAAATTCAGTTAGACATATCCATCATATCATTGATAATTTTTCACAAATGCCTAGGGTGCCTAACTGGTTTTCTTGGTTTCACTGGAGATGACTGGTAATTGTCGGTCTGCTTTGGTTATGTAGCTGTATTCCTATTTTGTTAATGTGTGCACGCAATTTAATTAGTAATTTAAAACCTATACATGCTTATGTTACACTACAAGAAGATATGTCAAAGAAATAATCAATCTTCCCATGTTTTCTTCCGTCTGCTACTTCTATAGCTTCTCTTCTCCCTTCGTAATTACAACCCCTAAGTAGAATTCGTGCCTCATATCGAAATTACCGAGTATCATAATTCTTCCAAGTGGTAAAGATACCTCAAGACAAATGCTGGGCATAGAAGCCATAGGGCATATATCTCCAAAAAAGTAAAAAGCTAACCTTTTCAAACAATATTGCTTCTCTCTCACTTACCAACTATACATTTCCCTGTATGGCCCCGGAAGATGACTGGTTAGCCAGAGACGAGTAAGATTCCTCAAGGGAGGAACAACCTAAGACAGGCACAGTCGCATGGGGACCATCAGGTGAGAAATCTGGGATCAACAGAGGTGAGGCTTAGAACCTCACGCCCCCTGTTTTGAGAGAAATCTTCTGCATCCGTGGATGTTTTGTTGCCCTTGTCTAGCTTGGATTAATACTTAGTCTATAGGCACACACCTGATCATCTACATTTGCCCTCTTACAGCACTAAACTATGTTTTCTACCTTTATCTTGCATCTACCTACCACTTCAGCATTTTATTAAAATAATAATAATAATAATAATAATAATAATAAGGGAGAAATGTGGGATTCACATATAAATCAAGTATAAAAATCAAACAAATAATCATAATTGACCTGATTGTTTATAGTTCATGATGCGTGATCAAAACCGAAAGTTTCCGTGATGACTGCCCTTGCACTGTTCACCATGTAAGAACTTATTCACTATGTAAGAACTTGTTCACCATGTAAAAACTTGTTCATTATGCTTCAGAAGATTGGAGACTGCTGAGAAATAGGCATGGGGTTGATTAATGATTGTGCATTGAGTCCCCTATACAGAATTTTATTGTTGTTAACAACCATATGATCAATAAATATGAGAGATGCCCTCTCAAAAAAAAAAAGAAGAAGAAAAGTTTCCTACAGAATATAATGAAATACTTGTCATTCTATTTAGAATATTTAATACTTTGCCATTAGTAAGCTATCAATAAATAATTATTAAATTTTGTCTGAATGAATTAAATTGCATTTCAAGGTTAAGAGACAATACAGTTTAGTGGTTATTCACACAGACAATCCAGGCTGCTAGTTTTGATTCCCAACTTTGCTACTTATTAGTCATAAATCTTGGGCTAGCTGCTGGATCTTTCCATGCCTTGGTTTCCTCATCTATAAAATAAAATTTGTATTATTTGGTTATCATAAAGCTTACATGAGTTAACATGTGTAGAGCATTTAAATCATTGCATGGAACATAATATGCCTTATATTATCATATACAGATGAATGAACTGTTATGTTAATGTTTTTACAATCTAAAAGGATAATGTAAACTTGCAAATAGCACAACCTAATCCAAGTATGGGATACCAAAGGAATCTAGTTTTAAAATATCATGTTGGCATGTAGATTCAACATTTAACTATTTTTCTAGATGGTTTCCTGCCTGGCTCACTCTTACCAAGTTATGGTAATTATACAGGTGAAAATATGTAATTCATTAATCATATTTTATTTGAAAAATACTTTTGGATTGCCTAATTGCACCAGTCACTTTTAAACACCTTGAGAGTAAAAAGATAAACAGAACAGGTATGTTCATGGTCTGATGGAGCTTACATTCTAGTAAGTGTAGATAGTCAATAGAAATAAAATACATAAATACTTAGTAAATAACAGATAACTGTAAGTGTTTTGTAAAGAATTAAAATAGAGTAGTGAGATAGAGCTCATCTGGACAGCTACCATAGTTTGAGATTTCAGGGAAGGAATCCAATACCAAACAGATATCTGAATGGCAAGAAGGAGACAATCTTGAGAAAATGAAGCTGAAGTATGTTTTAAGCAGAGAGAATAATATTTTCCAAGACCTGATGTCAAGTCAAGAAACCAAACAATTCCAGTACTCTTGGAACAAAATACATAAAGAGTGATTCAAGTTGAGGTCTTAATGCTTAGCAGGAGCCAGTACATGTATGGATTTCAAACGTATAATGATTTTGATTATTATTCTAAGTGAAGAAAGTAATAATTTTTAAGTAGAGAGTGGCATGATTTGGCTTAGCTTTTAGGCCATTATTCAGATCATACTGTGGATAATGGAAGGAGAGGAAAAGGAGAAAAGCAGGAAAATTAGTAAACTGACTGTTATCATGATCTTTTCAAGAAATCATGACTTGGGTTAGGGTAAGAATAGTGGGAATGGTGAGAAGTCCGTGTACGTATACTGAAGGTATATATGACCTGCTCATGGATTAGATATGAAAAGTGAGTTAAAGGGTAATCAGGCTCAGGCTCATAATTTTTGGTTTAAGACTAGGGTATCCATACTGAAAGGGGGGCTGAGCCAGAGCAGGCCTGAGGTCTCAAGCAAGGTGTTCCCTTTGGTAAACTAAGCTTGAGATACTTAGTATGCATCCATGTGGAGATGGTATAAGCATACTATGAGAACAACTGGAGTGCTGATAAGAATTTACTGCTTAAGATACCAATTTGGGAATCATATTATGGCTTGATATCCAGATTTGAGAGCCATCAGCATATGATTTAGAGCCTATGCTGAAGTTCCTTTATTCAATTAAAATGATGTAATTAATCTGTAATTTACTTCAAGTCTTCATTCTAATTTCACATAAAACACTGACTTGTTGGTATCTATGAGAGATAATATAATACCAGACATTGTTCTTTTATAATTCAAGTACTTTATATCAAAGCTGGCATACTTCAATTTCAGATATTTTTTCACTATGACATTTTATCAATAGTCATCTGGCAACTAGGCTTTTCCAGATATAAAAAGGAAACATATAATTCTAAAGTTGCCTGTGACAGATACTATATTGAATTGATTAATGAGCTCATCCTGCTTTTCAGTTCTCCATGAGTTTCAATTCATCATCATGGATTGCCATTAAGATTACTAAAATGTCTACAGAAGAATGTTGATATATAAGCTCAATGACCAACTCTAGTCATTCGGGTGTACAATTTGAAATATGATGTCACTCTACTGAGAAAATACCTAATTTAGTTCTAATGTATTCTCAAAATTAGATAAGAAGATATCTAACTCATTTTCTTATTAGAGTTCCAAATAAATACGCACTTTCTCCAAACCCAGAAATAAGTAAATGGTCTATTTCAATATAATTTAAGTTGCTTATTTGCAATAAAATTAAGACTGGCATTTTAGCTAATCACATTTTACTCCATATATTACTCAGTTAGCAATTACTGCTATCATCTGCAGATTCTTGAGAAAGAAATATGTAAATACATGTTGGGAGAGAATTGGAAAGGAAAAGATATTTTGAAATAGGATTTTCTTTTAAAGGAGGATAGAGGGATTTGCAGTGACACAGTAGTAGAGTTGATTTCAGATGATTTACTTCTGAAGGAGGCTTTTGGAGGAATGGTTGGGCACTTCATCAGGATGCTTGGAAAGCCAGAGAAGGAATTAAGAATTAGGATTAAGGAAAAAAAGAGAAAACAAAATAAGGTTGAAGAAATTTCCTCTAGTTTTCCCTAGGTTTTGCAGTACAAATTATGTCTATATATTAAATAGTTGGACTTCAAAACGTTTGGAAGATTTACATCAAGTGCATTATGATACCTCATCTATTAAACTCACTTTCCACTGCTTACCTGAGTAGCAATCATGGAGTCTGTCCATGTCAAGAGCAAAATGATCCATGTTTGGGAGACATGTAGTTTGATTGCATCCCTGTATTTCACTTTTAAAAACGATGATGCTTTTTACGAATTAAGTGCAGGGTAAAACTGAGTACCTTCCTTGTGCTAGCTTTCCATTTTCACTTTTCACCAACTCAGGAGCTTTGCATATATGTGGCCTCCCAAAGTCTTTGGGAGAATTCCACAATTTCAAACATGAACAATACACACAGTCAGACAGTTATATTTTGGTTTAAAAAAATTCTCATTTTATTCTCCTGATTATGTTCCTGTTGGTGCAGTTTAAAATGCTATGCTCTTGGAAAGAAATGCTTCCTTCTTTTGCTGTATCTTCCTTTAGAGAAATGTCTTTCTCGTCACGGCCTCACTCTGTGCACTGGAAACTAAATCTGTTTGCTTCAGGAGAACAAAGGTGGGGATGACAGAGGGATATAAAAACTAACTGCTAGTTTCTAGGCAGTAGCACTAATAACCAAGGAAACTCAAACTGTTTAATTTTTTGGCAACTGATAGCAGTTGCCAGCAAGTGATCCTCGTTTTTCCTAACATCCCATTTCCATCTCTGTTCCTATCACCTACCACTGTGAATTTATAATTGCTAACAAAGAATTGCAGTACATATGCCAGATTTAAATGGACTTCATGGCACACTGATGCAATTACATGCCCTTTCTTCAAAGGCTAAATGTGTGTCAGCTCCACAATGCACCACATGGCAACAGACGGCAGTATTTGACTGGCTGGTCTACGAAGTTAGTGAAGAGTGTCATTCTGCTCTCAGATAGTTCTTCTGCCTAGACTGGGGAAATTAATTTGCAATAGGAAAGAAATAAAGGACTTTCATTCTGCCTGTTTAGTTACCTCCCGAAGCTGAACAGGTCCCACAATCTTTTTATATCTAGTATAGACTGACAATAAACATCATTGATTTTAGACAAGTCACATAAACAATCACTCTTATCTCACTTTCTTAATATATAACTTCAGATGCTAGGACTTCAAGGTCCCCTTTATAGGTACCAAGTTCTGGTTGTTCAGTACTAAAGGTTAAGGGGTTCTGCAGATCTGTCTGAACAGAATTAGTAAAGCAGAGAGCTTGAGCAATTATCTACTGTCCACAGGATGTAATATAAAAG
Source organism: Manis pentadactyla (assembly GCF_030020395.1). Classification (NCBI taxonomy): domain Eukaryota; kingdom Metazoa; phylum Chordata; class Mammalia; order Pholidota; family Manidae; genus Manis; species Manis pentadactyla. The sequence goes on from NC_080028.1 coordinate 66,480,179, forward strand.
TTGCTACATTAACAGAAACATTTAAAGAGCTAAATGTGCACAGAGAAGCCTGTAACAAGCCTCCTTCAATTATATATACATAAAGCTTCAGAAGCAGGGCCAAAGACCAGTACTTGGGACAACTGGTCAAAACTAGTTTCCTGATTTTCTCTTCTCTTAGGCAGTATAATTTCCTTGTTCATTATTTCAGGGTTCATCAGAGCCACAAATTAAAGCATTATTACTCGCATATGGTACTCCTAAATTGATTCTGATGTTAAGCTGGGGCTCGTTATGCTTGGTATCATTGGCTAAGGAAAAGGTCAAATTTCTTCCTCCATCATTCCTAGGGAAGTGACACGAAACAGAACCATTGCCAGTCAGCTAGACACTAGCATCCCCGCTGGAGCAAAGGCACTATTGTGGACACCAGCTGCTTGGAAATATGTACAAATAAATTCTTCCATTTTGCTTTATCTTCAACTTTGGAAATGTAGCTATAGAGAGTAAGTCTACTAAGTAGCTCCTTTGTATCAGTAAGAAAATAACAGACATATCTTATAAATAGAGGTTTTAAAAGATCCATTAACATATCCATGCAAATAGGGAACAGCCAAAGCTTAAATTCTTCCCTCTTACCTTTACTCTGAATTAAAATAGCCTCTTCTTCACAGTTCATGGCCATTATCAGAGATTACAGTGATGCACCATAGTAGCTCTAAGTCATGAAATTTAACATACGTCTGAGATCATAAAAGTTCTGTGTGAGAAAATGGAGCAAAAGATTAAAAAATTCTGTTCTTTCTTGATCTGGCTTTTAGAAAATACCATGCCATGTGACAGATAGTATTCAGCCAGTTGTTGAATTGAACTCCTGCTACAGATTTAGAATTTATAATATGGTTACCACTGCTTCTTAACAGAACTTACTTGACACTTAAAATCCAATAGGGTTATAATAAAGAAAATGACTATGTTTCTACAGTCACTGCTTTCAGAAAAAGAGCCAGTATGTCTTTAGAAATAATCACACAATACAAACTGAAATTAGGGAGGGAAAGAGCAGCATCATGTCACCCAGGTACTCTGTTTTACAGTGTAACCAGAACACTTTTACTACAGAATACAACTTTAACCTTCTGAATATTTAATACTTTAATATACTTGCTTTTTTTCTGAAATACTTTTTGTTGTTGCTGTATTAACTGAATCCTTAGGTTTCTTCTTTCTCATACTAAAATTCCCCAGAGTATATATGTGGTGATATGGAAAGATGGAAGTTTGCATGACAGATACTAAATGTGTTTTACTTTCCCAATCTCATGTTTTTCCTGTTTAAAGTAGATAATACAAAGAAAATTGTATTCTTGCAGGGTCTCCCAAGACTTGAAGAATTAACATGACTCTCAGATGCTATGTTGGGTGCATAAAATGAGAATAAGAAATAACAGTCTCTTCCGTAGAGCCTAGAGAAGTGATTGGTTTAGTGGCTAATATTTTGATTTATTCTCTTGTGTATTTTCCTTGTCTAGTAATACCTTTAGCTGTGTGTTCTTTTTCTGCATTTAAACTAGAGTTTGAGGTGATGTTTCCTTATCCAAGGAAAAGGAATACATAAAAATAGTATTAATTTCTTGGTCATAAGGTCCAAAATAATCTTGAACACATATTTACCTTTCAAACTTTCATTCAGTGAAGGGTGACTATTTTTCCTTCCCAGAATCAGATAATTGCAAAATGTAATAGCTATTTGGGATTCCAAATATTTGGCTTAGATTATCCAAGCAAATTTTCAACAAATTACAGCATAAAGTTGATATTATAAACCAGAGCTTTCCAAAACTTTAGCAACAGCACAATTATATTCCATGAATGGGTCAAAAATGTGCCAGGAAATATTATTAGATATAAAAGCTTTAGGGTGATAAATGAATAGTTACACAAATTTACTTTTCCAATGATTCTAAAATTTCCAGCATTAAAATAATAATAAAAAAGTCTCTCTATGTGGCAATTCAGTTTCCAACCATCAAAAAAGTAACTGGTATGTTATTTGCCCTCAAACTATTAATAACTTAAAAAGTAGATAAAAAATACAAGGTGATTAAATCTTTTAATGCACTGAAAAATAGTCAATTATGTCTTACTTATGTCCTACAAGGAGGGCCTAAAACCACCTCAGTAGCAATGAGTATACCTAGAACATCAATCTGGATTTTTAATATTGTTCTTCAATGAAAGAATCCAACTGTCCTTGACGAAATGGCTTAGTCTAGAATTGTAGCAAAGAATATGCAAAATGAGCCTGAAGCATCTTGTAGTGCCAGAATGTTAAGTGCTTAAAATCCAAAATGATGGGGTTAAGTAAAAGGGAGCCTGAAAGTTTTCCCAACAGGCGAAGATGAATGTATCTGAGCAAAAAAACAAGTATCATAGTATTGGATTATAACCTGAAGTATAACATAAATATCCATGAGTTAATACTGATAAAAATAACTGAGTAAATAAATAAATAGGGGATTCTCCCTTCTCAAGGTGGTGAAGTATAACTCCCATACAGTAAATGACTTACTTCCAAGAAGTAAATTATGGAAAAGTGTGTGGGGGTGTTGGTAGGGAGATGGGGGAGGAGTTTACAGTGGACAAAGCTGGCAAACATCGCCTTGGTTATGTGATGAACATTAACATAGCTAATTATAAATCATGCCAGTAGCACGTACCCTTACTTGATGCGCTGTGGTCTTTCTGGGCAAAAATCCATTAGCCTTGTCTAACCATAAGAAAACCAAAAACAAACCCCAACTGAGAGACAGTCTATAAAATACCTGACCAGTATTCCTCAAAACTGTCAAGGTCATCAAAACCAAGAAGAGTCTGAAAAACTGACAGTGCAGAGGAACCTAAGGGGACACAGTGATTAAATGCAAAGTGGTATCCTAGAAAACAACCTGTAACAGAAAAAAGACACTCGAAAACTAATGAAATCTGAAAAATAAGCATAGAGAACAGTTGATAATTTATCAGTACTGGTTCATTAGTTATGACAAATGGAACATACTACTCGGAGATGTGAATAATAGGGGTAACTGGGTGGGGGGTATATGGGAGCTCTCTGAACAACAATTGCAACCTTTCTGTAAGGCTAAAACTGTCAAAATTAAAAGTTTCTTTAAAATAGTAAACAAAAACGGTTATGTAGCCCGAGCAGTGACTGGCCATAGACAAGAAAAAGCCACACCATGCTAAAATAAATGAGAACAGAATAGTCCCAAAAGCAAATGTCCCTTCCTTAAGGCCACCTCCCCAGCCCAATCCTGCAATTAGGTGGACTTTGGAGGAAAAAGAGGAATAGGAAAGAATCATGTTAATCTTAAAAGTCACTATTTTAAACTAGAAAGTTAAGTTACATTGATTGGCAAGATTATGCTTTCCACTACTAAAGGAATAGGAAATTAAAAGCTATTCATTAAATTCACTTATGGGTGATAAAATAAGGCTCCTTTTGGGTTTTGTGGACAGTCATAAATTTGAAAGTATATACCTTCTATCCAGATATCAAAGGATAAAATGATGAAGAGTTCAAAGAAGGGAAGTAGAGGGTACTAGAGAATCATCTCTGAGAGTTAACCCACTCTGTTGATTCAGTAAAGTCTTCCCCTGTTTGTCAAATAGAACAACTTAGGTTTAGCAATAGATGCACTATAGTGAGATGGTGCAAGTGAAATAAATATATTGAAATTATTCAGAAAAGCAGGATTAGACATACCTAGTGATCTAATCTGGGCAATGATCTGCTGATATGCACATCAGGTACCGAGATAGTAGTGGAGGGAAGCAGGTTATTTTAAATAGGGGAATCGAGAACTTACAGGGGACACATTGGAGCAAAGACTTGAAGGGATTAGCAAAAAGTTAGTAATATGGCTATGGGAGAAGTGTGTTTTGGTAGAAGGAACAGCCAATGACAAGACACAAATCAAAAGTTACTCTGCAATATTCAAAGAACTGCAGCCAGAACAGTGTGACTTACAGCAAGTGAGAGAAAGCAGTAAGCAATGAGTTCAGAGAGGGGATGGTGGCTACACACTATAGGGTCTTGAAGGGCAGAGTGAGAATTTTAGCTTTTACTCCTAGATAGAAAGCCACTGGAAAGCTTTCCCCAGAAGAATGGCCTGCTGTGACATTTGAACATAATCATTTATCCTAAAAGTGATTCAGAATGGTTTAATGAACTATAATATGAAGAAAACAAAATAAATTACAGAGGATTTCTTTTACAGTACACATAAGCAATGCATATATTTAACTCTATGCATCCTGAAATGTATAATATATAGTTTCCATTCAAGGAGACACATTTTCAGGAAATAAGGGAAACTATTACTTCTATGGATATTACATTGCTCTTCCAATCTCTTTTTTCACCCTTCTTAAGTTGACTATCCCCCTTCACTAAGTAATCATTTACATGTTATCATTTTAAATAACACTAGTAAAAATTGAATCTTTCTTTAGAAGGTGTTTAATTATACCACCACATATGAGGAATAAATTGAAGGAAATTGGTGAAAAATATTAAACATATATTAGGGGTTCAGATTGTGCCCACATGAAATCATCACAAAAATAAGTAATCCTACAACACAACGGGGAGACAGAGTACACTGTAGATGGGTATTTGGACAGATAAGGAATATATGACTGCCCACTCCAAGAAGAAGTCGGACATTGGGTTTTAATTCCCACTTATCTTGTCAAATATATTACCAATTGAACTGATCAAACCTTCAGGAAAGACAATCCAAGGCAGAGCACATCAATAGGCTGTTATACATTGAAGTCCCATGGAGAGCTCTCATTCTCTGTCTTAATGGCCAAGAGCCCAGAGCTTACGCTACTACACAGGTAAGACTTGCTGGTACAGCAATAAGCAGGCCACTGAAGAATGAGCTATTCCCAATGAACAGCCATGTGATCTCTCCTTATAAATTTCTGCATGTCGGGAGAAGGGAGAGGAACGAGGGAGAAGAAATGTAATACAAATTTACATGAGCAATAAGCCATAAGCTTTATTTTTGCTTCCTCCTAACTAGCCCAAGGTAAAATAGTGTACTATGGAGAATATCAAAGGTGCCATTAAAATTCAAGTTCAAGACATAGCTACGAGCAAAAAGACTTTTTAAAAAAACACAATGAAATAATGAAATGTGTTCTAATAATAAAAACATTTATGTAGTACATTAAAAATGATAAACTTTGTTTTATATTCTGCATTTAATATTTACCACACTATGGCTAAGGCTTACTATATCAAATTTTAGATGAAGTTACTGCCACTCTGTGAAGAGATTTGTCTAGGATCATCTCCTTACATGTCAATGCTCCAGCTCTCATTTCTGCCCTAAAACTGATTTGTTTCCATCAGTCTATGTTGCCTTTCCAGCTATATTTAGAGATAATAAATTTAAGTTAAAAAGTTTAGCTAAGTATTTCAAGTTACTACCATAATTACAAGCCCCTGCTTCAACATTTTACTAGATTATCTCCCTGAAGTTCCTAAGACAATCAGGAATGACTTGCTTGGCAATTTTTCCAAAGAGAACAATACTTTTCAATTTATGTTGTTCCTTGATTGAATCTTGAGGCTGAACATTTGTAATTTGGTATAGGAAGCAGTGATAAGAAATACAAAGCTAGATGAACCTTCTTTTAAAGTTTATACACATGAGCCTAGGTTTCAAAGGGTTGATATGTGTATTTCCCTGTGTATCTTTTTTAACCCACAGAGAAAATGACTTACTAAATTGTGAGTCAAGTTACAATAGGCTGAGGCAATGACGCCTAATTAGGGTTCCATTTTTGGGAGGCGGAGCCAAGATGGTGGCGTGAGTAGGACAGTGGGAATCTCCTCCCAAAAACATATATATTTTTGAAAATACAACAAATACAACTATCCCTAAAAGAGATACCAGAAGACACAGGACAACAGCCAGACTACATCCACACCTGCGAGAACTCAGCACCTGGTGAAAGGGGTAACATACAAGCTGCAGCCCAGCGGGACCTGAGGCCTCTCACCCCAGCTCCCAGCGGGAGGAGAGGAGTCTGAGCGGGGAGGGAGAGGACTGCTAAACACCCAGCCCCAGCCATCCGCACCAGAGCGCACACACAGTGTATGCGTGGGGTCCTGGATACTAGGGAAACAGGACAGTAAGACCTCTGAGCGGGTCCTGCAGCTGGTGCCCCTGGGACAAAGAAAAGCGAGTGTTTTTTGAAAGTCTTAAAGGGACAGGGACTCCACAGCTGGATGGAAGCATCCAGGGTCACAGTACAGCAGCTGGAAATTCCAGGGAACTCCAGGCGCACTAACCCCCTGGGCAACAGCTCTGAGACCCCTTATGGAACTAAACAGCCAAACAGCCCCCCACCCCCACCACCCCCGTCCATTACCCCTCAGGGGCCCCACCATAGCAGAGGAGCGGCCTGAGGCTGGCCACGCCCACAGCAAGGGAGCTTCCTCCATACCGGCCCGGCTAGATACAGAGACCCGGTCTACACGCAATTGCCCAACACAAGCCACTAGGGGTCGTAGTTGTCCCAGTAAACAAAGGCCAGGAGCAATTGGAAAAGTCTAGGCTCTCCCAGCTGACAGACACGTCAATAGCATACCACTGCACCTATCAACATGAAAAGGCAAAAAATTTTGATCCAGACAAGACTAACCCAGACAGCTTCGACATGTTCTACATCTTCCCCTGAGAAGGAACCTGGGGAGATAGATTTAACCAGTCGTCCTGAAAAAAAATTCAAAACAAAAGTCATACCATGCTGATGGACTTGCAGAGAAATCTGCAAGAACTAAGGAAGGAGAATACAGAAATAAAACAATCTCTGGAAGGACTTCAAAGCAGAATGGACGAGATGCAAGAGACCATTAATGGACTAGAAAACAGAGACCACAGAGAAGCTGATGCAGAGAGAGATAAAAAAAAAGAAAACAGAGTTCCATTTTCACAAATTATTTTCATGAAAAATAAATTCTCAATGAGAGCAGTTTTCAAAATATAAGGAAACACTAAAATTGTGAGTAGAAATTGAAGGTTAACAAATTACTTTAAACATTTTAATTCTAATGAATCTTCCTGCTACGAGGAGAAATGTGAACCTGCAGAGCTGTTAGCATTATCAATAAGCAACCAGTAGACTGGACGGTCTGACCAGTTATTTATTTGATAAAGTGTTGTATTCTAAAAAAATATTTTAGTATCTCATTTTCTCCATTGCTCATAAATATAAAACTCAATGATAAAATTTTTGGACTTTGGCTTGCTTTGAAAAAGACATGCTTCCTAATACACCTTTAACCACAATGTTGCTAATCAGCTTTCCACATATATACGCAATTTTTTAGATATATTGTCTTTACTGTAACTTTAAAACAAAAGTTAATTTCTCATATCAATGATATCTACACAATTCAAAATGAAAAAATAATTAATTCATAGAAAAATATAGAGGGAATAATACCAATTATACCCATATATACTTCACACATCCTGCATTATTGATTCATATGTTAGAGTATAAAAATAAGAAAATAAGGTTGAAAAATTAATTCAAGATAAATTTTGAATTATTCATCCATGTGTGAATGGAATACTTACATTTTGAGGATGAGGCATGTTCTGAGTATAGTTCTAGGTGCTGAAGTTAAAGCAATTACAAAGACAAAGTGCCTGACCTATACTTATGTTCAAATAAAGGAGGTAAATGATAAGTATATAAACAAATAAGTAACATAGTTTCAGATAGAAATTGAGTACAAAAAGAAATAAGCAAGATTAGGTGGGAGCAAATGAGAGAAAACTGTGAGGAGGCTATTTTAAAGAAGTTTATTGGAGAAGACTTCTCTGATGAGATAGTGACTTCTCTGATGAAATAGTTGAGAAGAAACCTGAATACTGAGAAAGAGAACCCTGTAAAGATGTGGGAGAAACTATTGCACACTAAGTGAATAACTAGTTCATGGTCTGAGATGAGAATGACCTTGTCAAGGAAGAGCAAAAGGGCCATAGTGGAGGGAGCATAGTGGGTAAAAGTCAAGAGGATTGGGTTGGAAAGAGAACCAATAATCAGATTATACAGAATGTCACAGGCCTAAGAGTAGGGGTTTTGCAATAAATGTAAAGGAAAAATATTAGAGTTTTAAGAGAATGTGTGTGCGTGTGTGTGTGTGTGTGTGTGTGTGTGTGTGTGTGTGTAAGAGAGAGAGAAGGACACTGGCTATTCTAGATAAACTAACTACACAGAGGAAAGAGTGGAAACAGAAATACCAGCTACGGGAGTATTGCAGCAACTGAGGTGGGCACGATGGTGGGTTGTCATGAGGTGTGGCACGATGATAGGGGTGACTCATGGAGTGGAGAATGGTACAATTTGGAGTGTATTTTTATTTTCAAGCCCACAGATGCCAACAGATGCATATAGATGTAATGGGAACAGGGAAATCTGTATTGAGTCCTAGATCTTCAGAATGGTTATCTGGTTGAATAGTGGTGAATGAGCTGGGATAAGAAAAATAGGGAGAAGGTGAGAAATGCCTTTTTATGAGGAAGGTGGAGGGGAAATTAAAAATTTTGGTCTTGAAATGTAAAGATATCTAAGATGCTCAGTAGGGAACAAAATGGGGCTGTCATGCATGCTGGCAGACATTCAAGTCTGGACTCAGTAGTGATTGGAACTCACGATCTAATTTAGGAATTGTTGAACAAAAGATAAATCAGATTCTTACTCTAAGACTTTTAGAAACATATAAAAGAGTTTAAATACATGCTTAAATATATAAACTGAGATAATTAGAGAGGAAAAATACAACCCCAACTGGAGTTAAGAAAAAAAGTTTGGTTAAATTCCAGAACTAAGTGTCAGAGTAAGTGTGCATGTGTTTATGTGCTTACTAAAAACAGGGGAACTGTTATACTGAAATATCTCATGACACATTCTATTTCTTCTGATGGTGATTGATGCAGTTCCATTGACAATATATTAACAGTATTTTATTTTATGTATACCTGCCTTGTACTTCTTTGAAGGCATTTTGCCAAAAATTTTAAAACGTATTTTTTACATTATTATTTTATAGACCTAAGTTCATTTCCCCACTGAGGACCAGTAAAAAACCTAGCTTCTTAAGTACACATCATGTTTTTTTAATGATGTAAAGGGACTATAAAACTATACATATGGAAAAGCTAGTAGCTTCTCTTCCAAACATTCCACTTTTTCCAGCTGACTGAAAAAACATTAAAAAGAATGTTAAAGATCAAATAATGTTAAATATTAAGGGAATAAAATTTAAGTCAAAGAGATTATGTGGACATGGTTGAGCATTACTCTCTTCAGTCTCAATAAGAGACATTCCTCTAAGTAGGACAGAATCAAATTCCATGGGGGAGAAAATGGTGATTCCAGGGCCCACATTAAGAAAGCAATGTGCACAGATGCTTTCATCAATCTGAACAAGGCATTTATCAAAATACTTTTTTCTCAAAAAAATTCCCAATTTAAGTTTAATATGTATATGAGGATATTTCTTTGTGTACACTCCAATAAATTAAGGTATGTGCCATGATATGATTTAAACCAACATATATAGCATTTGTTTTTTGGTTTCATATGAATACAATGGTTTGCTGGGTAACTGTTACCAGACAATCAATCTTTATTTAGAAAGCTGTTTTTATTCACATCACATCTTAAAGGCTGTGGAATAAAAGGCATAAAAATACCAATGACAGATAAAACAGAGAAAATTGCTCTGAACAAACTCTTCTAGAATAGTGTGGTGCATATAAATTATGAAAACGCTAAAACTTGATCAAAAAGGAATGTCTTTAACTTTCATTTAAATGCATGAACAGATGTGGCAGACCTAATGTCAATGGATAAATAGCCCCACAATGTGGAATATGAGAATGAGATCTCTGAATGTTTTTAAACTCATGCTCGGCATGGCTGGATTCCTCTAACAATAAAGTAAGTCGAAGACCCAGGATCCATGTAGGACAATTGTCTATGAAGTCTCAAAGGACTTTGGCCACCAAAGGCCCTACCTAGCTCTGTGGAAAAAAAAAAAAGATTATCACTTAAAAATAATTTTCTGCTTCCCAGTACCTTTGCATATAAAGACAAGTTGAGCCTCAATTCATAAGTGAATGCTATGTAAGTCTATTTTGGATTATGCCTCCATTTTATTCTTAGTACTAAAACACCATAAAAAATTGTTTAAAACCCTACTAACCCAACAACTCCTTTAGGTTAACCCAGTGTGTATGTGTGTGTGCATGTACATATGTTGAATTTCTGGTAAAATTTTAAAGTTTGATCAATTTAATCAGATAAGTATACAAGAATCCTGAAACTGTGAAACATATCACAGTGGTAAATATTCCTATAAATATACGAGAATTATTAGGACAGTCTCCAGACAAAGATTGAAAGATTGTATTTAAAAATATAATTGAAAGCCTGAAAAAATTTAAGAGCAGGCAATGGTTACATTTTATAGGATAGCATATTAATTGTGTCTTTTAAGTCATTGATTATATCATCTTGAATGTGGATAGTGACTGAAAATCATATTGAGTTTTATATCTTATGAGTGCTTTTATTGAAATGATCTCATTTCATTTTCTCTGTCATTTTTAGTTGTCCTTATTGCAATCCAGTCAAATCCTATATAAATTTGACCTTTGCAAATTTACCGTAATTGATTCCTTTCCTCCACCTTCAATGCTTTTGTATTCGTGAATTTATGATTTCTCACCTGGACAGTAATTATCCTTCCTTCTTGTTGTTTATTAATATTCCATTTTTTTGAGAGGGCATCTCTCATATTTATTGATCAAATAGTTGTTAACAACAATAAAATTCTGTATAGGGGACTCAATGTACAGTCGTTAATCAACCCCAAGCCTAATTCTCAACAGTCTCCAATCTTCTTAAGCATAATGAACACGTTCTTACATGGTGAACAAGGTCTATTAATATTCCATTTTATCTTCCACAATGAAGCCAGATATCTTTTCCAGTATAACATTTCTAAAAAACCCTTCAGTGACCACAAATCCTTTTTTTTCCAGCCTTCCCTCCATCCCATCTATAGCTTCTAGAACTTTTTCTAGAGCTATAAGGAATAACTTGATAGATAATGAAAACAATGTTGTGTCATACCTCTGTACTACTAATCATGCTTTCCTCTGCTCCTGAACTGTCCCTCACTCCACCTGTCTCTACTGAAAAGTTCTCTTCCAAATCCTAATTAAAGGGTAAAATTCCCACAAAAATTTCCCTTCTCTGCTTACAGAACTGACCATCCATTTTGGGTTTGCCTACTGAATTCTGTGCACATTTTTATCATGGCTCTCACAATCCTTTATTGTATGAGTTTATGTTTCTCTATCTCCACTAAATAGCTCCTTGAAAGAGGAACCGGGACCCTTTATCATTGCACCTCAATTTTTAATCACAACTGAAATAAAAAAGGAACCTCAATATTTACTGAATTTAAGAATAAGTGAGAAAACCAGGATTGTTTGAGTTCAAAGGCTAGTATTTCCCTTACCTCACTATATGAATAGGTTATTACTGAATGCTTACTTAATGTACAACCTCTTTTAAGCTTTTTATATTTTACTTTCACAGTTCTTTCTGAGGAAAGTACTATTTTAAGTCATTTTACAGATGATAAAATTAATTCTGAGTTGTTACTAGAATCACCGAGGGTATTACAAATATTAAGTGGCCCAGGCTTTAATTTCAAAGTCCCTGGATTTAACTGCCATGCATTTTTCTATAACACAAGTAAGTTTGGAGAGAGTTATAAATGAATTTCATCAAAGGATAGATGTAAGAAATTTATTCCTTTGAGACCTTAATGTAAGGAACTATTATTGATGTCAAATCAGATACCAACAAGATCTCTCCTACCTTTCTCCCATTTCATCTCTTCTTCCATGTTATTGTCATCCCTTAGATTAAAAAAAACAAAATCATACAATGAGATTTGTAATTATAAGGGACTCTATGCAGAGAAAAGCAGCTAAAAATAAGTAAATCTTTTTCAGTTTGTACACTGCCTAATTTAAGCCTGAAACCATTAACATGACTTGTCTCCCTCATATCACAAAGTGTTAAAATGTACAGTGCCAAAAGTATATTTCAGGTATGAGAAGAGAAGTTTAAAAAGTAACGTTTAGGTGGAGCCAAGATGGCGGCGTGAGTAGAGCAGCGGAAAACTCCTCCCAAAACCACATATATTTATGAAAATATAACAAAGACAACTCTTCCTAGAATAGAGACCAGAGGACACAGGACAACATCCAGACCACATCCACACCTGCGAGAAACCAGCGCCTTGCAAAGGGGTTAAGATACAAGCCCCAGCCCGGCAGGACGCAAGCGCCCCTCACCCCAAAACCTGGCAGGCGGAAGGGAGTCGGAGCAGGGAGGGAGAGGGAGCCCAGGAATGCTAAACACCCAGCCCCAGATATCCGGACCAGAGCACAGACACAGTGCATGCATGGGGTCCTGGATACTAGGGAAACAGGACAGCAAGACCGGTGAGTGGGTCCCTGAGGCCAGCCCCCCAGGGACAAAGAAAAGCGAGTGTTTTTTTTATGTGTTTTTTTAAATTATTTGTTTTATTTTTTTAATTTTTTTTTTTTTTTGGCAAGTGCTTTTTGGAAGTCTTAAAGGAACAGGGACCCCAAAACCGGATTGAAGCATCCCAGAACACTAGTACAGAGGCAGGGAATCTGGGGATCTCTGGGCACTCTAACCCCCTGGGCAGCAGGGAGCACAGAGGACCCTCAAAGAGATAAATATCCTCCCAGCCGCTCCCTCCAATGTGGCTCCACCATATTGGAGCAGCAGCCCGAGGCAGGCCATGCCCACAGCAACAGCGGAGATAAACGCCACAGAAGCCGGGCAGGAATCAGAAGCCCTGTCTGCGTGCAGCTGCGCAGCACACGCCACTAGAGGTCGCTGTTCTCCCAGGAGAGGAGGGCCACAAACCAACAAGAAGGGAATTTCTTCCAGCCATCACTCGTGCCAGCTCTGCAAACTATCTCTATCACCATGAAAAGGCAAAGCTACAGGCAGACAAAGATCACAGAGTCAACACCTAAGAAGGGGACAGACCTAACCAGTATTCCTGAAAAAGAATTCAAAATAAAAATCATAAACATGCTGACGGAGATGCAGAGAAATATACAAGAGCTAAGGGATGAAGTCCGGAGGGAGATTACAGATGCACAGAAAGAGATTACAGAAGTGAAACAAACTCTGGAGGGATTTATGAGCAGAATGGATAAGATGCAAGAGGCCATTGATGGAATAGAAACCAGAGAACAGGAACGCATAGAAGCTGACTCAGAGAGAGGTAAAAGGATCTCCAGGAATGAAACAATATTAAGAGAACTGTGTGACCAATCCAAAATGAATAATATCCATATTATAAGGGTACCAGAAGAAGAAGACAGAGAAAAAGGGATAGAAAATGTCTTTGAAAAATAATTGCTGAAAACTTCCCCAAACTGGAGGAGGAAATAATTGAACAGACCACGGAAATACACAGAACTCTCAACAGAAAGGATCCAAGGAGGACAACACCAAGACACATAATAATTAAAATGGCAAAGATCAAGGACAAGGAAAGAGTTTTAAAGGCAGCTAGAGAGAAAAAGGTCACCTATAAAGGAAAACCCATCAGGCTATCATCAGACTTCTAAACAGAAACCTTACAGGCCAGAAGAGAATGGCATGATATATTTAAAGCAATGAAACAGGAGGGCCTTGAACCAAGGATACTGTATCCAGCACAATTACCATTAAATATGATGGAGGGATTAAACAATTCCTGGATAAGCAAAAGTTGAGGGAATTTGCCTGCCACAAACCACCTCTACAGGGTATTTTAGAGGGACTGTACTAGACGGGAACACTCCTAAAACTAAACACATGTGATTAGAGAAAATTAAATCACAACAAAGCAACCAGACCAACCAAATACTAACTAAATGCAAAAAAGATAAAATCAACTCCCCACTAAAAGCAGTGAAAGGAAACACAAAAGAGCACAGAATAAAACAACCAATATACAAAGAATGGAGGAGGAAGAATAAGAAGGGAGAGAAGAAAAGAATCTCCAGACAGTGTATATAACAGCTCAATAAGCAAGCTAAGTTAGGCAGTAAAATACTAAAGAGGCTCACCTTGAACCTTTGGTAACCACAAATCTAAAGCCTGCAATGGCAATAAGTACATATCTTACAATAGTCACACTAAATATAAATGGACTGAATGCACTAATCAAAAGATAAAGAGTAATAGAATAGAAGAAAAAGCAAGACCCATCTATATGCTGTTTCAAGAAACTCACCTCAAACCCAAAGACATGCACAGACTAAAACTCAAGGGATGGAAAAACATATTTCAGGCAAACAACAGAGAGAAGAAAGCAGGGGTTGCAGTACTAATACCAGACAAAATAGACTTCAAAACAAAGACAGTAACAAGAGATAAAGAAGGACATTACATAATGATAAAGGGCTCAGTCCAACAAGAGGATATAACCATTCTAAATATATATGCAAAAAAACACAAGAGCACCAGTATATGTGAAACAAATACTAACAAAATTAAAGGGGGAAATAGACTGCAGTGCATTCATATTAGGAGACTTCAACACGCCACTCACCCCAAAGGATAGATCCACCGGGCAGAAAAGAAGTAAGAGCACAGAGGCACTGAACAACACAGTAGAACAGATGGACCTAATAGACATCTATAGAACTCTACATCCAAAAGCAACAGGATACACATTCTTCTCAAGTGCACATGGAACATTCTCCACAATAGACCACATAATAGCTCACAAAAAGAGCCTCAGTAAATTCCAAAATATTGAAATTCTACCAACCAACATTTCAGACCACAAAGGTATAAAACTAGAAAAAATTCTACAAAGAAAACAAAAAGGCTCAAAAACACATGGAGGTTTAACAACATGCTCCTAAATAATCAATGGATCAACGAACAAATTAAAATAGAGATAAGGAATATATGGAAACAAATGAAAACAACAATACAAAGCCCCAACATCTGTGGGACGCAGCGAAAGCAGTCTTTAAAGTACATAGTGATCCAGGCAAATTGAGGAAGGAAGAACAATCCCAAATGAATAGTCTAACATCACAATTATCGAAACTGGAAAAAAAAGAACAAATGAGGCCTAAAGTCAGCAGAAGGAGGGACATAATAAAGATCAGAGAAGAAATAAACAAAATTGAGAAGAATAAAACAATAGCAAAAATCAATGAAACCAAGGGCTGGTTCTTCGAGAAAATAAACAAAATAGATAAGCCTCTAGCCAAACCTATTAAGAGAAAAAGAGAATCAAAACAAATCAACAGGATCAGAAATGAGAACGGAAAAATCATGACAGACTCCACAGATATACAAAGAATTATTAAAGACTACTATGAAAACCTATATGCCAACAAGCTGGAAAACCTAGAAGAAATGGACAACTTCCTAGAAAAATACAACCTTCCAAAACTGACCAAGGAAGAAACACAAAAGTTAAACAAACCAATTATGAGCAAAGAAATTGAAATGGTAATAAAAAAACTACCCAAGAACAAAACCCCCGGGCTGGACGGATTTACCTCGGAATTATATCAGACATACAGAGAATACATAATACACATTCTCCTTAAAGTTTTCCAAAAAATAGAAGAGGAGGGAATACTCCCAAACTGATTCTATGAAGCCAACATCACCCTAATAATAAATCCAGGCAGAGAACCCACCAAAAAAGAAAATTACAGACCGAAATCCCTGATGAATGTAGATACAAAAATACTCAATAAAATATTAGCAAACCGAATTCAAAAATATATCAAAAGGATCATACACCATGAGCAAGTGGGATTCATCCCAGGGATGCAAGGATGGTACAACATTAGAAAATCCATCAACATCATCCACCACATCAACAAAAAGAAGGACAAAAAGCACATGCTCATCTCCATAGATGCTGGAAAGCATTTGACAAAATTCAACATCCATTCATGATAAAAACTCTCAGCAAAATGGGTATAGAGGGCAAGTACCTCAACATAATAAAGGCCTTATATGATAAACCCACAGCCAACATTATACTGAACAGCGAGAAGCTGAAAGCTTTTCCCCTTAGATCGGGAAGAAGACAGGGATGCCCACTCTACCCACTGTTATTTAATGTAGTACTGGAGGACCTAGCCACGGCAATCAGACAAAACAAAGAAATACAAGGAATCCAGATTGGTAAAGAAAAAGTTAAACTGTCACTATTTGCAGATGACATGATATTGTACATAAAAAACCCTACATACTCCACTCCAAAACTACTAGAACTGATATCAGAATACAGCAAAGTTGCAAGATACAAAACTAACACACAGAAATCTGTGGCTCTTCTATACACTAACAATGAACCAGTAGAAAGAGAAATCAGGAAAACAACTCCATTCACATTTGCATCAAAAAGAAAAAAATTCCTATGAATAAACCTAACCAAAGAAGTGAAAGACCTATACCCTGAAAACTACAAGACACTAACATATGGAAACTCATCCAATGCTTGTGGCTAGGAAGAATTAATATCGTCGAAATGGCCATCCTGCCCAAAGCAATGTACAAATTCGATGCAATCCCTATCAAATTACCAGCAACATTCTTCAATGAACTGAAACAAATAGTTCCAAAATTCATATGGAAACACCAAAGACCCTGAATAGCCAAAGCATCCTGAGAAAGAAGAATAAAGTAGGGGGGATCTCACTCCCCAACTTCAAGCTCTACTACAAAGCCATAATAATCAAGACAATTTGGTACTGGCACAAGAGCAGAGCCACAGACCAGTGGAACACATTAGAGACTCCAGGCATTAACCTAAACATATATGTTCAATTAATATTTGATAAAGGAGCCATGGACATAAAATGGTGAAATGACAGTCTCTTCAACAGATGGTGCTGAAAAAACTGGGAAGCTACATGTAAGAGAATGAAACTGGACCATTGTCTAACTCCATACACAAAAGTAAATTCAAAATGGATCAAAGACCTGAATGTAAGTCATGAAACCATAAAACTCTTAGAAAAAATCATAGGTAAAAACTCTTAGACATAAACATGAGTGACCTCTTCTTGAACATATCTCCTCAGGCAAGGAAAACAACAGCAAAAATGAACAAGTGGGACTATATTAAGCTGAAAAGCTTCTGTACAGCAAAAGACACCATCAATAGAACAAAAGGTACCCTACAGTAAGGGAGAATATATTTGTAAATGACCGATCTGATAAAGGCTTGATGTTCAAAATATATAAAGAGCTCACCCACCTCAACAAACAAAAAACAAATAATCCAATTAAAAAATGGGCAGAGGAACTGAACAGTTCTCCAAAAAAGAAATTCAGATGGCCAACAGACACATGAAAAGATGCTCCACATCGCTAATTATCAGAGAAATGCAAATTAAAACCACAATGAGGTATCTCCTCACACCAGTTAGGATGGCTACCATCCAAAAGACAAACAACAACAAATGTTGGTGAGGTTGTGGAGAAAGGGGTACCCTCCTACACTGCTGGTGGGAATGCAAATTAGTTCAACCATTGTGGAAAGCAGTATGGGGGTTCCTCAAAATGCTCAAAACAGACTTACCATTTGACCCAGGAATTCCACTTCTAGGAATTTACCCTAAGAATGCAGCACTCAAGTTTGAAAAGGACAGATGCACCCCTATGTTTATCGCAGCACTATTTACAATAGCCAGGAATTGGAAGCAACCTAAGTGTCCATCAGTAGATGAATGGATAAAGAATATGTGGTACATATACACAATGGAATATTATTCAGCCATAAGAAGAAAACAAATCTTACCATTTGCAACAACATGGATGGAGCTAGAGGGTATTATGCTCAGTGAAATAAGCCAGGCGGAGAAAGAGAAATACCACATGATTTCAGTCATCTGTGGAGTTTAAGAACAAAGGGAAAACTGAAGGAACAAAACAGCAGCAGACTCACAGAACCCAACAATGGACTAACAGGTACCAAAGGGAAAGGGACTGGGGAGGATGGGTGGGTAGGGAGGGATAAGGGGTGAAGAAGAAACGGGGTATTATGATTAGCATGCATAATGGGGGGGTGGGAGAAAGGGGAGGGCTGTACAACACAGAGTAGACAAGTAATGATTATACAACATTTGGCTATGCTGATGGACAGTGACTGTAAGGGGGTTTTGGAGGTACCTAGTATAGGGGAGAGCCTAGTAAACATAATGTTCTTCATGTAATTGTAGATTAATGATAACAAAAAAAAAAAGCAGTTCCTGTGTGGTGATCTCCAATAAGTTCTTCACAATGTTATAAAGGGCATATCAAAGTGTGGGCAAAGGGTTTGTTTGTGTTTATACAGAGGATCAAAGCCTAATTTGGCTACACAGAAAACAAATTAAGATATGATATAAAGAAGAACGTCCAACATCAACATTCTCTGGAAGAGTCTTTCCAGAAGATGATCATCAAAAAATTTCAGCAAAGATCCTGGTGCTGTTGTAGTTGTAGCTGCATTCATCCCACCGGTTCCTGGACTTGCCATTGCAATGAAGAAGGAGATATCTAAGCTGATCTGTGCATACAGTAAAACAACAAATTTGACTGAATCTGTACTGTCGGAACTCAACCAAGAATTAGGAGAAGTGCAAGTTGCAGCGCTCCAAAATCTTACAACTATAGACTGTCTACTGTTAAAAGAACATATGGGATGTGAACAGTTCCCAGGAGTGTGTTGTTTTAATTTGTCTGATTTTTCTCAAAATATTCAAATTCAGTTAGACAATATCCATCATATCATTGATAATTTTTCACAAATGCCTTGGGTGCCTAACTGGATTTCTTGGTTTCACTGGATATGGCTGGTAATTGTAGGTCTGCTTTGGTTCCGTAGCTGTATTCCTATTATGTTAATGTGTGTACGCAATTTAATTAGTAATTTAAAATGTATACACGCTTATGTTACACTACAAGAAGATATGTCAAATAAATAATCAATCTTCCCATGTTTTCTTCTGTCTGCTACTTCTATAGCTTCTCTTCTCCCTTCATAATTACAACCCCTAAGTAGAATTCGTGCCTCATATCGAAATTACCGAGTATCATAATTCTTCCAAGTGGTAAAGATACCTCAAGACAAATGCTGGGCATAGAAGCCACAGGGCATGAATCTGTAAAAAAGTAACAAGCTAACCTTTTCAAACAATATTGCTTCTCTCGCACTTACCAACTTCGAATTTCCCTGTATGGCCCCGGAAGATGACTGGTTAGCCAGAGACTGTAAGATTCCTCAAGGGAGGAACAACCTAAGACAGGCACAGTCGCAGGGGGCCATCAGGTGAGAAATCTGGGATCAACAGAGGTGAGGCTTAGAACCTCACGCCCCCTGTTCTGAGAGAAATCTTCTGCATCCGTGGATGTTTTGTTGCCCTTGTCTAGCTTGGATTAACACATAGTCTACAGGCACACACCTGATCATCTACATTTGCCCTCTTACAGCACTAAACTATGTTTTCTACCTTTATCTTGCATCTACCTACCACTTCAGCATTTTATTTTTAAAAATAATAATAATAATAATAATAATAAGGGAGAAATGTGGGATTCACATGTAAATCAAGTATAAAAATCAAACAAATAATCATATTTGACCTGATTTTTTTATAGTTCATGATGCGTGATCAAAACCTAAAGTTTCTGTGATAACTGCTTTTGCACTGTTCACCATGTTAGAACTTATTCACTATGTAAGGACTTGTTCGTTATGCTTCAGAAGATTGGAGACTGTTGAGAATTAGGCTTGGGGTTGATTAATGATTGTGTATTGAGTCCCCTACACAGAATTTTATTGTTGTTAACAACCATATGATCAATAAATATGAGAGATGCCCTCTCAAAGGGAAAAAAAAAAAGACACACAGCAAGTAAATGATTGAGCTGGAAAAAAAAATAAGTAAAAATAAGAAAATACCCTTTATTATGGTACATAGAAATGGCCCCAGTCTTAACTTCCTAGACTCTATCTATAAACTTGTGTCCCAGAATATTCTTTCCTAATCTTTCTAAGATGTTTACTTCATTTTGGTTCTGTCAGACTTTTCTAATTATTTGAGTAAATCTTTTATCTATTTCCTTATGATGGTTTTCTATAATAAATTAATTTCCTCAGATGACATGTATTATACTTTTAAAAATATAGATTTCTTTTTTATAAAAGATTAATTAATAGCTCCTTTATGATACAGACTACTTGAATACTTCTGTGTTTTCCACAATTTTTAAATACATAAGTATTCAGAGAAAATAACTGATACTTTTATATCTAATTATATTAAGTAAATGTAAAGCAAAGTATTAACTATTTTGATTTTTAATGTATTGCTCTTAGTATGATAAGTTTACTTTGTCAAATATATCTTATAAACTAATACTGATATCATAAAAATATGTACAGATAAGAGGCTAGGAATGATAGCAGTGCATATTTTCGTTTGCCAATTGAATTATCGAGCTTTCACTGAAAAAAAAAAGTAACGTTTAATAATGTTCTTCATAAAAAAAAAAGAAGAAAAAGTGCCAGTCTTTGTAATAAAAAAAAAGTAATGTTAATTTTTCTCTTAACTCATCTTGTAATTGAGGTCAATTTGTGTGTGTGAGTGTGTATGTGTTATTATTCTAGGATGTACCTTATTTATGTATGTAGGATTTATGGGAGCAAGTATTTTTGGGCTAAAAAAAAAACTGCCTTTTTATTTTCTTAAAACTCCCAGGGAAAAATTATGAAGAACCAGAGGTAAGGGCACCAAAATGTCTGATTAAATTAAAAACAAAGGGAAAAGGCAGGCACACAGAAGAAAAACTGAGAAACAGAATAACTCCAGGAACTCCAGGAACCTTTTGATCTAGAGATTGCTTTGATCTAGAGGATGGTTAAGAGCATCTGTGTTTGACAAAATGAGAATTTCACCACACAGAACTGTTTCAAGGGCGCATGCCACTTGTATATTTTTAAAGAAACATTTTATAAAAGCCAATAAATTCATATTTATGTGTTTGATAGAGTGAGTGAGATGAAGAGAAAAACAATATAAAATAGAAAAATATAGTACCTCAATTTTTAAGACTATGAATTAAAACTATTAAATCTGCCTTGCCTTATTTTATTTCTTCTATTTGTTCTTTCTTTTTTGTTTGTAATCAAATGTACATCACAGTGTTTCAAATATCCCGCCCTCCTCTCCCACCAACCGCCTGCCCACTCCCTTTTCCCTTGGTAACCACTAGTCACTTCTCACTGTCTCTGAGTCTAATGATGTTTTCTTCCTTCTGTTTTGCTTTGTTTTTATATTCAACGAATAAGTGAAATCATATAATATTTGTCTTTCTCTGCCTGGCTTATTTCACTGAGCTTAATACCCTCTAGCTCCATCCATGTTGTTGCAAATGGCAGGATTTTTTATTTTTATGGCTGAATAATCTTCCTTTGTATATATGTACCACCTTTTCCTTATCCAATCATCTACTGATTGATACTTAGGTTGCTTCCGTACCTTGGCTATTGCAGACAGTGCACTATAAACATAAGGGTGCATATGTCTTTTTGAATCAGGGATTTTGTTTTTTTCAGGTAAATTCCTAGAAGTGGAATTCCTGGGTCAACTGGTATTCTTATTTTTAGTTTTTTGAGGAATCTCCATACTGTTTTACATAGCAGTTGCACCAATTTACAGTCCCACCAACAGAGTAGGAGGGTTCCTATTTCTCCACATCCTCTTCAGTATTTGTTTTTTCTTGTCTTTTGGATAGTGGCCATTTTAACTAATATGAGGTGATACCTCATTGTGGTTTTGATTTGCATTTCCCTGATGATTAGTGATGTGGTGCATCTTTTCATGTGCCTGTTGGCAATTTGTATTTCTTCTTTTGTCATTAATATTCATCCCTCAATATATCAAGAAGATTTTCAGCATCATTTGCCATCTGGGTCCAATGGACCCCTTTAAAATAATTTTTTCATTTAGTAAATAACTCATAGAAGAAGAATAAAGAGGTAGTGGAAAACAACTACAGTAGAATTTTTAAAATAAATGTTAACATTACAAACCTCTTTGTAACAATTGAATTTTAGCACATCATAAAAGATGAAAAATTGTGACACCTCCTTTTAGCAAAATAGAATAGTCCAGGTCCTTGCTGCAAAACACTGTCTGTAAAGTCTTTGCTATATAATGACTAGCTAGATGAAAATACCATATTCCCCCTTGTTCTTGGAAATATATTGTTCACTTACAGATTCTTGAAAATTCATCCAGATATTGTCATCTGAATTGTCTCATTGAGATGCCACTTTCACGATCCATTTCACATCCATGATCCATTTCACCATCATCATTAGAGTACTGTTATCTGTCTCTTTGAATTTATCTTCTACTTCATCTAATAATTGTAAAACATTTTCTCCTTCAATTTTCGTCTCTATGCCATTAAAGAAAGAAAATGAAAAATTCTGAATTCTTGATCGTGTTCAATAAAAGTTAAAAGCAGACTATAGAGACGGTGCCTCCAGGCTTCTCTTACATGTTCTTGAAAGATGATACAGTATTTGGGTAGCATAGTAAAAGTGAAGGATAACAACTCTTTCACTATTATCTTATTGTTTTAACCGAAACATAGCATAGGTCAACTTTTTCTTAAAGGATCAAATGGTAAATATTTCGGGCTTACAAGCCATATGGTCTCAGTTGCAACTATTCATCCCTGCCATTAAGCCAAAGCAACCACAGGGAAAATATAAATAAATGTGAACAAACTGCTCTCCAATACGATTTTATTTACAAAGGCAGTGTCCTTGAATTTACCCATGGTCATATCCTCTATGAACCTAGATGATTCTATCAGTTTTCTTATTATTTTTGTCTTTTGAAACATAACTAGGAATAATTGATGATTATTGGTGAACCAGTTTTTTTTATAATGACAAAATAGAAAAATGTTTCAAGATACAGAAAAAAACAAGATCAAGATCCTATAATGTAGCTTAGCTTTAGAGGTATGTCAAATGATCCATAAGATAGAATGAGCTTCTATTTTAAAATAACTGAATTTTTCACTTTGTTCTTTGAAGAATCCTAAGAAAACAAAGTATACTATGAAATATGAATTTTATTAGTAGTTGATAATACTCAAAAATGAAAATTAATCCTAAAACTCGGTACTGTACATCCTGATGGTATAAAATGTATTAAAAATCTCCAGGTACATGGCATTGTGTTCAATGCCAACGATGGTCTATTCATCTATGTTTGTATTTTTCCTAGAAAAATGAAGGCTATGTGAAGGATTTACTCAGAGTTGACCAAGAAAAGAAGTGTCAAAAATAGATGCTGATGTTTATAAAGAGTGAGGATTGGTAAAATTAGAGTAGGATAATGTAATAACACTTTAGCAAATATAAAAGAAGTGAGGCTAGAAGGCAACTGATGATCTCTGAGAGTGGGGACAAATCAGGTTTTGGAATTCCTTTGAGAACTAAGACTCAAAGAACAGTTTCAGATAAAATGAAGGAAAAGAAGGGGCAATATGTGATGTAGTTAAGTACAAAAAAAGAAACCAGAGTTATTTTAATAACAAAAAATTCTATATAATTAATCTGTGAAAGATTCTGAGATGTCCTCATGTTAGTACCTAAATTTGCTCTGAATTTTACATTTACCAAGATTTTTGCAAGAAAATTAATCTCTCACTTGGTGGCAATTGCCAGATGCCTGCCTGTGGAATACAAGAAGTAAAAGCATCCCACCCACCAGTTTAACAGCTTGACTTAAGAAAATATGAGACAGCTCTTGATGGGAGAAGACAAACAAAAACAAACCTAATGGACATTAGTCAAATTAGATAAAAGTGTGTTCAATTAATTACATAAAAACGTCTTTATAACTTGGAATCAAAGAACTATGAGAAAAGAAAGAAAAAAAGGATACAAAGAAACTTAACTTTGTACCAATTAAAACCAATCTGGTGAAAAATTGGTTCTAAAAATACTACTTTTAGGCAGTAAAAACTATTGTGAAAATTTTATTCTTAAAACTGTCTCAAAATGCATTTCTAAATTAAGTTTATGATCTTTCTGTGGAATCCATGTTTCCTTAATGTGAAAAATGCTCCTTTTGAAGCTCTAGCACAAAAAAATTACAGAGCACATTGTATAGAGCATCACTTTATGAATTTTAGCACCTTGTGGATAAGCAAAGAGTGCTTAAGCTGATTTTAAGTCTGGCTACTGGTACCTGATCCACTGGCAATAAGATTTGGATGTGTTGCATATTAATGCTGACTCTAAAGTGTCTTTACAAAATGCATTACAGGAAATAGTCAGACAGTTTTACAATAAAAAAGTAGATACTAGAGCACCATTGTGTAACATAAATAAAGTTAGAAGTCAGAAGCCCTGACATCTAGTCCTAACTCTGCCATGAATTAATTGGACAATTCATTTAACATCTCTGGCTCTACTTTCTTCATCAGACCTGAAGATATTTTCAGTTTCCTCTTTTTTCTATTAGACCGATTAACTAAAAAAATGTCATGAATTTTTCTCAGCGAATCCTATGTTCAAATGTTCCTTTCCATTGGTTTACTCTGACATGTACTATCAACCAAAAGGTATGTTTTACTAATCAGGACAGGCCCAACCAAGAGTTTACATGTTGTAAGAGAAAACTCCTCATCAACCCTGAGGGTTATATTTCTGGATGGTATTGTGCTTGACAAAACTAGCAAGGTCAAGATCTCCTAAAGGACATGGGTTATCAGGGAAGGAAAAGAAATCATATTACTGTTATTAAATAAATATATTTTAAAACAAATATAACAAAAGTTCCAGAGGACACCTATGTGTAAAAGAAACCTAATTTGCCAGCATTGTAAACTTATTATGGCAGATGAGCCTTCTTCAAAATCATTTTCATTTTCAAGTAACATTGCTGCAGTGTCCTGATACATTTTTACCATAATTAAGGCTTTAATTAGGGAAATTGCATGTCTTTAAAAATATTTTATTCTGCCCATATTAAATTGAAATTGAATCTCTTTAAACTTGTGTACATTATTGCTTGATTTTCAAAATTCTCTGTGATGTAATTGTTCCAGATTAAAGGAGACTGAATAGGCTTGACAAATAAATGCAATATGTGACCCTGGATTGGATCCAGGGGTAAAAATGCAATAAAAGACATTATTAGGAGAGTAGGGAATATTTAAATATGGATTGTATATTAGACAATTGTATTAGTTCCTGAACTACAAGATCCTAAATTCAATTATTGTATTGCAATATAAGACAACGCCTATTCATAAGGAACACACAAGCTGAAATATTTAGGGGTAAAAGGGCATGCTATCTGCAATTTACAGTCCTAGATTAGGAAAAACAAAAATTCAGATCAGTTTGTGAAAAAGAAACCTCAGTGGGGGAGAGAGTGAGAGAGAGATGGGGGAAGGGAGGGAGAAAGAGAGGAAGTAAAAGTGGCAAAATGTTTAGTAAATCTGGGTGATGTTATTTGTAATACTCTTAATGTAATGCCACATTATACTGTCTAATAAAAAGTTATTCTCAGTGCTCAAGTTTTCATTTCTCTATATCCATCCTTACATCCACACATAAGATGAACAGATATCCTTCTCTGCACAGTCATGTGGATTCTTTCACATAGGGAGGGGTCAGCAATATTGTTATATTTTTATTTGAGAAATAGCTTATAGTCTTCAAGGGCAGTGTCATAAACACTTTAAAAATATTTTTTAAAACATCCGTCTGTATATACAAACAGGTGAAAATAATTCGAAAGAGCATCTGAAGCTCTTCCATAGATCAAAGTGGTTCTGACAATCGAGATATCGGAAGATCAACTTTTAAAAAAATTACTGTATCATGCTAAGTACTAAAATTTTTCATTTAGAGTAGTCTACTACACTACTTACTAACTATAGTTAGCTCAGAATTACAGTGTGTTTCTCCTTAGTAGATCATAATTTTTAGATCAGAGTCGTCATAAATGCCAAAATTCACTAAGTCACCTTGATTTCACTGTTTAGTAGGGCAGATTAAAATCATAAATTTATTTTAGACATTGCAATTTCAGCATGACAACCTTATCTAATATCAGATTGTGGCATCTCAGAATCTCATGCAAGGCATAATAATCCCTTTTTAAATGTAAATCCAAAAAAAAATGGATTTCAGCAGAGGATGAATTTGAAACGTCAAGCAGGCCATGCCTGGGAGGACATGTGCATGTTTACTGTTGAGTTAGGACACACATATATTTCTTTTAGCAAATTATCGACAAAGAAGCATAATACCATATAGCTTGTTTCTGACATAAATCACGGTCCAATGAAAGTATTGTTTATAGGAGAAGACAGTATGACCAAATGTTCCTTTCCTCTCTGGTTTACTATTCACTTGTCTTGGAATGCTAGGTAAGTAAAGTAAAACAAGTCATGTCTTAATGAATATTTTATAAGTAAAAGTGGATTTCACAGGAGTCAAAATTGCTAGATAAATTAAAGTTTTCAGCTAAAAATAAACCATCTACAAGCGACATTTTTGGACATCAGTCAGATAATTAAAACATCTAGCTGGTATTCAGTAGATGAATAATGCTCTTAACGCTAAGGATGTGGAGGTGCTTTAAGGTGCTTTAGGTAGTGAAGTAGATTAGTTTGTGGTAAGAAAACCCTCAGTCGCCCAGTTTAGAATCCAACATTTGAACTTTGTGGGTCATACATAAGAATGTACTTGACACTTAACTTCGGGAAACCTATCTCCTCAGATTCCTCAACTCAAAGAAATTTAGTCTTAACAGAAACATTCAGAAAACATGAGTCCAGCTCTGTTTTCTACAAATGTGAATTCACCTACTAACGTAGTCACTTGATAAGTTAGTGGCAGAAATACAGCAAGTCAGGTCTTTTAGCTCCCAGGTCTATCCCTGATGCACTCTGTTGTCTCAGTCTTCTATTTTATGTGAACACTTAAAAAAGTATGACTCTTAAAAATAATTGCTTTATGGAATTTCAGTCTTTAATAAAATCCTTTAAATAAAAATATAAAGCTTTGAAACAGTGGATTCTCCCAGCGCATATATTAACATATATAACAATTATTGAATGGGAAGAGAATAATCAAAGACAATTAACATTTCATGATACATTTCTTTTATTTACCTTAATATGTACACCAAATATTTTAAACCCATATGATGTACATATTCTTTGAAGATTACTTATTTATGAAGAATTAATCCCTGTTACTTGCTTGGTATTAAGAAAATGACTTAGATAATGGAGAGTTTCTATTTTATTTTTATACCAAATACTTCAATGACTTCAACCCTTTTAATTGCAATAGAATAAGGAGTTCTTTCTAACTTCCTTTTGTGGCATGTGATTTGTTTAACATAGTTTCAGCACATTTCAATAAGAGGTAAGGCAGTCTAGTTAAATGACACAAGTAGAAGTGACACGGTGACAGTGGGCATCAGTGTAAATTTTCAACACCATGAAAGTGTTCCTTTCCTAGCAGTAAACATGATAAAATATGTCACAGGAAATCTAAGCCTAGTCATGGCCCCAATTATTTGAATTTCAATTAATATGATAGTCTGCTTGTATATATTTTGAAGTTAATTTTATTGATGACCTTTGTTAAATAAATTGAGGATTCGAGTTTCAACTCTCATATAATAAGGAAATGTGGGGGACAGAAAAAGTCTCTTATTCGCTTATATCAAAATCAAGTATGCAAAGGTTCTCATAATAATTTGGCCAGAAAAAATTATATGGGATCCAATCACTATGAAGCACAGTTGTCCCCTATCAAGACCTTTTAATTCCCTGCTACTTAAAGTGTGGTCTGTGAATCAACAGCATCAAAGTATGTTAGAAATGCAGAAATTCAGGCCCCGCTTTAGACCTACTGAACCATATCTACATTTTAAAAAGATCTCTGAGTGATTTATATGCACATTAAGGTTTGAGAAGCATTGCTTTAAATTAAATTCGGAGAAGGCTTGGAAGAGAAGGAGTCAGTGAAAACAACTGTATTTACATCTGTTTTTTACCTAACTAGACATTTCACAACAGTAGGTATATATACAATACAATATCATATATTATTTGTCAGACACTTTGTGAAGACTTTTATATTCATTACCATGTTTAAATTCCACAACAAAGGTATGGGGTGGAAACTCACTAACATTTAACCCTGAGAAAAGTGAGATTTATAGAAGTAGGTAGTTAAACAGTCAAGTTCACACAAATAGTAACTGATAGGAGGCAGCCTGATTCGAGAACTCCTGCACACTTAATCATTATGTTTTGTGGTTTAGCATATGACTATATGCAGATTCCAACTTATATCAAAATATCCAATTTTTAAATGTAGAACATATAAATTATACAAAGGCGGCAATGAAAAAAAACAGTTCTGCCCTAGATAAAAACCTTTTATCGTGCATGTCTTAAATAGCCTAGTATTTCAAAATCCTCCCTATCTGCCAATTTGTAGTTTTTAAGATGGTAAAATTTGGATGGATGCAAGTTCTGGCTAATTACTCAAACCAAATGATACTTGATCCTTTACTCAAAACTTTAGAATGAATTATTAAGAATGAATTCTAAAACTATTTAAAAGTATTCTGATTATCATATACATTAGAAAATTCCTATTTGTGTCTGTCTAGAAAGATACATGTCTATGTATGGAGCTATTACAAATACACGTTTTTAAATTTTTTCTTTCTTTCATGACAGCTATTTTTTTAATCAGCTAATATATATATACAAGAGGCTGTTCTATTTCACAGTGGTGTTGATGAGGGCCTTAAACTAGGAAGTACTACAATGATTTTCTTATAGTATATTCAAGTCCATAAGTAAGATTATTCAAATAGCTGACAAGGTTTGAGTGCTTGCTTACATGTAAGGTGAAGTCACATGAGGATTTTTTTCTTGTTAATATCATTTCATCTTAACCATGAAATAGGAACTAACTTTATTCAGATAAGGAAACACAAAACTGTTAAATGTTGGATCTGGGATTTAAATCCAGGTAGACTGGTTCTGGTTCTCACAATTCATAGGGCACGAAGCTTTTAGGAAAAGCTTCCTTTTTCACCCATATTTAACATATTTCAGGGTTCCTCCTTCCTCAGTAGAGAATATATAAATCATTTACTCTTTGAATTAATCTAAAGATGTATATGAAGATATATTTTTAGTCACACTGACTTAATGGTCTTATAAATGAGATGAATGCCTTAGGTCATGTGATCAATACACATGAATTATGTCTTTAGTGTCTAGTTTTTCATTTTAAAAAGGACTCAAAGATAAAAGTATACTTTGTTTTCTTGCACCATCTAGTGGATTTATATAACAACGGCGGCAGTAATATAAATGATTACACGTCAACTATGTAAGTCAAATATTCAAACGTGACCGGAGAACTCTTCTAATACTATATTTCATCATAACACAAAGGTACACAGTGTAATTATTATTTTTGTCTTTTTCACGAGGGAGGCAGTTAAGGACGGGTGCTGAATTCCTCGGCGAACGCTTAAGTCTACAAACAAAATGACATACACGAGCATCCTTGCATTCTGTTTACAATTAGACCTAGTGGAAGACAGCCTTATTTTACACCTCAGCTCTTGCCACCCGTTTTTCCTGCACCCGAGGTGTCTCTGCGGCTGCGCTGAAAGTGGCGCCCCCAGTCTGAGCAGCCGCAGTGCGCAGGCGCGCTGAGGAACGGAAGCGGGGGGGCGGGGCCGAGCCCGGAGCGACGAGCGGAAGCGGCCGCGGCTGTTGGGTGAGGCGCGGAGAACGTTTTTCTCTGAGTCCGGGCCCGGCCGAGCTCAAAATCCCCTACCCCGGGGACGCCGAAAGAACCTAAGAGACTTGGGCTTCCGGAGAGGTCACCGCCGGCTGCCGCTGCTCTGCCTCTGCGCCGCCGCCGCCGGAGGACGCGGTCCTGACAGGCCTCCAGGCCGAGGCGCGGCCCGCGGAGCCCGACGTGCTGCTGTGAGTACTCCGAGAGCCCTCGCCACAGTCATTTACCAATTAAAATGGAGGAGATTTCGCTGGCTAACCTGGATACTAACAAGCTAGAGGCCATCGCTCAGGAGATATACGTAGACCTGATAGAGGATTCTTGTTTGGGCTTCTGCTTTGAGGTGCACCGGGCAGTCAAGTGCGGCTACTTCTACCTGGAGTTCGCAGAGACTGGGAGCGTGAAGGATTTTGGCATACAGCCGGTGGAAGATAAAGGAGCGTGCCGTCTCCCGCTTTGCTCCCGCCCTGGAGAGTCTGGGAACGGGCCTGATCAACAGCTGCAACGCTCACCTCCGGAATTCCAGTAGCTGGTAACGTGAGAGAATCTTGAGGGCAACCAGGACAGTAATATAGACCGGTCCTGTGGTTTGGAGCAGTTGGGTAGCTAAGTAGAAAAAAACAAACAAAAGACCTAAGTCCCAATTCCCATTGAAGATCCTGGCCTTAAAAATCCCAAAGTGGAGAATTTAGGAATTCGGATCCTTTGATTAGGCTATTACCCGGGATCAGCTTTGAAACCCTGGGTGGAAGGAGCTGTGCATCCTGGTACCAAGCAGTGTACGTTGATCGCTCAACACACCAGGAAGTTCACAAGATCCCTGTACTGTCCCCCAGTGCACAGGTGAGCAGCTGTGTGCCCAGCACATAAATTGCTTTGGTTCATCAACCTTTCCATCTGCCTGATGTCAGGGGCTTCCTGGATAACTGACAGTTTGGACATAACTGATGGTCAGGCCTTAATCACTGGGCCTCAGTGGGTCTGTACTTCTCATCTCTTAGCCTCTAATTTGGGCTTCTCCAAGACAAATGTCAAGTCTGGTATGAAATCTGGACATTAATTCCAATTTGGGAAAACCACGAAGGAATTCCCAGCTGAATATGACTGGGGAAGCTCTATGGTCTTGGCTCCAACAGGAAGAAAAGGTTAAAGACACCAGTTTCCCCCCATTATTTACAATGACTTCAATGGAGCTGGGGACAAGGGATAGCCTTTTGCTGAGCTGAGCCCTCTTTCTTGTGGCCCTCTCTATGGCATAGGCTTGACAGATGGACAACTTGGTTGTGGAGACAGGCTGAAGATTTAGTTATAATCCCTTGGGGAGGTGGTAGGGATCTCTGCAACTATGCACGATCTCTCAAACTGCAAGAACCTTATAAAGGTAGATTATACTGTGGACAGCACATTGGTGGGGGCAGTCATTTTCCTGACTTGGTCATTTTTCTGGGGCACTACCTGCCTCTCACACCAGGGGCAGGACAGAATTACAAAAGAGCATCGAGGCTGTGGTTTCAAAGCTGAGCCCAGACAGAAACTGTCCCAGCTGTTCTCCATAATGTTAAAGGGTCAGTGCTAGGAGCAGGACTGGGTTGTCTCTCATCTGTGCAGTATCCTGTTGAGTGCCCCTTTTCCTTGGGTTAGACAGTCACAGAGCTGTTAACGGTGAACATCTAGACTGTCACCACTTCTCTGCTCCTCACAAGAGGCAGCCCTTTCCACTTGGTTCCCTTTGGACCTTCTCTACAAGAGCTGACCTTATGTTGTTGGAAGTCAGAGAAGGACCCCCAGAAAGCCCTTGGGTTCAGGGAGTGGGAGAGGTGAGAATGGGAAATGTGAGCCACATATCGAAACTACGCTCACATTTTGCTCCTTGATTGAGGGTCAGGGAGTGGGAGAGGTGAGAATGGGAAATGTGAGCCACATATCGAAACTACCCTCACATTTTGCTCCTTGATCAAGGGTTTATGAAGTCTAGAGGGGTAGAAGCCCCAAGATGAGCAGGAACGGTGCTGCTTTATTTGAAATGTTTTCTTACCTCATTATGTGTCCCAGTAAGGGGCCCAGCCCCATCTGTCGGGCTGGGCCCCGTTTTCCTCCTGTCCCCTGCTCCACTGCCTATCTGGTGCAGCTCATGACCCCAGGTGCTGCCTGCCACCCTGCTTTCACACGGACCAGTTTCAGTTCATCTCTTCTGATGTTTCTGCTTCTGAAACCTGCCCAGTTTCCCTTTCCTTGGCTCTCTTAATCTTTGTTTTTTGTTTTTTTCCTTGTTTCTGCGGAAAACTCAGAGGAATCTTTTTTACAGCTCCCTCTGTTGGGATTCAGAAGGAAAAAGAACATAATTTTTTTTGTATGTGAAAGGCAGTGTCATGTGTAAGCATTTCTTCTATAGTACTGCCTTGCTCCTATGCCTTCCTGCTGTGTCTTCATGTGGAGTTACATCTTCCATTTCTACTTGGATACTGCCTCTAAGGACCTAAGCAGAAGAGCAGAAAAGGCTGGCTGACACAGGGATGGAGTGGGTCCTGATCCCTTTTCTCTTAATTCTTGTGTTGCATGTATCCTTATTCCAGAAGGAACTATTTGGACTACATAGACTGAGTGTTGTTAAATATTCTAGAAGGTTAAGGAACCATAGTTAGAGGGCCTCAAGACTGTCTGTTACTGTATTGTCCCCCCAGAGTTGTCCTACTCAGGGTCAGGGCCTAGTTACAGATTGGTCTTCAATCCAAGAATTAAAACTTAAAAAAAGTTAACCTTGGCAAGAGCTAAAATAATTTTGGATTATCTGCCCTTTTATAGACATCTGCTAAGGGGAATGCAGAGGGAAAGGACAGTCTACATAAGATTCTGGCCTACTTCCAAATAATGTCTGGGAATCAGGCTGAAGGGAAGAACATGGTCCACTCTTCCTTCAGAGAGGGAGCTCAGACTGTGACATTACTGTTTCCATTCTGGCCTTTGCTCCTGGTTAGAGGAGGAAGAAAGGGAACTAGTTTTGAGTAATGGTTGGCTCATAGTCCATCCCTCTTGCTTTTTGTTTTGTTTTTTGACCCTTACTATTATTGGGGCAGTAGCCCCCTATCCTGGATCACTATGAGGTGGGCTAGGTCCAACAGGTGCCCTAGGGGACATACTAACTCCTTTCTGTTTGGGGGAGAGAATGCCCCCTACCATAGAGTTGACAGTGGTTAGGAACTCTCCCCATCTTCCCTATCCTTCCCTCAAGTATATTGTCACCCTGTAATTCTATTATGTATCTGAGTGTGTGTTTATGTATGGGGGGAAAGGGTTTCTTTACCAATTTTTGTGGTTTGTGGCTTTTTCTTCATACATTAGTTCCCATCACCGCATGCCCAGGGGCCATTGCCTGGCAGTAGCGCATGCTGGGATCATTGGGGAAGTGTAGTGACCTCCCACTGTCGTTTGTTTTGGAAATTCTTATTTTTGCATAAGTAGTCCATCCCCCACAGATTGCTAACTGTGTAATCCCCTTGTCCCCGTGGCTGCTGGTGTAAATAAACTGCATCTCCCCATTGGTACAGTAATAATAAACAGAATTTTAAAAAATTACTTCATTTGGACTGTATGTTCATCTTTTAAAATTGTACATGTTTTTCAGTTATTGACATAGTAAAATAAATGTTGAATTGCTGTTGAACCTAACTCTCCTGAATGGGAATTTTTTCAAAATAAAGGAATTTTGACCAACTTTGTCTCCATCTAGGACTGCAGCAAATTGACCTTTCTCCAATATCCAGTCAAAGAAACAAAGTATTTGTAATGTTGAAACAAACTATATACAATCTTACCTTTTCTGTATGAGGTAAGAAGGTGGTAAAATAAATATAATCTAAGCCTATCACTAAGTAAATCCAATGTGAAAATTAGTTCAATTTGAATGGAACTGAAGGTATCTTAATACATAAGTTTTACGACCATTTCAAGCTAATATCCTTGCTTTAAAAGGCGAATGGTTCATAGCAGGAAATGAGTCTACATTCTTAAAGGTAGATTTTTCCCAACACTTGTATATTTTATCCCAACTCCTGAGGTCTTTTGTTTTTAGAGTAATTCTGAAATTTTTATTTCTTTTGATTTCTCATCAAGTGTTGGAGCAATTTACCTAGAATTGTACCTATTACTCCTTAATAGTGCTCAAAATCACTTGTTTGCTTATTCTAGTTCATTAAAGAAATGGTCCAAAACTGGAAAGAATATTTTGATGAATAAAAATAATCAAAAATGGCGGCAGAGGAAAAACTTCCTCAGTAGGATACCTCAGGGAACCTTATAGAGGTATAGTACATTGCTAACGTTCAAATACAGCTGCAGCAAATTTTTTTGCATCCTATTTCATATGTTGAGATTTGAGTTAATATTTTTAATGCTAACCTAGTTTTCTGAAATGAGGTACCTGTAAGCCCTTAATATTTTACTAAATCCACTTGGTGATAGGACTTTTAAGATTGTTCCTTTTCATGATTTCTAACTCATGATCTTTATATTAAAAAAAAAATGGCATGCCTTTTAACTCCCAGTATGCAGCTACTTTTTAACTACAGGATATAGCATGAGGTCAAGAACCTAATAAATGGTTACTTGATGTTGAGAGAGAGAAAGACAAAAAATGAAGTATGCCCCAGTAGCTAAGGATTCAGGAATAGCTTTCTTTGCACACGGTAATAATTTTGTAACTCTGCCTTCCATTAGGACCACTCTGAAACACTTGAAAGTGTTTCTATAATCTTTTTAAGATTTTATTTAACAAAGAATATATTAATGTGCTAAAAGCACAACACTAATAATTATGGCTAGTGAGTTGCTGGTTCTCAGATCAGCTACAACTGGCTTTAAACATTAGACTTTGGAAGTTTTGTACTGTGGAGGGAGCATGCTCTTGATCTCATTCATGTTCCAAAAGATTCGTGTGATGTTTTGGAGGAAAACGTGTCCTTCAAGTGATGCAAATTTTTAAAAATACATTGCAGATAGACCTGTAAATCCTTGATTTGGGTTTTTATTTTTCATTTTGAAAACATTTTCAATCATATATTACTGAGCCTTATTGGAAATCTGAGTTAAAAGGGAAATATTGAATTCATCTTTGAGATGAGAAAATATGTTCAGCAGTGGTATGCTCACAATTAAAAAAATACAGAAATAACAATAGAGGACTAATTTTTTTTTAAATTATGGTTAAAGTAGAATGAAATGTTTGATGCCAATGAAAACTTAAAGGCAATGAGTTTGAAAACATGGGAAATATATTTTAAAGTTACATATATTTAAGAACATATTAAAATTATACATGTTAAAAATGACTCATAAGGAATATTAATCCTTTAAGAAATTACTACATCTAGAACTTAAAAAATGAAATCCCATTTCTACCAAATACACAAAAACACTAGACACTTGAGGTTTTACAGACAATACAGCAAAAAATCATACATAACTTCATAAAACCATAAAGATAAATCAAGGTGTTAGCAAACTATTAAAATATCAAAAATAAACATCAATAGATTAATTCCAGGCAAGTAAGTTTTTGACAGAAAATAAAAATCACAACACCAATAAATAAAAACCATGTGAAAATTTCAGTAGGCACAGAAAAAATAGTTTGTAAATTTCAATGCTAAATATTGATTTAAGAAATAGTAACCATATAGAAAACAAGGGCTAGAGAACTTCCATACACTAATAAAGTATGTACTTTATTAGTCTACATACACTACATACTTTATTAGTCTTCCATACACTAATAAAGTATGTACTTTATTAGTCTACAATTGCTGTGCTAAATGATGAATACTTCAAAGCATTCTCTTGAAAACAAATGGAAGAAACAATATTCTCATTCTTGGATGATAACTAAATGGGTAATTTTATAGAATCTATGGATATACCACTGGAAATTGTGACAATGCAATGAAGTTGCTGTATATAAATGGGATTAATATCCAAAATCAGAATAATAGAATTTTTTAAACATTACATTTATAATGCAACAAAAATTATAATGGTCTTATAAGTTAATATCACAAGAGGTGTAAGGTTTTAAGGAGAAAATGATAAAATTTTCCTGTGGTATTTTGAAGAAACCACAAACAAATAGAGAGTGATAAGATGTTCTTGAATAGGAAGCTCAATAACATCACTCCGAGTATATGAACTGGAAGTAATCTTGACTGAAGTACAAACAGACATTTTCATAAACCTGACAAGTAACTTTAAGATTTATATGAAAAGTTAAGGGGCAAAAGTAAACAAGATCTTTTGATGAATGTGTCTTCCATACGGTGGTTTTGGTGCAGAGACAAACAGTGGAATAGAATAGAGAGTTCAGAATTAGAGGTAAACACACATGCACATCTACATTTATGTTATCCTGATGTATAGCTAAACTGGTATTTAGTTAGTGGATTACAAACCACAATTTGTTGCAGAATGCATTACCCATAAATAAATTATCTATGTTCCAGAAACAAAAATGAATTCTCATGTGTATTTAAGACTTACTGTAGATAAGTAAAACTTGAAAACTTTGTAGAGAAATAGAGGAGGATATTTTTGTAATTGTAGGCAAGGGAAAATTTCTTAAGTTATAAAAGCACCAAACATAAGCGATTGATAAATTGGCCCATAATAAAAGTAAAATTTTCTGTATGTTGTCATGCTAGTATAACAACAAAATGCCATAACATGCTAGCACAAATATTGTGTTCTTAGAACTGATAAAATAGCAGTTCTTACAACTGATAAAATGTTACTAACAAAATAATTGTACAATTGCTGAAAACAAATGAAATACCAATTTGTATCACTCAGTATAGTTTAAAAAAAAGGTCATGCATGATACCCATCAACTCTGACAGGTATGTGGAGCAATTGAAACTTGTACATCACTGGTAGAGTGTAAACTGATAAAAATATTTTGGAAATCAATTTGGAAATAAGTACTGCAGTTGATAAGTATAACCAGTATCCCAATATTGTCACCTCTTGTAACATTATTTGTAATAGGAAAAGATGGAAAGTGATATAAATGCCCATTAAAAAATAATCACTATACAGAAGTTAAAATCACCAGAGCTGCACAAATAAAATATTTAGTAAAACATGCATTCTTAGAACTTGCTGCCTTTCTTTTGAAGCTAAACAATATCTAAGTCAATGCTGTATATTCTTTAAGGATATATACCTACGTAATAAAAAGTATTCCAAAAACATTGAACCGGACTTCACTTTCATGTGTACAGTGGTCCAAATATTGGAAAGAGACTTCTTGATGCACATCTGGATGCTGAACAAATTGCAACAAAGATACTATTGTCATCTTCCCAAAAAAGTAAGAAAAATAATCAGCTCTCGCTTCTAAACCACACACACACCACACACCACACCACACCACACCACACACACCACACCACACCACACATTAAGCACAAATCAGAGATAAAAGTGAAAACAAATGGGATTACCCTGGGAGACATACAGGTGCCAGAAACTGCCTGGTGGGAATGGGAGCTTCAGCCTTGATCATCATACAGTAAAACTATTAACACCCCACATAAACACAAGATGCTTGAAATAATCTTTACATCCTTAGTGAAAGGAGGGGCAGAGTAAAAGGAGAGGTAGAGAGGTGGACAGACACCTTGCTGACTACCAAGAGACCAGATGAGAAGGCCTCTGCCAGGGCCAAAGGTGAAATAAATTAACTAAAATAATAACTATCATCATATCATCATCATTTCCTTTGGAAATTTGTATCCATAACTTTGTCTTCCTATAAATATCCTACTAGTTGGAGAAATCTTTACCTGAAAATTGCATAATGTGTCCAAGATGATATTACACTTGACAGACATTGGGTCCTTCGACTTCTCACAAAATATAAACTTGCAATAAAATAAACATCTGTTTTCTTAAAGATTACACTTACAGCTTTCAGATTCTGCATCTAATAACTTTACAAGAAAGGAATTCTAATTCTGTAGATTATTATTTCTGCTGGCTCTCTACAGAATTAGTACTCCTTGCTTGTAAATGAAATTATTTGATGCAAAACACAATGGCTATTCATTAAATCCTTAAGTTGTTAGATGGGATTTTAAACATGAACAAGAAACGGGAGAGAATCGTGATTCAGTTATAAAGACAAAATAACAGAACTTCTGAAAATAAAAAAAAAAGTATAAATTCAATATATAGGTAAAACCTCAGTTTACTCAAACTGGGAAAAAGGAAAGAATCAGCATGAAGCACAGTCTGTTAGTGATTAGTCTCTGTGCTTATTCAGACAGCAGAGTGTGTATCTCTGTTGCCACCTCCTCGCCATTGGCAAACCCACAGTCTTTTTTAAATTTTATTTATTAAATAGATGATCAAAAGGTGAAAGTGCAATCAAGGAAGAAAAGTGATAACAACTGACAGTGCAATTGGATGTGGTTAGAGTGGGAATGGAGACACCACCCACATTCCAGAGACCCAAGATGAACAGCCAGGGAAACTTCATGAAGGTGAAATTATCAACGTAAATGAGGAAACTGGTAGTGATAAAAAGGATGAAAACATTTTAGTGGAAATGAAGCTGCCAGTAAATTTGACATTAAAGGATATGTCAGAGATATTTCAAAATACAGAGAGTAAAAGGGTAAAACATGCAGTTGGCATAATTCTAAATAGAGTCTTTGGAGATTTTTGTCCCCTGGTTATTCAATCAAACAGTAATCTAAACACTGTTGTGAAAGGATTTTGCAGATACAATTAAAGTCCCAAGTCAGTTGACCTTAAAATAGGAAGATTTTTTTAGTTGAACTTGACCCTGTCAGGTGAGGAGTTTAAAAACAGAAAGTGTCCTCCATCTGGTAGGAAAAGACATCAGAGATATTTGATGTTTAGGAAGGATTTAATGCTGGCTTTGAAGATGAAGGGTACCATTGGAGGAATGTGGGTGTGTCTTGCTTGGAACTGTGAGTGGACTCCAGCTTACAGCTGGCAAGGAAATGGGTATCTTAGACCTACAGCCACAGACACTGAATGCTGCAAACAACCTGAATGAACTTGGAAGCTGATTCTTCCCCAAAGCTTCCAGATAAGAGCCCAGCGCAGGTGGCACTTTGTCTGTGTGCTGTGAGACCCTAAGCAGACAGCTCAGCCAAGCATGCCCTGCTTCTGACCTGGAGAACTATGAGATAATAAGTGAAAACTGTTTTAAGCAGCTAGGCTTGTGGTAAGTAGTTATATAACAATAAGAAACTAACACAGCCATAACCGATCCAAATTTAGGATTATGACAATTTGCTGAGGCAGAGATAAGATGCTCGCTCTGAGTCATGATTTGTATATGAGAATAAGGCAAACACTGTTGAAACTACTGTTGATAAGTTTTATACAAATGAAACACATTTATTCTCCATGTTTCTAATATTTAAATTTACAGTCCACTACATACATATTGATTTTACTATTTTTTCATTTCCCAGTATGTTTACTCACTAATAGATTTTAGTATTTTTTCATTTCCCAGTATATTTACTCACTTTATTATTAGTGAATAAATTATTTTATTATTAAGAATTTTTAATATCTTGATAAACATTTTTTAAAGGTCACCAGATGATCTTAATTATTCTCATTTATTATTAAGATTACTTTGCACTGTTTCAGCCTGTGGTCAATTTTAGAGTCCACACAACCATTCAAAGCTAGCACCTCCTGCATTGCTTTCATTTCTTTTCTCAAAAATGTTCAGAGATGTTAATATTGCATCTTTCCTAAAATTATATTCCAA
The DNA here is from genome assembly GCF_030020395.1 of Manis pentadactyla. Classification (NCBI taxonomy): domain Eukaryota; kingdom Metazoa; phylum Chordata; class Mammalia; order Pholidota; family Manidae; genus Manis; species Manis pentadactyla. The sequence continues at coordinate 66,520,021 of NC_080028.1, forward strand.
ATTCAAAACACCAGCATCCAAGAAATCACACATTAACTTTCCATAGATAATGTATGAGGTTTAGCCTAAAAGACAAAAAATATGGGTCTCCCCAGATAACTCCTTGGGGAAGACTGTGAGACTGACAGAAGAAGAAAAATAAGGAAAGCAGTAGGTAGCAAAAGGAGAAAAAGAAAAATATAAGCTAAATTAAATTAAATTGGGAATATTTAACTAAGAATCAAGGGGAGGAAGAAGGTACTATGAGCATTACTGAAAAATCTGAGTGAATTCCGTGAGTGAGAAAGTTCACCAAATATAAGGAAAGAAAACAACATTGTACTCAGATATTGTCTCTTAATCCTCACTCTCTCATCTATTAGTAGAGTGAATTTGGGAAGGTAACATATTCTTCAAAATCTCTGACTTTCTATTTATATTACCAGATACAGCAATAGTACTTCATATTTAAGAAAACTAAGTATGTTCAATTTTAGCCTAGTTGGGGTAATGGGTAATGATAGTCAGGAATAAAGTAAGGCTTTCTTGTGAAAGTGACATTTAATATGAGACCCTAGAATTAAATGAGTTACCTAGGATAAGTTTGTCAAAGCAGGGGAAAAGTGAATTGGTGGTGGTGGGTGGGGGTGTTGTTCAAGGGGTTGGGGTGGGGACAAGTAGTAGGAGCTGGTGTGTTAGAACCATTCAAATGGAAAGTTTAAAATGCAGGGGAAATTACAGTTTTGTGCTTCTTGCAGATGGAAAAAAAATCTGTCGTTAATGTAAAACCATTTACTCCTTTCCTTTCTATTAGAAGGTTTCAGGATGCCATTGAAAGGAAATAATCATTAGATGGTAATCTGTATTATTGACATAAACTCCTTACTTGGATTTTATGAGGTAAGTAGGTAAATGGTAATTAGGGATACACTTCCACAGAGCTCTAAGAGAACAAACTCTCATTAATATAACAGCCTACACCTGCAAGGTTAACCTTACATCCACAAGATGAAGGGCTATTGCAAATGCACAGTGGCCTCTCCACTTTTAATGTGCTTTTATCTCCTGAACATATTCTTCTCTCACTGGATTCTCCTCTGAACCCCAGTACTTTTTGTTTTCAAACATACACACACATGCATGCTCACACACACAAGTTATAACTTTAAATCAAGCCTAAGGTCAGAGTAAGGTTATCTAATCTGCTTTTGCTCTTGCTGCTGGATAAGTTATTACAGTTAAAGGGCTTTCTTGCAGACCAGGGGCTTTTGGTTTGAAGGTAGATTAGTGGTGGCCTCTTAAGTACTTCCCTTACAGCTAAATTTTCTTTATGAATTGAAAATGCATGTGTTATTTCTTCTTAGTATTGGATTCAACAATGATCCCACAATTGATTGAGACTTTGTGTAATAGAACAGAAAACACACTAAGCTCAGTCTTGACTCTACAACACACTCTGGGACCCCAATCAGGCAAAGTTTCTTCATTAACAAATTAATAAGCTTGAATGAAATGATTTCTTGGTTCCATTCCATCTGTGATGCTCTGTGATTCCATGAGCCAGAATGTTGGAAAATAACTACTCAAATCATCTTATTCCCAAGACCACTTTTTCCATCTAAATGAAAAATATTTGGCACAATTATGGGTTCCTTCTCCTCAGTCTGTGACTTTCTGTTTCTCAAATGGTTCTACAGCTTTGTTATAGACCTCTATCCCTCCTCGGTTACAAATGTATGATTCTAAGCCAGGCTCTCATCTCTGTTGCAGATTTACAGATCCAAGGACATACTAGGTATTTCCAACTGTGTGTCCCACAGGAACCTCCTATTTCATCTTATGCAAAAAATAAGTATAGGAAGCTGTGTTTTCATATGCTGCATGAATTTTATGCATTCCTGATGTTGAGAGCTACTGTCCTGGAGAGAAAGCAGAAAAGTAACTCTACCTCTCTTTTAATCTACAACAGGCCATCCCTAGAATTTTTGGAAACCTGGACATTGTTTTGTTTAGGCTGAGCTCCTATATATATAAATTATTTGATTTAAAAATTAAATTTTTAAATTAGAATTTAAGTTCGAATTTAAAGACATAACATTGGGTATATTATAATGGCTTTATGAAGATTGAAGTTTTAGAACTATTTATACTTTAAATTATGACCCTGAGATTTCTTACCTCTGGGATAATACAAGAAATACATTATCCCTTTGCCCTTAAACATTTAAAGGCAATATATATTCCAATAGATGGTACTGGTCTTCTGTTTGCATATCTTTGGATCAGTTGTAAAAGATTCATCTTTTTGTTTAGAAGTTTAGTGTTCATTTGAAAGAACTCTACAGCATGGACAAAAATGGCAGTCTGAAATGACAGATGGAAAATATGAAGTAATTCAATTTATCTATCATCTTATTACTTCAGAATTAATGCCTATAATGGACTGCCCAGTTGTATTTGTAGTGTAGTGCAACTAAAGTATTTTATTAACTTCTCTCAGATACTATTTCCAAGTCTTTTAGTACCAATATCTTCCCCATTTCCATTCAGCTACAATTTTGATATAAGAGCATTATATTTACAGTCAGTGATTTACCCCCAACAGATCTAATGACAATTCATAAAATGTAAAAGACTTTGATTATTCTCATCATCAACTTATCATCAACATTAGCTGTAATAACTCTTCTTCTGGGTAATAACACCAGGCCACAAGAACATTGGATTCATAAAACCATCTCTATCAGAACAGTATTCTACTAGTGAAGAATATATTAAAAATTAAAGGCACCATTGGTTTATTGAGTATTTATTATAGCTTGTTAATTATTAACAGGGGTAAGAATAATCTATATTATCTACAATCTCTCCCAGGAAAGTCATGTTAACTGGTCTGTAACAGTTAAAATATTTACTATTATGAAAGCTGTGAGATAGGCCTTATGGGGCACTAGAGGTCCCGAGAGTGGTATATTAGCCTCCTTTATTAGGTTCGGTGAAAAAAGAAACTGCTTTATCCTATGGATATATACAAATATTTATCAGAACTCTTATCTTAACAAGGCCCAAAGGGTTATTACTAGTGTGACAGTGTATCCTGGTTTTCCTGTGTTTAGAATTGTTATTTAGGTGTCATTGATGCCCCCTTGTCCTTTCAAAAGTGTTATGTTTTGGACAATAAATTATATCATTACCCTAATTTAACTCACAGAAGAACTAAGAGTTTTTCTAAAATAGACATTGAAGCCCAAACTGTAAGTAGGGTCATGAGAGCAAGTCTTCAAAGAAAGTATGAAATTTACACATAATATAATATTTTGATAATAGTGTACAGCTAATCAGAAGTTAGAAATAAAGGCGTGAGTTGCACTAGCATACAGTCCAAAATGTACAGTGGATTCTCTGATGGAGGAATTTAGAATATCTGGGAAAAATGAAAGGGATGAGGATATTTGAGGCTTGATTTTCTATGTTTTATGTGAGTTGAAGTAAAGAATGGACAAGGGATGAACTGGAAAATGAAACAACAAATCATTATTATGTGCTCTGAGAATTCATTTTGGAGCACTTGTGAGTGAAAACAAACTGTTCAAACTTAAACCTTAGTCTGTGACTATGTAGCAAACTGCTCACAGTTTGCAATATGGGACCAAGTCACCCTCTTTGTGGTGATACTCATAAACAATCCTATATAGCAGGCAATAGCAGTAACTCACAGCATCATTAAACAGAGGGTGGGCAGAAGTAATTCAGAGTGACTTGCTCTATTCAGTTTATAGTTAGACGTGGTTCTGGATAAGGATAATGTTCCAGGCCTTAAACGTTACCTGTTATTGATGGCATAAAATACTATATGTTGAGCTATTCAATAAATTTTCTGCAAAGAGTGCAAGGCTCTATGTTGGGAGCTATGGATGACTGTGAGAATGCTGGGCAGGTGACAGCTACTTCAGAGGTAATGGTATATATAACATGTAAATAGACAAATGGGTTGGTCCTCTCTGGAAAGGATCAACCTTTTTGTCAGTCTGCCCTTATCCCTACAGAATTCAGGTATATATGCCCAGGTTTTCAATCTTATATGTTGGTTCCAAATTTCTCTAGCATATGTGAGGTCTGCCCTCATACCCACCTGGCCCATTCCAACTCCAGCAACTTTCTCTCTGGTCTCATTTTGTTTTGATTTCCTGTGTTCAGGATGGAGAAGAAGAACACTTAATAAAGACCACATTTTATTAAAACAATTTATGTAACTGAATAAGGCAGCTGCAGATACTACAGTAGAGGGTAAGCCTTACAATTTAGGGATTGGTTAGTTCTTTGTAGCATTGATAATCATCAGAATAAATATCTTTAACTGGTAATAAGCAAATTCTTAAGAAACAATACAGAAAATTAAATTGGATAACTATGATCATCATCTACAATTTAGTACACATACATGGAAAAAGTAATGTTCTACCACACTGATGAATTATTTGTATGTTCTGTAGTTCTCATTGACAAGTACATGGAAGTTACATCTTAAATGTTGTGGAATTTAAAAAAAACACACACATCTCTGTGTGGTGCTATACCAGGAGCATGATTTCTATCTAATTTTCTGTAGTCACCTTTTATGTTATTTTCAGTGTTATGTGTTATTCTCAGGGAGAATAAATTTTATCCCAATCATGAAAATGAAACCACCTCATTTCTACTTGAGAGCTAAGGAAACTGAGGCACGAAGAAATTAAGTAACTTAACCAAGACCACAAAGATTTGGTCCATTCATTGAATCAATTATTTTTCTATTGCTATGCAACAAATCACCATAAGTTTAGTAGCTTTAGACAATAAAAATTTATTATCTCACAGTTTCTATGATACAAGACTCCAGGTATAGATAACCTGGGTCTTCTGCTCAGGATCTCACAGGAATCAAGGTGTCAGGCAGAACCACTACTTCATCTGCAGCTCTGGGTCCTCTGTCAACTTCATTGGCTGTTGGTGTGATTCATTTTATTGTGGTTATTATGCTTGAGGTTCCTGTTTTCTTGCTAGCTGTCAACCAGGATCTGCTCTCAGCTTCTAGAGGACCCTCTCCAGTTCTCACCAAACAGCCACCTCCTCTAACAACACGAAAGTTTACAGCCAAAAGAAGACTTCTTATGATTCACTGTATGTAAGGACTGACATTGTTAGGTCAGACCTACTCAGGGTAATGTCCCTTTCTATGAACACAAGAGTGATAACCCATCGTATTCTACCCTCTCCTCACTTTTTCAAGGGGTTGGTTATATAGGATATGTAAACCAGTTGGACAGGAAGTTTAAAGGCTGTCTTAGATTTCTGTTAACCATACTCAATTACAGACTCTGCTTTCACTTCAGTGTACCATGGATATTAAGCTATTAGGAGGATAAGGATAGAGTTTCCAAGTTACACATTCTCTTTGTTCTCTGGTCTTCAGGGGGCAGTGTTGTACAAGTTCTGTGTAAGTAGGTGTCACATAAATAATCCACAAAAGTCCTATCTACCAAACAATGAAGTTCTCCTAGAGTGTTTAGTCCATGCCTATGGAAATGCAGTATTATCCATGGACCTGCTTTTATCAAAGCAAATCAACTTCTAATATTTAGGGATCTTTGTTGTTGACTTGTTCCTATTCACAGGGAAATTTTATCAATAAGATGTGGGATGAGAATAGCAACAGATTGTGACAATCCCCCTCTTTGGAGCACTTACTTGGGCACTTTTGAATCATCACTCCCCTGCCTGTTCCATCCCCTAGACCCCCATTATCAAATTATCAAATGCTCTACTCACAGCACCCTCACCTTCCTATTATTAATGGAGATGAGCACACTTCTTGATGTCAGGGTCATTAACCTTAACACAGCTCCTTACACAGTGTAGAGTTTCTACATGAAAGTAAATTTCATGAGAACTGTTGATGGTTGTTTTCATACAGCCCAGGACAATTATAGATGTTCATTATATCTGGCACATTATAGATGTTCAATAAATATTATAGAATAAATAATAGAAATAAACATATATTGAATAGTATTCTGCTATAGTATGTCTAAAATGATGGATGTGTTCTTGGTAAGGGGGAACAAAATTCTCTTACCACTATTTCAATAATGAAATTTGTTTAGATATTGCTATTTTTCAGACTTTCATTCTGTAGAATTTAAGAATCAGTTTTTTTGTTTTCAATACACTTTTTTTTTTTTTGCAAATGGAAGATCTCACATTTTAAGCAAATTCAGTATCTCTAAGAATCATGACATCTTAAAATTATATTTAAGAATACAGGAATCCACTATTTGTCTCTTTTTTCTGCCTAGTACATTGTGAATCCAAACAGTGAGATGTAAAGTTTTTCTGTTTGGTTGCAAAATGCAAATGAGATAGATTACTATTCATCTCATAACTTCCATTTCCTAGGAAGCACCTTGGCAATTAAAGTTTGATTAATTTATTTTCTCTTTTTTGGGGGCAACATTAATGAGATCATCACAACTTCTATAAAAAGCTAAAATGTTAGGTTACGAGTGTGGACTATTATATGATGATTTAATCACAGATCTTCCATTTTAATTCACATGAAGTTGCAAACTTACAATTGGGCAGCTTAATACAGCAGAAGAAAAGTTTATAATGAAACATGCACCACCACAACAAAAGCATCTAACAAATTTGAGAGTGCTACAGTTACACTTAACCACTGGGACAGAAAACTGCTGGCTTTGAAACTTTCTCCATTTGTCTTCGTTGCTCATATATATCCTATTGTTTATTTTTACTGTTGTGCTTGCTAACGTTAAATCCATTCTAAGGTTTTATCAACTCTGACGTATCTGCTCTTGCCATGATAGAAACTAAATGCAATTCTAAATCTTGATGAACTTCTTTTAGTAACCAAATCTCAGGTCTATTTAGAGCAGCAGCTAATTTAGCAATGCTGATAAATGTCATGTTTGAATAGATTTTTTGACAATTATTTTTCAGAAGAGTTCACACATTGGAAACCTCATTTTTAGATTTAAGAGCAAAGACAATTCACCTATTAAGAAAATAACAGCTAGATTATAAATCACTTAAGCTATAATTTTAAATGCCACCAGCTCTCCCCAGTGATTATTTATTTGTTCTTAATTCTGTGGTTTAGCTACAGGTCAACCAATTACTGAACAGTTCAGCTAGAACATCAGTGAAATGGCTTTTGAGTGTCACTTAATGAAAAGAAGCTTTGATCTAAAAAAACAATTTAAATGCATCTCACAGAAGGACCAAATCAATGTATTAGATTATTTTGAAGTAAATTTTTGGGATTGACTTAAAAGTTCCAGCCTTGGAATAAAGATACAGAAAATAGTCCTGCTGGCAGATCACCTCTCAGACTCAGGTTTTCTTACATCTAAAGGAGGGATAATTTCTTCTCTACTGTGTAGCATGTGAAGGAGCACAGCTTACAGAAAAGAGATCACTCAAGAATCTCACCCTTATCTTTTCTTAATTAAATCCTTTGCTCATTCTAAAGGTCTATTCTTGTTACAGGATTGCCAATATTGATGTTATTCTGAATGCCTGATTCAAAATAATACTAAACTTAAGCAAAATATAACAATTTGAGTTCTTCAATCATTATTTTTTGTTCCTATATATTTGTTGAACTTTAAAAAGAAATAAAATTTCATGATTTATGTAGTTTCCCTTTTATGTTTCCTCTTTTTCTCTATGGACTTTGACTCTGTAATGATTCCTGTTACCAATAATCTATCCCACTATCAATAAGCAATATGAGAAGTGAGTGGCCTCTAATGACCAAAATATGTAAATGTACAAACCGTATTTTGGAAAGCCAAGAAATAATACTTTCCTGTACATACAGTCCAGTCAATCCAGTTAGATATTATAAAATATTTATCATAATTTTTTAAAATTATAAATATTACAAGTATGATATACCCTCAAGGCAAGATATCTCTCAAAAATAAGTTTCATTTCCCTAGTCTTATACTTTTAAGGCGGTCAATAAACTCAGTTTAACATGTCATGCTAAGATTTAGGTCAAGAAAAACCTTAGGATAAAAATATCATGGCATTAGATAATTCTCATCAAGATTGTACACTGAATATATATGATATTTTTCCATTATACCATGATTTTTTGCTACAGAATCATCCATTTATTTGCAAGTAAATTCTTCTTCCATCACTTTTTTATTTTTTAACAGGAGTCATTCTTTCTGTGTTCAGTCTTAACAGGCTTTTTTTCCTCCAATTGTCAGGATTGTTTTTGTGTTGGTACAAGACCCTTGGTTATAAATACAATACGAAGTAAAAGAATTGCATAGCATAGCTTTTTATTTCAAACTTCTGGCCTACCTAGGGCGATCAGAATTGGCAACTGTTGTTACATATGCCTGTGATGCTACAAATCTCTCTCCCAAATAAGCAATTTTAACTTCTCAGTGTGAGTCACCAGCATCAGTATTTCTAAAAATATATCATGGTGTCTATTGATTTGGGGGTTCTAGCTAAAATAGTGGTTAGTTCTTTATGGCATCTTAATAAGTACTGTATGATTCTTTGTAGGTAGTCTCACAACCTCTAGTTCTATTTCTGTTGCACTGGAGGACAACTGTCTCATTCCTGGAGACTTCTCTCATCAATCCCAGCAGAAAGTTCTGTAAGCCAGACCATTAATAAAGGTGGTGCCCAAGTTTGGGGAAAACCTTCTGTTTCTTTTTGCCAGATGGGATTCATAGACAAATAGATACAAACTTTGTTTGTAATAGAGATTATATTTAAGTTGAATGGTTCTAAATTAGTGCAGCTTTAAGACACATGAACACTGCTATTACCATCAGCAGTAAGCACAAGTGGTCTGAGTTGCTGCTCCCTTCGTGAGATTTTAGGTCTTATAAATTCTTTGGCCTCTCAGTCTTCTTGAACTGAGTTTCTCACTGAGTCACCTCCAAAAGATTAACAAAAGCACTGGTTTATTTTCCACAGGTATAGAAGAAGAAAGAACATTTCAGAGAGTTTTATTCAAGGTCAAAACCAATTTAGCCTTCAGAGAGAGCATGCTATGCAGTGGCAACAGTGTAAGGGTTTTGAAATTGTAGAAATCTGGATTTTACTCTTCACTCTATGACCCATAAGCTTGCCATTACATATTAGATAACTTTCCTGAGCTTTTTTTCTGTATGTGTACAATGGGATTACAAAACCAACTTTTTATGTTGGTTATAAAGATAAAAATTACACAGACACATGAACACAAGCACACAGTGTACAATGGCTTCATTAAAACAGCTTATGTCTGTCCTCTGGAGTAGCAAAACTACCCACTCACTGATATCCTCATGTTATCCTCCTCACTTTAGCTGCTCTATAAACTGCCAGAGTCATCTGCTTGTAGCAGAGGTCCTTGTTTGAGTCAGAGGGACACTGAATATGTCTGGAAACAGTGCCGCAAAGCCACCAAGATTCTTTTGGGGGATATGTCATGAGGAAATACTGTTGTTATGGGCAGAATTGTGTGCTCTCAAAATTCATCTTGAAGTCTGAAAATGTGATTGTATTTGGAGACAGGGATGTTATAGAAGTAATTAAGGTAAAATGAGGTCATGTGGGTGGGCCCTGAACCAACATGACTGTGTTCTTATAAGAAGAAATGGTTAAAACGCAGACTCACAGACAGAGGGATGACTGTAAGGGAAGACAGCAGGAAAACCATCTACCTGCAGGGCAAGGAGAGAAGCCGCAGAAGAAATCAAAACTGCTGACACCTTGATCTTGGACTTCTAACCCCCAAACTGTGAGAAAATAGATTTTTCTAGTTTAAACCCCTCAGTCTGTGGTATTTTGTTATGGCAGTTCCTGTATACCAATACAAGTATATACTGAAGCCAAGAGACTTAATTTAAAGTTAATTAATCAACATCTGAAGGGAGGGAAAATTCTCAGTATAGCGTGGTACCTATAATGCAGATTGATATGGCGAACTTCTCATAGAATTATGACCAATATTCATCAATTGCACCGAAAATGAGAGTGAATAGAAAATGAATTTTTACCACATTTTGTGCAAACTATTGGCAGCTTTAATACAAATAACAGAGCCAGAAGTGAAACTCAAGATACCAGATGGATCCCATACCAAAAGTGAAGAAATACAAGCATGAAACTAGAGGAGAAATTGAGTGAATGGGAGAAAAAGTGAATGACAAGCATTTTATTTGTAGATTTTCAATGTATTTGTTAATTCTGATATCCTAGAGAGCACAATTACATATAATTATACTTTATATTGAAAATGGATTATTATCTAACATAAAAACTTGAGTTAGTCAAAGAGCATGTCCAAGAGTTGCTAATGAGGAACACTGAAATTATGAAAATGTTTCTGTAGCCAATTTGGCTATTTTGTTGTTGTTGTTTTTGCTTACCTCTCAATCCAGAATATATTTAGGAATAAATGATCCTAATAACTTTACATAGATGAACGGCCTCATGAAATTAAGTTGCAAATGTTGGCATTATTGCCCATTCATGAAAAACTGGAAATGGCCTATTTAATAAGCAATATGTTTGTTTGGAGAAAAAGACAAGGTCTCTAAAACCAAGTAAACACCATGAGGCTATTGGGTGCATCAAAATATAAACAAAGGAGTGAGGCTAATTGAGAACAAATTTATAAGTTAAATTTTCTCCTTTTAAATGCTCGAACTCTCTTTCCTCTCCTATTGCTATTTTGGTAACATTTGGCTTTCATTTATCAATGGTCAATGCCCAAATGTTCAATTTGCATTCAGGTTATTGAGACCTTCCTATGTATCAGTCCCTCACTGTTCAAAGTTTTAGAGGTTTTGAAATAACATTGAAAGAATCCCTGTTGCAAGTGGAGCTAAACTGGCCTTCTTGCCAAGACTAGAACATGTCAGATGCCTTTCTATCTTGGGGCATTTATGCTCATTTACCTCTGCCTGGACCACTCTCTTTCAGATCTTCATATCTCATTTTTTATTTTTCAAACCTCTTCCCGTATTATCTTTAAAGACTTCAATGGGTAAGCGTGCTAGAGGCCTCAGGACCTGAATTTCATGGTTGCGATTAATAGTTTAAGGATTTAGGAGAACCTGTGAAATAGAACTGATCTCAGTGAAAATTGCTGCCCTCCACCATTTATTTCATCTAATATCATGACTCAATTGCTTCACTAATTCTACTTCCACTGCTACAGGTATTGCTGAAAACAATATAGTAATAGAATAACATAGTTCTGAAGAGTATGGACTCTGGGGCCAAAGTGTTGAATTCAGCTAGCTATGTGATCTTGGATGAGTTTTTAAATCTCTCTGTATTTCAGTTTTCCACATCTGTAGGATCTGGAAGGAGTCTATAATACTGGTAGTATTGTGATGATTGAACAAAATGGTAGATGAAATGACCTTCAGAGTGTCTGGCTACATATATCAATGTTGTTATTATAATGAGCAATTTACTTCTCTCTTTCTTTTGCCCCACTTGTGTTTTCTGTTCATTTGCAGCCATTTCTGCTTCACAGATTTTACCTACCACCTTGGTTGTGTATTTTTCACCTTCTGCTTACCCCCATCCTGTGCTACTGCCTACATACCTATATTATCCCTCAGAAAGCCTATCTTGACTTAATCACTGTCACCCAAGTTTGGTCAAGCTTCTGTGAGAAACGAAGCCAGTCCTAGTTCCTCAACTCATTCCTGAACTCAAGGCAGCTAGGACTCAGGAGGCAAGGGCACATAGCCTGCCATCACAGAGCATACGTCAGGCACTATGACCCTACTAGGCCTCTCTGCAAGGAGTCCACCACTCAGCAATGACATGCAGTGCTAGAAGTCTACAAGTTTACGAGTGCCACCTCCTTATTACTGAAGGAAGACTGTGGAGATAGCAGAGATCCTCCTGAAAGAAAGAGGTGTCAAAAAAGCAAGGAAAGAAAAAAAATAAGTAAGAAGCAAGTGAGATGGAAATTTTTTTTTTTATATGAAAGGGAAGTCTCCTTTTTTCCTGCCAGGAAAAGTAAGTTATGTTTCCACAGCTGGAGGCTAAAAACAGCTGCATTATCTATAGCCCACTGAATGGAGATCAGTCATTAATATTTTACTCGTGTGTACACTTCATTTTGATGCAACTTTCCTGTATAACCAGCCAGAATCATTTGCAGGATATTTAACAAAAATGATGGAAATACACATCTGCATCTGTTCATCATTTGGCTAACCATATTTTTGCATAAATTTAACATGGGCTGAAGCCACTGACATTATTCTCCTCATCTTTTCCTTCACTATTCAGATCTGCATGCCAAAATGTATTATTATTCAGGTATCCAATCACACTACCATCCTGGCAATCAAATCAAAAGCAGCAAAACAAAATCGAGAATATGCTGTTTTCAGAAACTCAGGCACGTACAATACTTCCCTGAGACAACAACCAGTGGTTCCAATGACAAACAGCTTTAATAATGAATATAGACTGTTGGTTTTACCTACACAGATGCAGTTTAATTTTCTTCTTCCTTATTAGAATCCTCACTGGCTCTCCTCCTTCAACTTGCCCCCAGTTATAAAAACGAGTTGGCAAACACAACAGTTCTATTCATTCTCAGTTTAATATACAATTTCTCATATACACAATAGGGTGAAATGGTTTCAAAAACATTGGCTGGTAATGATGACAGTAGCATCTAATTCCCTCAGGTGCTCACTTAATACTTAGCTCTCCGCTAGAGAGTGTAATAAGGTTGTCAGGATTATTGAAGCTGACAGAGCACCAAGCTCAGATTAATTACATCATAGAATTCAGAAGGAATTAGAAAAAGCAATAATATTGCCTCTGGCAAGTGCATGTATTTTTTATGGCTCTCTAAGGACTCTCAGTATAATATAATACAAATGAATGAAGGGTAGGTAATATAATTGATTTGTTGGGTTTTGTGATACAGATTCTGAAAGATTAACTATTCTGAAAGTAAGAAATCATCACAAATTTAAAGAAGATACTCGGAGTGGAATATCTTAGATCCGGGAAGAGTAATTGAAAGCTAAGTGAAAGGTACTAGTATATATGAATCTCCTATGAAAGTCCAGAAAATTTATATTAATTGCACATTTAATTCTTACAAACAGGCAAAATTTATATCCTTTAAAAAAAGGAAACCAAGGCCAAAATAGGAAACTTTCTCAAAATCTCATATCTAGCAAGTTATCAAGTAGCATTGGAATTTATTACCCAGATTCCAATCTCCTTCCTCTTTAACATAGGCAATGCCAAAGGATTGCTCTTGAAAAGTTGCCATGTTAGACAAGGAAAAAAATACTAACAAATAAATACAAGTTATGCTTTCTTTTAACAATGCTGAGTACATATATTTATTTGATTAAAATATCAGCAATTTTAAGAATTCAGTGCATCACTTATAATTGACCTAAGGAGATGTGACATATAAATCTAAAACATTAAAAAGTAATACAGAGCAATCTGTACCATTACATTTATCAAAAAGTAGATACCTATCACTATTAACAGTTTGAAAATCTAAAATACACTAGGATAAAACAATGCAAAAGGCTTCTGGGCAGCTGCAACAGGTACTACGAAGTGACTGCCCCTCAGTTCATACAACATACTTACACTGTGTGGCTCTTTCTAAAATGAGGTGCTTACCCACTGCAGCTGACTTATTAAGAGATGACCAACTGGTCATTATCAGTACCCATCCAAAATCTATAGGTGATAAAAAAAGACTAGTGACTCATAAGAGATAGAAATTGCTATGGCATTTGCCCTCCTCCCTCTCAGGGAGACAGGAAGGAGGGTGCTTCTCCTCCACCTCAAAAAAGGGAGGGACCCCACAGACTGCTCATAGAGTTTGGAGTTATCTGATAGAAGAGACACAGAAGGTATCTGAGCTGCAGAAACCTGCAGGGAGAGAATGAAAGTGTTTTGGGGAAAAATACCTGCCATGTGTTCCTATGAGTTCATATTGGTACAGAGACCTTACCTTCTCCGGAAAAGTCCTCAGACCAAAAGCTGGCTGAATGAAGAAGCTGTAATGGGAGGTAGGGAGAGAGAGTGGAAGGGCAGGATTATTAGCAGACCTGAACTTCCCTGGTTTTATGGGACAAGGGTTTGTCAGTTTTCCAGGGGTCCAAAAAGAGACCATGGAAGATGTCCAAGAGGGCAAGATGCCCCCAGCACACGGGAACCCTTATCTATACAGCCAGGACTGGAGGTCAGTAGGGTGATGTGAGTTGTCCTGGAAAATAAATCCCCACAGAAAGAAATGGTACATTGCTGGTGTTCTCCAAAGAGACCACTAATATGTCCAAGACATGTATCAGATATGGACACTTGCCAACACTAAGCAGAGGACCACAGATAGGAAATTGTTGGGGTGGGGATGAGTCGAGGGCCCATGCCCCCACCCTCACCCCTTCATCTCTGCTGGGCCAGTCACGGTTAGGCCTCAACTGGTGAGAGGGAAAGCTTTAAACTGAATGCAAGAGTAAAGTTTTGATTTAGATTGGATTGGACATTTTAGTGTCTGAAAATGACCCGTAAATTTTAGTCTATCCCTGAAATGCCATCCAAACACAGAAAGGATACTTCAAGAGAGTGTGCAGACAAAAATAAAGCTGTTTCTACAATGCAGCCCGTTACATAAGTTGGTTACATACGCACAAGAGAACCCCTTGGGCTAACACTTACAGAATATTTACTCTGATTTTGCAAAGAAATTTATCATTTTTGTGATAGTTGTCATTTTTTTTTAAGAGTCTGACTATATTAGACAGCAGGGGAATGGCTGTTACTGCTTGGTACACTGGCAGCAGTGAGCAATGGAAGCTGCCAGCCTCAGAGCAAGAGAGAAGCAGAAGATCTGTGAAAGGCAGCCTCAAGGAGTGCACTGGGGTGAAGCTCCCCACTCCTTTCTCCCCCGACACCCCCAACACACACATTGTCAATGAGTTTCTGGGAAAGTCTGATTTCATAGGTCTATGGTAAACTCCAGGAATCCTACTTGCCTTCAAAGTAATTTTGTTAAGATTTTGCCTGTTTTGAAGGCAGAAAACTGTTAGAGCCCTCCAGTTAATGATGTTTATAGTGACGTTTTTATGAACTACATGTCCCCAAAATAGTATCTTGTAATCAAGCATAAGAAAAGCATAATACATTTTAAATGATGTACACTGAAAATTAATTTTAAGAGTTTGAAGTTTATAGATGCCTATCTTCAGCTTTTCAGAAAACTCAATTGATCATAATGATTTGTTTCCTGTATGTATCAAGTAGCCAAGGTTTTTTTGAAAGATTATTGTTAAGTGCCTTATAAGGACATAAAATTAAAAGCAAGGATATTCAAGGTAGGACCAGGTATGCTGGGCTGGTGGGAAACTTTAGGAGCTTGTACTTAATTCCTGGATTTAAAGACTAAGTGAATGAAGAAATTTTGTAAATATATATATATATTTTTATGTAATTTAAAAAAATTATTTTGGAATCATTAATATACACTTACATGAGCAACACTGTGGTTACTAGACTCCCCCTATTATCTGTCCCCACCACACACCCCATTACAGTCACTATCCATCAGGAAAAAATACTATAGAATCACTACTTGTCTTCTAAAGCATCCCCCCTACATTATGTGTGCTAATCGTAATACCCCTTTTCCCCCTTATCCCCTTTATCCCTCCCTTCCCACCCATCCTTCCCAGTCCCTTTCCCTTTGGTAACTGTTAGTCCATTCTTGGGTTCTGTGAGTCTGCTGCTGTTTGTTCCTTCAACTTTTTCTTTGTTCTTATACTCCACAGATGAGTGAAATCATCGGATACTTGTATTTCTCTGCCTGGCTTATTTCACCAAGCATAATACCCTCTAGCTCCATCCATGCTATTGCAAATGGTAGAATTTGTTTTCTTCTTATGGCTGAATAATATTCCATTGTGTATATGTACCACATCTTCTTTATCCATTCATCTACTGATGGACACTCAGATTGCTTCCATTTCTTGGCTATTGTAAATAGTGCTGCAATAAACATAGGGGTGCACATATCTTTTTGAGACTGGGAAACTGCATTCTTAGGGTAAGTTCCCAGGAGTGGAATTCCTGGGTCAAATGGTATTTCTATTTTTAGTTTTTTAGGAACCTCCATACCGCTTTCCACAATGCATGAACTGATTTACATTCCCACCAGCAGTGTAGGAGGGTTGCCCTTTCTCCACATCCTCGCCAACATTTGTTGTTTGTCTTTTTGATGGTAGCCATCCTAACTGGTGTGAGGTGATATCTCATTGTGGTTTTAATTTGCATTTCTCTGATAATTAGCAATGTAGAACACTTTTCATGTGCCTGTTGGCCATCTGAATTTCTTCTTTGGAGAACTGTCTGTTCAGATCCTCTGCCCATTTTTTAATTGGATTATTTGCTTTTTGTTTGTTGCATGCATGAGCTCTTTATATATTTTGGATGTCAACCTGTTATTGGATATGTCATTTATGAATATATTCTCCCATACTGTAGGATACCTTTTTGTTCTATTGATGATATCCTGTGCTGTACAGAAGCTTTTCAGCTTGATATGGTCCCACTTGTTCATTTATGCTTTGGTTTCTCTTGCCTAGGGAGATATGTTCATGAAGAAGTTGCTCATGTTTATGTTCAAGAGATTTTTGCCTATTTTTTTTCTAATAGTTTTATGGTTTCATGACTTACATTCAGGTCTCTGATCCATTTTGAGTTTACTTTTGTGTATGGGGGTAGACAATAATCCATTTTCATTCTCCTACATGTAGCTGTCCAGTTTTGCCAACACCAGATGTTGAATAGGCTGTCATTTTCCCATTGTATATCCATAACTCCTTTATGGTATATTAATTGAACTTATGTCTTTGGGTTAATATCTGGACTCTCTATTCTGTTCCACTCTATGGGTCTGTTCTTGTGCCAGTACCAAATTGTCTTGATTACTGTGGCTTTGTAGTAGAGCTTGAAGTTGGGAAGCAAAATCCCCCCTGCTTTATTCTTTCTTCTCAGGATTGCTTTGGCTATTTGGGGTCTTCTGTGGTTCCATATGAATTTTAGAACTATTTGTTCCAGTTCATTGAAGAATGATATTGAAATTTTGATAGGGATTGCATTGAATCTGTAGATTGTTTTAGGCAGAATGGCCATTTTGACAATATTAATTCTTCCTACCCAAGAGCATGGGATGAATTTCCTTTTGTTAGCATCCTCTTTCATTTCTCTTAAGAGTGTCTTGTAGTTTTCAGGGTATAGGTCTTTCACTTCCTTGGTTAGGTTTATTCCTAGGTATTTTATTCTTTTTGATGTAATTGTGAATGGAATTATTTTCCTGATTTCTCTTTTTGCTAGTTCATCATTAGTGTATAGGAGTGCAACAGATTTCTGTGTATTAATTTTGTATCCTTCAACTTTGCTGAAGTCAGATATTCATCCTAGTAGTTCTGAAGTGGAGTCTTTAGGGTTTTTTTTTTTGTACAATATCATGTCATCTGCAAACAGTGACGGTTTGACTTCTTCCTTACCAATATGGATGCCTTTTATTTCTTTGTGTTGTCTGATGAAATTTTCTAAATATTAACCAGCATAGAAAACAGTACAAAATGAATTCAAAGGAGGAAGTAATTGTCCAGCTAGTCCTCAGGGTAGGTAAAATTACAGTGAAAAATAATTTTGCACATTTTGCTCTCAGCATGCTTCTGCACAGGGAGGACAAGCTGCAGAATGGCTGAGTTTATTTATGAGATTGCTTAAAGGATACATTACACAGAAGATAAACTAAAGACATTGCATGGTCCTGTTTGCCCATATATAATCAAATGCTCTGCACAACTGATGTATCTAATAAAATCATCAGATGCTACATGGACTGTACCAAGTAGCAGAATGAGGGCATTTTGCTTGGAAGATGTCCAGCGAAGAGTATGTGAGGTAATTTATTGCATTGCCTAAAACCTGAAATCAGTAATGTCTGAGTAAAAAACAAAGAACAAAAACAGAAACACATGGGGAAGAAAAATATAAGGAAAATCACAGAAGCCAAAGTCCTTCCTACAAGAGAGGGTTGCAATTTTTGTTCACTGAAGATTTCTGTTTCAGAGTGCTCAGTGCACAGTGAACATTAGAAAAATTGACGGAGGCTGAATATTAGAAAAAGCATTCCCTTGGCTTGGTAAATTAAACTCAATTCTCTAAAATGAGTAGCTTAAATGGCATTAATACATTAAAAATGCATATGGGTTGAAATTATTACAGTAGGTAGATAGCCAGACAAGAGCTGGGAGGGGGAGGGTAGTTTGGGATGGTGCTTATACTCAGCTAGATGCCTGCTTATTACATCCTACACATTCCATGTAGCTGTTCTCCCAGGAGGCGGGGAGTGCGAATATGGTTAACAGACTGGTTAAAACTGGCTGGTTCCAACATGGAGGAGAAGATTCAGACTTCACCCCAAATACATTATACACTTACCAGCATAGTAAAAATCATACTCCTCTGTCATTAATATAATAAAAATCAAACCTCCTGGGGCCTTGACAGTTCCCTGGGAACCAGAGATAGCCCCAAAACTCTCTGCTCCACATGAGGGTGGAGCAAGCCCCAATTCTGAAAAACTCCACCTGTTCCTTTTGAAACCTAACCCCACTTAGTGAATATTCATCTTCTTTACATAAAAAAAAGAGGCTCCCTATTGTTTCTTTCTGGTGACTCCCTCTGGGTCTGTCTGGAACCAGACTCAGCATACTACTGCCTTTCTTTATACTCTTGTTTTCCAAATAAACTCTTAACCCTCAACCACTTTTTGTGTCCATTCTTGAATTCTGTCTCTCAAAGAGACCAAGGACCCATTTCCAGTAACAAAATGAGTGCTTGCTTTTTTTTAGGACTCCTTTCCATAGCAGCACATAAAGGTTGTTTAAATTTCAGGAGGTATCACTGCTTCTGTAAACCAACCTCACTCACATATAAGTGAAATTAAAGAGAAGATGAAATAATTATGCCTAATGCAACTTTCACTAGAGCTTCCTCCTCTTTCTAACCAATGTAGGCTTTTTAAATTTCCTATTTTATCTGTCAAATAAATGATCATAAATGAGTTTATTGGTGCTGTTTGCCCCTTCTGGGTAAACCTTTCCAAAGGTGAAAGTATCCTAGAAATCTTCTCCTCTCTGATCATTCTGTTTTCCTTTTGATGTGACCTCTTCTATCTTTTGCTTCATACTATGTTTTTGTTTCTTTGCACAAATATGTACTGAATATTTCCTATGTCCAGGCATTGTTAAAGATCATTGGTGCAAAGCAGAGGTGAGAGAATGCCTGCTGTCTTGGAACTCACAAACTGTCAGTAAAACAGACACATAGCTGCGATTGCCTGGGGGCTAAGGTGGGAAGGAATGAGAGTAAAAAAAATAAAAAGAGGCTATTTCTCCACTCTGTCTCATAGGGTTTCCATTTCCTGCTTTTCTGTCCAGAAAGAGAAGGCTTCTTGAGAAACCATTTCTGTCTGTAGCTGGTGTGCACTTCCAGGTTTCAGGCTGTCTTTGATTTTAGGATCAGAAAGAAAAACAAAACAAGACCAAAACAGGAAACTCACCATCAGTCTATCAGTACTTAAAGCTCCAAGTCCAGCTGCTAGACTATACTTGATAGAGTCCACAAATCACTTCACTCATACTGATGCTGGGCTTCTTGTTCACGAAGCTGAAGAATGAGCTTCACAAACACTCAAGGTAGGAGAGCAAAGTACAGGCTTTTATTTAGAAATAAAGTGAGAGAATAGAGCTCCTGGCTCACGCCAGGAGGGGACAAGAGAACCAGTGATGGTGCATTGTCTAGGGGTTTTATAGGCAGTTGAGGATTTTTTGAGAACATCAAAAAAAGCCTTAGCGGTGTGGACTTGTACCACCTGCCCTGTCCTCAAGGTGGGCTGGGTCATAGTCTGATTGCTAGGGCTGACAGGGGAGTCACGGGTTATGCTGATACCCTTGCAGAACAAACATTCCAGGCCAAAATGCTCCTGGCCTTTTGATCTCTAACTGATTTCACTGAAGATGTCTGTGTCTTTACCCTAGAGAACTAGTGTGAACTTGATTTTGCATAATGCTTAGCACAGAGTTTCAGTAGGGACTTCTTTGCCCACTGTTACATTGCTCTGACTGTAAATATTCCACCCTGCTTTTTCCAGAGGCCCTCACCCTACTCTGACTACACCCACCATCACTGTCTCAATACTGCCCAGGAGTTTTAGTTTTATTCAGTGAGAAAGTCAGGAGTGCACACCCTCAATTCATCTTAATGGGAACCCAAACCCCAGTACTCCAGTGAGTATAACTTCTATAATTCAATGACCACACATGTCTGGACAAGTCCTGAGAGCCATGTCCAGACATTCCTTATGCTGAGAGGTGCTTATGGTGATATCCCTGTACTACATCCCTCAAAATAGGCCACATTTTTAGAAATGGGAGAGCTGATCAGTTCTCCTTGGCATCTCTTTTCTAGAGAAATTCAAACTCCAGGCCATCTAGAGCCTCACAGCTGGCTCAGATTCAGCTTCCTTTCCAGTGCCCACAGTTCTCCCGGCCATGCTTTGTCTGTAATGATGGTCATTCTTTGTTCCTCACTGCATGGATCCTAACCATGAGGACATGTCAACTAATTTATGTTGAAAACTACCTAATATTCAATGCCATTGACAGACCATAATTTATTTATATTTCCAGACCCAAACTGGTGAGTAAATAATTGTCTCCAGTGCTTCTAGACATCTAGTATTAAAACAGCATTGCTGCATTCATTGCTATGTACCTCATTGCATATATGTTCTCATACAGTGTTGGCTAAATCCTTAAAAGTGAAATATAATTTTGCACATTTAAAAAGTGAAAGGGTGATGTGTCATTTACTTATGTTATTCTCAATTACTTTAAAAGGATATTTTTGAGACTACTTTCAGAACTTTTTTCTTATAATATTCTCTACCAACAGTTTTGTTATTATTCATAAAATTATATTGCAATAACTTACATCTTTATTCATTCTTCTAGACCAGTTCTATCCAACAGTACTCTTTGATGTTGGAAATATTCATATGCTGTCCAACATGAGAGCCATTGGCCACATAAGCTACTAAAAACTTGGCAATGTGGCTTCTGTGACTGAGGAATTGAACTTTAAATTTTATTTAATATTTATTAATTTAAAGTTAAAATGTGTTTGGTGGCTACCATATCGGACAGCACAGTTTTACCATAAAGATCCTTGAGGACAGCAATATTGTTTTTCATTTCTTTATCTCTTGCACTTAGTATAGTGAGGAGAGTCTAAGGTCTGCCATGGTAACAAATTGACCTCCATGTATCAGTGCTTTAACATTACAAAGTACATTAATTGTTCATCATATATGTCTAGTGTGAATTGATAGGAGCTTTATTAGTCCAGGTCTCAGGCTAATGGGAACTCCAGCAACTCATAGCTGCATCACTGACCTCTGTTTCCTCTCTGTTTCTCAAAGAGGGATAAAGTGCGCATGGAAATTTAACCCAACCCTTCTGGGCTTCACTGAAAATCTATGGTATTAGTAGAATTAGTCACATGGATCTACCTGAATGCCAGGGGGCAGAGAAGATGGGAGAATACATTGTTACTAAGTAGTGAGTTGTTATCTCTGCCATGCAAAGTGTCTGGCACTTACTATACTTTGAATACTGTTTAAATATTGAATAAGGGCAGGTTGTGACTGGCAGACAGGAGAAGAACATTTCAGAGAAATAAAAAAGCAATGACACTGAGGTGGAAAATTAAAAAAGAAGCCTATTAAGGGAAAAATTGGTGAGTATAAATTTTGAGCAGATGAAGAGATAAAAATGGTGGATGTCAGGTTACAAAGTTTAAAATGTTCTTGGAAAGCAACTACCCTTGGGTGGTTCGTTCTGGACCATCAAATCATCAGACCTTTACAACTTTTTAAAGTTAAGTTTAATATGACATTCAAAAGGAGGACTCTTCTTTTTCCAAGATAGCAAAATGGAAAGAAAATATGGATGAAAATTTAGAAGAAATTTTGATAGGACCAACAATTGTGGGATTAGAGATGCAAAAAATATCAATAACACAATAACTAACCTATTAGCTGTTAGAATATCCCAGACACTCCTCTAAACACTTTGCATCTGTTGCTTCATTAAGCCCCACAAAAGTATGTGTGATACATACTATAAATCCTCCCCAGTTTAGAGATGAGGCAGCCAAAGGATTAACAGAGCAGTTAAGAAATGTGTCACAAAAAGATATAGATCATAAGTGGTGGTTTCTTTGGTCTACAAAGCAAAATGTATGGAACCTACTGGACAAAAAAAAAGAAAAAGTATAGAAGATGGAATGAAGCTTTGGAAGACTGCAGAAAATGCTAGAATAGTCACTTTAAGAAATATAGTCAGGCAATAAGCCTTTTCAGGTTTAGTAAGAGCTATGTCCTGTAACTACTTTTCCACACAGAATCAGTAATTGGGTAAGGAATATTCAACAAAGATAAAAAGAGATCTTAAACAAAGACCTACCTAAGATAACTATTGTTTTGTTCTACTGGAGCTGATTCTTCTTTGTAGAAATTTGAATGCCCCATCTCTCTCTTTCTATCTGGTTATTATTTACTCACACCTCAGGTATGGCTAACTCCATAGGATATCATATAAGAGGTAACAGTATGTCTAGTACTTCTTTACTTTTGTTGACTAGATGCTCTAATAGGCTGTTATCTTTAGCAGTGTTGGTAAAAAAATTTGATGGGGAAATAAATTGACTTATTTAGATGTAAAGCCATTTGTATCTTAGTTGTCAATATTTGGGTTCATCAGCTACCTGTTCATAATTGAAAGTTAAGGGTATGTTCTGTGTATGAAAGCATGTTAAGTTCTGCTGTTTCTAAGGTCAAATTTATTTCTTCCTTTTAATTATTGCTAGTATTTATTCATAGCATTATTTATTTAAAAAAAGAACATTGCTGGGCAAATAGAATGCTAGTCACAGAACATGTGAAGGCCCTTGTTTATATCTTTTAGTTACTTTACAAAATCATCGTGGACTCAGAAAAAAATATTCAGACAGTGCAGACTCACACAGTAGTGCCTCACTGATTGCTGGGTGGCAGTACATTTTGCTGAGAACAAATGACATCTGTAGAAAATAAAATAAGACAAAGACACTTTGAAGGTGCCATTCACATTTTATCCACTTCCTAATGTCATGTTTTTCAAACTGCATCATGTTCTCATTCCTGCTCTGGGTTGCTGCTTTGGAAATACAAAGCAAAAATTCAACTACATTTTGAAATGTTACCTCAGTTGAGAAAAGAAGTTGTCATTATCCTTATGCATTTGATTCTGTGACGAGCCAGGCTCTAAAGAAAGATACTTTCAAGCACATACAGGATCTTTGCTGCTCCCATAGTGAAAAAGTTCCTTCCCATTTTCTGTTGCCTCGACATTGTCCGCAAGCCTCATAAATGTATATGCCACTGAAACTGTATATATGCACATTTTTCTGTGGAAAGGACTTTTTGTGGCAAGATACTCAGTTTGTAAAATCAGCTAAGATGATCTGCTGTCTTTAAACCACGTGCTCTTTTCCCCTTCAATAAGCAGCTTAAGCTCAAGGGAAATGATTAGAGACTGTGGGCAGTCTCTTCTTAGGAGAACCTAGAGAAACGTTCAATTAACTAGACAAGAATATAAGCTAGATTCCATTTATCTACCTTATATTTGAGAACATGTGAAATTATCTAACCAGGAGATAATTATTACATAATTTTTATTTCATTGGAAGTTTCATTTGGGACTTGCTTTTAACAGACCCAGGTTCACTAAAAATAGAAACTGTGTTCACAGTTCACATATTTTTGTTGAGTGTTACGGGAAGGCAAATCTGGGAGGTGGGAAGGAAAGAAAACTGGAAGGGAAAAAAAAACGTGTGTGTCTGTGTGTGTGTGTACATACTATAGTTCCAGTGGTTTACTAAGGGAAGAAACATTGTAGGAGAATTTTTGAAAGATAAATTAATATGTATTTGTAATTTATTTATTGAGATATAATTTAAATATAAAACAGTCGTTCTTTTAAAGATACAGCTTGATGAGATTTTTGGCAAATCTGTGTAATAGTGTAACCACCGAAACAATCAAGACATAGATGTTTATTTCCATCCAGAAAAGTTCCCTCATGTCCCTTATATACCCACAGGCCCTGGCAAAAAATGATTCGCTTTCTAGTTCACAGTATTATCTTTTAAAAATGCCATATGAAGGGAACCATACAATTTCTAGTCCTTTTTGTCTGTCTTCTGTTTCTGCTAACATAATTCCTTGCTGTAGAACCTCTTAGCATTCCATCTTCTTTTATTGTCGAGTTTTATTCTTTGTATGAATATACCACAGTCCACTTTCCAGTTGATAGACACTTGAGTTGTTTCCAAGTTTGGAACTATTATGAATACAACTTCTTGAACCACTGAGTACAGGTATTTTGGGGGACATTTGTTTTCAGTTCTCTTAGGTAAATAGATATCTACATGTAGAATTTCTGGGTCTCCAGTATATAAGAAACTCTCAAACTCTTTTCCAAAACAGCTTTACCATTTTGAGTTCCCAAAGTGGTACTTAGGAGCCACATCTTTCCTAACACTTGGGAGTTGTTAAGCAATTTTTTAAAGCAGTTTTAGTGGGCTTGCAGGGGTAACTTAGTAACTCATTGCCATTTTAGTTTGCATTTCTATATTAGCTAATGATGTTGAGCTTCTTCATATTACTTATAGACCTATATTATTTTTTGTGGAGAATCTGTTCAAGCTTTTCCCTCATTTGTTAAGCTGTTTTCTTTTCACAATTGTGTTGTAAGAGGTTTTTAAAATATATTCCAAATACTAGTCCCTTATTGAATGTCTGTATTGCAAATATATTTTCCTGTGTGTCTCATAAACAATTTGGAAAAAGAAGGAAAAAGTCGAGAACTCACTGTAGTGATTCTCTGGCCTGTTATAAAGCTATAATAATAGATGGCACGACACTGGTATAAGGATAAACATATAGAACTATAAAACTAAATAGGAACCATTATAAATTTTAATTATAATACTTCATATACATCATCCAATTATCTAATTTACCTCCCCATTTTTTTCTTTTCAAAGTGAGAATATATTACCTATCTTTATGATTCATCAACCATAAAATCAACAAAAGTTTGATAGATTGTGTTCAGTGTAGCATCTCACAAGACAAATACTTTTGAGCTTTATTATTTTCCCTTTTTTGTTAAACTTCCATTTTTCCCTAGTGTGCATTCCCCTTCTAACTTGTTCTACAAGACTAGTCATAATGGGTTGTTAGGCTTCTATGAGCTCTTTATTCTAAAGAGTCTTATATTCAAGACTGCATCCTCTTTCAGTGTAACTTTGACGCTGTAATTGCTTTACGGCCCACATATTACCCCAGGTCTCTAGGTGAAGTACATTCAAGGATATGCACCCTTACTCTATATTCGGGAGCAAAAAGTGGGCAGAACTTTCACGGTATCCAATTAAGCCTGAGAAAATAGCTGTTATGACCCGCCTCTCAAGTTGTCCTTATGGCTATAACAGACAAAGAGTTGGAGGAATTACATTAGGGGAGGAAATCCCAGCCATAAATTTGTCCTTTGTGATTCTTTCCTACTAGGCACAGTGTCTTTTGTTACATGTTGGAAATGGCCTAAGAATAAAGCCAGCCCAGCCCTAGGCTTAAGGAAAACTGGTTTGCAGATCCTCTTGCCTCTAGCAAAAGCAAAAGGTGCTCCTACTTAGTTTTCACTTACTAGGGCTCTGCCCTAGAATTTGTGACCAAAGCCTTATTATATTATATACTTAGCTTGTGGGCCTTGTAGGGTGAGGTGAAAAGTCAAGGGTACTATTATGGCAATCCTGGCTCCTTAGGTCAAATACTGTTTACTCCTAGCATTAATAATCTGATTTATGTGATTTCATGTCTGCCTTTACTCACATACTTCACGTGGGCAAGCGGTGTCTTGATTTTCCCAGAAACTTAACCAGAAATATATTCTTATGTTAACAAATAACACATAGTCCTTTAGCACTGTCTTTATAGGTATAATATACTATAGCCGTGGGAAATTGAAAGAGTGTTTGAAAAGGAATTCTTTGAGGGCATGGACAGCCTGGGGAATTGTGGGGTTCTCAGTCATGAGTGACGGCTGAAGTAGCAACTGAAAGGGCAAGCAGAGTTGCTATTTATGGCCTTTCTTTACTGCTTGCCTCTAGCCAGAAGCAATGCAGCTGGAACACAGATCTCGTAGAAAAATTCAATGAAGCAGTGGCATAAGACTGAGGAAATATTGTTTCAGCAATAAAATTCTTCACTAACTAATAAAGTTGTCTCTGGCTTTTCTGTGAATCCTGGTGAAACCAAGGTGTGCCAAGAAACACATGACATCTAGCTTTATCAACGCTACTTTCCACATCTCTATTTGTCCTCAGCCAGGCTAACCTCTGATTTATCCATTCAGCATACATTTACTGAGTTCCAGGTACAACTTAACAGCCTCTGAAATATTAGACGAAATTCTCTCAAGATGTTCACATTGCTTGAGAGGCAAGTGGACAAAGACCAGTTAGAGTGAAAATGGGTAGCACAGAATGGCTGGGAAGTGCAGAGGAGAGACACTTAACCTGAAAGATTGAATTTCAGACCAACAACCTAGTTCCAATAGTGCAAATTCATATGCTGAAACTTAAGACAAATCTTTTCAAGATGACTTACGTTCAACCTTATATTCTAAGAAGAGCCTGGGGAGTCTATTTGGGAAACCCACTTATGGGGTTCTCAGTCATGAGTGAGGGCTGAAGTAGCAACTGAAAGAGACTTCAGATTTTGGAAGATGGTGATGGAATAGCAAGAACGTTCATGGATACCTGTTGTGGAATTTGAGAATAATTGGCAATTACTATCTCAAACACCCTATCCTAAGTGCTGAGGAAAATTATAAAACTCACAAAACTCTGTTTCTTAAGAAATAAATAATTTCGAAAATGAGAACTGTTGAAAGAAACTGTGAATCTACCTTTCATAAAAAGCTTATATTCAAAAGAATTTTAATATTATTCTTAGAAATAAAATGCATCAGTATAATAGAGCATATGCTCTAGAATGTTTTTACTAATACACAAGTGTAGATATTAGTTATGAATGAGATTATTATTAATGACCAAAAAGCATCTCAAGGAGATGAAAGAATATATTTGAATGCAATACTTTAATCATCAAAAAAGTTATTCCTTATCAACTAAATCAATGTAGATTTAGAGGGATACCATTCTTAATGTGCTTTCCAAGAAGTATGAAAAGATAGTCGTAACACAAGACTCATAAAAATTACTAGATTTTCTGATAAATTAGTAAGACCTATCCACAATGTATAATGTACTTCAATAAAGGAGTCTTAGATTTTATTTTTATTAAATAATGTGCATGTTTAGAAATGGAAAGTTCTGTACAACCAAATTTGTACTTTCAAAATGTTGACTTTTAATCTGCATTATTATTTACGTATTTTTTTATTTCACAATAAAGAATTTTGTTTTTAACTATGTTATTTTCTCAACTAAATCTCTTTTTCACATGACAATCTATGCTATGCTACCAAACAATTCACAGATACTCACAAATCACACAGTCTATACTTCAGTCACTCTCTTAATCAAAAGTATAAATATTTCCTGTTTTCTCTGCATCTTATTATTCAACAAGTATACTATGAACTTTTCTTCTCCTATACTCTGGACTTTGTTTTTCTTCAATACTCATCTCTTAAAATCCTTAAAAATATTTTAACCTAAAAAGTTTCAACCTAAAATTTTTTAACCTTCAATGATTCTATAAGTATCTTTAGACAGAAATTATTTTATAAAATACTCTTTTATTGTGCTCATTCTTATGTACGGCTTAATATTTTAAGTAGTTTGTATTTCAATGAAAAAAGGTAAATGTTTCTTTAAAACATAGGAATTCAATTAATTTTTTGAATGATCAGCTACAGTTTAGCAGATCAGTTCAAAGTGCATTCTGGATTGAAACTGAATGGATTTGTGTCCTGGTTCCATCACTTTGTGGCTGTGTTTCCTTGAAAAGTTATTTTCCTGCTCCCCAGTTGTCCATTTTAAAATGGGATTAATATCAATCCATACCTCATAGAGTTTTTGTGGAAACTAAATATGAATACAATTACCACGATTAGTACAGTGTCAGCACATTTTAAATAATGGATAAAATTTAATGAATGATTAAATGGAATATAAAATACTTCTAAATAAGTTTTCCTGGGCAGTTTTACTTTTAGATATATGGGGCCTTTGATTAAATTATTTTCTTAAGTAGTCACTACCATTATCATATAATCAACCCAATCTGACTAAGAATCAGAGTTCTAAGAATCTCTTGTACTGACTTATTGTAATAGTAACTTGAACTATGAATCTTGAACACATTTCAATGGATTGGCTCTAATTACTGCTCAAAAATAAGCTTTACAAATGGTTCTGCATCAATGGTTTGCACATTTTCCAATTACCATTCTATTTCCACATCCCCACCCATCCATCACTCCTGCCAAAACTTCCAAGCTTTTTTTTAATGGAGTATTTGTTTAAGAGACTTCTTATAAATCTCCATATGTACTTCATGCACCTATACATTAATGAGGATTATATATACATGGAAAAAATTAAATTCCTTATGTTGAATTACAGATAAATATATTTGGGATAAGCTTTAAAATGGAATTAATCAGAAATTGGCAATGTCTGTCCACAGAACAGAAATAATAATAACAGGTCTTTGCAGCTCACTGTAACTTGAGTAATCAATATTTCTTATTTATTATACTGGATTTCTTTTATATTATTACTAATGTTGAAAAATACCAGTAGTTTTCAGAATAAGATGGTATTTTAAGTAAGGATACACTCATATTCTATGGTCTTAAACATCCTGTTGAAACATCTTGACCAACTGAGAATGGTGCATAGAGGTTAAAATAAGCAGACAAAATTCAAAAGCATGAATATGATTCATACAATGATGAATTTGTCTATCTTGTAATTATAGATAGTTCATATCTGTGTTTAGTATCAAATTTAAAATATCATCCCTATATCCTGGACTTGTTCATATCCACATATCTTTATCTTCAAATATTTTCCATTTAGGTCAATGAGGATTTTTCCTTTTATTTTCCACCGAAGGCATTGCCTATGTTATAAGCCAGGTCAATGGAAGTATGGGTGAAATATATGCAACTGGCATTTCAAGTAAAATATTTTTAATAAGGAATATTTGAATTGAATTATTTTAGCTTTTCATTCAGTGACCTTCCACATTTCATATTAAATATGACATTGTCATAAGTAAATGTACTGACCTCTACTCAGAGCTTGGTATCTAGTTACTTGTAGATTCAATTATATTCCAAAGGATGACAGAATAGTCTTCATTAAATAATACTCTTTGAGATAGATATCATGTCTAAGGCAAATGTGCATTTCAAAATGCTGTAGTGCTAATGATTTCTTTTGAGAATGAGTAATTATATGTCACTATTTTGGCCAGAAAGATAATTTTGCTTTCCACTTCTAGGAAGAATGCTAAGATACTGATTCATATCAGCTTATTAAATTCCACAGAAGAAAACGTACCTTGCATTTTCAGAGAGAAGGAAATTTCCTGTCTTCAAATAAGATTTCGTGCTTCGCTTCCAAATTAGATTTTAGCTTATGGTTGTATTAAAGTTTTCCTAACAAAAGTCATTTAATTTTTCATTTTTTTCTACTTTCTCAATTACTTTGCACTGAGATCTCCTGAAAGTCATCAAAAGACTGTTGGGACAAGATATATTGACAAGATCACTCACCTCTCTGGTCATGATGGACTATCAGGTAGACTTTGGACTGTATACAGTGACATTGTGTGTGTGTGTGTGTGTGTGTGTGTGTGTGTGCCTCTGTGTCTTTTTTCTGACTGATATTTGCTAAAGTTATAAAAACATTTATCTTCATGTCACAAATCCAAGTCAAATACAAATTATTCTTATTCCAATTGATAGATAATTTCAAATAATGAAGAAAAAGATTAAGCTTTTCCTCAAAAAATTAATAAAAATAAAACACGTGGAGTGTTGTAAGTGAATAGTATACAAATTAAAACATCTATAATATATTTATAAACTGGTGTCCTGCCTAAAATCAGGAGATATTTTTGGAAAAAAA
Organism: Manis pentadactyla; assembly: GCF_030020395.1. Taxonomy (NCBI): domain Eukaryota; kingdom Metazoa; phylum Chordata; class Mammalia; order Pholidota; family Manidae; genus Manis; species Manis pentadactyla. The sequence continues at coordinate 66,550,381 of NC_080028.1, forward strand.
TCATTGTTACAAAAAATGAAAGAGTTAAGCAAGGTGATAAAGAAACTGGAAAACAGCAATTTAATGTCCCTTGAATGCCCAAGGGTGGGTGATGATCAGCTTACACATGCTATGGACATTTAAGATGGTCTAGTGGATTGCTCTAAGGCTATTCTCTTTGTCATTTCCAATAAAGAATAAATTCTACAGACAGCATCATCAATATCACTACTAAACACTTCCCCTTCAGCAATTTGATCTTGTTGCGATTGCTACTGCAGTTTATGTTTAACACCTCATTACTTTATTTAGAAAATGAACACACCCTGTTTAACCTTTGGAGAAAGGGACTATGTCATTTTCAAGTTAGTGATAGCTCGAAGGGGGAATATAATAAATGTACCTCAAACTTGAGAAAGATGGACTATAAAAGTTGAGGATAAAGATGGACTAAGACTGAGAAGAACATCAAAATATTGGAACAGAAATACTTAAAGAATGACCTGATAGTTCCACTGACCTCAGATTTTAAAGTCATATTTAAAAAGACAGCATAAAGACAAATACACAAAGTTGGAAGGCAATATTTTTTAAAAGGTAGGTTGCATTGAACAATAATCTAAAGAATAATCTAAAGTATTAAATAGTGCTTAAAACTAGGCAGATTAGCCTTATGGCGAAAGGCACAAATTCTGGAGTTCACTGTCTGGGTTGGCAACTTAGCTTTGCCTTTTGCTACTTAACCTTAAGCAAGTAAGTTAACCCTCTGGGTCTAGTTTGTTGATCTTTGAATTAGGAACACTAGAAATTTATTTTGGCATTATTGTGAAGATGATAGGAGAGGTAAATGCAGTAGTGCACAATAATTGTTACTACTTATTTCAGAAAAATACCTTAACTTTTTTTTTAAAAGAAGTTGCAGCTGGGTTGATGATGTCAAAGAAAAGTACACCAGTCAAGTTAAATAAGCAAGGAAGACTTAAGTCAAGACTATTGCAATTCAACTCAACTGAAAAGAACAGTTCAATTCAACTCCCCTGAAACAAAAGGCAGAGAGTGCTTAAGTACTGGGAAGTGCAGTAGAGAACTGCTGGCCAGCATTAGCTGACTTAGCCCATGTGATTAAGTCATCTGTATTTGCTAATTGGTGCTTATTGAACTTAGGTTCCTACACCCCCCCCACCAAGCCTGGAAACTAGGGGTACTATTTTTCTTGATGATTACATTTCAAAGGTATGGCTCCCAGATCCTTGAGAAAGACATCCCTGGCTTGTAAAACTGGCAAGAAACTTGGAGAAGATTTACATCTCAAAGGGGAAGAAAAACAAAATTTACAATTACAAGTTTTCTTAAGGAAAAGCCCTAAGAAAAGGGAAGTCAGGGGCCTTTAGTCAGGAAGAAACCTGTCTAAAATTGAGTCACTCTGAAGAGAACATTAAGGTCATCCTGGTCAATGGGAACTAATGATTTAATGATAGCTAAAACATTACTTTTCAACCCCTACTTTGTACCTTTTTCTTTCTCAGGAATTAATGACATACTTCAATTTTTAGTCTGAGGAAACATTATTCAGATGGAATTGAATCCCAAGATGGGTACAGGGGTTTGGGTCTGCTCCCAGCTGTTCTAAATAAAGTTCAAATTTTCTCATTGAGATAAATTAAAACCCAAGGTACTGGGAAAAAATAAATTCTTGCAAAGTTTTTATTTCCAAGTGATTACAATCACTAACTGCAATATTTCATAATCATGTGGAATGTGAAGATTAGAGATGATAGAAAAGAGCCATACCTTTCAGGAATGTAGAGAAGTTAGATGTAAGGCTATTGACATCTAATAGGGCTATATTTAACTGATACTTAACCAGGCAAAAACTAAAGAATTACTTTTATAAAGTTAATAGATTGGGGGAAGCATGCTTGCATCTTAAACTCAAATGCTTTCAGAAACCAGAACAGGAACAATAAGGTGTGAAGTAGTAAGTGTAAATCAATAAAGAGTACAGAGATGCATCTCTCTCACAATCAATGGATATCTATATTTTAAAAACCCTGTAGTCCATATCTATGTCAACTGTAAATTCCAACTGTGCCTGTATGTTTGGTATCCCTGATAGTAATATGGATTTTTCAAACTTTTGCCAATGTCTTTTGAACTTTTATGTCGACATTAAAGGAGAAATTTAGACTTGAAATAAAGCTAGGAAAATTAGTAACAGGTGGAATATGGCCTCAAAAAAGATTAGTAAATAATATATCCACATTAAGTAGTAAAACATATCTGATTACATAGCAGAAAATCCAATATCTGTTCAATAATTTTAATCATTAGAAGACATAGTTTATGGAGAAAGGACAAACAATTTGGATAGGAAAAAATAATCATATCGAGTTCGAATGATGAATAAACCTAAGAAAAAAGTGTCATATGGATAAATAGAAATCCTAAAATTAGGTCTTAAAATAAACTGCCAAGTACAAGATAAAAATATACAATCTGACTGTATTGAAAGCAAATAAAGAACCAGGATTTATAGTGGCTTGAGAGCTTAATGAGTCAATAATATAGGACCATTGTCTCAAATATAAGAAGTTCATTCCCAGATTTCATTACAAAATAATATCTTAAGAAAATGGGACATAACAGAACTGCTCTGTTTCTGCTGGGCAGAACTTGACTTCAGGCACAGTAGGTAAGAGGAACACATAGAGAAAAGGTGGCAAAGAAGCCCAAATTCACATCAAATGACGGCCTATTGAATAAACATGGGATGCTTAGCTATGAAACCATCAGAATTATGTAATAATGATCTTGAAATATGTAGAGATTTTAAGTGCAACAGGTATAGGCTTATTCCATGTTATTCTTTAAGACAAACCTTCAAAGATATGGGAGGTTTTCAAGGCAATAAAAAGGAACTGATCAAAAAAATTTTTAACAAATCAAATTGTCTTTAGGAAGAAGACAACTTCATAAACCTGGAGATATTCATAACTTAGACAATTTGTTGGTGTTTTGAAGAAGGTATAGCATCAGACTAAGACCAGATTATATTTGTCTGCTCTGCTTGTGAGACTCTAGTATGACCTTTTATGTAATCCCACCAGAATCAACAGAAATTCAATGTGCAAATTAAAATCTCTATGATAAAACTTCCAGCAGATTTTCCATAGAAAACCAGTTTTCAGTTTGATTTGGGAAATTATGACATATCTCAATTTTATAAGAATAATAAGAACCAAAGAAAACAAAACAAAATTAATTTGCCAATTACTTGTAAAGGGAAAACACTGACTTTGGGATTATCCTTATTTTCTATGGGTAGGAGTTCTGCTACTTGCATTTAGTCTGAATAAATTATTTAGCTTTTTTAAATGACTCAGCTTAAATGAAATGGGAATAAAACATCACATGATTTTTTGGTGATTATTAAACATAAAAGCGATAGCATATGTTACTCTGTCCTTAACATATCATTGATTTTCAGTTAAATTTTTTTTCATAGAGAAGTCATGTATCATAATTGGCACCTTAGATAATTGAGGCCAAAATGGGCACCTAAAATTTTAGATCTGTGATTATAATAGCCAGAACTAGAACTTGGATTTCTTATTCTTGGCTTCTTTTCTTTCCACATCTGTTTACACTTTAACTCATAAGGAAAAATAAAATGAATAAAAGGGAATGAAGCTGATTGAAGTGGTAAAAAGCAAATATAGTTTGTCAACTAAATTCATCAGTAAGTTAATCTTTTTTATTGGGGACAATTAGTCAATATTGGCAAACCAACTTATACCTAAAAAAAGATCATGATTTCTCCTTTGCTAAGAATCTCTTTTTCTTCATGTGTACTTCACCCTTTATAACAATAAAATGTCATTTAATTGAAAATTGAACCAGCAAATTCCTTTTCATCCTCCATTTCCCTGTTGTTGTACTGATTTATAACAGTTCTGGGCATCCATCTGCCTTCCAGTGTAATCCTGTCATAACTAAAGGATTATATTCTTTTCTATTGAACATATTTTAATGCCACTGTGCTAGCCAGTGAAGTAGGAATAAGGATAAATGTAATGGTTCTTCCTCTCATTATAAATTTGCTAATGGTTAGGAAGACAGGAGAATATAAACACTTAGCAGATAGGTAGGTAGATAGACGGAGGGAGAAGAGAGATGATAGATGATAGATTGACAGATAGATAATGGTAGTTAGAGATGGAGAACTATAAGAAAATGGGGAGAATTAAAGTCATTGGGAAACTATGAAAATGGTCAGAAATAATGTTCCAAACTATAACACTAGCACTATAACATGCACAACATTTTTATCTCATTCCTGTGGACCAGAGAATGATAATGTATCTTAGACTATCTGATGGCAAAAACAGCCTTGTATCACCAAGTGTAAAATATTAACATCATATGAGGTGAAATCATTTATCTACAAGGCAGTATAGTAGAATGAATATGAACTTTAGAGGAAGACAATCCAAGATATTAATCCTGGTTATAGCACTCATGGATCATGAGGACTGGAAAAAGGTATATAATCTCCTAGCCTCACTGCCTTCATTTATAAAACAGACATGATATCTTTTTTAAAAGATTTTTAGGAGGGTTAAATGAGATATTTGTAATGTACTGCGACTGGAATAATGATACATATATATACTTAATTTTCCTGATCCATATTTTTTATTGCCTTAATGACTGTCATTTTTGAGGGATATGCTATAATGTCAACAGTTTTTTAAATTAATAATATCAACTTTTTTAAAATTAATAATATATTAAGGACCATAGGAAAATAATTTTTGTAGATTCTATTTACTTAATTTGTTAGTATACAGAGTCTCTTGGCAAATTTTATCTTATAATAAATTATCTCCTTATCAATGCTTGTGTCACTGTATCCATAAAGGCCCATATTAAATTTCAGCTACCACACATTTGTAAGAATTCTAAATTTGAGCCACCTTGTGGGACTTCTTTTTTTAATTAAGGTATCATTGATATACAATCTTAAGAAGGTTTCACATGAGCAGCTTTATAATTGTAACCATATTGAGGGCCCACCACATACCCCATTGCAGTCACTGCCCTTCAGCATAGTAAGGTACTATAGAGTCACTACTTGTCTTCTCTGTGCTGTACTGTCTTTCCTGTGACCCTGCTACATTACGTGTGCTAATTATAATCTCCCTTAATCTCTTTCTTCCTCCCTTCCCTTCCCATCCCTCTCTCTACCCCCTTCCCTTTAGTAACTGCTAGTCCCTGGAGTCTGTGAGTCTGCTGTTGTTTTGTTCCTTCAGTTTTGCTTTGTTATACTCCAAATTTGAGTGAAATCACTTGGTACTTGTCTTTTAGAGCCAGGCTTAGTTCACTGAGCATAACACCCTCTAGTTCCATCCATGTTGTTGCACAAGGTAGGATTTGTTTTCTTCTTATGGCTGAATAATATTCCACTGTGTATATGTACCACCTCTTCTTTATCCACTCGTCTAGTGATGGACGCTTAGGCTGCTTTCGTATCTTGGCTATTGTAAATAGTTCAGTGGTAAACATAGGGGTGCATATGTTTTTTTGAATCTGGGATCTTGTTTTCTTTGGGTAAATTCCTAGGGGTGGAATTCCTGGGTCAAATAGTATTTCTATTTTTAGTTTTTTGAGGCACCTCCATATTGCTTTCCACAATGGTTAAACTAGTTTACATTCCTTGTGGGACTTTTGTATCACTAGCCATATTTATACTTTGGTTTTAATATTTATATAGAAGTGATACAGAACTATTCCATTAATTGCTATTATTTTTCAATTTTTTATATCTTTTAATGTCATAAAAACCTTTTACAGAATCAAAAAATATTTTTTAAAGTAAAAAATAAAAAAATATGTGTTCCTCCTACCCACCATGTCTAAGTTAAGTTATTGCCTCTGGAAGTCATGTCTCAATGGTGTTTGAAGGACAGAAGCTTTCAATATTCATGATATCCATTTGACAAAAATAAATTAAAGACAAGATAAAATGAAGATATGTTATAAGCCTGGAGGTCTTCTGAATGGCAGAGCCTGCAATTAACTAAATGACTAATCAAAGGGAAGACAAAGAGAAAGAAGAGCCTGGTTTACAGCTTGTACTTGGTGCTTCCTCTAAGTCTGGCAATAAAGTGAGAATATTGCTTCTGTGCTCATTAATTATTTATCACTAGCTCTCCGAACTTCTGAACAATTTCTATTGAAGGAACTACAATACACACGGAGTTATTCATCAAACGCAGATGTTCACACATTCGCTTTTAGGCTATAAACACGAACGCCAGCTGTCCAAAGAGAATCAGCAGAGTACTGATTTATTAAAAGTGGTGAATTCCTCTGTATATTGAAAAGAACCAAAAATATCAGGTTCTGGTAAATTAATAGGGATAAAATACATATATTGCTACTTGTGGAAAAAAGTTTAAATATCTTATAGGTAGGGTGGGCAATATAAAAATGTGTCTGTCTATTGGAGAAATGAGAGACAGATAAAAGAAAATGTCTTGGTGTTTATATTACAGTGTAACTCAAACTAATATTCCTTTGACTTAATATCTTAGACTCTACTTACACAAAATCAGACTTAAAACAAAAATCCTTTGTACCCAAGAGTTAAAAGGATTCTCTAAGAAATTTTGGCTTCTCAGTGGAAGATTTCTGAATGCAATTTATCTTTTCCAACATAATAGCAATTGCCTATCTCTTTCAAAATGTCTCCATATTTCCTCTACTTTCTGCCTCAATGTTTTCATCTTTTATTCACTTTTTCCCCTGCTGAGAATCAATTTTTTCCTGTAAATCTGTACTAAAACTACCCTTTACAGCAGTGATTTTCTAAGTTAGTATGTGTAAAAAGCATGGAGAACGTTTATTAAATAACACATTCTTGGAGTACATCTTTCCAAACTATGAGTAAGCAGGTGGGAATCGTGAGGCAAGATGGTGGGGCAAATTGAGGATTCAGCATTTTAAATCTAGGTAACCAATGTTTCAGATTAAATTAGCTGAAGTTTTTTCCCCAAATCTACTTTTTGTTTCAAAATTTAAAAATAAAGTAATATTCGTTTTATTTCCTTAAAAATGCAAGCAGTGTAGAGGTATAACAAAATAAACTGAAAAGTCTCCTCTTACATTTTGTCTCTCTTAAAACCTAAAGGTAACCTATTAATATCTGGATGAGTGTCCTCAGATATATTTTATTTTAGTGTATCAATATGCATAATACGATTTAATTTGTGTAAAAGAAGAGGACGCTATATAGCCAGCCATATTTCTAGTATTGCTGGTTAATTTTAATAGATATTCAGGTGACCATCTTAACTTCTCTGGATGGAAAATTACCTCCAATTCATGAGAATTTTTGTACCCTCCTTTCCATATTTCCTCTGGTATGTTAAAGAGCAGTAATAGCAGTAATCCTTGATTTTTCACTCACCGAACAGCATAGGTATTATAAGTTTTTGCAAGGAAACCTCATCTATGTGGAGAAGTCCCAACAAACCATTATACCATTTGGAACATATTCCCTATGGGTAAGAACTGTAGATGTTATGTCAGTATAGTAATCTGTGTGTTAAGTGGAACTTTTTTGGGGGGAGATGAAAATGGTGAAAGTCATATCTTCGTATGTTCTCATGAGGACAATCCTGGATCTCCCATTTCTTTATCAATTCTATCCATTTCTTATATTCAACTAAACCTTAACCTTTTTTATCCTCCATTATTCTTCCTGGGAAATATACAACTCTGAGAGACCCAATAGTCAGCAGGTGAGTCCCATGCACACTGCTTCCATGATAAGTTAGAGCACTAGAATCTGTTGAATTTGAAGCCCCTGTATTAAGGGTCTTGTTACCCTGGGTACGCTTAACAGCTATACAGTTTAAATACCTCCTCTTCCATCTTTGCCTTTCCATTCTGGCTTCCATAAACAATATGGGTTATTACAGGAAGTATAGTGGTTATGGCCAAGGAACTGGAAAATACTGCTTGAGTCCAAACCCTGGCTCAGCCACTTAGTAACTTGTGCCTTTGTGCAAGTTACTTAACCTCAATTTTCTCCTCTTTAGAAGAAATTAATGTTGGTGCTGACCTGTCTTACTTGGTTGATAGGAACAAAAGAAACAATGTATGTGATTCACTTAGAATTGTGCTGAACACAGAGTTGCACACCTGTGTGTGTTTAGTGTTTATTGTCTGACACCCTGATCATGATAATTTAAACCCTCTACAAAGAGGAATAGCCAGTAACCTCAAACAGCTCTTGATGGCCACCATGCTGAAATGAAAATATGGAAGGTCCAGGCAGAATTTCCAGCTTGAGGTAAGGTAAGAGAATATTTAAGAAAATTACAGATTCATATTCGAGAAAAACTGTCCTGATACACTGGATTCTGTAAAAAGGTAAGCATTAACACTGTAATGTCTACATTTGATCATTCATTGACCTCATGGCAAAGAGAAAGTTAAAGATCAAATTAAAATTTACACAAAAGGAACATGCTAGATATTTAGTGGCAAAACAAAAGTAGTCAAACTGTCAAAATAATAGCACATGATATATTTGATTCTAAGCACAATACAGATGGAAATACAACTGCATCTGTAGTGATATTTTGTGAACTCTTTTATTCCCTCTCAAAACAACAAAATAGTTTCAATTAGTTCTCTTTCTTAATATATTTCAAGGCATAAACTGAAAAGATAGACATCTAAAATAATCCTTTCTGCCATAATGAATAATTACTTGGACTTGCTGGAAAATGTAAATTTTCTAAGGAATTGTTATAATGTAAATACTGTAACATTTATTAGACATTTTTCTCATAGTTAATTTTACAAACAATTTTAATTCCTATTCAACTGCATAAGAATTTTGGAATTAGATGGAATTTAAACTTGGCTTTATAAGAAGTTGTAACCAGTAAAATGTAAAATCTTACATCATTTAAAAATGATTCATTAGTACTTTAAAACCTTGATAAAAATCAAACACTTCCTTCTATTATGTAGGGATTGACTGTAAAGGAATGCAGGAAACACCCTAGAGTGAGAGCCACCCAGTTTCCATACTCTAAGGGGGACGAAACTCATGACAAGACATTAAGGGATGCTCGTGCAAAGGTCAGGCAAGTGGCGGGTCCCCGTTTCAACTTTATTGGTTAAAGCATGGGGTGTGTTTTAAATTCATTGGTTGTGGTAATGTATGGGCTTTGGTGTAATGGCTGTGGAAATCCTATATAATCTATACCTAAAGTTGCTTGGAGGTCGACAGCTCGGACTCAACCTGCGTGTCAGGGGAGGTGCTGTCGGCCCCAGCTAGCTGGCTGAATAAAGACTTTGCTTGGATTTACATCTCCGTGCCTGCGTGGCTTGTTCTCTGGAGAAGCCCCGGAGTCCCGAACCCTAACATTTTGGGGCTCGTCCGGGATTCTAGCGACTTCCCGGAGAACAAGGGACGGCTGGAGGCAAGGTCTGATTGTCCGGACCGGGCAGTGTAATTCGAGGTTCGCCCCCTCGTGTCTGCATAAATCCAGTATAAAGCGGAAGTCGCCATCCCGTGTCTGGTCTCGGGTTAGTGATCCCGAGTAAGGAAGTCCGGGTTGGTAGTCCCAGCCCCCAGGTTAGTGACCCTGGGTGAAGCCCAGGTAACCAATCCTGGCCCTAAGGTCCGAGTGATTCGGCCTTAGGAAGGGAAGTCTGATCGGCAGGAACCTGGCGCCCGAGGAGGAAAGGATCGAGCTTGTCACCCTGCGGCAGTCCGAGTGGACACCTTTCGGGAGAATCACAAGAGTTTTTGAGGATCCTGAAAGTGGTGAGTGTGGTGCGCACCAGAGTGAGAGAAGGACCGGTCCGAGTGAGTGCGATCAAATGTGGTGTGTGTGTTTGGTGTTATTGTTGATTGTTTTATTGTGTATTGGTTTATATTTCCTTTTGCGCTTTTCCCTTTAAGTTTCTCTTACTCTGAGGCTCTCCTGTTCCTGTTCTCTCCATCCCTCCTTTCTGCCACTAAATCATTCCCCTGCGGGCACGGGTTGGGCAATTAAGAGCCATTAGGGCGCCTGCCGCTGGAAGACTCCCGTGACAGGATAAGGGGGTCACAGCCGCGAATCCCAGATAAATTCGTGTCCCCCGCAGAAGAAAAACTGTGCAACGACAGGCACCCGTCCACAAGCACATACACAAGTCATCATCTTGTTTAAAGTGGCACTTCTACTTTTCACCTTTTGTCTTCCTTGCATTATTCACCATGGGCCAGACTCAAGCTACTCCTAAAGGTCTGATCCTTTCCCACTTTCCGAAGGTCAAGGAACAGGCCCTAAACATGAGTCTTAGTATCAAGAAAAGTAAGCTTAATACCTTTTGTTCAGCCTAGTGGCCCTCCTTTGGAGTAGGCTGGCAGACCCAGAGGTCTCTTTCCCTGGACCTTATTGGCAAGGTCAAAGCCGTCATCTCCCGGCCAGACCCTGAGGGCCACCCTGACCAGCTTCCCTATATTCTTGTCTGGGAAAATTTGGCCAAGAATCCCCCTTCCTGGCTGAGGCCTTTTTTAGTGGGGAAATTTCACACTGACCCACTAAAAACCTCCGTTTTAGTTGCCCCTGTCATAGAGGAAGATCTAAAACCCCCTAATCATAGGGCCAGAAACCCTGTGCGCCCGAGTGCACTGCATGTTCTCCCTGACAGTTCCCCCCTCTACCCCACTCTGCCAATTGAGCTGCCACCCCCATATGCAGGAGAAGGGGGTGAAGCTGCCGGAAGGGTAGAGAACGAGGTTGGGGAGCCCAGCAGGGATCTGGCGGCCACAGCTTTCCCAGACTCTTCAGCAGGAGAAGGCAGGAGGCTGGAAAGAGCTTCCTCACCCTCTCCCGCCCTGGCTCCACGCTGGGCACCAGGTAGAGTGGGAGGAATGCAGTTGAGGCCTCAAGGGGCGATGGAGCAAGAAAGGGAGGCCCCCTCCTCCACCTCAGAAGAAGCAGTACCGGTTCTGCCCGTGCGTGCCATCGGTGCAGGCGGTCCGGGCGGAGCTCAGCAATATCAGTATTGGCCCTTTTCATCTAGTGACCTTTATAATTGGAGGACTCAGAACCCTCCCTTCTCGGAAGACCCCAAGTGTCTTATAGGTCTAGTAGAGTCCATTATGTTCACCCATTGTCCCACATGGGACGACTGCCAGCAGTTGCTCCGCACCCTCTTCACAACAGAAGAGCGAGAGTGCATCCTCAATGAGGCCAAGAAAAATCTCCTTGGAGAAAATGGAAGACCTACTACCCTCCAGCACATCATTGGCGAGGCATTTCCACTTACACGCCCAAACTGGGACTTCAGGACTGCAGAAGGTAGGGAGTGTCTCCGGGTCTACCGCCAGACTCTGATGATTGGTCTCCAGGCGGCTGCTAGACGGCCCACTAACCTAGCTAAGGTAAAAACTATTGTTCAGGGAGAAAAGGAAAGCCCGGCCGCGTATCTGGAGAGGCTGTTTGATGCTTACAGGCAATATACCCCCATAAACCCAGAGGCAGAGGAACACAGATCAGCTGTAGTCCTATCATTCATCAACCAGGCAGCCCCCGATATCCGGAGGAAACTCCACAAGCAGAATGACTTAGGAGAGATCTCTATTAGAGAAATGCTGCAGCAAGCGGAGAAAGTCTTCAATGCTAGAGAGACTCCGGAAGATAGGGAAGAAAGGCTGAAGAAAGAGAAATGGGAAGTGCAGGAGAGAAATAGGAAGGAAGACAGAGAATTTCAGAAGAGGGAGAACAATAAGCAGAGAGAGGAGATGGCTAGGATATTCTTAGCTGGAGTAGAGGGGAGCCCTAGATCTCCTCGAAGAAAGGGACCCCGCCCATCCCGGCTAGGATGAGATCAGTGTGCCCTGTGTAAGAGATATGGGCACTGGAAAAGAGAGTGCCCCAAAAGGAAGGAACAAGGAGGAGGGAACCCCGTTAAGACCCTGCACCTAGGAGAAGAGAATTGATGGGGACGGGACTTGGCACCCCTCCCCGAGTCCTGGGTAACCGTGTGTGTGGAGGGGACTCCTATTGGGTTCATGGTAGATACAGGGGCACAGTATTCAGTTCTCAACCAAGCCCATGGTCCCCTAAACCCAAGACGCACAAGTGTAGTCCAGGGAGTAACAGGGTCCAAGAAATGTGCCTGAACTACTAATAGAAAAGTGGACCTAGGAAGACATCAGGTCTCTCACTCATTCCTGGTTGTACCCGAAAGCCCCGCACCATTACTGGGCAGAGACTTATTGACCAAGGTTGGGGCACGCATTCATTTTGAACCCGAAGGGATAAAGATCATGGACAGAGAAGGGCAGTCCCTACAACCGGTGCATGTGCTAACCCTATCCCTAGCTGGCAAGCATCGCCTGTTTCAGGCAGATCAAGAAAAGGGGGGCCAAGGATAAATAGACTCTTTGTTTGCAGAAGTTCCCTTCTGCATGGGCCGAAACCGGAGGAATTGGTCTCGCCAAACATCTGCCTCCAGTTGTTGTTCAGCTCAAAGCCACAGCCCTACCCATCCGAGTCCAGCAGTATCCAATACCAGAAGAGGCTAGGAGAAGGATAGCACCCCATATCCACAGACTGTTAGAGGCTGGAGTCCTTAAATCTTGCCAGTCTGCATGGAATATGCCCCTGCTTCCAGTAAAGAAGCCTGGCGGCAGAGAATACCGACCAGTGCAAGACTTGCGAAAAGTTAATGAAAGGATCGAGGACATCCACCCCACAGTGTCCAACCCTTACACCTTGCTCAGCCACCTGCCACCCTCACATGTGTGGTATACTACTCTGGACCTGAAAGATTCCTTCTTCAGTATTCCCCTTTCTGAAGTTAGTCAGCCTTTGTTTGCCTTTGAGTGGCAGGAACCAGGGGGAGGAAGAAACAGGCAGCTTACCTGGACTAGACTGCCACAGGGTTTCAAAAACTCTCCCACTTTATTCAATGAAGCCATAAGCCAGGACCTGGAGCCCTTTCGCAGGAACCACCCCCGCATGACATTGCTGCAGTATGTGGATGACTTGTTGCTGGCCACAGAAACCCGTGAGGAGTGCAAAGAAGCCACAGGGAACTTGTTAGCTGAACTAGGCGAACTGGGATATCGAGCCAGTGCCAAGAAAGCCCACATCTGTCAAAGGTCAATGATCTACCTGGGGTACAAAATATCTAACGGAGCCAGGTGGCTAATGCCGGCCATGAAGCGAACTATTCTGACTATCCCCGTCCCTTTCTCACCCCGGGGAGTGAGGGAATTTCTTGGCTCAGTCAGGTTCTGCAGGCTCTGGATTCCAGGGTACACAGAAATAGCCCGACCGCTATATGAGGCGACCAAAGAAGGGCAGGGCTGGCGATGGCCTCGAGAACAACAAGAGGCTTTTGACAGACTCAAAGAAGCTCTCCTCTGGGCCCCCGCCTTATCTTTGCCAGACCCAGAAAAACCCTTCATCCTGTTTGTAGATGAAAAGAAAGGAGTGGCTAAAGGAGTCTTGGCTCAGCAGCTAGGCCCGTGGAAAAGACCTGTGGCCTATTTGTTCAAGCGACTAGACCCCGTGGCCTCCGGATGGCCACCTTGTCTGCGTATCCTAGCAGCCATTGCTGTACTGGTAAAAGAGGCAGACAAGCTCACTTTTGGCCAGAACTTGAGAGTAACAGCCCCACATACTGTGGAGGGGATCCTCAGACATCCTCCAGGAAAATGGATGACGAATACAAGACTCACCCACTACCAAGGGCTCCTACTAGATTCTCCACGAATTGCCTTCTCCGACCCTGTGACCTTAAATCCTGCCACCCTTCTGCCGGACCCAGATCTGTCGACCCCCATCCATGACTGTAGAGACATCCTCTCCGGAATTATCCAGATGCGAGCAGACTTGAAAGACACACCATTACCAAACTGTGAGCTAAATTGGTGCACAGATGGGAGCAGCTTTGTGCAGGAGGGAGTCAGGAGAGCAGGGGCAGCGGTGGTGACCCACGAGGGGGAAGTAGTCTAGAGCGCAGCCCTGCCCCCTGGCACCTCAGCACAGAAGGCGGAACTTATTGCTCTTGCTGAGGCCCTGGAGAGAGCAGAAGGCAAGCGGGCCAATATCTACACAGATAGCAGATATGCCTTTGGCACTGTCCATGTCCACGGTGCCATTTACTGGGAAAGAAGATTCCACTCCACAAAAAGAAAAGAGCTGAGGAATCTACAAGAAGTCCAAAGATTACTGGCTGCTATCGAAAAACCGAAGGCAGTAGCAGTTATACATGTACCAGGCCACCAATCAAAGAAGACGCCTGAGGCCATCGGCAACAAACATGCTGATGCAGAAGCTAGGAGGGCGGCCCTCTCAGACTCCCTTGTACTTGCAGCCCTCGAGGTACCCATACCTGAACTGCCCGCCTTGCCACCCAAACCTGAGTATTCCCCTCAGGATCTTGAGTGGATTAGGAAACAAGTCTCGGGTAAAGTGTTGGAGGAGAGAAATTGGAGTAGGGGCCAAGAAGGTAGATTGAACCTGCCAGAAGCATTAGGACAGTACATGCTTGCTAATCTGCATAAGTCCACCCATCTAGGCTGGAAAAAACTGCTCAGCCTTTTCCACTCTGCGCAGTTGGTGTTTCCCCACCAGAATGAGGCAGCTCGTCAGATCAAGAGAGAATGCAGCAGCTGTGCAATGCTGAAACCAGCCCCAAGAGGGCCCCACCCGACAGGTACTCGGGAAAGGGGGAGGACTCCCGGGAGGAGCTGGGAAATAGACTTCACCGAAGTAAAACCAGGTAAGTATGGGTACAAGTATTTGCTAGTTATGGTAGACACCTTCTCAGGGTGGGTGGAGGCTTTTCCAACCAAGCATGAGACAAGCCAGGTAGTAGCAAAAAGATTAATTGAAGAAATTATCCCCTGATACGGGGTCCCTGAAGCCATAGGTTCAGATAACGGCCCGGCTTTCGTTAGCAAGATCCTGCAGGGACTGACCCAGGCTTTGGGGGTAGATTAGAAGTTACATTGTGCTTATAACCCGCAAAGCTCTGGGCAGGTAGAGAGAATGAATCGGACCTTGAAAGAGACCCTTTCTAAATTAGTATTAGAGACTGGCGGGGACTGAGTGACCCTCCTTCCCTTAGCCATCTTCCGTGCTCGAAACTCCCCCTATGTACATGGTTTAACTCCATTTGAGATAATGTATGGAGCTCCTCCACCCATAACTCAGCGAGTACAGCTTTCCAGGGCAGGGGACCCGGCCCCTGACTACCTGAATGTGTTGCAAGCTCTCGCTAAAATGCAACAGGAAATCTGGCCCCTGATTAGAGCATATTATGAGGGCGGGAAGATTCCGAGCCCAGAACATGGCATAGTCCCAGGGGACATGGTGTGGGTCAAGAGACACCGAGTGAGGACACTCGAGCCCAGGTGGAAGGGACCTTACATTGTATTGTTTACCACCCCCACTGCCCTCAAGGTAGATGGTATCGCTCCCTGGGTGCATCACACCCACGTTCGGAAGGTCCTGCCTCATAAGGATCCAGGAGCCCGCGAGGAGGAGTGGAAGGTGCAGCAGCATCCTGCAAATCCTCTAAAACTACACCTAAGCCGAAGATGAGAGGGATCCTGCTGATAAGTGCCTTAATATAGAATTTTGAGGGAACGACATCTATGAAGCTGATTCCAGAACCCGCAGGAAGACCAGGTTTGGGTCTGTCCAGGTTAGATAACCCCTTGTGGGAGATGGTGCAGGCAGTCGCAGAAACTCTGAACCACCCCACTCCCTCCTTCACTGATTCCTGTTGGTTATGCTACCCAGGTTCACCCCTCTTCTATGAGGCAGTCGGGATAAATGGCTCCTACACTATCAACGACTCCTATCCCACTCCTTGGGACAGGGGACCGAGGGGACTTATGATCGCTCAGGTCTCAATCGCTGGTACATGTGTAGGCACAGTCCCTAAAGCCCAGAGTCAGTTATGCTCCTCCTATAATAACACCACGTGAGAGCCAGAAAAGTGGATTATACCCTCCTCAGGTTGGTGGCTCTGTTCAAAGGCAGGCCTCACCCCGGCCCTATCCACCCTTGTGTTCAATGCTAGCAGTGAGTTTTGTGTGCTCGTGGCCATTCTACCTCGCCTAATATATCGTTCTCATGAATCCCTCCTTTCTTTTTGGGAAGAAGTGCCGAGCCCCCACCAGAGAAAGAGGGAGCCTGTTACTGCCCTGACAATTGGGGCCCTCTTCTCCCTAGGGATAGCAGGGGCAGGCACTGGGGTCGCAGCCCTTGTAACTCTGGAACAGGGGCTTACAGCCCTGAGGCTGGCAATTGATAGGGACCTAGAACAACTCCGACAGATAATGTCAGACCTGGAACAATCCCTCACTTCCTTGTCGGAGGTGGTTCTACAGAACCGAAGAGGCCTGGACCTCCTGTTCTTAAGCAAAGGTGGGCTGTGCGCAGCCTTAAAGGAAGAATGTTGTTTCTATGTAGACAAAACCGGTGCAGTAAGAGACTCCCTGGCCAAACTGAAGAAAGATCTAGAGAAGAGACGTAGAGAATATGAAAGTAGCGAAGGATGGTTTGAGTCTTGGTTCAAATACAAACCTTGGTTCGCTACCCTCCTCTCGGCCATTGCAGGGCCACTGGTCATCCTGCTGTTGCTGCTTACGATTGGCCCATGCATAATTAACAGGCTTGTTAGGTTTGTGCGGGACTGTCCAACTTTAAGTCCTTCGTCAAAGGTATCAGGCCCTAGATGCCGCTGTGGAAGATTCCTCAGTTTAGTCAAGAAAAGGGGGGAATGTAAAGGAATGCAGGAAACACCCTAGAGCGAGAGCCACCCAGTTTCCATACCCTAAGGGGGACGAAACTCGTGACAAGACGTTAAGGGATGCTCGTGCAAAGGTCAGGCAAGCGGCGGGTCCCTGTTTCAACTTTATTGGTTAAAGCATGGGGTGTGTTTTAAATTCATTGGTTGTGGTAATGTATGGGCTTTGGTGTAATGGCTGTGGAAATCCTATATAATCTATACCTAAAGTTGCTTGGAGGTCGACAGCTCGGACTCAACCTGCGTGTCAGGGGAGGTGCTGTCGGCCCCAGCTAGCTGGCTGAATAAAGACTTTGCTTGGATTTACATCTCCGTGCCTGCATGGCTTGTTCTCTGGAGAAGCCCCGGAGTCCCGAACCCTAACATTAACATCTTGCAGCCTCACTGGACCTAAAAAATTAGCACTGATTTATAAAGAAAAGAAAAAACAGGGTTTTAAGATGATTACTGTTTTCTGCTAGTTCTCTTCGATTAGTCTATGGCCCACCAAGAGCTCCAGAGTTTAGGGAATCTAGTGCGGAAAATGCTTTTGGAAGCTTCAATAAGACAATGAATTAATTATAGGGAACTGAATATGTTAAGTCTGAAGGAAAACAAGAACAAGAAACAACAGAAGAAAATAAAACCTCAGCTTTCAAAAAAGGTGCAGAAACTTTGTGTCAGTTTATAAAATCAAGCTTATGTCAGATTGAAAATTAATTACAGCTAATTATTAAGCTATGTATTAAGGGTATTACAGATTATATCGTTTTCTTGGGTTAACTCCCAAGCTCTAGTCTGAACTGCAGTGATGACAGCATTGTATTGATGCACAATGACATCTGATAGAAGACCCTGGGGTATTCTTCATGATGTCCCTGCCACTCAGAGGAATAGGTGATAGCGATTATGAAAAGCTCTGATGCAAAAGGCAAAGCCTTCAGATTGTACTCCTCTGCTTTTTTCTCTTTAAGAAAGCTCCAGCTTCTTCAAACCAGTCCGGATTAGTCCAAGTAGGTTATTTTAACTCTGACAGAAAATTGAGTGCAAGTTACACAAAGGTAAAGAATGGGAAAAAAATTTCCTTTAATAATTCCTATTACAATTCAGGTGCTAGGACTCATATCCTGGACTAGAGTCTTAAACTCGGCATTAGATCCGTCATCACCTCACTGTAGTTGCTGTATCATGCTTGAACACTAGAGGGATGTTATTTCCTCTGGATTCAACTCTTCTTTAGCTTGGTGGTTCCTATCTTTCCCAGAATTTTGATTAACACCTGTAACTCTGGGGGGAAAATACTTTCCCAGCCTGGGGCAAAATACTTTTGAAACCAAAATCAGTCAAAGAGAGAAATAAAGTGGGAGAAACCCTTTTATTGCCTGCAAGCAGTTGTCCACTTCTGCACACCCGTGTCTCTTGTGACCCAGCCTCAAAAAAGAGACCCCACCTATCCTCTCAAGTCCAGGCTAGCCCTCGCTCCCCCTTGTAATTACCTACTGGTATGGAGAGGGACTGCTTCCTCCACCCCTTGGAAACACCTACTGATGTGAAGATGCCTAAGGCCAGGCAAGAGATTCTGGACATACCGCCATTTTACTCACAACCCTTCTTACCAAGCCTTTTTTCCATAAAAAAAAAAAAAAAAAAATCCTTGTTTTCTGTTCTTGAAAACAAACAAATGCTGAGTTGTTCTCATTGCCTACAAACCATGAAGTGATTCTCCTCTAGCCAATTCTATACACATATGTACATCAAAATATGCTCTGCCACCAATAATTACTTTCTGGACTTTTTACTTTAAATATTCCTGCCTTCAAGTCCTTCCAGATCTGGTATATTTATTTTTATTTTTCCTATTTTGTTTCCCATGTTATATTATGATTTTACATTTCACATTTTCTTTGATATGCTATCTTAATACATCATTATACTTAAGGCCTATATTTGCACTTAAAATTCTTGCTTAAAACATTAGTGTAAAATAGATGCACAAATACTTAGGAAATGCATTTTCACTATAGACCAAAAGATTAGTTTGATATAATATAATGTGAAACACAGTAACCTCATAAATTTCCTTCCTTTTCTATTTTTAGAGGTGCAAAGACCAGAAGATATGCACTGGATCAACCAACTATTTGGTCACATTACGCTAATGTAAACAAAACCTGAACTATGTTTTAAATTTGTTAAAACGATGTATTTCACTTGAAAGAGATTTCATAGTTTACATAACATTTAAAAAATTACTTGATTTTTGTAAAATTATTGCAGTATGGACTGTACACCAATTTACTGTCAAAGAATCAGTGTCTATGTTGGGATAAATTCTGAGTTTTCAAATTTATATTCTGTTACTTCTTCCCTCAAAGTGCACAATTTGGCTGAGAGTTTTCGTAAATGTTGACTCCTATCCAAATAAAGCTGCATTAAGAATATTAGAATATTTTTGTAGTTTTCATTTAAGAATCTATAGGTAATAAAGTCATATTTGTAGTGCACGTAAAGAGAATTTAAAAAACAAAGAATAAAAAGAGTGTATTCTACTAAGGGAGATTAAAACTTAAAGATGGGTAAATTTTCCTAATTTCCAAAAGAAGCAGAAACTGGGGAATAGACATATTAATGATGTTTCTCTCATTCCTGCTGTCACATGTTCCATAATAAAGGAAACAAGGGAAAACTTCACTTATTTTTACAACCTTTCCACTTCTCAAGTTTCCATATACTACATAACAAAATTAAATCTTAATTAACCAACAGAAGGCCCTTAGCAACAACAAAAGTTTAATAAAGTGATACAAGACATATCTATTCCTACTAATGATTGCACCTGCTTCAAATGGTTTGAGAGAAGAGGATGCCTCCTGAATACAGATTCTATACGAAATCCAATCCCAGAGGATTCTAGCAGGACCTGAGAAATTATCTATGCTGTGTTTTCTAGAGACAATAGATCATCACATTTTAGATTTCTAGTACAATTGATTTAATTTTGCAGTTTGTAAAATCATTAAATTTTAAAGTTAGGAGAACAAAAGAAAGCAACTGAAAGATAAATTTACCACATTTTATAAGTGAAAATAGGCACAATCTAGAGAATCTAGTAGCTTAGTCAAGATAACATAGACTAGAAATGAGTCAGGGCTCAAGGCTATAACTCTTGATTTTCAGTCCAATTATGTTTCCTTTTCAAATAAATTGTTACATTTTAAGAAAATGTGTTTTTAGTATCTAACTGAAATATGTTATAACAGCTGAAAATACTAAGCCACCTGATTAATTTAACAGACTATTACTGAGACTTTAAACTAAGGGGAAGAAAGGAATGAAGCAGCAGTTATGTTATATTGATTTTAAAAAATTTCATGAGGATCCATTAAAATACATTATGTAATACATTATATAAAGACCTACTTTGAAAATAAAGTTGAGATCTGAGCTAAATTCTCATCTATTTCCAGAAGGGTTATGAAAAAATAATTGCTTTTCACAATTTCATATTATAAACAAAGCAACTGTGATTTGTGTTCTCCATTTGTTGACAGAAAATTTACTTGCTAGGTCATAATAAAAGGGTAGACAGAAATGAATCTATCAAATGCCCTTCCATTTCACTAGCCTTCAGATTTAATTGGAGAAGATGGCTTTGCTAATGTCCATCTAAGATACTGTGAAATTGCTTATATTTCAATTTTAATCACTTTACAGAGTGAAAAGCCTCTAGCACTTAGCACAGGGTCAAGAAAGTACAATATTTCTAATATATACAGTTTCCCAATGAATGTATTTGCAAAACAGACCATATATACTGAATTACAAGACTATGATTCTGGTTAGTCACATGTAGTTTAAAAAGAATAAAATCATAATAAAATTGGTTGGGAGCTTTGTTAAATAATTATTAAGTGGAAATCACGGGTTTGATTCCTTGATATGGGAAAATACATTTTCAGGGGACACCGTGCCTGTTAGAATTCTGTGTAAGTTGCTGTTAGTGAAGCTTCTGGTCAGCTTTCCAGATCCTCAGTACATGTACCTCTTCCTTCATCTCAGGTGACTGAGCACAGAGCACTGAACGCCTACCTTTTGGTATGTGAAAAGATTTTCTATTATACATCAGTGCAGGAATGTATCGTTCTTCTACCATGACAACAAATAAGGGCAACATACTTCCAATGGCAATTTTTAAAGAATGGTTGTGTGTAGACATACATATGTGGACGTTTACAGAATAATTGTTTTCCCTCCATAATTCAATACTGTAAATCAAATAATTTTATTAGTGATCATCTAATTTTCTCAAAAGTACTACATAGAAATTATATTTTTCTCTACTTTGAATAAAGTAAGTAAACTTTTGACAGCCACACATAAAATGACAGCAATTAGGCCAAAAACATTATAAGAATTCTGTGATTTGGAGTCCCCTTCATAGTTTCTTTTCTTCAGTTTATATTCAAATTAGAGCCAATGATTTTCTAAGAAAAACAATTGAGTAGAATGATAATAAAATAGCGGTCACCTTAGATCACTTAATACCTTTCCACAAATTTGGCTGAAATAGGAATTACTCAATATATTCTCTCTTACTTAATATTGGTGGTAAATAAGCAACATTATCCTCTTTTTTACAGATGAAAAAATGCAGGAGAACGATGTTCAATTACTTTCTCCAGGATATATAGCTGGCAAATACTAGAGCTTTGATTTGACAAAGATCACATTCGTCACAAGCTGAAGCCTGTGCTCTCTCCCCTGACCAACACCGCCTGTCCTCACAAGGTTAAAGCCAGTGACAAGGTGATTTCAGAGAATCTGATCAAAATTTGAGAGATAGCTGCATAACTTATTTCCCATCTCAGAAACAACTTCACATCTCCTGAGGAGGCATCTTTGGGTAGGGAGAAAGATATTCCATAGGGTGTAAAACATGTGACGATTTAGAAAACAGCAATATTGACTAAACAAACAAAAAATGGTCTATTAGCATGTGTGATAGGAAGAAGCCAAGAGATAGTTTAAAGCTTATACATCATGGTTAATTAATATTTGTTCCAATTTAAAAGTAATATTTGTTTTATAGGTAACTTGTAAAACAAAAAAATAAATAGCAGGGGAAAAATTATTAACCCAAATTCCATAATCCATGAGCAATTTATATAAATATTCTTCTACATTTCCTTCTATATATATGTGTGTATAAAATATATATACACAGATAATATTAGTACACTTACTATTATATATTATAAAATATAAATATATATAAATATATATTATAAAAAATATATTATATATTATATATATTATATATTATTATTATATATATTATTAATATTATATATTATAAAATATAAATAAATATAATTATAAAATATAGTAAATTATATATTATAGTATATATATATATAGCATATAAATATATATATTTTTGATTGAGAAGAATCTTTGTATTATATTTGATTATTTTATTAGAAAAAAGTCCAGAAAAAAACTGGGAAAAAATTGATTTACATTACCAAAATTTCTTTATGGGAAACTTATGCCAACTTACACTGCCAACAGATGTAAGAGTAATTAATATCTTACCATAGATTGGATGCCAAGGTGTGCAGCCCAGATCCCCTTTCAGAGCTCAGGCTGTTATTATCCAAGCTGCTGGGAATCCTGGTGGTTGATAGTTTACACCTAGTTCCTCCCTTAAAAGTTGCTCAAGGTTAAGCCACCTTTCCAGGGCACCTATTTACAATGACTGGTGCCAACCTTAAAAATAAAATAGCCAAATTTTTAATAGCAAAATGAGTCTACTTGGAAATTGCAGAGGAATTGCAATTTGGGCATGCAAGCTATGGTGAACCATGGACAAGTCTAAACAGACAAAGGAAGGTGAGCATTTATTACATTGCCGGAAGAAATTGGGAGGGTTGTTCTAAACAAAATGTTATGTAAGAGCAAGAGTTTGAGGTTGTGGCAGTTTCTCATCACTTGCAGAATGTGATCAGTGCATTGTTACTGGAGCAGGGAGGAAATTCCCTTCTTAAAAGCAGGAGATGAATTTGAAAACTGTCCTCCCTTATCAAAAGAACTCTTATATAATCAGATAAAATTATTACTTCGAAATAGAAAACATCATACTCAAAAGCATCCACTCATTGAAACTCTGAAGCTGAATCTTGTTTCCTGCCACTGTTTTAGTTAGTAGTCAAAGCACTGTCCCCAAACTGAAACGCTGACTTCGGGGGATTATTGTAAGAAGTAAATTCTCACATAGTTCATGTCTTGTTTTGTAGAGTGTCGTTTATGAAATTCCCTTAGAATTCCATTCCTACGCTCTCTGCATGAGCCCCACTTTGGTTTCTTACACAGAGGATTTGTCAAAATTTCTCAGAAAATGTTGTGTGTTCTACCACCTATGTCATTTGTGTCACCGATTTTATTTTCTTGGCATCACAACGAACGTACAAAATGCATAGACTGCAAATGCGATTTGTTAGCAGAAAATTATTGGACTAGGTTGGCAAGTGCAAAGGGAGGACATGGTCAGACCAGCAGGTCAATTATGATGTAATTAATTACAGTCCTCTAACTTAGAGTTCAGGCTGATGATATTTCAGTTATGCAATCCGGAGAGAGAGAGAAAGCGAGCATATAAATTGATTCTGTCCCAAATAGTTAGCAAGAAAATGTCACTGTGTCTTATTCTGCTCACCAGTGTAGCTCAAGAGAAATCATCTTAATGGAAAGAACTAATGTGCATTTTTTATCAGTAAATTTCACTTAATACTGTTTTTACAAGTTTTAAAAAGCTAATGCATCAGTGTTCTTCATGGTTTAGGGCTGCAAGATTTTCTCTTTTCATTCATTAAACACTATAAAGAAAAAATAGCCAATTAAACCACATTTCTAACATTTTTCTACTCTTTAAAAAAACATACAGCATCAGTAAAAATAGCCAAAACAAAACAGTCATTTAATATTCTCCTAAATTCATTTGTTTACTTTACTGGAGTATATATATTTGAAAGGAATGAACACTTACATTAAATTATTTATTCTCATGGTGCAAGCTGCAACTCTCCCTATTTATGCCTTTTCTTTATTGTTTTTTTTCATATTTTTAATATATAGACTGTATTTGCTTTTTTATGTTCTCATCCAATCGTTTAAAAGCTTTGTATGCACTCACTTTATATCTATCAAAAGTTTCTTTTGCAGGATCTCAAAAATATGCTCCAAAAATAACTTCTATTTGTCTAGTAATAAACGGAGAAAATAACTTTTAATATGACTATTAAAAGTTAGGAGTTTTGCATAACTTTGCTTAACCACCTATATTCTTTTCTAATTTTCTAAATTAAAAATGTGTTTTTACTACAGATACTTATTTCATTGTTTCTATATAGATATTTTTTCATATATACCTATTCATAAAGATATATTTCTTTCAGTAATAACTTTTGAGAGTTGCAGCATTTTACCATCAGGTTGTAATAATTGTCTAAACTCTTTTCACAGAATCAAGATTGTAGTTCATTACTCTGTACCATGATTTGCTTTTAAATAATGATGGTGTTCATACAGGTGATATATGGTCATTATAATATATTTAAGAAAATCACAGCAAGGAAAGGAACCTACTGTTGCTGATATTCTGTGCTACAGTTCTTTTTTTCATTTTCTTTTAAGTGTTTAAGTTTGACAAATTCCATCTCATTCATACTTTTAAAAAGAACTCTGTAAACACCCTCAAAAAGAAATATTTAGGTATAAATCTAACAAAACATGAACAAGGTCTATATGAGGAAAACCTCAGAACTCTGGTATATATTTCTTGGCCTGAATATAAAGATTTTGTCTGAGAATCCTTCTTTCTTAGTTGTTTCTTCTTTGTCTTCTGCAAGGAAGTACCCTCAGACCAGCCTGAAATGTATTCCTATTGAGGAAACTCTTTTTAAAATATTGAACGCTTCCTTATAAAGTTTTGTTCTATTATGTTTGTCATGCAAAACAGTCTAAAATATTTCTAAATTTTTTTCTTTGATTTTATCCTGAATGAGGTGAAACACTAGTTCGAAAACACAGATACTAATTAATTTTAAAAATGTTGAATCTATTTTACTTAGATTTTATATTTTATTCATTTTCATTTATCCTTAGAATATTTTCTCTTCTGTCTGTCTTTCCTATATTTAACATGGCCTCTTATCTTGTTTCTCTCTTCATCCTCTTCACTTGCAGTTTTGGAGAACTTTTCAAGTTTGACCTTTTGGTCAGTGATTTGATGTCTCTTAATGTAAATTTTACCTTCTTTTGGTTCTAGTCAGGATTTAATTATGTCATTGCCACTTGTTGGTATTGCAGTCTTTCATAATCAAATTCTTGTTTCTGCTCATTCTGAAAGTATCCTTTACACCTTGTTGACTTTCTTCCCATCCTAAAAAATTTCCATTTCAGCATCTTCTGTCCTAATGATTTTTTGCTCCCATTTTATAGAGGCAAGCCAATCCATATTTCAACAGAGGATACAAATAAAATGTTCTTCTCATTTTCTTCTAGATTTTGCAGTAGAGTAATTTTAGAACTACGCTCTTCTTCCTTTCCTTTTCCTTGACTGTTAGTTTCTTCCTCATTCATGTCCTCAACCCACAGTGTTTTCTCAAAGGCACTTATTTCCTTTTTATTTTTCTTTTTTACATGTGCCCATTCTCAGGGTTACCAATAGAAAAACATTTTCCCTTGTTTTGGGGTTTTGTTTATTGTGATTTTCTGGTGCTCAGGAGCTCTGACAGAATCAAGTACATAGGGACATGCTAAGAATCACTTGTCTTAGAAACATTACCACCTGAGACTTTCCCTGTCTACTCCCTGCCTATAGTATTCTACTTTTGTACAGTTCACTTTCCAGAACATCTTCCACCATGTACCAGCTAGGTCATGCCTATTTATTTTCTGAGAATTTTTGTCCCTTCCTACATATAAAATAGATATTTGAAATGAAGGAAATTGATACTTTCATTCTTTTACTTATTTCAGAGTAAAAAGATATTTTCACAATGATTTTTTTTTTACTGATACTGGTTCTATGAGTCAAATGATCAACAGTAGATTTGTGAAATAATTTCTTATATGTAGTTAGATGGTACTGATTTTACAATAAAAATCCTGAATATTCTTTGGTGAAATTTTTTTCACCTAAGTATTTATCATGGTCAAGGTTTTCTGCCCAATAATGAATTAAAGTCCCTCCAGGTAGCTGCTTTCAATTAGCTAATTGTATTTGGTATTATGAGTTCTACCACTTTAAGTCTACCTAGATATTTGTTAAGATACAGAGAGCAGATATACAGGGAGCTCTCAGGCAAATTTAATTTTGGAATGCTGGTTTGTTCTTGACTTCTGAAGTTGAGTACATTAAACATACCATGACCTTTTCAAGCATCTCTATCCAGAGCCCTTATAACTGTCTTATAAATGTCATGCAATTTCAGCCTACTGGTGAATCGAACTCTCAGTCATGCTGATAAGGTTGGACCATAGAACACATGAAAAATTATTTGAAGAAATTTCTTCATTGTTTTCAAGTTTCACTTAGGGGATCGTAACTGCATTTCTCAGGGAAGAGATTGCCAGGAATACAATGTGTGTGTGTGTGTGTGTGTGTGTATGTGTGTATATAACACTGTGATGTATATATTGTGATACATATATAATATATACTATATATATGATTATGTATTATATTTTACATGTACCACAATGTTTTTATATGCATACACACATATATTGTTTTAAATATGTTATGGTTTATACAGCTAAACTTATAAAGACACAGGTCTATTTTTTTAAGTGATGACTTTGAACCTATGGTAGTACCTTTATGAAACAATGTTTTCATAAAGATTATGCATATCTGACCTCCTAATAAAATGTTAATATAGCAAATTAAAAAAATTAATAATTATAAGACATTCTCAAGTACCTGTTTTAAAATAATTCTGTGAAATAAATAATGCAAACGCTAAAGTTCTTGTACCATAGGATACCAGACACCTAAAGGATAAAGGAATACCTTTTGGAAAAAAAATAACGTACTATATCTAAAGTATGTTTAGAAGTGACCATTACAAAAATGCTCTGTAAATACAAGTCATCCTATATTTATAAGGATAGTGCTTTTCTTCCTCCATTCTACTTTCAAAAATTCCAGAGAATGAAAGTTATACCTGAAGCATTCTTTTTTACAAACTCAGAGCTATTGACCATCATTGTCATAAGCCTTTACAGAGAATGAGGAGTCTACTGAAGATATTTTTTAAAGTTCAAGTAGTTAGGGAATGATATTGATATAATCAAAGTTTCCATACTGGAACATGATACATGAAGAAAATATTAATGATGGAATTTGTTGAAAATAATATACTCTTCAAGTATTAAACTCAGTTCCTCCAAACAACAGTACATGAGAAAAATGACAACTTCCCACAGACATTTTTGGCATGCTGAACAGCCATTCTGTGAAGATTTTTTTCTTGTTAATTATTAATACTTTCATTTTAGTAATACTTCAAAGTAGTCAGTATAAAAAAGTAGTGGACATTTGCTTTTCTTACTGTACAGTTAATCAGATGGCAATTTTTCTGACACCAAA
Organism: Manis pentadactyla; assembly: GCF_030020395.1. NCBI lineage: Eukaryota > Metazoa > Chordata > Mammalia > Pholidota > Manidae > Manis > Manis pentadactyla. Next base: position 66,577,841 of record NC_080028.1, read on the forward strand.
TTCTTTGTTTCTACTTCTAAAATGTTATGAAAGCCATCAGTGAATGTTTTAAAAGCAACATAAGTATTTTGATGGATAAAATAAAGTAAGGGCCATTCTTTCTGGTAGTTTTATCCTAACCTGGGAGATAATAAATGCTCTTTTACAAATCTTGATTGAACAGAACGTATGTGTCAGACACAATGTCATTCTTGGTTCAGTGCTCTATACATGAAGTGGCAAATAGCTACTCAATTACTGAACAGAAATTTTGTTACATCTGTTGCTGGAGTATTTCTGTAATATTTCTAGGACTAAACATTTTCTCAAATATTAATTCACATCTTCATATTTCATTAACTCATAATATAACCATAAAAACTGAAGCTCAGAGAAATTAAGCATGTTTTCCAGGGTTACACGATAAACAATTGGCAAAAGCTGAATTCCAACCTAGCTCAAGGAGTACCACAGAAAGTACTGTTTTCACTCTGCTTCAGCTGACAGAAAGAAAAATAATCCTACTGCATGGATGATGTGAACAGTGGCATAGGACAGGTTTATATTAAGCATCATGAGGAACTGAAGAGGGAGGGAACACAGAACTAGGAAATCACAGAAGACTTTATGAAGAGATGAAATCTGAACTAAATCTTCAAATATGGGTAAGTAATAGACATATTTAAATGGGCTGGAAGGATTTGATAAAGTAAGTTCGAGCTAAGATATAGATGGATAGAAGCATCAAGATTAATAGTAAAATTTAAATGTGAGCTGATGTAATTTTGTCCTTTGAAATTCAAATGAAATTAAGCCAAGTTCTACCCCAAGAATGATGGTGAGTTTACATCCACCCATTCTTTCTGTGGCTTTATTTTCTGCTGGTTCTTGTCCAGTGATAGTTTAATGGCCACCAGTTCTCCAATTTAACTACTGGCTTGACTACAGTAATAGAAAAAGGCTTTTGCAACAAATGAAAAATAAAAATACTGGGTAGGACTTTCACTTGCCTGACTTGGGTTATATGCCACCGTTGAACTCTGACCAACATATCCTTCCCTGCTATGGAGAGGGGATTGCTCAAAAAATCAAGCTGCATTCCCCATAATGTGAACAGGCTAGGGTTAGTACATTAGAAACATATGGACTAGGAGGTGGACACTTTCTAAATAAAGGTGAGTGTGTCTATGCGAGGTGTATGGGGCAGTCCAAAATAGATATTTACTGTATCAATGTTAGACTTCCATGTTTTGGCCAAGGGACAAGTTAGCATATCTGATGATAATTATAGGTTGAAGTCTTAAATGAGCATTTACTTGGTAGAAAATGAGGAATGATTGAACATTGTTTACCTACATAGTGATACCATAAATAATTGACCAGATAAATTAATTTGGCAGCAGTTTGAACACTGGATACAAAGGAGAGAGATTGGAAACAGGGAAAAACTGTGAAAAAAAATACAAATAGTGTTCAGAGAAATACATTTATTTTTGAGCTGGGTAAATGGAGGAGATGTTTTTAAAACAATTATCATTAACAATTGGTAACCAATTAAAAATGGTGGCCAGAGAGAGGGGGTAGTTTCCTTTATATAAAACTTTCCAAATTTGAATGCTCCTGTATTTTGCTGAGCTACCTAGATCCTTAGTTTGGTTTATATAGCTAAATTGAGCCCAATATGGTGAGCTGTTTTTTATTGGTTTATTCATTTACTTTTGATGTTGAATTTTAGGTGACCAGTAAGCACCTAAGTGGATATTCCCTGTAGTATTTCACAGAAGCAGGTGAGGAAATCAGAAGAGAAGCCTGGGATAAATATTGATCTGGAAATCATTGGCCCTGAGTAGTGGTTTAAATGTTGGTTAAAGATTATATATTTTTGGTAGTGATGAAGGAAAAAGGCAAAATTCTGAGGAAATGTAACACATGAGGGTACTTAACTAAAGGAAAGAACTCAAAGAAAAACGGAAAGGAAAAATCATCAAGAAAGAGAAACATGACCAAGTGGTGGCTCTGAAGCCAGTGGAAGAGAGATTTCCTTTAAGCAAATCAGAGTGGCCACCAATGCAAATGACACAGAAATAAAATGAGATAAGGATAAAGCATCTATTGAGTTTGGCAATAATTGCATAAACAATATTGTCAAGTAATGGCTTGAAAGAAATGAAGAGGTCTGTGTAGTAACCAAGCCTAGAGGCTTGATTCTCCTCCCCCTCCTCTTCCCTTTCCTCTTCTTCCCCATCCTCCTATCCTCCTTCATCTTGTAGTTTTCAGCGGGGGATAACTTAAACCCGCCTTTAGCCTTTACAAAAGAAACCACAGGAAGAGTGAAAAGAGGAGTGATTGCTAACTGAGAAAGTGAGGCCTCAGAGGAGTGATGGAAGATCCTTTCTACTGGCAAGCAGAGGTGTTGCCCACAGACAATAAAGGGTACACCTTATTTTCAAGAATTATAAGGAGGTGAGAATGTTTTTAGATTTTTTGTTAGAGCAAAGAACTTGAAGGTTTGAGCTGGAATTGCTTATATCCAATATTTTGAATGCATTTAGAGTGCCAGCATTGCATTAAGAGTTGATACTAAATCTCTGGGTAAAGACTGAAGTATAATGTCACAATATAATGTCACAATTGTAGTCTTAATAGTTTATTGTATAGAGACTTTTATAAGAAGTGGCATATATTTATTGAGTTCAACCACATAATTGTTTGTCATCATTAAAAAGTCTCTAGTTATAATCCATTAAATATTAGAGAGAAAGAGAAATGGAAAGATAGATAAATGTGATAGGAGAAAGAGAAACAGTTCCAGGAGGATCATCAGTGGTTACTAAAGACATTTGTTTCCAAAACAGCTACATCAACATCGATAATATAATTTTTTCTTGATGTAGTTATTTCTATATGAGTTTGGTAAGTATTAGTGGAGCTAATTTTCTGTTTTTCATTTATCAACATTTGTCTAAACCACAGGAGTAGAACCTGTTTTCACTGATGAATTTTAATTTCAAATTGTATAGGAAAATGCCTCAGAGATAGATAGAGAGACAGAGAGAGAGAGCAGAGAAAGAGAGAGAGCAGAAAGAGAGAGAGAGCAGAAGGAGAGAGAGCAGAGAGAGAAAGCAGAGAGAGAGAGAGAGAGAGAGGAGAGAAAGAGAGCAGAGAGAGAGAGAAGAGAGAGAGAGAGCAGAGAGAGAGAGGAGAGAGAGAGCAGAGAGAGAGAGAGAGAGAGAGGAGAGAGAGAGAGACAGAGAGAGAGAGACAGAGAGAGAGAGAGAGAGAGAGAAAGATCTGGCAGTTCTTTTCTATAACATTCTTATAAGGTAAGCACATAGAAAGATCACACCTAGGGTTTATGAACCTGGAAAGAAACTCTGAGCAAAACAATGAAATAGTGACACAACCAGGGGAATTAAACATCTTAACTGAAAGTGGATTTGCAATCAACTGAAACTTAAAATTCTGGACTCCTCACTTGTATAGTCACTTTCTAAGACAATGGGAGGGTTCCTCACAATGTATTCTTTTTATTATATGTATTTTTAAAACTTGCAAGAGATGCGCATTTTAATTGTGTTGATTAAGGGCCACTGTATCTCTCCACTTTCATTTCCCCTCTCATATGGTGGGCATTGAAAAGAGACATTTTTAGGCTCTTATTGAGAGTTGGTAATACTTGATTTTAACTGCCATTTGCAAAGACTATTTATAAAATTTCAATGAATTATGAGAAATTGCAACCTTCTTTTTTAGACTTTTGCAAAGGAGTCTTCTGTCATTTTAAAATTTATTAATTGAAATTTTATTTTATTATTTTTATCATATTTTATAAAATAAAATTTATTTTATTATTTAACAAAAACTAAAAGGACCAATAAAGAGAATGAAGCACAAAACAGAAATGATAAATCTATACACTTAAATTGATAAAACGTATTTTGACATAAAGGGACAAATTGCTATAAATATGTTTAATATGACAGAGATGAAAAAGAGGATAAATGAAATGAGAAAATAAGAAAAAAACCCCAAATTGAAAAACATAATTAAAGTTTATATGAGAGAATGTAGAGAAAAATCTGTTTAAAATACTAAGTAGGGGTAATTATATACTGATAAGTGTAAGTTATGTCAGTTAGAGAAAGGAACCTACATGCATTGAATAGAGCATGAGAATCTATTTAAGCATGTTAAATATCACTTACACAGAAACCTGAGCATTTAAAATAATTATACACAAAGGCAAAATGGAAGAAAACTGACTAGGAAATTAAAATATGGATGAAAACATTCATAGATTTCCAGACATAGTAAAAACACACTTATGTGTTTACATGTTCTGACTAAATATTTAACATAAAAAAGTGAAGTTATATACATCCTAGCATATGGCAATGAAAAAAAAAAAAACTAGAAGTAAGTAGAAGTCATCCAGACTTCAGATATTTCCTCTATAACATTAGGTTCTTTTAGACAAAGGATAAAAGGCATGGAAAGTTCATGCCAAGCTTTCAAATACAAGACTGCTGGTGGCACAAGTCCCAAATGGATGCTTCTCTGACATGAATGAAAATGCAAATCATTAAAACACAGATTTTGGGTCTTTCTCTAGAGATTCTAGATTCACAGATGTGGGGTGGAATCCATGAATTTGCATTTCTCCCAACCTCCCAAATGATGTTAATTTGCTAGTCCAGTCTGTGAACTCTATTTTGAGTGGCACTGGTTAAGACTTTAAACTGTATTCTAGAAGCTTAAACTGGCCCTGCCAGCATATGTTTCATCAGTAATTAGATTTTACTGTATAGAAAAATTCAATTTTATGATATGTATTTGCCTCTTTAATTGGAGAGCAGTCAAAATAATAAAAGTGTACAGTTTTAGCATGTGTGCAGGAAATTAGTGTCCTCATATAATGCTAGCATTTTTTATTGAAAACATGGTATCATTATAATCCCTGGCATGCATTATTAACCTTAAATATAAACACATATTTGTATCTAACACTTCTACTTTTAAGTGGGATTTTTAGGAAAAATCATATGTTCATCAATATATGCACAAGATTATTAATCCTAGGATATTAAGAACTAAAAATCCAAAATTTAGCAATCTCCATTTCAATTGTTAATTTCTTTTTAGCTAAAAAAGATTCTTTTGTGATTTCTCCTTCATAGATGAAGTTTATATTGTTGGTTTTAGATCTTCTTTTCTAATATATGTGAGAAATGCTATAAATTTCCCTCTAAATACTGATTTTGCTGCATCTTACAAATTGTGAGAATTTGTATTTTTGTTTTCATTTAGTTAAAAATATTTTTAAATTTCTAACACTTCTTTGACTTATGTGTCATTTATAAATATGCTGCATCATCTTTGAGTAATTTAGGATTTTTTAGGTTTTTTTCTGTCATTTATTTTTAATTTAATTTCATTGGCAGCATATCTTATTTGATTTCTATTCTGTAAAATTTTTATTCTTTTAATCTTTTTCCACTTATTCCTATTCTTTTAAATTGTTTTTCTTTTAAAATTGTTAAGGTATTTTGGCTCAGAATACCACCTATCCTGGTGAAAGTTTTGTATGAGCTTGACAAGATTGTATTCTGCTTTTATTAGGTGAAGCATAAATAAGTCTCTATTAGATCCAGCTGATTAATGGTGCCATTCAGTTAAAATATGTCCTTATTTATTTTCTGCCTGTCCTATCAATTACTGATAGAGAACTATTGTCTAACAGTGGATTTATTTATTTCTCCTTGAAGTTCTATTACTATTCGACTCACATATTTTGTTAGTTTATTGTTTGGCAATCATGCATTACAGATTGGTATGTCTTCTTGGGAAGTAACCCCTTTATCATTATGTAATGCCTCTCTTTATCCCTGGTATTTTTTTTCTTATATTTTCCTGTTATCTCTCCTCTTGTATCAGTTATACATTTTTCTTTTTTACATTTTCAGTGGTTATCCTTTAGTTCACAGAAAACATTTGCACTAATTCAAGTCTTTTTCAAAAATCACTAAACCATTTTGTTGGTAGTACAAGTACTTTATAGCAGAATATTCCCAATTCCTGCTTTTCTGCTCTTCTGCTATCTGTCCTTCATTTCATTTATTCATAAGCTATAACCACTGAATACATTGTTGCTATAATTATTTTAAGTAAACTGTTTTATTTGTTAAGTCAGTTAAGTTATGAAAGTTTTTTAACTTCACTTATTCCTTCTCTAGCCCTTTTTCTTTCTTCAATTGGATCTAAATTTCATCAATATCATTTTTCTTCACTCTGAAGAACTTTTAACTTTTTTCAAGGTGATAAATTCTCTCATTTTTTGTTTATCTGATAAAGTAATTTTCTTGTATATTGAAGGGTGACTTTTCTGGACTCAGAATACTATGTTGGTATTTTTTCCCCAACACTTCAATTCTCTCATTTCTTCCAAGCCCAATTTAATTCTTAATCTTTGCCCCTCTATAGGTATGCATTTCTTTTTTCCTAGAGAGACTCTTTTAAGACTTTCTGTTGTGATTTTTTGGCAATTTGAATATGATTGGCCTATGTGTAGACATTTTAGAATTCACCTTTTTTGTTGTTTTCAGAGGTTCTGAGAGCTGTGATATGGTGTCTGTCATTAATTTCAGAAAATTCTTCATCATTATTACTTGAAACATCTCTGTACTATTTTCTATTCTATAATTTTCATTGTACATATGTCACAACTTTTGTAATTTTCCCATAGTTTTTGGATACTCTGTTCCATCTCTTTTATCATTTTTCCTTTTGCATTTCCATTTTAGACATTTCTTGAATCACTGACTCTTTTTTCAGTGTATAATCTCTTGAAGAATCAATCAAAAGCATTTTTCATTTCTCTTACAGTATTTTTTATTCTCAAATCTTCCCTTTCATTCTTTATTATAGTTTCTATCTCTCTGCTTCTATTACCCATCTGTTTTTATATGTCATCCACTTTTTTTATTACAACCTTTAGGATATTAATCAGAGCTATTTTAAATTCCTGTTCTGCTAATTAGGAATCTGGTTATGCCAGACTTTAAGGCCATATTTGCCATATCTGAATATGATTCTGTTCTTCATCTGTTTCTTCAAACACTACTTCTAAAATGTCTTTTAGTTTTTGTCTTTTAGTACACCTTGTAAATTTGTTTGAAGATTACATGAGGAACTGGATAAAAGGAACTGAAGTGAGTCGTCCTCCATTGTGCTCTCGGGGCTCAGTTCCCTGGTGGATGGAAGAGGACTTCCAGTCTGGTTGGCCGTGTTGTCGTGACTCTGGGAATGATGAGTTCCAAGCTCTTCGCACGGCAGACCATAAACCAGAACTGTGTTACTTGTTGTTGTTTTTGTACATCTAATCCTTTATCAAGTACTCTATTACCTTGTCTCCTGGTATACCACATTTTCCTGGCTTTCTTCTCTCAGTGGCCACACCTTTACAGCCTTCTGCTTGGCCTCTCACCATCACCTGTCTCGTTGTTCAGTCATTGGCTGTCTTGTTGTCATATGCTTTGTCTCAATGCTCTCTTGTTTCTCTTTCAATTAAAGGGCTTTCACTATCATCTTCGTTTTGATGCTCAAATATGTTTATTTCTTTATCTCTATCTGTCTAGCCACATGCATACGTTCAAATAGATACTTATTAAGCTTCTCAAAATTAACTTAACCAAACACATTTAAAAATTCTAAGCCTCGTCCCAACACTGCGTCTCACTCAGTCTGCCCCATTTTCGTTAGTGGTTTCACCATTAATCTAATCGCATAGCCCCAAACTCACTGTGAGTTGCTCAGGCTGTCATTGCTCTCTTTCTCTCTCTTTTTCCCTTGTAATATATCCACTAGATACATTACACTCAAATGATGTTCTCTGGAACACTTGTTTCCAGTTATCCCCATGCAGTTACCTTCATATGAGTCTGGTCTCATATCATTTAGGTCTTTCTTCAGATTAATCATCATTTATCATCATGGTTTGAACTATATGAAAACAATCTCTTCATAGATTTCTTTCTTGACTATCTAATAAAAAATGGCCTCAACAATGATGGCCCATGCTACATCTACAGAACCTGGAATAGTAGGTTTTCAGTAGATATTTATGAGTAAGTGAATATTTCTTTCATAGAAAAATGTATATTAAGATTCTGTAGCTTTGTGTCAGTGTCATCTTTATACTCATTTACACTCATTAAATAATGTTTAAAATCTAAAATCAGTTTCTTAAATAACCTTTTCTATAAAGAAAGATACATGCCTAAAAGTTGTATGTTTTTCAGAGCTCACTAATATTTTATTTCATGTTGAAATATTTAAGGACCAATTATATTTTCACTGTTTTCTAGAAATTAAAACATCTTATTTCAGTAACAATTTTTTATTACTATTTATGTACTCTACACTCTTTTCCATGTACTAAGAATCTAGCAGTGAATAAAACAAGTAAAGCCTTAACTTCCTGGAAATCAGTAAGATGGGAATAAAAATAGGAGATTATTGTGGTCTGGAAGCCAACTGAAGAAAATGTATCCAAAGGGAGTGATCAAGTATATGAAATTTCCCTGAAAGGTCAATTTATATGAGGTTTGAGAACTAAAGCTGGATTTATCAATAGCTGGAATGTTTTCAAGTGGTGAGAGTCCAAACTTTGAAGTGATATAAATCTAGATTTGAAAACTTCACGGACCTTTATTAAAATGTGTGCTCTTTGAACCTAGAATTCCCAAGACTGCAAAATAAAAATCATAATGCCTACCTCATTAAATTCTTTACAAAATTAAAGGTGATAATGAGTGTAAAGAGCCTAATAAAGTAGCACATGATAGACACTGAATAAATGTTATCTTTATGAGTTATTAAGTTAGAATATGGATGAATTTTAAAATTGAGGGTTTTTTATTGTTTGCTTGAAACAATGGTGTTGAGAACAGCAAGGCACATCACTGACAATAGATTTTGTTACTTCCTGCTCCAGTTAAACAAATATTATTCTACTCTTTTGGCAAATTATGATGCTTTAAAAATCCTGAAAGAGCTTGTTCTGAATATTTTAATATTTGTATTAATTTATTTAAAATTGAATTTAAACTTTTTTGCTCTGTATTGACTCTCTTCAGTGTCCCTGCTTTAAGTACCATTGCCTACTCCTTTGCATCCTGTTTCCCATAATAAATAGTTTTCCAGGAGAAGATCGTTTCCTTAGTAATCATATCAAATGCAATACACATTTTCTAATTGTGTGGCATTTCATGACATCGAACTAGATTTAGTACTTTTGGATTTTACACAATTAATAAGCATATGATCGATTCTCAAATGATTCTTATTTTTCAGTACAATCATTGCAATTAACCAAACAGTAAGTTGGCTTTTAAAAAAGTTCATCTAGAGAAGAATATATTTAATGTTTTAATATTTATAGATGTAAAAAAGTACATGAAAATTGAAAAAGAGTTGCATACAGGTAATGGACAATTTGTCTTACAGTTTTCCAGTGAACATTTCACTATGTTATTCTAAAAAACAAAAGCCCATCTAATTCAATGTGGGATTTTTTAATATCTGAAAGAGAGAAATTGCATAATATTGTGCCAAGCACTGTTTTAGACACAGAGTCAACTTCCATTACAAAGGAATTGCTTGGTGGAGTTGTTCTTAAGAACAGAGCTAGTAATAATGCACACATTAATGAATCACCTGTGCTTTCTAAGATGAATTTTGATCCTGAGACGCAAAGGCCGGATGAAAAATGAAAATAGAAACAAAGAGACAACTTTCTCTGTAACAATGCTTTCCTCTCTTCCCGCAGAGCAACGGCTCCTCCCAATGGAGAGAGAAGCAATTGAAAACAGATCATTTTTTTTCACCTGTTACAAAATAAACCAGCTATTGCTAATATCAGCATAATGTAGGAGGTTGGGGATTATTCCACTGGGGTTATGACATCATATTCTATATTCATTACCTAAAGGAATTAGTGAATCCTCTTAGCGAACAGTCTGAACATGCGCAGAAAACAAGAGTGTTTCATTGCCAAATTTAATGTGGCATGATTGAACTTTAAAAGAAATTGAAATTGTCCATTGGTTTTTATCAGGGACCAAAAAAAAAAATTCCACATTATGGGAAAATTAAGACAAAAAACACTTTCTCTTTAAATCTGGCAGATTTTGAACGTTTAGTAGTCTATGAAGGATCATTATACCTGAAAGAGAGATGAGAGTATGATGCATGTGTGATTCACAATCGTATTTTTTTCACACAAGTAAGCAGTTAATATAAATTTGGGAACTTCTGGGGGTTTTTTTGTTTGAGAAGCTTGTTAAGCCACAGTCACTTTTTACTAACATCTGCTAGTTCCTTTTATACTCCCCCAAGGACATAGTGCTAAGTAGAAATTCAAGGAATTTGGCAAGATGCTTAAAAAACATTTGAATGTGATTCATTTTCCTTTAGGGAAACCTCAATTTTCTGAACTTTAAAAATAGGAATCTTATTTATTAAACATTATCCTGGTTTTCACCAGTAATAAATGTCAGCTTTTTTGCTATTCTCTTTTGTTGTCTTGGTTCATTCATTTATCTGTATTTGCAGAATAATCTTTTCTCTTACTTTAAATTTTATCATTTGCTACCCAAAGACTGGAATAGACATTATTTTCATTTGTGATTAATATTTGAAAACAGCTGTCTTCTGAAAGGATTTCAAATCAATTTTTAAAAAATCTCTCTCTTCAGTGGCCCCTGTATTGTATGGCATCTGCTCTCACCCAGCTGCCCCCCAACCATCATCTCAAGTCAGGTCACTAAGAGCCTCCTTATTGCTGTACCTTGTCTGTAGTCTCTGTCCTGAGAGCTCTTTCTGAACTATGCTATTTTTACCAAAACTGAAATAATATTTTTCTGTCATTATATTTACCTCTAAAGTTGTCCCTTGATATAATTAGGCTTATTCCTTTACATATGCATTTTAAAGTCTAGATAAATTATACTCGGATACCTTTAAGTCCATGTTTCCAGATCATGGCCAGAAATTACAAATAAAATTAATCTGAATAGTAATATTCAGACTTAACAATATAATTTTCATCACAGCGAGATTTAATTCATTTTCAAGTTCAGCAAGTATTATTAAAAGGTTTTACAACTGGTTAGTCAGTATGCAGGGAAGATGTCATTGTGAAGACAAAACAAAATGGGTAAAGCAATGAGGAAATATGTGGTTGATCCTCATTATTTGAGGATTCCATTACTGTGAATTTGCCCACTCACTGGAATCTACTTGTAATCTCAAAATTGATACTGAAGGGTTTTTTACAGACATTTCATTTGTAGATATGCACATGCTCAATGTAGCAAAAAAATTGAGTTTTCTGATGCACACATTCCTGGCTGAGGTCAAATAAGGCATTGCTCTGATATCTTGTTTCAGCTTTCATAATGTGAAACGTGTCTTTTTCACGCTCTATTTAGTGCTACATTTTTTTTACATTTTTGTATTTCTTGGTGATTTTACTTTTTAAAATGCTCCCAAGCCTAGTGTTGGAATGCTGTCTGGTGTTCCTAAGCTTCTCAGGCTGTGATGTGCTATATGAGGAAAATAGGTGTGTCAGCTATAGGTTTTAGTCAGTCGTGAGGTATGGGGTGTTTGTCCATAAGGTCGATGCTAAAGAATCAACAATATGTATTAAATAAGATGTCTTGAAGGAGAAAGACATAAAACAAGATGTTTTACTGATCAGTTAAGGAAAATGTTGTGACTAGAAGTTTCTAGAAACTTTAGTCTTTATTTCATCAGGAGGCATCGATTTAGTGTTTCCAGTGACTTTAGAGAATATCATTATCACTAATAATGAAAATTAACTGTTAATGTATTTCTTATAGTGAAGCACATATTCTAAGACTGCTATGGAATTTAAAATAAAAAATTGTATTTCTGGGACAGGTACATAAAGGTTTGTTCTTGGTAAAAGTAAATTTTGAAATTGGTCTTCTGGGAGCTGTTGGATAGGTAGAGTGAAGACAAATGGGGAATAAGAAAAGAGCAGAGGAAGAAGCAAAGAAGTGGGGTTGATCAAAAGAAGTGCTGGAGTTGTTAGGTGGCCTTGAACAGGATCCCAGAAATGTGATTGGATGAGTAGAGGAACTAGGATCTAGTGATGAAGGGCTCTGAGTTCTAAGCTGAGAACTTGCATTTATATTAAGAGACAAATGTTATTATGAGGTCTTGGGTAAGGGAAGACTTGTTTAGGATCTTGATGTATCTATTTAGATACATCTTACTATTTAGATACATACTTCACTATGTGAAATGCCATCAGTGGAATAATATGTCTACAGCATTCATAACAAATACATCAGTTTAATATTAATTCTAGTTATAATTATTAAGCCCAGATACAAATAAACTTAACACCTACAACCTATACTCTGAAATGACTTTTAAATGATTAATATTTATTGATGAAGATTCTTGATGAATAATATACATTGTTCACCCCACAGTACTGATTCAATAATAATATAAATAATGAATAAATATGAATCCTCCTCCTGTTTTCTTTTCTATTTTATTGATAATTGTTCCAAATTACCTCCTAAGTCTATATAGAAATGATATTTTGAAGGTTTTTTGGCTGACTTTCATTCGGAGGATTAAATACTGTTATTACATTGCAGGAGAACCTAATCAAATAGCTGCAATTAGAAGTTAACATTTGTTATATTTTCTTTTGTTTTATTCTATTTGCATGTCTTAATTAATTCATTACAGATTTATATTATTAATTTAAAACATAAGATATAGAGAAGCCATATATCTTAGGACAAGCTGTGTTCTTCTGTGATGCATTACCAGAAAGACCATCTGGAGACGTGAAAAGAAAAATCTATTTCCTAAACTCCAATGAAAGCATGATTATATACTCCATGTGAAGAGAGATTTGGGAGGCATTTTCTAAATGCGCATTTCAAAGACTGAGGAATTGTCTATTCCACTGGAGAGCAGAAACAACACCCAGGGCATGGTAAAGTTAAATGAATTCCAATTACTAAAAGCAAACACATAAACATCTGTAATTCTAATGGCCATAATAAATCTCAGCAGTTGCAAGAAGAAAAAATAGTTCTAGCTGGCTTGATAATTGGATCAATTTTTCACTTATGGGCTGTCAATTACTTGACATGTTAATGCATACCAAATACATCTAAAAGTACTTTAATTAGAATAACGTTGCAAAAACTAACCCTACAGCTTTAATTGTGGTTCTGAAGCAGAAAATGTGCATCTGAATACCTACTTACTGAGCAGAAGTTAATTAAAAGCATAGTTTTATACTGAACATGTACTGGGCAAAAAGAGAGGAAAATAATTGCCAATTAGGAATATGTAAGAGTCCACTTGATAAAGTTGAGCAATCTGGCTATCAACTTTAAACAAGTTGAGAATTTCATTATCTTGGATAGTATCACAAGTTGTAACAACTCAATATTTTTTACATAGATGTAGAATACATATGGCTGTCAGTTTCAAAAGCTTCCACTTTACTATAAGTTACATTAATATGATGATTTATTATTTTCAAGCTACCACAGGATAAATGATAACACATCCCTTTTCCCATTGAAGTGATGAACCAACTGAGCACTAAGTCAAAGACAGAAGGTAAATTAAAACATCTTACATACTCTATAAAACAGGCATGGAGGACATTGTATGGAGCCCAGATGGGACTACCCACTCCTTGGCTGGATGTAGAACAATCAAATTACACACTGCTTTGTTCACACTGCCTTTCTACAGAGCTTATAAGATTGCAAGAACTTATTTCCCCAGGACTAGGAAGGCAGAATCTTAAGCTTATGTATAGTGAACTGGTGGTTATTTTATCAAAGGCTTCGTAAAGAAGATAGAATAGTGAATCCCAAGGGAACATTTTGCCCAAACAACAATGCTTCATCCATCACTCAGCTGCCCCACACTGGTCTAGAGCAGAAAAGGGAGGATAAGACACCAATTATCTTCCATTTAGAACCATGTTTAGGTCATTCTCATTCAAACAAGAATTATGAATGAATATCACATTCATCAAGGAAACTCATTCCACTGCTGAGGAGTAAAAGCAAGGCAAGTGGTTCGGGGCATTTAGGGGAAAATACTCATTTTATGGGAACCAGAGCAATGTGAAAGAGGCTTCTTCTAATGGGAATCATCTCTAAAGGTTAGGCTTTGAGAGGTGGGGCGTATACTACAACATGGCTGAAGTAAGGCCTGACTGGATTGTCTGATTGCAAGCCTGATGCTCTTTCCACCATATGTTGCTGAATCTTTGTGTTTTGTCCATATACTTTCTTTTTAAAAATAAATTTGTCCAGCTTTGACCATTGGGAGATCTTTCAGTTGGATCCTGTGACTCATTCATATGTCCCTTTCCCTCTGTTTTGGTTTTCTTCCCCTTTTATCATTTCCTTGCTTTCTGCCATTCTAAGATGCTCAAGGCTGTATCAGAAATTTGACCAGGATTTTCAAAAAAAGAATAGAGTTAGCCTTATTATCTTCTCCAATGAATCAAGTATCTAAATTACTTTTTAAAAGTCATTTGTGTATGACCAAGGGCATTCTAGTTCTAAGGTTATATATCAACATTTCTAATATTCTGATATTTAACTATTTAGCATCAGTTTCATTCAGTTGGTTTATGGTTGCCTACACCAACCCCTAAAAAAGGACAATTTGTACAAGAACACATTAACATAAACATATACATTCAGTTGATTATTTAAATCCTCAGGACAGGCAAAGGATTTGAACAGACATTTTTCCAAAGAGTACATACCAATAGCCAATAGTTACATGAAAAGGTGCTCAACACAACTAATCATCAGGGAAACACAAATCAAAACTACAAAGAGCTATCACCTCCCAGCTGTTAGAATGGCCACTATCAAAGAGACAAGAGATAATGTGTGCTGGATAGGATGTGAAATAAGGTAATCCTAGCACACATTTGGTAAGAATGTAAGTTGGTCCAACCACTATGGAAAAGAATATGTAGGTTCCTCAAAAAAATTAAAATAGAACCACCATATGACCCAGCAATCTCACTTATCAGTAGGAAATGAAACCTGTATTTTGAAGAGATATCTGCACTTCCAATGTTAATTGCAGCATTATTCCCAATAGCTAAGACATAAAACAGCCTAAGTGTCTATCCAAGAATGAATGGATAAAGAAAATGTGATACATACATATACATATGTGTACATATATATAATATGTAAATTCAGTGATATTATTATTGTGAGCATTATTCAATTATTCAGCCATAAAAAAAAGAAGTTAATCCTACCATTTGTGATAACACAGATGTACCTAAGGGCATTATACTAACTTAAATAAGTCAGATAGGGGAAAACGAATATTGTGTGATCTCACATATATGGAATCTAAAAACATTGAACTCACAAAACCAGAGAGTTAGAAGGGTGGCTGCCAGGGGCTGACAAGTGAGGGAAATGGGGAGATATTGGTCAAATGGCATAAGTTTTCAGTTATAAGATTAACAAGGTCTGGGGAGCTCAGATATAGCATGATGCCTGTAGTTTACAGTCCTGTATACTTGGAAGTTGCTGAGAGTAAAGCCTTAGTGTTCTCACGACCACCACAATGACAGAATGACAATTATGTGAGGTGAAGGATGTGTTAAATAACCTCATCATGATAAACATCCACAATATACACCTATATCAAATGGTCACATTGTACACCTTGAACGTATACAATTTTATATATCAATTATATATTAGCAAATCTGGGAAAAATAGGAAGGCAAGGTTTGCTTCTGAAGCTAGAGATATTTGTAGAAATCATTACTGTAAGAGGAATAAGTAAAGGGATAAGGAATGGAAGATATTTTCAGGATCAAGACAACTTTGTGATATAATGTGCCTGACCTTGAAAAATGAATATAAAAAATACATATGCGTTTTAAAAATTAAGGGGTGACTAGCACATCTAGCTGAGACTTTTATGTTAGCAGGGAAAGTACTAACAGATGGGAGGGAATGTGGAAGACTCCAAGCAAAGGCGATGCTGTTGAATAATTAATTCATTTATTAATTTTTTCAACATTGATTTTACTGATCCTATGAGTGAGGCTGCATTGAGTTGTATTATGATAAGAGCACAAAATCAGGGAGATTGTTTTACAATCGATAGGGCAAGAAGTGGGATTTTTGTGGATTTTGGTTAGAGTAACAAAACAATTTTTTAATAGGACAGTTTAATAAATATTGTGCAGATTCTATTGGAAGGGAGAGAAATTGGAAGTTTTAAGAGCAACAGAAAGGATGTTGCAAAATCTAGGCTTAGATGACCAAGACAGTGATGGCAACGGGGAAAAAGTATAAGATTAAATTGGAATTAGAAACTGGAAAATATACTGTAACTAGAATTTCATTTCCCCATTAAAAATCCTAAAGTTAAGCGTTTGGTCACTGTGGTTAAAATATTGATATCTATTTTGGTAATAATGATGGTAAGAGAGGAACAAGTAATACTTTCAAAAGTAAAAGTCTACCTTGAAAGCAAACTGAAAAAAATAGGTTCCCAACATGGTTAAGTCTGTAGTAGCCTGGATATTTGATATGGTGAAAATGAATAAAGGAACTGAAAATTTTCTTGGTTAAAATTATCTTGTAATTCTTTGTAAAAATTATCTTGGTTACATTTACAGTATGTTTTCAGGTGGCTAGTCTTTACAATGCTTAACTTAATCTGAAAATGATTTTGCATAGTGATTCTCAGAGACAGAGTGGCCTAACTCAGCCAGAAGTTCATTTTAATCTTTATGAAATCAAGTGCTTCTGATTTGCACTTGAAGAAACTAACTTAAAAATTAGTTGGGGTAGTTTTGAGGTAATGGTTTACAGTTCCTTTATTGGATAATAGAATAAACAGTATTTTCACAAAGGTACCTCTAGAAGAAAATTGGATATGTTTGCGCTTCAACAGCATAAATGAAAATATAACTACTTTTACATTTTGTTGACTTTGGTAATTTCAAGAGGGTTTTAAATCCACTAAGGTTAAACTGGCAACTTGTTTGATTCTATTTTAATGCAAATATTCTTAGTAATAAAAAAGGAGTGCAGAAAATTAAATTTGGAAAACAAAGCTGTTTCTAAGAGAAGCACTTGTCAGATTTCTTTAGGACTGAGCAGTTCTGAGAATGACTAATTGTACATGAGTGACTGGGAAAAACAAATACAAATTCAAATAAATAATTGGTTCTAGAAATGATTACATAGGCAGATACCACTTTCATCATTTATTTTGGCATTGCTAATTGAGGAAATGAATTACATTTTGATTTTATATGAATAAATGAAGCATCCAATTTGGTCTTAGTAAATCATAAATCTTAAGAAAATAAAATGTGAAATCAATATTTCTCTAATAAATTGGAATATTTTAAGGAAGTTTAAATTTCTGTAGAAATTTCATACATGGTTGTAAGCCTACATTTTTATTTATGTCTTTAAGTAGCAAACAGCACAGAATTACAGTATTGGAATATTGAATTAAGCCAGAACTCAAGAATATTAAGACAAAGACAAAAGGTTTAGGATGTGGACTTTGGTCCTCCATAATTAGGATAGCCATTGATTGACTTTGTCTATATATGTGGTTATATGAAAGTGGAATGCTGCCCTATGGATTTCAGACAGAAGAAATGAACTGAAAGATGTCAATTTCATCAGATCTGTGTGGAAAACATATTCACAAATATGAATTAAAATGTCAAGTCTAGCCTCTTATTGATCAGCAATGCTCTATCAGGTTTTATCAATAGATAAATTTTAAGAGACAGGATTTTAACGGCAGTTTATCCAATAATAATACATAGTATATTCATTCAAAAGATGTTCCTTAAAAAACAAGTTAATGATGTGATACTGTGTTGTTATAATCAGGAATGGATGAAACATATCCAGGTTGTTTGTTCTGCTCTATTTTTGTTTCTTAGGATATACCTCAGAATATAAATACCATCCATTCTTTTTTATTCTGGGGTTTGAATTTATTAGTATGTATAATTGGTGCATTCTGAAACACAATGATGAGTATTGTAATTTAATTACCAAATATCTATGATGCTCATGATAGGAAAAGAAAAGTATAAACAGTTATCTAAGAACTCTGATCATTTTATATTAGTTTCTTGAAATTAAATTGTTTTTAAAAAATTATTCTTTTGGAAAGTGTTTTAGAGGTCTGTATCATTCAATGGTATTCTTTTTAAATGTCAAAATATCACTCTTTTAAGATTTTTAGAAACAAATGTGCCATTTCAAAAGTTAAAGATCTACTATATAAAGAAGCATGCCATTCCTCAAACTTCTAAAATACATTTTGACTAAAGGTGTCTTCATACATGATTGGCCCTTCTCTGAAAATCCTGTCTGCCCTAATAACTCCATTGTCTATCTCCTCCCTAGTTCAACATTTCAAAAATCACTACCAGCTATGGAACAAGCTCTGTGAGAAGTTATAAGGACACAAAAACTAATAAAAAATAATAATTCTTAACCTGAGGCACTTGTTTTCCAGTTTAGTAACAAACATATGACATACAATTTCAAACACTGTGAAAAGTGCTATTATGAAATCACAGAAGATGGTCACTTGTGGTATCCAGAAGATTCAGAAAAGTATTCCTAAAGGAATAAAGTAGTACCTAAACTGGGATTTAAGGATATTTAATGTTAAATAAAAGGGGCATGAACATACATCTCAGGGTGAAGAAATAGCAAAAGCACAGTGCTGAGGCATAGAATAGTATGAAATGTGTTATGATCATTGTGGACATCCTGTTTTTACTAGACTAAAAAATAAATTCAAAGCAAGAGAAAGTCAAGGCTGGAGAGGTATGTACAGGCTAAATTTTTTATATTGTTTTTTAAATTTTGCTTCACAAATACAATGAAAATTTTGTGGAAGCATGAAGATACACGTAAGTGAAGTATAGTTTTGTCTTTAAAAAATGTTCTTCCTGTAAGTATTATAGGAAGGGCACAATACAATCAGCATACTGTGAATGATCATTGTCCTATTAAAAATAATTTGGTGTGATGAAATACTAACAGTGATGGTCTAACTGTCTGGAATTGCTCTGTCCCTGTCTTTCCTAGCTCTCTGGTTTCACTCCAGAGAACCATCACCTGACAGCGCCTATTCCCAGTCTTCACGTGGCTGACGGAGGCCTTCTGCCAGAGCAGTGCTCCTGGGCTCTCATCCACCCACTTCACTCACCAGTCTCAAGTTACCAGAATGACTTTCCTCATGGCAAATGGGGTGGGTGATGAACTGGTCGTGCATGGCTCGGCCCACTCCACTGCCCCTCAGTTCTGTCTGCCTGCAATAAACACACTCGTGTGTGTGTATGTGAAGTTTGGGGTTGTCCAACTGCACCATGGCTGGGTAATTTAATAAATGGAATTCAACGGCCAAGGATCACAAGCCTACGTGGACAAAAATGTAAGCATGAAATATGGAGATGCTTATGTGTAAATAATTGATACTGTGATTTCCATCTGTCTATTTCTTGTTTTTTTCCAATCTCAGAGAACAGAGGAATATGATGAATTGCCCTAATAAGACTCTTAACATATATGAAAGAATCATTTAATATGTACTTTCAATTAAAATTGGCACATTTCAAGGTGCAGGTGAGAGGAGGCTTACTTGTAATTGTTTCCCTCTTAGTTCACTTTATAGCTCCTGGAATCCAAATGTTCATGCCTCCCAGTAGCCCGTCCAGGCCTCCTTTCCACAGGCAAAGCTTCTCTTCTGCTTCATCTGCATGAAGATAAACCCACACATTAAAGAACCTTGTCTGTAGTAGCGACATAGCGAGTGGTGGTGGGTTTTTGAATTACCGTCACTGAATAATACATATGTAGTCTAGCATTTAGTCTCTGGGTGACAAGTATTTTAATCCAAATATGTGACTGTGAAAGTAGAAAACTCAGATGATGGGCCTTTAGGGAACTTGTTTTTGAATAAATGGACCTTTTGATATGTTTAACATGATCAGAGTTCATCCAGTTGATAACTGAATGTTCCATCTCAATATGTGAATAAGCTTTGGCAGTAGCTTGTCAGAGGAGCCCCGGGTCACAGCAGGAGCCAGGCAATGACAGTGTGGCCGACACTGTGGGGCGTCTCCCTCCACACAGCTTCTGATCTCCACTTGCTTGCCTGCCTCTACTATAAAAGCAGGGTAATGAAATCCCAGCCTCCAGGCTTTTAAGGAGGGCAAGTACCATCATTCCAGCCAACCAGTGTCAACAATCGTCCCTGGCTATGACCTCCTTTCTCAAATTAAAGAATGTTAGAAGAAAGCTGTGAAACACCCCTTCCCTCTAACCTAGTGTGCAGACAAAATAGGGAAGCAGAAGTCATCTTGTAACAACGAAGTTAAAAAGAAAAAACATGCTGAAGAGAGTTCCTTGCTATCCCTGACTGAGCACCATGTGAGAAATAAGCCCGTGTTCAAACCATCATTTCTTGGCATTGCTGTTACTCATAAGCACACCACTAACGGGCAGAGATAATAAGTACATTTCAACTTTGTGTCGGTCATGGTTCTTAGTCACAGACCATTGAAACTAATATAGCCTGTTTATTCATTCAGGAACTGGTTGGTGGAAGTCACACGACAGAATTGCTGGTTTGACTTTACGCTTGGACACTACATTTCTAGGAGATGCATGAAGGACAACATATTCAGGAAAAATGCCCAATACCACCGTGAGGTCATTAAAATGGAAAAACATTTGTATCGCCACTATAATAGGAAGTAGAAACTCTTCCACAGCTGCCCCCAGGAGACCCACATGCGACAGCTGCCCCACGGGGTTTACTTCCTCATCCATGTTTCATGCAGGTGCATCTACTTGGCAGAACCTGAGTCCCATGCTGGCATTCTAGTTAAAAGGATGTTTGCAAAATGCAGTTTATGGGTTGCCAGCCTCTAGTGTTTAAAAAAATAAGCCTGAGAAGCAATGCAGTGAGTGGTGAGTGAGCTAATATAAAGTGTCTGCAGCAAATTGTGCCAGCCTTGATCGGTATTGACTTCCCGGAGTGGTGTTCTGAAGACTGGCCAAACATATGCAGGCTCAGCAAGAAAGAGTCACGTGGCTCATTAGAGAGAGGTCTCTGCTGAGATCCAGAAAGGGAGTTTGGGATAGACCTGCCACTCATTGTTTCATTCCCAAGCAAAGACAGGAAGAAAGAAGCAGCTGGGGATCTGAGGCAGATGAATAATTATAGGAAATATTTTGTATTATATAAATAATTACAGGAAAGTACAATCTGGAGGATTATCCATATTAAATGGCATTTTGCTAAATACATGATACAAAGAATAAATAGCAAAGGGTTCCTTTAATCAAGCAGCTTATGATCAAACAGAGAAATCCATGAAGATTATATTCTCCACAAATTCCAAAGACAGGGAAGTCACAGTGAAGTTAAATAAGCAATTTGGAATGATCAGGTTTTTTATTCGAATAACAGAAACTGGCTTTATCTGAAAAGGAAGAAAGTGGGTTTATTAAAAGAATAATTGGGAAAAACAAAGACCAAGTTTTGAATCAATCACCAAGAGCAAGGCAGAACTGGTATGTTAAAGAACATTCCTTCAAGCACTAGACACTTCCATTTCATAGATGTCATCTTTCATAATCTACCACTACCTCATTAGCTGAGAAAGAGAGCTGCTTGTTTACAAGTCACTGAGCCAATGTCAGCTGTGGGGGAGGTTGAGGTCATGATGAGTAGCTGACATTTTTAATTTTTATAGTAGGAGCGTATATTTTTTTTTCCTCTTTATCAATATTCTGAAAGCAAGAAACTCTCCATAGTCAGAGGATCTAAGGCTAAGTTGCTGTAAATTTTAAAAAGTTGTCCACCACTGAAAGTTACATGATATAGTAATTGTCCCAATAAAAATGATCATACTAATAATTCAAACATAACTTATTCTTTGCCTATGGCCTAAGTATAGGAATGAAAATAGTAATTAGTTACTGCACAAACACTCACTGTATTAAGTGAGGTATACAGGGATTTCATATTAATTTATGTAAAAATAAACATACTTGAATGACAAAGATTGTGTAAGTACATAGATGAAGAGAAGAAAAATCAGTGTAACTCGCTCCCTTCTCTTAAGAAAGCTATCGTTGTAAAATCAATCTCAAAATCACATCATTGTGCCCCAGGCCAATCAGCTCCTGATTTGAGCTGATGGACTTTAATTCATTTGTCTTCCAGGGTAAGTATCTTTCCAGCCAGTGCACCTTCTGGGAAGTGAAAGGGCAAACCTTTTCTCTCCTCTACACCCCAAACCAAACTCTACTAAAGGAATCTGTTTCGCATTTCAAGAAGATTCTCTTGATACTACAGATAACATACAAAGCATCTAGACATTCAGGTCATTTTTTTCTTTGCAGCTAATAATGTCTGCTTACATTGACTGTATTCAGCTGGCACATTAGTTTCTAATCATTAGATTTACATTTTATGATAACCAGTGCAAGTGTTATCTAATGACCCTTCATCAAAAAAGCAGTTCACTTCATTGAAAGGAAATAGGGAGAATAAATCATGCCTGGAAACACATAGATGAAAAATATTAACAATAGCCACACAACTTGTTATTTTCTCTAGATTGGTACTTTAATGTGTAGAGAAAGTAAATAATTGGTCCTTTCTTCTGTGTGTCTCTATCATTTTTAGCAGCTTTGTAAAAGCAGTTCTGTTTCTACTTTTTTATTAGCTTTTCAAGTACAGACATCTGTCACCAAACAACTTCCCAGAAGCTGTGGCCAAATTGGATAAAAACATATTTAAGAATGTATATTTATAAAATACAGACTTGTCTGAGATTCAATAATACTTTGCCTTTATTCTTCTCATGGAAATTTTAGTCTAAAATTGACTGACTTTAAACACATTTTTCTCCTGATTATATTAAGGTACTGAAGGCTGAAGATGAAAAATTTCATTTATAACGAAACTCATGTAACTCAAAGGTAAAATATTGTTTCTTGCTTTTTCATTTGCAAAAGTCAACTTTTCTTCTTCTTTCTTTTCCCTTTCAATGATTTGTTTGTATCTTTTCTTTTTTCTTTTTGTAAGTAAACTTTTTGAGTAAAAATTGACATACAAAAGCTATACATATTTAATATTTTCAACCTATTGAATTTAGAGATAAGTATACCTCTATGAAATCATGACCATTATCTATGCAATAAATATATCCATCTCTTCCAGAAGTTTCCTCTTGCTCACTTTATTTATTATTATTACTATTATTATTATATTTTGTCATAACATTAACATAGATGTACTGTTTCAGCAAATCTTTAAATATATAGTACTATATTATTAATTAAATGCAGTGTGCTATACAGTAAGTCTATAGGTCTTATTCATTCTGCATAACTGAAACTTCACACCTGTTGAACAACCCCCCATTTCCCTCACCCCCCAGCCCTTGGTAACCACCACTCTACTCCCTGTTTTCATGACTGACAAGTTTGGATGCCTCTTCTAAGTAGAACATGCACTACTGTTCCTTCTGTGCCTGGCTTAGTGTAATGTCTTTCAGGCGTTTTCATACTGTCATCTGTGGCAGGATGTCCTTCCCTTGTACGACGGAGTGGTACTTCACCATATGTATATACTACATTCCTTTATTCACTCATCTGTTGATGGACATTTAAGTTGCTTCCTTGCGTCTATTGAAAATAATTTCAATGAACACAGGAGTACAGATATCTCTTCAAGATCCTGACTTCATTCTGTTGGTCTATGCCCTGCAGTGGGATTGTTGGATCATATGGTAGTTCAGTTTCCAATTTTGGGGGAACTTCTATACTGCTTTCCATAGAGGCAGCACAAATTTATATTCCCACCAGTATTGCACAGGGTTCTCTTTTCTCCACATTGCCAAACTTTGTTGTCTTGTGTGTGTGTGTGTGTGTGTGTGTTAGCCATCCTAACATGTGAGGTGAGAGCTCACTGTGTTTTGATTTGCATTTCTCTGATGATTAAATCATAGAGCTTTTTTTTTTCATGTACCTCTTGGCCATTTATACGTATTCTTTGGAGAAATGTCTATTCTGTTCCTTGCCCATTTTTTAATCAGATTTTTTTTTGGTTGTTATTGAGTTGTTGGAGTTCCTTATATATTTCAGATATTAACTCTTTATCAGATATATAGTTGAAAAATATTTTCCACCATTCTATAGGCCACTTTTTCTTGACTGTATGGAAGATTTATCATTTGATCCCATTTGTCTATATTTGCTTTGGTTGCCTTAGATTTTGGTGTTGTACTGAAAAAATCATTGCCAAGGCCAATGTCAAGAAGCTTGTTTCCTATATTTTCTCCTCAAGTTTTATGGTTTCATGTCTTACATTTAAATTTTCTATCTATTTTGAGTTCATTTTTGGGTGTGTTGCAAGATAGAATGGTTTTGTGTGTTTCATTCTTTTGCATGTGTATATTCAGCTCTCCCAGCACCATTTTTTGAAGGAACTATCTTTTCCCCATTGTGTATTCTTAGCACCCTTGTTGAAGATTAGTAACCATATATAAGTAGATTTATATCTGGGCTCTCTATTCTGTTCCTTTAGTTTATATGTCTGTTTTTAATGCCAGTTCCATACTGTTTTGATTAGTGTGGCTTTGTAATATATTTGAAATCAAGAAGTGTGATGTCTCTACCTTTGTTCTTCTTGTTCATAATTTCTTTGTATCTTCCAGGTCTTTTGTGGTTCCTTGTGAATTTTAGGATTGTTTTTCAATTTCTGAAAAAATGTCTTGGGATTTTTTTAAAGGGATTAGATTGAATCTGTAAATTATTTTGCATCTTAATACTGACTCTAGCCACTCATTCAAAGAAGCTTCAAATGCTATTACCATTAGAGCATTTTTAGTACTTTTAACTTGAGTACCAGTATATAGGAACAGGAAAAAGAGTGGAAGTGGAAGGCAACGTGATGAGTCCGGGGAGGAGCAGGGCTGACTTGAGTTGGGATGGTGGTATCTGGAATTGAAAGTCAGGGAAACTACAAGAATAAAGATGTTTGGCTAATCACACACAGTAGCAATGCACAGAGACATTTAGAGATGAGTAAGAATTTTGGAAGCTGGATGAATACTAGGAGAATAGTGACTCCACAGGGAGCCAAATATGAAAATGGTTTGCTTATTTTAAAATTTTTCCCCCTAAGACTTAGCAGTCATGTTTTCTGATTTTTGAGAAAATCAGTCAAAAATTATAAAAATTAAACAGATGAGGGAGAGAATTAAATATAAGAAATGAGGAAAGAGTTTTAATGGATTTCCAAATCCTAGTTCTGATTTCTTCCTGAGATTTCCTTGTAGACCTGCCTTATAAGCAACTCAGTTGTTTAATAATATCTGGATATCCTTGTAATTAATTTCATTTTTACTTCAACTAGATAGAGGTGAGTTACTGTCATTTGCAAGCAAAACAAAACCAAGAAATGCAATGGAAAATACATGTCTACTATAGGAAATATATTAAATGATCAGAATTGATGTAATTAGTACTTAAAGATCTAGATTCTTCATCCCACAGGTCTCACATAGGTATATATTCTATCAGCATTAAGAATGGAAAATGTTGCTACAGAAAGGTAATTACAGAATTTTCCTGAATGTTCTGTGATCTATTTTCCAGAAGCAAGAATTAAAAACATTGAGGAATGAAGGTGTCGGTGGGCAAGAAACTCCTTTTTAGTGTGAGGTCAAAATGCACATTCCAAGATATAAGTGCATGCAGCCTGGGATTGAGAGGAAATTATTTAGAGTGGCCTGAAGGAAAGTACATCTGTGGAAATCTTAAATGAGGGAAGAGAGGACAGGGAGAGCAAGCAGCACTTTATTAAAGCATTTTTCCAGGTCAGAAAACAAGGAAAATAAGGACAGAAAATTCTGGTAGTCCAGGAGATAATTTTCTAAACTAGTACTGTCCAATAGAAGTAAATACATGTTATTTCATATTTTCTAGTAGCCACATTAATAAAGGTAAAAATGAATAAGTAAAACTAATAATACATTTTATTTGATAGATCCATCATCTCAAACTATAACACTTACAAAAAAATTACAGAGATATTTTACTTTTTGTACCTAGTCTTCAAAATGCAGTGTGTATTTTACACCCATCACATTGTAATTCAGACGAGTCCCATTCCAGTGCTCAGTAGTCACATGAGGCATTTAGCTAGTGTACTGAACCTCACAGGCTGATTCAGTAGAGTGGTGGTCACACTTGCTGTCCTCCTCTTTTGTAAATGTCCCTTTTTATTTTTGTTTTCTTTATATGCAGAATTAGATGGAAGTCATTAATTTTTAAGTTGTGCCCCAAATTCTTATAATGCTGCAGAATAAAATGAGCCAGACTTAGACCTTTCAAAACCAAATATCCTCCATAAGAGTTCTTGAGTGATAAACTGGATTTTAACCTGAATTTGACTTGAGGTTACTTTTCCTCAATAGCCATAGAGGTGGACTTGGGGTTTTCCTAAAAACTATCCTTTCCCAAGTCCCAGGAGGTGTTTTATATTTGAAGCTGCACACAGGTATGGAGAACAGAACTCACACTTGACCAGTTGCACACCAAATCAACTCCATAACCAGATATGTGTTGGCAGATGAACATACATTCCAAATTTTCTAGTCAAACTGTCCTCAGTTTGCTTAGATCCAAATTAGAGTCCATTATTTTTGCTCTGAAGCCCTTTTCAATATGAAGTTCTTTGATTCTCTGATTTGCAATGTTCAGACACAAACACAGAGCATTGCATTCAGGCTCAGTGTGGGGCACTGACAGAATGTTTGATCTCTGCCCCCCACAGAGCTTGGAGGGTGTTTGATAATAAACATTTAAAGCCACAAATTAAAAAGATGGCCTTGCACATAAACTTTTTAACTTCTACCATCCTTACTTCTGATCTCTCCTGAAGAATTCAATAAAGAAGAGGTGGTAGGAAAGGATATCCGGTAAGGAGCACAAGAAAGACTGAAACTTCGAGCCCTTTCTTTTCTCCCTCTATTGATTCCAGTGCCACTTGGGGAATGAGCATTGAATGAGGTGAGAGAGTAAGGTTATAACTTTGATCAGTTTATATCTTGAGTAAATTTTAAACCTGACAGCGAGGCTTTTCTAATATCTCCATGTTACCAGAGAGTTATGACTTGCCCAAAATGTCACTAAGGGGTTGGAGAGAGAGACTGAGCAGAGTGGGTGTGAAGGCAGTGGCAGAAGAAAAAACAAGTTGTCTTCTGTTTATGCCTTCTACATGTGGCATATCAGTAATTTACAGACGTCTTTTTCTACCACTAATTATGCATTCATTGTGGGCAGGGAAAATTATGTGTATAACAGTGTCACAGTTTGGCATCTTATACATTATCAATGATTTCAATGCTCTGAACAAGTAAATGAATGCATTTTAGAACATAATTTTTTTTTGTTCTTAGTACTCTTCACCCTACTCAAGCCTTTAAGCCTATGAATCTCTAACTTCATGTGATAGTCACAAGTAAATGTGAGTCAATATCTAATATACTGAGAGTTTTTTCAGGTATGATTGGAATTGAAATCCTCTATGTTTATTTTGTGTAGTACACCAAACTACAATGCTTTAAGACCTCCATTACTTGGTTAGCATTAAATGCTTTCTGAAAGTGTCCCCAGCAGTTACTGAGTTCCCCAGTTACTGAGCTCAGTTTACCTTTTTGTCCTCCACGATTAATGCTCCTTCATCCTCTACCTGAGACCATCATGAGATCATCTCACCTCTTCATTCAGTTGTTTCCAACTCTTATTCTCATCTTCAAGCTAGTTGAAAGATATGGATTTCCCTTAAATATAATCTCGCTAAACTTGGACTAGAAGTAAATTATGAAGAATATTTATTTTAAATTATAAAACAAACAGAAAGACCCAGAATCCATAAAATAAAAGGCATGGAAACTCTACTAAAGAACTTAATTACATTTTTTCTGTACACTGATGCGGATTCCACGTTTAAGAAAAAAATATCTAGAATAGTAAAGTTTTTCATTGATATCTTGCTTTATTATTTAATGTTTTTGCCCTAATCTCAATTTGTATGGGATTTACCACAAAAATCGATGTCAACCTATTTATTAGTTTTGTTAGCCTGCCACATATGAAAATCTTTGATTTCTTTGATTTTTCTTTTTGGGTGCTGAAAGAATTACAGTTATCCCCTACTTTTCAAAAGGTGTGCTAATGTACCGCATTTGTACCTGTTTTGCTAAACAAAATGAATCCAGAGGATTTTTGCTTTTACAAAAAAAGAAAAAGCGAAATAGCATTCAGCAAAAATAACGTACAGCATTTGTTTTGCAGAGAGCCTTTATAGAGGCGGTGAGTGCCTTGAACAGGGGGCGTGGTCCCACCAAGCTCCTTCCAAGGAAATTATAGTCAGCATCTCAGCCTCAAGCCACCAGACCTTTGAACTGTGTCTGGGAGCATCTATGCTTTATCTTGATTAATGTTGCGCATCTGTTAGCAAGATGTGTTCTAAGGTATCATAAAGCCTAAGATAAGTTGTTTTCTGGGTCTGGGAATGCGCAAAAAGTTTTTCATATAAATTAATGGTAATTGCCTCGTTACTTTACACCCCTTTAAGAAAGATTTTACAGAATGCTCTACTTACTTTCAGGTAGCAGGAGAAACCTGTAACAACAACAAAATGCTCACTAGATGGCAGCCTAACTCAATTTTTATAAACTGCATTTCAAGCGGTGGTTTGGGTTTATGACTGATATTGTTGCAAAAACTTTAATGCAGAACAATATATTGAAATAATATATCAGTTCATCTGAAGTGTTAGTTGCATCTAATTGCACATCATTTTTGGAATGGGATCAAT
Source organism: Manis pentadactyla (assembly GCF_030020395.1). Taxonomy (NCBI): domain Eukaryota; kingdom Metazoa; phylum Chordata; class Mammalia; order Pholidota; family Manidae; genus Manis; species Manis pentadactyla. The sequence goes on from NC_080028.1 coordinate 66,606,848, forward strand.
ATATTTGTTATGCAAGTAAGAAGGCAAAAATTTAACTATTCAAAGTAAGTTATATAATACATAGTCTAACAAGGATGTAGATTTAAGTACATGAATTTTGGAATCTGACGTGTCTGAATTTAAGCCTGGCTCTTCTTTTTCCCAGTCACAGAACTTTAAAAATTTGTTGTGCTCATTCTATATAACTCAGTTCTTAAATAATCTCTTTGAAATTGGTAGCTTTAAGGCAGCCTTTTTTGTGTGTGTTATTAGACATTTTTAAATAGAAGATGGTTTCTTTATCAGTTTGTCTTACAATGATTAAACTTATAAAGTATTGTCTTGTTATAGTGTAAATACTGGACTTTAAATAATTATAGCTTTATTATTTTGCAAATGCATCATGCAGGTAAATATTATTCTTCCACTGTCTTTATGTATACATACTGTATTTAATTTGTGTCTCTCAATTCTCAGTATTTCACTGACCACACAACAGATGCTTAATAAATGCATGTTATCATGATTGAAAGAGGTCAGTCATTATGAAGGTGATTGATTTATTGATTTACCTTAAGAATACTAGCTCTTTACTGCTTAAAGTAATAGCAAGATAAACTGGATGAAGAATCAGAGACTCAAGTTTTTAACAGACTTCTATAAGGTCATGCAATTTGTTGAGGCAGCTCCAAGATTATAAACAAATCATCTTTCCAATATGCCACATACTGATCCTTGTTTTTGGTCATAATCATCTACCATGATCCAAGCTAGAAACTTCAGACTAATTATTCTCTTCTTCTCCCTCACCCACCAAAGTTAATCACACATTCATGCTAAATCTACCTCTAAAAGCCTCTTGAATCCAACTTGTTCATTTCATTCATCCACATTCCCAACCTTTAGTTAAAGCTTTATTATCTCACTTGTATAATCACCATGGTGTTGGAAATGATCTTTTGCTCCTTGCTAGGGACCACCACTACTACTTCCCCCAAAATATTCCAGCTTGCTTTGATTTAAATGTAAGTGTAAGCCAGCTGGACCTCTTGAGCATGACATTTACAGTTCTCATACTTTGTAAGAAGTGATCCATATGCTTACAATGGCAGGGAATAAATTGATGTGTATTATTCCCTGTTTTTGAACGTCCTAGAGAATAAGCATGTGTAGCTCTTTACCTCACGTTTTATGTAGCTACAAATTTAAAAGGAAGAAAGAAGAAAAGAAAATTGAGATTTTTTTGTCCCTCTATTGCATTGCTGAAATTAGCAAATTCTTCTTCCACTAGCCCAATACCTCTTTCCGCATCTAGTCAGAGATTATACCTCTCAGATGACAATATAAACCAAATTGGAATGCTATATTTCATCCTGAGAATTATGCAGACCAAAAATATTATAATACACACACAAACAAAGGGAAATCAGACAAAAAAATGAAAGCGTGGTAGCAGTGTCTACCGGGGCTATTGTTATTTTCAGATACTGCTCATGGATAGCTCTGATTTAATTAGATGGATACTCAGTGACCGTCTCGTCTGAACTCAGCATAACCACTCTAAAGTTGAGGATAATTGAGCAATTACACACATCAATTACATCAACGTTAAACAGGCAAGCAAGGTTTCATACCAGATTATCAGAATAGGGTAGAAAGGCCTGAGCTCAACTCCAGAGAAACAAAGGGTAGAGGGTTTAAAAACTGAGGTTGTCTGTATAGGAAATCATATTCCATCTGTTGGCTGATTGGCCTCCTCCCAAGGAAAAGTAGTTCTCCTGTTTCATGACAGGAGGTACTTTTACAATGTAAAAGAAGAAAGTCAGGCTCCTATTGGCACTATCTTCCTTGATTATTGCATTTCATAGAGACAGCTCACAGGTCCTCAAGAAAGACACTCCTGAGATGTAAAACTAGCAAGCGGCCTCTAAGCTGATTTACATCTCAAAGGGGCAAGAAGGGATTTAAAATTACAAGGCTTCTGAACTAAATGCTCTCTGAAAAGAGAGGTCAGGAGCTAGGAGTTGGGAGAAAGCCTGTTAAAAGGTTGCTCCATCAGAGAGGAACATTAAGGCCTTATTGGTCACATATAATACTCAGTATATTGTGCTGCGACAAGCCCTAGGATATGGAGAAAGCCCAAGTGAGGAAAAAAACAAACAAACAGAACTTGACCAAAAAGAATCATCCAAACAACTTGAATGACAAAATATCCTGAGTTTAGCTGTATCTCTCCCTCACTGGGGATATTAAAAACAAATACCAAACCAGACCAAACCAAAACATCAGGCCCGTGAAGAGTGACGTCAAGGCCAAGGAAGGAAGCATCACCCTGGGGACTGAGGGGAAACGCAGGCCCTGCAAACGATTTACTGTGAGATGCTGAAGAAAATTTACAGGAAGAAAAGTACTTCATGAGGATGTAAGAATACACAGCCCCTATAAAATAGGCATCAGAATCCATGAAAGGATAATAGAAAAATACAAATTTGAAGTGTGGAAAACAACTGGATAACAAGAAGTAATAGTAAAGATAGTAAAAGATATAATAATCTAATAAAAATCTGAATTAAAAAGTATATAAAGGCATTAATATTCCCTAATCACTTTCACCAATTGGATGAATACAGACATTTAAAATAATGAATGAGAGGCGGAGCCGAGATGGCAGCGTGAGTAGGACAGTGGGAATCTCCTCCCAAAAACATATATATTTTTGAAAATACAACAAATACAACTAATCCTAAAAGAGAGACCAGAAGACACAGGACAACAGCCAGACTACATCCACACATGCGAGAACCCAGAGCCTGGTGAAAGGGGTAAGATACAAGCCACAGCCCGGCGGGACAAGAGGCCCCTCACCCCAGCTCCCGGTGGGAGGAGAGGAGTTGGAGCTGGGAGGGAGAGGGAACCCAGGACTGCTAAACACCCAGCCCTAGCCATCCGCACCAGAGTGCAGACACACAGTGCATGTGTGGGGTGCTGGAAACTAGGGAAGCAGGACAGTAGGACCTGTGAGCAGGTCCTGAAGCCGGCACCCCTGTGACAAAGAAAAGTGAGGGCTTTTTGAAAGTTTAAAGGGACAGGGACCCCATTGCTGGATGGAAGCATCCCGGGTCACAGTCCAGCAGCTGGAAATTCCAGGGAACTCCGGGCGCACTAACCCCCTGGGCAACAGCTCTGAGACCCCTTACAGAGGAAAACAGCCAAACAGCGCCCCCCTCCATTACCCCTCCAGGGCCGCACCAAAGCAGAGCAGCAGCCTGAGGCTGGCCACGCCCACAGCAAGGGAGCTTCCTCCATACCAGCTGGGCAAGATACAGAGACCCCGTCTAAACGCAATTGCCCAGCACAAGACGCTAGGGGTCACAGTTGTCCCAGAAAAGAAAGGCCAGGAGCCAAGTGGAAAGAGGCTTGGCTCTCCCAGCTGACAGACGAGTCAATAGCACTCCACTGCACCTGTCAACATGAAAAGGCAAAAAAGTTTGATCCAGACAAGACTAACCCAGACAGCTTCGACATCTTCTACATCTTCCCCTGAGAAGGAACCTTGGGAGATAGATTTAACCAGTATTCCTGAAAAAGAATTCAAAACAAAAGTCATAACCATGCTGATGGACTTGCAGAGAAATATGCAAGAACTAAGGAGGGAGAATACAGAAATAAAACAAGCTCTGGAAGGACTTCAAAACAGAATGGACAAGATGCAAGAGACCATTAATGGACTAGAAAACAGAGAACAGGAACACAGAGAAGCTGATGCAGAGAGAGATAAAAGGATCTCCAGGAATGAAAGAATTTTAAGAGAACTGTGTGACCAATCAAAACAGAACAATATCCACATTACAGGGATACCAGAAGAAGAAGAGAGAGAAAAAGGGATAGAAAGTGTCACTGAAGAAATAATTGCTGAAAACTTCCCCAAACTAGGGGAGGAAATGGCCTCTCAGACTACAGAGGTACACAGAACTCCCATGACAAGGGATCCAAGGAGGGCAACACCAAGACACATAATAATTAAAATGGCAAAGATCAAACACAAGGACAAAGTATTAAAAGCAGCCAGAGAGAAAAAAAGGTCACCTACAAAGGAAAACCCATCAGGCTATCAACAGACTTCTCAACAGAAACCCTACAGGCCAGAAGAGAATGGCATGATATACTTAATGCAATGAAACAGAAGGGCCCCCAACCAGGAATACTCTATCCAGCACGAATATCATTTAAAAATGAAGGAGGGATTAAACAATTCCCAGACAAGCAAAAGTTAAGGGAATTTGCCTCCCACCAACTACCTCTACAGGGCGTCTTACAGGGACTGCTCTAGATGGGAGCACCCTAGAAAGAGCACAGAACAAAACACCCAACATATGAAGAAGGGAGGAGGAGGAATAAGAAGGGAGAGAAATAAAGAATCATCAGACCGTGTTCATAATAGCTCAATAAGCGAGTTAAGTTAGACAGTAAGATAGTAATAAAGTTAACCTTGAATGTTTTGTAACCACAAACTTAAAGCCTGCAACGGCAATAAGTACATACTTTTCAATAATCACCCTAAATGTAAATGGACTAAATGCACCAATCAAAAGACACAGAGCAATAGAATGGATAAAAAAGCAAGATCCATCCATATGCTGCTTAAAAGAGACTCACCTCAAACCCAAAGACATGCACAGACTTAAAGTCAAGGGATGGAAAAAGATATTTCATGCAAATAATAGGGAGAAAAAAGCAGGTGTTGCAATACTAGTATCATACAAAATAGACTTCAAAATAAAGAAAGTAACAAAAGATAAAGAAGGACATTACATAATGATAAAGGGCTCAGTCCAACAAGAGGATATAACCATTATAAATATATATGAACCCAATACAGGAGCACCAACATATGTGAAACAAATACTAACAGAATTAAAGGAGGAAATAGAATGCAATGCATTTATTCTAGGAGACTTCAACACATCACTCACTCCAAAGGACAGATCCACCAGACAGAAAATAAGTAAGGACACAGAGGCACTGAACAACACACTAGAACAGATGGACCTAATAGACATCTACAGAACTCTACATCCAAAAGCAACACATTCTTCTCAAATGCACATGGAACATTCTCCAGAATAGACCACATAATAGGCCACAAAAAGAGCCTCAGTAAATTCCAAAGGACTGAAATCCTACCAACCAACTTTTCAGACCACAAAGGTATAAAACTAGAAATAAATTGTACAAAGAAAACAAAAAGGCTCACAAACACATGGAGGCTTAACAACACACTCCTAAATAATCAATGGATCAATGACCAAATCAAAACGGAGATCCAGCAATATATGGAAACAAATGACAACAATGCTAAGCCCCAACTTCTGTGGGACACAGCAAAAGCAGTCTTAAGAGGAAAGTATATAGCAATCCAGGCATATTTAAAGAAGGAAGAACAATACCAAATGAATGGTCTAATGTCACAATTATCGAAATTAGAAAAGAAGAACAAATGAGGCCTAAGGTCAGGAGAAGGAGGGACATAATAAAGATCAGAGAAGAAATATATAAAATTGAGAAGAATAAAACAATAGCAAAAAATCAGTGAAACCAAGAGCTGGTTCTTCGAGAAAATAAGCAAAATAGATAAGCCTCTAGCAAGACTTATTAAGAGGAAAAGAGAGTCAACACACATCAACAGAATCAAAAACGAGAAAGGAAAAATCACGACGGACCCCACAGAAATACAAAGAATTATTAGAGAGTACTATGAAAATCTATATGCTAACAAGCTGGGAAACCTAGGAGAAATGGACAACTTCCTAGAAAAATACAACCTTCCAAGACTGACCCAGAAAGAAACAGAAAATCTAAACAGACCAATTACCAGCAACGAAATTGAAGTGGTAATCAAAAAACTACCAAAGAACAAAACCCCGGGGCCATATGGATTTACCTCAGAATTTTATCAGACATACAGAGAAGACATAATACCCATTCTCCTTAAAGTTTTCCAAAAAATAGCAGAGGAGGGAATACTCCCAAACTCATTCTATGAAGCCAACATCACCCTAATACCAAAACCAGGCATAGACCCCACCAAAAAAGAAAACCACAGACCAATATCCCTGATGAACATAGATGCAAATATTCTCAACAAAATATTAGCAAACCAAATTCAAAAATACATGAAAAGGATCGTACACCATGACCAAGTGGGATTCATCCCAGGGATGCAGGGATTGGACAACATTCGAAAATCCATCAACATCATCCACCACATCAACAAAAAGAAAGACAAAAACCACATGATCATCTCCATAGATGCTGAAAAAGCATTTGATAAAATTCAACATCCATTCATGATAAAAACTCTCAACAAAATATGTATAGAGGGCAAGTACCTCAACATAATAAAAGCCATATATGATAAACCCACAGCCAACATCATACTGAACAGAGAGAAGCTGTAAGCTTTTTCTCTGTGATTGGGAACAAGACAGGGATGCCCACTATCCCCACTGTTATTCAACATAGTACTGGAGGTCCTAGCCACGGCAATTAGACAAAACAAAGAAATACAAGTAATCCACATTGGTTAAGAAGAAGTTAAACTGTCACTATCAGCAGATGACTTGATATTGCACATAAAAAACCCTAAAGACTCCACTCCAGAACTACTAGAAATGATATCAGAATACAGCAAAGTTGCAGGATACAAAATTAACACACAGACATCTGTGGCTTTCCATTACACTAACAATAAACTAATAGAAAGAGAAATCAGGAAGACAATTCCTTTCACAATAGCATCAAAAAGAATAAAATACCTAGGAATAAACCTAACCAAGGGAGTGAAAGACCTATACCCTGAAAACTATAAGACACTCTTAAGAGAAATTAAAGAGGTCACTAACAAGTGGAAACTCATCCCATGCTCCTGGCCAGGAAGAATCAATATTGTCAAAATGGCTATCCTGCCCAAAGCAATATACAGATTCGATGCAATCCCCATCAAACTACCAACAGCATTCTTCAATGAACTGGAACAAATAGTTCAAAAATTCATATGGAAACACCAAAGACCCAGAATAGCTAAAGCAATCCTGAAAAGGAAGAATAAAGTGGAGGGATCTCACTCCCCAACTTCAAGCTCTACTACAAAGCCACAGTAATCAAGACAATTTGGTACTGGCACAAGAACAGAGCCACAGACCAATGGAACAGAATAGAGACTCCAAACATTAACCCAAACATATATGGTCAACTAATATTCAATAAAGGGGCCATGGACATACAATGGGGAAATGACAGTCTCTTCAACAGATGGTGCTGGCAAAACTGGACAGCTACATGTAAGAGAATGAAACTGGATCACTGTCTAACCCCATACACAAAAGTAAATTCAAAATGGATCAAAGACTTGAATGTAAGTCATGAAACCATAAAACTCTTATAAAAAAACATAGGCAAAAACCTTTTAGACATAAACATGAGTGACCTCTTCTTGAACATATCTCCCCGGGCAAGGGAAACAAACACAAAAATGAACAAATGTCACTATATCAAGCTGAAAAGCTTCTGTACAGCAAAGGACACCATCAATAGAACTAAAAGGTATCCTACAGTATGGGAGAATATATTCGTAAATGACAGATCCAATAAAGGGTTGACATCCAAAATATATAAAGAGCTCACACACCTCAACAAACAAAAAGCAAATAACCCAATTGAAAAATGGGCAGAGGAGCTGAATAGACAGTTCTCCAAAGAAGAAATTCAGATGGCCAACAGACACATGAAAAGATGCTACACATCGCTTGTCATCAGAGAAATGCAAATTAAAACCACAATGATATATCATCTCACACCAGTAGTAAGGATGGCTACCATCCAAAAGACAAACAACAACAAATGTTGGCGTGGATGTGGAGAAAGGGGAACCCTCCTACACTGCTGGTGGGAATGTAAATTAGTTCAACCATTGTGGAAAGCAGTATGGAGGTTCCTCAGAATGCTCAAAATAGAAATACCATTTGACCCAGGAATTTCACTTCTAGGAATTTACCCCAAGAATGCAGCACTCCATTTTGAAAAAGACAGATGCACCCGTATGTTTATCACTGCACTATTTACAATAGCCAAGGTATGGAAGCAACCTAAATGTCCATCAGTAGATGAATGGATAAAGAAGAGGTGGTACATATACACAATGGAATATTACTCAGCCATAAGAAAAAATCAAATCCTACCATTAGCAACAACATGGATGGAGCTAGAGGGTATTATGCTCAGTGAAATAAGCCAGGTGGAGAAAGACAAGTACCAAATGATTTCACTCATTTGTGGAGTATAAGAACAAAAGAAAACTGAAGGAATAAAACAGCAGCAGAAGCACAGAACCTAAGAATGGACTACTAGTTACCAAAGGGAAATGGACTGGGGAGGACGGGTGGGAAGGGTGGGATAAGGGCTGGAAAAAAAGAAAGGGGGCATTACAATTAGCATGTATAGTGTGTGTGGGGCATGGGGAGGGCTGTGCAACACAGAGAAGACAAGTTGTGATTTTACAGCATCTTATTATGTTGATGGACAGTGACTGTGAACGGGGATGTGGTGGGGACTTGGTGAAGGGGGGAGCCTAGTAAACATAATGTCCTTCATGTAACTGTAGATTAATGATACCAAAATAAAATTTAAAAAAAATAATGAATGATAAGATGTTCAATTCCCTTAAACACCCCAAAGTCATTTGATTCTTAAATCCCTAAGTAAAAGTTAGAAATATATATACATTTCTTGTATCATAAGAAAAAAAGCATAGATCCAAATTCCCCCTGCCCACCCTCACACCTTCCTATGTTTCTTATTTGTTTTGAGTTTCTTTTTTTTAATTTTAAAAATCTGATTGGTTAACATTAGAGAATTTCTTCAATTGTCTGATAGTAATTAGCTGCTCCCTCCTGTTTAAGAGTGAGGCATTCTTGCAAACTATGCGCATGAATAGTCTTGTCAACTAGTGTCCTTTCTTGTAGGGTCATTGGGGTGAGGTACTTCTTAAAGGATCTTCACTAGTAGGTGTGCTCTTATAAAGTTCAATTTGGCTTGAAGTAAATCTAATTCTGCCACCAGTTGGGGTCAAGGAGGTAATGGTGAATTCCTAGTTATTCCCAGTCCCAGAGTCAGACATGCATGTTAAGTACACACATTTTTGTTAAACCCTCCGGTTTTCAGCATGATTCTCTCCTTGAGTCCAGATTCTCTCCTGCTCAACTTTCCCAGAGGACAGTTTCACACTTTAGCTAGAACAGGGGGCTAGAGGGGGGAATCTGGTCACTCGAAAGACTTAGTGAAGTCACTGAAAGCACAGAACAGATGTGCTGGGGGTAGAGACTTTGGTTTAAAAATTCAAGTATATAAGAAATATCTCATTTTCATAATTTATGAATAGTAGCTTAAGTTTTTAAAAATCTCATTTATGATATATGATTTTAACTTCATTTTCAGCACACATATAAAATTATACAGTTGTTAAAAAATATTATAATAAACTATTGTACTTACCTCCCAGGGGAAGATGTATTCCTTCTTGTTTCTTGCACCAAGGGAAACTTTATCCTGAAATTAGTGTTTGTCTAGTCTCTATTCTTCTGAATGTTTTTATATATTTTTTTATATTGTCAGTTTGGCAAGTACTTGAAATTGATACGAGTACTATATTATGTGAATTCTATAACTTTTTTGCTCAATATGATGCTTGTGAGAGTCAATGATATTGATAAATGAGGCTATAGTTGATTCATTTTTATTATTAGAATTTCCACTATATGAATATTGGGAATGTACCAAAAGTGTTTTGTGTATTCCACTTTTGTTTTACATTCAGTTTGTATCTAGATCTTTTTTCCACACATTCTTATGCAAGCATCCTGATGTACATGTGCAATACAATATTTTCTAGGGAATTATCTAGCTAAGGAAGTCCCAAAAGGACATGAGCAGAAATGCTGAGTTCTAGGGTAAGAACACATTCAACTTTACCACCCATTGTAAAATGCCTGATTTCTAGTCCTGCCAGAGGTAGAGAAGTGTTTTCACTGCTTCCTATCTTCATCAACACAATTTTAAAAGAAACATTTAATTCTTCTCAAGCTAGTGGGCATTGTCCAAGATAAAAGAAGCTGGACAGTAGTTGGAGTAGTAAAAACAGGTTTTAATCAGTAATATACTATCGCAATAGGGCAAAGACTCTGCAGTTTGAACTAGACTCAACCTCGATCTGTAGAGAGGTGACTGGGCATTATAAAGAGAGAAGGAGGGAATGGGGTTTGGGATGAGCAGAGCATCAGTAGAGTCATGGAAGGGAAAAGTCACCCAAAGCTGGGAGCATGGCTTGGTTCATGTAAAACCCATCTGCTAACTGGTTCTTACCAGTCAGGCTGCTACCTTCCCACAGAGCCTGGGATACAGGTGCTCTGACTTCGGGTGTTGGCCGGAGCAAACAGGAAATTCTTTTGGCAGTCCTGAGTTTGACCAGGCAAGCAAGGGGGGCTGGGGGCATCCTAGGTGTATGGCTTTGAGCTGTTAGAAATTATGTTAGAATAATGAATTAGAAAGCATTCTTCCTCTAGACTGAGAAGATGTAATTCTTGATCTTTGCTTTTCCACTGTATTACTTTGGTCAGTTCATATGAACTTCTGAACTTCAGGTTTGTTACTTACAAAACTGGAATATCATATGGACAAAAGTAAATTATCAATGCAAAAATATTTCCAGCAATAATAGGTTATTATTTTCCTTATAACTATAAATAGACAATTATGAAGTTGAAGAAGAACAAGAAAAAAGTTCTAATTATTTTTAATAAACCTTGTTTACATGGTGATATAATTGTGATTGAATCAATTTTGTAATTATTTTTCTACTATCACTTTCAGTCCACAGTTTACATATTTAGATTACATATAATTTACATTTCTGTCAGATTCCCAGCTGGGTAAGATTTTGGGCCCAGTGTAAACATAAATGACATTCTTTGGAATTTATAATTCTGGAAGCTTCCACCCAGTTTCATTATCATATGGCTTAATGCTTTCTTCCCAGCAGTCTGTAGGCCTTAAATTTGCAGAATATAAGATCTTATTTACATTTGAGTCTCCCACAACAATTGAGAACACCCGCCAACTTTTACTCTCAGTCCACCTGGTAGACTTTAAAGTCAGTATCATGTGTGCATCCATCTCTCAGTAGGAAAGCAAACTTCAGAAACAGGTTACCACTATACAGAGTTTTTATATCACAAGAGGGATTTTGTCTTTAAGGATTTTTATTTTGGCCAGTGAAGCTAGAATCAATATGCCTACCTCTCCTATCACTGACCAGTTGGTAGCAAAAGAAAAAGAGAATGTTATGCAATCTCTTATTCCATGCATATTAATTACATTTATCACTTATTAAGTGTAATCTTTATGCCAAGCACTGGACCAAGAGATTTACATAATTTACTTATTTTAATTCAATAAGTAGTCATCTGAAGTAGATATTATTACTAGGCCTGATACAGGTTACATAGGCAGTAAATCGTAGAGACAAGTTTTAAATGCAGATATATATGAACCCAAAATCCATTTTTCTTCCACATTCCTCTTTAGCATCTCTTTAATTTGGCATCCCTAAGAAATTTTTTGGAAAAATTAATTGCAGTGACTGACCAGCCCTCTCTTCTTGAAGCCCTCCAAATTTCCTGGCTGGGACCACTTAATTCCCTCCTGCAAACTCTGTCCTTTCTCAGCAATTGGGAATCTTTTTAAAGAAGCTCTAGGCCAACAGGGATTGTTCAACATTTCATCTTCATAATTCTGCTGGGTTTTCTGTCTCTCAGTAAACTTACTTACTGAATCGCCTAGGTTCCTTTCCCTCTATGCCATTAATTGGTGCCTGAAGCCTAATACTGTTCTCTGCTCTCACTGATACTTCTGAAGGCTTGAGGTCTTTGTTTTTCCCCCTCCAGCTTTCATCACCTTGGGATGCCTGTTAATTTGTACCAGATTATATGATCCTTACAACTTGTCAGCCTACTTCCTTATATGTTGACTGTTCCCTGATTCCCTATGGCTATATTTTGTTACCTTTCTGGAAAAACCCATCCTTTATCCCATGGTGGACACCCCAGCACCACCCATCTGCCTACCTGGACCATTGCTTGTCACATTCTCTGAATCCCATACTTAAACAGGAAAACTGGATCATCACCATTGTCTTCTACCAACTTAGACTGCAAGGTTTTCTTTCCATCCCAGTGTCCACCAAATCATCTTTGGCCCACCTTATCAGAGCCCACAGACTCGTTCTGATGATTGACATCTTTATTCAGCACCCTTCCATGGGTCTTTTCAGGAACAATTTCCACTTTAAGGCCAACATACAGCTGCACAACAATTTAATTATGTCTGTTTGAGTTATTTTTCCACCACCTATTTATTCACTAAATGCAGTTTTGGGTAAATATTTGTAAGTTAGTGAACTCACATTAAGTTATAAACAAAGATTAAATGTACACACTCCCTGAGATGCAGGAATTAGTAATCTAAACCCTGTCCCAGTAGAAGAGAAAAGCCAGGTACAAACGAGAGAGGACCGCCTCAAATGCAGGACCATGTGCAACTCAAGCCAATAATGTATTGTGAGTCCACATTTCCCCTGTAGGTGCCAGGAGAATGAAGTCTCCCAAAAGACAGTATACAGCAGGTGGCAAAAACATTCACCAGCCAGGGCTGCCCTGGTAGCTGCAAACACTGCGGCGCTTGCTTCAGGTTCTCTCCCAGTAGCTCAGACAACCTTCTCTGCTGCTTTCTTCAGAGAAATCACAACTTCCAGGGTACATGCTGCACCAGCAAGTTGATTTTGTTTGTTGAGTCCTTCCATCAAAGCATTGAGCATTACAGGGGTCCAGCCTTACAGGGACCTTCTTGGATTCCCCTAGGTGAGTGTAAGTCACAGGCACACCATGAATGAACCATATTTGCACAACTGGAGTAACCTGAGATATTTTAATAGATATGCAAGTTTATATGGGGAAAACATTTTTTCTTATTTTATCATTTCCTAGCATACTTAATGATTATTCCTAGATCTTCATAATTAAGAATTTATGCCAGGATACTAACAAGTAATACAATTAAATCTCTCTTTCTGTAATATTGATAGAATTCATTTTCATTTCTATTAATAATGGTGAGACATTTCTCTCCTACACTCAATGTATATTACTTTAGTAAAAGACAAAATGAGTTGGATGCAGTTTATAAAAAGATGAAATTATTTGAGTTTTTTTCTCAAAGTATGTATTTTTTGCAAATAAAAGCAGTGAAAAAATTTGTTTTTATTTATTAAAGTGGATCTGAGAATTTAATTTTTTATTGGACTATAGTTGGTATAGAATATCATATTGGTTTGAGGTGTACAACATAGTGACTCAATAATTATATTCACTGATCACTTACCATGCTAAGTGTCATTGGCCTCTGCTACCATACCAAGTCATTGCAATATTATTGGTTATATTCTCTCGGTTGTACTTCCAACCCAATGATTAATATATTTTATAATTTGAAGTTTGTACCTCTTTATCCCCTTCACCTACTTCACCCACCCCCTTAAAAACTTTGTTATAATGATACTGTAAAATAAAGTTCTCAACTTCTATAAAAGAGACAAAGGCAAAATGTATCCATACATTTATTTTCTTCTGATACAAGATAGCAGTGAATCAATTTAAAGAATAAAGTAGGCATAGGCTGAAATTTTTAATAAAATAATTCTGTTTAATAACCTAATATGATTTAACAGATTTCAAAATGATGAGCAAATCAAGGAAGTTTCAGTGGGAACAATGCTAAGTAAAAACTATAAACAATACAACTTACATTGCCCCTTTCCACATTTGAGGAGAAAAATTACTCAAAAAGCAGATTATCACTGAGTGTTAGCCATATTTATAATCAAATTTTCAAGGACAATTTCTGAGCAGTTTCAAGGGTAAAACAAAAATCACTATGTTTTTTTCTTTGATTACTGTGCCAAAATGTATGATCAGAGTCATAACTAAATTGAGAATTTTTCTTCTAGTCCTGCTATCACTAGATTTTTTTTTCAATGTGGAAGGAATTTGATTATTTAATTGCTATAAAATTTTACTCAGTTTAAGGAAATGTGAGACATTAAAATGAACATTTCTTAGCTAAAATAGAGTGTCAGAAATCAGAAGCTAGTAGAGACTTTTGAGGTCATCTAGCTCAGTGTTCATCAAAATTTGCTCATCATCAGAATTGCTTGGGAGGTGCATGCTTTCTCTTGGACCTCCATGCCGGAGATTCTGACTCAATAGATCTGGGATATGGCACAAAAAGCAAATTTGTTCCAAGGGTTTCAGGTGATTTGATGAAAAACCACATTTGGAAAACAGATTTTGTCCAGTGAAATAGTAGGAAAGTATGAGACTTGGAATTAAAAGTCCTGTATGTGTCCAAGTGATTAAGACTCAGTACCCATATTAAATGTATTTTTTTTTCTTGAGGAATTCATGAGATCAGGAGCATTTTGTAAATTATAAGTCCCTAATAGTTTTTGTTTTTGAAAAAGAACGACTAAGTCACTTGTCCAACATCACCAAGTGTCTTGGCCAAATTGAGATAATGAAAAATAACTATTTCCTCAAAAAAAAAAAAAACCCCATTTTATTTTCTGAAGGATTCACAAAAAAATGCTATTTTAAATATTATTTCTCCTAATTCATTCAGAGTATAATTTTTGGAATAAATTTAAATATATTTTTCTCTAATTTTTGATTAAAAAGTATTAAACTCATCCATTTGACAAATATTAGGTTGTGTTGTCTGATCACAGATTTGTCATTCACTGAGTGATGTATTTATTGTACATTTGTTCTTGAAGCCATAAAGAAAGTATTATTCCCATATTTAGTGGTAAAACTGGGATTCAAATGCAGATTTGTGAGATGAGAAAGCTGAAGTTGTATTGAGTGACAAAGCCATGCTGCTAAATCATAAATCTGGTCTTTAAGGATCCAGATTTGGGGTATTTACAGGAAGTTTTGATCTCATTCTATAGAAGAGAAGAGCATGTCCAGAAGAGAAAAGAAAGAGAAGAGAAGGGCTAGGGTCTTGAGAGGCAGAAAGGAGAATGTTAGGCAAGATTGATAGACTATGTGAAATTTTGGCATTCCTCAATACATTTTTAGTATATTTTGCCTCAGTCTGAGTTATAAACACAGATCACCAACCATTCCCCTGTCCTTTTATTTCTACCTTTACATGAGACTTTAGTAAGCACTTAGTTATTTTCCAATTTGCTGGAGTCAAATATGTATTTATTGGAAATATGATGCTTTGTAGAGTTGTGTTCTAAAAGACTGACACCCCAAAGCATAGATTTATATTTTCTTAGAAATTCCGATTATTTTTAAATTCTGTGAACCTATTAGCCTTGTCCATAATGTCAAACAAGTCACATTGGTGGCAAAAGTTGGTGGGAGTTTGGTCAAATGTTTCCTCTCCATTTTTCCAATGTATGGAGTATTTTTGAAAGATTTTGTGACTTCTTTTCCTGTGTGTCATCCAGATGTTCAACGTAATTTAAATACCCCTTTCACAATACATTAAGTATCCCAATAGAAAGATTAATGATCAAATGTTTCTCTATGCAACAAGTTTTTCAGAAATAGCTCCAAGGGAAATGCAACCAGAAAACAGACTGTGAACATTCTTAATAGTTCTTAGTTCATGCTTTTGGGTTTTTCTCACAAAGATAGATCTTCAGATCCTTAAAATATTGTGTGTTCCTGAAGTGGATCACAGATATTCAAGCACTCTGTGAGCAAAGCACAGAATGAAGGGGTTTATTATTAGTTGGCAATTAAAATGGAAATGTTGTTTTATCAGTTTGCTCTATGAATTTTTGCTTGTCTCAATGTGAATCAATTTCCATAAATCTATTTGAACCAATACCTTTTTACAGTCATGTATAAGGAGAAAACTGCCATAAATCTCAAGACATGTTGCTGGATTGCTCATGCTTTTACATTTCATCAATTCTATTAAAATATATGCACAGCAATTTAGCGAGTGATATAAAATTTTATTGCAGATAAGTTTTGAATATAGAGTTTGGACACACATATTCAATTCCTTATTTTCTCATTTCACATACAAATGATCAAAGAAGGAAAATATATTTGAAATTAACTGTAAAAATAAGCAAGGGTATAATAAACAAATTTAATATGTTTAGAAAGTTCTACAAGTATAGAAAAGAAAAGACTACCTCAGCTGTTGAATAATTCTAAATTCATTTGGGAAACAATAGGGAGAACTGCAGGATATTTCTCCTAAACCCTGTGATTGAAGAAGCAAGGAATGAGGATGAAGGTGGGGTTTATATGAATTACCTGGAAAAAAAAATCTGAAATCTACAAGAGACTTCAGTAGTACAGTGACAACCAATGCTAGGAGATGAGCAACTGTATTCTTAACTAGGTATAGAGTATACACAATGCAACAGTAATCTTATTGTGGGAATGTTCATAGTCTTTTGGTCTGAAATTGTCAGCCCAATGTGATTCTCCCTCTGTTCTATTGTGCTGTGTCTATTCCTATAATCTGTTCTTTCATTATGCACATATAAAAAAGCAAGAACAGAGCTTGACTGAGAAGGGAGGAGCACAAAAAGCAATTATTTGAGTTAATATAGATGATAAAGATCTGAGAAAGAAAGGGAGAAAAAGTCAGTGTGAGAATGTTTTATGGTTCTGACAAAAAGGAATCAAGACTGAGGGCTATGAAAAACTAGGAGGAAAGAGCAAAGAGGACTTGAGTAATGTTTAGTGTTATGACTTGAACCACCTTTTAATGTATTTCTAGGTATGGGAACAAAAATTTCAGTATCTTTTTAAAAATTCAATTTTAGCTATGATATTGTCAATCAAATTAGATAGTGTTTATAAATAGAATCATGTAGGTAGTAATCTCTTTGAGTGCTAATCCAAGATGCTGTACTTAATGTGCATTCCAAATAAATATCATGAATTTTAGTGTTACTCAAAGCCAAATTTACATCTGGATTGATGACATAGGAAGGAAACAAGAATCCTTTATGTAAAAGGCACTGTGTCTACTCAAATAGTGACAAAAATACAAATAGATCTCTGGAGACTTGCTGACTTTAGAGATGAAAATAATAGGATGATCTCCTTGGATAAGGACACTTTAGTTTGATCATTAAACCTACACAGCTCCAATGTAAATTTGTTTCAGGAGAAGATGTTCATTTTGAGTATTCTGTGGGGCTATTTAAAAACCACCCACATCAATTTTCAAGTCCAAACTAAAGCTATAGCATAGCATTGTTGGGGAGGAAGAAATTTCCTTTACCCCTCAAGGTTCTTCTAGCTGGTTTAAGAATCAAATTGACATGAGACAGATTAACAGTAGGAAAAAACCTGAAGTTTAATTATGTACATATGGGGAAGCTATAGACATTGGTTCCAAAGACAGGCAGGGAGAATGAGGTATATACGTCATCCTGAACCAAGAAGATGTCCGTATGCATATGAAACTTTAAAGGAAATGGGAAGCAATTCACAGGAATATGAAGAGTAAATATTTGATAAACAAAATGCTTGATGAACCACAGAGAAACAATGGGGCAGAGAGATAAATTTTAACAGACTTAGCCACATCCCTCCCTATTTACTACACCTAGTTTACATTATAATTTATATGTCTAAGGTGATAGCTGTCTTCCTGTAGCAATTCCTCCACCTAAATATTTCTTATGTTGCTGTGTGTGTGTGTGTGTGTGTGTGTGTGTGTGTGTGTGTGTGTTTGTGTTGGGGTCAAAGTATCTTCCTGAGTCTTTTGGGCCTTGATGGCTTTCAGCTCAAAATAATCTGCATGTCACAATGGCACATGTTGGGGTGGCCTTCCCTTGGTCATCATCCCATTCAACATTTAGCAGAATGAGAGTTTAAGGCTCAAAAAACATAAACTTAATTCAAAAGAGTCACAATGTTGGGCATTACTTCCATTCTCAGTAGCCATGCCATCTTAATTCAGGCTTAATTAAACCTGAGGAAAAAAATATAGGTGGATCAAATGGCAAATATAAAACAAGAATGACCTTGGAAATTGAGAATCAAGACTTTAGGACAAACTTGACATGCTAGAAGAAATGGAGATATCACTTATCACTTACAGCAATAGCCAAAAATACAGTGATTAGAAAAAAAGTGAAAAATAAGAAAGGCTCAAGATGGCAGAGTAGGAAGGCAAGTAGGAGACCTCCGCACACACACACAGTAAGGAAGCAACTTCAGCAAATTCAACTAAACCTGCAAATGACCTGAAGACTGTAGAACAGACCACCTACACCTGGGGAAGCAGAGAAGGCCACACAGAAAAGAGTAAAGTGGCAGATACGCAACTGAGCAGGACCCAAGCTCCTCCGCCATCCAGCCCACAGTCAGGAGGAAGAGGAACAGAGTGGGGAGGGGATGGGCACCCAGAGAATCTGCACACCTAGCCTTGGAGATCTACTCTAGTAACACAAGTCCATATTGGATTGAATTCTGGTGATTAGTGGGACTGGACACCAGGGACAGTTGGAACACTCTGGGAGGCTGAGACAACAGCCGCCTATGGAAAACAGTCAAGCTCTGCTTGTCCTCCTGAGACCCAATACAGAGGCAGCAACTGGAAAGCCTTGACACAGTGGGGGAAAGCCAGAGGAGTGAGGGTTGGACAGAGCTCTCTCTACAGGAGGAAGGGCAGGTGGGTGATACCTCCCCAACCCTCCATCAGCAGAACAGGTTGGGCACTCTTTGGAGCCCCAGATGCTTCATCCCCACACTGGCGGCTCAGCCCTGAGGCACATCCCTGTGTACCACTGGCTCCCACTTGCCCCAGCTCTGTTGGACATTGCTGCCTGGTGGGCAGAGGGAAACTCTTCCAACTTTCATGGCCCTGTTTCAGACCATATGGGGAGGCATCTCAAGGAGCCAGCTCTGAGAGCTCCTTCCTCCCCATGGGTGGCCAAGCCAGGTGCTGCATGCCTCACTGCTGCTAGGGGGTTTCTGTGTAACTTGCTGTAGCAGCTGTTCACCAACATGGCATGACTAGCCCCTGCAGCCTCCCACCATGCCTGTTGCCCTGCCTCTGTGAGCTTGCACTCCCTTCCACCGCAGGACCCACTGCCTCTGTGTGTCCATGCACCCACCCAGTGCACAGCCCACTGTCTGCTGTTGCACACCCACATACCCTCCCACCACAGGGTTCATCACCTCTGCTGAGTACCTCCCTGCTCTATGACTGGGTGACTTGCCACCACTGTAAGTCATTGTGCAACTTTCTATGTGAGCCACCCTCCCACCCTGTTAATCCAGCAGCCCCACCATCACAGCAGGGAAGACAGAGAGCTGTCCTGACTCCCAGCAGAAGCTACTGCTCTGATCAGAAGGCTGTCTGAGGCAAACTGCCAAACATAGCAGACTGAGATAAACCACTCCTATCAGACAGACAGAAAGGCAACCCTGCCCATTGCCCACCAACAACAACTGGGGCTCCACAGCAAAGGAGAACCAGGCACTGGAGAGGAAAGGGTCCTGAGCTTCTGGGCACCACAGGATGCATCCTTCATAAAGCCATTACTCTCTAGACCAGGAAGCATAGCAGATCCATCAAATACAAAATGGATTACAGAAACACAGAAAACCTGACAAAATGAAGAGACAGAGGAATATGTTCCAAACAAAACTACAGGAACAGACATCAGAAAAAGGGCTAGATGAAACTGAGATCACCAAACTTCTTGATAAAGATTTCAAATGAAATGTCATAAATATGCTCACTGATCTGCAGAAATGTGTTAAAGATCTCACAAAGGACTTCAACAAGGCTTTCACAAAGGACTGCTGCTAGAATACAGTAACTAAAAGGAAACATACAATGGAAGGGATGAATATTAGATTGCTGCAAGTAGAAGAGACAATAATGAGATGGAAATTAGAAGGAACAGGAGCACACTGAAGCTGAGGAATAGAGAGAAAAAGGATCTCTAGGAATGAAAGAATTTTAAAAGAACTGTGTGACTAATCCAAATGAAACAATATTCACATAATAGGGGTACTAGAAGGAGAAGATAAAAAAAAAGGGTTAGAAAGTCTCCTTGAGGAAATAATTGTTGAACACTTCCCTAATCTGGGGAAGGAAACAGACACTCAGATCATGGAAACACAGACAGTTCCTAACAACAACAACAAAATCCAGGAAAACAACACCAAGACACATAATAATTAAAATGGCAAAGATTAAGGATAAGGAGAGTATTGAAAACAGCCAGAGGAAAAAGATGGTTACTTATAAGGGGAACCCCATCTATCAGCTGACTTTTCAGCAGAAACTTTACAGGCCAGAAGGGAATTGCATGAAATATTTATTGTACTGAAACAGAAGGACAATCAACCAAGAATCCTCTACCCAGAAAGATTATCATTCAAATTTGAAACAGGGGTTAAACAATTTCCAGATAAATGAAGGCTCAAAGAATTTATAACAACTAAACCAGCATTACAAGATATGTTAAAGGGACTACTGCAGGTGGAAGTGTTCTTAAGGCTACATAGTTTTCACCAGTGAAAATAAACCCACAGTAAAGGTAGCAGACCAATTAATTATTGAGTGTATATGAAATTAAAACAACAAAAGTAGCAAAACCAACTATATCCAAAATCAGCCAAAGGATGCACAAAGAGTGCAGATTATGACATCTAATACATACAGTGTGAAGGAGAAGAAAACAAGTATTTTTAGATTGTGTTTGAAATAGAACAATCAGCTACTGAATATAGACTGTTATATAGTCAGGAAGCTATCCTTAAACCCTTGGTAACTACAAACCTAAAGCCTATAATAAATACAAAATATTAAAAAAAGAAATCGAGTATAACACTAAATAAAATTATCAAATAACAAGAGAAGAGAATAAGAGAGAGAGAAAAAAAGAGAGGAGCTTTAAAAATTAACAGAAAACTATAAAATGGCAATAAGTACATACCTATCAATAATTACCTCAAATGTAAATGGATGGAAAGCATTGCTCAAAAGACAGAGAGTGGCAGAATGGATAAAGAAACAAGACCCATCTATTTGCTGTGTAAAGGAGACTTATTTGAGCCCAAAAGACATATACAGACTAAAAATGAAGGGATGGAAGAGATATTTCATGCAAATAAAAGGAGAAAAGCAGGCAGCAGTACTTGTATCAGAAAAAAATAGATTTCAAAACAAAGAAAGTAACAAGAGACAAAGAAGGACATTACATAATGATAAAGGGGTCTGTCCAACAAGAGGATATAACCATTACAAATATCTATGTACCCAACACCGAAGTACCTAAATATATAAAACAAATACTAACAGAATTAAAAGGGAAAAAAAATTGCAACACATTCACTGTAGGAAACTTTAACACACCACTCACATCAATAGACAGATAAACCAGAGAGAAAATAAATAAGGAAATAGAGGCACTGAACAATAAATACATTAGAACAGATAGACCTAGCAAACATCTACAGAATACTCTACCCAAAAGTAGCAGGATACACATTTTTCTCAAATGTACATGAAACATTCTCCTGAATAGATTACATACTAGGCCACAAAAAGAGGCTCAATAATTTTAAAAAGATTTAAATTGTATTAGCAACTTCTCAGACCACTATGGTATTTAACTAGAATATATTACACACAGAAAACATAAAAGCCTACAAACACACAGAGGTTTAAACAACATGCTTCTAAATAATCAGTGGATTGATAACCAAGTTAAAATAGAAATCAAGCAACAATGGAGACAAATGAAAACAAAAGCACAACAGTCCAATATTTGTGGGATACTGCAAAGGTCATTCTAAGAGAGAAGTACATAGCAATACAGGCTTACCTCAAGAAACAAGAACAATCCCAAATAAACAGTCTAAATTCACAATTAAAGACACTAGAAAAAGAAGAACAAATGAAACCCAAAGTTAGTAGGAGGGACCTAATAAAGATCAGATCAGAAATAAATTAAATAGAGAATAAGAAAACAATAGAAAAAATGAATGAAACTAAAATCTAGGTGTTTGAGAAAATAAACAAAATAGATCAACCCCTAGCAAGAGTTATCAAGAAAAAAGAGAGTACATAAATAAAATCAAAGTAAATAAGGATAGTCACAATGGGTACCAAAGAAATACAAAGAATTATTAGAGAATATTATGAAAAATAAGCCAATAAATTGAATAACCTAGAAGAAATGGACAAATTCTTAGAAAAATACTACCTTCTAATATTGACCCAGGAAGAAACAGAAAATCTGAGTAGACCAATTACCAGCAATGAATTGAATTGGTAATAAAAAAACTCCCAACAACATAATTCCAGGATCAGACGGCTTCACAACTGAATTTTACCAAACATTTAAAGAAGAGCTAATACTCATCCTTTTTAATGTATTTCAAAAAGTAGAAGAGGAGGGACTACTTCCAAACTCATCCTATGAGGCCAGCATCATTCTAACACCAAAACCAGGAAAGACAAATTCCAAAAAGAAAATTATAGACCAATATCCCTGGTGAACAAAGATGCAAAATTTCTCAACAAAATATTAGCAAACTGAATTCAAATGTACATCAAAAGGATTATTCATCATGACCAAGTGGGATTTATTCCAGGGATGCAAGGTTGGTATAATATTTATAAATCAATCAATATCATATGTCACATTAACAAAAAGGACAAAAGTCACATGATCATCTCAATAGATGTTGAGAAAAAATTTGACAAAATTCAACATTGATTCATGAAAAAAACTCTCAACAAATGGGCATAGAGGGTGTCTACCTCAATATAACAAAGGCTGTTGTATGGCAAACCAACAGCTGATATCATACTTAACGGTGAAAAGCTTAAAGCTTTTCCTGTAAGATCAGGAATAAGACAAGGATGCCCACTCTCACCACTTTTATTCAACATAGTATGGGAGGTCATAGCCATAGCAATCAGACAACAGAATGAGATAAATGGCATCCAAATTGGTAAAGAAGAAATTAAGCTGTCATTATTTGAAAATGACATATCATACATAGAAAACCTGAAAGACTCCATCAAAAATACATTAGAATTAATAACTGGACTCAGCAAAGTTGCAGGATACAAATTAATACACAGAAATCTATTACATTCTTATATACTAACAATGAACTAACAGAAAGAAAAGTAAGGAAAACAATTCCATTTATAAAATTGCATCAAAAAGAATAAAATACCTAGGAATAAACCTAACCAAGGAAGTGAAAGACCTATACTCTGAAAACTATAAGACACTCTTTGCAGTCAGGGACTGTAAAATGAGAACTGAGTCAGAATGACATTTAATGCAGAGGGCTTAGACTTCCTCTGGAGACTAATCACCAAGTCAGCACTCCCTGCGCTTTTAAGTTACAGCAAGCAAAAAGACAGGATTTAGAAGATACATTTTTTATCAAGCTAAAGAATTGCAAACTAATCCTCTTAAACTTCCTCTTATGTCTTCTTAAGTCATCCGGCCACATGAGTCTCAAGGTGTGTTCCTTCTCTGTGTTTACCTCAGAAAGGATCACAAGAACTGTTCGCAGTCCTTGTCACACCACTCATGACTCACAACAAATTCCAAGATGCAGCCCATATTGTTCTTTTCTCTTAGATTGGTTTTGGCTATAGATTAAGCTTAAGCAGGATCTAAGTTACAGCAAGGTTCATTGCTGGGGTATCTACAGACACTCATGAGAGAAATTAAAGAAGACACAAATAAGTGGAAATCTACCCCATGCTTGTGTATAGGAAGAATTAATATCATCAAAATGACCATCAGTCCAAAGCAATTTACAGATTCAATGCAATCCCTATCAAAATTCCAATAGCATTATTCAAAGAACTAAAACAAATAGCTCTAAAACTCATATGGCACAACAAAAAACTCTGAATAGCCAAAGCAATCCTGAGAAAGAAAAACAAAGGTGGGGGTATTATGCAACTTGACCTCAAGCTACACTACAAAGCTACAGTAATCAAAACAATATGGTACTGGAACAAGAACAACCCCATAGCTCAATGGAACAGAATAGAGAGCTCATATATTAACTCACACATATATGTCAATTAAAATACAATAAAGGGCTCATGAATATAAAATGGGGAAAATAAAGTGTCTTCAATAACTGGTGTTGGGACAACTGGACAGCTACATGTAAGAGAATGAAACTGGATTACTGCCTAATTTTGTACACAAAAGTAAATTTGAAATGGATCAAAGACCTAAATGTAACTCATCAAACCATGAAACTCTTAGAAGAAACATAAGCAAAAGTTTTTTGAACATAAGTGTGAGCAGTATTTTCCTGGACACATGTCCTTGGGCAAGGGAAACAAAATTAAAATTGAACAAATGGGACTATATCAAACTGGAAAGCTTCTGTACAGCAAAGGACACCATCAGCAGAACTAAAAGTCAATGTATGATATGGGAGAATATGTTAAAAAATGATTTAGCCAATAAGAGGTTAACATTCAAAATACATAAAGAACTCATACACCTCAACACATACGCACAAAAACCTGATGAAAAAATGGGTGGAGGACCTGAATAGATATTTATCCAAAGAAGAAAAACAGATGGTCAACAGGCATATGAAAAGATGCTCCACATCACTAATAATCAGGGAAATGCAAATCAAAACCAAAATGAGACATCACCTCACACTAGTCAGAATGGCTACTGCCAAAAGACAAGAAACAAGTGTTGGTGAGGATGTGGAGAAATGGGAACCCTCCTACACTGTTGGTGGGAAAGTCAGTTCGTGCAGCAACTGTGGAAAGCAATATGGAGTTTCCTCAAAAAACTAAAAATAGAAATACCATTTAATTCACTAAATCCATTTCTAGGAATTTACCCAAAGAAAACAAAATTCCTGATTCAAAAAGATATTTGCACTCCTATGTTTATTGCTACATTATTTATAGTAGCCAAGGTATGGAAGCAACCTGCGTCTGTCAATAGATGAATGGATAAAAATGTGGTGCATATACACAATGGAATATTAGTAGTCAGCCATTAAAAGAAAAGAAACCCTGCCAATTGCAGCAACATGGATGGATCTGGAGAGTATTATGCTCACTAAAGTAAGCCAAGCAAAGACAAATACTATATGATTTCTCTTATTTGTGGAATATAAATACAAAGCAAAACAGAATGAACAAAACAGCAGTAGACTCATAGACACTGAGAAGGGACTGGTGGTCACCATGGTGGAGGGGTTGGGGTGGATGGGTTGAGGCAGATAAAGGGGCACAAAATTTCTCAACTGTAATGTCAGTTGGTCATAGGAATTGTACAGTATGGAGAATATAGTTAATGATTCTATAACATTTTCCTATGCTGAAAGATAGTAGCTATACTCTTGGAGGGTGAAGACTTAATAATATGGGTAACTGTTGAACCAATGTGTTGTATACTTGAAACTAATATAAGATTGTATATCAACTATACTTCAATTTCAAGAAAAGTGAGTAATATACAAAATATGCCAAAGTAAAAAAAATGGAAAATCCACAAAAAGCAAATATAAGGTGGTTGCAAAAATACGTCAGTGAGGAGAATAAAACTAAAAGGGAAATAAATATATGGAAAAAATAGAGCTAAAAGATACCTATGAAATGTAATAAACATGAGAAATGAAACCATTTACAAACAATTTATATTAACATGACTTTAGTATTCTACTTCTGCATTACATTACTTTATTAAAATCATGACATTTTTGCCCATTGAGATGAAGTTGCAAAAACCCTTAGGTTTGTTTCAAGAACCTCGTGAAAATTTGTTTAACCAAACAGTAAAAATCTCAACTAGCCCTCATCAGGAGAGTATCTCGTCCATTCTCAGAACAATCAATCCCTGAACATGGATGTTATAAATGGCTGTTTACTCATAAATGCTCACTTCAAAGCCATCACTTTGCTGTGTGCACCCACCCCAACTGTTTTATATCACATGTTTTATCTAATCTCAGTCATCCCTCCTGTATGATCTCAAGTCTGATGGCAAGCCCAGCTGGGCAAGTTGTGATGGGAAAGTGCTTGGTAAACCAAAGTGAAGACCAGAGACCGCAAAGGAGATATCAGGGATTTTGGGGATTTATGTCTGGGGAGTCCAGGAGTGTCTGACTGGATAAGTTGCAAACTGCTGTCATGGAAAGGGAGGGAACTGTTTATATGGGGTGAGGTGATGGAGACTCTGTGTGTGCCAGGATGAGAGACAAAGACTGAATGCTTTGTTAGAAAGGATCATTCTCCCCTAAAAGTTTGGGGCCCAAGGAATAAAACCTTTGTTAGATTATTTGGCTTAGATATCAAGGTGTTCCTATAGATAAGGCAGGTTAGACACAAGCCATTAACAGATCATAAACTGGGCAATTTGCCCAAAGGAGGGGGCCATATGGACACATGGTTATTATTAGACAAGAGGTTATAAGTGGGCACTGTTGGTTCTCACAACTCCATTTTGGAAAAGCACCTTGAATCAGGCTCCCAAAGCAGTATAAATATTGCACCCCTAACTTCTACTTTCTGTAGCACTATTAGAACTCTGTCAAGATAGTGGTCTCCCTTATCACAGTGAAATTCAAGATATAAATAAACAAATCAGTAAGAAAGTTACAAGAAAAGAATTGGGAAAAACACTCAAAGGAAACTTGATAAAAAAAAGTAGTATTAGAAGGTATAGAAAGACTCAATATAGTCATAAATTATGCAATTTATCAGGCAAAATAATTTTAAATTTTCTCTCTGTCCCTATATATATTTATATGTGCAATATAATGAATTACAAGAAAAATTTTGGTCACCTGATTACACACAATTATTTGTGAAGGGAAACTTCATAATTTTATATGGAACTTACACAAAAATTGATTGTGTTCCAGTTCTAATGCAATTCTCAACAAATTTTAAAAATTCAGGAAAATACAGGCCAAGTTTTCTTAACTTAATGGAATTAAATTCAAGACTGATAAAATTCAGCAGTGACACCTGGAAAGAATGCATAGACCAGCTACTTGAGGAGTTTAAAAAATAAATAATAACAAGCAGATTTGGGAAGAAAGCCAGAATTCAAAATGCCACCAAATTAGTGGTGAGTTCAACATTTTCTTTCTTCTATCTTCACATTATTTAGCCCTGAATATTTAGCCCACATTATTTAGCCTGAATTTAGGCACAGTCAGGAAAATGGCAGACTAAGATTCTGTTTACCCTGGATTTCTAGCTGGAAGAACAAAGAAAAGCCACAGGGAAGTGTGAAATACCGGTAAGACTGAGAAGAAGGAGGCCCTGGGAAAATGATCCCTTACAGTAGGCTGTGAATTACTGAGCTTGTTAGGTAGAAAGAGAGAACTGAGCAGCCAGGGATGGGGAAGATAAGGTGCAAGGAAAAACCACCCCACCTAGGTAGGGGAGCCTGTGGGAAGACAATGAAAGGTTTGCAGGGAGATAAGTTCCTTGCCTACTGGGAACAGGTCAAACTCATTGCAGTCAGGTCCCAACATGGGTGCAGTCGAATAAAACTGTGAACCACCCAAACCACACCTTATCATATCTCATTAAAATAAAAATGTGTTTTTTGCTCCCCCACCCCCACTCCATGGGCTTTTCTGTAGGTATTTTTGGAAAAGACATGACCACCAAGAGAAATGGGTATATAGCTAGAGCTGTCATTCAAATGACCTCAGCCTGTCAATCAAAGAGGCACCTCCCAGCTAGGACACAATAAATAGACCCTCCCCTAAAAGTTTGGGGCCTTTGTCTACCTTGACTCTGGCCCTCTCTTCCCTTGGAGTGTATTCAAATAAAACTTTCACTCTGCTTTGCCACTGCAGCTCTGCCTTTCAATTCTTTGTTTTGGTAGGGACAAGAACCAAGGAGACCAAAGTCATTGGTGCTGTGACTTGGATTGCTACTCCTGCCATTAAGGTGTGCTAAATGAAAGCCTCCTGTGGCTTTAACTCTCTATTTGTCTCTCCACTGAATACTTTCCTTCAAGAGGACAAGAACTGAGAAATTCCACAATCCACCACCTGGTAACAAGCTCACCTCTGAACTTCATGTAGATAGATCTGATTAATTTTAAGTACTTTTACACAGACTCTGAGAAATTAATTGATAAATAGACTATTACCCAGATCCAAAAGTAGTTAGTCACCAGGGGATCCTCATTGAAGGACAGATCCAAATAGAACTTCACATGCTTTGAAAATGGAAAGGTCTTAATCTAAGCTCCAATACAAGGCAAAATAAATATACAATGAGCAGAAGGAAAAATAAAAAGAGCAGAAATCAATGAAATCAAAAGGAGGAAAACAAGAGACAATAATTGAAACCAAAAGCTGATTCTGTGAAAGATCAGGAAAATTGATAAATCTCTAATAAAACTGACAAAGGAAAAGGAAGAGGGCACACATTACTAATCTTACGACTAGAACTCTAGACTAGAGAATGATTATTATTTAAAAGAAAGTGAGCTCATTGGAAAAATAATCACAGATTGAAATTAGATCTTTATAAAGAAATAAATTGAAAGAGCAATAAATATATGAAGTCATGCTTAATTTCATTAATAATCAGGCAAATTTGCTCTAAAATTACAAATTAATGCAACTGAACACCTAGAAGACTGGAAAAAAACTGTGATGTCTGATATGCAGTATAGGAAAATTTGTTGAACCATAAGTAATAAATATTGGTAGTGCAAATTGTAAATTTATATAACTATTTTTGAAAAGTTTGGGATTATCTGGTAAAGCTGAAAATGTACAGACCTTAGCAACCAATAATTTTATTTCTAGGTATATATCTTAGAGAAATTATTTTATACATACACACAGAAGAAAATCAAAGAATATATAAAACATCATTGTAATAGAAAAAACAAGATAGAACAACACAAATATTTATCATAACTGCAGTGAAAAAATATATGGCACTATATTTACTCAATAGAATAATGCAGCATTGAAATAAAATAACCCAAAGCTGCATATACAACATGGATTCATCTCACAAAAAAATGTTGAGAGAAACAAAGCAGGTTCCCACAAATTCATTCACTATAATCCCACTTATCTAACATTTAAAATCAGGTATTAGTTCTCAAAGTTCACTGCATAAAAATGAGTAGATCTTTCTTTAAAAGTATAATGCATATGACACTTTAAAAATAGCTGTTTTCAGATGCAAAAATCCAATTGCCAAAATTATGCATTTAGGTACATGGGCACAGGCATATACATGTGCGTATGCACACAGAAAGATGCATATGCACTGAATTCAGCATAGGACTGTGAACCTAGAAAAGGAGGTAAAGCAAAAAAGAACAAAGGCCTTTTATTTGGGGATCTCAGAATTGCAAGTTGGGGGGCACAGATTCAGGTAGATATCCAAAAAGAGTCCCTCTTGTTGGGTGAAAGCAAGGGGTTTTTATGAGGAACAGAAAGCAGGGGCAATTACATAACTTAAAAGGAAAAAAAAGTTTCCTATGGGTGTTTTAACAAGCTAAATTGTTCTGGATTATACATTGACTGACTACTGATTCTGTCACCAGAAAGTCCACAACCAGCAGGCTTGTAATCAGGATGCACATTCTCCTGCTGATTTCTCCAACAATTGCTTAAAGCAATTGCCATTTTGCACAGTCCATAGGTTTTGGCCCAGTTCTAATAACGGTGAGTAAGGAAGCTTCTCTCCAATGACCATTCTGACTCCATTTCAAAGTGGCTCCACTCATGTCAAATTTTCACAAAAGTAAATCAGTGAATTTAGAATATCCAAAATCTGTTTTTTTTTTCAATGCTGCATTATTCCATTGAGTAAATATAGTGCCATACAGTTAATCGCTGCAGTTAAAAAAGGGAAAAGGGGAAGGGAATGGCATACTAATTACAGAGAAATAAGTTAGGGACTATATGAAAAAGGTATGTATTTATACATATATACTTACATATGTATATGCATATATATATATATATATATATACGTATATACCTATCTAAAATCAAAAGTAAGAATAAATCACTCAGTAGGAAACAATAAACAATAAATAAACTTTTTTGATCAAAAGGAGTCAATGACCAGATGAAAATAAAAACCTTTCCCGACATGCTTCAAGTGACCAGTTTTTTCAAAGGTAAAAGATATTGATTTCAAGTCAGCGTAAAACTGTTTCTGTGTGATGTCACTAGTAGGAAGGCTGTGCATGTTTGGAGGCAGGGGGTATATGGGCATTTTCTGCCCAATTTTGATGTGAATTTTAAACTGCTCTAAAAATAAAGTCCATTAATCAAACAAACAATTGAAAATTAGAAAAAAAGGTTTTCCTGTAGCCTCAAGTAATAACTATAGAATGTTAATGAAAAAGAACATAAGCCCTGTATCTATAAACACTGACATACTATAAAGCAATAGCATTAAAACATATTCTCAAGCCATGTGAGAGGTTAAATATTTTATCCATATACATACACATTCTGAGAAATACTACTAATCTGGTTGCTCTTTTAAATAATATACTTTAAATAGATTAACACTTAATTGAAAGAGTTTAGATGAGCTTGCAGGAAGGGCAGAGGAAAACTGCTAGTAACACTGCCTCAGCTGGCACTTGCCCATAATAAAACAAAATGCCTGCACTTAATAACTAGATTTAGCCTCCTTCCAAGGCAGTACAGCAACCATCTGTAATTAATTACCTCATCTTTTATTCCAACAGTCTTCCTGTCCCGTGTATAGAACATCTCCTTTGGGTAACGTCCCAGTAAATAATTTTTCACCCTTCTCTTTACATATTCATGAATGTTTCACTGCCCCTTACAATTAGTATTCCCAGGAAACTCTCCACCTGTTCTATCCTTCAATCCAGCAACATATATAGCTTTTAAACACTACAAAACACTCGTCACCAGTTTATGCAAAACAGTAGATTGTCTAAATGTTGAGGCAGGAAATAAGGCTTTCCTGTACTTTAGAAACTTTATTTTTTTTTAGAAAATAATTTGGCATTTTTATTAAAAGAAAACAAATGTGGACATTTGGCTTGCTACAGTGTAAACTCCAGATGAGCAAGGTATATATTTACAATAGTGATTGTTGTAGATGAAGCTGAAGAACATTTCCCAGTAGCTGTCATGGTATTTGGAGTTATATAGAAGTAAGTTGCAATTAGCAAACCAGAGCCTGTTTGTGTTTGTTCATCCTATTGTAATGAAGTTATGTAACTGAATTTTTTATCATCCAGTTATGTTTAAGATTATTTCCCAATAGACAAGATTGGATGGTACACTTTTTATTATGTTATTTTGATCCAATCAAAATTTGTATCAAATATTTTGGTCCTCAACTCTAATATTGTTTTAGTTGACTAAGATAGTGAATTTGTTTAAACTCTCCTCTAGAACCGAGAATACTTGCTGATGGAATCATTTAATCAAAAACACATTTAAATCCAAATTCCCCAAATTACGAGAGTAATTAAGCACACTTGAGAATGTAGCTTATATTAAGCTGAAATGAAAACCCGCTGCTGTGCATATTTATGTTTTTCATACTGGAAAAAATGAAAACTAGTGATTTTTAATCAAGGCATTACATCAGCTCAGGATGTGACTATTTTTGCTTAGGTATATAATACAAATGAAGTTTAAAATCAGAAAAATGTATATATTAAATACAATAAAAGTGATAGTTATACTTTAAGGACAAGCAAAGGAGAGGCCCCGGCTTGAGAATTCTAGCATTAGGGAAAAAAGAATGAGGATATATAATAGATATAGAGAAAGAGAAAATAATTAGCCAGGAAATCCAACTAGGAATTTCCCTAAAGAAAAAATAAAAAATACAGCAGCATATAACCCCATATATGAAGAACAACACTTCTTCATTTTTTTGTTGATAAATAAATTAAATATTAAGAATCCACTATAAGTAAGATGTACTAACTAAAATTGATTTACTGCTTTAGAGAAATCAATGAAAAGCATTGGAAGGGAATTAAAGACATTGAAATAAGTTTCGATGTTAAAGCTAAGGGGAAAAATGAGAAAAAAAATGAAATCTGTTTTTGAAAGCTGGTAGCTAACAGTTGGTTACTATGGCCCTACTAAAAAAATTTACAAAATATCAACAACAATAGAAAACATTATTCCATGAGTGTAGTGAAAGGAGAGAAAATATGACCACTCAGAATCATGTCTGAACATAAAACAAAGACAAGAGAAACAATCAAGCATCCCCCTCGTCAGGCTAATTCCCCTTCATCAGTGGCGATGAAGTCTTTACCAATGACAGCTCTAATTCTTCATTTTTTCCTCATGCCTCCTAGGAAAAACAAATAACATAACTTGTCCTTAAATTTCTCATGCTAACAGTACCCAAATTAGAACCAGCAGAGCTCAGGCAGATGAGAAGGCTTATTGTCTTGTAATAAATTTGGGACGCTAACACCTGGATTGAGTGGGCTGATGCCTTGAAGTCCCATTGTTCTTTAACAGTCCTGACATTCCCAGGGAAATAAGGTCTCAAGGGGTAAGAGGGTTCTGGACAGACTACTCAGCAAACCCACGCAGGAAACTTCAGCAGGTCCTCTGGCCAACCCCTGACTCTGGAACTTTACAAAGCACTTTACTTGCTCATTCCATTCTTTGGGACAACTGTATTAGTTAAATGTTAATATATTCTCATGTTATAGATGAAATCTGGGTCTTAGGTTGAGTACTTTCCCAAAGCCAGGAAAACAGTCCTTGGTGTAGCTTCACTGTTTATGCAGTAAACAAAGATCAATATAATTATTATCTCTGTAGAGTTCCTACAAAGAAAGTGGGCCTCACTGACAATAGTTGAAGTTAACATTGAAAGGAAACACATAGCTCACCTACTCCAAACTCTTCATTTCAAAAAGGAAAAAAGAGAAACATCAAGAAAACACGCTTCCTCATGTCTGACTGAGAAAAATAGAAGATGGGCACTCAGTCGTAAGAATGTCAGCTTCATGTGGTTTTTATTTAATAAACTTCCTGGAGGCAAATCATCATGTTAAGAGACATTCAAATATTTGAAAATTACATTGGAGGACAGTTCACTCCATGACAGCATCTCGTCCAAACTACCTGATGAAGGCACAGTCGCTCTGAGTCTTTGTTGTATCCCTGAAGCTTAGCAAGCACCAGGCACATAGTAAAGGATTAGCAACTGTGTTCAATGAATGAACAACCAAAATACATGATCATGATAGCTTATCATTAGAGTTATGTGGTAAATGCCACCAGAATATAAGATTAAATTATCTTCCAATAGTATCTTTCCCTTTTTATTACAGATAGTCTAATGTCATATATAATTAGTTTTCTTAACAGACTAAATAGATGCACACATTCCATTTTAAACCAAACTAAAGACATTATTTTCATTTTGTTTCTAAATCCTGACGGACCACCAAATGATGACAACTATATGAATTAGAAGGAGTGGTTTCTATTTAAAATGGATAAGAGTATACATGGAAGGGAAGTAGGGAGAGGCATGAGAGTGCATATTTAGCCCATTCAAATTTCACCAATCATTCAACCCCCATTGTAGTTTCTAAAATGTTAAAATACTTTATAGGCAATCCAACTGAAATTACTGATATAGAAAATACTTTCAACATTTCTCTCCAAATACTCATAACCAAAGTAATTTTTTTTCTTTTTAAAGTTATCAGGGAGATTACTGACTCTCAGAGTTATTCTGAATGAAATTTATCAAATTTGAAAAATTACCACAAAAGTATAAAATTATGCATGTGTTAAACAATGACAGATCATCTCTTCTAGTATCATCTTTCATTCAGAATAAATAACAGAAACCTATGGAAGAATTACAATATAAGAGAAGACAGCATAAAAATTAAAATAATTGAAACTTCCAATTAGTATTTCATCCATATACCATTTTGATAGAAATATGCATTGCGTTACGTTACGATTATTCTACTGACAATGTTTTATTAATTCTGTTCATTATATTTTAACAAAGATGGTAACGAAACTAGAATCAAGTTGCAGAAGTATGAGAACAGTGATGAATCTGTAAATCACGTCAGATAAAAAATGGATGAAAGAGCAGTCAGAATGTTCTTGGAAAAAAAAATACTCACAAGAACATGCCATAAATCTGAACTTGTTCTAGTTCCAAGAAGAAATAGATTTATTTTTCTAAAAAATAAAATGATCGCCAAGGGAATATAGTCATTGAGAGATGTAGTTTTAGTCCAACAATAAAAAGTCAAATATAAAATTAAAGTCTGGTTCAGAATGGCTTTATAGGTAACCAATATTTCACCTTCCAGTAGTTTCAACCAAGGGTGATCCCTTGCTTAAAAAGGAATTCTTTCACTGAAGGAAAGGGTTTGGATTTAGCTTCTCTGAGGTTACTGCAAAGTCTAAGGGCTACAGACCTGTGAAAAACTTTATGAAGCATGAGTGAGGAAGTAGCTATAATTGGTTACATTTACTCATAAAGAATACATATTTTCATTTGAAAATACTTAGAGATTTTGGAATTTTAAATTGTTTTGAAAAGATGTTATCTATATTTTTAGCCCTGTTTTCTTCAATCAGGAAATTTAGGGAATTAAAATGGGAAGATACAGTTGTTGGGAAGCTCCATCTGGGGACGTCTCTCCCTGTGCACCTCAACCTGAGTGGGGGAGGGTTCTTGACACTGATCCAGAAAGAATTCTTGAAGAGGTCTGATGAGTGTAGATAAGAAGGAATTCATTAAATGAGAGTAGCAGCAAATGGCAGCAGCTCTGTAGGCAGCAGAAAGCTTGGAAGAAGAGAAGGAGGAAAGGGGAAGCTCGCTGAACTCCTGCTCAGCATAGGGTGGAATCCCTTGCCAACTCCTGAAGCCAGGGTCACCTGGTGTCCAGTGGCTGCTTGAATCTCCACAGCATGGGAACTAAGCCCCTTCCACCCTAGGATTTCGAGGAGCCTCAGAGCACTGGATGGAGTGAGATTATGTTCTGAGAACTTCCCAAAGGCAAAGAAAGGAGATTTTTAGACAGGAAACTAAAGAGCATGACTGTGCAGCTGCAGTCCTGTCCGGATCACCCAGGCAATGGGAACTTGCAGCCCAACTCAGAGATCTTAGCAGGCTTTCCTACTTGTCAGAAGTAGAACAGAGAGAGAGAAGAATAGTGCTTAAATCTAGAAAATTGAATGAAATAGCAAAGTAACACCACTGAAAGGATGCAGAGACAAAACAGTAAGTTGAGCAGTGAGAAGGCTTTATTTAAGGCAAACTACACACTTGAAGGAAGGGGAGTGTGGTCAGCCTCAGAGAGGAGGCATGCTTGAAGGCTTAAGATTCTTGTCTTTTAAGGATTTCAAGAATGGGGCAAAGGGCCAGGGGTAGGAGTAAGCTTGACATGTGGTCTCATGATGTCTATCTCCATGGAGAGACAGTATGTCATTTTCACAGTCAGTCCTCTAGATGTTCTGTAAGATAACGTTAACACAAGCAATTTATTGATCCTGTTCTCTAAGACAGTGGTTACCCCCAGACAGCGGGGACATACCATTCAGGACTGCTTGCTCACCCTTAAGATAGGGTAGGTTATTGGCTGATTACCATAAAATATGTTAGGAATCTTACTTCCGTATTCCCTGGTTTTTAAAATGGAATCTTAGCCTTAAGATAGAGTTTCTTCTGTTCTTACTACACTATTTATATGTCAGCATTTTATCATCATTGGCAGGAAAAATTAATCATGATGCTTGTCCCATGTTCCTGCTCTACCTCAATACTGTAAAAAATTCAAAGAGACTATTGGATAATGCCAACTCTGTGCAGACCCTTGTCTTATACAAAGGCACAAGAAATAAATAAATAAAATAAAATATCCATTTTGTTATTCACTCAAAAAATGTCAATTTGAACAATTTCAATTTGAATTATTTAATTACTAGGTTGGCTGTCAAAATTATTTAAAGAGTTTAACTCAGAAATTGTTC
This sequence comes from Manis pentadactyla, assembly GCF_030020395.1. Classification (NCBI taxonomy): domain Eukaryota; kingdom Metazoa; phylum Chordata; class Mammalia; order Pholidota; family Manidae; genus Manis; species Manis pentadactyla. Next base: position 66,643,003 of record NC_080028.1, read on the forward strand.
TGGTGCTTTGCCTGAAAAAAAACTACCTTTTAAAGTCAGAAATTCTATCAGAAGTGATTATTGTATAAACACAAAGCTTTATATCCTTTATATATTAGAATGAATATTCAGATACAATTAAATGACAATAGTGATCTTAAAATATATTGAACAGAAAAATGACATTAGAGTTTGCCCAAAGCTTTGAAAATGTCTATGCTAATCTAACAAGGACCCAGTCTAGGGCTCATCAATATTTGTTTGTTTTTTAGGATACATTTGACAGGTACTAACTGAGTTAGTATAAGCAAGGAAGGGAATGAATTAAAGGAGTTAGAATTATTTTTTTGAACCCCAGGGCAGAAAGACAAGCTGTAATGTCATAAGGCATCTGGCATTGCGAAGCCATTGGGAGCTGGAATAAAAGCTTTCTGAACTGATTTCCAATCTACAAACCCATTGCATTAGCTAATAATTCCCATTCTTTCTCTAAAGCTTATTGATCAGTTCTCAAGGCATTTAAAAGGCTTCTGTTTAATGACCTGCCTGCTGTGTCCCAACAGTTCTGTGCATTTAGGTTCATCCATGTGCTTGAATGGTTTGTGTTGTTTTCTAACCTCTTTATGCTTGTTGTACTTAATGTTTGCAGGTACATAATGCAATTGTTATGTAAATTGTGAGTAAAATAGCAAGGAAGAATTTTCTATGGAATTTAACTTTAATGCTTTGGAAATGCTTGACAAAGATGCATTACAGTCTTAACAATCAAATTATATAAGAGTGGGAATCTACAAAGTTTGGGAGAGAATTATTTTTTAAAAAGTAGAAAAACACTGTGCTCAGTATGCTTCACAAGGGTATTTAAGTCCTTGCTTCATTAAAACAAAATACAGCTGGAAATTATAAATGATATATTATGTATTTAGCTTATGCAAAAATTATGAAAATAAACTCCAATTAACAGACCAATACTTACAGGAGCTTTGGAGCTCCATGAAGAAATATGGAGAATCAATGTTCATTTATATTAAGAAAAATTAGAACTTTTGGAATAAGTATTTATTCCTTTTTTAATGATTCCTTGCTTTCAACAAAGTTTCAATTGCTGATCTTTATCTGGTAAAATTCAAGAACTTCTTTCTACCAGCCTAGTCTATATTTCTCCCTGGGGTCACCTGATGACTTGTTCCTGCTTTTCTCCTGTGCATTATCTCATTATAACCTGTACTTAAAGTGAGCTGACCTTATTGGGTGCAAGTAAAATCAAACAACAAATAACCAAAAAAAACACATTATCTTTATTCTTTAATGATGTGGACTCTTTATTATCCTTTTCTTTTGATGAAGTCTCAGGCATGCCACATAGATTCTTTTTCATATTTATATCATAAAAAGCTCTTTAGGCACTTTCAGTACCAAGAAAAATCCCACTTCAATAATAAATGTCCAATCCTGTGTCATAATTACATAAATCTGTATTCTCACCTAATTCAAAATCTTCTTCCTACCCAGTTTACGACTGTATTTTTCCACTAATTTCCTAACTTTATTGCTAGTTACTTAGAAAAAGAGCTGCAAATTATTCATCCTCAAATTCTCTAAAAATGAACATACAGCAAGTACGTATGTGTTTAATTAAAGTGATTTCCCAGACAGGACATTCCTCACCGAGATATAGAGATTTTTACCCATAAGTGAGGGTGAAAAGTGTCATATCTGTTCAACTTCAAACTCCCATTTACTCTCTTTTTTCTCACAAACAGCACCACTAACCAGCACCAGATATCACTACCAGCCACCATCACCACCATTAACCACAGCAAAAAACCCTAATATTTACAAATTTAAAAAAATAGTTTGGTCAAATAATTTCTATCAAACCTGATTACATATAACTCATGGCCACAAGAATTTTCCTTTATAGGATGCCAGAAGTCAAAGAAAGAGGCTAACTTATTTGACTGAGCTTGATAAAGTCATAGCTGTTCAGTGTCTGACTGTTGGATCTTTAGATTCAGAAATTTAAATTCACAAGTTCACCCTCGGTAATTCTGTCTTCCCTAATCTACCTGTGCCTTCTACTTCTGCCTTTCCATTCAAAACAATGATGTGAACTCATGAATATTAGTGCTGGTCATCAATGGGAGATGTGCTTGACTTAAGAACTAGGTTCTACACAGAGCTCTCAGTGAGGAAGTCAGTTCAGGAGATCAAATAGAAGATGAGTAGCCTTGTAGAACATTCATTCATTCATTTAATAAAAAAATATGGCATCAATAAATATTTATCAAGCTTTTGTTATATATACAGGTACTGTTCTGGTACCAGAGGTACAAAGGTGAACAAAAGTAGAGGCTATATTTTTGTCCTTTTAGAGTGCTCAGTTGAATTAGGGGGGAAGAGGAAGGGAGACAAGCAAGTAGGCAAGATAATTTTAGAGGGACGCATGCGATGATGGGTTAACTCTAATATAGAATGACTGGGGAAATTCTCTTTCAATTGGGTATTGGAGAGACCTCACTGAGTAGCCAAAAGCTGAAAGTTCTGGTTACTCAGTCTGCTCTCTGAGTATACAGCCAGAATGGATAAGTGTTCAGTCTGAATTTTATGAGAGAATAAAAATACAGCTAGGAATTGGTCTTAGAATTTCTTACTCTTGTGTTGATTGATTCTCAGGATAGCCACCAGATTTGCAGTGAGAGAGCCTCATCTTTGGTCTTTAGTTCCAAAAATGTCTTACACTTTTGAGTATTGAATGCTCCCAAGAGATGTGTTCTTAGGTTATTATAGCCTGATGGCTTATCTTTCCCCATCTAAGATACATCTTTTGAAAGAATAAGAGCATTCCCTTTCTTAGACATAGCTGGTTAAAGATTTACAGGTTGTTAGTTTCAACTTTGATATTTTATGTTACCACAAGTATCAGGCAAGTCACAACACATTTATGATGGAGTTTTCCTTTGCATTAATATATAGTTAAGTCTTCTGTTACTAGTTTTATGCATTAGTTTCCTTGATTGAAAATTTAATAGTTTTTTGCTCACTAACACTGAGTGTCTTATTTCTGCAGTTGACTAAACCGATTCACTCATTCATAAGTATTTATTAAGGGTCCACTATGTGTCAGACATAAGATAGGAGTTGAGCACTTCATTTTAAGGATAAATACAGTTCTATAGGTATGACTGTAAATTTATTACTCAAATTTCTCATTAGAGGACTCTGCAACAGGATCCTGAAGTGAAAGCTCCTTTAACAGAGCTGAAGCATATTATTTTTCCCAGAATGATGAAAACAGCAATGATGATCAAAATAAATTTTATCACAGTATTCACAAAGGGTGACTGATTTCTTTTTCTCACTTCCAAAAGGCAAAGCACTAACTTTATATATATTTTTAGGAAAACACAATGGAAATCCCCACAGTGCATTTAAACTTTCCACAATTACACAGCAAGAATCAGCAGTGTTTGTTCCTCCCAGGCACCACTAAGAATTAGAAATATGTACAGGCTGCTGTGTCTCCACTGCTTATAATAAGAAATTAATATTTACAGCAGCCTACAACAAAGTTAACAAGAATGAGAGAATTTACGGTAATTCAAACTTAAAAGTAGGCTGAAAACTTTACAGACATTTTTTGTGAGAGTTCCAGAGATAAAGTAATCCTATACTGATTCCCACCCTTAGAGAAATCTTCATGAAGTGTAACAAACTGCTTGACTGATTCCTTTCTTTAGATACAAAGTTTAAATGAACCTACTGGAACAAATTGCACCCACAAGTAGACATCTGATTTGTGACTGAAAGCAAAAGCACGTAAGATAAGAGAGAAAGGCTCTGTGCCTTGGGGGAGTAAGAAAGGACAGAGTTTGGGTTCTGAAGATAAGCTTCATTTCCTCACATGTTTTCTGCCCCCTCCTGTTCTATCTACTAGAGAATACTCAGTCATAAAATCATGGCCGTTGAAGATGGTCACCCACACACTTTACTTTCACTAGTGAGAGGAAAGAGTGATGGCTGCTGCCTGGAAGAATTGGACCTAAGCCTATCAATAGGAAGGAGGGCTTTTAGAGCCTTACCTAAACATAATGGCCTCTTGTATTTTTTTTCTTAGCTTATTTTGATGAAAGAGTGTACTCCTTACTATTGGTAGGTTGTGCTGGATAGATTCTGAACAGCTCAGAAGGAAGCCTGCTAACCAACTTGTTTACTCCCTGTTATCTCATTAGAAAGATTGTACTTGACAGACATTTTAGCTAACGGAAAGGGAAAAGAAAACAATCTTGCAAAGAAGCTGTTGAAATAAAAATGTATTTAATTTGCTATGAATGGAAAATTAATAGAAGTGTTTTCTATCCCTAAATTTCAGCTATAAATAAAACTCCTTAATGCATTTCTTCTATATTTCCTATCTAACCGAAAAGAACACATTACTTAACAGGTCATTTTCTTTCTTTTGTCCACTTGACATACCAATATGGCAATTAATTGGAACTCTTTCTGTTTTTCATTTTCTCTAGATAAAGAATGGCATAAGTCCTACTGTCAAGAAATGAAATTCTAAAATAAGAAACTAAATATTTATTCAGTCATAATTTCCTATATGCTCATAAGTGGTAATTAAATATTATGACTGTCAAATGTCCTAATTATTTGTGATTCTTAATTAATGCAAATTTATTCAGATTTTTCAGAAGAATGAAGTATATAATTCTGTATCTTTGTGTGTTATCTCTTTGTTCACCTGTGCAGTATTATTAGAGGTTAAACAGATCAAATACTGAAAGTAATTTTTTCCTTAAATCAAAGGATAAACAACCATTTACTAACTAAACACTAAATGATCAACATTCTGGTTAATTATTCTGTAAAAGAGTTGTGCAGAAAATGGTTTCTTTCTCCAGCGGTTTTAAACAGAACTGGAAGGCCGTGCTTACTAGAACACTTACACTGGGGTCAGGACAACTTTTCCACTGGCAAAGAGTACTCATCAGAGTGTAAGGGCTTAGTGTCCCCACCTTCATCAGTCTTCCACATGTCCCCATCCCAGTTTAGAGGATCCTATTCTTTCCCAATCAGTACCCTCAATTAATGAAAGACACCTTGTGATGCCAAGAGTTCAATCTAATTCAGCTAATAGAAGGATGAAGTCCTGTGTTTGATATCCAGCAAATGCAGCCCTGTGGCTACAAGACATAAAGCTACTTCAGCCCACACAGAGAAGCTCTTAGGTCATTTATGCTATTCCTGAGCTGGGAATTTGAATCCCTGAATTCATCTTTTCTTTTGCTGCTTGTTTAGTGATATTAGGAGCAACCAACACCATTATATTCCTTAGTTTTCCAAAAATGTTTGAAAGTCTCATATATAAGGTCACTTAGCTCATTTTTCCTTATAAGTGGTTGATCAATGGTATTCAATGCAGATATTGTTGCCTATCTCCATAAATAATTCACATTATGAGCTATCAGTACATAGAGTCTTTAGCATCTTTAAATCTAATCAGACTAGAGAACCAGTTCCAGAAACCCCAGAACCAATTTGGAAAACTCATCCATAAATTCTGTTCCTCAGAACTGTTCTCTATACCAAAATTTTGTATTAGTGATGGTTCTCCAGAGAAATAGAGCCAGTAGGATATATACAGGTATATATGAGGAGATTTATTATAGGAATTTCTTCATGCTATTACAGAGGCTGGGAAGTCACACAGTCTGCTGTCTCCAAGCTGGAGAACTAGGAAAGTTAGTGATGTAATTCAGTCTGAGTTCAAAGGCCTGAGATCCAAAGGAGCTCACGTGTAAGTCCCACTCTGAGTTCAGAGGCCTGAGGACCAGGAGCGTTGATGTCTAAGGCAGGAGAACATGGTTGTCCAAGCTCAAGAAATAGGGAGCAAATTCTCCCTTTCTTCACCCTTTTTGTTCTATTCAGGACGTTAGAGATTGGGTGATGCCCACTGCTGTGGTGACGAGAGCTTCTTTATTCAATCTACCAATTCAAAGGCTAATGTCCTCCAGAGACATCCTGACAGACTCAACCAGAAAAAACATTTTACCAGCTTTCTGGGCATCTCTTGGTCCAGTCAAGTTGACACATAAAATTAATCATCACAGTTGGAAAATGTATCTTTTTATTTTTTAATGTATTTCTATATATTTTATAGTGCCTAATACATCATAAACACTTCATAAATACATGCTTAATGAACAAATAAAATTTAAAAAACTTTGGCAAACCCTTCCTTTCCCTTACTTGTGACAAAATGTCATTGTTTTTCATAATGTATTCTCTATCTTCTTCCTTTAAGTGCATCTACAGCATAATGGGTGCAAAATATTTGGGTGCAAAATTCCAAAAGGATATGAAGTAATTCAAATCATTCAATAAAAGCATGAAATGAAATATGTAATATTTAGGTGAAAACTTTTCTCAATTTTATGAGCATTACTGGCATACATATTCATCTTTAGGGTCACAGTGTAAGAATTTAAGAATTACTAAAGATGTCCATATGTATGTGGAGTAATACAGGAAAGGAGAAAACAATATTACTAAAAATCTTAGTATTGTTAATTTCAGGTTATTTTCTGAATATAGAGCAATTTAAATACAATAAATGAACATTTCTGACATAGTACAGTTCAAGGTGACCCGGATCTTGTTACACAGTATATTTAGAATATTTCTATCTTGCTCACTGTATACATTTTTTTGGTTCTTGATTGCAAAAGCAGATGGAGATGTTAAGATTTTATTTTATGGGAAATCAGACATTACATAGTGCTCAAATGTGTTTTACTTGTTTGGAAATGTACTCACTTGAGATGTAACCAGAAGGCAAAATTCTTTTGCTGATATTTCAGTCTACTTATTACTCTACACATGTAAAGTGATGTAAATGGCACTGCCAGATGTGACCAATTATCACAAAAGCACTTCCTTAATCTAGGATCTGGAAAAGTATACAGTTAGACAGTTCTTATATTTGCTATCTCAACCCCAATTTACAGTGGAAGCTGTTACCGAGCAGAAAATAACAACGACTCTGAAAAACTGGGATCCAAAATCTAAAGGTCAAAGGGTCTTGATTCTGGAAATAAAGTAACATTAGCTCCCTGCATGTATAATTCAACATAGGTTGAAATTCAAATTGGAACTAGTATCCAAATTTTTAACAGCAGCAGATTAGAATTTTTGAGAAAATGATATATTTACTGAGTGCTTTGAACAGACATTGGGTTAAAGATTATAGTCTATTAAAAAATATAAGGAAGGTGTACATTACCTTAAAATTCAAGTTAAATCAATATTAATTCTGAATTCAGTCATTATTGGGTCTTCATCTAAGACTGTTAAAAAAGTGAAAACAATTATAATAATAGTAAAGTTACTATGTGCCAGGACTTATTCTTTGGGCTTTAGCTATTGTCCCAGATATTGTCCATTAGGTCTCATCTCTAGACTCTATTCTCTTCCTCTTTTGTTGTCTTCTATATCACAGAGCTAGAGAACTACATTTCCTGAACTCTGCCATGCAGTTACCAATGGGAGGCCCTTGTCTGAGATTAAAAGATGGAAAAGTGGTGGGAATGATGATGCTTCTGGCTCTGGCATTGGTGGGCAAGCCCAGGCTCTAGCTGTTCATGCTGTGGTTTTAGCCACTGCAGCAACTAGAAGGCAGAGCGTGAGTTTTCGGGGGCTCCCTGGTTGCTTCTCCATGGCAGCAGTGGCTGTTCCAACAATAGCATTTGCAGCAAAGGTGCTCCTGTGGCACCACAGGAAGATGTGGTCCTTCTCCTCAACCCCAAAGGCAGAGCAGCTTACTGCAGTTGCTGTCTCTGGGTGATGTCCCTATTGTTTCTCCACCTCTTCCAATACATTCATAATCAATTCCTTGTATTGATTTTCTCTTTATTTTTAATATCTAGAACAGTTTCTATTTTCTGAACCGGACACAGAATGATACACACATATTCTCATCTGATCACCACACACTAAAATCTAGGATAGTTAACTTCATTTTACCACCAAGAAAATGGAAGCACAAATGAATAAATGAAACACATTTTGATCTGCTTCAGCAAGTACTACCTTAATGTAAACCAAAAATTATGCTTTGTTACTGTTTAGTTACTAATCTAACTTTGAGAGGTCACAGAGCTAAGTAGTGAAACCAGGACTTGGCTGGGAATCTTTGTCTCTGCTATGTTATGCTGCTTAAACCAGTCTTTCTCTAATACTAAGAGATTTGTTTTACTAGGACTTTTTTGCTTATTACTTGAGACTGTACTTGTATGTTAGAAACATCTACATTTGTTAAGTGTTAGTTTAGAAAAAATTAGGTTTTCATCCTACAGATTTACTATAATGCCTTAATAATTAATCCTTGTTTACCTCACAATTCTATTATAATAAAAAAACAGTGTATGTAATGCATTTAAAGCTCACAAGTATGTCATAATAAAAAGGACAGGCAAGAACAAGTGTTAGGATGTGGAGAAACTGTACCCCTCATACACTGCTGGTGGGAATATAATATAGTAACTACCTTGGAAAATACTTCCACAGTGTCTTAAGAAGTTATTAAACATAAATTTGCCATATGATCCAGTAATCCACTCCTAGGTATCTACTCAAGGGGAGTGAAAATACGTATTCACACACAGACTTTTACATGAATATTCATAGCAGCATAATTCATAACAGACAAATTGTTGCAAGCAATCCAAATGTCCATTAACTGGGTAATTAGATTTTAAAAAGATGTGGGATAGCTTAACAATGGTATGTTATCTGTCAACAAAAAGGATGGAGAATGCATATATACTGCAAAGTGGATGAACCTCTAATGATTATGTTAAGTGAAAAGCCAGTTGCAAAAGACCACATATTGTATTGTGTGAGTAATTTAGATTAAATGCCCCGAAAAGAAAAAATTATAGAGAGTAAATTAGTGAATGTCTGGGCTGGGAGCAGTAACAGTGAGACACTTTGCAAATGGGCACAAGGGATCACTTGGGAGTAACTGAAATATTTTCAAGTTAGTTTGTGGTGATGGTTACACAACCCTTTAAATCTACCAAAATTATTGAATTGTATGCTTAAAATGAATGAACTTATGGTATGTAAATTATACCACAATAAGATTATTAAAAATATTACTTGAAACCACTTATTTGTGTAAGTAAAAATTAAATAATTCAAATGGATTAATTCTGAAGTGCAATGTGAAATCTTCCTGTTCTGCACAATACAGCAATTGTTACAAAATAAATTTAGTATCTTTCAAAAGCAATGTAATTTTGACATCCTTATAGAAACATATTACATCCATTCAAAACCAATAAAGAGATTGTATGCCTAAATGCCTTTCAATAGCACAGCAGGAAAACATTTCGGATTATTTCCATAGGAACATCTTTAAAGATTGTGTAACTGCCAATGATTGATTTAAACAAAACATCAGCCCAGCAAAAAAATGAAATTCAAAGCATTGATGAATCATTTGTAAATGATACTATGTTACTAAAATATGACACGTATACCTATAACAAGGATCAGGACTCACTTGCCTGTAAAACCTGCAGAAGATCAATAATGCATGGGCATTAGTATAAGCAGATACAACTTAGAAAAACATTATCATTACTGCTGTAATTATTATTACTGTTTAGGACTATAAAGAAACTTAAATGGTCAAGACAATATAAGAAATAGTTGCACATATATCAGAAATTGCTTAGCTTTTTTTACCAATAAAATAGTAATAATTCTTTGAAAATACTAAGAAAAATCATGAGATAGGAAACAATGTAAATGCACATTAAGTCAAATATATAATGTAAGACTTCACTATGCTAGTAAAACTCTCTGAGAATATTGTAAAGAAACTTTAATAACTTATTGTAAGAATAAATGAGTGAAACACATTTTGATCTGCTACAGAAAGTACTACCTTAATGTAAACCAGGAATTATGTTTTGTTATTGTTTAGTTACTAACATAACACACCTCATTTAACAGACAGCATAAATTGGTATGAAATTATTTAAACTTGTTTAATGGCATACAGCGATTACCTATTGAAAGGCTGTAACGAATGCTGAAAAGCCTATCTCCAGTTAAGAAGCATATATTTTTTTTTTATGAAATAATGGGCTAACTTTCACGCTGGCTGAACTACAGAACCACTTAGAGGATTTGCTAAAAATACAGATTCTGGGCCCCCACCCGTGGTCTGTACAAACAGAACCTCCAGTACCAGGGTCGAGAACTGGCATTTTTAAAGAGCTCCCCAGAAGCATCATTACCTTAGGGGTGTCCCATCCAAAGTGTTCAACCCATGTGTCATCTTGAGTGAACAATCTAATAAAACCACATGGAGGACTTTTGCATAGTAACGGCCTGGACAGTTCAAAATTGTCAATGCAGGAATTCTTCCTTCACATGGTTAATGGCAATGAAATGTTTCAGGTGAGGTATCCATATCTGTAGCTTTGAAATGCATCAAAATGAAAATGGATGGAGGGCTACCTGATAAAGCACGTGAGAAAATGTAGGTGCTGGGTGTGAAGGTGTTCACTACAAAATTGTTAAAATTTTTCAGTGTCTGCAATGTTTAATAATAAAATACTGAGGAATTAAAAAGGTAGTGGGGTGGGAGAAGAATTCCTAGATTGGAGGTCGGCCTCCTGGCCTAATTCAGCCCATCACCTGACTTTTTTTTTTTTTGGTATCATTAATCAACAGTTACAGAAAGAACATTATGTTTTCTAGGTTCGCCCCTTCACCAAGTCCCCCCACATACCCCTTCACAGTCACTGTCTATCTGCGTAGTGAGATGCTGTAAAATCACTACTTGTTTTCTCTGTGTTGCGCAGCCCTCCCCGTGTCCCCCACGCACTATACATGCTAATCGTAATGCCCTCTTTCTTTTACCCTGCCCTTATCCCTCCCTTCCCACCCATCCTCCCCAGTTCCTTTCCCTTTGGTAACTATTAGTCCATTCTTGGGTTTTGTGATTCTGCTGCTGTTTTGTTCCTTCAGTTTTCCTTTCTTCTTATACTCCACATATAAGTGAAATCATTTGGTACTTGTCCTTCTCCACTTGACTTATTTCACTGAGCATAATACCCTCTAGCTCCATCCATGCTGTTGCGAATGATAGGATCTGTTTTTTTCTTATGGCTGCGTAATATTCCATTGTGTATATGTACCACCTCTTCTTTATCCATTCATCTACTGATGGACACTTAGGTTGCTTCCATATCTTGGCTATTGTAAACAGTACAGCGATAGACATAGGGGTGCATCTGTCTTTTCAAAATGGAGTGCTGCATTCTTAGGGTAAATTCCTAGAAGTGGGATTCCTGGGTCAAATGGTATTTCTGTTTTGAGCATTCTGAGGAACCTCCATACTGCTTTCCACAATGGTTGAACTAATTTACATTCCCACCAGCAGTGTAGGAAGGTTCCCCTTTCTCCACAACCTCACCAACATTTGTTGTTGTTTGTCTGTTCGATGATGGCAATCCTTACTGGTGAGAATTGATATCTCATTGTGGTTTTAATTTGTATTTCTCTGATGATTAGCGATGTGGAGCATCTTTTCATGTGCCTATTGGGCGTCTGAATTTCTTCTTTAGAGAACTGTCTATTCAGCTCCTCTGCCCATTTTTTTAATTGGATTATTTGCTTTTTGTTTGTTGAGGTGCATGAGCTCTTTATATATTTTGGATGTCAACCCTTTATTGGATCTGTCATTTATGAATATATTCTCCCATACTGTAGGATACCTTTTTGTTCTATTGATGGTGTCCTTTGCTGTACAGAAGCTTTTTAGCTTGATATAGACTCACTTGTTCATTTTTGCCTTTGTTTCCCTTGCCCGGGGAGATATGTGCATGAAGAAGTCACTCATGTTTATGTCCATAAGATTTTTGCCTATGTTTTTTTCTAACAGTTTTATGGTTTCATGACTTACATTCAGGTCTTTGTTCCATTTGGAGTTTACTTTTGTGTATGGGGTTAGACAGTGATCCAGTTTCATTCTATTACATGTAGATGTCCAGTTTTGCCAGCACCATCTGTTGAAGAGAGTGTCATTTCCCCATTGTATGTCCATGGCTCCTTTATCAAATATTAATTGGCCATGTATGTTTGGGTTAATGTCTGGAGTCTCTATTCTGTTTCACTGATCTGTGACTCTGTTCTTGTGCCAGTACCAAATTGTCTTGATTACTGTGGCTTTGTGGTAGAACTTGAAGTTGGGGAGCGAGATCTCTCCCACTTCATTCTTCCTTCTCAGGATTGCTTCATCTATTTGGGCTCTTTGATGGTTCCATATGAATTTTTGAACTATTTGTTCCAGTTCATTTAAGAATGCTGTTGTTAGTTTGATAGGGATTGCATCGAATCTGTATATTGCTTTGGGCAGGATGGCCATTTTGACTATATTAGTTTTTCCTAGCCAGGATCATGAAATGAGTTTCCATTTGTTAGTGACATCTTTAGTTTCTCTTAAGAGTGTCTTGTAGTTTTCAGAGTATAGGTCTTTCACTTCCTTGGTTAGGTTTATTCCTAGGTATTTTATTCTTTTTGATGCTATTGTGAATGGAATTGTTTTCCTGATTTCTCTTTCTACAAGTTCATTGTTAGTGTATAGGAAAGCCACAGACTTCTGTGTGTTAATTTTGTATCCTGCAACTTTGCTGAATTCCAATATTAGTTCTAGTAGCTTTGCAGTGGAGTCCTTAGGGTTTTTTATGTACAATATCATGTCATCTGCAAATAGTGACAGTTTGACTTCTTCTTTACCAATCTGGATTCCTTGTATTTCTTTGTTTTGTCTGATTGCCGTGGCTAGGACCTCCAGTACTATGTTGAATAACAGTGGGGAGAGTGGGCATCCCTGTCTTTTTCCCGATCTCAGAGGGAAAGCTTTCAGCCTCTCACTGTTCAGTATGATGTTAGCTGTGGATTTATCATATATGGCCTTTATTATGTTGAGGTATTTGCCCTCTGTGCCCACATTGTTGAGAGTTTTTATCATGAATGGATGTTGAATTTTATCAAATGCTTTTTCAGCATCTATGGAGATGATCATGTGGTTTTTTTCCTTCTTTTGTTGATGTGGTGGATGATGCTGATGGATTTTCAAATGTTGTACCATCCTTGCATCCTGGGATGAATCAAACTTGGTCATCGTGTATGATCCTCTTGATGTATTTTTGAATTCGGTTTGCTATTATTTTGTTCAGTGCTTTTGCATCTACGTTGATCAGGGATATTGGTCTGTAGTTTTCTTTTTTGGTGGGGTCTTTGCCTGGTTTTGGTATTAGGGTGATGTTGGCTTCATAGAATGAGTTTGGGAGTATTCCCTCCTCTTCTATTTTTTGGATAACTTTAAGGAGAATGGGTGTATGTCTTCTCTGTGTGTTTGATAAAATTCTGAGGTAAATCCATCTGGTCCGGGGCTTTTGTTCTTGGGTAGTTTTTTTATTACTGCTTCAATTTCATTGCTGGTAATTGGTCTGTTTATATTTTCTGTTTCTTTCTGGGTCAGTCTTGGAAGGTTTTATTTTTCTAAGAAGTTGTCCATTTCTCCTAGGTTTTCCAGCTTGTTAGCATATAGGTTTTCATAGTATTCCCTAATAATTCTTTGTATTTCTGTGGGGTCTGTCGTGATTTTTCCTTTCTCGTTTCTAATTCTGTTGATGTGTGTTGACTCTCTTTTTCTCTTAATAAGTCTAGCTAGAGGCTTATCTATTTTGTTTATTTTCTTGAAGTAAAAGCTCTTGGTTTCATTGATTTTTGCTATTGTTTTATTCTTCTCAATTTTATTTATTTCTTCTCTGATCGTAATTATGTCCCTCCATGTGCTGACCTTAGGCCTCATTTGTTCTTCTTTTTCCAATTCCGATAATTGTGACATTAGACTATTCATTTGGGATTGTTCTTCCTTCTTTAAATATGCCTGGATTGCTAAATACTTTCCTCTTAAGACTGCTTTTGCTGCATCCACAGAATTTGGGGCTTTGTGTTATTGTTGTCATTTGTTTCCATATATTGTTGGATCTCCATTTTAATTTGGTCATTGATCCATTGATTACTTAGGAGCATGTTGTTAAGCCTTCATGTGCTTGTGAGCTTTTTTGCTTCCTTTGTACAATTTATTTCTAGTTTTATACCTTTTTGATCTGAAAATTGGACTGGTAGGATTTCAATCTTTTGAAATTTACTGAGGTTCTTTTTGTGGCCTAGTATGTGGTCTATTCTGGAGAATGTTCCATGTGTACTTGAGAAGAACGTGCATCCTGTTGCTTTTGGATGTAGAGTTCTATAGATGTCCATTAAGTCCATCTGTTGTAGCGTGTTGTTCAGTACCTCTGTCCTTACTTATTGTCTGTCTGGTGGATCTGTCCTTTGGGGTGAGTGTTGTGTTAAAGTCTCCCAAAATGAATGCATTGCATTCTATTTCCTTTAATTCGGTTAGTATTTGTTTCACATACATTGGTGCTCCTGTATTGGGTGCATATATATTTATAATGGTTATATCCTCTTGTTGGACTGAGCCCTTTATCATTATGTGATGTCCTTCCTCATCTCTTGTTACTTTCTTTATTTTGAGGTCTATTTTCTCTGATACTAGTATTGGAACAAGTGCTTTTTTGTCTCTTTTGTTTGCATGAAATATCTTTCTCCAACCCTTGACTTTTAATCTGTGTATGTCTTTGGGTTTGAGGTGAGTCTCTTGTAAGCAGCATATAGATGGGTCTTGCTTTTTTATCCATTCTATTGCTCTGTGTCTTTTGATTGGTTGATTCAATCCATTTACATTTCAGGTGATTATTGAAAGATATGTACTTATTGCCATTGCAGACTTTAGATTTGTGGTTACTAAAGGTTCAAGGTTAGCTTGTTCACTACCATTCTGTCTGACCTCACTCGCTTATTGAGCTGTTATAAACACAGTCTGATGATTATTTCTTTCCCTTCTTTTTCCTCCTCCTCCATTCTTCATATGTTGGGAGTTTTGTTCTGTGCTCTTTTTAGGAGTGCTCCCATCTAGAGCCATCCCTCTAAGATACCCTGTAGAGGTGGTTTTGGGGAGGCAAATACCCTCAACTTTTGCTTGTCTGGGAAATGTTTAATCCCTCCTTCATACTTAAATGATAGTCGTGCTGGATACAGTATTCTTGGTTCAAGGCCCTTCTGTTTCATTACGTTAAATATATCATGCCATTCTCTTCTGCCCTGTAGGGTTTCTGTTGAGAAGTCTGATGTTAGCCTGATGGGTTTTCCTTTGTAGGTGACCTTTTTACTCTCTCTGGCTGCCCTTAATACTCTGTCCCTGTCCTTGATCTTTGCCATTTTAATTATTATGTCTCTTGGTGTTGACCTCTTTGGATCCTGTCTCTCAGGAGTTCTGTGTGCCTCCATAGTCTGAGCAACTATTTCCTCCTCCAGTTTGGGGAAGTTCTTAGCAATTATTTCTTCAAAGACACTTTCTATCCCTTTTTCTCTCTCTTCTTCCTCTGGTACCCCTATAATGTGTATATTGTTCCTTTTGGTCACACAGTTCTCTTAATATTGTTTTATCTCTCTCTGCATCAGCTTTTATGCTTTCCTGTTCTCTGGTTTCTATTCCATCAGTGGCCTCTTGTATCTTATCCATTCTGCTTATAAATCCTTCCACAGTTTGTTTCACTTCTGCAATCTCCCTCCGGACATCTGTGATCTTCCTCCAGACGTCTGTAATCTCCCTCTGGACTTAATCCCTTAGGTCTTGCATATTTCTCTGCAACTCTGTCAGCATGTTTATGATTTTTATTTAGAATTCTTTTTCAGGGAGACTGGTTAGGTCTGCCTCTGAAGATCCTTTCTCAGGTGTAACTATCTTGGTCTGGACCAGATTTTTTTGCCTTTTCATGGTGATTGCAGTGGCTGTAGGCAGGTTGCGGGTGTGTCAGCTGGGAGAAGAAAGTCCTTCCCTGCTGGCTGGATGCCTTGCCTTTCTCCACTGCCTGTGATGGCTACTTGCCCTCCTGGAGCAGCCACCAGGTTAATCTCCTAAGCTGCTGTGGGCGGGGTGTCCGTCAGAGTAGCGCGGAGCCCTGCGGGGATTGGCAGGCATGCCAGGTGCACTCCTCCATGCTAGCGGCGACTCTGCCAGGCAGCCGTGTGGCAGCAGCGGCTTTTGGGTCTGCCCCTGGCGGCTGTGTGTTGAGCTGGGATTCCGTTCGGTTCCTGGGAGCGTGCCTGCTCCCTCTGGCTCTGTTGCCAGTGTGTGCGGGGCTTTTCCATGCAGGCTTCTACCGTCCTCTGGCTTCACTGCCCCCGGTGCATGCGAGCCGCCCCCGGGCTGTTCAGTCATGCCTCTGTGGGCTAGCCCTGCAGCGCACAGATCTGCTCTCAGTTCCTTCTAGGGTCCCACTCCCGGCGCGCGCTCCCACTCTCCCGCTACTGGGCCTGTGTGTCGGGGTCCGCGCTAGTTGGAGGAACGACTGCCAGGCTGCCTAGTCCTGTGAGGGGCTTCAGAGCTGCACTGCCTCCGTTTAGGGCACCTAAGTTTCCCAGGTATTCCAAGCTGCCAGGACAACTTCTTCCAGCTATGGGGTCCCTGTCGCTTTAAGACTTGCAAAAAGCACTCTCTTTTCTTTTGTCTCAGGGGCGCCAGTTGTGGGGACCTGCCCACAGGTTTAGCTTTTCCGTTTCTCTAATCTCCAGCACCCCATGCACCTTGTGTCTGCATTCCGGGTGTGGATTTCTAGAGCTGGTTGTTTAGCAGTCCTGGGCTTTCACTACCTCCCCATTCCGACTCCTTTCTTCCCACCGGGTTTTGGGGTTATGGGAGTGTTCGGTTCTTGCCTGGCCACGGCTTGTATCTTACCCCCTTCATGTGATGCTGAGTTCTCGCAGATGTAGATGTATCCTAGCTACTGTACTGCATCCACTTGTGTCTCTTTTAGGAATAGTTGTATTTATTGTATTTTCGTAACTATATATGTTTTGGGGAGGATATTTTCTCTGAACTACTCACGCTGCCATCTTCCCATGATCCCAGAAGCATATTAACAGAAGTTTTTCAACCTCAGTAGCCATTTATTTAATCATCTATCACTTAGTTACAAAAACTCACACATTCCTGCTAGTTATTTAAAACCTTCTAAGTATCAGTGACCTTGACTGATTTTCAAGGTTTGGCTTCCTACAGTATTGAGCATGTGTAGGAAGAGAAAATTTATGTTTCACTGAAAGTTTATGTCTCTACTCAGCAAGGGCCCCTCAGAATGTCTGCCTCTCTGCTGCCATGTTCCATCATGAACCACCGCATCCTGGGATGCCCTCAACAGGGTGGAGCGCCTCGCCACAACTCTAACAGAACACCTGCTCTCTCTCCAAGACTACCAGAGAACTCAAAGTAGCACCAACTGTGCAGCCCTGCACAGTTCTGTCCCTTTCTTATTTCTAGTACCACAATCGAGGGTATTGGAATGAAACCAAGTCACAGCCTCTTTGCTTTGCCTTCTCAAATTTAGCTGATATATGACCAGATTATTTTGATTCAAATCAAAGTAATCTCAAATAGCATAAAAATAATCAGTATCAATGATGCAAAATTTTTTAGTTTTTTTATTATTTGCCTCTCGTATTCCCCCTACTGCTTGTCTTTTAAGCTCTAAGGAGTATCTTATCAAACAATTAAATAAGTTAAGTATTAAAAACTGTCAATCCATTTTTAATATCTAAAATATTAAATAGACTTTTGTTTTGGTTAATAATCCCTTTGTTATTACAATATTTTTTCAAAAGCTTAAATTTTCTCCTAATAATTATATATTTGTTTTTGTGTTTGGCTTTTCATATTACTTTGTTATGAATATCCACTTACATATATTGAAAAGAACATTATTTGTACACTGATTTGAAAATCTACCCTATTTCTGAATTCTCATAAATACCTAGGTATATCTATTCCCATAATTATCCAGCATGTTAATTGCCAGACTGTTATATGAAGAGAAGGTGGCTTGTGGTAACTGAGTCTTGACCTTTGTAGTTTAATGCCCCTGCATGACGTTCTTGACCTCTGCTCTTTCCACATATAAAATGCATTTCTCTTGCCATTGAAGCAGAAGCTAATTCCTTCCTGTCATTTTTAGACAGGATTATCAAACTATGTCAGATCCTTTTAGTAACCCTAATGATCCCTGAAGATACCTATAGGAAAGACATTTGATTATTTATCCTTTCATAAAGAACTGAAATTACTTGGCTCTTATATGACCTAAAATAATTTTGAAAAACTATGTAGCTCTTTCCACATTTTTGAATTCACATCCAAAAGCTTTATGTTTTAAATAGCTGAAAATGGCACCACATATTTAAATAATTCTAAGAGAATCTAACTGTGTAACAACTTGATACACAAAATCACTTATTTAAAAATACATAAATGTCCTTCTTCAAAATATATTAACTTAAAACTTTTCTTAAGGAATTTCTTATAACCGTGAGGTTCTGAGTGTTAAAAAAATTCTGACTTGAGTAATCATTCTAGTTGTTGCTAGTAGGTAAGAGACTCAAAAACATATTACATGTTTTGAAAAATAAATAGTTATTAAACTTAAAAAGTCAATTTCTTTGGAAATGAACTGTTTGAGATGAATAGAGCTAGATTCTTTCCAGTTAACTAGTACATATATCTAGAGTGAATTGTAATTCTTTTTACAATGAGAAACTCTTTGAAATCTATTATTTCCTAATTCTTTATTAAATGTAAGAGCAAAGAAATTTTGTCTCTCATGAGTAGATGGAAACAAAGTATTTGTTATAGAAAAATAATTCCATTCTTAAAACTCTATTTATGTTACTTTCCAGAAATAGAGATCTACTATTAAAAAATACATTAACAATTTCATTAGATCCTCTTCATTTCTGTGAAATACAAAGCATTAGAAACTACTTGACATGTAAACCGAGTTATTACCTAGTTTTTAGAGGCTTTGTGACATCAGTTTGCAAGGACTGTGACAAAAAGACATCTCCAAGTACAATCAAATAACTTTTTATTATAGTATGTATTCTCTAGTCAATACATCCAATTCCAGTTGACTCCTATTTCACCTGGCAAATCTCAATTGTCATTTAATTTTATCCAAAGTTTAAGAATAAGTAAACAGAGGCACTTGTCTATAATCAGGTACTACTAATAAGAAGAGACTGATATAAAGTATAGGCCTAACTGATTCTGGGCTTACTTTGCAAACTATGTGGGACTATACAAAATGAAGCCATCATTAATTTTAAAGAAAGAAAAGATAATTTTCCCAAGACACTAGGAAACCAGTCAAATAAAAATAGTAGTTGAAATAAGGATCGAAACTGAAGTCATGCAGCCTTCTTGATATCAGCTCAAATTGGATTTTAGGATTATAACTCCCTTTGTACTTATTCTTTAAAGCCCCTAATTAATGCCTCATTATAAATCTTCACATTTTCTAATTCTCTGAACAACAGAAATTGCTCTAGTTAAAAATACTTTATAATGGTGGCATTATTCCATTGTAAGGAGGAATTGTAAGGGTTTTTCTCATTTTCCTAATCTTATTGGGGACTGTGTAGACCTTGTTCAGTTTTAGGTCACTAATTACTTGTCATTTTCACTTGGAAATCTCCAAACAATTCAAAGTTGAATCCTCTTAGCTCTTTCTACCTATCAGCACATTTTTTCTGTCTCTTTGTTTTGTCTTATTTTAGTGACCGCTACCCATGAGTTTCCCATATCAAAAACCTTGTAACTCTGTTGCACCCACACACCCAGTCCTGCAATATCTAATCTTTAGGTGTCTCCTGCATCTTTCTCATCCCTCTTCAACTTCTGGCAGTGCTGTTAGAGGAGGACGTCAGCCTCTTTTTCTTGGTTATTGCCAGATTCTTCTAATGTCTTTCTATCCCAGCCTTGCATTCTTCCAATCTATTTTCACCATGCTCCAAGACCAGCATTCTGATATTCAAGTAACAATGTACATTCAACATAATATTTCCAAAGAATTTATTTTACATTTATTACATTTCAGGCACCGGGCTAGGTGCTGAAAATACAATCATAAATACAGGAGTTAAACCCTCCTCCATTAGCTACTATTCAAAATCCAAACTTCTCACTGCTCTTTATTACTGCTTAATTCTCCTCCTATCCAACCAAGAGACAATCTTGTTCCTTTCTCTACCTTCCCACACATTCTCTGTTCCCACATGAAGTTCTTCTAATCCATTGTGGCTTTTCCTGCCTCTGGTATTTGATACTTTACACTGCCAAGAATGCCTTTACTTACCTATCTCATCCCACTACATACAGCTAGACAATAACCTTTCATATTTGAAGGTTTTGAATTCAACTTTTACTTTGTTTAAAAGTCCAGGAGAGATAAAATGACTTCACATGATAATAGAGTTAATAGTGAAATTTTAATTAAGTACTCAGTGAAGTCTAATGAGTTAAATATTATTTCCTTTCCTTATTAAACAAGAATATCCTTATTAAATCATTAACATCTAGTTAATTTGTTTTCCATTAATTATATAGAAAATTACAATTTTTACATTATGTGTTTACTCTTTCAAATCAGATTTCTATGAGGAATTCATATCTCCAGAGGGAATTGTCTACTAAAAAATATTTTCATATTCTGGCAAACTAACTTAAAAACATCAAAAGGTCACAAAATAGACTTCAGTGTTGTTGAACTGCTAGGTATTTCACTGTTAAGAGTGACTTCCATTTACTTTTATATGTCAAATTTTAAGAAACTCTAATAAAGCAATGCCCTAAATGTTTCCTTGAAAGAGTTCCTTTTTGTTTAAAAATGAGAATAATTACTCTATACACAGAAGGAACACACCTGGAAAAAAATCAAACAGAAAGGAAAATTAGCATAAAGACAATTTTCCATTTCATTTGAAAGCTTTTATTGATTGAAGGAAAATGAAAAAAGAAAACAGAAAAAAATGACATGGTTGCCTTAGTTACATCGTTTCACATGAGTACCTGTCCCTCCTGTCTGCTACTGCCCTGAATAACTTGAGGACAATGAGGAAAGAAGCAACAAAGGTGCATAATATTATCTAGTGCAAATGACTTACTTTTGATTTTTTTTTACTTCATTATGTCCACTTGATTAACCCCACTAAAATATTAGTTCACAGACTTATAAATTAATGGTATATTGCTCTCTAACATATTTTTGTCTTATAATTAATTTCCCAATTTTAGGTAAACACTTGAGAATATCATTACTTCTCCTGCAGTCACTCATTCTACAATGTTTATTGTTTGCTTCCAGTATGCTATCTATTCAGCAAGGTTCTAAGATAACATGGAAAACATTAAGTTCTTTACTCTTAAAGAAACTAAAGTCTTGTAATAGAGACACACAAAAATTAAGTTACTGTACATTATGATGTCTTATAAAAGATATTAACCATAAAACACTAATAGCTACAGGACGCAGAATACCTCCTATGTGTCCCAAATTATATGAGGAACTTTATACATATTATTTCATTTATTATTTTTAACAATCTTATGCATTACCTATTATTTATAGTGTCCAGGGGAAAAACTAAGGCTGAGAAAGGCTAAGTATTTTGCTCAAAGATCCACAAGCATGAGGTAGCAGCCAGAATAAAATGCCAGTCATATTTGATTTCAGAGCTTCTGTGTTTTGTAGGTACAGAGGAGAGACACCTTACCTAACTGAAGAGGTACTTTAGCTAACTCTTGAAAAATGCCAAATAAATACTCTTATAAGAGAAAGTGCCATAAACGTGCAATCAGAGAACAACTATTTTATAAGGCTCTGCAATGAGAAATGTCCTAAAATGGTACCTAGAGAGAGAGATATGGGGCACTTAACCACATATAGTCCCATTTGTGAGGCAATTACTTTACTACAACAGTGCCTTATGTATTATCCTCTATGATTGTATGTAAATACAAACCATTCTTCAACCTGCAATTCCTGAGCTTTACTATATTTACCAAGCAATATAACCTTTCTCAAAAAACTTTATGCCTTACCACCTACATAGGAAATCTTTAGTACATATTTTTCTTGATGATTCTAATTAAGATAAAGTCCATGGTCATTTTTCCAACTGGCAAGTATGGACTAGCTATTCTACACTTCAGTTGATGGATATGAATCTCATAAAATTATATTGATTAAATAAATTTTAAACATTTTCACTTCTAATAACAAGGCAATGTCTCCACAATTCTTCTTACAGGGAATAGAACCATTCTCTTTTCATCTGAGTCATTTCTTCATGGATTTAATTGATGAATATTATTAGTGATATCATTAATAAAAATAAAAACTATATAGTATTTCAAGATTAGTGTTTTGCTAACATTTTTAATAGGTTATCAGCTGTAAACAGAAGAAACTGTTAAGCCATTTAATATCATTTAAATACCAAATTCATACTCCATTTATATTGCTATCTCCTTCATTAAATATCCAGCAGTCATTTGGTTTAGTTTTCACAAGTATTTGCCGATTGTGTTAATATTTGAATCTCTAGTAACAGCAGAGGGAGCTCACAGTGTATTATTTTAAGATTTGCTGTTACATATTTTTACTTCTGTTGTTCAATGGAAGGGTCATAAAACTAAAAGGTTTATTTTCAAAGGAATCTGCCTAATTATGTAACAGAAGACAATTTATATACTATGTCATAAAGCAATAAAACATAGAGAAAAATAAATTCGATAACTTCATTACGTATGCATTCATTAAATTCAGTTTTAGATTTTAAACTTGAACTCCTTCCAGGTCTTATCATTACCCTGGATTTCTGTGCTTGCTCAAATCTTTTTCCTGAATTCCACACTTTAATATCTGTTTGATATATCTGTTTGGATGCCTACAGCGGTCTAAGCATGTCCCAAAGTAATCTTCCCCCTCTGCAAACCTGCTTGTCCAGTCTACCCCATCTTTGTTGAAGGCTACATCATCCTTACAGCTGCACAGGCCAGAAGCCTTGGAGTCATTGTGACCTACCTTTTCTTGTAAAATCTTAGGTTCAACTTACCACATAATTCTACTGTTTTTTCTTTCAAAACATTTTCAGAATCCAGCCACTTCTCAACATAGCACTATACTCAACATACCACTATCTCAATATACTCTATATGACCACTCTCTCTCATTTGGATACTGTACTAGCCTCCTAAATAATACCCTGTTTTCTTTATCTTTTTCCCTTTGCAAACGACTTCTCTATTCTATTCTCATCACAAGAGCAATAATAATCTTTTTAAAAACAAAAGGTATATCAGGCCATTCCATTCTTTAAAACCTTCCAATCGTTCCTCATTTCACTGAGAATAAAAAGTCATTGTCTTTCTAACAGTCTATTAGAACTTATATGATTTTTTCATTTCCTTCCCAGGTCCCTCTCTGACCGTATCACTGGCCACTCTCCTTCACTAGTGCCAAGATTGCTGCTCTAGCCTTTCCACTTTTCATCCAGGTATACTCTGAAGAGAGGACCTCTGCACTGACACCTCCTTTGGCTGGAAGCCTTTCTCCCAAAGAGCTACAAGACTAACTCCATTAACCCCTTTGTTCTTCAGTACAGTATCATTTCTCAGTGAGGTATATATAAAATTGCAATCCACTTTCCTCTGACCTCTCAATCTCTTTTACCCTACTTTACTGTTTTTTGCATAATTCATATTAACTTTTAATATACCATATATATGTCATTCATTATACTTAGTTAACTTTCTAAAATGTAAGTGCCAAGGGCAAGGAGTTTAAAAATCTCTGAGCTAGCTCAGGTATATAGAATGATTCCTCATACATTAGGTGCTAAAAAATGTTGATTGAATAAATATATAAATTATAAACATTCATTTTGATCATTTTTATGCTATATGTTTAATCACTATTGTGCTATAATTGTCATTCATTTTTATCTAGTATGCAAAGGTTAGAACTTCAAAAATAATCTTGGTGAGAACTATCAATTTTATATGTATTTGTATGTATGTATGTTTAATAAAGCGTAGTAGATAGTCAATAAATGAAAACTGATTTATAGTTTCATGAACTTTAAGCAGAAGGTTGCTGAAGCTTTGCAATAGCTTTCAGTAGAGAAATACAGTGTTACTTTCTCAGTTGAAGATTTTATGATAAAATAATCAGTTCATATCTCAATATAACCTTTCTTCTCATTTCCTTAAAATAATAATGCTAATGTATTATGTAAATTAGATGAGTCTGCTGATACTTAAGATGGTATTTAGTACTGGTAAGAATCAGGTTGCCTACTATAACTGAAAAATCATAAATCATAACTGGTTGCTTGGCTTAAGGAACATATTTACACTAAGGTTAAAGCACTGTTTTATTAACTTTATAGGCTATAATAGAAATATGATTAAATCCCATTATTCAAAATAATTGAATAGCTCTCCTCTACTGTCTGAAAGGAAAACCTGAAAAGCTTTTTTTTTTTTGCATGTCTCCTGTAAAACTACAATTTGCTTTTTTTCTAAAATATATCAGGCATTCTCAATCTCAGGACCTTTGAACATGCTATGTTTCCCTTTATTTTAAATGTTTTATTGAGGGCAAAATCTATCAGCTGTCCATCAAAATCTATCCTCCCTTTCTCTAGATCTTGTGTGACAAAGTGCTCTCCAACTTCTGTGAGCTGAAGAGATGTGTACCCTTTCTAGGCCTACCCTACAAAACTTCCCACAAGTATCACCTCCTAACATTCCCATCTCTATGTTTTTCCCTTTAGTTGAAAGAAGAATTGTGCCCATGGGAAGTCATATATTTAGAATGTCAAGTAACCATCAGCCTGACCCAAATAATTGTATTCAGAGACTTCTCTGCTGTATGAAAACCTGCCATGAATGCTTACATAGGAAAGAAATAAATTTCTTTCTCTATAAACACTGAAATGGGGGAGAGTGCTATTTGTTACAGGATTTTTAGCCTACACATGGCTAACAAACACCAAATACCTACAACTATTACATAGACATTTTCTGTGATCTTTACCCCCCACATAAGGTAGAACTAGAATCCTCTGATCCCACAGAATTATCGACATTTATTCTCCATAGAAATTACAACAATGATAAATAATTTGTCTATTTGTCTACCTTTCACAATTCATTTCTTAAAGGACTAGGATGATGCCTTTCCACCCTTGAAGTCATAGTTACAGAGTATCTAGAGTATGCAGTCCTGACTACATACTTAATGCTTTGTTAAATTAGTACATGAATGAATGAATCAATGGCCTCAGAAATGATTATTCAGCTCAGCAGCACTCCTCTTTTAAAATATTAGGTACTCAGATCTTTAAAAACTACAAAATGATCCTGTGTCCTCTGTCCTTCCTCACCCCTTCTTCTCTAGTCTGACTTGTGAACTTGTTTCAGTCACAGGACTCAGTCACAAGACAATGTTAACCTTTCAGAGGAAAGGTGTCATCATCACTGTGGCAGAATAAACCTGAGCAAAATTAAAGGAGAACAAAACTGAAAAGTGTCAAGCAACCAACCAACCAACCATCTGAATAACAACACAAATCCTACACTGACCTATCTGGGTGAAAACAATGTCTTTTATAATCCATATAGTTTTTTCACTGATTATGAAGGATTTTCAGAAGCTCATATTGTCAAATAAAGGTCACATTTTCAAAAACTTTTATTATTTAATATTGAACACAAAATGTAGAATACAAACTCTAATAAAAGTTGTTTTAACCAAATTTCAATTTTCTCCTGCAGTTAGACGTGAGAGATGCTTCAAATTTGTATTGGAAGCACATGTCAGTACAGTAAGGATACAGTGTTCAAAAGGTCAATTGTTATTGTGTACATGGAAACTTTAATAAAATTGCATTGCTCATTTACTGGTATAGGTTAATTAGTCAAATCTTCAGTGCTACTTAGTAATTTTCACACACATCACACAGTTCAACTGCACACAATACAAAGCAATTACACGGTGGTAGTAGACATTTGAGAAAGAATAAAAGCAAGATCAAATTCAGTATTACCTCTTTCTTCTAAAAAGAACATAACTTTGGCTCAAAATGTAATTTGTGCTTATAAAAATTACTCTGCATTGAAAAGTGAAGTATCAGAAGAGCAAAGAGAAAAGATCATACATCAAGAGTAGAACTAGCAATTGAACACCCTGTACCACAGCCACTATAGAATTAGATGGTTCCAGAATATTGTAAATCGTAGAAAATGTTGTGTCAAAACAGAAGAACCATAAGGCAATAGAAATGTGAACTAAGAAGTTAAGTTGGGAAAAAAATTGGTAATTTCTTCTGGCTTATGCTTTGAAATTGAGAAGCTTTTTTAAAAAAAAAATTTGTCATAGCTTTTCCTTGTAATAATTGTGCAATATTTTTCAATTATTTGTTTTCAGAAGTCATCTCTTAGAGTTCTAACAATCTAGGTCATTTCATATCAAGGGATAACACAATTCAAGAATTATACATATTTTTATTACCACTCTTCATTTCCCCCTTTCCCAAATGTCTACTTTTCCTGGCTGCCTGCCAACATTTCATTAGAATGCATTATTTCAACAGAAGAGCATCTTTCAGTTTGTTTCTTATGAAAGGGAAAATTTAAAGTTCATCTGTTTTAAATGGTATGCTTTCTATGAAATTTACATTTGAAATAACTGTTTTGTAAGTTTGCAGAACTATTGTAAATGTATGATTTTCAATTTGCATGAAAACAAAGTAATTAAACATAACCAGGAAAGGGGATACTTTCAAGAGGTTGACTAATGTGACTTCTGTCCTATATAAATGGAGCCCTAAATAAAATTTCTTTAACCCAGAAACAGCATGCTATATCTTCCCTCTAAACTCTGATTCTTTTTTTATAAAATGACAATTCAAAAGGAGAAAAGAGGACTGATAGTATATACATGTCACTTTGTTTGGTACCAGGGGATTCATAAAAATATAAGGCAAGATCCCTTTATTCTGTGGGTTGAGAGACATTAAAACAAAAATTATAAACTGGTGAGAAATATGGAGGAAAATTTCGGTGGTTGAACTGGATAAGAACAGACTATTCTTTCTTAAGAAAAATTGAGGCAAGGTATTAAAATATAAGCAAAATGTCAATGACATCTAAGGAGAAGCACAAGGAATAGTAATGGCAAACCTACAGTCAGGTTCATTAATTGTAAATACTTTATTGTCCCAAGGGCAGAGATTGAGGGTTTATATTGAAATATTATATTGGAAAGGCTAGTTGCAATTTTCTGGCCCCATCAAGTCCTCCCCTATATCATGCAGCTGATATCCCATAAATTGTTTCCCTAAGTTCACCCCCTTTAAACAAAAGTTTAAAGCTAGAGCATCTAAATTGGTTCAAGTAATGCTATTCTCCCCAACTTGCTCCATTTTCTTTCTGTCATTTAATCTCTGTCTTCTGAGATTAATTTATGGTGTCATTTTATCCCACGGAACTCACATCTATGGGTCTCCTGTTGCACGGACCTCACAAATTTGCCAAAGAATATTTTACAAGCTTCACTGTCTTTGGCAAGACTCCTCATTAAAGATCTGTCCACGGCTTGTATCTTACCCCCTTCATGTGATGCTGAGTTCTCGCAGATGTAGATGTATCCACTCTTTTTCCTAATTCCATTGCTTCTTATTTCCTTTTTCTCTGTGCTTAAGTACATTGTTCATTTGTTTGATTTTGGTCCTACATTAAAAAAAAGGTTTTGTCCAAAATGGGGGCTTATTTTGCTAGTTACTGTATCCTCAGAGCACAGACTAATAGGTAAATAGTTAGCATACAATACATTTTTTGCTAACTGATCTTTTATGGCACCAAATAAATTGATAACCTTCTCGCTGAAGGCACAATCCCAATGATTTGGAAATCAAGTCTAATCAGGAAACACTTTGGGAAGGGTCTTAATTATATTCTCTGAACTGTGTAAGATAAATTATTCAGGCAGGGAGGCTTTTTAAGATTCCAAAAGGTAGGCTACACAATTCCTACCCACCACCACTTCACTTTATTAAATGTTGAACTGAAAGACTGTTAATAGAGAACATTATTAATATGAGATCTGGAAAGAGAATATAACTCTCTCAACCAATCCTTAAGAAAATCCCAGTTTTAAGAAGTATGATGTATAGTTCTTAACAACACACGTGGTTCTCTAAATAATCTGAATTTTGGAGTTAGATCAAGCCATGGAATCCCAGGGCTATTAAGTTGGATCAAAATGATTGGACTCCTGGTGAAATACTTGGACTCACTTGTACTTTGATGTTATGCCATCCATCTTATAATATTCTGAGGAACATTATGAGAAATGTCATATAAAATTTACTAGGAGGATCATGGGAAGATGGAATCTCCTCCCCAAAACATATATATTTATGAAAATACAATAAATACAACTATTCCTAAGACACACCAGTGGATGCAGTACAACAGCCAGGATACATCTACATCTGCGAGAACTCAGCATCACATGAAGGGGGTAAGATACAAGCCGCGGCCAGGCAGGAACCGAACACTCCCCCACCCCAAAACCCAGCGGGAAGAAAGGAGTTGGAACGGGGAGGTAGTGAAACAACCAGCTCTAGAAATCCGCACCCGGAACGCAGACACAGGGTGCATGGAGTGCTGGATATTAGAGAAATGGAAAAGCAAAACCTGTGGGCAGGTCCCCGCAACCGGCGACCCTGAGACAAAAGAAAAGCAAGTGCTTTTTGCAAGTCTTAAAGCGACAGGGACACCATAGCTGGAAGAAGTTGTCCTGGCAGCTTGGAATACCTGGGAAACTTAGGTGCCCTAAACGGAGGCAGTGCAGCTCTGAAGCCCCTCACAGGACTAGGCAGCCTGGCAGTCGTTCCTCCAACTAGCGCGGACCCCGACACACAGGCCCAGTAGCGGGAGAGTGGGAGCGCGCGCCGGGAGTGGGACCCTAGAAGGAACTGAGAGCAGATCTGTGCGCTGCAGGGCTAGCCCACAGAGGCATGACTGAACAGCCCGGGGGCGGCTCGCATGCACCGGGGGCAGTGAAGCCAGAGGACGGTAGAAGCCTGCATGGAAAAGCCCCGCGCACACTGGCAGCAGAGCCAGAGGGAGCAGGCACGCTCCCAGGAACCGAACGGAATCCCAGCTCAACACACAGCCGCCAGGGGCAGACCCAAAAGCCGCTGCTGCCACACGGCTGCCTGGCAGAGTCGCCGCTAGCATGGAGGAGTGCACCTGGCATGCCTGCCACTCCCCGCAGGGCTCCGCGCTACTCTGACGGACACCCCGCCCACAGCAGCTTAGGAGATTAACCTGGTGGCTGCTCCAGGAGGGCAAGTAGCCATCACAGGCAGTGGAGAAGGGCAAGGCATCCAGCCAGCAGGGAAGGACTTTCTTCTCCCAGCTGACACACCCGCAACCTGCCTACAGCCACTGCAATTACCATGAAAAGGCAAAAAAATCTGGTCCAGACCAAGATAGTTACACCTGAGAAACGATCTTCAGAGGCAGACCTAACCAGTCTCCCTGAAAAAGAATTCTAAATAAAAATCATAAACATGCCGACAGAGCTGCAGAGAAATATGCAAGAGCTAAGGGATGAAGTCCGGAGGGAGATTGCAGAAGTGAAACAAACTGTGGAAGGATTTATAAGCAGAATGGATAAGATGCAAGAGGCCATTGATGGAAAAGAAACCAGAGAACAGGAAAGCATAGAAGCTGAAGCAGAGAGAGATAAAAGGATCTCCAGGAATGAAACAATATTAAGAGAACTGTGTGACCGATCCAAAAGGAACAATATCCGCATTATAGGGGTTCCAGAGGAAGAAGAGAGAGAAAAAGGGATAGAAAGTGTCTTTGAAGAAATAATTGCTGAGAACTTCCCCAAACTGGGGGAGGAAATAGTTGCTCAGACTACGGAGGCACACAGAACTCCTGAGAGACAGGATCCTAAGAGGTCAACACCAAGACATATAAAAATTAAAATAGCAAAGATCAAGGACAGGGACAGAGTATTAAAGGCAGCCAGAGAGAGTAAAAAGGTCACCTACAAAGGAAAATCCATGAGGCTATCATCAGACTTCTCAACAGAAACCTTACAGGCCAGAAGAGAATGGCATGAAATATTTAAGGCAGTGAAACAGAAGGGCCTTGAAGCAAGGATACTGTATCCAGCACGATTATCATTTAAACATAAAGGATGGATTAAACAATTCCCAGACAAGCAAAAGTTGAGGGAATTTGCCTCCCAGAAACCACCTCTACAGGGTTTCTTAGAGGGACTGCTCTAGATGGGAGCACTCCTAAAAAGAGCACAGAACAAAACACCCAACATATGAAGAATGGAGGAGGAGGAAAAAGAAGGGAAAGA
Source organism: Manis pentadactyla (assembly GCF_030020395.1). NCBI lineage: Eukaryota > Metazoa > Chordata > Mammalia > Pholidota > Manidae > Manis > Manis pentadactyla. Next base: position 66,673,428 of record NC_080028.1, read on the forward strand.
AATAATAATCAGACTATGTTTATAACAGCTCAAGAAGCGAGTGAGGTCAGACAGTAAGGTAGTTAACAAGCTAAACTTGAATCTTTGGTAACAACAAATCTAAAGCCTGCAATGGCAATAAGTACATATCTTTCAATTATCACCCTAAATGTAAGTGGACTGAATGCACCAATCAAAAGACACAGAGTAATAGAATGGATAAAAAAGCAAGACCCATCTATATGCTGCTTACAAGAGACTCACCTCAAACCCAAAGACATGCACAGATTAAAAGTCAAGGGTTGGAGAAAGATATTTCATGCAAACAAAAGAGACAAAAAAACAGGTTTTCCAATACTAGAATCAGAGAATATAGACCTCAAAATAAAGAAAGTAACAAAAGATAAAGAAGGACATTACATAAAGATAAAGGGTTCAGTCCAACAAGAGTATATAACCATTATAAACATATATGCACCCAATACAGGAGCACCAACATATGTGAAACAAATACTAACAGAAGTAATGGAGGAAATAGAATGCAATGCATTCATTTTGGGAGACTTTAATACACCACTCACCCCAAAGGACAGATCCTCCAGACAGAAAATAAGTAAGGACACAGAGGCACTGAACAGCATGCTGGAACAGGTGGACCTAATAGACATCTATAGAACTCTACATCCAAAAGCAACAGGATACACAATCTTCTCAAGTGCACATGGAACATTCTCCAGAATAGACCACATACTAGGCCACAAAAAGAACCTCAGTAAAATCCAAAAGGCTGAAAACCTACCAACCAAGGTTTCAGACCACAAAGGTATAAAACAACAAATAAATTGTACAAAGAAAGCAAAAAGGCTCACCAACACATGGAGGCTTAACAGCATGCTCCTAAATAATCAATGGATCAATGACCAAATTAAAATGGAGATCCAGCAATATATGGAAACAAATGACAACAATAACACAAAGCCCCAACTTCTGTGGATGCAGCAAAAGCAGTCTTAAGAGGAAAGTATTTAGCAATCCAGGCATATTTAAAGAAGGAAGAACAATCCCAAATGAATAGTCTAATGTCACAATTATCGGAAATGGAAAAAGAAGAACAAATGAGGCCTAAGGTCAGCACATGGAGGGACATAATTACGATCAGAGAAGAAATAAATAAAATTGAGAAGAATAAAACAATAGCAAAAATCAATGAAACCAAGAGCTGGTACTTCAAGAAAATAAACAAAATAGATAAGCCTCTAGCTAGACTTATTAAGAGAAAAAGAGAGTCAACACACATCAACAGAATTAGAAACGAGAAAGGAAAAATCACGACAGACCCCACAGAAATACAAAGAATTATTAGGGAATACTATGAAAACCTATATGCTAACAAGCTGGAAAACCTAGGAGAAATGGACAACTTCTTAGAAAAATAAAACCTTCCAAGACTGACCCAGAAAGAAACAGAAAATATAAACAGACCAATTACCAGCAACGAAATTGAAGCAGTAATAAAAAAACTACCCAAGAACAAAAGCCCCGGACCAGATGGATTGACCTCAGAATTTTATCAAACACACAGAGAAGACATACACCCATTCTCCTTAAAGTTATCCAAAAAATAGAAGAGGAGGGAATACTCCCAAACTCATTCTATGAAGCCAACATCACCCTAATACCAAAACCAGGCAAAGACCCCACCAAAAAAGAAAACTACAGACCAATATCCCTGATCAACGTAGATGCAAAAGCACTGAACAAAATAATAGCAAACCGAATTCAAAAATACATCAAGAGGATCATACACGATGACCAAGTTTGATTCATCCCAGGATGCAAGGATGGTACAACATTTGAAAATCCATCAGCATCATCCACCACATCAACAAAAGAAGGAAAAAAACCACATGATCATCTCCATAGATGCTGAAAAAGCATTCGACAAAATTCAACATCCATTCATGATTAAAACTCTCCACAATATGGGCATAGAGGGCAAGTACCTCAACAAAATAAAGGCCATATATGATAACCCCACAGCCAACATCATACTGAACAGCAAGAGGCTGAAAGACAGGGATGCCCACTCTCCCCACTGTTATTCAATGTGGTACTAGAGATCCTAGCCATGGCAATCAGACAAAAGAAAGAAATATAAGGAATCCAGGTTGGTAAAGAAGAAGTCAAACTGTCACTATTTGCAGGTGACATGATATTGTACATAAAAAATCCTAAAGACTCCACTGCAAAGCTACCAGAACTAATATCAGAATTCAGCAAACAAAGTTGCAGGATACAAAATTAACACACAGAAATCTGTAGTTTTCCTATACACTAACAATAAAATAATAGAAAGAGAAATCAGGAAAACAATTCCATTCACAATAGCATCAAAAAGAATAAAATACCTAGGAATAAACCTAACCATGGAAGTGAAAGACCTATACCCTGAAAACTACAAGACACTCCTTAGAGAAATTAAAGGGGTCACTAACAAATGGAAACTCATCCCATGCTTCTGGCTAGGAAGAATTAATATTGTCAAAATGGCCATCCTGCCCAAAGCAATATATAGATTCGATGCAATCTCTATCAATCTAACAACAGCACTCTTCAATGAACTGGAACAAATAGTTCAAAAATTCATATGGAACCGTCAAAGACCCCGAATAGCCAATGCAATCCTGAGAAGGAAGAATAAAGTAGTGGGGATCTCACTCCCCAACTTCAAGCCCTACTACAAAGGCACAGTAATCAAGACAATTTGGTACTGGCACAAGAACAGAGCCACAGACCAGTGGAACAGAACAGAGACTCCAGACATTAACCCAAACATATATGGCCAATTAATATTTGATAAAGGAGCCATGGACATACAATTTGGAAATGACAGTCTCTTCAACAGATGGTGCTGGCAAAACAGGACAGCTACATGTAAGAGAATGAAACTGGATCACTGTCTAACCCCATACACAAAAGTAAACTCCAAGTGGATCAAAGACCTGAATGTAAGTCATGAAACCATAAAACTCTTAGAAAAAAACATAGGCAAAAATCTCACGGACATAAACATGAGTGACTTCTTCATGAACATATCTCCCGGGGCAAAGGAAACAAAGGCAAAAATGAACAAGTGGGACTATATCAAGCTAAAAAGATTCTGTACAGCAAAGGACACCATCAATTGAACAAAAAGGTATCATACAGTATGGGAAAACATATTCATAAATGACATATCCGATAAAGGATTGACAACCAAAATATATAAAGAGCTCACATGCCTCAACAAACAAAAAGCAAATAATCCAGTTAAAAAATGGGCAGAGGTGCTGAATAGACAGTTCTCTAAAGAAGAAATTCAGATGGCCAACAGGCACATGAAAAGATGCTCCACATCACTAATCATCAGAGAAATGCAAATTAAAACCACAATCAGATATCACCTCACACCAGTAAGGATTGCCATCATCGAAAAGACAAACAACAACAAATGTTGATGAGCTTGTGGAGAAAGGAGAACCCTCCTACACTGCTGGTGGGAATGTAAACTAGTTCATCCATTGTGGAAAGCAGTATGGAGGTTCCTCAGAATGCTCAAAATAGAAATACCGTTTGACCCAAGAATTCCACTTCTAGGAATTTACCCTAAGAATGTAGCACTCCAGTTTGAAAAAGACAGATGCACCCCTATATTTATCACTGCACTGTTTACAATAGCCAAGATATGGAAGCAAGCTAAATGTCCATCAGTAGATGAATGGATAAAGAAGGTGTGGTACATATACATAATGGAATATTACGCAGCCATAAGAAAAAACAGGTCCTTCCATTCGCAACAACATGGATGGAGCTAGAGGGTGTTATACTCAGTGAAATAAGCCACGTCGAGAAGGACAAGTACCAAATGATTTCACTCATATGTGGAGTATAAGAACAAAGGAAAACTGAAGGAACAGAACAGCAGCAGAATCACAGAACCCAAGAATGTATTAATAGTTACCAAAGGGAAAGGGACTGGGGACAATGTGTGGGAAGGGAGGTATAAGGGTGGGGAAAAAAGAAAGAGGGCATTACGATTAGCATGTATAGTGCATGGGGGACACGGGGAGGGCTGTGCAACACAGAGAAGACAAGTAGTGATTTTGCAGCATCTTACTACGCAGATGGACAGTGACTGTGAAGGGGTATGTGGGGGGACTTGGTGAAGGGGCGAACCTAGAAAACATAATGTTCTTTCTGTAACTGTAGATTAATGATACCAAAAAAAAAAATAATTTACTATTTTGTTTCTTTTTGAGGACATTGTCAAATTCATTTCTATTATATTTCTGTTATATGGAATGTCTTCTTTAGGAGACCCTCCCAATGAGAAATCCAGGTTCAGCAATTGTGCAGCTGTTTGCCATGCCTTACTTTATCAATCTCAACTTCTGTCTGATAACTTTCATATCTTTATTATTTCCTCTGATCATGGACCATAAATTCTATCTCCTGTCTGTCTATCTATATTGACATTTTGTATAGTGACTCTTTATGGAATAAAGCTGTAAAAGAAATAGATGGATAACAACATTATAGAATCATCTAGGCAATGTCAGGCCATTGGAGATTTTTCATTAAGAAAGTGACTCTATAATAATAAAAATACATATGGTAGTTAACTATTTTAGAGGTTCAAATGATTATTTTAAGTTCATTTTCTTCTGGAAGAAAAGGATCATTGCCTAGGGAGGTAGGGGAGTCATTTCCTTGGCGACATATTATTTTATCTCATTTGGAGTTAAGTGCAATGTATAGTGGAGAATTCATACTGGGGACAATTCCATCTCCCTATATACAGCAATGGCAAGGATTAGACATGTTATGACAGCTGATATGAACACTCTCATATTGTCACTTACCACCCCATTACTTGTAAATGGAGTCAAAGTCAAGTCATTAGTTGTACTTGATCCTCCATAAGTTCTTATCTTCCAACTACCTCTGTTCCAATATTTATTTCTGTATCCACAAAGCTCAGGAATGCTTTTGGACTAATGGATTTTAAAGAAAACTGCACAGGCAAATCCATTTTAAAGTTCCACATTTGTTGTCCAGTGGCCTAATCACTGCTTGGTGGTACACAAACTAATTACCCTGTGTCCGACTTTATTATAGGGAGTCTTACTGAGAAGCATTGTCCAGTTTACCTTACAATGTTTTCACAGCAAATGCAAGCACTCTTACTGTATTACATAATTTATTATTTATTAAAAGCACTTGGGTCTTCGTTACTTTCTCCTTGGGAAATTTTAAGTAAATGCACTTTAAAACAGTATTCTGAGAAGCTAACAATCCAAAGATGGTATAGACTTGTTTCTCTTTGTTCTTCCCAGCTTAGTACAGCTATAAACCCTGGCAATAACACAAGAGGCATTCAGAAAAAGATTTAAAAGAGAACTGAGTTAAAAGGGACTCAGCAAGGTGGAAAGAAGAAGGCAGACTACTTAGACTCCAGCAAGCATCAGTGGTCTCGCTTCTGGATTATATTTATATGCAACCTTGTTGTATTCTGTTTTCTATGTTTCCATTTTTTTTCCACAACATCTATTTTATTTCCTAAAATTGTTTGCAGAGGAACAAATCTAATATTACAAAATCAAATTTTGTTTAGATACGTTTTTGGTGAACATAAAACTCTCACTAGTTTGTGTGTCTACAAATAAGTAGTTAAGATACTTTTGTAACCTGTGAATAGTCGTGCATCTGAAAAAAATCTCTCCACTGAGATTAACTCTCCAAAATGTAGAGCAATTAAGGACCATACTTTCACTTCACATCCCCAAAAGAGTTTAAAATCTCAAATACCTAAAAAGGACAAGGAGATTAAGTAAATCATGAAACAAGTGTAGGGGCATTCTTTCATCTTGGATAGAGCAATTATTTGCATTTTTAAAACAAGGGACTCCACAGATAAATATTTTCTCCCTCATTTTTATTAAATTATATAGCCTTTGTATTTATCTTTCACTTTTGCATTGTTGGTAAATCCATAAGTGCATAGAAATATCTATTTAGGAACAATGGCACAAACCCTATGGCAAATGTGAACTGATTTATAATTTACCTCAGTGATGGGGAAAAGTTGGTAGAAATGAGAATGTGAGACAGACTCTCAACTCCAGCTCATTGTTGCCTTGAGGAAATGTGGGACCAGCATTGCTGAAATTACTATTACTTAGGATAAACCAGAATAACAAAATGTAAAAATACAGCACACACATGAGCCAAATAAAGTTTGTCTATGTCCTAGGCACAGCCAGAGGTCCACTCATGATCTCTATGTGAGATTTCAATCTATTGTCCTCTGAATTATTGTTGTGAGGAAAAGTCTGCAGATGTCCTAATTTTCCTTAAGTCATTGGTGGTCAACAACTGTTCCCTACCAAGATATTTATAAAGTTTAGAAAATACTATTGAAATTCTAAATGTTTGGGTCTCTAGGTCTCATGCAACCCTTTATTCTTTTTCCATGGTACATTGTGAGCATTGTTTTACTTGTAAATTTAAGTCTTCAACTCTAGAATGTTTTCCATTGTGCTGTTGATTTTTTAATTTTATTTGTTTTCACCTTTTTCTGATGTGGCAGTTCCTCCATGTGCTGTCCTATCAGGAGTTTTTCAGCTGTCATCCCTTTCCATATATTTTAACATCTTTGTCCAATTTCTCTGCACTTTTGAAAAGGTTTCCAAAGTTCTCCTACACAGCAGAGCTTCTCCCCTGGTCATCCTTCTTTTCACTCTTCCTAGAAATATAACTGGAGTATTTGTTGGTTTAGGAAACTGAAGACCACTTATTCTTGTCCCTGTTACTTATATGGTATTAGGTAACACCATAGCTGTCTTTATTTAAGTGGTTTCCAATGTATCTATTTATCTATAATATATCAACATATGAATAGAGAAACACAGTATTTCTTTATTCTGTGCTAGGTAAGCAAATATATTAGGGCAAAAATAGGCTCTGAGAACTGTACTGTTCCACTTTCCCTTCCCTTGAACAAAACATACCTTGAGACTTCTTTAGGATGTGCTAGGTGGGGGAGGTGATTGTCCAACACACCCATCATAATCAGAAAGGTGACAGTTTTTTTCTTCTTCTTTAAAGCCTCGAGCAGAGCTAGTCCACCAAAGTGCAGAGTGGATATCACGTGGGGGAAGCGAATGAAGAAGGGAGAGAAAGACGTTCAGACGTCGCCTCATGCTGGAAACATCCCTTTCTATTACTAGTCTGATGACATCAAAGGAAAAGTGGAAAAAATTCAAATCTGCAGTGACTCACAACCAGAAAAGAGCCCTACTAATATTCCCGATTTTGCCATAGCAATTCCTTTCTCACTGCAGGGAATGAAGAGGAACACGGGAACATAAAGAAAGGTCAGAGACCTGAGATTCCTATTCAGAGTGGATGTACTGTTTCTAATGCATTTTTTATTGCTTCATTGTAATATTAATTCTAGTAAGATCTTCTGTTATTCATCTCTTTTTATAATTTGAATGCCGGTCAAGTAATTCCAAATTCATGTAAATCTGGTTTCTTATCCTCTCATCTTGTATGTCATTTCATAAAATCTGTATTTTATTAAATTTTGATGTCAATAATTTTTCAGAAATATTCTATCAGCTAGGAAAAATACCTTTTTGACAATGTCTTCCATCATCTGCTCCTTGTGCCTATGTGTTTCTCTCTTTATTGTGTATGAGGCTTTATGTATTTATGGGTGTTCACTTACATTTGCATTAAGTTCTTTCCATGCTTTTGTGATTTTCAACACAGATGGGTGCACACATTTCTAAAAAACGAGAAAGAAGAGAGAGGATGGAAACATAAGTAGAAGGATCATAAGCATTTCCCCTAACACAATTTGCCAAAGCATCTCTTAATAAACTTGGGATTGTGGCCTCATTTTAAGATAGATTTCACAAACAAAGAAATTCTGCCAGGAGAAAAAGCAGCACTGGAGAAAAAGATCATGACCATTGGTACATAGGATGGTGTCCTGTGACATCTTCCACACTACCAGTGTTCCCCAGTCTTCACTGCATTGTCTCTGTCTCAAGGATCATCTCTCTCAAAGAGCCAAACGTATTTCCTGTTTATACACACGTGTGCTTCTACCTCATATCAGAAGAAGGAATCTCTTTGTGATGATTCAGTACATTTTATAATTTATTTATTTGAATGTCAGCTTGCTTTTCATTATTTATTGTATGATTTTCAAAGGATTCGAAGAATTTATTTGCATCAGGATTTTATTTATAATGTCATTAGGTAAGTACTAAATCATTGGTAAATGAATTCTGTTGAGTCGATTTGACTTTAAGGTAACCCCAGAATGGTTTAAATTTAGATGTTATGATAATGTGTGAGTTTATCTTAGCACATATATTTTGGTTTTATAAACTATTGTATAAGCTTAAAAAAAATGCCTTAAATGCATAAATAGTTCTCAATTGGGCAATTGTTTATTTTCCCATTCCAAGTGATGGGATTTACTTCATTTTAAGCAAGCAAAAATTTGCTCCTTTAGAACTGGTAATCCGAAAGGTTCTCAGATTAGGTGACCAAACATACTGAAATCTGAAGTGAGGAAGAAAAAAAATCAGCGCTTATTAATATATCTTTGCTATCAAGGGAAATATTAATAAATTAGCAAAGAAATTAATAAATTCTATTAAAAGCAATAAGTTCCATGCTTTCGTGATTTTCAACACTGATAGATGTATGCATTTCTAAAAAACAAACAAACAAGATTCTGGTTTCTGGTACTATATATAAGACACTACAAAAAGAAGAGTAAATGAAATCCAAAGTAAGCAGAAGGAAGGAAATAATAAAAATTAAGGAAGAAATCAATGAAATTTAAAACAGGAAACTAATAGAGAAAATCAGTGAATTAAAAAGCTGGTTCCCTGAAAAAAAAAATCCATAAACTTGATAAACCTCTAGATAGACTAAGAAAAAAGGGAGAGAGTGAAAAAAATCTATTATAATTAGATATCTTCTAATATCTAATACTATCTAGAGGATATTACAATTAATATCTGAAATGAAAGAGGTGACATCCCTAAAGATCCCATAGGCATTAAAAGGTTAATAAATGAATACTATGAATAACTCTATGCCCACAAATTTAATAACATAGATGAAATGGATGAATTCCTTGAAAGATACCATCAGCCAAATGTCACAAAAGAAAAAATAGTTTAAATTGACTTGTATCTGTTAAACATACCTATCCTAATAGGAGAGAGGTGATGTCTCAGTGTGTCTTAGGTTTTAATTTCTGTTTCCCTGAACATTAGTAGGTGATGTTGAGAACCAGTTCATGTACCTATTGGCCATTTGTACATCTTCTTTGGAAAGAAGTCTATTCAGGTTCTTTGATCTTTTAATCATATATCCTTTTATTTGCTATTGAATTGTATGAGTTCTTCATATATTTTGGATATCAACCCCTTATCAGATAGATGGTTTGTAAATATTTTCTGCCATTCTATAGGTTTACTTTTCATTTTCTTGATCATTTCTTTTGTTATGAAGAATCTTTTTAGTTTGAGTAAGTCCCTATATGTTGATTTTTGCCTTTTTTGTGGTTGTGTTTTGGTGTCATGTCCAAAATACTCATTGCCAAGACATGTGTCATGGTTTTTTTTCCTCCTGTTTTCTTCTAGGAGTTTTACTCTATGGCTTAAGGTCTTATATTTAGGTATCTAGTCCATTTTCAGTTCATTATTGTGAACAATGTAAGACTAAAGAAGTTGCCGCACCCCCATCCCCAGACAGGAAGATTAACCAGAAAAAGGGCATGGTTCTCCTCAGGGCTAACACAAACTTGCATTAAATAGGGGCACTGTGAGGGTTTTTAACCACAATAGACCCCCTTAGCTGAGGGTCCCTGGGATAGGGATCCAATTCCAATTCTTTTGGTTGTAAATATACAGTTTTCCCAAAATAATGGATTAAAGAGACTATCTTTCTCTGTCTTGAGTATTCTTGGCTCTCTTCTCAAATGTTAGTTGACCATACATGCAGGGGTTTATTCTGGATTCTTAAATCTGTTCCACTGGTCAATGTTTCTGTTTTCATGGCTTTATGGTATGTGGTGTGCTTTGGTTACTACAGCTTTTTAGCAGTTTGAAATCAGGACATGTGATGACTCCAGCTTTGGTCTTCTTTTTTAAGATTGCTTTGGCTATTCATGCTCTTCTGTGGTTCCACATGAATTTTAATATTGTTTATTTTTATAAATAGAATGATTTATTCTATTTCTGTAAAAAATGTTATTGAAATCTTGACAAGGGATTGCACTAAAACTATAGATGGCTATGGGTAGTATGGACATTTTAACAATATGAATTCTTCCTGTCCATAAATAGAGAATAGCTTTCCATTTATTTATGTCTTCCTCAGTATCTTCCATTAATGTCTAATTGTTTTCAGTGTACAGATACTTTACCTCTTTTGGTTATATTTATTCCTAAATATATTCTATTTAATGCTATTATAAATTTTTTCTTTAATTCTTTCTCAGACAGCTCATTATTAGTACATACAAATGCAGTGCTCCTTTGTCCGTGGATAGTTGCTAGGTGGTCCTCTTGTGAGGGGAACTGAAGTTGGGAATAACCTATGTCACTACTTTGGTAAACAGTGTTAGTATTTTCTAATTCACTTTTAAAATGTATTCATTTTTATTTTACCAGCAAGGATCATAATAAATCTAGCATCATACTGCTAAATTGCATTACCTCTAGTGATGCCACTGACTGTTCAAGGATGTCTACTCCAAACAAGAAACATTATTCCTCATCTAGACTCCTGAATTTTTTAATATGCTTTATTGAATATACATTTATCTTTACCGTAATTTTTGATAGTTAAAATGCTAATTGTTTAGTCATATCTTCAGTATGTCTCTAGAGTGTAGTTTTCTTTTATAAGTATAAAGATTGGTAAGTTCTGTTTGTGAGATGATTCAACAATGAAAGTTAATTTCTATGTCAATGTCAAAGTGCATCAGAGAGATAAAAGAATATGGGAAATATACCTAGATTCTACACATCCCTAGATAATCTGAATGCCAACACTGATAATAAATTCACAAATCTTGGAATTTAAAGAACAAAATGATAGTGTAGAAAAAATTTTCTACAAATATCGCATCAAGTAAATGTAAATTAGGCACTTTGCCAGAATCCTGGAGTTATGACCAAAGATTAGACTTAATTATGTGCCTTTGGTTCCTGGGTTTAGCAATATTGGCTTCCTCCTGCAAAATACTGTGCAATAATAATTTTGATTTTTAAAAATTTTCTGCAAAATATTTTGGCCAGTCCATGTAGTCAGGGCTGCTATTACAGAAGGCTCATTTGCTGAGTTAGAAGAAGGCACCCCCTCTGGGAAGGTGAATCAGAAAAAGGCATAGCTCTCCTCTGGGCTAAGACAATCTTGCAGCAAATATTTTGGGAGGGATTTTAGTCCCAACAGGTTCCCTTAGTTGAGGACCCCTGGACAGAGCACAACTTGGACAACAGTATGTGGTTGTTCTGAAAATATTTTTCTTAACTCCGCTGTCTTTGCAAAGAGATGAGAATAAAATCTTTATAAGGAGGTGGAGCCAACAAGGCGGCGTGAGTAGGACAGTGGGAATCTCCTCCCAAAAACATATATACTTTTGAAAATACAACAAACACAACTAGCCCTAAAAGAGAGACCAGAAGACCCAAGACAGTGGCCAGACTGCAGCTAGACCAGCGAGAACCCAGCGACTGGTGAAAGGGGTAAGATACAAGCCCCGGACTGCGGGACTCGAGCGCCCATCCCCCCAGTTCCCGGCGGGAGAAGAATAGGCAGAGCGGGAGGGAGACGGAGCCCAGGACTGCCGAACACCCAGCCCCAGCCATCCGGGCCAGAGCGCAGACACAGTACGTGCCCAGGGGGCCCTGGATACTGGGGAAACAGGGAGTAAGACCTCTGAGCGGGTGCCGAAGCTGATGCCCCTGTGACAAAGAAAAGCGGGGGCTTTTTGAAAGTCTTAAAGGGACAGGGACTTAACAGCTTGACGGAAACAACCCAGGTCACAGTACAGCAGCTGGAAATTACAGGGAAAACCGAGTGCACTAACCCCCTGGGCAACAGCTCTGAGACCCCTCAAGGAGGCAAACAGTCAAGCAGCCCCCCCATCCATTACCCCACCGGGTGCTGCGAAAGCAGAGAAGCAGCCTGAGACAAATTCCGCCCACAGAAAGGGAAATTTCTCCCTTCCGGCCGGGCAAGACACAAAGACCCACTCTACACGCAATTACCCAACACAAGCCACTAGGGGTCGCAGTTGTACCAGTAAAGAAAGGCCAGTAGCAAGTGAAAATTTTGGCCCTCCCAGCTGACAGTCAATAGCACCTGTCAACATGAAAAGGCAAAAAAATATGATCCACACAAGACTAACCCAGACAGCTTCGGCATCTGCTACATCTTCCCCTGAGAAGGAATCTGGGGAGATAGATTTAGCCAGTCTACTTGAAAAAGAATTCAAAACAAAAGTCATAACCATGCTGATGGACTTGCAGAGAAATATGCAAGAACTAAGGAAGGAGAATTCAGAAATAAAACAAGCTCTGGAAGGACTTCAAAACAGAATGGACGAGATGCAAGAGACCATTAATGGATTAGAAAACAGAGAACAGGAACGCAGAGAAGCTGATGCAGAGAGAGATAAAAGGATCTCCAGGAATGAAAGAATTTTAAGAGAGCTGAGTGATCAAACGAAAAGGAACAATATAAGAATCATAGGTATTCCAGAAGAAGTAGAGAGAGAAGAGGGGATAGAAAATGTCTTTGAAGAAATAATTGCTGAAAATTTCCCCAAACTAGGGGAAGAAATGGCCTCTCAGACCACAGAGGTACACAGAACTCCCATGACAAGGGATCCAAGGAGGGCAACACCAAGACACATAATTAAAATGGCAAAGATCAAAGACAAGGACAAAGTATTACAGGCAGCCAGAGAGAAAAAAAAGGTTACCTACAAAGGAAAACCCATCAGGCTATCATCAGACTTCTCAACAGAAACCCTACAGGCCAGAAGAGAATGGCATGATATACTTAATGCAATGAAACAGAAGGGCCTCGAACCAAGACTACTGTATCCAGCACGAATATCATTTAAATATGAAGGAGGGATTAAACAATTCCCAGACAAGCAAAAGTTGAGGGAATTTGCCTCCCACAAACCACCTCTACAGGGCATCCTACAGGGACTGCTCTAGATGGGAGCACTCCTAAAAAGAGTACACAACAGAATACCCAACATATGAAGAAGGGAGGAGGAGGAATAAGAAGGGAGAGAAATAAAGAATCATCAGACTGTGTTTATAATAGCTCAACAAGCGAGTTAAGTTAGACAGTAAGATAGTAAAGAAGCTTACCCTAAACCTTTGGTAACCACAAACTTAAAGCCTGCAATGGCAATAAATTCATACCTTTCAATAATCACCCTAAATGTAAATGGACTGAATGCACCAATCAAAAGACACAGAGTAATAGAATGGATAAAAAAGCAAGATCCATCCATATGCTGCTTACAAGAGACTCACCTCAAACCCAAAGACGCACACAGACTTAAAGTCAAGGGATGGAAAAAGATATTTCAAGCAAACAACAGAGAGAAGAAAGCAGGTGTTGCAATTCTGGTATCAGACAAAACAGACTTCAAAATAAAGAAAGTAACAAAAGACAAAGAAGGACATTACATAATGATAAAGGGCTCAGTCCATCAAGAGGATATAACCATTATAAATATATATGCACCCAATACAGGAGCACCAACATACCTGAAACAAATATTAATAGAACTAAAGGAGGAAATAGAATGCAATGCATTCATTCTAGGAGACTTCAACACACCACTCACTCCAAAGGACAGATCCACCAGACAGAAAATAAGTAAGGACACAGAGGCACTGAACAACACACTAGAACAGATGGACCTAATAGACATCTACAGAACTCTACATCCAAAAGCAACAGGATACACATTCTTCTCAAATACACATGGAACATTCTCCAGAATAGACCACATACTAGGCCACAAAAAGAGCCTCAGTAAATTCAAAAAGATTGAAATCCTACCAACCAACTTTTCAGACCACAAAGGCATTAAACTAGAAATAAACTGTTCAAAGAAAGCAAAAAGGCTCACAAACACATGGAGGCTAAACAACACGCTCCTAAATAATCAATGGATCAATGACCAAATCAAAATGGAGATCCAGCAATATATGGAAACAAATGACAACAACAACACTAAGTCCCAACTTCTGTGGGACACAGCAAAAGCAGTCTTAAGAGGAAAGTATATAGCAATCCAAGCATATTTAAAAAAGGAAGAGCAATCCCAAATGAACGGTCTAATGTCACAACTATCGAAATTGGAAAAAGAAGAACAAATGAGGCCTAAGGTCAGCAGAAGGAGGGACATAATAAAGATCAGAGAAGAAATAAATAAAATTGAGAAGAATAAAACAATAGCAAAAATCAATAAAACCAAGAGCTGGTACTTCGAGAAAATAAACAAAATAGATAAGCCTCTAGCCAGACTTATTAAGAGGAAAAGAGAGTCAACACAAATCAACAGTATCAGAAATGAGAAAGGAAAAATCACGACGGACCCTGCAGAAATACAAAGAATTATTAGAGACTACTATGAAAACCTATATGCTAACAAGCTGGGAAACCTAGGAGAAATGGACAACTTCATAGAAAAATACAACCTTCCAAGACTGAACCAAAAAGAAACAGAAAATCTAAACAGACCAATTACCAGCAACGAAATTGAAGCGGTAATCAAAAAACTACCAAAGAACAAAACCCCCGGGCCAGATGGATTTACCTCGGAATTTTATCAGTCATACAGAGAAGACATAATACCCATTCTCCTTAAAGTTTTCCAAGAAATAGAAGAGGAGGGGATACTCACAAACTCATTCTATGAAGCTAACATCACCCTAATACCAAAACCAGGCAAAGACACCACCAAAAAAGAAAACTACAGACCAATATCCCTGATGAACGTAGACGCAAAAATATTCAACAAAATTTTAGCAAACCGAATTCAAAAATACATCAAAACCATCGTACACCATGACCAAGTGGGATTCATCCCAGGGATGCAAGGATGGCACAACATTCGAAAGTCCATCAATATCATCCACCACATCAACAAAAAGAAAGACAAAAACCACATGATCATCTCCATAGATGCTGAAAAAGCATTTGACAAAGTTCAACATCCATTCATGATAAAAACTCTCAGCAAAATGGGAATAGAGGGCAAGTAGCTCAACATAATAAAGGCCATCTATGATAAACCCACAGCCAACATTATACTGAACAGTGAGAAGCTGAAAGCATTTCCGCTGAGATCGGGAACTAGACAGGGATGCCCACTCTCCCCACTGTTATTTAACATAGTACTGGAGGTCCTAGCCACGGCAATCAGACAAAACAAAAAAATACAAGGAATCCAGATTGGCAAAGAAGAAGTCAAACTGTCACTATTTGCAGATGACATGATACTGTACATAAAAAACCCTAAAGACTCCACCCCAGAACTACTAGAACTGATATCAGAATACAGCAAAGTTGCAGGATACAAAATCAACACACAGAAATCTGTGGCTTTCCTATATACCAACAGTGAACCAACAGAAAGTGAAATCAGGAAAACAACTCCATTCACAATTGCATCAAAAAAAATAAAATACCTAGGAATAAACCTAACCAACGACGTGAAAGACTTATATTCTGAAAACTACAAGTCACTCTTAAAAGAAATTAAAGGGGACACTAACAGATGGAAACGCATCCCATGCTCATGGCTAGGAAGAATTAATATCGTCAAAATGGCCATCCTGCCCAAAGCAATATACAGATTTGATGCAATCCCTATGAAACTACGAGCTACATTCTTCAATGAACTGGAACAAATAATTCAAAAATTCATATGGAACCACCAAAGACCCCGAATAGCCAAAGCAATCCTGAGAAAGAAGAATAAAGTAGGGGGGATCTCACTCCCCAACTTCAAGCTCTATTATAAAGCCATAGTTATCAAGACAATTTGGTACTGGCACAAGAACAGAGCCACAGACCAATGGTACAGACTAGACAATCCAGATATTAACCCAGACATATATGGCCAATTAATATTTGATAAAGGAGCCATGGACATACAATGGCGAAATGACAGTCTCTTCAACAGATGGTGCTGGCAAAACTGGACAGCTACATGTAGGAGAATGAAACTGGACCATTGTCTAACCCCATATACAAAAGTAAACTCAAAATGGATCAAAGACCTGAATGTAAGTCACGAAACCATTAAACTCTTGGAAGAAAACATAGGCACGAACCTCTTAGACATAAACATGAGTGACCTCTTCTTGAACATATCTCCCCGGGCAAGGAAAACAACAGCAAAAATGAACAAGTGGGACTATATTAAGCTGAAAAGCTTCTGTACAGCAAAAGACAACATCAATAGAAAAAAAAGGAACCCTACAGTATGGGAGAATATATTTGAAAATGACACATCCGATAAAGGCTTGACGTCCAGAATATGTAAAGAGCTCACATGCCTCAACAAACAAAAAACAAATAACCCAATTAAAAAATGGGCAGAGGAACTGAACAGACGGTTCTCCAAAAAGGAAATACAGATGGCCAACAGACACATGAAAAGATGCTCCACATCGCTAATTATCAGAGAAATGCAAATTAAAACTACAATGAGGTATCACCTCACACCAGTAAGGATGGCTGCCATCCAAAAGACAGACAACAACAAATGTTGGCGAGGCTGTGGAGAAAGGGGAACCCTCCTACACTGCTGGTGGGAATGTAAACTTGTTCAACCATTGTGGAAAGCAGTATGGAGGTACGTCAAAATGCTCAAAACAGACATACCATTTGACCCAGGAATTGCACTCCTAGGAATTTACCCTAAGAATGCAGCAATCAAGTATGAGAAAGACCAGTGTACCCCTATGTTTATCGCAGCACAATTTACAATAGCCAAGAATTGGAAGCAACCTAAATGTCCATCGATAGATGAATGCATAAAGAAGATGTGGTACATATACACAATGGAATACTACTCAGCCATAAGAAAAGGGCAAATCCAACCATTTGCAGCAACATGGATGGAGCTGGAGGGTATTATGCTCAGTGAAACAAGCCAAGCAGAGAAAGAGAAATACCAAATGATTTCACTCATTTGTGGAATATAAGAACAAAGGAAAAGATGAAGGAACAAAACAGCAACAGAATCACAGAACTCAAGAATGGACTAACAGGTACCAAAGGGAAAGGGACTGGGGAGGATGGGTGGGTAGGGAGGGATAAGGGGGGGCAGAAAAAAGGGGTATTAAGATTAGCATTCATAGCGGGGTGGAAGAAAGGGGAGGGCTGTACAACACAGAGAAGACAAGTAGTGATTCTACAACAGTTTGCTACGCTGATGGACAGTGACTGTAAAGGAGTATATAGGGGTGACCTGGTATAGGGGAGAGCCTAGTAAACAAAGTATTCGTCATGTAAGTGTAGATTAATGATTAAAAAAAAAAAAAAAAAAAGCAGTTCCTATGTGGTGACCTCTAATGAGTTCTACACAATGATATAAAGGGCATATAAAATTGTAGGCAAAGGGTCTGTTTGTGTTTATACAGAGGATCAAAGCCTAATTTGGCTACCCCAAAAATGAACTAAGATACGATATGAAAAAGAACTTCCAACATCAGCACTCTCGGGAAGACTCATGACAGAAGATGATCAGCAAAAAAAAAAAAACTCCAACAAATCTCCACGCACTGTCACAGGTGTAGATGCACTCATCCCACCAGCTCCTGGACTTGCCATGGGAATGATGAAGGAGTTATCTAAGCTGGCCTGTGCATACAGTAAAACAAAAATTGGACTGGATCTATACTGTTGGAACTCAACCAAGAATTAGGAGAAGTGCAAATTGTAGCACTCCAAAATCTTACAACCACAGACTATTTATCGTTAAAAGAACATATGGGATATGAACAGTCCCCAGGAATGGGTTGTTCTAGTTTATCTGAAATCTCTCAGACTGTTTAAGTTCAGTCGGACAATATCCACCATATCATAGATAAGTTTTCACAAATGCCTAAGGTGCCTAACTGGTTTTCTTGGTTTCACTGGAGATGGCTGGTAATTACAGGTATGCTTTGGTTAGGTAACTATATTCCTATTATGTTAATGTGTGTGCACAATTTAATTAGTAGTTTAAAACCTATCCATGCTGAAGTTACTCTACAAGAAGATATGTCAAAGAAATAATCAATCTTCCCAGGTTTTCCTCTGCCTGCTACTTCTATAGCTTTTCTTCTTCCTACCTAATCACAACCTTTAAATAGAACTCGTGCCACATGTCGAATTTACCGAGTATCATAATTCTTCCAAGTGGTAAAGACACCTCAAGACAAATGCTGGGCATAGAAGCCACAGGGCATAAATATGCAAAGAAGTAAAAAGCTAACCTTTTCAAACAATAAGGCTTCTCTCTCACTTACCAACTTAACATTTCCCTGTATGGCCCCGGAAGATGACTGGTTAGCCAGAGACGGGTAAGATTCCTCAAGGGAGGAACAACCTAAGACAGGCACAGTCGCAGGGGGCCATGTGGTGAGAAAATGGGGAGCAGCAGAGGTGAGGCTTAGAACCTCCCCCCTCATGTTCTGAGAGAAATCTTCTGCATACATGGATGTTTATTGCCCCCGTCTAGCTCGGATTAACACATAGTCTACAGGCACACACCTGATCATCTACATTTGCTCTCTTACAACACTAAACTCTGTTTTCTACCTTTATCTCGTATCTACCTACTTCAGCATTTTATTAAAAATAATAATAATAGAGAAATGTGGTATCCACATATAAATCAAGTTTAAAAATCAAATGAGTATTCATATTTGAACTGACTGTGTGTAGTTCATAATGCATGAACAAAACCGAAAGCTTCTGTGATGACTGCCCTTGCACTGTTCACCATGTAACTTATTCACTATGTAAGAATTTGTACTCCATGTAAGAATTTGTTCGTTATGCATCAGAAGATTGGAGACCGACGAAAATTAGGCTTGGGGTGGATTAATGATTGTGCATTGAGTATTGACCCCCCTATACAGAAATTTATTGTGGTTAACAACTATTTGATCAATAAATATGAGAGAAGCCCTCACAAAATATATATATACATATATATATATATATATATATAAACACACTTCCAATTGTAAAATAAATAAGTAACCGGGATGTAATGTATAGCATAAGGAATATAGTCAAAATATTGTAACAACCTGTTATGGTGATACCTGGTACCTAGAATTATCATGTATATAAATGTTGAATCACTGTGTTGTACACCTGAAACTAATGTAATGCAATACTGTTGTCAACTACCCTTCAATAATTTAAAAAAAAAAAAAAATCTTTGTAAAATACAGAAGTGCTGTTTTAGGTAAATGCCCCCATCGATATATTTGTTACCTGCTAACCTGTTTTCTTTGAAACTTGACAAAGGTATAATCTTTTTATCTTTATGTGTTTGAATAATGCCAACTTCTATGAGAAGAAGAAAACAAACTCTAAAAGCTAGTATTTACAGCCATTTTTACAAGTGTGCTGCTAGTATGTATTTTCACAAGTTGTCACTGAAAAATTTGCATAATCTGAAAAATCATGTGGTAGGCAAAATGAATCTGCAAAAAATTTTCAATATTTCAAAAGGAATTTATTTTTCCATTGTCAAATCCAGCGTGTGAATGCATTTCTTTTTAAACCAGCAAACTAACATACTCCATTCCATTGTTCCTAAGGTAGATAATTTGCTAATCAGAATTACCTCCAAGTAATTTGTGATTTTCACTAAAATACTGCTATCAAAGAAGAGAAGGTAATTCTAATGCAATGTCATGTTACATAATCAGATGGTGTAGATTCAAATCCTTGCTCAACAGCTTACCAGCTGTGCAGCATTAGACAACACAATAGTTTGCTTAAAATATAGGGGCTTTGTTGATAATAGAAGTCCACAATTGGATTCTAGCAGGCAAAACCTGTTTTAAACATACTCTGTTTCCCTTCTGTTTTGAGTCTTTCCAGGACCTCTCATTTTGCCTAAATGGAGAAAGTAGATGAATAAAATTGGAATTCTCAAGCCTTTAAGGTAATTAACAATATATAAAGATTAATCATAACTTTTGTCATCAGGTTTTTAAAATACTTCATGCCACAATTTTTATCTGTAGAATGAGGCAAATACCACACCATCTCATAGGGTTATGGTTACAGAGTGACTTATAAATGTTATGCTTTTAGAAATGTATCTAGTACTAACCAGTAGGCACTGGATAAAAGGTAGTTATCACTACTGATGTCCTGGTATTTCACAGAAAGGCAAAAACTAAGTTTTCTGTTGATGTAATATTAAGAATCAAGCTTATAATAAATTTAAAAAGTCCACATGAGGTCATCTGGGTCTTATATGTTTTATTATTTTTTTCTTAGGAATTTGAATAAATGGCAAAAGCAGAAGAATACATTCCACATATACAGATTTAGTGCAGAATAAGTGATACTGACATACTGAACATTTAAAGGGGAAAGTCAGTGAAAGAGGGATAGATAAAAAATGATGACACACAGGCATTTGGAAGAAACAAATATTATGTTTTTATTATTAGATTTCTTTTAAAAGTACCAGGGTGTGTGCTACCTTCTCAGAACCCACACACTTTGAGTGTTAAGAGGAGGAGTTGTTAGTACTGAAGTAATTATAACCAGGGTGTAAGTTTCTGTAGGTGGGAGACAATTGATTGTATAAAGATACTTATTTTAGTCTTTGAATAATATTTTATTGAAATTAGCTATTCAGTCAAGACTGAAGTTCTCCCTTCAGCGTGAAATACTGGATAGACAGAAGAAATGTGCCCTTCATGTGTGCACAGTGGAGAGTTCTTTCTGTTTATAGGAAATATTAATGAAGCAGATCAAGAGCCTGAATTTATCTCATGTAACATGTACATCTCTGGCTTTGCACCCCTTGCAAAAGACAATTTTGGCACTTTCCTTCATGATTTACTCACCTAATATCTTTATTGTCATAAAATATTAATACTGCACAGTATTTAAAGTTTGGAAAGCTGTATAAATAAATTCCATAAAAGAACATAAAAAATGTTTACATCACTGTTTGCAAATAAGTCCTAACTTCTCTTTCCTTTTTTTTAGAGATTACTGTGTACTGTGGTTCAATGTTGTTTCTTTACCGTTTTAACTTGTGTGGGGTATTCTGTTGATTACATCACTCAGAAAAAGAACTGTGGTCCCACTTTGAAAATTTCTCATTAGTTTATCATCACTATTGAGGAGCTTTATACTAGTAGTTATTATGTAGATTCTATGTGGGAGCACATTTTTTTTTTAGTTAAATACATCATTTTTTAGAGCAGTTTTAACTTAAAAATAAATTTGAGAGAAAGGTATAAAGATTTTTCCAAACATCTCTTGCCTCTACACCTGCATGTCCGTCTGCATCATCGTCACTCACCACAGTGGTTCATGTGTTACGACCCATGTACCTACACCAACATGTCATAATCATCCGAAGTCCACAGTTTGCCTTCGGATTCATTCTTGGTGTTGTGTGGATTTGGGAAAACTCATAGTTTATGGTTTAGGGAAAGTATAATGACATACACCCATCACTGTAATATCACATAGGGTATGTTCACTGTCCTAGCATTCCTTGGTGCTCTTCCTTGTCATCACTGCCTCCTCATCCCCATCATTTCCCATCACCCATCATGCCCACCACCCCACCCTGGGCATGTTGTTTCTCAAGGCCCTGTTGGAAGATGCCTGCAGCTGCTTTTGCTCTGAGAATATCAGATGCGCTCCTAAATCTGCTAACACCGCCCTCTGCTACCCTATGGATGCCCCTGCTGCCCCTTGGCCCTGATCAGCCTTGACTCCCTTCATTGATCCTGGGAAACTCCTGGAATCCCCAAGGTGGTGCTTTGATATCTGGAGTTTTTAGTGGGACCTTTATGCTATGTTCTGGACTGTAGGTAAGGAAAATGTTTATGCTTTTTTATGTTACATTCTTCTACAATAGTACTTAACTTTTATTTTCTGATGTTTTACAGAGGTTTACCTACAATCCTTACTTTCTCTGCATTTCAAGCATGAGCCCTTGTGAGAGCTGGACTAAGAAAATTTGTCTGACAAACAGGATGTTCTCAGACAACCATTCCTTCCCTTAGAATAACCCTTCTCCTAGAAATCTCTTATATTCCTGCAAATGATATTTATGATAAGAAAAAGAACCCCCAATATTTATCTAAGGAGTATTAGGTATCAGGCATTGATACAAAAGTTTTATATATATTCATTCATTTAATCCTAATAATGCTTTGAGATTTTTAGAAGAAAGTATCATTTTCATAGAGATGAATAATGTATGTTTCACCCTACCCTACAGACTTATTTTAAACATGCCTTATTAATTTATAAATTATATAGTCATATCCCTCAGATTAAACATAACACTTCAGACTAAATTGAGTGAAAACATATTAATGTTTGGCAATGAAAACTGTAGTGATTTCAAAATAAAACACTATTTTGGTACATAATGTGTACAGTAAGGAAAGTTAAGTGTATAATGCAAGGAAAAGATCAATGCAAAACACTATACAAATACAGTCTGCATAAAGTTTAAGCTGGAACACCATCTGAAGTCCTGCCAATCAATCCCCTCCTGTGGGCTTGGAAGTCAATCTCCTGGTTTTCAGTTATTCATACCTATTCTTTTGTCCTACACCCAAGTCACTATCTAAACCCTAATTTACTCCCATTGAAATCTACTCCTACTGCTCTATTGATCTCCTAGCTGCTTTAATGATCCCAGCACACTTAAGTTGGCCTTGCTCTAAAAATATCTTTTTTCCTCCTATGGAAGAAATATTGCTTATTCTTTCTTCCTTTTTTTTAAAAAAAATTTTACTAAGGTATTATTGATATACTCTCTTATGAAGGTTTTGCATGAAATAACAATGTGGTTACTAAATTTACCCACATTATCAAGTCCCCATCCATACCCCAATGAAGTGACTCTCCATCAGTGTAGGAAGATGCTACAGATTCACTATGTGCCTTCTCTATGCTACACTGTTTTCCCCATGATCCCCCCACTCCATTTGTATTAAACACAATACCATTTAATTCCCTTCTCCCTCATTCCCCACCTGCTCGCCCACACCCCTCCCCTTTGGTAACCACTAGTTCCATCTCGGAGTCTCTGAGTCTGCTGCTATTTTGTTCCTTCAGTTTTGCTTATTGTTATACTCCACAAAAGAGGGAAATCATTTGGCACTTGTCTTTCTCCACCTGGCTTATATCACTGAGCATAATGCCCTTCAGCTCCATCCATGTTGTTGCAAATGATAGGATTTGTTTCTTTCTTATGGTTGAGTAGTATTCCATTGTGTATATGTGCCACATCTTCTTTATCCATTCATCTACTGATGGACACTTAGGTTGCTTCCATATCTTGGCTATTGTAAATAATGCTGCGATAAACATAGGGTTGCATATGTGCTTTGAGTCTGAGGAGTTGTATTCTTTGGGTAAAATCCAAGGAGTGGGATTCCGGGTCAAATGGTATTTCTATTTTTAGTTTTTTGAAGAATCACCATATTGCTTTCCACAATGGTTGTACTAGCTTAAATTCCCACCTGCAGTGTAGGAGGGTTCCTGTATCTCCGCATCCTCGCCAGCGTTTGTTGTTCTTAGTTTTTCTGATGTTGGCCATCCTTACTGGTGTGAGGTGATATCTCATTGTGGTTTTAATTTGCATTTCCCTGATGATTAGTGTTGTGGAGCATCTTTTCACGTGTCTGTTGGCCATCTGAATTTCTTCTTTGGAGAACTGTCTCTTCATATCCTCTGCCATTTGTTAATTGGGTTATTTGCTTTTTGGGTATTGAGGTGTGTAAGTTCTTTATATATTTTGGATGTTAACTCCTTTCGGATATGTCATTTACAAATATATTCTCCCATACTATAGGATGCCTTTTTGTTCTGTTGATGGTGTCCTTTGCCGTTCAGAAACTTTTTAGTTTGATGTAGTCCCATGAGTTCATTTTGGCTTTTGCTTCCTTTGCTCAAGGAGATGTGTTCAGGAAGAAGTTGCTCATGCTTATACTCAGGAGATTTTTGCCTATGTTGTCTTCTAAGAGTTTTATGGTTTCATGACTTATATTCAGGTCTATGATTCATTTAGAGTTTACTTTTGTGTATGGGGTTAAACAATAATCCAGATTCATTCTCTTGCATGTAGCTGTCCAGTTTTGCCAACACCAGCTGTTGAAGAGGCTGTTATTACCCCATTGTATGTTCATGGCTCCTTTATCATATATTAATTGACCATATATGGTTGGGTTTATATCAGGGCTCTCTAGTCTGTTCCATTGGTCTATGGCTCTGTTCCTGTGCCAGTACCAAATTCTCTTGATTACCGTGGCTTTGTAGTAGAGCTTGAAGTTGGGGAGCATAATCCCCCCCACTTTATTCTTCCTTCTCAGGATTCCTTTGGCTATTTGGGGTCTTTTGTGGTTCCATATGAATTTTAGAACGATTTTCTCTAGTTTGTTGAAGAATGCTGTTGGTACTTTGATAGGAATTGCATTGAATCTGTAGATTGCTTTAGGCAGGATGGCCATTTTGACAATATTAATTCTTCCTATCCATGAGCATGGGATGAGTTTCCATTTATTGGTATCTTCTTTAATTTCTCTCATGAGTGTTTTGTAGTTTTCAGAGTATAGTTCTTTCACTTCCTTGGTTAGCTTTATTCCTAGGTATTTTATTTCTTTTGATGCAAATGTGAATGGAATTGTTTTACTGATTTCTCTCTCTGCTAGTTCATTGTTAGTGTATAGGAATGCCACAGATTTCTGTGTATTAATTTTGTATCCTGCAATGTTGCTGAATTCAGATATTAGATCTAGTAGTTTTGGAGTGGATTCTTTAGGGTTTTTTTTATATACAATATCATGTCATCTGCAAACAGTGACAGTTTGACTTCTTCTGTGCCAATCTAGATGCCTTTTATTTCTTTTTATTTTCTGATTTCCGTGGCTAGGACCTCCAGTGCTATGTTGAATAGAAGCAGGGAAAGTGGGCACCCTTGTCTTGTTCCCAATCTTAAAGGAAAAGCTCTCAGCTTCTCACTGTTAAATATAGTGTTGGCTGTGGGTTTGTCATATATGGCCTTTATTATGTTGAGGTATTTGTCCTCGATACCCATTTTATTGAGAGTTTTTATCATATGTTGAATTTTGTCAAATGCTTTTTCAGCAGCTATGGAGATGTTCACTTGGTTTTTGTCCTTCTTTTTGTTGATGTGGTGGATGATGTTGGATTTTTGAAAGTTGTACCATCCTTGCACCCCTGGAATAAATCCTACTTGATCATGATAGATGATCTTTTTGATGTATTTTTGAACTTGGTTTGCTAATATTTTGTTGAGTATTTTTGCATCTATGTTCATCAGGGATATTGGTCTGCAATTTTCTTTTCTTGTGGTGTCTTTGCCTGGTTTTGGTATTAGAGTGATGTGTGACTCATAGAATGACTTTGGAAGTATTTCCTCTTCTTCTACCCTTTGGAAAACTTTAAGGAGGATGGGTGTTAGGTCTTCACTAAATGTTTGATAAAATTCAGTGGAGAGGCCATCTTGCCAATGGGTTTTGTTCTTAGGCAGGTTTTTGATTACCAGTTCAATTTCATTGCTGGTAATTGGTCAGTTCATATTTTCTGTTTCTTTCTGGGTCTGCCTTGGAAGGTTGTATTTTTCTAGAAAGTTGTCCATTTCTTCTAAGTTATCCAGTTTTTTTTCATATAATTTTTCATAGTATTTTCTAATAATTCTTTGTATTTCTTTGGTGTCCGTAATGATAATTTCTTTCTCGTTTCTGATTCTGTTTATGTGTGTAGACACTCTTTTTTACTTGATAAGTCTGGCTAGGGGTTTATCTATTTTGTTTATTTTTTTGAAGAAATCTTGCTTTCATTGATTCTTTTATTGTTTTATTCTTCTTGATTTTATTTATTTCTGCTCTATTCTTTATTATGTCCCTCCTTCTACTGACTTTGGACCTCATTTGTTCATCTTTTTCTAGTTTTGTTATTTGTGAGTTTAGACTGCACATATGGGATTGTTCATCTTTCCTGAGGTAGGCCTGTATTGCAATATACTTTCCTCTTAGCATGGCCTTTGCTGTGTCCCACAGATTTTGGTGTGTTGAATTATAGTTGTCATTTGTCTCCATATATTATTTGATCTCTGTTTTTATTTGGTCATTGATCCATTGGTTATTTACGCACATGGTGTGGAGCCTCCATGTGTTTGTGGGATTTTTCATTTTCTTTGTGTAATTTATTTCTAGTTTCATATCTTTGTGGTCTGAGAAACTGGTTGGGGCAATTTCAATCTTTTTGAATCTACAGAGGCTCTTTTTGTGGCCTACTATATGATCTATTCTTGAAAATATTCCATGTACACTTGAGAAGAATGTGTATTCTGCTCTATTTGGGTGTAGAGTTCTGTAAATGTTTGTTAGGACCATCTGTTCTACTGTGTTGTGTCCTTACTTATTTTCTGTCTGGTTGATCTGTCCTTTAGAATTAGTGGAGTGTTGAAGTCTCCTAGAATGAATGCATTGTATTCTATTTCCCCTTTTAGTGATGTTAGTATTTGTTTCACATATGTAGGTGTTCCTGTGTTGGGTGCATAGATATTTATAATGGTTATATCTTCTTGTTGGACTGACCCTTTTATCATTATGTAATGTCCTTCTTTGTCTCTTGTGACTTTTTTGTTTTGAAGTCTATTTTGTCTGATACAAGTACTGCAACTCCTGCTTTTTTCTCTGTATTATTTGCATGAAATATCTTTTTCCATCCCTTCACTTTTAGTCTGTGAATTTCTTTGGGTTTAAAGTGAGTCTTTTGTAGGCAGCATATAGATGGGTGTTGTTTTTTTATCCATTCAGTGACTCTATGTCTTTTGATTGGTATATTCAGTCCATTTACATTTAGGGTGATTACCTATACATATACTTATTGCCATTGCAGGCTTTAGATTCATGGTTCCCAAAGGTTCAAGGTTAACTTACCTACTATGTAAGAGTCTAACTTAACTCACTTAATATGCTATTACCAACACAATCAAAGGTTCTTTTTTTTTCTCATCCTTTTTATTCCTTTTCTATACTTTATATATTAGGCATCATATCTGTACTCTTTGTCTATCCCTTGATTGACTTTGTGGATAGTTAATTTAATTTTGCATTTTCTTAGTAATTAGCTGTTCTACTTTCTTTACTGTGGTTTTATTATCTCTGGTGACAGCCATTAATCCTTAGGAACACTTCCATCTATAGCAGTTCCTCCAAAATATAGTGTTGAGATGGTTTGTGGGAGGTAAACTCTCTCAGCTTTTGCTTATCTGGAAATTGTTTAATCCCTCCTTCAAATTTAAATGATAATCTTGCTGGATAAAGTAATCTTGGTTACAGTCCCTTCTGCTTCATTGCATTAAATGTATCATGCCACTCCCTTCTGGCCTGTAAGGTTTCTGCTAAGAAGTCTGATGATAGCCTGATGGGCTTTCCTTTGTATGTGATCTTATTTCTCTCTCTGGCTGCTTTTAATAGTCTATCCTTCTCCTTGATCTTTGCCATTTTAATTACTATATGTCTTGGTGTTGTCTTCTTTGGGTCTCTTGTGTTGGGAGATCTGTGGATTTCCATGGCCTGAAAGACTATCTCCTTCCTCAGATTGGGGAAGTTTTCAGCAATTACCTCCTCAAGGACACTTTTTATCCCTTTTTCACTCTCTTCTTCTTCTGGTACCCTTATAATGCGAATATTATTCCGTTTGTATTGGTCACACAGTTCTCTCAATATTCTTTCATTCTTAGAGATCCTTTTATCTCTCTGTGCCTCCGCTTCTTTGTATTCCTCTTCTCTAGTTTCAATTTCATTTATCATCTCCTTCACCATATCTAATCTGCTTTCAATACTCTCCATTGTGCTCTTCAACTATTGGATCTCTGACCAGAATTCATTCCTGTGTTCTTGCATATCTTTCCATACTTCCATGAGGATGTTAATGATTTTTATTTTGATCTCCCTTTCAGGAAGATTCATGAGGTTGATGTCATTAAATCTTTCTTAGGAGTTGAATTAATATTTTACTTTGAACCAGCTTCCTTTGCCATTTCATATATTTGTATATGGTGCCCTCTAGTGTCCAGAAAGTCTACTCTCTGGAGCTGCTTAGCCCCTGAAGCTATGTTGGGCAATGTAGGGGAATGGTATTGGTGCCTGGCGGGGAGGAAAGAGCTTTTAGCTGCTTCCTGGCTGCTATGCCTGTCTCCACTGCCTGAACCAGTGGGCCAAGCACACACTTATAAGCCTCTATGTTTTGCGTTTTGTAGTTGCTGTAGACATATCTTCATTCTGGCTGGCCTAACTCCAGGGTAGGGTTTTCTGGTTTGTGAACCAGGTGGGGTTGGCTGGGAGAAAGGTGCAGTAGGCTGCATATCAAATAGGGGGTCCTTGGATCTGTGTAGCCAGCCAGGGAGCTGGAGCACCTGAAGATGGTGAAAGCTCCCAACCTGCTGGGCAGAGTGCACACAGAGAATTTTGTTCACCTGTCCTTTCTCCTGAGCAGTAAGCTCTGTGCAATCCTTGCCCCTTCAGCAGCCTTCTTGCTAAGGGCTTCCTTGTTAGGAAGTCTCTCAGACTGTCTGCCTTTCTTTGGCCCCAGTGCAACCACATATGGATCCCTGCTTTCCACAAGCAGCTGCAATCTCATTCTCTCCAGGAATTCTGCCTGTCTTAACTTTCCAGCCCCCTAATCATGACAGTACCATGCAAGCACCATGAAATGTAGATTTGTGCTCTCAGAGCAGATCTCTGGAGTTAGATATTCAGTAGTCCCAGGTCTCCACTCCCTCCCTGCTCTGTTTCTTTTCCTCTCTTTGATGTGCTGGGGTGGGGGAAGGGCATAGGTCCTGCCGGGCCACAGCTTTGGTACATTACCTTGTTTCATGAGGTCTGCTTTTTTCTCCAGGTGTATGCAGTCTGGCGCAGTCCTCTTTCCTGTTGCTTTTTCAGGATTAGTTGTATTAATTATATATTTGTATTATATGCAGTTTTAGGAGGAAGCCACTGTCTCACATCCCATACCGCCATCTTTAATCCCGGCTTATTCTTTCAATCCATTTCAGTTTTGCTTTGGCCCCTGGTGACCCAGTAATACCTAAGAACTCAAAAATCACATACACGTGTTAGATTTTTCACTCAAACATCTTCTTTTCATTCATTTGCTATTTTCATCATCTTTGTTAAATTTCTTCCCTGCTCAACTTTAAGTCTGAAGGCAAACACACTGATAATGGATTTCTAGCAACAATCTTGTCATTCCTATTCCCTTTTGTCAACTAATTTTTTGTTGACCTAATTAATTGATTTGGCATATATTAATGGAATTCTAATTTGAATAGTCCATGTATTTGTTGAGATTATTGAGAATCAATATGCTGTGGCTGTCTTTGATAAAGTCAAAGGATATATTTAAATATAAGCTTGTTAAAATTATTAAAATTACAGGACATCCTATGTTTCATGATAATTATATGTGCTAAATATTTTTGAATTATAGTGAATGAAATTATTCATTTTTTTTCCCTCTACCAGAATCAGGGAAAGCTTCATACAAAAAGAACCATCTGGGCTTAGATTTGAGGCCTATTTAAAAATTCATAGGTAAAGAAATATAAAAATGGAATTAGAAGAAAATAAAAGTAAAATCTAGCAAACAAAAATCAAATGAGGGAAAAACATGTATAAATTCATGAACTCTAGCTAACAAAAATCAAATGAGGGAAAAACTTGTATAAAATCATGAACTCTTGATATTAGGGCCCAGAGCATAAAGTGCATTAAATGCTATGCTGATGAGTATGCATCTTATCCAGCAAGAAACAGAGAATCCAACAAATATCAAATCATCGTGTTGTACACCTGCAATGAATGTAATGTTATATGTCAATTATATCTCAAAACAAAAAAGAATGGAGAGTCATCAGAGGTTTTAGATATAGGCTTTGCCTGTGTCTGTGTCTAAAAATTTTTACCCATAACTGTCATTACTGAACATCTGTGCAAGATAAGAATATAGAGGTATTAGAAAAAAATTAAACATGTTTCTATATCAGTGACCCCTATCAAGCTACCTGAAATTCAGTTCACTCCATTGATTCAAAACCTTGAGGACTTCTGGAAAAAATAACCTATTAACTTATCCACAGTTAATGAAACAAATTAATAAATCAGAATAGTGGAAAAAAAGGCTTACATGAAGGAAAGACAGAAGATACTTTCAGTGAAAAACATATATATACAGCAAGTAAATAATGTTACCTAGAAGAACAAATGGAGGAGGCCCCCGTAGTCACATCCATGCAAGGTACAACCAACTGCAGGCAATGGGGAAAGAGTACCTGTATCTGAGGTAGGGGCATCAGTCACTGTCTCCATAAAAAAAAAAAAAAAAAAAAAAAGACTCTAAAAAGGGTGTAACTGAAAAGAATTTAATGAAGGGGATAACCAGAAAGAGGTTAAGGGAACAAAAACCAACTGAAGAAAAGTTACCCGTTCTAGGTCTGAAGGGCAGATGGAGGGAACGGTGTTGCCAGAGCCCAGAGAGAGCGAGAGCCGTGGGTGGGTCGGGGCTCTAGGCGGGAGCTGGGCCCGCGGCGCGGCAGGAGGGAGCTGGGTGGTGCAGCATTAATATCCAGTCTCTTTTCCTTTCCATGCTCTGATCTCCTCATGCCCCTCACTGACAAAATCTACCTAGAAATCAAGAACTGGAGAGCTGGGTGACCGGCCTGCAGAGGTCATTCTTCAGGAAAATGAATTAAGGCAGAGAAGGGCCGGGAGAACATCTGGAGAGGCAAACGGAGAACAGCAGCAAAGAAGAGAGGAAAGAGGCATGATGAGAATGAGGGCCGAAAATAACGGAGGCCTGAGGGCCGCATTAACAAGGCTTAATAAATATGAGCACTCTTAGTACAGACTGGGAAGAAAACGGGAAAGGGGAAAAAATTTTTCTCTGAGATTTCTGGACTAAAAGCAAACAGAGCAAGCACTTGTTTGCACTGTCATTTACTTACTTAGACATATTGGTTTTTTTGTGTGTATTAATATTAATCATAATAAAATAAAAACAACGTTAAGGCTTCTTCATTTTCCTCTCAAATGTTACTCCTTTCTCAAAATGGCTTTATATTTTATTGTAAGAAGAAACATATACCCCAACTTAAATGCCATCAAGATTTTACTTTTACAACCCTGCTTCTTCAAAACTGTGATTTTTTAAAAGTCACATAGCTAAAGCATTTCCAATAATTCTTTTATTTTCACCAAGCCTTACAAATGGTCTTAGATCTGTTCGTTTGCTATTACTTTAACCAAAGACACAGTAAAAATCTATAAGAAAAATTCTGCTCTTACTTTAAACTCATTGTTTTGGTAATAGGCAATAGTCAAGTTTTATTTAATTTAAGAAAGATTGGAAATAATTATTCAAGCTTATAAAATATTCTAGTGCATTATCTCTTAATGTTGTTAGTCAATCTATTCATTACTTATATTAAACAAATTTTACTGAATGACTACTATGGGCTAGTCTAGTTGCTAATGAAATCCAAGTGGCAGGGGTAAATTAGTTCTTTTATGGAAGTTGGGAAAGTCTGCTAATTTCTAGTTTTATGGATTAGCAGAACGGAATGTACAGAAACAACTCCACAGTGTGGGTAGTCATTTCTTCTGGCTGTGTGTTCTCCAAAATTCATTTTCTGCATTTCCCAAGATTCTGTGAGATACCTTATGCCTTACAAACTATATATTAGGTTATGGATTGCTTGGTCATGTGTAAAAATGTATGAAGAAATATATGGAAACAATAAGTACCACGCTTAGAATATAGGGTGCTTCTAGGAGTGGAGGAAGAAAAATGTGATAAGAAAATGGTAAGTAGAATCTTTGACTGTATTGGTACATTATTTATTAAGCTGCTTAATGGTCATGCCTAATGTAACACTGGAGCGAGACCAGAATAAAGAGTTAGGATAAACCTGGTAAATATAAAGCATTCCAGGAAGAAGAAATAGTAAATGAAAGGGATCAGGGCTGGTGGGAAGCATGCTTATTAGATTTAGGAATATCAAAGCCTATGTGGCTGGTATATAGGAGGAAATGAAGTCAGACCAATAGAGCAAACGATGCGAGGCTGGTGGATCATAATAAAGCCTTTCACATTTATGAATCATGTGATGAAAATCCATTCGAGTATTTTGAGCAGAAGAGCTTTGGATCTGGCATCTGTTTTCAAAGATTGCTTTTCTCTGTTGCAGAGAATATTTCATTGTGGCACAAAGGAAAATGGGGAGCTCTCTGGGAGGCAGTCACGGTGTTTTAGACAATAGATGGTGGCTTGGAGGTGGGTAATGGCTGTATAGATTTGAGAGGTAAGCATATCCTTATATGTTTTGAAGGTATTTTGCATAGAAAATGACAATCAAACTAATAGGAAATAAATAATTTCATCAAGATACAAGACCGGGATATTGAGGTATTCTCTATTTTGAGAGAGGATAATATTTAAACTGAAGCAAATTATAGATGGGTTAAAGATTAAAATATAAAGCATAAACTCATAAAAAACACCACCCAAAATATGCATGATTTTGAGTTGCAGATTTTCCAGGCAGAAAGAAAATGATAAAGGAAATGATTAATGTAAAAATTTAAACTTTTGTACAATGAAAGTATTGGAAAGAAAGAGGCTAATGTCAAAATTTTTTTTTGATTTATAAAATTATTTATAATAGATTAGTTATATAAATATCTGCAAACTTTATAATAAAGTGTTAATAGCCCTAGTTATAGAAATAACTTCCAACTTACTAGTTCAGTCCCCCACTGTAATTGTTCCTCCCCTTTAATGGCACCTTCAGTCTATTGATCGGGCATTGTTTTTCTTCATTCATTTTATTTCCCTAGTGTTATTTTATTCCTTATTCACATAGGAAACTATGTTCCACTATTATAATGACTACCTCACAAAGGACATCAACTCTTTAGCTCTATTCCTCTTCTCATTTTAATTCCCTACACAAACTTAACCTTAAAAGACCCAGCTAATTCTTCTGTTGAAGAACTGAGCAGGGCTAGAGAAAAATAACATACATATTTGGATGGGTATAGTTTGTATTCATTATCATGCACAATAATTGATCATTCAACAATATATACTATTATATAGCTTGCTTTCAATTACAATGTATTATGAATATTTATGTAAGTTAATAAATCCTGGTATATGCATCTGTGGGGCACTTTAAAGCAATGAACAAATCTACCTCAGTCATATATTTTGATGCCAGTGTTGGACTATAAAAGCCATGTAATGGATAATCATGTACCTCTAAGTATTGCTTTAACAAAAATCCTTAAAAGTGGAAATATGTGACAAGGAATATAAAAATTTCAAGGCTTCTTATATATTTTTCAAAATTTCATTCTATTCCATAGAGGTGAATGAGAGTTCCTATATTATTTCTTGATGACTTTCTACTTAATAGATTTTTTTTAAATGGGGTTATCTCAAGTTATTTAATGTCTTTGTATTTAGGCTGCTGTAATTACCATGTACTGGGTGGCTCATAAACCCAGAAACGGAATTTCTTACAGTTCTGAAGGCTGAGTCTGAAATCAGGTGCCAGCATGGTCAGGTGAGGGCTCTCTTCCAGGCTGTAGACTTCTCATCGTATCCCTGCATGGTGGAAGGGACTAGGGAACTCTGTGAGATCTTTTTGAAGGGCACTAATCCTATTCATGAAGCCTTCACCCTCATGACCTAGCAATACACCAAAGATTTCACCTTCTGACATGATCATATTGAGAGATAGGATTCCAATATGTGAATTTTGGGGAGACACAAACATTTAGACCATAGCACTTTACATGATCTTAATTACTAGTTATGTTTAATATTTAACATGCTTATTAGTTATAATGTTTTAATTCTATAGTCTTTAAGTAATAACTATAGTCCTTGATTAATATTGACTGATTTCAAGCGCTTTGTTAACTTCAATAATAAGGAGAATGTTAAAAACAGGGAGAGATAATATTATGAATGAATATTCTTTTCTCATAAATTTCTTTACACATTTTTCTGCCAGAAACATCTCAAGTTATAATTAGTAAAAAAAAAACACTATTTAAGAAGCAAGTAGCTTTGCTTCCCCTTTTGAAGAAAACATTCTGTATCCATTGAGTTTTTGGTGTTAATGTGATTAACTAACTTGAAAGACAAATTGAGAAACTGACCATTTAAAAAGGAAATCATTTGGGAAAACATAATGGAGGTTTTAATATTATATATAACTGTATGATCTATTGTACAAAATTCAAATTATGCAGGCCTCCTGGGCCTCCTGAACATGTCTTGCATGATTAAAGCCATGCCTCTACCTCTTTAAAGAGATTAGTGTTAAAGAAATCAGACATATGATTTAGAAAGAAACTTAGAAGAAATATACATACATAGATAAACATATGTATACACATGAAGGGCTTGATTAACCTCCAAGGAATGAAGAAACATAAAGAATGAACATGAGCCCATAGCAGGGATTTCACAAAGCAAGAGGGAGGAGTCCTGAGCCTCCAACTGGAATTGCAAAAGCATCAACAAGGAATATGTACCTTCAACTTCTGGACAGTTTTTATCTTTCAGGAATATAATATAGTTCTTGAAAATAGCCTGACCTAATTGGCTTTTAATTAATGGAAAAACTTAATAATTATTATGGATCAAAAATCCCCCCATGTATTCCATTATTATTTGGAGCAGCAAGACTTTACAGACTGTCAGCCAGCAGTAAGATTTAATAAGGACCTTCCATAGTGAGTTGGAAGGTCTAGTTCTGACTTCACCCTTCTATCCTATACCTTCTGACTAGGCTGTCAGTTTGATAGTATGAGAATCAGAGACAATATAGACTCTAACACAAAGCCTATTAGATAAATAAAACCTCTTAAATATCTTATTTTCCTCTAAAACTTGAGATAATATAAGCAAAGATGAAGCTTCTACTAACCGTATAGTTAGTTGTTTTATAACAATATTATATTCATAAAAGTTCTATCCCACTTTTTATTCTGAATCTCAGCAAATCCTTGTGTTGGCAACCAGCAGGTCTAATTAGATTTTAGAGTAAGAAAGTCTCAGTAGCTAAGAGATCTGGGTACTTCTGGGGTCTGTAAAGACTCATAATTGACAGATTTTGCTTCATCAGTCACAACACACCACAGTTCCAGAATTCATTCTCCACCATACCATTCTAAAGATAAATTACTTCTATTTTGGTAGCATGACCCAACAACAGCTCAATGAGCTGATTTAAAAAATATTTAAAATACCACAAAAACCACATCCTAAATTCATAAAAGTGAATTAAAGGTTGTTTTATACGTTAAGGAAATGCAGCAAAGTAAACTTAACATTGCCCCAAAATGTGAGGAAAATCTCTGACCTGGATCATCTAAGTTACTGGTTTTGGAATGCATTACCTATTTAATTCTCCTCCTAGCATATACATCATCTAATTACATTTTTTAGGCTAGCAGTAATATACATTTATAGCTCTTGAGCATCTCTGATCCCATGTTGATAAAATTTGAGGGTGACATGTAATATAAATTTAATAAAAACAGTTAAAATTTTGAATAATGAATGGAAACTATTTTGATGCAAGTTGCATGAGAATAGAGATTTTATTTTACTAATGGTATATTTCTAGTGCTTCAAACAGTCCTGGTAAACATCCATGAGTTTCAGATTAAGGATTTGGAAGTATCATCTGGAAATGGAATCAGGTATCCATAATCGTTTTTTATTTGGTTGTTGAATGTGGTCCAGGACTGAGCATTTTGATGATACCAGTTTCCACTAAGGGGCCAGGAAAGTTCAAACAATACAGACAAATATTATGTTTACTGTAGTGGAATTCTGGGAAGAGCATGAAGAGGAGCTCTGACGTAGGAGCCCTTAAATCTGTCTAGAAGAATGAGAAAAAAAAGTCACAAGGAAAACATGAGAGTTTAATCTAAAAGAACAAGTAGGAATTGTTTGGCTGCAGAAGGAAAATGGGCATGAAAGAAAAGGAAGAGCAAGTAAGTGATGGGATAATGAATGGGACCTTTCCCTGATGGCCCAGAATTAGTGAATAGTGCTCTCCTTCATCACCAAAGCTCGCTGATAGTCCAATGACAGAGACCTGCTATACTCTGCTTCTCCTTGCCCACTTCCAGTTATATTTAGGAAAGACTGTGTTGGGGGCGGCTGTGGTAGTGAAACTCACTAGGTTTTTAGATGGATGGGTGACAATGAAGCAGCTTGTATTCTCCCTCTTGGAGACACATGGGTGAGAGATTCTCAGAAATAGAATACATGCTATAGAAAGAATCCACCAACATGCTGCAGATAGAAAAAGAAATTTGATGCCTACAGGGAGAATTGAAAACTACAATCTCATTATGTAAAGAGAAATGTTGCACCCCCACTCCACATCCTTCGTTCCTGTCCTCAGACATGGAAGATGCAACAGTTAGAAGGATAAAGAAGGAAAGGCAGTAAAAGACCTGAATTTCCCTCTTCCCAGAGCACAAATCTAGTTTGCATTGGGTTTGGGGACCAGTTTAGAATAGAATAAGAGACTGGAGTTTAAACTGGAATGAACTAATTTTAAAGGCAGAAAGTGACTGTGCATTTATGTAGGCTGCCCAGCTGGGATGAGAAAGTGGAATTTGACGTATTTTAGTTCAGGGCAATAATTGAAAGAAATATAAAATTTTTGTATTCTTATTCCCAATTAATTGAAACTCTTCTAAAATAAGGTTGCTTACATATACAAAAAAAAAACCCCATGGATATAAAAGAGCCTGACATATTTCAAGGATAGTAAATAGTTTGGAATGACTAGAAATTTGAGAATATGCTAAGGAATGCTGAGAGATGCAACTAGAAAGTTAGTCAGGGCTTTGTATTTCAGCTATAGAATTTGGATTGTATTTTGTGTGGAGGATCTCCTGAAAGGTGAAGGTGTTAAGTGTGAAAGTAACACAAACAGTTTTTCACTTTGAAAACACTGAATGTTTGATAAATTTATTTTAATCAGCTAGCAGCTGGAATCCAAATTAAACTTCAGGAAATATATTTTGGTAGATGCATTAATTAATGAAGTAGATCTCATCTAGATTATGCAAAAAAGAAAAAATGTAGAATTAGAAATCATGTGATAATGAGACTTTCAAGAAGAGGTGGTATTCAATTTAAGCTTGGGATGCTGGTAGAATTTTCATACGTAGAAATAAATTCAAAGCAGATAAGGGGAAACCAGAGATAAAATGGGGCACTTTAGAGAATGAAAAGGGAAATTAATAATCATGCTGGGAAAGTGGTATAAACCAGACCTACCCTCACAAAGTTGAATGTATTGTCACCTATATATAGAAGCCAAGTAAAAATAAGAAAGACTGTGAAGAACCCTAAATCTGGCTGTTGAGTTTGTATTTCAAGCAATAGGGAACCATTGAAGAGTTTTATATCAAAACAGCACATCACTAAAATTGATGGGATACAAGGACATAAGAGTATAAGCGAATCAGTTAAGCACCTTCCATTGAAATCTACAAGGGCAAAAAGCCCTGAATTACAGTGATGATAATGAGAAGTCAAGAAAAGAAGAGATACAAGAAACAATTACAAAAGCAAACAAGGGTCTCATAAATAATTCTATGTGGCTAGTAAAGTTGTGGGTGAAATCAAATATGACTTTAAAACTGTGATAGTTTGCATTAAATTTATGTTGGTTGTAGATATGAAAAAAAGTCCCTGGAGTAGATTGTTTTATTAGCTTAATGTAATATAATAATACGGAATTTTTTGGAATCTGACTTAAAGAAGACTGTTTTCCCATTCTCTTTTTCTTTGCTTCCTTTTAAGTCATAGGACTTCTCAAAAGTCTAATTCACTACTGAACACTGAATCTCTAATGGGGAGAATTATTATGCACTATGAGGCACAAATAGATGGAATGGCGATTCCTAAGTCACAAACTAGTTTGTGTCAAAGCAAGATTAGTTTCCTTGTCTCCTAATTCTTTATTTTATAGCTTTTTCCCCCATACCCAGTTGAATTATAGAAGTGAATGAGAATATTAAGGGCTAAGGGAGTGGAAAAGCTTAAATTCTGAATCTTTAGGAAAGTACTCATAAGGAGAGGAAGAAAGTAATGCCCTAACATAAGGGCCAATATATTCCAGTGTGATAAAATCTAAGTAAGAAACGTTTCAAGGAGTTGTCTGAGTCTTTTTAGCCTGCTATAACCAAATATCACAAATTGGGTGGGTTACAAACAGAAATGTATTTTAAAATAGTTTTGTAGCTGAAGTCCCAAGTCAGGGTGCCAGCATAATCAGATTCTGGGTTGTGGACCGCTCACTTCTTGTGTCCACACATGGTGGAAGGGGCGAGTTATATCACTGGAGCCTCTTTTATAAAGGCACTAATCACATTTATGAGGGCTCTTCCCTGATGACTTAATCACCTCCCAAAGACCTCACCTCTTAATTTAATCAGCTTTGTGGGTTAGGATTTCAACCGGTGGATTTAGGAGGGGGAGAGACACAAACATTCAGCAAGAGTAAAATTAACTGTGTTAAATATTTCGGGAAACTAGAACAGGGGGGAAACTAAGAAAAATATGTAACACTGGGATACTGGAATGTATGCTGGGATAAAATGTATAGTCGATAGGAGAATGTATAGCATTGTAAAGCCAGGATTCAGAAAGGAGAGAGATAAAGACTCAGACATAGGAGGTAATGAAATACACTAACATAAGCAATACCATTTTTAGAACTCATTGGTAACTATTGACTAATGACACTTAGAGGAAGTGTTACTGGCTGGAATGTTGTTTTTTTCCCAGGATCGTGTCTTGGAGCCCAAGAACAAAGCCAGCAGACAAGAATATGGAGCAACCAGCAAAGCTCTTTTAATGAGTGAAAGAGAAAGCTCCTGCTAATTAAGAGGGGCTCCAAGGGGAAATGCTGTCAGGGCTCTGGTGTCTGGGGTTTATATTGTCTCCTGAGAGGAGGACATACCACTCCTTGCTCCTCCCAACGCATTCGCCCACCTAACAGAGAACTCAACTAATGACATCACAACTCAGTCCTGATTGGCTGAAAGCACAACATTCATTTGCATAAGGCATAACCAATCAGAGCAGCTGAGGTCTATCTCACTAAGTGCACTTTTGAACGACTGAGCTTTGTTTGCATAGGGCACAACCAGTTAGAGCAGCTGAGGTCTATCTAACCAAGTGGTTGGGTTGGTTTGGGGCTTTTGAAACTTACAAGGGTCCTGAACTTTATCTGTCTGCATTCTACTATCACATGCCTCAGAAGGGCCAAGCAAGGCAAGCAAACACACTAGGAACTTGTTCTGATATACCCAAAATGTTGGATATATGCCCAGAATATGCATTCCTAGGAGTTGATCTGTCATTAGACATGTATGGCAATATGTATCAGCAAGATGAGTCATGTAGACAGTTCACATTTTCTGTGATGGTAAAGGGCATGTATGTAATATATATCTATATTTGGAGGGTCATAAACGAAAAACCTTCCCTGAAATTGTGAGGGACCTAACAGACCAAAGAATGCACTCAGACAAATCCAGATTGGGGGGTCCATTTTATTAAGGGGTTACTTCCAGAGCAGTGGGACATTCAGGCAGCTGCTCTACCCAAGTCACCACTCCCACCACTCATCAGGGGAGCTTTTATCAGGGACCAGGGAAGAGGGCTACATGCAGGGGAGCAGGTAAGAGCAGAGTTGCTGCTTCTTATCTTGAGTTTCAAGGGACTTGGTAAACATCCCTGCAGTCCTTGTGTCTCTGAGTCTGAGGCAGGGTGAGAGGGGGAGGAGGGGGAGATGTTGGGGGGTTGTGAGTCCCCCTCCCTCTTATTTGCAGCCAAGCTGTTGGTCTTAAAATGGCTATTTTAATCAAATTGGCTTTACTTTAGCCAGGTTTCGGAGAATCACGTGTACTACAATCTATGTAACTATTTAATATTAAATAAAGATATGCTTTGTTCTAGTTTTTTTAATGAGTTACAGAAATATATTTGAAGACAGAGTTAGAAAATAATAGAGGGGAAATAACCATGCAAACATGAAGAACTGACTTTCAGTGCAAAGATCTAGCAAAAGTAAAAGGTAATTGAATCAAGAGCATAGCAAATACAGAGAGGGATTATAAAGTCTAACAGGCAGAATAAGATGGCTGAGACAAGAGGAGGAAAGCAAAACTTGATTAAAGTTGAACATTACACTTCAAAAAATTGTTCATCAACATGGAATAATTAAAAATTTTATAAATGAAATAATTACAGAAAATTAGAAAAAATCTGCAAAATTTGGCATCTTTATAATGAATAATTTAAAATAAATATAATAAGTTAATTACACTTATGTGAATGAAATATTACTACTACTATTAAGATAATCAATAAATACCTGCCTATTAAAGTTTGCATTTTCACTTCTTTTGATTTATTTTAAATTATCCAGGTACCTGTATAATATTTCAAAAATATTATTTTCCTTCTATTTTTCACTCACTGTATACACAAAATATTTTTTCTATTTTGCACTAACTATATACTGATATGCCTTTATGTATACTAGTTCAGATGACTCCAAAAGTCTTAATGAATTGTCTAGCCTTCCTAGGTCCTACCTACAATTCTGTTCATATTATCTAAATTTGTCTAGGATTAGACAGATATGTGGTCAGAACATAGATCTTCCATTTACTATACTCACCATTACAATTTATTTTCTAACACATAAATGATGTAAAATAGATGGGTTGAATTATTATTAGACAAAGATAGCAATATCTAAGTTTCAGGAAAGTAAAATAAAAACAAGTTCTATCAATGTCAGACTAAAAAAAGGAACAATTTAAGTCACATCGGTCTATCACAGGCATACTTTTCAATCAATAAGTACAGAGGAAATTACATTAATTGTAAAGGAGAATTAACCTTTCCTAGACATGCTTTGTGTTTATTACATGAATTAAAGCTGTAATGTACTAGTGATTACTTACCTGAAAATAATTTATTTGAAATTAACATCACACTCCTGTCTTCTTGGATCAATTTCCTATTAGTGTAATTTATCTTATTTTTGTTTATAGGCTACCATAATAGATCAAACTGTTCTCAACTGGTGATGCCTACAGCAATTCATATAAAAAGGCCAATATTTTTTCTCACATGAATTCAAAAATTTCATCCTAAGGATAATCATTTTTTGTCATGAGATAAGAGAAAACTACAAACTTTTTTGCTGCCATCACGTTTCAACTGGGTATATTCCAAGAGAGAGAGAAGACCAGCTTCATAAAGTAAATTTTATAAAAGCAAAAGAATCTTATAAATTTTAACAGAGCAATAGGAAGAGTGAAAGAGAGAGAGACTTTTTATTATGTATGAATTCAGCTAGAATGGGGAAGCTGGGGATACAAAAATGACATGGTTTCTCTGCCTAAAAGTGTTTAAAAGCAACATTATTATTAAGAGAAAAGTACTTACTAAAATTTGGATGGTCATGAAAAAGTGGATGATCATGAAAAAGATTTAACTGAAAGTAACAATCTAAAAGTTAATTTTCTTCTCTTACTTTATGTTTATGGGCATTCAGCACTAGCCAGCCTACCTATGGACACTGGGCTTGGAAATCACCTGAATCTGAAATCACTTCTGAAACCTTAAGTACTGGCTCCAGCCAAACGTCTCTTATTCCTCTCAGCCTTTCTCTAAATATCTCCTGGGATTCCTATACCTCACTTCACTAAGACCTCCTTAGAAACAGTCAAAGTTAAGCAGTAAAATAATTAACACTCTTGTTTTTCAATTACTTATGGGAGTGGCTTTGATTATGGTAGGTACTAAAATCACTGAAGCCATGTTGCTGGCTTAAAACCCTGACTTGGCCACTGCAAAACCTGGCATTGCCGAGCACATCTGGCCTCAGTTTCCTCATCTGTAATTTAAGGATAATAGTAGTAAGTGCCTCAAAGAGTACAGTGAAAATTAAATAGGCTAATATATGAAAAGTCCATAGCAGAGGACCCTGAAAATAATAATTAAAATGTGTGTTGAATGGTTACTAGTACTACTACCACTAGTATTACTACTAAAACTACTACTACTATTACTATACTACTTAGGGAACTGTGTTCTAATATTGGTTTCAGCAATATATCTCTTTATTCTTAAATGGTTAGTGAAATTTGATCTGAAAATCAATTTTTTTTTTCTTTTTTGGTAGTTGAGTAATGGAGGCATTCTTAATGTGCAATTAGATCATCCATAATTAAATGAATTGGTTCCCATTTAGATTAGCACCTTAACTAAGGTAAGAATACCTTAGTTTTATATAAGAGAAAACTTAAACAATGGTTATTAAAGCAAGAAAAGTGATTTGTTTTTTTCTTATACAAAAGAAGTTCAGAAATCATCAGGAACCTAGGTTCTCTCTTTCTGCCATTTTATCCTCAATGCAAAGCTTCCATATTCAGGTATTGTTATTGATTCAATGTAGCTGTTAAGAGTTTGAACAAATGATTTTGCTCTAAAGAAGAGCAAAAGTGGAGATCCAAAGATTTATCTTTCATCAGAGGTACACTTTCTAGGGGCTCTAAGAAGTGTTCACATGCACATGCTTATTCTTCCCTTTTTGTTATGAAATTCATATTACTATTCATGATACAGAAAATCCATGGGTTTGGATCCAGTTGACTTCAAGGTCAATGATGTGTTCCAGAAGATGCTTAAGCCTTGAGGAAGAATTGAAACTAGTATAAAGAAGCCTAGAGATGTAGAACATGCAGAATAACATTTGAAAAATGCTCAACAACTAAGTATTATTAAGGAATGGTGAGAATCTGGGAACTGAAGCTGGGAAAGCAGCTCAAGGAGGTATTTGGATTCTAAACTAGAATAGAATAAAAGTAGTAATATTTAACATTAATTGGGTAATTAATGTATGCTATGTACTCACAAAGACCATAGAGATGATATGCTATTTTTATATCCAGAAAGAAACAAAAAGAACACAGAGTCTGGGAGATTTTAGCAACTCACCTAAAAATAAACATCTAAGTG
Organism: Manis pentadactyla; assembly: GCF_030020395.1. Classification (NCBI taxonomy): domain Eukaryota; kingdom Metazoa; phylum Chordata; class Mammalia; order Pholidota; family Manidae; genus Manis; species Manis pentadactyla. The sequence goes on from NC_080028.1 coordinate 66,716,925, forward strand.
TCAGGATCAGGATCAAATGTAAGAGTCTAATCTAAAAACCATACTTCCTATCTGTGTTTGCTAATGTGTATAATACTCCTCATAATTTTATTTTCACTTTATTTTTATAGGTCTTTGGGAAGGACTTAAATTTCTGAGGAAAGAGTTAAAAGCAAAATACAGCAGTTTGAGAAATAGGAGAGATGAACGTTGAAAGACAGTGAGATCTGGAAAGTTTTCTTCCATTATTTATTCATTTATTCATGCTAGACAAGGGAATACAGTGGGGCATGTTCCTTGCTTTCCAGAAGCTTACAGGGTAGAGAATTTAAAGATATAAAGTACCACTGACATACCTTGGTTTATATCAGTAAATGTTGCCAAAGAATTGTTCTTTTTCCACAAGAATGTTTAATTCAGGAGATTTTTATCTCTCTGATATAGTTTTAAACTAAAAATTCATTTTCTGCTTTGTCTCCTAGGAAGAAGAAATGGGATTTCATTATTTTCAACAGAGGTGAGAGGTGATAAGACATTTAGGAAATTAAAATTCAGTACCAAATGTAATTGGAATAACACAGTCTAACAAACAAGAGGTCTTTTACATGATGTTTTTCTTTTTTTAACAGTTAGGAAGATGCTTAAAACAATGGATCCCAGACATACAGGAATTGATCCAGATATGCTTGGATTAGAGTTTTATTATTGATTTTATAATGAGCTGCTTGTAAAAAGGATTTAAGTCACTAGATATTTTCATGCTTTTAGCATTTTAGAATAATTACTACCATATAATAGAGAATCTATAAAATAAGTAATAATGATACCCAGCACTATGACAACTTAATAATCATTTGTCTCTCAGTATGTTGGTCACAAGTTGACATACCCAGAAGAAAAAAACATTAGAATTCCAAAACCAATGATCAAATCACTGATCTTTCAAAACCAGTAAGAAAAATAAACAAAGGCATTTTGATAGGTAATCTTAACTCTAATTAACAAATAGCCTTCTTTCAACATTTTATGTACTGTATTTTGCACGGTTCACATATTCTATCTATATTTTCTGATAGACAAAAAAAGAAATCATTGTTGACAACAGTTGACTTTTATCAGTTTCAGAGGTACTTTTGATAACTTGAGCCAATCTAGGCAAATGACATTACCCTCAAGTGGCTAGCTTAGCTATTTGTAGCATTAAAATTAGAATACTAGTACTGCATGATTCAGCATTAGTTTTGGCAGAATCTAATACAGATAACCAATAGGGATGCTATTTTTCTCACTTTATAAGGGGCCCAGAGACAGGGAGACCAGGACCAACAAAGTAGTTCCACAATGCCATAGGTTGGAGGCTCTTTCTATTTGCTCATTCTGTCATCCTTAACATGTTTTCATTGTTATGGTTTCAAATCTACTCCATTTCAGTCACCATGTCCATAATCCAGTATGAAAATAAAGGTCAAAGAGCAAAAGATAAGGATGTGCCATTTCCTTTTTGGCACAAATACGATCCTATAGTACACATTTCCCTTAAACTGCTTTTTCTAACAGCTTAATAAGCATAACTCTGGGATGTTATTTCATGGTAATATATAAGTAGAGATTAAGTGTATGAAACCAATGTACTATTAATGGTCACTTAAGTGTTTAAACATTTTGCATGTGTATCGGCACAGTTGCAAGTAATACACTTGTATATGTCTTCATTATTGAGGGATTCTATAATTCAGGTAAACTTTTAGCAATAGAATGTCATATAATATCATAGATTTTGAAAGATATTGCCAAAACATCCTCCAAATGTGGTACTGGTTCCTAATTCTAACAGCAGTGTTGTTCTTTCACACACATTTCAGAAACAATTATTTTTAAATTTTTCATGTTTGCCAATTTGATAGAAATGAAATTTATTACTTTAATTGGTATTTCTTTAATTTGAGTTGAGAATAACTTTTGAATGTTTTTTGCCATTTCAGTTTGGGGTGTTTTATACAGCTTAAAGTGACATAAAATCATCTCATACTTAAAAGAGCATCCACAATGTATTTCTTTCATTCCAGTATAATGCTCTGGAATTATTTTGATTCATTTAACATAATTAGAAATGTAGGGAAGAAACAAAATCTGAACTCTGAATCTAAATTGCAAAACTCATCAGATGGCTAATGTGTGTGTCAACTTGACTGGGCCACAGGGTGCCCAGATATTTGGTTAAACATTGTTCTCAATATATATGTGAGGGTGTGTCTAGATGAAATTATCATTTGAATTGGTAGACTGAGCAAAGCAGATTACCCTTCCGAATGTAACTGGGCCACCTCCAATCTGCTGAAGGCCTGAATAGAACAAAAGACTGAAAAAAGCAGAACTCTCTTCTCAATCTCTTCCCCCCACCACCTTCCCCCCATCTCGCTTCCTATTACTTGACTCCCAAAGACCAGATTCTTGAGTTTCAATGTTATAAAAATGAACACTGAACTCAAAAGCAAGCAAGCAGGAGTTTATTAGATATAGCTTGTATACAAGGGAGCTGACAAAGACAGAAGTCAGGCCCCTGGAAAGGGAATGGTGTGTGCTTTATAAAGGCAAGTCTTTGAGGGTTCAGAGGTTCAGAGGCATGACAGTGATTGATCTTTCTTGATGATTTCATGCCAGTATATCTTTGGCATGAAGCAAACTTTGACGTTTAACAGACATCAGTTTATAATCTCACATTCTGTTAGTCAAAAGGTTTCTTTCAATGCCTTGAACAAAGGTTTTCTGAAAAAAAAGGAATTTTGATAATAAATGACCACAGATCAAGTGATCTAAAATTTGTGCTTGATCAGGTGCTATCCTAAACTATTCGCAGTCGATCGTGTGCCACTTAACTATGTCCATCCCCTTACATAATATAATTATTTTCTTCTCTGAGAAACTTCCCTGAGAATGTGTTTTCAAGTTAGGTGCATGTTCCAAGATGGAGGTTCATTCCAAAATGGAGTCCCTTTTGTTCTGTCCCTGCCTCTTTGTCCCTACCTGGTGGTCTTGTAGCTGGGACATCAGTCTTGACTTTGGTGTTGTACTTAAACTGGAACTTACATCATTGAACCTCCTGATCCTCAGGCCATTAAACTTGGGCTGGAACTCTACCACTGGCCCTCCTGGCTCTTCATCTTGATAACTAAAGATCTTAGTACCTCTCAGCCCCCATTAACATGTAATCCAATATTATATGATAAATCTGTTCATATTTATGTTCTATTGGTTATGTTTCTCTTGAGAATGCACACTAATATAGATTTTGGTACCAAGAATGATTCGAATGATTCTGGATGAACAGAATGTAAAAATGATTTTTCTGAATTTATTCTGGATTTTCTCTTATTGGTTCTCTAATCTGACTCATTTTAAAGATGCTCATGACTTTATTTCCAGTAGCAAAGGGCACTGATAGTCTATGGAATGATATACTAATAGAGATGCACAAAATATCTCCATTGGATACTCTTATTTAACCACTTAGAGCAAGCAAGGAGTTGGGTGACTATATAAAATACTTTCAAATATTCTTGGAAGACTAAGAAATATAATGTGATTGACTGGTTATGCCTAATGTCCCTGAACAAAGTAGTGAAAGAAAAAGATGATTTGAATCCAGGGATTTGATTTCCCAGATCAGTGTGTGGCCTGAAGGGAAAATCTATGTGTATGCTGAAACTCTAACATAGAATCTCACCCTGCCACTGGCTGAATTACAATGCAGACTGCAGCCTCACAGGATGTTCGCTGTTAATGTGAGGGCATTGGCTAAGAAAGAACAAGGAAGGGATCTACGACAAGTCCAGGCTGCTGCGCAGGCTGCTCTGCCTCTTGGGCCATATAATCCAGCGCATCCAGGCTTGCCTGAAGCATCAGTGGCAGATAGGGATGCTATTTGGAACCTTTGACAGGACCCTAGTGGTGGATTTCAATGAATTGCAAGCTCCTGTATGATTTTGGTGCAAGTCCTTGCTATACTGTTCAGAGAACTATTCTTTGATTGAGAAACAGCTCTTTTGCCTGCTGCTGGGTGTCTGAAAAGACTGAATGTTTAACCATGGAGTACCAAGGTACTCTGTGACTGAGCTTCCCATCATGAACCGCAGTTAGGTGACCCACCAAGCCAGATCTGGGTGTGTATAACAGCGCTCAAATGGAAGTGGTATGTATACGATAGGGCCTCAACAGTCTCTGAAGACCCAAGCAAATTACATGGAGTGGCCCGAATGCCCATGATCTCCACTCCTGCTACACTGTCTTCTCACTCCCAGCCTGTACCTGTGGCCTCATGTGGAGTTCTTTATGATCAATTGACAGAGGAAGAAAAGACTCAAGCCTGGTTCACAGATGGTTCTGCAGAGAATACAGGCACTACCTGAAAGTGGACAGATGCAGCACTATGGGACGCAGACTTGGACTCAAACTTACATCACCAGATCTTCTGGCTTATAGGCCTTAGGACTCAGACGGGAACCATACCATCGACTCTTCTGTCTCCAGCTTGCCTATTGCAGATCTTATGCTCTCTCAGCCTCCATCTCATATTTTATCTCCTGTATCAATAAATATGTTATCTCCTATAACAGTATATATGTTACATATATATTATATATTATGCATATTTATAATTATTATGTTATATATTACATATTATGCATTATATATATATATATATATATACACACATATGTATAATATATATTTCATCCTACTGGTTCTGTTTCTCTGGAGAACCCTAATACACCATCACACTGAGCTCTGGGAGCCCTGCTAAGAATACACAGTTGCAGAATGAACCACATCACATACTCAAAACCAACTTCTTGACATGACATTTGATTTTATATATAACTGTAAGAAATCTGTATACATATATATGTATGTATATAGATATATAATAATATCTAACTATATTTAATGTATGTATGTGTGAACATATATGAACACTTAGAGTGTTGCAATTTTTGTGTCATCTCTCACAAAAAACAGGGTAAGAGAGAGATAGAGACAGAAATGGAAAAAAAATGCAGAGACAGAGCTGGAGACAAAGTAAGAAACATGGTAACAGATCATTCCTTCTCTTTGTGGTTTTAAATGACTGTAATATTTTTATTCAGCATAATATTTATTATTTTAATAATTGTTTAACCCAATACCATTTTGGTTTCAGGTATGTTTTATTTTTTCTACTTGTGTATTTTGTTACTGGAATGAATGAAAAGTATTTAGTAGGGGAATAATGGTTTGTTATTACATTATGGTTCAAAAACATTTTTTTAAAATGAAAAGGACATGAACCATTCTGTCTTATGTTAACAATATGTTTTTTTCCAGTTGGTCATTTATATTTTGACTTGGATTACCATTTTTTGATGTTCAAATATGAAGATGTTAAAATATTATAACTCCAGGGAGGGGAAATCCTGGAGCAAAATATCTTTGAAACTGAAATCAAATGGATAAATTAAGTTTAAACCCATTTATTGCAGTTGTTCCACATCTCTCTCTTCTGCTGCAGCAGAAGCAAGCAAATACTCCCACCAACCTCTGCAGTCCAGATAGGCCCTCACTAGCCCATATAATTAGCCATTGATATGGAGATGGACTACTTCTTTCCACCCCTTGGAAACAGCTGTTGATATGGAGGTGGCCTTTGAGTCCAGTCTCACACCCACCCCGTGATGGGATAGGTGGTTATTACCTTGGTTGTAGATGCTCCGGTGATGGGCTCCATAGCCAGCAAGGCATGTACACATCAGCCAGTTGCTTCTCTATCAGGTTGTGCTGGACCCCTCCTTTCCATAGTTGTGACCAGAATCCAGTAGGTTGGCATGTCCATTCAAACCGCTGCCAAAGACCCCGTCCATAACCATATTCGGTTACATGAACATCTAGCTCACAGGACCTTGATGAATCCATTACACTCAAGGCCTGTATGGCCTTGACTGCTAGCTTAGCTGCAATAAAAGCAGTTGTACACGTCTTATTCCAGTCCCACCTGATGCCCTTTCATACTAACTGGTATAAGAGCTTCAGAATTTGTGCCAAGTGCAGGATAAACATTCTCCAGTAGCCCAAAAGACCCCAAAACTCTTGTAATACTGCCACAGTTGTAAGGGTAGAGAAAGCCTGGACCTTGTCTATGACTGCTTCAGGAATAACTTTAGTTTTACCCAACCAGACAACCCCCAAGAATTTTACAGACAAACCAGGTCCCTGAACATTGATGCTGTTCACAGCCCATCTTTTCTCCTGTAGATGTTGCAGCAGTCTAGGAACTGCCTGTTCTAAATCAGCAAGAGAATCAGATGTGAGCATAATATCATCAATGTAGTGATACAGCTTCACTCTTTACAGTTTCATCCATATGGCCAAGTCCTGGGCTACAAGTCCATGACAGATGGTGGGACTATGGAGGTATCCTTGTGGAAGGATAGTGAATGTCCACTGCTGGCCTTCCCACATGAAGGCAAACTGTTCCTGACTTTCTTGTGCTATGTCAGTAGAGAAGAAATCATTAGCAACGTCTACAACATAATGATATGTCCCCAGTTCATGACTGAATGTGTACATAATGGCTGCTATAGAGGGACAGCAGCATGCAAAGGGTGTATGACTTTATTCAATTTCCTGTAGTCCATGGCCATATGCCAGGAGCTGTCTGGCTTATTCACTGGCCACACTGGGAATTAAAAGAACTACGAGTGGACTTTATGATGTCTACCTTCTGCAATTCCTGTTGAATTTCTCCAATTTCCTTGGGCCCACCAGGCAATTTATACTGCTTAGTATTTGTCACCCACCAAGGTACAGGCAGAGCTACAGGTGGGTGCTTAGCATGTCCCTACAGAACTACCTTTACCACATGTACCCTCAGTCTGAACTCACTTGCAGTGGTCTGTAACCACAGGCTCTGCAGGATATCTACCCCAAAATATATTCAGGGATGGGAGAAATGTACACAGTATACTCCTTTGGGGGTAAACGCCCCATTCCCAATGAGATTTGGGCTTTCTTCACTCTAATCACCTTGCCCCCATAACCATGTATCACAGCAGGGGTCCAGGGAAAACACTCAGGGTTGCCATAAATTAGAGAACATTCAGCTCCTGTGTCCACCAGCACCAGGACACATTGTACATTTATAGGGGACCAATGAATTCCTTCTACATGTGACCTCTGGTCCTCACCATGTCCCCCAAGGTGAGGGCCTTGACTCCCCTCAGTCCAACAACAATGCCCAATCATCCCCCTGTGGTGGTGAGGGCCCAGGCGGAGCCTGAGTACTGTGCCCCAGGAAGTTTTGCAGGAACACAGGCCGGACATGAGGCTTTGACTCTGGTTTCCATGTCCTGGACCTCAGCAGCTGGAACTGCTGCTCTGGCTTTAATTGGTGCCACAGTTCTAACAAGAGACCCTATTGGGCTGCCCATAACATTTTTCTTTCACTACCCAGACTTTATCAAATCAACCCACATCTGGGTCCTTGAGACCTTCACAGAGCCTTTTGCACCTCTCCTTTCAGTCGTAGCCCATATTTGTTTTTATCATGAAACACCAATTGATATGCATATGAACTAAAGCCAGGTAAGAGATTCTGGTAATATTTCCATTTTACCCACAAGTACAGAAGAGGTGAGAGGGGAAGTCAACAGGAGAAGCTGCATCACAGAAGGTCATGGAGGAGGGGGAGGAAAGAATGGTGCCTTCAGCTCCAGAGATGGTGGAGGAGGTGTCATAAGAGGATGAGGGGGTGGGGCCAAGGGCGGATCTGTTGCTGAGGCCGCTGACTGAGGCACCAGCCTCTCCTGTATTAAAGGCCTGCCTGGCTTTAATTAAAAAAATAAATATGAAACAACCATGGCCTCCTCAGGGGGAGGAACCGCCCCCTCCCCAGTTGTGGAGCACTCCATGCTCCGTCCCTATACCCAGGATGAGCTAGTGGACATGAGCGTCTGGTATAGGCAGAAGTCATCGGAATCTTGGCCTACATGGCTTTTACGTCTCTGGGACATGGGGTTGGAAAACATTGTTATGTCAAGTACTGAGATGAGTAGAATGGCTTCCCTGATGACTCACTCTTCCCTCTGGCAGTGATTGCAAAGTGCCCATCACGCTACAGGAAACCAGACACTTATGGAATGGCTGACAGCTTCCATCAGGGCAGTGTGGCCTAATCAGGGTGATTTATCATACTTACCCACTAGCTGGAAAACATATGTAGAGCTCCAATAGGTATTGCGGGAATTGGGTATGAAAAATATCATTTATAATATGGACCCCCAGGGCCCCCATGAAGAGTTGTTCACAGTAGGAATGAGGTATCTGGTGCTGCATGCAGCTCCCACATCTCTCTTTGGGTCCCTAGTGACTACTCTTGTCCTCCACATAAGGCAACCCATAAGTGAGGCTACTCGTACTTTAGCAGATCTGGGAAAGGTTGAAACAATAAAGACAGGGAGGCAAGTATGGTCTATGACTGAAAAGAGAGGTGCCAAAGGCCCCGTGAAGGTCTCAAGGACCCAGATGTGGATTGATTTGATAAAGTCTGGGTAGTGAAAGAAAAATGTTATGGGCAGCCCAATAGGATCTCTTGTTAGAACTGTGGCACCAATTAAAGCCAGAGCAGCAGTTCCAGCTGCTGAAGTCCAGAACACAAAATCTTGCCATCTCTTAAAGCCAGGATCACTTGGTATTCTGTGTCCACTTAGATCTGCACTATGTGGGGGATAGGCCCAACCACCCGAGGATTTGAGGAGCTGCAGAGCACAGGATGGAGTGCAATTATATTCTGAGAACTTCCCAAAGAAGGAAGTTTTCAGACAGGCTCCTGCAGCTGCAGTTCTGTCTGGGTCACCCAGGCAAGGGGAACTTGTGGGCCCAAATCTGAGCTCTCAGCAGCCCCTCCCTACTTATCAGGAGAAAAGTGGACACTAAGTGAAAACTTAGAAGTGAAATGAAATAGCAAAAAGACAGAATTCAGTAAGTTGAGCAGTGAGAAAGCTTTATTTAAAGGTCCGCACTTAAAGAGAAGAAGTGCTGGCAGCCTCAGAAAGGAGGTGAGCTAAAAGGCTGGGGGTTCCCACTTGCAAGAGTTTTTCAAAGGGCCAGAGATATGAAGTGGTAAAGTGGTCTCAAAATGCTTATCTCTGGTGAGAGACATTAAGTCTCTTTATTATCTGTCCTCTAGGTAATTCAGAAAAATTAACAAAAGAAATTGGTCAGTTCCTCTCCAGGATAGCAGCTTCCCCTCTGAGAACATGTCAATCAAGACCACTCACCCTGCCCCCAAAGTGGATTTGTTGCAGAAAATACTGAAAAAACCTGGACTGGATCACTGACGGAAGAACCAAGTGGCACTGGGAGGTCTTGGAGTGTTGAGGCTTTATTTCACACGCGAGCTCAGAGGGGAGTAATCTTCCAAAAGTCTGAGCTCCGAACAAAGGCAAAGGGGGCAATATGTAACTTTCTGCTTCTGTATCTGTAACATTCCTACGTGCACAGCAAGTGAGCAGCCAAGGCAGAGTGAGTTTAGGGAGTGAACCCTGGGAGCAGGTGCTGGGCAGAGGGGGAAACCAAGGGAGTGTTTTTGTTGTTTGTGCTGAGGAGAGGGAGACAGAGGGGAGACACCTGGGCTAGACTGCTGTCCTTGTAAATTGCTGTCCTTGTAAAATTTTCCCTATCAGTTTGAGTTATTGCCTGTTTGCTAAAGAATATGTTACTAATCTTACTTCCTAACCTCTTGGTTTTTAAAATGGAATATTAGCTTTAAGATGGAATCCCTCCTGTTCTAATTATACTGTTTATATCCCAGCATTTTCATCATCGGCAGGAAAAGTTAACTATGATGCTTGTCCCAGGCCCCTGCCCTACATCATTATAAAGGCACTGCCAGGCAACATATTTAAGTGTTTTTCATCTATAAGGAACTCCATATATGGCCACAGGCAATAAACTTTCCTATAATAGTTCCATCATTTAAATATTATGTCTTTTAAAAATAGCGAATTTTTAATTTGAATTTTCAAGACATTTATTGCAAAAAATAAAATACTCCTAAAATTACAACTGCTGATATTCTAGAGATTTAGAATTCTTGGGGTCCATGACAAATCATTATTAATGATATGTGGGGTAACATTAAAATACTACTTGTAAATGGTGTTCCTTTTCATTGATAAATATGATCTAGTGTAACTTAGAGTAATGAATTACACTAATAAGTAACGTTTTCCTACTGCTTAAATTAAATGTTTAAAATCTTTTTTTCCTGAAAAAGTTCTAGTCTTTTCAATAATATTTGTCTATAATGTCTTCTGAGGATCTTAATTATAAAAGTAATGGTAATTCTTGTCAGCTTTTGATTTTTTAGCTGACCACAAGTACATTGCATATATTAAAGGGATACTACCATAGTCACAGATAATTATTAATATGATTACCACATTATTGTATTTGTTTATAATAAAGTAGAAAAGATTAATGCTGAACATTGCCAAAAATCACTGACAATTCCTTTTCTTTTTTATATTTCTTTTTCTTTAAAGGTCTGGGCATTTTTTTTCCTTCTTTTGCTTTGAATGATAGCCTTTGAACTGGAATCATCTGTAAAGGTGCACTGAATTGCTGTTATATAGCTCAGCGGGGACTTTTAACACCTTCTGTAAGGCACCTAGTATGAAATATCAATTCTTTCCACTGACAAAATGTCTCATTTGTTGCTTTGCTCTGTACTTTATTTTGTCTTCTTGCATTATTGTTTTTATTCAGTTGCTATATCACAGTACATTGTGATGGAAAATCACTAAATTTCAGTGAGGGATCCTACATGGCCATATCATATTTAATGGAAAATTCTTAATGTCTTCACAAAATAAATAAGATATTGTGGGTTCCATTTTCCCCCACTAAACAATTCTCAAGCAGTATTTTTATATATTGTGTTGGAACATAAGTGTCAGATATAAATTCTTTTTTCAAATTTAGGAGGAATGGCCATTAGTTTTCAAAAAATGACTATGCCTTATGCCTTATATATGGGCTAGGAAATTTTCCACTAAATACAAAGGTAGTTAGAATAATGACATGAACCCTCATATATCAATCACCCAGGTTCAACAATATGTTTCCTTTGTAACTCACCCACTTCCTTCCCCCAATAATCATGAGATTACTTAAAAGAAAATCCCCTATACTATAACATTTCATATGTATTCTACCAAGCATATATCTAAGAGATAAGTATATTCCTTTATAAACATACATAACCACAATTTCACATCACACAATCACCCAAGCTTAGAAGTAACTCATTTGTTAATATCAGTAAATAGTCAATCATTGAGTACAGTTCTTAAATGATCACAATTCAATCAAGATATAAAACAATGAATATGGAGTATTTCATTAACACCGTAAAGTTCACCTCTGACTCTGTAAAATGAATCCTTTCCTTTAACTTCCCAGCCTTTGGCAACTACTGTTCAGTTTTAACTTCCCACACTTACCTTTCCTAGAATGTCACACAAATGGTATCACACAATATGCAGCTTTTTGAGTCTTATAGCTTAGTAAAAGTCATTGACTATGTGTATTGGGTCTACTTCTGCAACCTCTATTCTTTTTCATTGGCTTGTCTATCTTTATACCAATCCTATTTTTTTTTTGTTACTGTAAAATAACTTAACATGATTGAGTAAGTCTTGAAATCAGATGTTTTTTAAATTATTGGTTTTGAAAGGTTTTTTTTTGGAGGGGGAAGAGAGGGTATTCTTAATCCTTTCTATTTCCATATTAATTTTAGAATTAGCTTTTACCAAAAAAAAAAAAAAAAAAGAACCTGCTTGGGATTGAATTGAAGCTACATATCAATTGGGGGAAAAGAGACACTTTAACAATGTTCAGTCTTCCAATTCAATTTATGAACATAGTTTGCCTTTCCACTTATTTAGGCTTCTGTTATTTCTGTCATCAATGCTTTATGGTTTTCAGCATATAAATCTGACACATTTTTAACTATATACCTAAATATTTATATATTTATTTATATATTCAGTTTTTTTGTTTTTTAGTTTTTTAAGTTATTTATTTATTTTGTTACATATATTAAGTTACATTACAAATGATATTTAAAAATTTATTTTCCAATTGTTCTTCACTATTATCTAAAATTGCAGACTGTTTTTAAAATTCACTTTGTATATTGTGATATTGACAATACACTTACTTGTTTTCAGTATATTTTTGAAAAGTTTCTTCAGCATTTTCTATTTTCTATGTGAATAACCATGCTATGAACAAACGGAGAATATTGTATTGCCTATTTTCCAATACCCATGCATTTTATTAATTTTCTTGTCTTATTGAATTGACTGATACCTCCACTGTTATGTTGAATTGGAGTGACCTTACTGAATAACCTTTATTTACTCTCAATCTTAGTGAAAAATTATTCTATCTTTTGCCATTATTTATGATGCTGACTGTAGGATTTTCACAGATGTCCTTTATTAGGTTGTGGAAGTTCCCTTAAATTCCTTTTTTTTTCTTTTTTTTAGCTAAGAGTTCTTAAATTGAAAAGATGTGGAAATATATCTAATGCTTTATTCTGTATCTATTAAGATGACCATAATTTTCATCTTTAGCTTATTGATATAGATAATTTCATTGTTTAATTCTTTAAGAATGTTTCACCAACTTTATATTCTTCAGAGAAACTTTTTGGTCATAATATTGTTAATAGATTGTTTTCTATGTGTATTAATGTTTCCTTATGGATTATTGTCTGTACATGCAGGATATCTATATTTGCTTTTTATTTTCTTATAATATCTTTGTCTTGTTTATAGCAATTAATATTAATATGTAATGTATTGTAGAGTTGTCTCTATACTTTAGTTTTGGGCTGTTTTTTTTTAAATGGCTATTATTTCTTCTCCAAATGTTTGAAAGAATTTTCCAGTGATGCCAATTTTGTCTTTAATTTTCTATCTAAGGTTTTGAGAAATTCAGTGAACTTAATAGGTAAAAAATCATTTGGATTATTTATTTCTTCTTAATTACTTTGGAAGTTTGTGTATTTAAAAATATGTATTGGTTTCACTCATCCTTGTAATGTCTGTAGGAGGTGAAAGTTTAATTTTTAATAAATTCTTAACCTGCTTTCCAAAGTGGTTTTTCCATTTTCCATTTTCATCAGTAATGTTAAATCTACTAAGTGAAATTATTTTTTCAGGGGTTGTCTATTTTTTAATCTCTAGAAGTTCTATTTGATTATTTTCTATATCCACCTTTTTTTCCTCATGATGTTTATATTTACCTATAAATTGATATGTATTTTCCATGGCTTCAGTAATTTTTAACTCTATTTCCTACACACTTTGAATGGAATGGGCCATTTGAGAAAGGAGTGGGAGAATAACAGAGCACACTTGTTAAACCCTAATTATAAAACAGGACAAAATAAAATAGTCCAATTAGAAAAATATACATAATCTCTCTGTGAGGTCTGAGAATATGTAGCAAATTCAAATGGGGACATAGGAGAAGACTTTAAGGTGACGTAAATAGGATGTTGAGTCTTGAAGAATAAAGTTTTGAAAAGACATGTAATATCACATGAGAGGGCAGACAACATTAACTGTGCTTTTAAAATGCATCCTTAATAGCTCTATTACTCTGTTTTGGACTGATATGACAAAATTAAACTTGAATGCAATAGTGAAGGGTCCAGGGCCTGTTATATTAATATAGTATATCTCCAAAGTAGGAAGAAAAATGAAAAGCTAATGGTCAGTTAGTTCAAAAGGAAGCAAAACACTAATTAAGCCTTTGAGAATCCCTAAAAAAATCAAATCAGGCTAAATTTGGATTATTTATGTAGTTGCAATCTCAAAAAGCCCAAACAGAGAAATCTTGATGGCTTCCCCAAAACTTAGTTAAAAACAAAACAAAACAAAACAAAACAAATTTTTCTTTTGACAAGGTTCCATAACTAGTGACAAAAATATATTAAATTTAGGCATATGCAAGGCCATAAGTACATTCTTGAAGATGACACCACGCAAATGACTGTAATCAATTTTATAGCCCCAACTGGTGTCTGAATTATTTGGATATGTGTTATTTGATCATGCTAAAAGAAGGCTTAGCCATAGATGGCAATTTTCCAAGTTGTTACTTGTTTCTGTCATTCTCAATTAACTTATTACTGTGTTGGTAACTGTTTGATCTGACTGGAAAGAACAATGAGTGTGTCTACATTGCCTAGCCTATCTATGTTAAACCTTGTGATTATGACTGATGGATTGCTGATGGAAATGCTATAAACTTCCAAGTATGGTCTGCCAAATCTCCTGTGAAACTTCTAATCCCCATGATTTCACAGCCAGATGCAGAGGATCCAGTGGGAAGACTTGAGAATTTACTATATGTAAGGGGCATGGGTTCCTGTATCACCCCATGAAGTCTGATGGCTTCCCTCCTTTTCTTCTTTCCTTCTCTATTTCTTTCTTCTAGTGTGACAATACATATTAATATCTTCTAAGGTGAATTAAGATTAAGTTACATTTTCCTCATTTATCACCTCCAATGCTATTCTACTGAAGATGAATATTCTAATTGCTAAGAAACCGTGCATAGAGAAAAAAATACAGACAGGAAGTAGAAAAACAGCTGTTCAGCAAAAGTTGTATAAACAAAGTATCCTTTTGACAGAGAGTACAAGGGAAGTAATATTTGACATTACCAATTATGAATTTTGAGCCATTGTACATGTGAAATGTGAAAATAACAGATCTCCTGATTTGCACAGGAATTAGGTAACCAGAAATAAGACCAATTTAGCATTGTATTTAAGGGTGTGGCTTCAAGAGTTAGACTGCCTGAGGTCAAAATTAGGGTCTTATATGTATTAGCTGAGTAAATTAATTACATGATTAGCTTACAAATTACCCTGGAGAATTTTCTAAAATTCTCTGTGCCTTAGTTTCTGTATCTGTAAAATGAAGATAATGATGTTATATACATCTTAAGATAGTTGTGGGAATTTAATAATTAACATTTGTGAAGTGCATGAACAACTCCTGGCAAACATGGCATTTCTACCAAGCATGAAATTTGCCTAGTTAATTTCCCCAAACTCCTGCTCCTTCTAAATTCTCCATTGCTGTCCATTCCTCTGGCAATGAATCTAGAGAAATTAGATTTATCTTCTACATTTTTTATATTCATTAACCTGAAACCGGGTCAATTTCTCCTCCACAATGGTGTTAAGGAAGTCTCCATTTTAAACTTAATTTAAAACACCTGATCATTAACACATGGATTTCCACATCATTATTCAACATTATTCTTACCTTTCCCTATAGATATTTTTGCTTAGCACTGTTCCATAATATGCAGTGTTCCTTACATTCAAAATATTTTTCCACTGTATAACAATACATAATCCATACTTTCCTGTGTACTACACTTCAGGAGCATTTTTGCAACTAATCTGACCTCACACCAATCCATTATTTTGTTAGTGTCCTTGTAAACTGCTTGTAATGCACTATCCCTTATTTTTTATTAGATGATCTTGTGTATTTTGTCTCCTTAACTATAGTTGTAATCTTATGAGCAAGAACACTGTATACTTAGAAGCTTTGCAGTAGTCATGTTAGTAGTTAACACTATCATTATGCTCTGCATCTAGTGAGATGTCAGAGGAAGCATGAATGAACTATGAGAAATGCTTAATCAAGCTGGTGATAGCCTTTCCCAAGTAAATCTGCTTCTACTGCATAAAAGAAAAGAATGGCACTGAGACTATCACACCTTGTTTAGGAGCCATAACAACTGCCACAATCTGGACCCTAATACAATATATATATTTTAAAAAGCTGTAGCTTTCTCAGCCTCCATTCAATGAGGTTTAATAATAGTGCTATTGGGAACAATCCAACACATAGAGCATTTTTGTTTCTTAACATGGGCATTTTTCAAAGCAATATTATTTTTATGCTCAGGATCAACTATTCTTAAGCAAAAAGATGAACAATATATTAAAAAAGTAATAAGACTATTTAAATATCCTTTAGCACATCTTTATGAGTCATTCAAAGAGTGTTTTGATTTAGAAGGATCTGCATTTTTTCAGTCATTTCCTAGGTAGATTTTATACTTCTGCACCTCAGTTTCATCATCTGACAAAATAAGGATAGGAATGTAGGCTGGGTAAGTCATGGAACCGTGAAATTCTCCAGTAACAGACTTAGAGTTTTCTTACCATTCCCCATCTCTAACAGCACCTCAGTGAATGGGTTCATACATGTCCCTTCATGGACATTTGTGCAAGTTTTCCTGAGATATGTACTCAGCGATGGGATTTCTGAGTTATGTAGTACATTTTTATTGAATTTGAGTAAGTATGGTCATATTGTTTTCCAGAAATGACTACACCAGTCTGCAGTTATTGAGGGTGCATTCATATATACATCATACCAATACTTAGCATTTTTCAACTTTTGGGTCTGTTAGCTGTAGAGTGATGTCTTCTTTCTTTGATTACTAAGGAACTTTAACATCTGTTATATCCCTCTTAGGATTTTACTTTACTTCTGTAAATTGTCTGCTCTTATTCTTCACAAATATTTTTTCTATACACAACAGCTAAAACCTGGAGACAGTCTGTATCAGTTTTTTCCAAAGGATGCTGTAACAAAGTGCCACAAACTGGGTGGCTTAAAACAACAGAAATGTATTCTTTAACAGTTCTTGAGGCTAGAAGTTCTGAAATCAAGGTGTCTGCAGGGCCATGCTCCCTCTGAAAGCTCTAGGAAAGGATCCTTTTATGCATCTTTTCTGGCTTCCAGTAGTTTTCAGAAATTCTTGGCATCCCTTGGCTTAAAACTGCATCACTCTAATTTCTGTCTCTATCTTCACCTGGCCCTCTTCTCTTTGTGTATGACTCTGTCCCTCTCCTCTTCTTATAAGGGCACTTAGTCTTTGTATTTCCCACCCTGATAGAGTATGACCTCATCTTAACTAAGTGTATCTGCAAAAAGCCTGTTTCCAAGGAAGGTCAACTTCAGAGTTCCTGGGTAGATATGAATTTTAGGAGAGATGGCTATTCAACCCATTACACAACCTTAATGTACATGAACTGATGAATAGATCCACCAAAGGAGGTATATCCATACAATGGAGTATTATTTGGCAATCAAAAAGAATGAAGGGTAAATGATATATGCTACCACATGGATGGATGAAACTTGAAAACATTATGTTAATTGAAAGAAGTCAGTCACAAAATGCTACATAGTATGCAATTCCATGCTTACAAAACATCTAGAATAGGCAAATCTGTAGGGACAGAAAATGGATTAGTGGCTGCCTATGGCTAGAAGGGGGCATGTGAAGTGACTGCTTTGATTTCTCCTTGGGATGACAATATTTCAAAATTAGATTATAGTGATGGTTGCACAACTCTGTGAGTTAACTAAAAACTTCTGAACTGTACACTTTAAATAGATGAATTTTTGGTATGTGAATTATATCTCAATTAAGGATGATAAAAAAAAAGACTGACAAACCTGGATTTGTTAATGAGTTATACATACTCCTAGAATATGTACTGACTCCGGGTTTCTGTCTTTTTGTTATTGATTTGAAAGAGTTGTTGAAATATTATCTATTTACATCCAGATATATGCCTGTATCAGGTTTAGCTATTGAAAATTTGCAAAATCTGTCATCTATAAATTTTGATAATGGTGAGGTTTGTTAAATAGAATTCTTTTATGTGTATATAAACAAATTCATCAATATTTTCCTCATGATTTTTACTTTTGAAATTTTTAAACTGTACCCTTTTCCCTTATATCAGTAAAATGTTCCCATATGTTAAAATAATTACCTTACAATTTTTCATTTCACATTAGGTCTTTAGTCTATCTGAAGTTCAAGACTTAAGTGTACTTAGGTAGAGATTTGATTTTGTTTCTCTTTATATTGTGATTTGAATTTTGTAACACTGTCTACTATGCAGTGCATACTGTAATGCTTATTAACTACTTCCACACACATAGATTGATGTCTTAGCCCCCTTTTCTTTTCAATTAGTCTAGTCCTATGATATTACCACACTATTTTCATTACCATAATTTGATATTTTGCTTTATCATTTTCTATGTAAAATAGAGTACATGGCATTTCCCCCATAGATAAGAACTTCTAGGGTTTGAAATAAAATATAGTCATATTAACTCTTCAGCAATTGGCCCATGGTTAAACATATGGTAGAAAACTAATAAATGTGGATCAATGAAGAATGGATGAATGAAAGAAACTACATGTAGAAATTATCTGTATAATGCTCTGTAAGCCAAAATAAATCACCAAATGTGGTTTTGTGAAATTATACCAAATGAGTGCATTTTATAATAATATAAGATATTGAGAAACTTAAAAGATCACAGGGCAGAGTAGGACACATAAAGAAAAAAAATTGTATAGATACTTAGTCCTTCTAAAAGGATAAATCATATGTCAAATTGATATTATAAATCAAAATTTAAATAATGCTTTTATATTCAAATAATAAAATCTTTTTAAAAGTCATTATCCCATTATCTAAGTAATTTTATGTTTTACTACAACTAGAGCATTGTGGATTTTGAGTTTGAAAATTAATATTAAATATTATTTTAAAAATCTGCTTTTAATTTGGGGATTTAAAGTTTTATTGCACTAATAAAATTTTCAGGCTTTGCCAACACTAATTGCTAGTTAGACATTGTTTGCAGGTGCAAAATACAAAAACATTGCATAAAATCATAAACACTTTTTATATTTTAAATACCTATATTTCATAAAAACTAGTAATGTTTGAAGTGATTTGCATTTTAACTGCTTTTAAATCATTTCAGGAGTCAACAAAATTGCCATTATTCTTCCATGTAAAAGAATAATTATATTTCTAAAATATCTAGGGATTCCTTAAACAGGTCCCTGTCTGGCTTACTTCTATCTACATCAAGGACCCAGTTGTGCCATTAGCACCTGTTCTTATATTGAAAATCATCTTCTCTCTGCCCAATTTGTATATCCACTTCTTCCTACTAAAGTTACTTTTTGCAGTTACACAAACACAAAACAAGACAACGTACAAAGATGTCCAGAACATAAGAAGGTAACTGCTTGTATTGGCCTTTTACCTATTCAGTTTGAAAAGAAACCAGACATGCTCAAACATGCTCTCTTGATGTCTACATAGACTATCTAGAGCTGTGAGTTGCTAGAGGTTAGAAAAGGGGATGCAGTGGGTAAGAAAATAGGAGAAAGAGAGTTAAAATAGGGAACAGGGAACTTTACTTTTTGAATGTCTACCAAGGGCCTCACTTTGTGCTTGGTGTTTGCTTTTACACTTTCTCATTTAACAGTCACTAAAACACCACACAGGACATTATTTTCTCCATGTAATTGCTACAGCTTTCTTAGTGAGAAACGTAAGCTTAGAATCAACATCTATTTGAGGTTCAAGCTGTCCAAGAAAACCTGGGCCAGAACCCAATCCTCCTGGTGTTCTATCCAGCATGACAGCATGATCTCCATTATAGCAAAAGTTCAAGACCAGGTCTGAAGTACAGATATTTTCCGAAAAGTAATAATATTATTCATTAATGTTACAAAATCTTGTCTTTCATCAGTTCCATGATACCCATACTCAAATTGTCATCACTTGATCATTAAATTTTAGTTGACTTACCAGTATATTGATGAATCTCTCTATTACAAACCTATAGTTTAGGTTTTTGTATATTTCATGCCATAACTTTTAAAAATAAAAATACATGATTGCTTTAAAAACAAAAGCAAACATAAAAGCTGAAAGCATGGCTGTAGTTAACTATGTTAAATAGGAGATTATCCTAGTAGGAAAAATTTATCACAGGATCAGTTATTTCAAGCTTTGCATGGGCATTTTTGTAGAATAAGAAAAATGTGGAAATGATTTTTAGGTTAATGTTATTACAGGGAACAGATTACAATTAGAGAAAGCATGCCATACTTTCCTAATTGTCTAAAGCAAAATATGGTATATTTTCCATTAGCTCTCAATGTGTTTCCTCAAACTCTGAAAATGCAATTTAATATTTTAATGCATTAAGAACTTAATTAATCATAAGAGTGGTAGGTCAGTTGCAAGGCCTGTAAGTTTATTATTACATTTCATATTTTGAATTTTTTGAAATTCTATTTTATTTTTCTGCTCCTTTTTCTGAAGATGTTCCTTTTAAATAAACAGCAGTAAATTTCACACCTAATAGTCAAATAGATTTTATGTTTTTGCAAGAAGGGATCCGTGTGCTCTTTGGCATTTCTTTATTTTGCACTATGGTTATACTTTGAAAGAAAAAATAAGTTCACTTGGTTTAATATTCAAATAAATTTAACATTTTTAAAATGCGATAAATAAACTATCATATCACCCACTGAATTGTTGAGGATTATCATTTATGATAATGAGCTTTGTCCCACTAAACTTGGATGTCTCCATTTTATTAATTAATAATATTAATAAATATTATTATTTTAATAGAATTCATTTTGGTACTACTCTTTGTATGCTTGGCGATGTACAAGGAATTTGATTAGAATATTTTGCCTTTAACCTGCAGACCAGCTCAGTTTGGAAACTACATGGAGATGATGGGAAACTGAGGATCAAACTGGGGAGCAGGCTCATTACAGCAGGCTTCAGAGGGTAAGTACTTTTCGTTGTATAACAGGCACCACAAAGCAGATATAATGGATAAAGTTACAATTCCTATGAAATATATAAAAATTGGTTTCACAAGAAACTAGTTGTCCAGTAGCATTAGTTGGTAATCTCGGACTAAGAATGAAAAAGGGAAATAGATTGGAGGAAGGACAGATGATCTTGAAAGCTGAAATATGAACACTTGAACTTATTGCTTCAAATAAAGAAAAATTAAAGTCTGTGTCTACTGACACAAACAACTATTTTGATGAGTGCTTAAGTCAAAATGCTTGTGTCTATTAAGAAAAAGTTGTCAGTCAAAAAAAAAATACAAGCTAGTTGTCTAGCTTTTTATTTTTGCTTTTTTTTTAATTGCCAATGAAAACAGGTTAGTAAATATAGATCCAATCTCAATTGTAGATTTTTTTCTTCTCTTATTCTTATGTTTGTAGAAGGGAGATGCCTAAAATACAGTCATCTAAACCTGAAAACAGTAGGTATATGGACAATCTGGCAAGAAGGTAATACTTTCCTGAATGATCAAGGAAACTGTATAAATTCCTGGTCTTACGTTAAACTAAAAATCCATAGTGGGGGCAGGTTTTATTTGAAATCAACCCTTCATAGGCTTCATCTTTAAACCTCTAATATGGTATATGGAATGCTGTTCAAATTTACAACAGAATTTCTGTCCTTGGCTGAAATAATATATGGATGAAAGAGACTTTGTCCAGGTCTGTCCACCCAGGGGGTACCCAAATGAATAATCGATGGCAATTTAATATGTAGAGCTTGGCAGGGGTTAGCAAAGGAGATGATTAAAGGCTGAAGAAGCACAGTCTGTAAGAAAGAAAGTTAAAATAAAAAGGACAATTTAGCCTGAGGAAAAGGAAATTGAAGAATAGTTTAAGAATGATCTTCAGAGATATGAAGTATGTTTTAGAAATGGTGATAGCTACTTTTTCCTTTTTCCTACAAGGAAATAAAACAGAAACAAATGGAGCCAATTTGTTGTAAGCCATAAAAAAGGGAACATTTTTACATGTAAGAGTTATGAAATACTGTCTTCCAGACTTTTTAGTATAAAGACTGAATCTATTTCTAAGATCTAAGTATATATGCATATACATACATAAGTGTGTGTGCATGGTAATTTGTAAAAGGGTTTTAAAGATAAATAAATCCTGAATAACTACCTGTCATTCTCTGGCTTTTAGTCTATAACCTTGGTTGGTATTGTGGTATCATGGACTGCAGGAAATAAGAGTTCTGTCTCCTCTGCCCAGTCTCTTTAGTGTGGAACCTCATGACCTCACTGAGGGTGAAAATCATCAACTTCATCCTTGAGTCAGAATGCATATATGTTCCTACATATTATTTGAATGTAAAGCTACTATTAGGTGTTATGCAACTGGAAACTGTTAGCTAGTCTAGTAAGAAGAGCACTTTTTGAGGAATGGAGGATTGCGGGATCAAATATTGAACTGAAAGACTACTCTTTTTTTGTTTCAAGCAGGCTGTCTTCTCATACATAAGATAACTACATTAAAATAAAATAAAGGGCTTCCCTAGGTGTGGGTCTACAATGTTCTTTTGGGCTTGATTTTATTTAAATGACATTTTCCTTTAACTCAATAGCTCTCAAGTGCCCCTTTTTCTTTTTCACACATAATTTCCTCCCTTGAAGATGGGAGTAGTATTTCCTTTTCTATTCACTTTACAGAGTTCTTATGAAGATTAAATAAGATAATAATGTGAAAAATCTTTAAAAAGTATAAACTTCTAGAAACACTGAGCATTCTTTTTTTTTTTTTGTAGATAATTATTTTTTATTGAAGGGTAGTTGACACACAGTATTACATTACATTAGTTTCAGGTGTACAACATAGTGATTCAATATTTATATACATGACAATTCTAGGTACCAGCTATCACCATACCAAGCTGTTACAATATCTTGACTATATTCCTTATGCTATACATTACATCCCGCTTACTTATTTATTTTACCATTGGAAGGGCGTACTTTTTTTTTTGTGAGAGCATCTCTCATATTTATTGATCAAATGGATGTTAACAACAATAAAATTCTGTATAGGGGAGTCAATGCTCAATGCACAATCATTAATCCACCCCAAGCCTAATTTTCATCAGTATTCAATCTTCTGAGGCATAACAAACAAGTTCTTACATGGAGAACAAATTCTTACATAGTGAATAAGTTACATACTGAACAGTACAAGGGCAGTCATCACAGAAACTTTCGGTTTTGCTCATGCATTATGAACTATAAACAGTCAGTTCAAATATGAATACTCATTTGATTTTTATACTTGATTTATATGTGGATACCACATTTCTCTCTTTATTATTATTATTTTTAATAAAATGCTGAAGTGGTAGGTAGATACAAGATAAAGGTAGAAAACATTGTTGAGTGTTGTAAGAGAGCAAATGTAGATGATCAGGTGTGTGCTGTAGACTGTGTGTTAATCCAAGCTAGACAAGGGCAATAAAACATCCACATATGCAGAAGATTTCTCTCAGAACAGGGGGGGTGAGGTTCTAAGCCTCACCTCTGTTGATCCCCAATTTCTCACCAGATGACCCCCCTGCGACTGTGCCTGTCTTAGGTTGTTCCTCCCTTGAGGAATCTTACCCATCTCTGGCTAACCAGTCATCTTCCGGGGCCATATAGGGAAATGTAAAGTTGGTAAGTGAGAGAGAAGCTTTATTGTTTGAAATAGTTAGCTTTTTATTTCTTTGCATATTTATGCCCTGTAGCTTCTATGCCCAGCATTTGTCTTGAGGTATCTTTACCACTTGGAAGAATTATGATACTAGATAAATTTGATATGAGGCACGAATTCTATTTAAGGGTCGTAATTAGGAAGGAAGAAGAAAAGCTATAGAAGTAGCAGGCGGAAGAAAACATGGAAAGATTGATTATTTCTTTGACATATCTTCTTGTAGAGTAACTTCAGCATATATAGGTTTTAAGCTACTACTTAAATTGCGCACACACATTAACATAATAGGAGTACAGTTATGTAACCAAAGCATACCTGTAATTACCAGCCATCTCCAGTGAAACCAAGAAAACCAGTTAGGCACCTTAGGCATTTGTGAAAACTTATCTATGATATGGTGGACACTGTCCAACCGAACCTGAACAGTCCGAGAGAAATCAGACAAATTAAAACAACCCATTCCTGGGGAATGTTCACATCCCATATGTTCTTTTAACAGTAAATAGTCTGTAGTTGTAAGATTTTGGAGCGCTACAATTTGCACTTCTCCTAATTCTTGGTTGAGTTCCAACAGTATAGATCCAGTCAAATTTGTTGTTTTACTATATGCACAGGCCAGCTTAGATATCTCCTTCATTCCCATGGCAAGTCCAGGAACTGGTGGGATGAGTGCATCTACAGCTGTAGCAGTGCGTGGATATTTGTTGGAGTTTTTTGATGAACACCTTCTGGCATGAGTCTTCCAGAGAGGGCTGATGTTGGAAGTTCTTTTTCATATAGTATCTTAGTTCATTTTCGGGGTAGCCAAATTAGGCTTTGATCCTCTGTATTAACACAAACAGACCCTTTGCCTACACTTTTATATGCCCTTTATAGCCTTGTGTAGAACTCATTGGAGGTTCCCACACAGGAACTGCCCTTTTTTTTTTTTCTGTATCACTAATCTATACTTACATGATGAATATTATGTTTACTAGGCTCTCCCCTATACCAGGTCCCCCCTATAAACCCCTTTACAGTCCCTGTCCATCAGCATAGCAAAATGTTGTAGAATCACTACCTGCCTTCTCTGTGTTCTACATCCCTCCCTTTTCTCCTATCCCCCCATGCATGCTAATCTTAATACACCCCTACTTCTCCCCCTCTTATCCCTCCCTGCACCCCCATCCTCCCCAGTCCCTTTCCCTTCGGTACTTGTTAGTCCATTCTTGAGTTCTGTGATTCTGCTGCTGTTTTGTTCCTTCAGTTTTTCTTTGTTCTTATATTCCACAGATAAGTAAAATCATTTGGTATTTCTCTTTCTCCACTTGGCTTGTTTCACTGAACAAAATACCCTCCAGCTCCATCCATGTTGCAGCAAATGGTTGGATTTGCCCTTTTCTTATGGCTGAGTAGTATTCCATTGTGTATATGTACCACATCTTCTTTACCCATTCATCTATCGATGGATATTTAGGTTGCTTCCAATTCTTGGCTATTGTAAATAGTGCTGCGAAAAACATAGGGGTGCATTGGTCTTTCGCAAACTTCATTGCTGCATTCTTAGGGTAAATTCCTAGGAGTGCAATTCCTGGGTCAAATGGTATGTCTGTTTTGAGCATTTTGATGTACCTCCATACTGCTTTCCACAATGGTTGAACTAACTTACATTCCCACCAGCAGTGTAGGAGGGTTCCCCTTTCTCCACAGCCTTGCCAACATTTGTTGTTGTTTGTCTTTTGGATGGCAGCCATCCTTACTGGTGTGAGGTGATAACTCATTGTAGTTTTAATTTGCATTTCTCTGATAATTAGCGATGTGGACCATCTTTTCATGTGTCTGTTGGCCATCTGTATTTCTTTTTTGGAGAACTGTCTGTTCATTTCCTCTGCCCATTTTTTAATGGGTTATTTGTTTTTTGTTTGTTGAGGTGTGTGAACTCTTTATGTATTCTGGACGTCAAGCCTTTATCGGATGTGTCATTTTCAGATATATTCTCCCATACTGTAGGGTTCCTTTTTGTTCTATTGATGGTGTCTTTTGCTGTACAGAAGCTTTTCAGCTTAATATAGTCCCACTTGTTCATTTTTGCTGTTGTTTTCCTTGCCTGGGGAGATATGTTCAAGAAGAGGTCATTCATGTTTATGTCTAAGAGGTTTTTGCCTATGTTTTCTATCAAGAGTTTAATGGTTTCGTGACTTACATTCAGGTCTTTGATCAATTTTGAGTTTACTTTTGTATATGGGGTTAGACAATGGTCCAGTTTCATTCTCCTACATGTAGCTGTCCAGTTTTGCCAGCACCATCTGTTGAAGAGACTCATTTCGCCATTGTATGTCCATGGCTCCTTTATCAAATATTAATTGACCATATATGTCTGGGTTAATGTCTGGATTCTCTAGTCTGTTCCATTGGTCTGTGGCTCTGCTCTTTTGCCAGTACCAAACTGTCTTGATTACTATGGCTTTATAGTAGAGCTTGAAGTTGGAGAGTGTGATCCCCCCTACTTTTTTCTTCTTTCTCAGGATTGCTTTGGCTATTCAGGGTCCTTGGTGTTTCCATATGAATTTTTGAATTATTTGTTCAAGTTCATTGAAGAATGTAGCTCGTAGTTTCATAGGGATTGCATCAAATCTGTATATTGCTTTGGGCAGGATGGCCATTTTGATGATATTAATTCTTCCTAGCCACGAGCATGGGATGAGTTTCCATCTTTTAGTGTCCCCTTTAATTTCTCTTAAGAGTGACCTGTGGTTTTCAAAGTATAAGTCTTTCACTTCTTTGGTTAGGTTTATTCCTAGGTATTTTATTTTTTCTGATGCAATTGTGAATGGAGTTGTTTACCTGATTTCTCTTTCTGTTGGTTCATTGTTAGTGTATAGGAAAGCCACAGATTTCTGTGTGTTGATTTTTTATCCTGCAACTTTGCTGTATTCCGATATCAGTTCTAGTAATTTTGGGGTGGAGTCTTTAGGGTTTTTTATGTACAGTATCATGTCATCTGCAAATAGTGACAGTTTAACTTCTTCTTTACCAATCTGGATTCCTTGTATTTCTTTGTTTTGTCTGATTGCCATG
Source organism: Manis pentadactyla (assembly GCF_030020395.1). NCBI lineage: Eukaryota > Metazoa > Chordata > Mammalia > Pholidota > Manidae > Manis > Manis pentadactyla. Next base: position 66,743,484 of record NC_080028.1, read on the forward strand.
GCTAGGACCTCCAGTACTATGTTAAATAACAGTGGAGAGAGTGGGCATCCCTGTCTAGTTCCCGATCTCAGAGGAAATGCTTTCAGCTTCTCGCTGTTCAATATAATGTTGGCTGTGGGTTTATCATAGATGGCCTTTATTATGTTGAGGTACTTGCCCTCTATTCCCATTTTGCTGAGAGTTTTTAACATGAATGGATGTTGAACTTTGTCAAATGCTTTTTCAGCATCTATGGAGATGATCATGTGGTTTTTGTCTTTCGTTTTGTTGATGTGGTGGATGATGTTGAAGGACTTTCGAATGTTGTACCATCCTTGCATCCCTGGGATGAATCCCACTTGGTCATGGTGTATGATCCTCTTGATGTATTTTTGAATTCGGTTTTACTAATATTTTGTTGAGTATTTTTGCATCTACGTTCATCAGGGATATTGGTCTGTAGTTTTCTTTTTTGTTGGGGTCTTTGCCTGGTTTTGGTATTAGGGTGATGTTAGCTTCATAGAATGAGTTTGGGAGTATCCCCTCCTCCTCTATTTTTTGGAAAACTTTAAGGAGAATGGGTATTATGTCTTCCCTGTATGTCTGATAAAATTCCCAGGTAAATCCATCTGGCCCGGGGGTTCTGTTCTTTGGTAGTTTTTTGATTACTGCTTCAATTTCATTGCTGGTAATTGGTCTGTTTAGATTTTCTGTTTCTTTCTTGGTCAGTCATGGAAGGTTGTATTTTTCTAGGAAGTTGTCCATTTCTCCTAGGTTCCCCAGCTTGTTAGCATATAGGTTTTCATAGTATTCTCTAATAATTCTTTGTATTTCTGTGGGGTCCGTCGTGATTTTTCCTTTCTCATTTCTGATACTGTTGATTTGTGTTGACTCTCTTTACCTCTTAATAAGTCTGGCTAGAGGCTTATCTTTTTTTTTATTTTCTCGAAGAACCAACTCTTGGTTTCATTGATTTTTGCTATTGTTTTATTCTTCTCAATTTTATTTATTTCTTCTCTGATCTTTATTATGTCCCTACTTCTTCTGACCTTAGGCCTCATCTGTTCTACTTTTTCCAATTTCGATAATTGTGACATTAGATCATTCATTTGGCATTGTTCTTCCTTTTTTAAATATGCTTGGATTGCTATATACTTTCCTCTTAAGACTGCTTTTGCTGTGTCCCACAGAAGTTGGGGCTTAGTGTTGTTGTTGTCATTTTTTTCCATATATTGCTGGATCTCCATTTTGATTTGGTCATTGATCCATTGATTATTTAGGAGCGTTTTGTTAAGACTCCATGTGTTTGTGAGCCTTTTTGCTTTCTTTGTGCAGTTTATTTCTAGTTTTATGCCTTTGTGGTCTGAAAAGTTGGTTGGTAGGATTTCAATCGTTTGGAATTTTCTGAGGCTCTTTTTGTGGCCTAGTACATGGTCTATTCTGGAGAATGTTCCTTGTCCACTTGAGAAGAATGTATATCCTGTTGCTTTTGGATGTAGAGTTTTATAGATGTCTATTACGTCCATCTGCTCTACTGTGTTGTTCAGTGCTTCCGTGTCCTTACTTATTTTCTGCCCAGTGGATCTATCCTTTGGGGTGAGTGGTGTGTTGATGTCTCCTAGAATAAATGCATTGCAGTCTATTTCCCCCTTTAGTTCTGTTAGTATTTGTTTCACATATGCTGGTGCTCCTGTGTTGGGTGCATATATATTTAGAATGGTTATATCCTCTTGTTTGACTGAGCCCTTTTTCATTATGTAGTGTCCTTCTTTATCTCTTGTTACTTTCTTTGTTTTGAAGTCTATTTTGTCTGATATTAGTACTGCAACCCCTGCTTTCTTCTCGCTGTTGTTTGCTTGAAATATGTTTTTCCATCCCTTGACTTTTAGTCTGTACATGTCTTTGGGTTTGAGGTGAGTTTCTTGTAAACAGCATATAGATGGATCTTGCTTTTTTATCCATTCTGTTACTCTGTGTCTTTTGATTGGTGCATTCAGTCCATTAACATTTAGGGTGACTATTGAAAGATATGTACTTATTGCCATTGCAGGCTTTAAATTCGTGGTTACCAAAGGTTCAAGGTTAGTCTCTTTAGTATCTTACTGCCTAACTTAGCTCGCTTATTGAGCTGTTATATACACTGTCTGGAGATTCTTTTCTTCTCTCCCTTCTTATTCCTCCTCCTTGATTCTTCATATGTTGGGTGTTTTGTGCTGTCCTCTTTCTAGGAGTGCTCCCATCTAGAGCAGTCCCTGTAAGATGTTATGTAGAGGTGGTTTGTGGGAAGCAAATTCCCTCAGCTTTTGTTTGTCTGGGAATTGTTTAATCCCACCATCATATTTGAATGATAGTCATGCTGGATACAGTATCCTTGTTTCAAGGCCCTTCTGTTTCATTGTATTAAATATATCATGCCATTCTCTTCTGACCTGTAGGGTTTCTGTTGAGAAGTCTGATTTTAGCCTGATGGGTTTTCCTTTATAGTTGGCTTTTTTCTCTCTAGCTGCCTTTAAAACTCTTTCCTTGTCCTTGATCTTTGCTATTTTAATTATTATGTTTCTTGTTGTTGTCCTCCTTGGATCCTTTCTGTTGGGGGTTCTGTGTATATCCGTGGTATGTTCGATTATTTCCTCCCCCAGTTTGGGGAAGTTTTCAGGAATTATTTCTTCTAAGATACTTTCCATCTCTTTTCCTCTCTCTTCTTCTTCTGGAACCCCTATAACATGGATATTGTTCCTTTTGGATTGGTCACACAGTTCTCTTAATATTGTTTCATTCCTGGAGATCCTTTTGTCTCTCTCTATGTCAGCTTCTATGCGTTCCTGTTCTCTGGTTTCAATTCCATCAATGGCCTCTTGCATCCTATCCATTCTGCTTATAAACCCTTCCAGAGTTTGTTTCATTTCTGCGATCTCCTTTCTGGCATCTGTGATCTCCCTCCGGACTTCATCCCATATCTCTTGTATATTTCTCTGCATCTCTGTCAGCATGTTTATCATTCTTATTTTGAATTCTTTTTCAGGAAGACTGATTAGGTCTGTCTCCTTCTCTGGTGTTGTCTCTGATCTTTGTCTGCCTGTAGCTTTGCCTTTTCATGGTGATAGGAATAGTTTGCAGAGCTGGGACGAGTGACGGCTGGAAGGACTTCCTTTCTTGTTGGTTTGTGGCCCTCCTCTCCTGGGAGAACAGCGACCTCTAGTGGCTTGTGCTGGGCAGCTGCGCGCAGACAGGGTTTCTGCTTCTTGCCCGGCTGCTATGGAGTTTATCTCCGCTGTTGCTGTGGGCGTGGCCTGGCTCGGGCAGCTGCTCCAAAGTGGTGGAGTCGCGTTGTAGGGGGAACAGCTCGGAGGCTATATGTCTCCGTAAGGGGCCTCCCCGCTCCCTGCAGCCCAGGGGATTAGGGTGCCCAGAGATCCCCGGATTCCCTACCTCTGGATTAAGTGTCCCGCCCTGCCCCTTTAAGACTTCCAAAAAGCACCCGCCAAAACAAAACAACGACCACCAAAAAAAAAAAAAGGGTGGCCACTCGTTTTTCTTTATTCTCTGGCACCAGTCTCAGGCAGCTGCTCACCAGTCTTGCTGCCCTGTTTCCCTAGTATTGGGGTCCCTATCCCTTTAATACTTCCAAAAAGCGCTCACCAAAACAAAACAGCCAAAAAATTAAGAAAAATTAAAAAATTTAAAAAAATGGTTGCTCGCTTTTCTGGTGTCCTCCAGCGCCAGGCCACCGGTGCCCGCTCCCTGTTCTTGCTGCTCTGTTTCCCTAGTATTGGGGTCCCTATCCCTTTAAGACTTCCAAAGAGCACTCTCCAAACCAAAACAGCAAAAAAAAAAAAAAAAATTGATCACTTGCTTTTCTGGTGTCCTCCAGCGCCAGGCCCCCGGTGCCCGCTCACTGTTCTTGCTGCCCTGTTTTCCTAGTATCCAGGGCCCCCTGTGCATGTACTGTGTCTGCGCTCTGGCCCGGATGGCTGGGGCTGGGTGTTCGGCAGTCCTGGGCTCCGTCTCCCTCCCGCTCTGCCTATTGTTCTCCCGCCGGGAGCTGGGGGGAGGGGCGCTCGGGTCCCGCGGGGCCGGGGCTTGTATCTTACCCCCTTCGCGAGGCGCTGGGTTCTCTCAGATGCGGATGTGGTCTGGTTATTGTCCTGTGTCCTCTGGTCTTTATGCTAGGAAGGGTTGTCTTTGTTATATTTTCATAGATATATGTGGTTTTGGGAGGAGATTTCTGCTGCTCTACTCACTCCGCCATCTTCTGCCCCCTCCGACACTGAGCATTCTTATGATTTTATTTGCCACATGTGGTAAATCACTTATGAAATCCATGCACTGGAGATCTGGGATCTACTACCACACCTGTTTGCCTAGTTCATATTTGAAGAGTTTAATAAATGTTAATCATATCATTCAACTTGGGCTAAGAATATGATCCAAAGGTGTTAGAGTAATGCAGAAACCCAATCAAAGCCACAAGTCTTTTTGTGGTGCTTTCCTTGAAATGTACAGAGTCCTACCCTGACTAACTTGAGAGAAAGGAATTCCCCGAAGGATGAACCGAAGACCTTGGCTATGACAAGAACTAATGCAGCCCCAAAAGTTGAGGGAACAGGAACAAACTGAGTCTCCTGCTGCTCTCTTGGCCAGTAAGCTTCCCTCCACTCCCCCATCATCTGTGTCACTCAGTTTAGGATTCAGAGTCCTGACAGTCTAAAGGGCTTTGCTGGGTTTGCATGGCCAAATGGAGTCTAGGGACAGACAGCTAATGTTATGGTACTCTCTCCAAAGATATGAACAAGAAGGAAGAAGAAATTAACATTTGGGAGGCTGCCACTAGAAGTGAGAGCAGACAATGAACAGCTTAAACAGCAACTACAACAAATGTCTGCTACATAATAGGATCCTAGGGCTTGAATAAATTAGATTTCTTGCCAAAATTTCCAAATACTGGAGGATATTTTTAATTGATTTTAAATAAACCATGTATTATTTCTAATAATTTATTCTATATATTCTAATGTTTGGAAATATTCTAAGCCATATGAAAAACACAAAAAACAGACGACGGGAAATATATAAGCTGACACACACTTTCCTCTTCTGAGCTATACTTCTTTTAGAATGGCACTGAAGTCTGACCCTTGTCAGTGTTTCTCTTCTTGTCTTTGAAAAGATTCGTTTGGATCTCAGATTCATGAGTCTGTGTATTTGGTTTTGCCTTTAAAATAATTAAGAGATATTTGTTCTAATTAGGCTAACTGTACCCTTTTGATACTAATTAGTATCTATCAAAATATCTAATACTGTTATTTTCTGGCAATGCCATCATATTTTTAGAAAAGCCTGTTAAAAAAAATCTCTCCATGTTACCTAATTATCTCTGTAAGGAAATAAGAGTTCTAAACCAACTAGTTTTCTTAAGAACCACACATATATTCATTTTTATATAAATATTTGTCAAGCAACCCAGGCACTGGAAAGATACCAATAAACACTGTCAGCACTTAGGAAGCTAGAGTTCAAAGTCTAGTATGGGAGAAAGTAGGGTCATTTTCAATACAATGGTGCTTTGAGAAGTAAATAGAAGTTACACTTAAACTGCCTAAAAGAATCTGGTTATGCTTGTCAAATAAGGTAGGTTGTAATTCTGTGTAGTTTTTTCCCAAATTTATTGAAATGTAATTGACATATAATATTATATAAGTTTAAGGTGTATGACATATTGATTTGATATATGTGTATGTTGCCAAATGGTTACCATAATATGTTTAGATAACATACATCACCTCACAGTTATAAGCTTTTTTTCTTGTGATGAGAAATTTTAAGATCTATTTCTTTGGAGACTTTTTAATATACAATATTGTTAATTACAGTCACTATGCTATACATTGAATCCCTGAGACTTAGTTATTTTTTTTCATTCCTCCTGAATTTTTTATTGCACGAATTCATTACTTTTGCAAACAACATCAAAGCAACAGGTTACACTTACAAGAGCTCAAAGGTGAAGAAAGATGTAGCCAAACAAGGTCTAGGATTTAAGTGTTATCTAAAATAGGCCTGAGATGTTTAATGTCAACTGAAAATTATGTCATCTCAGGTTAATGACTGTGATGCCTTGTAAATACCAAGACAGAGTTAAGTTTTTAAGTATTTCTTTAAATGAAATCATGCTTAGTATGCTTAAGTACTTTCATGCATCTTTTGAAAAGATATAAACATGCATTTTCCCCATGATTTAATCCCAGCTTCAAAATGTATATGCTTATAAAATGAGCAACAAACAAAAACTTGGAAAACCTATGTTCTACTCTCTTGCCACATTATTACAGATTCACTCTGTGGCTTTGAATACCTAAGGTAGGATTTTTCAAGTTTCAGTATTTTAATATATAGATTTGGAAATACACTTACTGTACTTAGCATCTATTGACTTCAAGATAGTCGATCAGCAAATGTAGCTTTTTAATTGACATATAAAATTATCTAAGTTTAAGGTGTACATAAGGAGAATCATCATGAAGTGAAGCGTTCCCCAGGTGACATCAAATGTTTAATCGCCTAGAGGATCTAGGGATGGTCTTTGCTTACTGGACAGTGCTCATGCCTCACTATGGCTTGAAACTAGGGATGCCCTCACATTGACTGAATTTATAAGAAACAGAACTGGCCTGATCTTTCATTATATTTACCAGAATACTGATTTGCTAATTTGTACTGAGAAATACAAATGCTTCTCCTTAGAGGGAAACAAGAGAAGTTGCTTAGTGAGTTTCAAATCAGGAAAGAAATTTAATTGATGGCTCAAACACTCTCCATCCATCTCTATAACAGAGATACAAGCTTTAAATGGGGAGCCCAAATTACCTTTGACAAGGTGCTGGTGGTATCACTCCAAGTCTCTTCTTAAAGCTCATGTTCACTGCTTGTGTTGCTGACGAGAATTGTTAACACAATTTTTCTCACCAAAGTAACTCAAAGTATTACACCTCACAACTTCTGTTGATTTAATGCCCATGCAGCCTCATTTGTTAGGGTCCACACTCTGCCAGCCTCCACTCTCTGATTCATCATCCCTCTGCCTTCTGTCACCCCGTAGGGCCTTTGGGTGACAAACCTCCTTTTGCTCATGGGAACTCGTAACATGGTCTTTTCAGACTCTCGCCTTAATGTTTATCACATTGGCTATAAGTGCCAACAGATTTCTTTCAGCATCTGCCTACACCAGCATCTACTAACTTATTTGTGTTAGACTCTTCTAGGATCACCTGCCTATTTCTTAGTTGTAGTTGAGAAGTCTATTTTTCAGCTCTGAATTCAGTGCTCAAAAGTGGAAAATGGTAGAATCTTAAGGGGAATTTTGGGTGCTCATGTCATTGTTAAGGAGATTATGTGGTAACCATATAATTTATTTTCCAGGTCAGGAAATTCTGGAGATTAAAGAGGGAGGTTTCAATACTTATGTTGTGACAAGGGACCTAAACAGAGGGCATCCGAGACCAGCTTGGAGGTGTGGCTACCGAATGACTCAATATTTCAGAAGGGAGTTTTCAAGGCAAACCCTAGAAGTACCTTTTCACTTCTTCCAACAACTTAAACTTAAAAATGTCATATATGCTAAGAGGTGACTAGTTGTGCCTAAATAACATTACATGGAATGGGATAGATATTGAGAATAAAACTCTCCAATAGTTCACATGTTTTGTTTTTTAATGTTAAAATTAAAATGCTATATCCACTAGGGTGAATATAGCAGGTAGTCCTGTGAACACTTCACTGATCCAGGATATAAGCACCTGTGCTCCAGATGCTAGGGGCCGCCAGCCAGGCAGCTTTGCCAGCAGAAGGTGAGCCATGAAGCCAGATGGGCATCTTGACAATTAGAGTCCATAAAATAAGCTGGCACAGGCCTCTACTGTAGATCTTTGAAACAACTTCAACATCCTTCAGAAACTGGAGCACCTACTACTTATGTGAACTAGCAGGATTATATTTAATTTGCCTTAAATTTCATGTCATTTTGTGCTTACTATTAACAAACACATTTTTGCATTTTATCACTTACCAACATCTTTTAGTCTGAAATGTACAAGGCCTGCCATTACCAGAGATTTCAGAGAGGAGCAACAGCATGTGAAAAGTGTAACATTTCACTTTGTCTATTTGATTTTCCTGACGTATATTCAAACATAAATTCCCTCTGGATAGAGTTCTTAGAGTTTACCTCAGTGTCCCCCGTTCCATCACATCCCTCACCAAGAAGCAAGCCCAAGATCCTAGGTGAGAAGGGAGTTGGGGAGGGCAGGTACCACTGGCCAAAGAGATGGATTCTCTTAAGGCAGTTGGCTTTTCAATTCTAGTGAAAATTATTTGGCATTTATTTAGCCAAAGTATCAATTCTTCATCTTAAATATATGATTTCAAATCTCTTTCAAGTACTGAAATTTCAAGTTAGAAGGTCACATGATATAAAAAGTTTTATTGATACATGTAAATTCATGAACTTTTAAAACTACTATGAATACATAAATATAAAATCCCCTTACCACTATTAACAAGGTACACTGATGGAGGAATAATTTGATTCCAATTAGGTTAATTTGAGTAAAGCAACCTTAGCATACATAGTCATTCCAATTGTGTTAGTTCTATTCATGGAAAACGTACATGAAAATTAAGGCCAACGAGGACATAACGATGTGGTTCCATATGTAAAGCATCTATTATGTGCTGGGCCTGTGTAAAATAGTTGATGTCTCATTTAAAACTTGAAACAACCATGAAAGATGTATCACATTACCGCCATTTTGCAGCTAAAGATATTAAAGCCTAATATGTTTAATTGATCTGCTTGATAGTATATAATCAGTAAATGAAAGAGCAGATAATCAAATACAGGCTTATCTTTAAATCATATGACTTTCAACTGCACAAGGAGACCCATCACTCCAAATCCTTAATTTCAAAGATGAGAGCATAATGGTAAACCAGGTTAGACCATCAGCTTAAGGTCACAAAGCAAGTTCTTACTGTCAACTTTCCTAATCTTCTGTCTGCAGCAAAAATTTATCCAAGCTAATGACATTCAATCTTAGCTTAAGTAATTGTATAAACCAATTTTATAAGGTGAGATGACATATATAAATATCTGAGCATTTATGACTTTAGTTGCTCAAATTATTTCAGTTCCCTCCCTGCACTAATCTCTTTGGTGATAGTATGTTTAGAAAGGTACTATCTGTCTTTAACTCTCCAGAAATTATTACATGGTAGCATTTATTATAAGATCATATATCTGTATCTAATACGCTCATACTAGATGTTATAAAGTGTTTGGGTTATATAATTCCTGAAATTTTCAGTAGATAACTAACGGATTACATCTTTGATCATAATAGTTTCTGTAAAGCTGTCCTTAGTGTAGCTGTCATCCTTACTGTTGCCATGGAAATATAATATTGGTGAGAATTGCATCTTGGATAGCTTCATTTCATAAAAGATTCTTATAAATGTCAAAGGTTAAACTGGCTTGGTCATGTAGGAAATAAACTTACATCTTTTATAGCTCATTGTTTTCATTGATATTTTCATAGCAGTCAAGTTAATGATACTCTATGATTTTAACTTTAAAATAATAATCACAGACTGTGGAGCTTTGGAAGGCTTCAGAAAGCAATGAACCCTAACTTCTCATTTTGTAGTGAAGGAAACAGAGATCGAATGGGCTATGTGGTCTGCTATGATCTCTGGAACCAAAATTGGTCATCTTCTCTTGGTGGGTACTTTCCACCAAAATTTAGTTACAAGATCAGAGAGTCCTTGCAATTCTGAAACAAGGTCATAAATTGCAGTGCTACACTGTGTGAAAGTACAGTGCCAACCACACTACCATTTAGAAAGCAATTATAATCCTGGCTTCAATATTGCAAGGTCTTACTGGCCTTGAATATCTGTTGACATCTGAAGAAACATTTCCAGTGATAGCATCTAAGATATACCTTTAACTGTTGCTTTATTCTCAGTCCTTGAAGTAAATTAACAGGTCAAAAGGAAAAAAAAATCCATGAACTATTCTAAAGTAAATGGATACTGGTATGCCATATCTTACTGTGCAAGATCGAAATCAAAACACAGTTCACAGTTCCAGAAAATTACACTATATGAGCCAGTGAACCTACATTTGCAAGACAACTACAGTAATCTGTCTATCTTCTTCAGTGAGGCCCAATGACCTTTATTTAACAATACCTCAAGAAATATTTTAGTACAAAATGAGTTAGTTAATCTACGATCTTAAAGTACAGTCAATTACCAGACTATTTTTCCTTTGCTTACATGCAAATAAACATTTACGAACTAGTAAAAATCAGCTTATTTTGATAAAATGCTAGTCTCTCCCTTTTCTATCATTTCTACCACCAGTGGCCTAATTGTCTGAGGAACTGAATTTCAGAGGAAATAGTCCAACTAATCCATTTCTTTAGATTCTACCTTTCTTTACTTTTAAGGTATTGCCATTTACGTACAATAAATCAAAATTATTTAGGAACAAAGCTAAGAATTATTTTATGGGACTGTGATGGTTCTAAGTTGTAATTATGTTAGTGAACTGTCTTTTGGGTGAGTCCTAGAGCCCCCGTCTGGCCTGAGCCACAGTTGCCTAGCTAAGCCTCTTTCCAATTCCTGTAACACAGAACATTCCATGAAACTTTAATGACATTTATATTGTTCTAAACTACAAGGCTTAGAGAAAATGTAATCGATAAGTAATGCGGCAGCCAATTGCTAGTGTGTAGAACATGCCATGAATCAAATTCATATACAGAAGTGGTAACTCCCAATGTGTCATATATAATTAGTGGGTTTGACACTATTTTACATTTTTATTAGATCAGTTCATCTGATCCTAAACAACTTCAATTTAAAACAGATACCATTTCTATCTTATTTTACAATTCATGAAACTGAGCCACCAAGAGCCTAAATAATGTGCCCCAAAACATATTAGACAATGATTGGTCAGGCTGGGATTCAAACTCAGGCAGTCTGATTTTCTAACCTATATTTTTAACCATGAAGGTGGGTAAAGAGAAGGAAGTACAGAAATGAGTCTGGAATTATTTCAGTATTAGAAGATGAAGAGTAGAGGAAGAGATAAGAAAAGGCAACAAAATCAGGTAGAAATAAAACCAGAGAATATGTCTTTCTAAAAACTGAGAGAGTAGAATTCATTCTTCTTCTGAATGAGACTTTTTGTGTCAAATGTTTCTGGGAGCTGGAAAAGAAGGAAAAAGGGAAATCTCCACTGGATTTTCAAAACAAAGGTAAGTGAGTGGTGACCCCCTTAAAAGCAGTCCCTGGCCTGTATTATGTGACAACCAGGAGGAGAGCATGAGAGAGACAGAAAGTGGGGACACCAAGGACAGGACTCGTTTTCTAGAATGTTTTATAATTTGTAACATCAGTGTAATTTGCAAGATGAATATGAGTGGGTCGGAAATTTTCAGTAGAAAATGTAGAGTATTTTTTCATACTAATAAAATGATAGTGCTGAAGTCATACTACTCAGAGTTCCTTAGGATGAAATTATAAACCTAGCAAAATATTGGAGTACTAACCAAGCCTGATTTATAAGTTTAGAAGCAAGCTCCTCTTTATCCTGCAGGCTGTAGCTAAACCCTCGCCTCATCCAAAACACGCTGGCCTCTAGATAAAAATATTTAATAAATAACAAAAGAAAATAGCTTGTGAGCACTTAACAAAAACTACTGCTGGTCTCATTCAATTCTTCATTTTAGGTTATGGCAAGTTGTAATGATTAAATATTAAATATGGCAGCATCATAAAATGAATGTGAGTGTGATTTCCAACCCTGGTCCACCTGATAATTCAAATGTGCCTTTCCAGCTGGAGTTGCTTTGGTTTCTTTTCTAAGAGCACAAAAATCCTGTCTTGACTTACTAAAATCAAAGAAACCCAAAGTGAGAAAAGTAGTGATTGAAGAAGAGAAGACATTATTCTTATCTTGTCAACATTTGCGAAAAAATTGTATAATCTCAGATCCCGTGAAAGTCGGAGAAAGAGATTCTGCTTTATTTAGCAAACAAAAGAAAGCTGATGGAAAAATTCCAAGACACCCACCCCAAATCTCAGTGAATTTGACAATTGCAAATACTATGGTGGGCCCTATGTTTCTATATGGGAGCAAGAAATATATTCCAAGAAATACATTTTAAATAGATTTTGTTATTGGTGTCCAATATCCAAGCTTTTCTCTAGGAAAGAGAAATGTTTTGTATACATAGTGACAAGTAAATTAGAAGTTATTTTTCTTACTTCAATTGCCTAATGAACCTGGTATTATGTAGAATAGAATTTGAAGAACTAGGCTAACTATAATGCATTATTTAGTACCTTGATTCAGCATACTAAATCTAAAATGAGAAGTTAAAAATAAAAATTGACTAATAACTTCTTAAAACAAATAAAAAATGGTAACATGGGCAGTGTTCGTTGTAGCCCCAAGGTACACTGGTGCTTAAAATCTGTTGCCAACACTTACTCTGGTCGTATTGATGTCACTGCCACGTGCATATGTCTGTTTATGCCATGGTGCCCATGTAACATGTGTCTGCCCTATACTTTGGGAATAAATTACTTTATTTCCTGAAGCAACCATTGCATCGTAAATAATTGCTCAGTATATCACTAAAGCCCAAAGAAATAAAATGCATACAACTCAAAGCCATCTGCTATTCCAAATGCTGTTTATTAAATAAATAAGTATTGATTTAATCTGTGGACATTCATAAGCTGATGAGGCAAAGGAAAGCCATACAGAAAATAAGAACTGAATTTTCTCAAATGGCTATGGATTACTCATAAAGTGGTCACAAAACTCAGAGCTTTTTTTAGTCATGTCTTCATCATTGTTTTATACCTAGGTCAATAAACATTGGTTGTATGAAATATATAATACATGCTGTATTTATGTAAAACCCAAAAGATGGATGTCAATTATGGTAAAAGCAAGAAAAATTATTATCACAGGCTGAGGGCTTATCCACTCTACTAAGAAATGTAATGTTATTTAATTTAATCTTCAAAGTGACATTAGAAGAGGAAATCATTATTATCCTTAGTTTTGAGATGAGATTTAGAGAGACTGAGTAATATGTCCAAGAGACAGTAAGTGGCAGTGACTATAGGGAAGAATGTTGGTTAAACTAAGTATCACTAGGCATATAAATTACGCTAAGAGTCTTACTCAGAATTCTTAGATAAAATATTGGGTAAAAACTCATGAATAATGTCTTTATGGACTTTCTTTTTTTTAATCATAAGAGAGTAGTGAGTAAAAGCAGACGTTTTGTTCAATTCATAGCTGAAACAAATATTTTGTTCAATTTCAGTGATATTCTGTACATTTTAGATTTGCTTTTATCATTGTGGCAGAGCTTGACCACAAACAGGTCCAGAGAGATATGGAGACCACAAATAAAAGAAGTAGAGCAGATTGGTGAACAATGTCTAGGGGAGAGTGTCAGGCATGGTTTCTGACATGTGGAATTTACTCAAAGAGAGCAAATCAGAAATCTACACAGTTTTTGAAGGAAATGTAGCATCAAAGAAATTGAGCCTTAAAAAAGGTGATGGTGACAAATACTTAAAACATTTCTTGGACCCATAAACTCCTTCTACAAAAAGAAATAAGGCTTCAAAACATAATTCTGACATGGCTAAAGACAATAATGGACAAGAAGAAGCATCTCAGAGATATGATCAAGGACAATACGGAGAAAAATGAGCAAGGGAGTTCCTCCAGACAGCTGATGCGAAGTCCAGTCAAGAAACCGTCCCAAGTCAGGAGAAGGGGTTTTTAGTCTGACTGGCAGGATTTTCAGTTATGACCGACCAGTAAGTTGTATTTTTCTTTTTCTTCCAAAATAAGAATTTTTTGTGCTGATGCCTTCTTTGTTTCACCATTAAATAACTGAATGGCTGCTGGAAGGAGGGTGTGCAAATTATATCTTTTTGGCAATAGGTTTCTAGACCAACAGCAGTAATATTTGGATCCAATGAATAACCTACATGTTGAGATGGATGCCATGACTGATGGAACTTGGTGGCTGACAACTTTCAGAAAGGCTGATTGCATTTTCTATGGGAGGAATGATGGAAAGGGTGTTGTTGACCAGGAGGGGCTGGCTGGCTACTCACCAAATGCACTGAGTGTTTTGGAGCATGCATAGGACATATGCCAGCCTTCTTGGCAAAGAGGATGTGACTTTGTGATTAGTTCTAGCTAACAAAATACAGGAAGAAATGAAGCATTCCCAGTTCCTAGGGTAAACCCTAAAACTCCAGATTTTTCCCTCTTTCCCTGTCTCTGTCTCTCTCTCTCAGCCTTATTTCTGTAGCCACAAGCAAATAACTTCAGGAGAGTAGAGCCATACTATAAATGGAACTCAGATCCTTACAATCACACTTTTGAAAACAGACTCCCAGGGGATCCTTCTTGTTCAAAATACTCTACGACATGAGGAAAAATATATAATAAAACACTTTGATTTGAGGGAGGTTTGTTATGGCAGCTAGCAGTATATAACTCTGTCTAGTATGTGACTAATATACCCATATATGTCTTACCCAAATTTTGCTTACTGCTCATGGCTATTGAGCGATGCCAAATTCTCAATGTTATACAGGGAAAGGAAGTTAGACCTATACAAAGCAAGTGACAGGTAAGATAGAGTCACTTTCTTCTAGAATTTATAATGACAGGATATAGGTATTTCCCTTTTCCCACTGGAAAATGCTGATAAATTCAAGTTATCCTCTTGTCCTAAACACACCTACACACAGAGAGACAGAGAGAGGAAGAGAGGGAGACAGGCAGCAGAAGAGGGAGAGAGAGAGCTGTTTACTCTCTCTGGTACACTCATCTGATGGTAAGGGAGTAGAATAGAATAACACCATTCACACTTCACAAGTTGCTCACACAGCAAGACTATATCTCAAAAATTCAGCCACTCAGAAATTACAAAATGATCACACCTCCATTTGGTAATATAAAAGAGCAGAGAAAAATAAGACCATTACTAAGCGTTAGCCACTCAATATGAATATAAAATTAGGAGCCATAAAAGCAGGGCAGGTCTCTGACTAAGCTGGAGGAGCTTGGGCTGATTCCTGATAGGAGTCTAATGATGAGTCAATGGCTAAGCTATTTATAACAGAGTCAGTCCCAGCAAGAGATAAGAGCCTGAGCAAAGCTTCATTAAAATGGTATTTCTGCTGGCAGCCAGCATACTAAAGAAACACATGCAATACCATCAGTGCAGTAGCAGTAGTTCTGTGCAATAAACCAGCAAAGTTTTCATATTCTTTCAGCATCAGTGTCTGGCATGGGAACATTAACTTAGTTACATAAACTAACCTCCAATCTTAAAAGCTACCTAAAGCAGAATTATCAAAGATTTTTCTCTTTGGCTAAAAACCATGAATTCAAATCTTAAAAGAAGAGGAATTGAATGAGTTCAAGAAAAAAGACTAGTTTTATGCATTATAGTATAAATGCAAAGTTGGTTATATGTAACAAAATAATATCCCAAGTGCAAGTACATCATAAGAAATATCATAAAGAATGTTGAATGTTTAGTGTGGACTGTTACAGTCACACTGGAAAATTTCATTTGTTAGTTTGAAAACTACTGTTGGGGCCTGGGTAAGTTGGATTGCACAAACCTAATATGGAATTTAAGTACAGTGTGAGTAGTAGGTCTTCATTTTACACACATAAACAGCTGGACAGCTTTAACGTTAAGCAATTCTGTCTTACCCAGATAATTACAAAGGCCTATATCAGGTTTACTGGGCTGCTCTTTTTTTGTGTGTGCAATTATCTGGGACCCATATAATTGTAGCTTGAATCAAAATTATTATATTTTCAGGGTTGCTAGAATCTGATTTAACAGTTTCTACACCACCTTAACAACACTAAAGCTAACGAACTACTATTGTCCACTAGAACAAGGATTCTCAAATTTTAGGTCACATCAGGAGAGTGTGTTAAATTCATTGCCAAGCTTCACCATTAGATTTTCTGATTCAATAAGTTTAGAGTAAGTTTTGGAGTTTTGCATATCTAACAAGTTCCCAGCCATGCTGATCCTGCTGTCTAGGGAACCACACTTTGAGAACCCCTGTACAAGAATATTAGGCTATGAATGAGAGTATGTGACAGATGCCTTAATTTAGTCACCATCAAAATCTATAAACTAGTGATTTTTCTACCTCTCCAGTTATCTTCCTGAAAGATAATGGCAACATGATTAGTTGAATGAAAACATGTTGGAAACCTCTCTGGAAACTTACAGTCTTACAGTTTTGAAGTGGATAACCTCCAGGGTTTTTTATGGTAGATAAAGATAAGGCATGGAAAGCATTTGGATTGACACACAGCTAGCTTATCTTAAATCTGAAAATGTTGAGATAACATGAAAAATGAAAATGCATAAATATACAATATCATTTACTCATCTCTTCAAAATGCTTAATCCATGTTTCATCTTCACAACTTCACAGAGAAGGACCTGGTGCTGCTAATACCTTAAATAATGGGGAAGGAGTCATCCCCTGCAAATCCCAGTGTGCTCAAGTTTGGGAGTTATCTAAGCCATTCTGGGAGTGGACTTCATGTCTTCTATAGCCTGAGACGGAGCTCTTTTAGCCCACCTCATCTTGCAAAATGTGGAATATAGAATATTTTATAGATTCCTCACAGAGTACACTTTTCCTTTTAAAAGCCAATGTTTCTAACTTGAATACCCCATAATTTATATTTATGGTGGGCCAACATTTCTTTGGTCTGTCATCTGACTCTAAGGTGAAACTTCTTATCATGTGGTAAAGAGGTCTATTCAAAGTGCCCATCGGAAACAGACAGACTGACCCGATAATTTCTCCTTCAGTTGCCTCTCAAGGATAAATCAAGACAAGGTGATTTCGTCTCTCAGCTATTGCAAAGACAGATAATAAACGACCAGCTGCTGTGGATACCCTTCCCTCCCACTCTAAGAGCACAATTCAAAGAAAAAAAGTATTACTAAAGTGAAAAGGGAAGTATTTTCAAATAAGTTTACGATATTTGGTTGCAGATATTTTAAATGGCTATTTTAATCTTTTTTACCTCATGACAGAATGAAAAATTAATGACAATACAGATAAAGATAAGAGGTGAATAATAAAAAAGCCCCTGAAGGATTTTGATAAAATACCTCTGTGCCAAGGCAGAGCTGAGCTAGGGAAAGTGAAGGGCTATTGGCTTCATAGACTTTCTAGATATATATTGTAAATTCACAGAGCCATGGAATTTACATGAAGTGAATGACCTCTCCGCAGGTTTCCAAGGCATGAACATGGTTGCTGAATTGTTTTCAATACAAAGAAAGCATTTGGGAAAAGAATTTTAGTCACTATTGAGAACTAAACAGTGCACCTGGCCTCTGAGCTGCAGTTATATATCCTTTATTTTTATCATTATGAAAAGCTTTTTTAAGATTAAAGGAAATCATCTAATATTTTATCTCTAAGAAGGTAAAGGAGGAAATAGGACACAAAGAAGTACAGTAAGCAAAAATAGCAACACTGAATAAAACCAGATGAAGCCTTCAGTATGAACATATTATTTATTCATTTGACAGTCTCTGGGATCAAACACGAATTATGTGTTCTGAATACATCAAAAAAATGAAAAGAAGGAACAGAGGCAATGATCACACTATGTCCTTAGATGAAACTTCAGGAGTGTAGTTACTGCTCCTATAAACACAATTAAATGCTCTCACTAACACCCTCCAAATTCTACTCCCTCTCAACATTTCCTTTGTTGTAAACAATCATATGTGCTGTAATTATCTCCACTGGCTGCTAGGTAGCCTAAAAAACAGTGATAATTTAATCAAAATTCACAAAAAATGAGATTTTACGTAGATTAATTTATTTAAACCTCACCAGTTTTTGATACGGTCACATATGATGCCCATTTTTCAGATGTGGAAATGGAAGTTAGGCTACTTGACAACGAGATACAGTAGGCGCTCCAGCAGGAATCTGAACACCTGCATCCAAATGTCAGCTGCACTGACTCCTGAGTATTTCTAGATGTAAAGGGGGGATGACAGCACCAGCAGCAAGGACAGCTAACCAAATGCTTGGACACGTTCGACATTTGCCCCAGTCTTCTGGGTAGCTGCCGACCTGAGTTAGGGAAGCAATGAAAAATGAGAACACATGAGATAGGACAGTGGTTATGCACACACCAGTACATTTTTTTCTGCCTTAAAGCTTTTTCTTTTTTTTTTTTTAAGCATATACTCTTTTATTCCACAGGATTCTGGCAAGGCTGAAATTGGGGGCCCCATTTCTCCAGCTCCAGAGGTAAGCTATGACTGAGGAATGTTAACTGGACTCCTTGTTACCCGCTGGGGACAGTTCAATGGGCAGGCCCATGGACCAGCATGGGCCACCTAAAATGCTTGGGAATCATTGGGAGAAAAGGGAGTGGTCTTTGTCCCTTCTTTTAAGATCTCAGACTAAAGGCATTTAAGTCTACAAGGGGTTAGCAGAGCATACTTGCTTGGAATAAAATCAACCACAAAGAAAGAAAAATTGAAAAGGGAGAAACAGAGGATTGACATAAACAGAGAGTATCCTCAGACCTGTGAATCTCTGGACACTGGACTCAGCCATGCTCAGTTATGTGACATCATAAACTACTTAATCAACCTGTGAGTTGATTATCATCACTTCCAGCGAAAAGTGTCTTGATTACAACAGTGCCCATATATTCTGAACTCAAAACTAGGAATCATGTTTTTAAAACAGCAATGTTATTTATTTATTTTTTTTGTAGATAATTAATTTTTATTGAAGGGTAGTTGACACACAGTATTACATCAGTTTCAGGTGTACAACACAGTGATTCAACATTTATATACATGATAATTCTAGGTACCAGCTATCACCATACCAAGTTGTTACAATATTTTGACTATATTCCTTATGCTATACATTACATCCCGGTTACTTACTTATTTTACCATTGGAAGTGTGCACTTTTTTTTTTTTTTTTTTTTGTGAGGGCATCTCTCATATTTATTGATCAAAAGGTTGCTAACAATAAGAAAATTCTGCATAGGGGAGTCAATGCTCAATGCACAATCATTTATCCACCCCAAGCCTAATTTTCGTCAGTCTCCAATCTTCTGAAGCATAACGAACAAGTTCTTACATGGAGAACAAATTCTTACATAGTGAATAAGTTACATGGTGAACAGTACAAGGGCAGTCATCACAGAAACTTTTGGTTTTGCTCATGCATTATGAACTATAAACAGTCAGTTCAAATATGAATACTCATTTGATTTTTATACTTGATTTATATGTGGATACCACATTTCTCTCTTTATTATTATTATTTTTAATAAAATGCTGAAGTGGTAGGTAGATACAAGATAAAGGTAGAAAACATTGTTTAGTGTTGTAAGAGAGCAAATGTAGATGATCAGGTGTGTGCCTGTAGACTATGTGTTAATCCAAGCTAGACAAGGGCAATAAAACATCCACGTATGCAGAAGATTTCTCTCAGAACAGGGGGCGTGAGGTTCTAAGTCTCACCTCTGTTGATCCCCAATTTCTCACCTGATGGCCCCCCTGCGACTGTACCTGTCTTAGGTTGTTCCTCCCTTGAGGAATCTTACCCGTCTCTGACTAACCAGTCATCTTCCAGGGCCATACAGGGAAATGTAAAGTTGGTAAGTGAGAGAGAACCCTTATTGTTTGAAAAGGTTAGCTTTTTACTTCTTTGCAGATTTATGCCCTGTGACTTCTATGCCCAGCATTTGTCTTGAGGTATCTTTACCACTTGGAAGAATTATGATACTAGATAAATTTGATATGAGGCACGAATTCTATTTAAGGGTTGTAATTAGGAAGGAAGAAGAAAAGCTACAGAAGTAGCAGGCGGAAGAAAACATGGGAAGATTGATTATTTCTTTGACATAACTTCTTGTAGAGTAACTTCAGCATGCATAGGTTTTAAAATACTAATTAAATTGCACACACACATTAATATAATAGGAGTATAGTTACATAACCAAAGCATACCTGTATTACTAGCCATCTCCAGTGAAACCAAGAAAACCAGTTAGGCACCTTAGGCATTTGTGAAAACTTATCTATGATATGGTGGATATTGTCCAACTGAACTTGAACAGTCTGAGAGAAATCAGACAAATTAAAACAACCCATTCCTGGGGACTGTTCACATCCCATATGTTCTTTTAACAGTAAATAGTCTGTAGTTGTAAGATTTTGGAGCGCTACAATTTGCACTTCTCCTAATTCTTGGTTGAGTTCCAACAGTATAGATCCAGTCAAATTTGTTGTTTTACTGTATGCACAGGCCAGCTTAGATATCTCCTTCCTCATTCCCATGGCAAGTCCAGGAACTGGTGGGATGAGTGCATCTACACCTGTAGCAGTGCGTGGATCTTTGTTGGGGGTTTTTGATGATCATCTTCTGGCATGAGTCTTCCAGAGAGTGCTGATGTTGGAAGTTCTTTTTCATATAGTATCTTAGTTCATTTTCGGGATAGCCCAATTAGGCTTTGATCCTCTGTATTAACACAAACAGACCCTTTGCCTACACTTTTATATGCCCTTTATACCCTTGTGTAGAACTCATTGCAGGTCACCACACAGGAACTGCCTTTTTTTTTTTGGTATCATTAATCTACACTTACATGACAAATATTATGTTTACCAGGCTCTCCCCTATACCAGGTCCCCCCTATAAACCCCTTTACAGTCACTGTTCATCAGCATAGCAAAATGTTGTAGAATCACTACTTGTCTTCTCTGTGTTATACAGCCCTCCCCTTTCTCCCACCCTCCCTATGCATGTTAATCTTAATATCCCACTACTTCTCCCCCCCTTATCCCTTCCTACCCACCCATCCTCCCCAGTCCCTTTCCCTTCGGTACCTGTTAGTCCATTCTTGAGTTCTGTGATTCTGCTGCTGTTTTGTTCCTTCAGTTTTTCCTTTGTTCTTATATTCCACAGATGAGTGAAATAATTTGGTATTTCTCTTTCTCCGCTTGGCTTCTTTCACTGAGCATAGTACCCTCCAGCTCAATCCATGTTGCTGCAAATGGTTGGATTTGCCCTTTTCTTATGGTTGAGTAGTATTCCATTGTGTATATGTGCCACATCTTCTTTATCCATTCATCTATCGACGGACATTTAGGTTGCTTCCAATTCTTGGCTATTGTAAATAGTGCTGCGATAAACATAGGGGTACACTGATCTTTCTCATACTTGAGTGCTACATTCTTAGGGTAAATTCCTAGGAGTACAATTCCTGGGTCAAATGGTAAGTCTGTTTTGAGCATTTTGATGTACCTCCATACTGCTTTCCACAATGGTTGAACTAATTTACATTTCCACCAGCAGTGTAGGAGGGTTCCCATTTCTCCACAGCCTCGCCAACATTTGTTGTTGTTTGTCTTTTGGATGGCAGCCATCCTTACTGGTGTGAGGTGATACCTCATTGTAGTTTTAATTTGCATTTCTCTGATTATTATTGATGTGGAGCATCTTTTCATGTGTCTGTTGGCCATCTGTATTTCCTTTTTGGAGAACTGTCTGTTCAGTTCCTCTGCCCATTTTTTAATTGGGTTATTGGTTTTTTGTTTGTTGAGGCGTGTGAGCTCTTTATATATTCTGGAAATCAATCCTTTATCAGATCTGTCATTTTCAAATATATTCTCCCATACTGTAGGGTTCCTTTTTTTTCTATTGATGGTGTCTTTTGCTCTACCGAAGCTTTTCAGCTTAATATAGTCCCACTTGTTCATTTTTGCTGTTGTTTTCCTTGCCCGGGGAGACATGTTCAAGAAGAGGTCACTCATGTTTATGTCTAAGAGGTTTTTACCTATGTTTTCTTCCAAGAGTTTAATGGTTTCATGACTTACATTCAGGTCTTTGATCCATTTTGAGTTTTCTTTTGTATATGGGGTTAGACAATGGTCCAGTTTCATTCTCCTACATGTAGCTGTCCAGTTTTGCCAGCACCATCTGTTGAAGAGACTGTCATTTCGCCATTGTATGTCCATGGCTCCTTTATCAAATATTAATTGACCATATATGTCTGGGTTAATGTATGGATTCTCTAGTCTATTCCATTGGTCTGTGGCTCTGCTCTTGTGCCAGTACAAAATTGTCTTGATTACTATGGCCTTATAGTAGAGCTTGAAGTTGGGAAGTGAGATCCCCCCTACTTTATTCTTCTTTCTCAGGATTGCTTTGGCTATTCGGGGTCTTTGGTGTTTCCATATGAATTTTTGAATTATTTGTTCCAGATCATTGAAGAATGTTGCTGGTAGTTTCATAGGGATTGCATCAAATATGTATATTGCTTTGGGCAGGATGGCCTTTTTTATGATATTAATTCTTCCTAGCCACGAGCATGGGATGTGTTTCAATCTGTTAGTGTCCCCTTTAATTTCTCTTAAGAGTGACTTGTAGTTTTCAGAGTATAAGTCTTTCACTTCTTTGGTTAGGTTTATTCCTAGGTATTTTATTTTTTTTGATGCAATTGTGAATGGAGTTGTTTTCCTGAGTTCTCTTTCTGTTGGTTCATTGTTAGTGTATAGAAAAGCCACAGATTTCTGTGTGTTGATTTTGTATCCTGCAACTTTGCTGTATTCCAATATCAGTTCTAGCAGTTTTGGGGTGGAGTCTTTTGAGTTTTTTATGTACAGTATCATGTCATCTGCAAATAGTGACAGTTTGACTTCTTCTTTACCAATCTGGATTCCTTGTATTTCTTTGTTTTTGTCTAATTGCCATGGCTAGGACCTCCAGTACTATGTTGAATAACAGTGGGGAGAGTGGGCATCCCTGTCTAGTTCCCGATCACAGAGGAAAAGCTTCCAGCTTCTCGCTGTTCAGTATGATGTTGGCTGTGGGTTTGTCATAGATGGCCTTTATTATGTTGAGGTACTTGCCCTCTATTCCCATTTTGTTGAGAGTTTTTATCATGAATGGATGTTGAACTTTGTCACATGCTTTTTCAGCATCTATGGAGATGATCATGTGATTTTTTTTCTTTCTTTTTTTTGATGTGGTGTATGATGTTGACAGACTTTCAAATGTTGTACCATCCTTGCATCCCTGGGATGAATCCCACTTGGTCATGGTGTATGATACCTTTGATGTATTTTTGAATTCAGTTTGCTAATATTTTGTTGAGTATTTTTGCGTCTATGTTCATCAGGGATATTGGTCTTCAGTTTTCTTTTTTGTTGGGGTCTTTACCTGTTTTTGGTATTAGGGTGATGTTAGCCTCATAGAATGAGTTTGGGAGTATCCTCTCCTCTCTATTTTTTGGAAATCTCTAAGGTGAATGGGTATTATGTCTTCCCTGTATGTCTGATAAAATTCCGAGGTGAATCCATCTGGCATGGGTTTTTTTTCTTTGGTAGTTTTTGATTACCACTTCAATTTCGTTGCTGGTAATTGGTCTGTTTAGATTTTCTGTTTCTTTATGGGTCAGTCTTGGAAGGTTGTATTTTTCTAGGAAGGTGTCCATTTCTCCTAGGTTTCCCAGCTTGTTAGCATATAGGTTTTCATAGTACTCTCTAATAATTCTTTGTATTTCTGTAGGGTCCGTCGTGATTTTTCCTTTCTCGTTTCTGATACTGTTGATTTGTGTTGACTCTCTTTACCTCTTAATTAGTCTGGCTAGAGGCTTATCTATTTTGTTTATTTTCTCGAAGAACCAGCTCTTGGTTTCATTGATTTTTGCTATTGTTTAATTCTTCTCAATTTTATTTATTTCTTCTCTGATCTTTATTATGTTCCTCCTTCTGCTGACCTTAGGCCTCATTTGTTCTTCTTTTTCCAATTTCGATAATTGTGACATTAGACCGTTCATTTGGGCTTGTTCTCCCTTTTTTAAATATACTTGGATTGCTATATACTTTCCTCTTAAGACTGCTTTTGCTGTATCCCACAGAAGTTGGGGCTTAGTGTTGTTGTTGTCATTTGTTTCCATATATTGCTGGATCTCCATTTTGATTTGGTCATTGATCCATTGATTATTTAGGAGCATTTTGTTAAGCCTCCATGTGTTTGTGAGCCTTTCTGCTTTCTTTGTACAGTTTATTTCTAGTTTTATGCCTTTGTGGTCTGAAAAGTTGGTTGGTAGGATTTCAATCTTTTGGAATTTCCTGAGGCTCTTTTTGTGGCCTAGTATGTGGTCTATTCTGGAGAATGTTCCATGTGTATTTGAGAAGAATGTGTATCCTGTTGCTTTTGGATGTAGAGTTCTATAGATGTTTATTAGGTCCATCTGCTCTACTGTGTTGTTCAGTGCTTCCATGTCCTTACTTATTTTCTGCCTGGTGGATCTATCCTTTGGGGTGAGTGGTGTGTTGAAGTCTCCTAGAATGAATGCATTGCAGTCTATTTTCCCCTTTTGTTCTGTTAGTATTGGTTTCACATATGCTGGTACTCCTGTGTTGGGTGCATATATATTTAGAATGGTTATATCCTCTTGTTGGACTGAGCACTTTATCATTATGTAGTGTCCTTCTTTATCTCTTGTTACTTTCTTTGTTTTGAAGTCTATTTTGTCTGATGTTAGTACTGCAACCCCTGCTTTCTTCTCAGTGTTGTTTGCCTGAAATATGTTTTTCCATCCCTTGACTTTTAGTCTGTACATGTCTTTGGGTTTGAGGTGAGTTTCTTGTAAGCAGCATATAGATGGGTCTTGCTTTTTTATCCATTCTGTTACTCTGTGTCTTTTGATTGGTGCATTCAGTCCATTAACATTTAGGGTGACTATTGAATGATATGTACTTATTGCCATTGCAGGCTTTAAATTCGTGGTTACCAAAGGTTCAAGGTTAGTCTCTGTAGTATCTTACTGCCTAACTTAGCTTATTTATTGAACTGTTATATACACTGTCTGGAGATTCTTTTCTTCTCTCCCTTCTTATTCCTCCTCCTCGATTCTTCATATGTTGGGTGTTTTGTGCTGTGCTCTTTCTAGGAGTGCTCCCATCTAGAGCAGTCCCTGTGAGATGTCCTGTAGAGGTGGTTTGTGTTTAGCAAATTCCCTCAGCTTTTGTTTGTCTGGGAATTGTTTAATCCCACCTTCATATTTAAATGATAGTCGTGCTGGATACAGTATCCTTGGTTCAAGGCCCTTCTGTTTCATTGCATTAAATATATCATGCCATTCTCTTCTGGCCTGTAGGGTTTCTGTTGAGAAGTCTGATGTTAGCCTGATGGGTTTTCCTTTATAGGTGACTTTTTTCTCTCTAGCTGCCTTTAACACTCTTTCCTTGTCCTTGATCTTTGCCATTTTAATTATTATGTGTCTTGGTGTTTTCCTCCTTGGATACTTCTGTTGGCGGTTCTGTGTATTTCAGTGGTCTGTTCGATTATTTCCTCCCCACGTTTGGGGAAGTTTTCAGCAATTATTTCTTCCAAGATACTTTCCATCTCTTTTCCTCTCTCTTCTTCTTCTGGAACCCCTATAATACGGATATTGTTCCTTTTGGATTGGCTACACAGTTCTCTTAATATTGTTTCATTCCTGTAGATCCTTTTATCTCTATGTCAGCTTCTGTGCGTTCCTGTTCTCTGGTTTCAATTCCATCAATGGCCTCTTGCATCCTATCCATTCTGCTTATAAACCCTTCCAGAGTTTGTTTCATTTCTGTGATCTCCTTTCTGGCATCTGTGATCTCCCTCCAGAGTTCATCCCATTTCTCTTGCATATTTCTCTGCATCTCTGTCAGCATGTTTATGATTCTTATTTTGAATTCTTTTCAGGATGACTGGTTAGGTCTGTCTCCTTCTCTGGTGTTGTCTCTGTGATCTTTGTCTGTCTGTAGCTTTGCCTTTTCATGGTGATAGGAATAGTTTGCAGAGCTGGGACGAGTGACGGCTGGAAGAACTTCCCTTCTTCTTGGTTTGTGACTCTCCTATCCTGGGAGAACAGCGACCTCTAGTGGCTTGTGCTGCGCAGCTGCGCACAGACAGGGTTTCTGCTTCCTGCCCGGCTGCTATCTAGTTTATCTCTGCTTTTGCTGTGGGCGTGGCCTGGCTCGGGCAGCTGCTCCAAAGTGGTGGAGTCACATTGGAGGGGTAACAGCTCGGAGGCTATTTATCTCTGTAAGGGGTCTCCCCGCTCCCTGCAGCCC
Source organism: Manis pentadactyla (assembly GCF_030020395.1). Classification (NCBI taxonomy): domain Eukaryota; kingdom Metazoa; phylum Chordata; class Mammalia; order Pholidota; family Manidae; genus Manis; species Manis pentadactyla. Next base: position 66,769,740 of record NC_080028.1, read on the forward strand.
AGGGGATTAGGGTGCCCAGAGATCCCCGGATTCCCTACCTCTGGATTAAGTGTCCCGCCCTGCCCCTTTAAGACTTCCAAAAAGCACCCTCCAAACCAAAACAATGAACACCAAAAAAAAAAATAATAAAATGAAAGAAAAAAAATTTTAAATTAAAAAAAATAAATATATAAATAAATAATGGCCGCTCGTTTTTCTTTGTTCTCCGGCGCCAGCCTCAGGCATCTGCTCACTGGTCTTGCTGCCCTGTTTCCCTATTATTGGGGTCCCTATCCCTTTAAGACTTCCATAAAACGCTCTCCAAAACAAAAGAGCAAATAAAATGGTCGCTCGCTTTCCTTATGTCCTCCGGTGCCAGGCCTCCAGTACCCGCTCACTGTTTTTGCTGCCCTGTTTCCCTAGTATCCAGGGCCCCGCGCACACACTGTGTCTGCGCTCTGGTCAGGATGGCTGGGGCTGGGTGTTCAGCAGTCCTGGGCTTCATCTCCCTGCCGCTCTGCCTACTCTTGTCCCACCAGGAGCTGGGGGAGGGGTGCTCAGTTCCCGCCTGGCTGGGGCTTTTATCTTACCCCCTTTACAAGGCACTGGTTTCTCGCAGGTGTGGATGTGGTCTGGATGTTGTCCTTTGTCCTCTGGTCTTTATTCTAGGAAGAGTTGTCTTTGTTATATTTTCATAGATATATGTGGTTTTGGGAGGAGATTTCCACTGCTCTACTCACGCCGCCATCTTGGCTTCTCTGAAAACAGCAATGTTATTTAGGGGTGGTGATAAGATTCAATATTTTAAATGAGAACTATTCCTATAACTGTAACAATAACATAGCTGACACTATGTGCTGGGCCCTGATTAAAGCACTTCATACATTCCAACTTATTAAATTATCACAACTATGTTATCTTAATACTCACTGTATAGATAAGGAAAATAAGTCATGGGTTAAGCAACTTTCCCAAGGTCACACAGATTTTATGTTATTGATCATGAGGTCCTCAGGATGGGTGCCAGTCTCTGTCCTGGTTCAGGCTGCTCTAATAGAATACCATAGGCTGGACGCCTTAAACAGCGAACACTTATTTCTCACAGCTCTGGGGCTGGGAAGTCCAGGAACAAGGTGCTTGCAGACTCAGGGGCTGGCGAAGGCCCTCCTTCTGGCTTATTCTTGGCCATTTTCTTGCTATGTCCTCACATGGAAGAGAGAGATACAGAGAGACACATGAGAGGGAGAGAAATCTCTCTGGTCTCTTTTTATAAGGGCACTAATCCCATCCCTGAGGACCCTCTTCTCATGACGTCATCTAACTCTAACTATCTTTCAAAAGTCCTACGTCCTAATACCATCGCACTGGGGATTTGGGCTTCAAAATATGAATTTTGGGGGTTTACAAACATTAAGTTTGGGGGAACACCAGTTCTAATCTTCTAGGCTAACCCAGGCCAAGGTAGACAGATGCACTGGTATAAATTCCCATCTTTCTAAAACTCTTTTTCATTACATGGGCTGCATATACTACAGAAGTGCCATCATTCCATAGCACTGGTGGTAAGAGTGTAAGTGAGCTGTGTGCCAGATAACCTGGGGACACGGACAGAAGGGGGATGGAATCCCAGCCACCTCCCTAGCTTCACAGAATCATAGGGATAATTATTTTTGAAACCCAGAAAAAGATTTTACAGAAATATTATAAAAATTTGGAATCTAATAATATATAATCCATAACAGCCTGAAAGTGTCCCATTTGCAAATAAACATATGTTTAAAATGGACCAATCAGTACTGCCTAAAATTTAGGCCAGTGCTCACAGATTCTGTAAGTATTCACTATATTAGCCATAGAACAAAAGGAACTTGAGGGACTTTCCACTCCAGAACTTAAAAATATTTCATGAGAAAAACTGTTACATATTTAATGGAATAGCTCCAATTTAAAAATGGAAAACTATGGTCCTGTGGATGATCAAAAGGAAGGTATTTTTATGTATCCTTAATGTCACTTTAGGTAGAAATTATGATGATGATAATGATAATGATAAAGAAACATCCATCAAAGAAAATAAAAATATTCTTTGATACCATTGACACCAAATTATCCCCTCTTTGCAAAGGTGTAGCAGATTTCTCTCTCTGTTCAGTCCTGTTTTCTCTTTTGACAAGATCATAAAAGAGAAAATGTCTAAAGCTAGTATAAAAATATGTAAGTAGTATCACTACTTAATATTTTAAGTTTTCTATTGTCATTTTTACTAAAGAAAATTTATGAAAATAATCTTACAAAACATGTGTCTTATAAAAAAATCAATACAACCTTATAAAAAACAACTACTGGGATTTTAGTTTAGAGAAATATGTCTGGTTCAGCTGGCAAAATGCTATTATTTATTGTTGTATTTATGATACATATATAAAATTAGAGACTTTTAAATTACTTGTCACATGATCTAAGGACAGTATTCTCATCAGGACTGAGGAGACATATTTAGTAGCACATGTTTCGAAGTCATCTTGTATATGTATATGTGTGTATGTGTATATATATATATGTATATGGAGATTCATCATTATTTTATGTTTGCACTTAACTAACCAGAGAAAAAAATGCCAGATGTAGAGACTGACACATAATAGGTGCTAACTGTGTTTTTTGTTGTTTTTGTTTTTTGGTTGTTTATTAATTTAACAAGAGGACAAATGATAATTGCCAACAAGCCTCCAACCCCCACTCCACCGTGATTCAGGGCTTGGGCCTCCACATGAGACACATAAGAGGCTGCCGCGCACTGAAAGAGGAGTCATGGGCTGAAAACCTGCCTCTGACATTTCACCAAGGGTGAGCAGACAGAGGTAATACTTTCAGTTTCATCAACTTTAAAAAAGTAGTTTTATTAAATACCCTTTTGTTTGTAAGAAGCAGAATTATAGTTCAAAATAGCTACATAAAATAAAAAACATGCTTCACTGTGACTGATAATAGAGGTGAAACATTGTTTTTAGTACATCTCTGTTTCCTTCCTAACTCAAAAATTTGTTTCCCTGTTAATAGTTGCTTCATTAGGCAATATAATGTGGTCTGCATCACATTCTTCACAGGGCAGGGGCAGGCCCTACTGGCAGCCCCAGGCTTACATTGTCCTTACAAGTGATGCTCCTAGAAGAGGGAGGATAAATTTTCTCCTATCTTCTGGGCCCTACATATCTGAATGGAGCTGTTGGCATCTCATGCCAGAGTCTGAATCATTTGCTGTGGCCTGAGTTGTACAGAATCTTAAATTGCAAACCTGTGTGGTGTGGTTAACCTATGGCCTTAGCAAGTGCACATTGTGATTTCAGCCCCAAAGAATCAATGAACTAGAGGAGAGGTGGTCTCTCAAAGGAAACAAAGATTGGGCAAAACTTTCAGAATCATCAATGAGAATTATATATAATTATACCCAACCTGTATCAAGTGTGGAAGTGGGACAAAGCTGTTTTCAGATGTGTGAGCCTCTTAACATTTATTTCCTTTCTTCATGCTGTTTTTCAGGAAACCATTGCAGGATTTATTCTAGATTTTAAAAAAGAAGTAAACCAAGGAAAAGAAAACATGGGAATGAGGCGACAGGCATTCCAAGAAAAGGTAAAAATGGTCCCCAAGATGCCTGCCCCGGGTGGCCCCATGGTTAGTTCTACACAACTGTCTTAGAAAGGCTGCTTACAAAGAAACTTGATAAAATAAACAATATGCATGAGGATTTTGAGAAGAATTTTCCAATTCTGTCAGAAGCTTTGAGCTTAATTAACAATAAATGGAAAATTAAGGAAAAGAAAAAATGAGATAGTTAATACATATCAGAAAGAGCCCAAGGCATTTTTAAAGAAAGGAAAAGTATATGATAGTATACCAATGGTTTTGCTCTGAACAAATATTCATAATAACGCAAACACTGAGTGAAGCAAAACTTTTGCTATAAATACATAAACTATAATGAACAGATGAGGTAAGAGGAAGCAGACATGGGTGACTGGAATACAGAAAGTTCATCTTTTACTGTAAAATGGAAGGATGCCTAAAACTGAAAAAAAAGGCAGTCTAAACATGTTATAAACACAGAGAAAAATGAGCAAAGGAAACTTGAAGACTTGAAAATAGACTCATGAAAGTGATTACTCCTGAGGAGAGAGAATCAGGAAAGGAAGGGACTAAGGAATGAAGTTTTTAATGATAAATCTTGACTACTTAAACTGTGAATATGTATTAGTTTAATTTTATGTTTATAATATCGATGAGATATATCATATATGTTTTCATAAAGATGAAAATAGAAATTTCCATCAATAGAAACATTAAAATCAATATATGAGTCCAGAGAATAGGAAAAGAGAATTTTCAAAGATAATGTGAGGATTTCAAAAGTTCACTCATGATTTATGATTAAGAAAAAAAAGAGTATTTTATGTCTTTTCTCTATCACAATTGCTACATTGCTTAAGAAACACACACAGTATTTAGATATCTGTTCTGACACACTCTGTTTTTAATTTCTAAGGAAAAATATCTCCTGAACATTTATAGTTATTTTAGTTCATGATTTCTTCATGATATTCCCCCAATTAATTGTGGTTACATTGATCTATTTATTTTATATGAATTTCAAAATAGTTTGAGTCCAAAACTGAGTGTGAGGGGGATCCCATTTCAATGGCCAAGTAAAGGTAATTTGACCTCAATATTATTTAACATTTGCTAATGTTTAGGTAGGTGAAAAAAGTCATTAAAAAAATATTTATGTACCACTGGATTAAATAGTACCATTTTAATTAAAACTGTAAAAGAGTACTTAAATCAAATTCCACTGTAGTGGAATCTCCAGAAAAAGACATTTCACTTTCATGCCCTCTTTTGAATTACATACTTCTCAGTATAGGTATCAAGGAAGTTTGGGTTTTTTTTACATAAAGGTTAAAGATAATTTGGGAGCAACTACTGGAGCTGAAGGTGAATCCCGTAAATGGAATTAGATAATTTGCAAGGGCTTGTCGTTAACTTTCAGGAAGCTGTACGATAGGAAATACAACTGTCTCTTATTTCAGATAAAGATCTGCCCATTTTTAACCTAGTATTTGGACAAACTATTAGGCTATTTGTACTTCAGATTCTCCATCTGTAAAATATGACTAAGATTTTTATGAAGATCAAATGTTTATGCAGGTAAAGCTTTTAGGGTAGTGTCTAGCTATGAGGTACTGCTCCTACTATCAATGCTTTGAGTGGACCCTGAACATAAAAGTTGATTCATTGTCCAAGGTAAGGCAGAATAATTTTGAATTCTGTACTACGAATTGTTATTTATATTATCTTTCAGTTCAGGTCCTGGTGGGATTTGTACAATTTCAAAAAGGTATAGGGAGGGATGATTACATATTAAATTGAAATAATAAATCAAAGCATGAAAGCACAAAAAATGTTGATTACTCATAGAAAAAAACCATGATCCTTGTTTGAATGTTTAATTAAAGAATTGTTTACTGTATGGATGGAGTCCTCACCTGACCTCAATGCAGTGACTCAAGAAACAGAGGGGAGACTGGGTAGTAAATAGAGCAATGACATGGTAAAAAAAAAAAAAAAAAAATTGGCTTCAACACTAGTTACTGCGTTAGCCCTGCGGCAATGGGATGAATGACCGGAAAGCAATAGCCACCCTCAAGATTAGCATAAAGGTGTGCCGGTGTCACCTGTAGGCATGACAGCAGCCAGCAACAAGGGAAGGCTGGTTCAGTTGACTCAGAGAAGAGCATCACTGACTGTGGTAAGACTGTTTCCATGACCTGGGGACCAACAGAAAAAGTAAGGACATGGAGCTGGACTAGTAGTGTGACTCCAGTAATAACGTTCTGGGGGCCAGGAGCTGCTTTTAGAGTATTTTCATTATACTGCCCCCCTTGCTTTTCCCTTTCCTAGTTGGGTCTCACTGAGAATGTAGACAACACAGTCATTCTATAGAAATTTCAGACGTATTAGGTACATGATGTGTGTGTAGACATTCTCTCTGTGCAGCAGCACTCTTCTCTGGGGATGTAAAAATGTACCTGTGCTTTGTTTACACAATTGGCCTATAAAGGCATTACTTCCTCTTCAGCTAAACTTAGGTCTGTACATCTATATGTATTCACTGTTATACTTGTTCAGTATCATCCATGAGACAAAATGATTTTAAAATCTCACACATTAAGGCCTCTGAAAGTTATTTACAATGCATCAGGGGAATCATTGATGAGAGAGATATGAGACTTCATTCATTACCACAATTGTCAGAATTAGAAAAGAAGAAACTTTTAAAGTAATATTACATCATGAAAATGAGAATTTGCCATTGGAAGTGATTTAGAAAAATAAAGTGGAGGAATGCAACTGAATATTTAAACTATGATGACTACTTTTTCCTTTTTAAAGAAAGGAGACAAGAAATTCATACGTTGAAATCTTAATCTCTATGTCACATCATTGGGAGATGGGACCTCTGGGACATGATTAGGTCACAAGGGCAGAACCCTTGGGTGTGGGATTAGCATCCTTATAAGATCTTAGAGAGCCCCTCAGCCCTTTCACTGCATGAGGACATAGCAGTCCATGAGCCAGGAGCTGGACTGCAACAGATTCTTGATCTGGGGGTGCTTTGATCTTGGATCTCCTTATCCTCAAAACTGTAAGAAAAAAATATGTGTTGTTTATAAGCAATTCAGTCTGTGGTGTTCTGTTATGGCAGTCCAAATGGACTAAGACAAGGAAAAACTGAGTATTAAAAAAAAAATCTCTAACTATGCTCCTAAAAAGTTAGGAGTGTGTGTGTAAGGGGTGGTGTGTGTGTGTTTAATGTTGTTTCCAGTCTTAGGAACTCATTATCTTTTATTCATGCCATTTCCTGTAACTGATGCTGTATATTCACTGAAAACGCTGACATTACTGCACAGTTGGCTTGAAATTTTCAATGCACCACAGTGTATAACCTCAAAGTTAAGCACTGTTTCCACAGCAACCACAATTCAACTCCTCAAGCATAGTTAGACTTTTTTTGTGGTCTTGACTTATGTGTATGTGGTAAGGCTTGCTGATTTTGATGCAGCATTTATAAGTCATATTAGCTATATAAGCCTATGCCTGTGGTATCTTTCCTGCATTTGTAAATTCAATTACAATTTTCCATAGGAGTAATTTTTGAGGCACAGATTGGTGAGGGGAAAACCATAATTGTGAGCAATCATATATTCAACTGTATTTTATGTAAAACTAGTGACTAGTTCTTTCAAAAAGGTGAGGAATGACAACTCATCTATTAAAAAAAAGTCTGAGTTTTACAAGCTCTTCTCTTCAAACACAGATACATACCCATACCCTGGAGTAATCAGCCTCCTGAGCCCTGATGCTGTATCGTCAGTGAGGAGTCTTAGCCGTTGCTGTATGATGACTGTCTCATGGATCTGCAGCACTAAATGGCTTGCGTGCCTTGTGGATCATGGCCTTTTAATCACTCTTCTCCAGCTGAGTCTCTCAGCTTCCTGTGAACTGAAACAACCTGTGTCTATATCATTTATTCCTTCTATAGAAATAGTTCATCCTCTGGAGGAATAAAATGCCCAGTTTTTCCAATCATGAGAAGTACACTGCCCCAACCAGCACACTCACACACACATGCATGCCCACGCATTGGATTTTCCCTGGAATAGCCAAAAGTAAGCCCAAAGTGCATGTGAAACCATCGTCTGGCCAATGTTTTGGCCTAAAAGACCAAGGCAGACATTTCCATTTGAGATATGCAAACAATCCAATTTGTGACTTGAATTCCTCATTTATTTTTTGTACAAAATTATTGGTTGATATCATTCAAATGTGCAGTTTGCTAAGTCTACAAAATTATGGTTCACAGTGACTTCTCAGTGATCCTTATTTATAGCCATTCACATTCTTCCCTATCACTCAGAGCAAGTATTCAAAATCTTCCTCATCTGCCTCTAAATTCCTAACTCATTTTCTTAGCACAGAAACATCTACCCTGGATTCTGTGTTCACTGCCACTTTGTTGACCTTGGGAATTTTCTCCAGCCATAAATCTTTATGTTGCATATTCACATTCATTTTTCGCACTGCTAGTTTCTTTCCCTCTGCTAATAAATATGCTTTTGTTTTTCATCTTAATTAAAATATAGTAACAGAAAATTTTAAAACTTTACTTTTGAATTTCTGTCTATCTATTATTTCATTTCTTTTCCTTTCTAAGATGACCCAATACATAATGTAGGTCATTATACTCTCTACATAACCTGCTTTCATTTGTCAGTGTACAATGCTTGATTTCCTCCTATTGCCTCATCATTCCACTAAAGTTGCACCAGTTAAGCCTTGCAGTAATGTTCTGATTGCTAAATTCAAAGTCATTTTTGTATCCTCTTCTTATGTAATTGTATCTCTCAATAACCATACTGTCTTTCTTAAACGTGTGTCTTTCCTTGGAATCCATAGTATTATCTTGCCGTCCTCACCTGGTACTACCCTGTCATCTTTGCAAACTCATTCTTTTTTGTCCTGCTCTGCCCACTCTCTCATCGGCCATTTTTCTTTCACTTTCCTCTTGGAGACCTCATGCACTCTAATGGCTTCTATTGTCCACATTTGAACCAATTACCTTCCCTTCCCTCCACCAATTTGTATTCTCTAGGTTCCTCTTTATCTGTTCAGTGATAACAAAAGGCAACATAGGCATCCAGATAGAATATGAAATTCATAGCAATCCAGTTCTAGCCATCACTTCCTTTGTAAGCTGTTCAAAGTTCTGTAACTTTTTTCTCCTAATTATAACTTAAAAATATCCTTCCATCTGAATTCCTACCCTCATCACCTTGCTTCTGCCCAGAGTGGATCATGTATAATATTAAATTTACCTTTACTTGGGTTTTTTACCTCATCTCATTCTCCTCCAATACATTCTCCATACTTTTCCAGAAGTATGAGTTTTTTTCCCTGCAAATTCAAGTCTGATCATGCCACATAGCATCCAAAATCCTTATGTTTTTGTGGATTATGGCCTTTTAATCACTCTTCTCTAACCACAATCTCATATTTCTTAGGATTGGAAAAATTGATCATTTTATTCATCCAGAAGATGAACTATTTCTATAGAATAAATAAGTGGGGTAGACACAGGTTGATTCAGTTCAAAGTTTGGCTCCAGTCACACTGTGGATCACATGATGCCTACTCATGTATTGAGTATCCACCATTTGGCCTCATTGTTTTCCTGATCCTTAGCCATTCTAAATTAATCACAATCTCTGATGGAAGAAGACCATATTCTTTTCAGTATGCATATCCCCAGTGTCAAGCACAGTCTCTTGTACACAGAAAACTTAATCAATATTTGATGAAAGAACACAAGAGTGAATGGAAGACATGCACAAAGAGAATAAGGGCCAATGGAATTTTTCTTATTTCAAAGGAAGGTACAAATGAGACTTTGTTGGAATAGCCGATCTCACTTTTAATAACGTCCCGATTAATAAAACAATATTTTATCTTTACCCTGTCTTCCTGTATTTCTGTCACCTAACATATTGTCTTTTGTTCTGTTCTTCAGCAGGTGGTTTTTCGGGGAATACACTTAAGATCAGCACCTGTAAGAGAAGGAGGGAAGCAGGATGTATCAGAGGCAGAAGTTGAACTACAGACAGTTGTAGCATTTATAACATGTTTGCCTGTTACAGGCATTCCACAGGGAAATCTAGAGCTAAGTTGGCCTTCCAAGTTGTCCTGAATTGAGGCAGAAGGACTGGGTGTTTGTAACCCTGTGAAGACCAGTCACTGGGTGTTGGCTTCCCAGTCTTCCCCCACTGAGTGTGCATAACGTCAAATAAAGAAGCTCCTCTTGCCAATGGAAAGCTGTGAGCCTCCATCATTCATACTCCTGGTAGCTGGAGGAATGAGGCGGGCCACTTCCCTAGCAAAAAACTGTTCAGTGTACTGCTGGACAACTCACTCTCTTCCTCCCACTCTAAATGCTATCTTTTTAACTGCCCAAACCCTACACGAGTCTTTAACACCTTCCAGCCACCACATAACTATGTCATTCCAGAACACAAAGATGACAGAATTCTTTCTAAATCATAGATGTCATTTATTTAAATAACTTTCTTTACTTCTGATTACTTACAGATTAAAGCACAAACTTCTATCTCATCATTTATAAAGTACTGTTAGGTCTGCCTTTTTTCTCCCCTATGACCTCTTGGTCCTCATGCCATGGATTTTCTGTACTTGTTCAAGCCGAAAGCAACATTGCCTTGGGCTCATTTCTTGTACATGTTTGTCCCCCACTTAGAGCTGAAGACTCCCTCCTTCTTCATGAAGCACCCTAGAGCTCTCTTGTGACACCTCCTCCAGCAGCCTCCGTGAGATCAGACACAGTCTCCTCTGTGCTTTCACTGCTGTTCATCAACACTGTTAGAATAGTCAGTGTTACATTTCCATAATCTGTTTAAATGGGGCTCTCCCTTTCAATCTTAATTTCTGTAACAGCTGTGTCTCCCTTATCTGTTATCTTATATAAATATTCATAAATGTATTCTCTCTATATATAGAATATATATATGCACATACTACATATATATGTGTGTGTGTGTGTATAGTACCTACCAAATTCATTGAAAGAATGAAAGAATAAATGAATGACCTAGATGGTTTATTCTAGCATATACATTTGAACATCAAGTCAGCAAATATGGCAAATATATCTTAGAGATTTCTGCAGGAGTAGATGTGAAACATACTTTCTCTGTTTTGCTTTTGTTTATATTCTCTTTTTATCCCCTATCACTCAGAAAACTGGAGAACCAATTGTTTCTACCTACATTTCCTCAAATACCTGAAAATCACTGAATGTATGAACGATATTTTTCAAGCAATGATCTAGGAGCAAATTACCACATTGAGATATTAAGGGATTTTTCTAAGTTTGTATCTTTTGTGTTACAATTCTTGATTCACCTATTCCTTCTTATAAATGGCATATACTTATGTATATGTATAATTTTTACATATATATGTATATGTATAACTTTTTTTTCTTTGATCATTGAAGAGCTGTTTGGATATCTGTGACTTTCAATTTATTTTTCAATTTAATATAAGCAGCAATAAAATATTACATTATTAACTATATATTTTTGAAGCCTTCCTATAGCAAGTAATTATTCATTAATTTAAACAACTAATTTATGGCCCTGGTAAATTCCACTTCTTTCCCTGTAAAAAATGGGTAAGGACTTGAAAAGACATTTTTCAAAGAAGACATATGAATGACCAACTTGCATATGAAAAGATACTTAACATCACTGATCATTAGGAAAATGTAAATCAAAATCAGAATGAGATATCACCTCATACTTGTTAGAATGAATAGCTTTACAAGTGGTTTATTTCCATATGGTTCAAACACTCAGGCTTTCTTATTTGTTCTGTGCTCAGTTATCCACAGATCCACTACAGTAGAGGAAACTATATTTGTCTGTTAGTTTACATGATGAAAGTGTAATTATTCTTTCCCTTGAAGGAAGATTCCCCATGAAATGGAATTTAGTGTTTTGTATTATTTTACTTTATGTTTTTCTGACTAACTCTTGGACATGTTTAATTATTGGGGATCACAATGATGTTGTGATAAGATTCGTTCCTCCAAACCAGTTTCTAATTTATCTTACATTTCATTTTAGGGTTTCAGTATTTTGTTACAGAAAAGCAGGATGCAAATGTGTGTCATATGCATATTTACCATTCTGAAATATAATTTCATTTTATTACTGACTTTCGATTGAGCTTTTCATTTTCCCTATTCAAAGTGGTACAAAAGAATCTTTCCTGAGATTGGAATTAATCCAAAGAGGACATTCTGTTTCCTAAGGTTTTATGAGATGCAAACTATTAAATAAGCAAAATATATGGATATGTAGCTCTTTTCATAGTGCATTAAATATGTGCATAATCTTGTTCCATGTTCTGTTTTCTTTGGTATAATGGGTATGCACATTTTTCCCCTTACTGCCCTCCATAAGATGTACACCTTTTCCACTGTAAGCAAATGTTCTTATCTTCTTGCAGAGAGCATCTTCTTTTGTATCATAAGCTTGTCCATACTGTAAAAGATAACTATTTTCCCATATATGAAAGAAAATGAACGTAAATAAATGATTCACCCACTTTAATCAACTGGTTGTTATGACTGTAATTCTTTTGTTAATAAATTATTCTGGACAATTTATATAATGAAAAATAGACTTTCTGTGTTTTCTCACATCTGGAAATATGATGAAGTATTTCTATGCATTAATATTGCAATAAATAATACAGTTTCACTTTAAACATACATATGGAAATGTATGTACAGATAATAAGGCTTCTCACAGCATCTTATATGTATGTAAATGTAACTATAAAAGGAGATATTATTTGAACAAAATAATATTAGAATATTAAGACTGTGTCTTCCCAGTTCCAAACTGAAAATTGGAAAATATAGTTTTAGGCTATAAAATTTCAATACCGTTTACTTTTATTTAATGCTCTTTTATGCACTATAATTTACATTGATTAGTATATTAAAAGCAAAATAAAAATGAGCAAAAAGTAGCCAATTTTATAGTCAATGAGATAAAAGAAAATCTTTGTGCAGGTGCCCTGTCTTTATTCAGAATTGAACAATTCATCTCTTGTACCTTGCTTGGTGTTTGCTCAGTAAACACACTCTTAAGTTACTTATGTTAAACAGGTCACATGTATCCAGCACTGTGCAAGGCAGGATATCAAAGAAGACATAGTTTTTGTCCTTAGAGAGCTAACCATATAATTGAGAAAGCAAAGAAAATGTAATAAGAAAACACTTATGTGCTCAAGGATTTGACAGTATAAATATACAAACAATTCAGGGAAGAGAAAAATTAATGTGGAACAGAATTATTACAGTCAACTTATAAGGGCAACAGTGGAGATTGTGTTAGACTTATTGCCCTGGTTTTGATTTTTCTTATCTTCTCAGCCTATCCATATATTATCCAGCCTTCATTATAAAATTAGCTCCAATTGCTTTTTCGAAATCCATCTTATGTCTCCACACTTCTCTTAAGCGAGCTCATGTTTTATTGTCCATTTTAGTATTTTTTGTCCCATATATGTTTATTCTTTGTATGAAAATTCCATTGTATATTTCCTTGATACTATCTAAAATTTTTCTATAAGTGAAATTTCTGGATATTTGCATGTGTAAGGACTGTTAAACATTTTACTAAGTTGCCCTCCAGGAAGTCTGTGCCCATTCACACTTGACCAACCAGTGATCATTTGCATTTAACATTTACTATTCACTTGCCAACACTGGGTATAACCATGGTTAAATAGTTAACTAGTTAAAATTTGCCAGTTTTATAGGAAAATTATATTTAATTGTTTTCTTTGCAATTCGTCAACTGGTAATGAGGCTAGATAGTCAGCAAATCTGTTTATTGGTCACTTGTATTTCCATTTTGTGAAAGCCTTTTTCATGTTTTTCGCACATTTTTTTGAAAGTGTACTTGTCTTTTCCTTATTCATTTAATAAATAAATGTATTTACTTTCTATAGTTCCTGATTTTTTTTAGTTTAGTAATAATAATTGTCCTTTAAAATTTAACCTTAAGTTAACAATTCATTTATTTTTTTCAGATGTTTTCCTAGGAAAAAAAGCACTGCTGTTTTAGGCATGTTTTTGTTGTCTTTGACAGTTGAACCACATGATTAGTGAGCATATATTAAGTGTTGAACAAATACAATGTTTGTAGAACAAACATTGGAAATCAATTATCCTACCTGCAGTTTTCACCAATTAACCGAAGGTCATATTTAATTGAATTTAACTTCTGCAAACAAAACTATTGTTTTGTGGAAATATTAACTTTCAGAGTGAAAGTGCTTTCAATCATCTGCAGTAATTATAATTTATGAAATATAGTGATATATTAGTTTTCAGTAACTCATATATTAAAGTCATTATTAAAGAAAATGGACGCTTTCTGTACAAAGAGGAGAAAGAATATTAGATAATAGCTTGAATACATGACGTGGTGGTTTTCAAACATGTTTTCACGTTCTTTGAGTCTTCCTCCATTACAAGGTGGAGTCAGTCTTCCCTTCCCTTGACCTTGGGCTGGTCTTTGTGACTGCCTTAGGACTAGAAGGTGGTGACTTTCAAGGACAGGTTGAAAATTCCTGCTATTTCAACCAGGTTCTCTTGGGACATTTACTCTGAGCACCTTCAGCCTCCATGTAAGACGTATGGCTACATGGAGATGGAGAGAGAGACAGACAGACAGACAGAGACAGAGAGAGGGAAAGAATGGCCTGAGGAGCCTTAGTTATTTATGTCTTTCCCATCTAAGTGTTAGACATGTGAATGAAGAAACGTTTTAAATGACCCCGGCTTCAACCCCCATGTTACTGCAATAGCATGAAGAAGACCCAATGATAAGAAATGTCTGCAGGCCAGTCAAGCCATAGATTTATGAGAAAATAAATGATAAAGTTTTAAGGAACTCCTACTAAGGTGGTTTGTTACTTAGCAATAATGTGACACAGGGCAAATAGTTTCATGGAATGAAGCAATTCAAAAGTTTTCATTACATATTGCACTGAAATGTCTTGTGCCTGAAATATCAAATGCCATTTCATAAAATATTTTCTTATTTATATCAGAAGGTCCTCAAAATTAGACTTGTACAGCTCTGGATGGAGGAGGACCAATTAGAAAAGAGGTACTTAAATTAAGCTTTAAAAGTTTTACATCTTATACCGAATTACTGATAATCATAACCATCCATGTATTTTTTTCACATTTTAAATACTTGGTCACTTTCAAATAAAAAGTTCACTTAAACTAAATACATTTAAAAAGGCATATTATTTCAAGATACAAAAATTGCATTTTGTCAAGTGTTAAACCACATTAATTACTAAAGAATATTCTTAAAGTTGACATTTAGGAAGAAGCAATAAAAATAAAAATGGTGGATATGTAATTTTTGATTTATAAAAAGCCTTTGTTTTCCTTTTCCATACTATATATTCAAAGGTAGCAATAGAAAATTAACTCAGCAGAAAAATTCAAATATATTACTACTCCAAGCTTGGATGCAAAAAGGTAAAAATATTAATTAAAAAAATATGGAATTACTTTGACACTTTTCCGGTTCCTCCATCATTCTGATTTGTGAAATTTATAATAGTTTAGGATTTAGTTTATTTTGTGTCTTTGCTCCTAGTATTGTACAGTCTCTAACCACACAGGTCAAAGAGTTTTATGATGTCTTGCTAATAAATGTCTCCCTGCTTTTTACAGTTGCATATAGTTTAGCATAAAAACATGACCTTGTACGCAGCAGTAGAAATGAAGAATGAATAGAAGTTACTCATAAATTAAAGGCCTTGGCTTTGCTTAGTTAATCTTACAATGAATCCATTGCTCACTGTAATTCATGAGAGACAAACTGATGAAATAAATGCAGTTAGGAAACTTGACAGCAAAGAATAATAATTTCTAAAAGATGAGCACTTATTTTTCTTTATTGTCTTCCTTATTATATTTATCTTTGTCTTCTCTGCAATGAAAACATTCAAAGAATGAATTAGGGTTTATGAACTTATAAGAAAGTAGAACTTCAAAGGGAGACTATTAAAAATTAAAAATATTTTTGGTAGGAAGGGTCAGATGATGCAAATTTCACTGATAAAATAAGAAAGATTTTTAAAAATCCAGACGAAGTTTGAAAAAGAATAGAATATGGAGGATTGTAAGTAAAAAACAAGCATAAGAGGGGATGAATTTGATGAGAAAAACAATATTTTGTGGATTCAGTTCATCTTTCAATTTTCATCTCTCCTATTAATTTGAAAAAAAATGGACAAAATAAACGTGTACATCTGCCATTCTAAGAACATTATTCTCTCACTTCACAAGCTCTCAATTGCTGCCTAAATGATCCATATACATTCTTTATACTGAGAAATCAGATATACTCTTTCTCTAGGGCAAACACTTCCTTGTTCCCTTAAATCCTACATTTCAAATTCCAGCCCATGCTCCAAATCCTCTAATACATTTTTATCTATCGTTCCAGCCCTAAAATCCTGTATTCCTTTTAGCAATAAAATTTAATTGGGTTTTGCTTAGGTAATTTTGTTATTTATGAGAGCTTTCTAAGCTTTAGGTTTTTCATCTGTAAAATGTAAATAAGAAGACACACCTTGGACAATTCTTGTGAAAATGGAAAAGGCTTGTACAGGTGTACTAATATAGTAAGTTCTATGTTAATATAATTTTTATCATAATATTAATCTTGTATCACCATTTATATTTTTGAGTGTACATCCTGATTTAGCAAATATAACACAGACCATTGAATATTTGCTGTGATTTCAATGTTTTTTATGGAATGTGTTCAATCATATGTCACCATCACTTTCCATGTCCAATTTTGTGTTCCCTGTGTTTAAGGGGTCTATTTGGTTCAGTTTTGAACTTTGTTGTTCCTTTTATCTCTTTACAATGTACCAAGGAAATATGACATAGAAGGCCATCAAGCTGAAACTCAAAGCTGCACTCCAGCTATATCAGAACTGACAAAGCAATTTCCTATGTATGTAATTTTGTCTCCATCTCTACAATCAAGCCTTATTTTTCAGTTTTTTTTCTTGCTCAATTTTAGAATAAGTGGAATCTCAGATATTAAAGTTAGCAATGCAGAATTCTGGTTGAATCATTTATAGATAAATTTAAACTGTAAGAATATATTACTTTTTCTTTCTTGGAGGATTGGTAATGATGTGGGACAAGACAGCATAGCACAGTGAAAAGGACTTAAATTTGAGAATTATACAGAGGTATGTTAATAACTCTTCTGTCAGATAACCTCAGAAGAACTGCTCTGACTGTGCTTCCCTTAACAGATTAATTTTTTTTAATATTCCAAATTTTGCCCTATCTGGTAAGAAATTATTGATCTTTACTCTTCTGGCACATCCTCTAAACAAGTCTCAGGAGTATAAACACAAATGCTAGCATACATTTTGGTTCCATAGAGACACAGACCCTCTTTTACTGTAGTTTACTACTGTGTCCAGAGGCGCATGGAGTCTCCTCTCTGGTAAGTTTCATTTTCCAGGACTTGGTCATAACACATCAAAGTGATTGAAATCCCCAAAATAATTTTTGAATCTATCTTAGGCTTTTGGCTAATGATTGTGTAATATAGCTTATTGCTATACAACAAATATTCCAAAACTTAGTGGCTTAAAACAACAGCACTTATTATCTGTAGGTCCTCTGGTCTGGGTGTTTCACAGGCTGTAATCAAAGTGTCTGTACTGCAGTCATTTTAAGGCTTGAAATGGGGTGGGTGTTTGTTCAAGATCATGTCCAAATTGTTGACAGGATTCATATCCTCATGGGCCAGACAAAGGATCTCAATTCCTCGCTGTCTAGCGACAGACCATCCTTGGTACCTTTTTATGTGGCCCTTTCCATAGGGTAGCTCTCAATACCAGCTTCATTCAACAGAGCTTGAAAGTAAGAGAGCAAGAAAGAACTCTGAGCAATAGAGAATTCAAGGTCCTTTTAAGACAAATAAAAGAGGTGACATCCCATTTATTTATATTCCATTTTGTAGAGGCAGTCACTTGGTCCAGCTGACTAGGGTATGAATCTGACATGGTGAGAGTCACTGTGAACCATTTCAGAAGCTGCCTGCAACAGTGATATTCTTTTAACACAACTTCAGGAGGCTAGTTCAGTTAAACAATTAATTCAGTTAAACCAAGGTGTATAATGTGTCGGTCAGTAGCCTAGGCTAAAATGAAGAATATAACACGTCTGCCTTAGAAGAATTCATAATCTAATTTGGAAACCAATGGGTCTGGTTTTATCGTGCCACAAGACCACTCTGAGAAAATCAAGACATCCATAATCCAGACTATCAGATCAGGAAAAGCTTCCCAGTGTGGAAAATTGAGTTAATTTTTGACACATAAAAAGTGGGGAAGAGGCAGCATACCAAGCAGAGAAAGCAGCTGTATAAACATACGAGGGTGCGATGCAGCACCAGGCATCAGGAGGCATGCTCAGAATCCTGTCCATGCTGGGCCCTTTACAGGTGGCATAACACATTCCTTCCAGCATATGCACAGCACGCTCTACAGTAAAACGGTATGAGGAAGTATTAGTTTTCTGCTCACTCCCCCTTGGCTTATGCTGAGTTTCCTACTCTTTAGGAGGCATTCCTAAAATGTCCTCTGTAGAACCTATTGCTCCAAACAAACAATATCCAAACTCAGGCTCCCATGGGCATTGGCAGGCATTGCAATTACTACCCCACACAAAACCCAAAGCATTTGTAGAGACTGAGGGCCATTGACACATCCTCATGCCTGTGCTCATTCTGATAAGCAAACATTTGAATGTAGGTATAATAATATTAGACAATTTCCCTATAAATATACAAAAATTTACAGTTGTACCAACTATAAACTAACTCTGTTAGTGTTGTAGGAAGTTTTTTAATGAAAGAAAAATATTAGAAATAAAAATCCACAACAAACTTGTATAAAAATCCAATGGATCATGTTAAATCTTTTCTTATGTCTGAGGGACAGTGTATGCTATCAACTACCCCTCCTTGAAACATTCTCTTCCCTAGGCTCCTGTGACACAAGCCTTTTCTGATTTATGTCCTTTATCTCTTGATGCTCATTTATGTATATGCATTGTCAGGTCATTCATAAGTCAGGAAATGTTCATGCATTCCAATGAAGCCAAATACCACAAATTTACTAGTCTTAGAATTTAGGAAATACATCAAAATTGTATTTGACTCATTCCAGGGGAGAGAAGAGTTGCCCACTTCCTCAGAAATCTGGGTTTTCTTCATGAATGTAACTATTTTCTTTCAGCAGATCTGCTTGCTCTGGGAGGTACTGAATTTTTATATCTGCCATCTCCAACTTGTACATGGTCCTAGAATTCCACTGTATCAGTTATATCCCTATCTTCACATGACTTAAGAGCTACAAGGCCGCTGGGGCTGTGAACAACAGCAGAAAAACTCAAAGAATAGTCAGGGAACAGTGATCTGTATCATCACAAAATGCTGAACCCTTAACCTATGCCTTCTACTTTTAAGGGAAGACAAATAACTTGTAGTATGCAAGTTATTTTAGCCCTAGAATTAGAAGGCAGAACACCATACAGAGCAGCACACTTTATCATTCACCAGCTTGAAAATTGTTGCTGGCGATTTTATTGGCCCTAACACTAATGTATACCAACTGCACCACCCTTTCAATTATCAAAAATTATGTCATTAAGATGTCCAAAGTCAATGATTTCTTAATTATTCTTAATCATTTCAAGAAAACAGAACCACAAACAAACAACCAAATAATGCAGTGTAACTTGGATTTGGGACAGGTAGCATTTGAGGATTCAGACTAAGGAGTCAGAAAGTCCTACAACAAATCTAGACCTGCAACTTAGCTGCATTATTTTGGACAAGTTACTTAAATTAACCACACTGGTTTCTCAGTATCCTCTTCTGCAAAGTGTTAAAATAGTAGCACTCATCACAGGGAATTTTGTGTGAATCAAATGAGCTAATATTCGAAAAATGAATGAAAAAGGAGCTGAAAAAGTACACAGTGCCATATGGTTGAAAGGTTAAAAATAAAATAAAATATCTTCTCTGTAGATTATGACCATTATTTTTCAAATAGTAAAGGTAATTTTTAAAAGATGACTTAACAAAAGCAATTTTGTTTAAGACTTCAGATGGTTCTGGGGTACGGTGATTATGCTCTTGACTTCAATCAATCATTTATTTTCTAGGATTATGTCAGCAGTCATAGCTGAAGTGGGCAATTATCCACATTAACTCCTCTACCAGTATTTGTCATTATTGTTTTGCTAAAACAGGACTGAGGGATGCATTAGACTAAATAGAAATACATGTGGCCACTAATTTGATATCTTCCATGTAGACAAAACATAACATTTTAGAGATTTTAATTAAATCCCATCTTAAATTCTTTTTATGTCTTTTTAAATAAAATGATTAAATTATTATAAGCAAATTTAAAGCCCCTTCAAAATATTATAGATGTGACACCTAGAAAAGTTGAGTTTTTCCCAAAGAATTCCCATGTCATTAATTATAAAAAATGTTGTCCTTGTCCACTATTTCTATTATGGCCTGAAGAACGGTGCAAATACTCTCACCACAAAGTAAATGATGAGGGTATTTATTTTAGAGATCTAGTGTAGACCGAAGAGCAATCACTATCTGTTTCTAAACTACAGGCTCCATGAAGGCCCCTGCCTATATTGTATGTAACCTCAATGATTTTCATACAGCTTAGCACATACCAAGAATTCACTAAATATGTGATGAATTGTTTATCACATTATCCAAGATATATATGTGTGTGCACATATATGTATATAATATACGTATATATTGTAATATACATGGGTATATATATATATATATATATATATATATATATATATATTGTGTTATCATCTATATGTTATCTGAGGCTCAAGTTTTCCAGAGACAAATTTAGTACTATCAAAGATAAATTTATCAAAATCTGAAATGTTCTGATTATTTTTGTCATTGTCTCAAAGAGATATTTACACTAATAATTATAATTATTTTGGATAAATACTGAAAAGTGGAATTGATGGATCATGTAGAAGTTCTATTTTTAATTTTTTGAGGAACCTCCATACTGTTTTCCATAGTGGCTGCACCAATTTACATTCCCATCAAAATATATAAAGATCCCGGTTTCTTCACATCCTTATTATCTTTTGGACTTCTTTGATAATAAACATCTTAATTGGCATGAGATCATATTTCATTTTGTCTTTGATTTGCATTTCCCTGATGATTAGTGATTTTGTGCATATTTTCATATACCTGTTGATCATTTTTATGTCTTTCTTTGGAGAAATGTCTATTAAAGCTCTTTGTCCATTTTTAAACCAATTATGTAAATTTTAAAATATTGAATTGCAGGAGTCCCTTATATATTTTGGACATCAAATTCTTAATCAGATATAAAGTTTGCAAGTATTTTCTTCCATTATGTAGGTTGCCTTTTCCCTGTTGTTTTATTTGCTGCAGAGAAGCTCTTAGTTCTGTGGAGTCCCACTTGTCTAATTTTGCTATTACTGCTTGTGCTTTGGTTCATATCCAAAAGAATTGCCAAAACCAAAGCACAAAGCTTTTCTATTTTGTTTTCTTTTAGGAGTTTTACAGTTTCAGAAATTACAATTAAATAATCAATTTTGAGTTGATTTTTGTGTATGGTGTAAGATAAAGGTACAATTTAGTCCTTTTGCATGTGTGGATGTCCAATTTTCCCATCACCATTTGTTGAAGAGAGGATCATACACAACAACCATGTGAGATTTATCCCTGGAATGCAAGGATGGTTCAACATGTAAAATTCAATGAATGCAAATATACCATATTAAAAGAATGAAGGATAGAAATCACATAATTATCTGAATAGATAAAAATAGAATTTGGCAAAATATAACACCCTTTGATGATAAAGACTCTTAACAAACTAGGAATAGAAGGAATTTACCTCATAAAGACTATATAAGAAAAACCCTCAGCTAACATAATCAGTGGGAAGGGCTGAAAACTTTCTTCTAAGATCAGTACCAAGACAAAGATACCCACTCTCACCACTTCTATTTAACATAATATTAGAAGTCTTAGTCAGAGGAATTAAGCAAGAAAAAGAATTAAAAGTCATCCAAATGGGAAGTAGAATTTTCTCTGCAGATGACATGATCTTATATGAAGAAAACTTTAAAAATTCTCTCCAAAAACTTTTAGAACTAATAAACAAATTCAGTGAAGTTGCATGATACAAAATCAACATTCAAAAATTAGTTGCATTTTGAATAGAAGCTTGATAAACAAAGATGGCAGCATGAGAGGTGAGACAGATATCTCCTCCTAAAACTGCATATAATATGAAAATATAATTAATACAACTAATCCTGAAAGAGCAAAAGGAAAGAGGGCTGCACCAGAGTGCATACACCTGGAGAAAAGAATAAACCTCAAGGAACAGGGTAATGTACGAAAGCCATGAACCAGCAGAACACAAGTCCTTCCCCCACCTCAGTTCATTAGGGGGAGGAAGAGAAATGGAGTGGAGAGGGAGTGGAGGCCTAGGGGTGCTGAACACCTAGCTCTGGAGATCTGCTCTGGGAGCACAAACCTACATTTCATGGTGTTCTCATGATTAGAGGGGTTGGGAAGCTAAGACAAGCAGAGACTGAGATTCCAGCTGCCTGTGGAAAACAGGGATCCATATCTGGCTGCTTTTGGACAAAAGAAAGGCGGGCAGTCTGAGAGACTTCCTAAAAGCGAGAGGGCTACTAAGGGGGCAGGAATTACACAGAGCTTACTGCTCAAGAGAAAGGAGAGGTAGACAAAATTATCTGGGTGAACTCTGCCCAGCAGGTTGGGAGCTTTCACAATCTTCAGGCACTCAAGCTCCCTGGCTGGAATTGCAATTCCAAGGCCCACTTCCATTATATGCAGCCTGCTGTGCCTTCATCCCGGCCAGCCCCACCTGGCTTGCAAACCAGCAAGACCTGCCTTGGCATTAGGTCCACCAGAAGGAAGCCCCACCTATAGCAGCAACAAATGCAAAGCATAGAGGCTTATACCTATGTGCTCAACCCACTGGTTCTGGCAGTGGAGACACGCATAGCAGCCAGGATATAAGAAACAGCTCTTTCCTCCCCTCAAGCACCAGCACCACTCCTCTGAGAACCCCGACATTGCTCCAGGGTCTGAGCACCTCCAGAGAGTAAAGCTTCTGGGCACTAGAGGGCTCCACATACAAACATGAAACGTCAAAGGAAACTGGTTCAAAGCAAAATTACGAATACACCAAGGAAAGAATCAAATGAAATCAGCTTCATGAATCTTCCTGAAAGAGATTTCAAAATAAAAATCATAAACATGCTCATGGAGGTATAGAAAAATATTCCAGAACTCAGGAATGAATTCTGGTCAGAGATCCAATCATTACAGAACACAGTATCAGAAATGAAACATACAATGGAAGGTTTTAAAAGTAGATAAGATATGGGGGAGTAGACGATAAACAAAATAGAAATTAGAGAGGAGGAATACAAAGATGAGGCACAAAGAGGAAAAACAATCTCTAAGAATAAAAGAATATTAGATTGGTGTGAACAATCTAAATGGAATAATATTCACATTATAGGAGTACCAGAAGAGGAAGAGAGAGAAAAAGAAACAGAAAGTGTCTTTGAGAAGGTAATTGCTGAAAACTACCCCAATCTGAGGAAGGGGATATTCTCTCAGGCCATGGAGGTGCACAGATCTCCCAACTAAAGGAACCCAAGGAAGACAACACCAAGAAATACAATAATTAAAATGGAAAAATTAAAAGATAAGGACAGACTACTAAAAGCAGCCAGAGAGAGAAATAAGATCACATAAAAACTGGAAAGCCCATCAGGCTATGATCAGACTTCTCAGCAGAAACCTTACAGGCCAGAAGGAAGCAGCATGATGTATTTAATGCAATGAAACAGAAGGGCCTTGAACCAAGAATACTTTATCCAGAAAGATTGTCATTTAAATTTGAAGGAGGGATTAAACAAATTCCAGATAAGCAAAAGCTGAGAGAGTTAACCTGCCACAAAGCATTTCTAAAGTGTATTTTGGAGGGAATGCTATAGATGGAAGTGTTCCTAAGGTTTAATAGCTGTCACCAGAGGTAATAAAGCCACTGTAAAGAAAGTAGAACAGTTAATTACTAAGAAATGCAAAATTAAATCAACTACACTGAAAGTCAATCAAGGGGTACAGAATCAAGAGTACAGCATATGACACCTAATATATAAAGAATGGAGGAGGAAGAAAGATGAGGAGACAAAAAGAACATTTACATTGTGTTTGTAATAGCATACTAGGTAAGTTAAGTTAGACTCTTAGATAGTAAGGAAGTTAACCTTGAACTTTCATAACCACGAATCTAAAGCCTGCAATGACAGTAGCTACATACCTATCAATAATCACCCTAAATGTAAATGGACTAAATGCACCAATCAAAAGACATAGAGTCACCGAATGGATAAAAAAACAAGACACATCTATATGCTGCCTACAAGAGAATCACTTTAAACCCAAAGACATACACAGAATAAAAGAGAAGGGATAGAAAAAGATATTTCATGCAACTAATAGGGAGAAAAAAGCAGATGTTGCAATACTTGTATCAGACAAAATAGACTTTGAAACAAAGAAAGTCACAAGAGGCAAAGAAGGACATTGCATAATGATAAAGGGGTCAATCCAACAAGAAGATATAACCATTATAAATATCTATGCACCCAACAAAGGAACACTTACATATGTGAAAAAAATACTAACAGAATTAAAAGGGGAAACAGAATACAATGCATTCATTCTAGGAGACTTCAAAACTCTACTCACTACAAAATACAGATTAATCAACAGAAAATAAGTAAGGAGATAGAAGCACTGAACAACACATTAGGACAGATGGACTTAACAGACATCTACAGAACTCTACACCCAAAAACAGCAGAATACACATTGTTCTCAAGTGCAAATGGATCATTTCCGAGAATAGATCATATACTAGGCCACAAAAAGAGCCATGTTAAATTCAAAAAGATTGAATTTGCACCAACCAGTTTCTCGGACAACAAAGGTATGTAACTAGAAATAAACTATGCAAAGAAAGTGAAATATCCCACAAAGACATGGAGACTTCACAACATGCTCCAAAATAACCAATAGATCAATGGCCAAATACAAAAAGAGATCAACCTGCATATGGATACAAATGACAACAATAATTCAACACTGCAAAATCTGTGGGACACAGTGAAGGCAGTGCTAAGAGAGAAGTGTATTGCAATGCAGGCCTACCTCAGGAAAGAAGAACAATCCCATATGAAGAGTGTAAATTCACAATTAAGGAAGCTAGAAAAAGAGGAACAAATGAGGTTCCAAAGTCAGTAGAAGGAAGGACATAATAAAGATTAGAACAGAAATAAATAAAATCGAGAAGAATCAAACAATATGAAGAATCAATGAAAGCAAGAGCTGGTTATTCAAGAAAATAAAATAGATAAACCCTTAGCCAGACTTATCAAGGAAAAAAGAGAGTCTACACACATAAACAGAATCAGAAATGAGAAAGGAAAAATCACCATGGACACCACAGAAATACAAAGAATTATTAGAGAATACTATGAAAAATTATATGCCAACAACCTGGATAGCCTAGAAGAAATTGACAACTTTCTAGAAAAATGCAACTTTTCAAGGCTGACCCAGAAAGAAACAGAAAATCTGAACAGGCCAATTATTAGCAACGAATTGAACTGTAATCAAAAACCTACCTATGAACAAAACCCCTTGGCCAGATGGCTTCACCGCTGAATTTTATCAAACATTTAGTGAAGACCTAAGACCCATCCTCCTTAAAACTGTCCAAAACTTAGAAGACAGAATAATCCCAAACTCATTCTATGAGGCCAACATCACTCTAATACCAAAACCAGGTGAAGACACCACAAAAAAAAAAGATGCAGACCAATATCCCTGATGCACATAGATGCAAAAATACTCAACAAAATATTAGCAAACCAAATTCAAAAATACACCAAGATCATCCATCATGATCAAGTAGGATTTATTCCAGGGATGCAAGGACGGCACAACATTCAAAAACCATCAACATCATCCACCACATCAACAAAAAGAATGACAAAAACCACAAGATCATGTCCATAGATGCTAAAAAAGCATTTGAAGAAATTCAACACCTATTCATGATAAATACTTTCAACAAAATCTGTATAGAGGGTAAGTACCTCAACATAATAAAGGCCATATATGACAAACCCACAGCCAACATTATACTTAACAGTGAAAAGCTGAAAGCTTTTCCTTTCAGATCAGGAACAAGGCAAGGATGCCCACTCTCCCCACTTTTATTCTACATAGTCCTGGAGGTCCTAGCCATGCCAATCAGACAACACAAAGAAATAAAAGGCATCCAGATTGGCAAGGAAGAAGTTAAACTGTCCCTATTTGCAGATGACATAATATTGTACATAAAAAAACCCTAAATAATTCACTCCAAAACTACTAGATATAATTTCTGAATTCAGAAAAGTTGCAGGATACAAAATTAATACACAGAAAGCTGTTGCATTCCTATACAGTGATGATGAACTAGCAGAAAAAGGAATCAGAAAAGCAATTCCATTCAAAATTGCATCAAAAAGAATAAAATACCTAGTAATAAAGCTAATCAAGAAGTGAATGACATGTACTCTGAAAACTACAAGACACTCATGAGAGAAATTGAAGAAGATATCAATAAATGGAAACACATCCCATGCTCATGGACAGGAAGAATAAATATAGTCAAAATGACCATCCTGCCTAAAGCAATCTACAGATTCAATGCAATTCCTATCAAAATACCAACAGCATTCTTCAATGAACCAGAGCAAATTGTTCTCAAATTCACATGGAACCACAAAATACCCCGAATAGCCAAAGCAATCCTGAGAAGGAAGAATAAAGCTGAGGGGATTATGCTCCCCAATTTCAAGCTCTACTACAAATCCACAGTAATCAAACCAATTTGGTACTGGCACAAAAACAGACCCATAGACCAATGCAACAGACTACAGAGCCCTGATATAAATCCAAGCATATATGGTCAATTAATATATGATAAAGGAGCCATGGACATACAATGGGGAAATAACAGCCTCTTCAACAGCTGGTGTTGGCAAAATTGGACAGCTACATGCAAGAGAATGAAACTGGATTATTGTTTAACCCTATACACAAAAGTCAACTTGAAATGGATCAAAGACCTAAATGTAATTCATGAAACCATAAAACTCTTAGAAGACAATATAGGCAAAAATCTCCTGAATATAAACATGAGCAACTTCTTCCTGAACCCATCTCTTTGAGCAAGGGAAACAAAAGCAAAAATGAACACATGGGACTACATGAAACTTAAAAGTTTCTGTATGGCAAAGAACACCATCAACAGAACAAAGAGGCATCCTACAGTATGGGAGAATATATTTGTAAATGACATATCTGACAAGGGGTTAACATCCAAAATATATATAGAACTCACATGCGTCAAACCCAAAAAACAAATAACCCGATCAAAAAATGGGCAGAGGTTATGAACAGACAATTCTCCAAAGAAGAAATTCAGATGGCCAACAGACACATGAAAAGATGCTCCACATCACTAATCATCAGGGAATGCAAATTAAAACCACAATGAGGTATCACCTCACACCGGTAAGGATGGCCAGGATCAAAAAGACTAAGAACAACAAATGCTGCTGATGGGGATGTGGAGAAAGGGGAACCCTTCTACACTGCCGATGGGAATGTAAGCTAGTTCAACCATTGTGGAATACAATATAGAGGTTCCTCAACAAACTAAAAATAGAAATACCATTTGACCCAGGAATTCCTCTTCTAGGAATTTACCCAAAGAATGCAGCAGCCCAGTTTCAAAAAGACATATGCACCCCTATGTTTATCGCCACACTATTTACAATAGCCAAGATATGGAAGCACCCTAAGTGTCCATCAATAGATGAATGGATAAAGAAGATGTGGTACATACACACAATGGAATATTATTCAGCCATAAGAAAGAAACAAATTCTACCATTTGCAACAACATTGATGTAGCTGGAGTATATTATGCTTAGTGAAATAAGCCAGGCAGAGAAACACAAGTGCCAAATGATTTTACTCATTTGTGGAGTATAACAATGAAGCAAAATTGAAGGAACAAAACAGCATCAGACTCACAGACTCCAAGAAGGGACTAGCGGTTACCAAAGTGGAAGAGTGTGGGAGGGTGGATCAAGAGGAAGGGACATGGGGTTTGAGGGGTATTATGTTTAGTATACATGGTGTGAGAGGTCACGTGGTTAACAGTGTAGCACAGGGAAGGCAAATAGTGAATCTGTGGCATCTTACTACACTGATGGACAGTGACTGCATTGGGGTATGGGTGGGGACTTGATAATATGGGTAAATGTAGTAACCACATTGTTTTTTCATGTGAAACCTTCATAAGAGTGTACATCAACAACAGCTTAATAAAAAAATTAGAAAAAAGAAGCTATATATATATATATATATATATATAAATTAGTTGCTTTTCTACCCACTAACAATGAACTATCAAAAAAGTAAATCAAAAAAATCAATTATTTACATTTCCAAGTAATTTCTAATAATACCAAAAAATAAAATAAAATAAAAAACCAAAGAGGTACCAGATTTGTACACTAAAAATTATAAACATTGATGAAATAAATTAAAGAAGACACAAATAAATGGAAAGGCTCTTTGTATTCATATGATTTAATATTATTAAAATGTCCATACTACCTAAAAGTATCTGTAGGTTCGGTATAATCCCTGTCCAAATCTCAATGAAAAAAAAAAATTCTAAAATTCATGTAGAACTGTAAAATACTACAAATAGCCTAAGAAAATTTGAGAAAGAATGAAGCTGGAGTCATCACATTTCCTGTTTATGAAATATATTAGAAAGATACAGTAATTTTAAAAAATATGGTGGTGGCATAAAAAGAGCTACTTAAACCACTGGAACAGAATAGAGATCACAGAAATAAACGATGAATGTACTTTTCAACTGACAAGGGTACCAAGAATACACAATGGAGAAATGAGTCTCTTCAATAAATGGTGTAAGAAAACTGGATATCCACATAGAAAGTCATTTAAATATTACTAGTTCCATGCCGCATCACTGGCCATTTCAAAAAGTAACTTTAGATTGCATAGACATCAATGTTTTCCTCTTAAATCAACTTTCTACACTCTTAATTTCCATCCCAGAAAGAGTGCTATGACAATGTATATTTTGCACCTTTACTTGATAATACTTTTAAGCTGAAAATTTAATAATTTGTAGAGTTGACCCATTGCCAAGTATTCCAGCAAAATGTAGATGTCAAAGAGACTATCTCCTAAGGGGAATCGTGGCCCTGTGTGTCCTACTCTCAGGAGGAAATCCACTCAGAGGCAAGTTGTCTTTCCCCTACATGTAATAATGATTCCCTTTTTGATGCTGACGATCATGTATCTGCTCACAGTGGCTCCATCTTCCTGTATTCTTCTCATTCATGACTGTTCATGCATGTCTTTCTTCCAGGACAGGCTCAGGCTCTACTTTCCCAATGACACTAGCTACAAATTACATTGATATTCAGGAACATTCACTTTATTTCTAAAGTCTTGGAAAGTTCTAATTGACAGAAAAGAACATTAATTCCATGAAAGCATCATCTACCTCTTACTTTTTTTCTGTCCTCCACAGGCCCATCAATTCCTTAACTTCCACTTGTGTTTAACCTAATAATGAATTTAATGATATGGGAGAATTATAATCTCCAAATTGAATCTTAAGGCCACTGGCTACCACTAAGGGTCTTCAAATTTTCCATTTATTATAGAAATATATCTTAACCTGGGGAAGTCAAGAAATCGAGGAATACTTAAGGGATGGCAGTAAAGAAATTAGAAACAAGTGTATCTCAGCCAGGAGACAGTGAGAAAGTACAATTTAATTATATTGAAATTTAATCCAATATAAAGTTGAATTTAAAGACAGGGCAAGGGTGGTGAAAGTAAATGGAACCAGGTTTTAAGGAGGCAGTGGATCATTAAAACTAAGGCCTAGACAAGAAACAGCTCAAAATGGTTCTTGTATGGAAGGACTATAGTACAATGCTGGTAAGGTCCTAAAATTTATTAGTTCAAGACAGTCTGTGTTAAGTATTGGAATGTACCTATATTCAAATATTTCTTAATGCAATTGATATTTCCCATGGAAAACTTAACAGTGATAACTGGGAGATGGAATGAATATTAATGAATGCCTTCCATATGCCAAGCACTTTCTGTACATTATTTCCATTAATTCTCTCATTAATTTATGGCACAGGTTTTATTAACTCCACTAACAATGGAAGAAACAGGTTCAGAGAGGTGAAGTGATCTGTCTTTCAATGTTAGTAAGTAGTACATCTGTAATGGGAAATTTTTTCCAACTTCAAAGTACATTTTATTCCCACTACTCTAGTTTGTCTATGAAAGATATTATCTCAGGGGATAAGGTACATTTATCTTTTGTTTATGATTAGACATACACTTACCCTAATTAGGGATCTTCATGTCCTATTTTGGCATGTTTATGTTTGTTTGATTGTTTTAACAACTCTAACCTGTGAGAAATTTGGGGTTGCATTGGCCAGGATCCTCACTGAACTTAAACCACCTGATGATGTAACTGGCCTGTTGCTAGGCTACCACCTCCACACCTATAGGAAATAAGCTATTATTGCACTGTATAAAGAGCTTGGCCCAGTGCTCTGGGCAGAGGTAGAGATGCTAGTGCTTGACCTACCACCAGGAGAACAAGCTGGGTAATAAATCCTTTCACCACAAAGAAACATTCTACTGTCATTTCTTTGGTCACACTGAATCCATAGTGAAGTTGTTAGGGCCTGAAACACATTGGCAAGAAAATTGGAGAAGTTGGTAGGGTTCATTGTTGACCAAGGGAAAAGATAGGCTGCCCTTATAGGAGGGATGGTTCAGCGGGCTGCCCCTGTGAATGGGGAGACAGTGGACTGCCCCCCAGGGAGTATGTGGTCTGAGGTGGCTTGCCTCCTAGAGAACTGGGCCGCACCCCAGGACTGGAGGCACGTTGAGATGATACCTGAGGCAGTAGGGATAGCCCCTGGCATAGTAAGTAGGTCTTTTGAGAGACAGAGTGCCCATGAGGCAGGGGGTCTGTGGGTTGGATGCTTCTCACAGTATTAAAAAAGTCTACAGAAGAGAAGGACATGCTCCTGAAAGAGACCCAAGAAATGGTGGCACAAGAATGCGAGCTGCAAACTTCTGTGGATTCCCTGAAGAAGGAAATGGCATTGATGTGAGAGGAGGCAGCATGAGAACACCAGCTGCGAGGTGCCGTTGAAGAGGTAAAAGATTCCTTACAGAATGAGACATCAGCGCTGCAAGGTGCTCTTAAGGAGGAAGAGGCCATCACGGAAAAAGACAAACTCCTGAGGGAAGCACAGGCAGAGGTGGCACAAGAACGTCAACTGCAAAGCATTGAGGTGAAGACAGGAGAGCTGCTGAAGACTGAGGTAGCATTGCTGCGAGGCATGGTAGAAAAGGTAAAGGTTGTAGCAGAAGCAGCACTTGGGGGAGGGGAGAGAAAGGTGCCATCAGCCCTGGAAATGGAGGAGCTGGGGAAGGGTGAAGGGGTGGTGCTGGAGGCACTGACCCCTCCTGTATTGAAAGCACACTGAGTGGTTGTAAAGAAAATACAGACCCAGCAGCCAAAAGTTCCCCAAGGAGAGGAGCAGCCCCCTCCCCGGGTCATGCAGCACTCTATGGTTCATCCCTGTACTCCGGCTGAGCTGCTGTATTTGGGCTCCCAGTTTAGATAGAAGCCCCCGGGGTCAAATACCCGCATTTGTAGGATTTAGGTGTGGATGGAATTGTTCTGTTGGGATTAGAGATGGGAAAGCTGGCTTCCCTGACATTGCAGCCCACCTTGAGGTAGCATTACAAAATGCATATCAGACCCCAAGGAGTCACTCCCTCTTCGACTGGCTTATGGCTGCACCTCATGCTGTGTGGCCCAATCTGGGTGATCTGCCATCCTCTCCTGTTAGATGGCAGACGTATGTTGAGCTCCAGCAGGTGTTCTGAGAGCTAGGCATAAGAAATGCTATCTATAGACCAGAAGATTATGGCCCAGATGAAGAGATTTTCACTATTGGAATGAGAAATACTGTGCTTCAAACAGCTCCCACATCCCTCTTTGGGTCTCTAGTGACCATTCTTTCCCCTCACTTAGGGCAGCCCATAAGTGAAGTGACATGTACAGTAGCAGATGTAGGAAAGGCTGAAGCAATGATAACATGGAAAGAAATAAGGTCTTCTGCTCACAAGAAGAACTTAAAGGGCCCCATGAAGGTTACGAGAACCGTAACCAGATGTGGGTTTTTTTTATATGGGCAGGAGCACATGGAAGGAAATTAGATAGGAAGTCAAATAGGATCTTACTAGAGCTATGGAAACAACTGAAATCAGAGCAGCAGTTCCAGCCATTAAGACCAAAGAGGCAGAGGTCAGAGACAGAGACATGAGTCCAGCCTGTGTGTGTGCAAGACTCCCTGCTGGAGAGTGAGCCAACCTCACTTGAGCCCACATAGGAAGGTGATTGGGGAACACGGTTTGACTAAGGGGAAGGTCAAGGTATCTGCCATGAGGGACCAGGGGGGCACCAGAGGCCACATGTTGAAATAGCTATCCATTGGTCCCAGTGAACATACAATTTGTCCTGGCTCTGGTGGACAGAGGGGCTGAATGTTCACTGATTCATGGTAACCCTGAGTGGTTCCCCATGAACCACAGTATCATAGATGGATGTAAGACTCTCAGAGTGAAACAAGCCCAAATCCCTTTGGGAATAGAGCATCTACCCTCAAAGGAGTATACTGTGTATATATCTTCTTTCCCTGAGTATATTTTGGGGATTGATATCCTGCAGGGTCTATGGTTGCAGACCACTTCAGGTGAGTTCAGACTGAGAGTATGTGTGGTGAAGGCAGTTCTGAGAGGACATGCTAGGCACCCACCTATAGCTCTGCCTGTGCCTTGGTGTGTGATTAATACCAAACAATACAAACTGCCTGGAGGGCATAAAGAGATTGGAGAAACTCTCCAGGAGCTGGAAAAGGTTGTTATTATAAAGCCCACCCATAGTCCTTTCAATTCCCCAAGGTGATGAGTAAAAAAGCCAGATGGCTCCTGGCATATGACTGTGGATTACAGAGAACTGAATAAAGTCACACCCCCTATGCATGCTGCTGTCCCTTCTATTGCAGGCCTGATGGATACCCTCAGCCATGAACTAGGAACATACCATTATGTGGTAGATCTTGCTAATGACTTCCTTTCTATTGACATAGAGCAGGAAAGTCAGGAACAGTTTGCCTTCACGTGGGAAGGACAGCAATGGACTTTCACCATCCTTCCACAGGGATACCTCCACAGCCCCACCATCTGTCACGGACTTGTAGCCCAGGACTTGGCTACATGGGAGAAACTGCCAACAGTGGGGCTGTGCCATTATATTGATGATGTCATGCTCATGTCTGATTCTTTTTCAGATCTAGAAGGTGCAGCACCTAGACTGCTGCAACATCTACAAGAGAAAGGATGGGCTGTGAACAGCACCAAGGTTCAGGGACCTGGTTTGTCTGTTAAATTCTTGGGGGTCATCTGGTTGGGTAAGACCAAAGTTATACCAGAAGTAGTCATAGATAAAGTCCAGGCCTTTCCTACCCCTACAACTCTAGCATTAATTACTACAGGAGTTTCTGGGTCTTCTTGGCTACTGGAGAGTGTTTATCCCGCACTTGGCACAAATTCTGAAGCCATTTTACCAGTTGATACGAAAGGACATCAGGTGGGACTGGGATGAGACATGTGCATCTGCCTTTACTACAGCAAAACAGGCAGTCAAGACCGTGCAGGCCCTGAATGTGATAGACCCATCAAGGCCCTGTGAGCTGGATATTCATATGACTGAAGATAGTTATGGCTGGGGTCTCTGGCAGCGGCTTGAATGAACTTGCCAACCTATTGGATTCTTGTCACAACCCTGGAAAGGGACAGAGTTGCGATACACTTTGATAGAAAAACAACTGGCTGCCATGTATCATGCCTTCTTGGCTATAGAACCCATCACTGGAATGGCCCCAATAAAGGTAATAACCATGTTTTCCATCTTGGGGTGGGTATGAGTCTGAATCCAAAAGCCAAGGAATGGTGTGGCACAAACGCCCACACTGGCCAAGTGGGGTGCTTACCTACAGCAACGTAGTGCCCTCTCTAGAAGTCTCTTGAGTGAAGAACTTCAACGCTTATTGGGGCTAGTGACATATACTAGTGAAAAGCAGGAAGAACTTGCTTTTGAACCATTAGTAGCAGAGAGTCTCTATCAGGAGGGAAGAGCCCCTATACCCGAAGATACATGGTACACAGATGGCTCCATCCATGGGCAGGCCCCAAAATGGAGGGCCATAGTTTCCATCCTAAGACTGAGACGATATGGATGGAGGATGGTGAGGGGAAGAGCAGCCAATGGGCAGAATTGAGGGCCATGTGGCTTGTGATCAGCCAGGAGCCCTCCCCTATAGTTGTCTGCACAGAAAACTGGGCTGTCTATTGGGGCTTGACCATGTAGCTACCAACCTGGTACCATGCCAACTGGCTGGTTGGTCACTGACCCTGTTAGGGGAAAGAATTATGGCAAGATTTATGGGCCTGTGGTCAGACTAAAATATTTATAGTATACCATGTGACAGGTCGTTTGCCACTGGCATCCCCAGGAAGTGATGAAGCAGATAAATTGGCCCAGATATGTTGTTAGAGGGAAAGTCTGCCTATGATGCAGCCCAATGGCTACATCAATGTTTGTTGCAAGGGAGGCAAAAGACAATGTGGGCTGTAGCCCGTTGGTGGGGCTTGCCTTTGACCTTCAAAGAAGTTAGTAGAGCTCAGCAGGAGTGTGTCGTGTGCTCCAAAAGGGACTTACACTGAATTCCACAGCAACATGGGACAATAGCTAAGGGGCCTATACCCTTTGTCAGGTGGCAGATAGACTACATTGGGCCTCTACCTGTGTCAGAAGGACATCATATGCCATGACTTGTGTGGACATATCTACTGGACTTCTGGTTGCTTTTCCTACCCGTTGTTCAGTATAGCAGGTGACCAAAAGAGGCCTGGAGCATCTCTTTGCTGCCTATGACCGACCACAGGTAATTGAGAGTGATCAGGGCACCCATTTTACTGGACATACACTGCAAGAATGGGTACAACACCTGGGAATCAAATGGAAGTTTCATGTGTCATACAACCCTACTGCAGCAGGCATGACAGAGAGGCACAATGGCTTGTTAAAATCCAGAGTAAAGTCAGATACCAATAGTCTGTGGGGATGGTCAGTCTGCTTATGGACCGTGCTATGGCATTTGAATGAGAGACCCCAAAAGGGAGCCCTGAGCCCCATAGACATGTTAACACACATTGTTGCCTCCCTTACACAACTGCAAGTACAAACCAAGGAAGAATCACTGAAGCCAAGTTTCAGCCACCTTCATAATATCTTGCTTCCAGCACCAACTGCACTGAACCCTGGAGATTCCATTGAGTGGATGTGGCCTTGGACCTTTTGTCACATGCACCAACGATGGCTGGCTCTCCTGGCACCTTGGGGGCAGGACCTGGAAGCTGGCCTCCTGTGTATTCCTGGAGTAACAGTAGTGTATCCTGAATGGCTAGAAGGTAGGAGCATCTTACTGGGGACTTTTGTTTTATCATTGTGGCCAGTGCATGTACCTCCAGTAGCACTATATATAGACCCTTCAGTAACACCCATGGGGAAAGGAGTAAAATTATGATATAATAGACCTTTAAGGGACCCCCTTCCTGCAACAGTCCTATCACAGGACCACTTTCTTGCATGCATCCTACCTGATGGACAAGATTTGCTTGTGTTGGTGTCATTAAAACATGTGTCTTATGGCCCCTAAGGTCTTTGTCTATTGGGAACTTCCTCTGGCTTGAGGATTATTATAATTTTTGTTATTAGGAGCCTCCTCTGGCTTGAGGATTATAATTTTTGTTACCTATATCAAAATCTTGTTGTATCTTAATTTTTGTTATTATCTTTAAGTTGTTATATTCTGTTGCTGTTGTGGTATCTGGTTACAGTGCTCCAACTTTCTCTCACAGAGACCATTGCAGAAGATTGAGAGTGTGTAGATTCTAAGGCGAGAATCCTGGAGGGGTGGAGTGTGGGGAAGCTGGGGTTCCTATGGCCAGGATCCTCACTGAACTTAAACCACCTGTAACTGGCCTGTTGCCAGGCTACCACTTCCACACCTTTAGGCAATAAGCTATTATTGCACTTTATAGAGAGCTCGGTTCAGTGCTCTGCGCAGAGGCAGAGATGCTAGTGTTCGACCTATCACTGGAAGAACAAACTGAGTAATAAACTCTTTCACCCTAAAGAAACATTCTACTGTCATTTCTTTGGTCACATGAATCCATAGTGAACTTCCTGGGAACTGAAACCCATTGGCAAGACAAACCTCCAAGTCTTTGGTTTGAACCTCTTTTCAGCATCAGTTCTGGTCATTCTTCATGTTGCACTGTTAAACGCTGCCTGAAACTGCTTGACTCACCTCCAAGGAAGGTCCTGACTTTTCTGTTTAGCATTTATAGAAATTAATTTCAATACAAATGAGGCAAATGTGTGTGTATGTGTATGGAAATAATGTTAAAAAAACATGGAAATTAACAAAATACACTGGACATCAGTTTAGCCAAATATTTTTGCAAGAATAGGGAGCACATTGAGCAGCCACCTGCATCTCCCTCCTTTATGTCAGGGCCTTTCATTGTCTCCCAAGTGATGTGTGTGTAGCTATAAAGTTTCAGGGATTCAGCCATTATCTTGGTACTTCCCAGCTTTTGAATTGCCTTAGAAATATCTGAAGGATCTATCACAAAACGAACACAGATAGAATGAAAGTAATAAACAGAGATTGAGACTGGTTAAAAAAAAACCATTATAGTGCTGCAATAATGTCAACCCATGCCTTCCCCAGCAACCAGAGATTACAATTACGTGAAAAAAGCAATAAAGATCAAGTGTCATTCTTTAGAACTTTTGGGAAGTGGCTAAATCTTCACAAAGCAAATGTTTCTAAAGAAGCACTTAGGGTACAATGAACCAAGAAACACTTTGGGCACAATAAGCCTTTTTGAAAAAACAATTTGATCCAGTTTCTTTTTAGAGATTCTCTCCATAGGGTTGGTATGAACGCTGCTATCATCTTGCTCACCTGGGATCAGAGAAGACTAAAGTTTGCTAACAGGCCCTGTTACAACTGCGTTTTTATATATCTTCCTTGCATTCTTATGATGAGGCTGTTTTTATATGGTGAACATGTTCCAAATGTAAACAAAGAAAAATTAAGCTGAAAGCTGCTAATGTTAAATTTAGAGCTTGCAAAAAATATCAGCTAGTGAAGAACAGCTGCCAGAATAAGACACTTGTACTCATAGAAATGATTTTACTTACAAAATTTGAAAGAAATTGTAATGATGAATCATAAGCCTTGCTATAAATAAATTATGACTGCAAATTGCCAGATACAGAAATATTCTCATTAAAGTCCATTGTCTTTGAAGACAAAATTGCCTCATTTATTATTTCACTAGATTCAAACCAATTTAGAACAATTAAAGCCTGTATTATCAAGTATGCTTGATATGCACTGAAAATACGTTAGAGGGAAACAGGTGCTGTTCCAATTTAATGGGATCAATCACTGACTATCAACTCTATGAAGCATGCTACTTTGTTGTGGAAACAATTTAGAGTTTCACTGAATGGATGCCAGTTTCTAATCAGTCAGGGACAATGTGGCATCGTTCTGTGACAAGCATTTCGTTCATTCACTTATTCCTTTATTCAGTCAATCTTTCTGCATTTCCACTGCACTTAACATGCAAGGCAATTGGTCAAGCATGATGGGAAAGCCCAAGATGATCAAAAAATTATCACTTAAACTCATGCATCTTCTGTAGGAAAGTAGAAATGACATGTACTCAAATAAAAGTAATATAAGATTGAAATTGAGTTTTCCATGTAGTGCCAAGAAGTTGAAAGGAAAAAAACTAAATTTTTTATTGGAGAGGCCAAGGAAACCTATGACAAATTGGCATCCTGGGAATAGGGAAGTGAATATGATAAGAGTACTACATTTTTAAATATTAAATAAGAGTATTTCAGGTAGAACGAAGGGTGGGCAACAGAGTGAGCAGGTAGTAATAGTGAGGAGTTTAGTCTAGAATGATGGAGATGGAGCATTACACAAAGTTGTAGCAGATAAGACTGAAAAAAGTCAGAGCTAGATCAGAAGCCTAAAATAAAGCAAATGGTAGATTTATTTGGTAAATACTAGGGCACAATTTTGTGTAATTGAATTAGTAGTGTAATGAGAATGAGCAGAGGTATATAAGGAAGAGTAATATGCATGTTGTACTTATTAGAGTAAACTTTGAAAGTATAAAACCAGTATATAACTTGTAAATTAGTAGTAGAGAAGTGGGATATAATGTTAAAAGAATGCAAGCAACTGAAAACAAAGAAAAAAATTTAAAAATTAAAAATTAATTTCAATGGAATTCTAATAAAAATAATATATAAATTTGTGGCATGAGCTAAAAATATAATATGCATATTGCAAAAAGAAAAAAAATTTGAAAATGAAATTTAGATTAGCTGAGTAAACCTGGGGAATATTGAGGAAAAAAATCTTGGAAATAGCACTAATAAAATAGAAAAGAATGGTAAGGATCAACAAAATCCATATTTTGAAATGTCTAAATACAATGAGTGACATTCTGGCATGAGTGAACAGTAAAATGTGAGAGAAGTTTCTAATAACCAAAGTCAGGAAAGACAAGGGACACACAGTAAAAATGTTGCAGATATTAAACCAACCAAATGACCACAGGGTATTATGAACCACTTTATGCCAAAACTTAGAAAATGTAAATGGATGAAGTAAAAATTTAATGATTAAAACTTATATAAGTATAAATTAAAAAACTGAATGATTCTAGAACTATTAAAATAGTAAGTAAATTTAGTTTGTATAATCAATAAATGAGCAAAAATCTTCACAAAATGCTCCTCCTTGACCAGATGTTCTCATCGCTTAAGTTTCAACAAACATTTAAGGTGGAAATATTGTCTATAGTACGTAAAAATCTTTCAGAGAAAAGAAAAAATATAAACATTTTATAATTCATTATATGAAGCCAGTCTAATCATGAGTCAAAATACAGTAAGAACAATATTAAAAAATTACAAGTCAGTATTTTTCCATAAGCCCAAAATTCAAAGCAGCAGAGACAAATAAAATTATATCATGTTTACTTGTGATTTTCACAGGACCTCAAGGTTAGCTTTAGGTTTTATATTCAATCAATGAAATTATTATATTATGTAGGAAAGGGATATGATGAAAATCATAATCCATGTATGACAAAATTTCTTGGTAAAGTAGGAATGCCATGTAACTTCTTCAACCTGATAACAGGTAGGCACAAGAACCAAATATACAGGATTTAAAATCAACATATAAAAATAAATTTCATTTCTGTATACAAGTTGAACAAGTGAGAAATAAAAGGAAAATCACATTTAAAATAACAGAAAAATATCATGTACCTAGGAGTGAATCTATCAAAAGATTATGAAATATTTATATTAAAATGTATAAACTTTGTAACATTAAAGAAGATCTCAGTAAAGGGAGAGTTATACTGTATCAATGAATTGAAGTACAATGAATTTAAGTGATGTCAAATTTTCCCAAATTCTTTTTAACCAGATTGTGATAAAATTTAACGTGTGTGTGCGTGTGTGTGTATGTGCG
Organism: Manis pentadactyla; assembly: GCF_030020395.1. Lineage (NCBI taxonomy): Eukaryota > Metazoa > Chordata > Mammalia > Pholidota > Manidae > Manis > Manis pentadactyla. The sequence continues at coordinate 66,809,515 of NC_080028.1, forward strand.
CACAGTAATTTATAAATTTGTTAAAATGCAAAAGGCCAAAATATCTTAGTAGTCTTAGGGAATGAGGCCTCTGCTTTCATAACTTAATTACCACCCAAAGGCTCTACCTCCTAATATCATCACCTTGGGGGTTAGAATATCAGTACATGCATTTGGGGGAATGGGTTTACATTCAGACCATAGTGTTATGAATTTCATTCTTTGGTGTCATATATGGTTTTATTATTATTTAAATTTTGAATCTCAATTTTTATTGCCTGTATATACATATTCAATTGATTTTTGTATATTGACCTTGTATCTTGTGATCTTGCTAAACTTACTTATTAATTGTAGGGGTTTTTTTGTTGATTCTTTAGGCTTTTTATAAGTGATGATCATGTCACCTATGAAAAGGGACAGATGCAGTTCTTATGTTCATTTCAATGAATCCCTGGAAATACATAATGTTTATTGGAAGCTTGAACATGTTAGTTACAGGATCAGATTAAAAGAAACTTTTAGGGCTAAAAGAATCTTTTAGGGATATCCTAAGGAGTGTTTAATTCACTATAAATATCAGATGCCAAGTATAAAGCTTTTACCTTTAAGACCCAAGAAGAGTTATCATCTTTTAGCCAATTATGATCTTCCATGAAACTCTAGATAACAAAATTCTAGGAAATTATTTCCTGGACTGATCAGCAGTCTGTCTTTTCTTGTGGACAATCTTGATAGTTTCTGTTAGTTCTGATTTTGCCTGAAGATCTTTCTCCTTGTACATCCAGCCAAATCACAGTTATTTCCCTGTTGATAGGACTGTGACTCAAAAGTAGGTAAAGTGACTAGCCACCTGTTTTGTTCCAGACATTCCCTAATTTAGCCTTCATAGTCCCACATCTTGAGAAAATCTTGAGTCCCACATTAACTGGGACTCTGGTCATCCTTGAAGTAGGATGATAAAAATTTTAAGTAAATACAATTCCTGCTATAAAAATCATACTAAATATGTCTATAAATATTAATGCTAATACTTTATGGTGTAGTGAATATGAAACATGACTCATCAATCTTATCTGCCCTATTACTTTTCAAATCAGATTAGAGATACACTTTTAGATAACTTTTTAGAGATTTGGCATATTGCAACATCTAGTTGTAAAATATTCAAATATTCAGTGAGTCCCTCACCTAGTAACCTGGGAAATTTAAGTTTTTCTCAACAGAATTACTGTGCATGTATACTGCCTTGAAAATATCTACATAGGTGATCAGAGGAATAGCTGCAATTTAGGCAAATATATCTGCCTTTTATTACATCTTAGATCATAAATTAGTAAGTGAATTGTGATTTGGCTTTTTAACACATATATAGGTGTGTTACTGAGTCTATAAGAAAATTCACCTAAATGTTAACATGTTATGGCTGAGTAGTGTGATATTAACTGGAGAATTTCACTAACTTCATTTTGCTCTTCTATTTCTTAATGTTTATAATTCATATATAATTTTATATAAAAATAAAAGTTCAAATAATCAAATTATTAAAATTACTAGTTTTTGAATATTTGCATGGCTAATGTGAGAGCAATAGGGTGTCATCCAAAATGCACTGGACAGTCAATCACGTGACTTTAATTCAAATTCTAGCTATAATTCTTACTGACTATGTAAAAAGATATTCAACCCTCATGAGCCTTAGATTTCTCATTTATACAATGGAAATAGAAATGTCTCATATGGTTTTTGGGAATATGCAATGAGACTATATGTGCAAAGACACTTCGAAAGCTTGACTGTTATATAAATACCTAACAATGTTTTGATATAATTACTATTTTGAGGTTTTAAAGCTAGAGTCAATATTCTCAGATGGAGATTTTAAGCTGACTGCTGGCTGGATTGTATATTTGAAAGACAAAAGTTAAAGGCTACATTAAAATACTGAAAACTTTGTGTAAAAAGTCTCATTAAATTCTTAGTGGGACATAATGTGTCCCATACAAAGTGTAAATGCATTTTTTTTTGTTTTTTGTTCTTTTAGTCCTAAATACACTTCCAAGAAGTATTTTTCTTAGCATTTATATATTTTTCTATATTGGATATGTGAATGAATAATTATCTCCCAGTGCTTTATGGTTTTAAAACGAAAATGACTCAGTTCAGTTCAGATGTTTTTATATAATATCAGGTTAGGAAGAGAAAAAAAGTATGGAAGTTTGAAATACATTCCCAAATTTCTTGGCAATTGTTGTTGTCTTACAAGACTGTGATCACGTTCTTCCACACCCAAGTTGCCTGATACTACTAGTAGAGATGGGGATGGTTGTCCCATTTGTCTCATGTTTGTGTGTTCAATTCTTCCTAAGTGAGAATGGATACATTCTGCAGTGAATCATTGGTTTTGTAAATATTTAGAAGTGTTTCAAGAATCTGGTCCTCAGAACATCAAATGGCCAAAATGCTTAAATTCTGGTTGATATTACTGTTATACCCAACTTGGTGTGTATTTTAGCTTTAACTATTCTAGATCTACAGCAAAAATGTCATTCTTTCTGATTTTATGCTTTTTCTTTCCCTGATTATTAACTGGTCAGCAGCATGGATTTGCATCCACAAGAGCTAAAGTACTTTAATAAGTGTGAAAAATAGAAAGGAACAAAATATGAAACATCATATTTTTGTCTGTTAAGGAGAAAACATCCTCAAGATTTTCTTTTGCATGGTAGTCTACTGGTATTGATTCAGTGCTTCATAAAATTTCAGAGCTCATTCTCTACCCTATTTTTCACCTTTCTACAGAGTATGTATGTGTGTGTGTATATATATATATATATATATATATATATATAGCCACTGGTCTAATTTAGGTACTACATTTACTGGTCTGGGACTAAATCTAAATCCCTTATGCAGAGGAAAACTGTGCCAAATGGAAGCATTTGAAGATGCTAAAACCCTAAGATGCTATTTATATGGTTTGTAAACCATGTTCACTAGAGGCACTTTGCCTCTGGTATTTTATTAGATTCACACCAATTGACAAAGATTGGAAGCTGGAATGCTTTTTCTTGATATTTATACAAACTTAAGTCAGATCAATAATTGAAGCAAATATTCTTTCAACCTTGTGAAGAGTTCTTTCTGATTAAGATCACATTCCTAACAGGACATAAGGTGATAAACGTCAGATTTCTTTAGGGAAAAATGGTAAAGTATACCCCTATCCACCTTTATCTCAAAATATTTAACAGAATCTTTGTGATCAAAGAAACTTTTCACACTGTCCTAAAATCCTTCACCTGAACTAATTTTTACCCCTTGGTAATGTGCCATTTAATTCTCTGTCATGCTTAAAATAGAAGTGCATTGAAAAGGAACAAGCATTGTTACAGCTAATGATCTGTTACTTGGGTATTTGAGCATAAAGAGACTTCATGACTTATAGGAAAAAAAAAAGTACAAATGAGAACTTTTAATCACAACCTAGTTTTACTTGTCTAGAAATATTTTATTGTTTACAGAAAGTTTCTCAAATGCCACATTATTGTTTCTTTGGAAATTAAGGCCTTTTTTCCTTTTCAGATGTATCTCATATTCCATTTCCTTGCAGTGCTATGCATTTATCTGTCTTTATATTGGAATGCATGACTCCCAACAGCATCAACAGACCATGTATACAGGAATTGTTAGAAGTCCATGAAGTGAAAGAGATGAATATTCACAGCTGTATTCCCTTTGCCTAGAACAGTGCTTGGCAGCTAACTGAATAAAGGAATCCATCAAAGTCCATTTGAGTTAAAAATTCAAGTGCCACTTATAATTCAGGGATATTACATACTATTCAAATTCAATATATGTATTTTCCGTATGGGCGAACTCAGCTTAAAATTATACAATGTGCATATTAAAAGGTCTCACAGTTTTTATTCTAAGTTTTGATTCAAGTTTTCCTGGGTTGTGCTTGTTCAGCTTTATTAATTGACAATTCCACTGCTAATACTGGTTTTATTAATTAATCATATTATTCATTAGGTTTTGCATGGTTTTCATAAATTCTTCTGAAGCAGTACAGTTCAACTCTCAGGCTTGGCCTATGTAAAAAATCCTCTGAGTACTTTGTTCAAAATCTTTTTTTAAGCAATTTTGGTGAAATTTAACCGACCACTCAGTGGAATACAAGCAGCTGAGTCAGATACATTTTTCTCACTGTTAAGCATTAAAAAATGAGGGCTTATCCACAATATTAGTATTCCATTTAGAAAAGGAGGCCTAGAAATAAAATGAATATTTTAAAAATATAAATTAAATTTATAAGATATATATTCTGTATGATAAGATGATATTTGCAAGACATGCATTCTCTTCCTTAGCCCTTGGAAATCCTTGTGTTTATTCAGTGTTATTTTAAATGACAGAATTTGTGTAAATTTGACTGATACAAACGCCTATGTCTTCCAATGAAGTAGAAAATATGTGCCTCTCAAAAATAGCCATCTGAAACATTATTAGTAATTGGAAGATTTATTTTCAATTTTCAGAACCTCCTATTAGATGTGTGCTACACAACGGGAGCCAGGTTTTAAGCCTTAGGTTTTGGAAGGCATTGTCTCTATTGAGCCTCTGAATTCCACCAACTGAAGATACAGTATTCTTAGACATTTGGTTAACACTTTATATGGTCTTCTGTTTTGCTCTTGGCAAGGACAAATTGTATTATGACATAAAAACTGTGTGTTCCGTACTGTAAAGAATACAAAGATGGCACGGTACATTTCCCCAGGCACTATCCTGTCAAGAAAGAGGTCACAGAGAATGTTTATTCTCTAGACAATGCCAACAAAGTGCCAGAGAGGCCAGAGAAGGAAAGGATGAGTCTAATGGTAAACATCTTGTAGTCATCTAAACCTAGATAAAGATGGATAATGAAAAGATGAATGGATTATGAAAAGATGAATGGACATTGTGGTAGGCAAGCCAGAAGATTTTCATGCTTAGGAAAAGGAAGTGGGGCTAAGAAAATCACAGAGATGTGGAAGAATCACAGACAACGTTCAGAAAAATAATAAGCAGCCCAACTTAAAGGAAACATACCATAAGAGTAGTTGATAAAGTAAACAAATAACATCCAAAAATATGTGCTTTCCATAAATCAGGAGGTAAAATAACTGTTTGGGCATTGTGTACAAATATCTTTGTATGAAAATATATCCACATGTTAGTGCAAGAAATGTCATGGAGAGAATAAAAAAGGCTACATCTGAGATAGGTCAGCTGATTACATGGTATCTGTAGAAACCTTGATTTACAAGATGATTTTGGAAAGTTTGCCGGTTGTCAGAAGCAAGGGAGAAAATGGCTTGCAACAAAGGAGACTGAAGGGTCTGAAAATAGCCTGGTCCTCTGACAGAGAGTGAAGCAGTGCATGTGAATGTGGGAAAGAGAGAAGAGAGGGAAGACTGGATATTCTAGAGTAAGGTGGCAGTTCTGCACATACCGAGTAGTGTAATCAGAGCTTCAGAGAGAGGAAAAGGCATTTGCAAATGACAGTGTGAAAAAAGGAGCTGTCCTGTAAAGAAAGCCCCTTGTGTAAGTAAGGCTCATCAATCTTAAACACTGATTCTTCTCACAAATTATTTAAATGAACCAAAAAACAACCTAGTTCAAGAGATAGGGGAACGTTTCTTACCATCCAGAAAGAGAGGGGGTCATATTCTTGCCCTTTCTTTTTGTTCGTGTATAAAGTTATTTTGACAAAAATGCAAGGGTAGCTCTCAACTAATTAAGCAGAGGCAGGGACAACTTCCCTGCTGCTGCTGCTGGATGGAACTGTAGGTAATTTGCAAATCAGGATGACACTGATTTAAAGCCCAGGCCCAAATTCACACACCAGTACAGCATTTGTAACAGTGATGCCGGCTCCCAGTGTTCCAAACTGATTACTTTTCACGTTCAGTAAAGGTGAGTGCCTAAGAGAGAAGTCCATCTGCACACCATCACCACTTACATCAGTGTAAAAGTGTTCTCAGATTAAGATAAGGAGCTGAAAGAAGAAAAAGAGTCTCAGAACATCACAATTCAGAATAAAATTCTGGGAGGGCACAGACTATCAAATAGAAAATGAAAATTAAATATTTCACAGATGTAAATATGTGTTCAATTTTCTACAAATGTAAAATTCCTGGTAAAGGCTTATTTGAAAAACAGTGAAAATTAGAAAAGAAAAAATTCTTCACTTACATGAACATGATCAGCTGAGCAGTATTTAATGTTCAAGTTATGCTAACAGTGGCACCTGGGAACCACTAAAAACTTTAATACAGTAAACCTTCACTAATTAAAGTAAAACAAGGAAAGGAAAAGGAAACACCTCTAGGAATGAAAATAACTCTAAACTGTATAACGCTTTTAGAAGAAACAGATTTTCCAACTACTCTTCATTTTAGGGCTGATGTTATAAATCATAACATTAATGTAAAATAATCATGTCAAGTGATATCCACACATTGCTTTTATGTATTTTGATCCAACTTATATTTTGGTTAACAAATTTCTTAAAATGAGCATCAACCAGCACATTCCATACATACAGAGAAGAGTGTTTCTTTGAGAAATTGCTCTAGACATAGTAATGTGATTACTACCTTTTTGAGGTTGGATATTATTGATATCATAAATCACACATTAAAAATATCCAGATGATAGTTATACTCCTAACATTTTAGGATTATATATTTTCTTTTCTTTAAACAAATTTTTAATGAGTGAAATTGAGTCTGAGAAGATATATCAGTCATAGGAGAGAAGGAAAACTACACTAGCACCTACATTTTCTGTAAAGGACATCCATGTAGCAAACATCGGCCAAGAAATGGGGAATGATGAGTAGTTCTGTAAGCACCATCCATTCTGTGGTTTCTTAACTTGAAGATTAAGAAAGATTGGAATAAAATCTGTTTTTATGCAAGCTGTGCACATTTCTCATAGCTACAAAGACAGTCTCTAGGTTAAAATGAACACTGACACCAGACCACCTGGGTTTAAATCCTGGCTCTACCAGTTGCGGGCTGTGTGGTCATAGGCACAGTGACCCGCCAAGCCATACTGGGGTCTGAGACAAAAGGAAAAACGTGTATCTCTATATACACTTATCTAAATATTCTGTTGTATTTTGAACCAAGTAGGTAAAGTTAATATTAGTTTTTATATATACACACATGAGTATGTGTTATATATATGTACTGTATACATATGAGCATCTGTGCATATATAGATGATAGATAAGTATATAAAAAATATGTGTGTGTGGATAGAGATATATCCCTGAATTGCCAAATCTGTTTGCACAACACTGTCAACCCTTGGAAGTGTTGCAAGGGGTCACGACGACCATGCATACTCAGGAACAATGAACTGATTGGAAAAACTGCTCCACACAGTAACACTGGATCATAAGGTAAATCAACAGCAACCTGTCTTTATTTAAAATTTTGATATTTTGCTTATCCTGGATATATTTGATTTTGGCTTTTAATTCATTGCATTCAATATTATTAACATTGATTATTGAATTTTCTGACATTCTTAAATTTTGCACTAGAGGCAAGAGCCCCACTTGACTCACCCTGTTCTTGTTCCTACTTAAGCAAGTTACCTTCCTGTTCAGTGCCTTATATTCTGTCTAAAAATGAGTTGTTGCTTATGAAACACTTATAATATTATCTGCCAGCACATAGCAAGTACATAAAAGATGGTTTTATTATATTATTATTACTATTGACCTTTTTATTAATATAGCTATTATCATTGTTAGAAAACTTGATTTTCCAAGTAATATCTTCTGGAATTCTGCATCTACTGGAAATATGACACAAGGTAGAACTGACCTCCAAGAAATGATTAGGATTACACCAGCTACAAAAATACAATTCTTGGCATGTCCACCTCATGCTTAAGAAACATATTGTAAGATACTGGATTTTCACAAAAGCCCCTGAATTATAGATCCTGAACACTTGATGGGAGAAGTAAGAAAACTAAGAGAGCAGGAGAGGAGAGAACATTCTTTAAACTACTGCCTTTTAAAATATTTTAAGGTATATATGTTAATGCAATAATTATTCATACTATGATGTAAATATATTAGAGGAAAGAGCATAAAAGCAAGAAAATGACACACTAAAAGAAGGTCAGAGTCTAGGTCTTCTTCTAAGTGTTCCTATCTCTCTTGCCCCCCAGCAATCCTGGCACAGTGATGTCAGAGCCTGGCTGTACCTCTGTGGAGGAATTAGAATTCAGTCCCTCTCCTGTGGACAAAACAGGCTCTCTGTATTTATGACAGGGTTATCAGCAAGACAAGAACACTTAGTGTTATGTCAATAAGATTTTATTTCCCAACAGCTCCAACAGGGAAATACATTATTCTTAAGGATTAGACAGAAATAAAAGTGTTATTTATGTTTTCTGTCACATCTTATTTTGTTCTTCTTTGCACTTTGAATAGCAGAGTTTCCTTTCGTGAATATTCTAATCAGGTTGAATATTTCAGCCCTAGCAGAGAATTCCTGCAAATGCCAACACTTCAGTAAAGCAAAGCAACAAGTGTATGCCTTTGACAGCAGGAGAAACTTCTACTTTTCACCAGTAGTTCCAGAGCATCGTGGGTATTCATATCAAGAACCCTTGACAATTTTAGAGAAAGAAGTTCTGTCATGTTTTGCCTCCACATTTGCTACTCCACCAGGTCAAGGTTTATATTATCTGACTGTTCTCTCAGTAATTAGTTCATTTAAATATAAGAAAAATGGAAATTAGGACTCTCCTGATTCTAAAAGAATGAGCTAATCACATGAATGACTAAATAAATGAATGACCCATTGACAGAAAGAGTTCAAAATGTCTGACATGTTTTCTTACTTTTGACACCCCCAGTTAATCTTTTATAGCAATAAAATGTCTTCAGTGGAAAAGACATTTTTTTTTTTTTTTGGTAGATAATAAAAGACAATTTTTTGACTGGTAAAAATAAAATTAGCCTAAAATGTCACTGGAACATTTTTGAACTGAGAAAAACATGCCAACTTGAGGAAACTTTTTTCTGTCAAATATCTGGTTAAGAGAAATGACAGAACCAGTCAAAAAATAAAAAGTTCCACATTTTAAAATAATACAGAAAATGTTTTGAACATATGGAAGTGCATAAGAGAGAGCTTCATGAAGTCAATTACTTTTAAGTAATCGTTAAAAAATGAGCGCCTTCTATTACCCAGTTTTTCAGTACAGATTGTAGAGGTAGGTGCCATAGTGATAATGCTTAATATTATTTCTTAGCCTTTGTGGCAGATAATGAGCTGAGGTTTTAAAACATATGAACTTAAGTAGTGAATTGATCATATCTCCTAAATGTTTACTACATAGACATGAACAAATCAACTGTTTTATCCTCTATACTTATTTAAGGTTAAGCTAAATAAATAAATAAACATACTTCCCGAAGGGCAGATACTTAACAGGAATTTAATGATAAATATAACATAAACTGTCCTCAATTAATTTATAGTCCAAAGGAAGAGACCCAGGAATTATAAGGACACCTAACGCATGCTGTGACAGCACCTCGGAAAGGCTCTTTCTTAGAATGAGAGGGTAAGGAAAGCCGCATGCATGCGGTGGCTAGAGGAAGCACAACAAATGAGAAGCTGATCATAATTCTGGTTAGTAAGTAGATAAGAATATCCTCCCAAATCTCAAACTGTGTTAGATGTGCCAATCGTGGTGCCTACTATACCCACTATTTTTTTTTAAGTGCAACTGTCCCAGCTCACGTCTAAGCTGCGGCTCTGGCCCTTTTCCTGGACTCCACTGTGGTCTGTCTTGGCCTTGCAGGGAGACCTCAACACTACCAATAAGGGAGGTCAATCTTATCACTGCTCTTTAAAAAGTGAGAGTGAAATAATTGATAGTTTCAGCTGAAAGGGAAAGCTGCTAGAAAAAAGCCAAGAAATAGAAAATAAAACATAAGTAATCTGAAGTATAAGGAAATAGACAAAGGCAGTCAGGAACAGCTCGTGCAGATACTGACTTGAGGGTGAGGAAGTCAATAGCAAGAATAAGGGAAATAATTGTGAAGTTACAATTAGCCCCACAATCGTGTCTTCTACCTGAAATGCCAGAAGAAAAGAAAGAAGGTCCAGTTTCTGCAGTGTCAGCTCGGCTCTGGCTTCGGGCTCCGTATGACCCTGTCACATGAGTCTCCCTCAGATTTCCTAAATTCCCTGCCTCTCTTACTGATGACTGAAATAATTTTCCATTATTTAAAGTAATGTGTCTGTCCTCTGCAGCCAAGTGAATCTACTGTAACAAAAGTTATCAGTCTCCATTATAATCCACAGAAACATATTTTAAGATCCTAAAATTATTTAAATTGCCTTAGTGAGAATACCTTTTAAGGAAAGAAAAAAAAAGAAAGAAAGAAGGCGTAAAGCGTAAAGATGGGGGACAGAATCATGTAACTTAGACTAAGTAAGATTATATGTATTCAATCTTATTTATACAAGGGAAAACGAGGAAACATATCTCTTGCTAACAGCCTGCTTTACACACTGACATTTAAATGGATATGGAAGAGGAGCATGTCTACAATGAGTTCCTGCTCGCCAGATAAAACTGCTACACATCACCTCAGAAAACTGTTCTGTCTGGCTCATCTGCATAACAATAGCAATTATTCCGATGAGTGGCCACAGAGCACATTTTTTCCCCCAGACATTTAAAGCCCTCATAGAGTTCTTCCCTTAAGGAAACAGAGACAGGCCCACTCTGGATGCTTGTTTCTTTAGCCTGAAAGGCTGAGAAAGGAAATAGATGAACACTGAGAGGCTGCAGTATGTGAAAGGTGAGTCCTTTCCATTGGCCATGCTATTTAATCCTAACCGTAACTCCATGATTTAGGTTAGTCTTTCTCTACAGATGAAAAGATTGGTATCAGTAATGTGTCCAAAGGTCACACCTTTTGGACTGAAACTCAAGCCTATCTAGCTGCAAATCCCCTGTGCCGTGATGCCTCCCAAACCCATGGGCAGAGTTTTATCCCCTTGCTTTATTTAGCCCCACAATCGTGTCTTCTGCCTGAAATGCCAGAGACAAAGGGCACCAGGACCTGCACTTGTTGTGGGTCATCGAGGAACAACCATGATTCTGAAGAAGGAATTGTGTGAGCAGAGGCTGGAGAACAATTAGCTGTTTTAGATGGACTCTTCTGGGGTGATTTATCTATTTATCTATAGGAGTTCTCATGTAAGAAGTTGAGACTCATAATCCAATACAAGCCAAACACATTTGGACAATGGCCAGTCACAACTTAACTCCCTCATCCAGCCTTTCTCTCCCTACCCTAAAGAGAGGCGAAAGGCAGGATAGACTTTCTCTTCCACTTTTCCCATTTAATATTGACAATATTAGTATTAAACCTATTTTGGTGGGGGTGAGGAGACACAGTCAATCTTGCCCAAGCCTATCCCTTAAAACTCTACATTCTAGCTCACAATTTTGTGGGTCAAGAATTTGGGCAGGGTACAGCGACGGTGGCTTGCCTCCTTGACATTGTGCCTGGGTTTCATTTGCAGTAGCTCAAATGTCAGGACATGGCTGAGGCAGACTCATGTTTTGCACTTCCCTTCTTTGCCACGTGGCACCTGCGGGATCTGGAATAAAAAGGATGACCTCTCCACACTCAGAACTGGAATCTGCACTTGGATGGCAGGACAACCGGCCGTTGACCAGGACCGCTTTCTTTGGTATCTCCTCTTCACATGACTACTTTGGATCCTCACCAAAGCGGAGGTCTCAGGGGACTCAGACTTCTTCTGACTGGTGTCTAGTCTCCCCAAACGAGAGCATTTCAGGAGACAAGTCATAAAATGTATTAGAGTTTTAAGGCCTGAGCCTAGAAACTGATCAGGCTTAACTTCTGCTGTATTTTGTTGGGCAACAAGGCACTGAACTCACTCATTCAAGGGCAGGTGACACAGACTAGGACTCTCAATGGGAGGAGTGTAAAAAAGTGTGTCTGTCTTCAATCTGCCATAACTTATCTCCTGCGCTTTCCCCTCCATTCTGCCTGTTTTCCTATTAGTATGGATTCCTGATTTAGTGAGTATTTTAAAACTAAGAACCTCCTATGTACTTCTCAGTATACTAATATGTAGGAAACAAAAATAACATACATAATAATGGTTCTACCCATTCCTAACTTACTATCTGCTAACAAATCTACTAACTAAGAGATTCACTATTCCTTCCCTGATCCACTTTTGTCATGTTATAAATGTACCTCACTGGAATATTTTGACAATTAAATGAGATAAAATAGATAAATTGCCTAACACAGTACCTAGAACATACTAGACTGTAGCTAGTCAACTTTCCCTTCCCTAAGTTAGAGGGAATTGCAGTTAATGTGTATAGTTTGGGTACCATATGTGTGGTATCATATGAGAAAAAGGGAAAGTAAAATTTTACTCTGCCAATGCCAGTATCACAACAGAAACAGAATCCTTTATGCTCCATTTCTAGGGAGTATAGAGTAATAATGGGTGGGTTTGATTGGGAAAATTGAGAACCTAGTGAGTCTACCATCATTTAATAGGGGCAGAAAAGAATGAGCTTGTGTAAACACTCAAATAGTAATAATTATTTGGGTCTAACATACTGTGTTGGTTTGTGCAGAGTTCTTTTCTCTTTCATTGCAGTCTTCTTAGAGTGATGTTGGGGTATAAATAAACACAAATATACTTTGCACTTTGTTATCTACATTTAAAGAATAGAGGCTCTATAAACTCATTTTATTTTATATTCTACAGTACATACAATGGTACTTTGCACAAAATAAGTATTCAATAATTACTTGAATAATTACTTGAATTATTGAATAATTACTTGAAAATGCCTAAGGTTTTTTACTTTTTGGTAAATGATAATAAGACATGAGCAGCATTAATCTAGATATTATATGGCTTTGAAGAAACTAATTCATTTCTTGATGACAAGTTACATAGTTTCATAGGTATAAGTTAAAGCCCTACAATTTCCACTGGATTGATATTGAAAAATTGTAATATTCCTTTAGAATGTAATCATCTGTGTAAACAGACAATTTGATCATGTGTAAACAAGTCTGAACTACCTTCTTGCTTTTTACTTTCAAACTCAGGTGTGGATTCTTAGTGGTTTGCATAATTTCCAACTAAAGAGATTTGCTTATAAGGAATGTAACTTTCCATTGAAATTCCAGGTATCTTATAAATTTAATATATACATTTTTATGTAACACACATGCTAACTTCTTATCTGCTATTGAAAAGTTAATTATCAAATGTAAATTTTAGGAATAATATGTACCATTTATTTCCAGACTATGAAGAGCCATTAAAATAATCTAATTCTTATATTCCAAGAATATTTTAAGTATGTGTCCATAGTCTTCCATAACCAAAAAAACCTAAATCAAAAGGAAACAAAAAATTCCATCAGTAAGCAGCAGAAAATAGTTTTTAGGTAAAATAGAAAGAATACAAAAAGAAAATTTATATGACCATATATTCTCAAACACGAGTAAGCTGAGACTATCTACAAAGTATTTGGGTTTGTTTAGTTGGTCCATTTCTATATGGGGTAAATAGAAAATATAGCTGCCATTGTGATATTAAAATAGAAGAGTCTTCTATTTAACAAATGAAGGGCTAAACAATGAAAGGCTAAACTAATAATAAAGAAGTATTTTATTTGTAGTATCTGCCAATTAGAGTGTGTGATCCTACTGGTAATTTCTAATATCAGTGTAATCCTTTTAATTTATATTTTAAAACCTTAAGCTACATAATAAAGTTCTTTCTTTAATAGAAAAAAGGAGATTAAGCATGAACATTGTCAGAGGTCAGATGACAGCATGCAAGTAATGCTTTAAGCGAATCCCTTCTATTATTAGTAGGGGCCCCTCTAATTCTATAAAACACTCATAATGAATTAAGTGCTGGACACTATATGAAATTTAAATATAGGTTTGTCTAGTAAATTTCTAAAAATATTTTATATGAAAAACTCCTTTTGTTTAACTAAAACCTGGTTGGTATGCCAGAAACAAGGTGGCTAATATACAAGAAATTGCTTAAAGCCTTGAAATGGCTGTTACAATTACTGATATAATATTGTAACTCTAAAATACAAATACAGTCTGTGCATAACCAAAGTGCTTTCTTTTTTAATCTAAATATTTAGAAACCAGGTCAACTGTAACTAGCAACTTTTCCTCTGAGTCCAAAAGGACTTATTTTAGCTGAGTCTGTCACTGTTGGTATTCATAAGTGAAAATGTGTCTTTAATGGCCCTTGCCTTTTCACTGTTTACTCACCTTTAAACTATTCAAATACTGCCAGAGCTACTAAAATAGAGAATTTGACAACAGAAATATATGGAACCCTAAACAATGAATTAATCTACACCTTTTTTTGAGCCTTACTGTGGTATATTAAAATACAAAAACTGCACATATTCAATGTATATTTTGTGAAGAGTTTGGACATGTGCACACACCTGCTACACTATCACCAAAATCAAGGCAATAACTACACCCACCACCTCTAAAAGATTATGGACACTAAGCATGAAATCTCCCTTCTAAAGTTTTAGGGTGTACAGCGTTGTGTTAACCATAGACACTTTTATAGCACATCACTAATTCATCTTGCATGACTATAACTTCATACCCATCCAACAACTCACTCTTACCTCTCTACCCATCCCATCAACCACCATGTTATTCTCTATTTCATGAGTTTATTTTATAAACCTTATATAAGTGAAATCATAAAATATTGTTCTTCTGTGACTGACATTTCACTTAACATAGTGTCTTCCAAGTGCATCTGTGTTGCTACCAGTGGTAGGATTTCTGTCTTTTAAAAGCTGAAAGTGTTTCATTGTATGAATATATCACAGTTTCTGTATTCATTCATCTGTCAATGGACAATGAGGTTGTTTCTGCGTCTTGGCTATTGTGAATCATGCTGCAATTGACATGAGCATGCAGATATATCTTGGAGATCCTGATGCCAATTGTTTTGGATAAGTACCCCAAAAATGGGATTGCTGAATAATATGATTTTTTAGTTTTAGTTTTTTGATAGACCTCTATACTATATTCCATAGTGGCTGTACCATTTTACATTCCCACCAACTGTGTACAAGGGTTCCAATTTATCTACATCCACACAAACACTATCTTTCTTTTTTTTTTAGTAATAAAGTGTTTTTTTGTTAGTAGGTATTGAAACCAATATACTTTTTGATAATATCAAAATATATATCTCATTATGGCTTTGATTTGCTTTTCTCTGAATGTTAGTGATGTTATGCATAACAAATTACAATGCAAGAAAAACATAAAAAATATCTTCTGTGATCATGAAACATCACAAATGTAATATTATAATTGATTATTAAATGCCAATTCCAGTTACTAGCACAAGGAAAGGGTCTCTTTTTCACATTGCACACAATTAGGTTCCCTTGGTCATGAAACAAAACTCAACCATTATAATTTCTCCCTGGCAACAGCAGAAAAATGGTGTGTCCTTGTACTGATCCCTGAAAATTAGGAAGAAGACCAAATATACTATTGAAAAATTATGTATAAATATAAGTATTCTAACACATGAAATGTGGACACATTTCTAATTAGTAGTTAATGTTCTTAAATATATTCTTTGAATATATGTACTTAAAATTCATATTTGAAATATATGTTCTTAAAATTCAGCCAATTACTCCATTAAATTGTAAAATGCTTTGAAAACAATAAGAGAATGAAGTAAGATATTGGTAAGTAAAGTGTTCATTATGTTCTTGGAGAAACTAAACTAATATACATGAAACACTTCAGAAAATGTAGACTAGTTTGTGATTTATTGATAAATTGTTTAGTACAAACTATAGGTCTCTAGGATTTCAAAGAAAGGATGAATTACCATAGCACAACATGATTTTTCAAGATGCAGAGACTTGAATTCTAAGCCTTAAATGATAACTAGGATTTAGGAATGATACGAGGGTAAGAGATGTTTTTTATATATCTTCCGGATGGAAAGAATCTGTGAGAGGAAAAAGAAAGAAAGTAACTAATTTCTCCCAATGTACAAAGCCTTGGTTTTCTTATCAATAAAAAAAGAACAATTTTAAAAAATTATTGTAAAAATTTATGGTTATAATATGGGCAATGTATTAATATTATACCTGAGACATTTAATTCTAAGAACCTAATAACAACCGGCTTAAAAAGAGGTCTTCAGTTAACAACCAGTTTTATATGATCAACCAGTGTTAACTAGTTGCCATGTTATAACTAAAAAAATATGTGTTTTCTGTTAGGTAACTGAGTATTCTGTTACTAAGAGTGACAGAAGATCTCTGGTTACCTATTAGATAGGTGTGGGAAGCCATTTCAGAATTGGGAAGTTGGATTGGTTGATTTCTACCAGCTCTTCCTTTAATCTTGCATTCTTCAAGTTAGTGTAGCTCTGTTATGGATCAGTCTGAGGTCTCTTAAGAATAAGAAACATCCTTATGCTCAGACTGTAGTGACAAAACAGTCATTTCTTATTATTACTGCCTCAGAAATTTAAAGCCTTTCCTTTGCTGCATTGTGTGTGTGTGTGTGTGTGTGTGTGTGTGTGTGTGTGTGTGTGTGTTTGGGGAAAAGGTTGGTTGCTAAGGAATACTGCTTATCTGAATGGGGTTGAACCTAGCTGTTCAGAGGGAAAGGGTTCAGTTTTGCATCAAGCACTGGCTACAATTTTACCTCTAGCTTTTATCCAGACTTATTTTTATAATATTGAAAATGTTTTTCTAGGTTTTTTTCAGAGATAGTTAGTCTAAGGAAAAAATCATGGTCTGGTTAAAATGTCCAAACATGATGAAAAACTCTTCTCAAGTAAGTGCAATAATCGAATGACATGTTCACAAATTGAATTATGAATCTGTTTCACATGTATCCATATGGAAAAACTTAGGACACCAATTATTTTTATTTATTTTAGCAAACATAGCCTATAGGGTCCTAATTTTATATGACACTCATATAAAATAGTTACAACAAGTTTCCAAATAGGACACGACTTTATTTATAATTCCAGAATTTCATGTCAGTATGGGAGTCATTGAGAATGTGTCTAACATGGATCATCATATTCAAAATAATTTTAGAATATTAATACAAATAGAAGAATCTGCAGTTAGGAGATATGAAGACTTAATCCCATTTTAGTTTCTATCTACAAAAAAGAAAAAGTTTTGCTAATAAAAATTTATGTTTTATTATGGTGTCAAGTAATTAGTAACAATAATCATGGAAAATACTTAAACAATACTTTTGTTAAGTTAATTTGAAATACATATGAAAAGAATGCTCTAGGCTGGGGGTCTATGAGCTTTTTTCTTTACAGGACCAGATGGTAAATCTTTTAGACTCTGTGGGCCATACGTCGGTCTCTGTTGCAACTACTGAATTCAGCCATCACTAACTGGAGATACATAGATAGATGGGTGTAGTAATGTTACAATAAACCTTATTTAAAAAAGCAAGTGTTGGACCAGATGGATTTGGCCTACAGGCCTTAGTTTACCTTAGTTTACCTGTTTTAGGTAAGCAGTTAAACATATTTCTTACACAAAATAATGGATCTTTTTAAAAGTATCTTTTGAAAAATCCCTGAGGTTTTACTTGGAAGGAAAGGTGTTCCCTTCAGATACTTGTACACCAGGACTTCAAGAGTATCTCTACCAAAGTTAAGTCTCCCTTTTTAGAAGTGGATGCTTGATGAAGTCTATAGAAACCTCTTTAGAAACTTGACTCTCACAATCAGAAAACATTTTATCCTAGGAGGAGGAAAAACACAGCTGCATAGGATACAGTGGACCAGTAATCAGTGGAATTGCTAGTTATTTTCTGTGAGGACAATAGATCTTAATTTAGTTCTGTTCTTCTATTTTCACACTACAGACTCATCTTTATCTGACAATGGTATGTATTGAATATACCATGATATCCTATGATAGGTGTATTATGTTTTTGAGGTTGATTTGGTTGCTATAATTTAAATGTTTCATGATGTTCCATGGTTTAAATGTTTCTCTTATCCTAGTCTTTGCTATGGAAATTTGTAATATCTCTTTCTCTGCCAGCTAACATAGAATCATAGGCTGTCAGTAGCTTAGTAAAAGCTCTCTCAGTATGAAGAGGTAGGATTTATTTAAACTAAAAATAAAATCTTGATTTATAGAATATATTTAATAGGATAAACAAACATCTTTCACTTATGGACAAGGGAAAACATCTTCGTGTATATACTTCTGTCATTTGAAATAAATCTTATCATTCCATTTTAGAAATACATCAACCAACTTCCTGCTGTTGACACAAAGTTTGTTTCCAATCACTTATTATACTAAAAGATGTTGTAATGAATATTTAAGCACAAATCTTTTAATGCTATGGATAATTCCTAGAAATAGAATACATTGGACAGATAGTCTGAGGTCTTTCTACACAATTTTGGATCAGCATAGGATGTTTTTGTTTTAATTTTGCCAGTTTTGATATGATAATGGCAATTCAATGCTTTTTAAGTCTATATTAATTTGATTAAGAATTTAAAATATACGTTTATTTTCCATTTACATTCCTCCATTGGAAATTTTATTCTTCCAAACAATATTTTTCATTTGTCCACTTGAGCCAGAGACATCAAAGGGTCCTTAGCCATAAGACTGCTGTTTTCCAGGAGCTTAAATTGTATGTGTCTGTCAGTTGCTTACCAGATCTTTACTGAAGGTCTTCAAAGCACTGGGTATATAGCAATGAATAAGACAGAACATTTTGTCCTGAGGTGGAAGAGAAAGATATCAAACACAGGGAATTAATAGCTATTTTTTTCAGATTCTTAATTCTATGAAGATATTAGAATAATATAGTAGAGGACAATCAGAGACAGTGAGGTTGGGAGAAGGAAGTCTGCTTTAGTTAGAGGAGTTGGATGAGGTAGCATGTAAGTTGGGACCTCAGTGATGAAAGACAAGTAGTCACATTATAAGCTGACTGGAGGATCTTCTAGCTTGATGGGAAAACAATGACAAAACGTTTTGAGATAGGAGGCAGTTTTCTGTCCTGGAGGATGAAGAACAAGTGGTGAATGGAGGGAATGAAATCAGAAAGTCAGAGAGTGACCAGGTCAAGTGGGACATTGTAGGCCAATGTGAGAAGTTGGATTTTTAATTTGAATATAATAGGAAGCTATTGGATAATTCTTAGAAGGGAAGTGATAAGAAAGGGGCTGATAAATTGCTAGAAAGTGGAGTAAAGTCTTTAGAAGCCTCTATGAAGTAGCAAATCTGGTGGACAATATATACATAAAGATGCAAGATTAGTCTAAATGCTCTAACAGGTCACATATTTACAATACATCCACAGTGTGGTTACAAAATAAAGTTGAGGTAGAATTCATGGTTTTAAGGAAGTCAAGGAACTTTGATAGGACAAACAAAATGAAATTGAAAAAAGAGATGTTATCAGGCCTAGAAAGGGAGAAAGGATGAAATGCAGGTATGAATGATGTAACAGATGGTCATCAGAGGGGGCCATAGTGTGCCTAAGATAATTAGGAAAAGGATTTATTACACAATGGGGAAGGTGGATGAATCATCAATTGGAAATACAAATTGTGAGCTGGGAAAATATCACCTTCCCCGCCATTTCTGTATTAAGTGGGTGTCAGTAGAATGAGCAGCCTCAACTTGATAAGGCCATGGGGGTCATATATTTTGGGAACCAGCACATTTTATTTATAGCAAGAACCAGTGGTGTGTTCTGTGATGAGACTATAGAATGAAGGAGAAGCATTTCCCTAGGAACAGAGGTGCCTGAGGCACTTGAAGAGGAAGTGGGATGGATGAGATTACAGGAGGAGGTCCAAGAAGTGTGAAAGAGTGAGTTTATGAGAATGGGATACAATCGTTTTTGATCAGGATCCCAAAGAGAAGTTATTAAGGAACCTTCAGATAAAGCATCAAAACAATAATCATCTTATAATGATCACAGGACTCTCATCTCCTGGTGAAATAAGACACAGTTCTTAGCACCAAGAGGATTCAGGCTTTTCTTCATGTACTATTCATTTATTAAAAAAACACTGAAGTATTTGCTAGACTTGCTGGGTGTTAGAATTATAAAATAAATGAGAAATGATCCTTTTCCTCAAGAGGCTTAGTGTCTAATAGAAAGAGACAGAGTATCTTTTCTAAAGGTATATGGAGTAACTATAACTAATTATGTGCTAATTCATAAAACATGAATCACTTTTGCTCTAAGATCAAAGTTCTCATTTTTAGTATTTCAAGAACTCCATAAAAAAGTAACTTTTGCTAAGCAATAAAGAATTCTGGGCTGAATTCCATGCTGAGTATAGCAAATAGAGGCCAATGAAGAATGTATTTATGAGAGGTCTTCAGCAAGGGACCTTTGTATAATGGGAATTCTAAGACAAATCTTAAATATACCTGGATTGGGGTCCTGCTGTCCATCCCTGTCTTTTACATCTCAAAGGTCCCATTATATTATCTAAGGATAGTTTGGTCTTTATTCAGTACAAACTGAGCAGAGTTGTTTGCTTAAAATGTATGCTGGACGTGTCAGAAATAGTCAGATTTTGTTATGCACTCATTTTAGGACAGATCCAGGCCACAGACACAAAGCTTGGCAAGAGCTTTATAAATTATGTCTGTACCCAAGCCCACAGCAATGGCTCTTAGCTCAGACCCACCTTCCACATATTCTTGCAAAAATAAAAATGCTACAATTACTTAACACAGAAATGCATGAAGCAATTGCTCCAAAAGCAAAGTGCCAAGCATCAATAATAGTCTTAGATTTTATATGGATTTGCTTTCTTTTCTTTTCCAACAAACCTAAAACTGTCAGTATAAATAGAAAACCATGTTATATTATATAATCCTTTTCTTTGAAGTTTAAGGAGCTCTAATTCTAAAGCCCTGGCACAGTTTTTATTTGACAAACTCTTACCCCCCAAAAATGTGATGTGGCACTAATGTCACCCTTTGTTTCATGTTGAGCATTGATTTGGTAATCTTCTGATTCGAAATGGAAATGTTCTGCATTACCTATCCTCTAATTTGTAAGTTGTCAGGGAGGAAAAGACTATCACTACTTGAAAGAATAATCTATATAATTTCACTTACTGATTTAGAACAATTGTCCTGTATAAGTGTTTAGGCCAAACAAGACATTTCTCAGATGTTTGAGGACAGTGACAATAAAGATCCCAGTATTAATCTAATATTCAAAATAGACAAAAATCCTTAAGAGATCTATGACACAGTTTAGGTTTCCTCTTAAACAGTTTGGCACAAGAAAAGAATCTATGTGTTTATCCAGTAGATTAAACTTCTGCCTATAGATAAAAGTTTATAGAAACTTATTATGTCATCATTTAAAAGTTCTTTATAATTTGTGCAAAATGTAAAAAAACTCATAAGAAACAGAAAATTACCAAAGAACCTTTATTTACTATTTTTTAAAATTATCAACATTTTCTTCCCTTCTGTGTAATTAATTATTATAAACTTATTATACATTCTAACTGACTTTCACAATTTTAATTTTCCTTTCTATGAAAATACATGCCAGGACATGATTTCCCTCATGTTACTAAGAAAAATGAAATTCCCTTTTCCTTGCCTAGTGTTGTAGAGAGGCTTCTATGTGCAAATTTGAAGATTTTGTAATAATGCAATTACAAAACTCCTTAGCAAAAAAGTGTTCCAGTCAAAATAAACAATCTTTAAAATATGGTCGTTAAAGAATAGGTGTTTAGTGTGTGATTGTATGGACAAATATAAAATAATAAGAACAGTTCTAATTGTCCAGGGCTGTTAACCCAGAATTCTCCATTCTTCAACTCTTAGTTTCAGAATAGTGACTTTCATATAGGAGGAGAATCCTTAGGAGAATAAGTTCATTAGAGAAATGCTATCCTAAGTCAGGGGAACAATTTCAATGGGTACAACAGTTTTCTTATTAATAGTGTTGAAGAGGGCTAATCATGTTTTGATTCTGAACTACTCTATGCCAAAACAATAGCATGAACTTAGATCTGATCTACTTCAAAATGAATAACCATCCAGAGAGTAATACTTCCACAAAGCTTCACCATTTTCATCCAACCACATAGATAAGACAACGATATGGAAAAAATTAATAGAAAATAAAACAAAGCTCTTGCAATTCTGATCATGGTGGGAAAGCTGTGCCCTCACCATTAACAGCTAGGAAACTGGACAAAGTACATGAAATAACTCTTTTCAGATATTGGACAAAATGCAGCTCAGGACTCTAATCCTTGAGATAAGAAAAGCAAGTAAGATGAACATTATATTTTTTCTGCCTAGAACCACATTCTAGACCACAATGAAGGCAGAGGAAATCCAAATAGGGCATAGTTGTATTACTGAATTTAGGAGATAGAGAATCAAGTTTGGGAAGGCTGAGGCAATCCTTATGGTAAACAAAGTAATGGAGAAGAAGGAAATATACCCAGAAAGAGCTTCAGAAGTTTGAATGGGGTTTGGCTCTAGGCTTTGGATGTGCATTAAGCTGTGCAAGCCCAAGATAAAGCTCATTAAGGCACAGCAAAGAGCTACCACGTAAAACAAACAATATCCAGCGCTCTCATAGGACAGAGAGATTCTCAAATTGGAGGCAGCCAGAGTGGAGGAACTTAACATTGAGTATCTGAATATCCATTAGAGACCCAAGAAGGCCAGGCTTTAGTAAAAGCCAAAGCTGTGCCGGGAGTCACAATATTCTAGATGCATCCTAGCAAAGATTAAAATCGTCAAAACAGCAAACTGATCAACACGTAAATTATAAAGCAAAACAAAATGCCAGATTAGATGCTCTCAAAAAAACAAGACTGTCTAAAATTGAACATAGAGCTAAAAGGCTTAAAAAAATGAACAGGGCCTAAGTGACATGTGGAATAATATCAAACAGTCTAAAATACAGGTAGGTAGCTGGCATTACAGAAGGAGAGGTCGTGGAAATAATTGAAGAAATAATGAAAATTTTATATTCAGAGAATTAAGTATTAGAAAACCATTGGAAAACTTTTCATAAAACATGCAAACAGAAAAAAAAGTAATATAATACTTAAATGAAGCAAACTGTTATATTAAAACATAATATCCAGCAAAAAATATTTTTAAGAAATGAAGGTGATATAAAGAAATTTCAGAAAAAGAATTCACTGCTAGCAGATTGTACTACAAAGATGTACTAAAGTCATTTGACTAAAGGAAAATAATTCCACACAGAAAATCAGATCCACCCAAAACAAGTAAGCATGCCCCGAATGGTAAATACAGAGGTACGTTGAAAATAATACTATTGTTTCTTGTTTTATAGTTTACTTAAAAGACAAAAAAATGTTTGTTATTTTGTATATTTACCATGAAAACTTATCATTAAGTGAAAATTGGGAAGACAGTGTTTAGTTTGGAATATGTAGGATTCAGTACCAGAAACATCAAGCAAAATCTGACTTCATGCTCTTGGTCAGGGATATTTTAGTTAGAGGAAAAGTAAACGTAAAAATTAAGACACAGGAATTGATTTGCAAATTTTGAAAACCAAAATTTAAGATTTGCCACAACATGACCTCAAACTAACTCTCTAGATTATTTTATTTTCCAACATTTTATAGAAAGTTCAAGAAAGCTGGGCTGCCTTCTGTATTTGTTTTTTATTGATTACACTTTCTCATCACTTCTTGATGCTCTCAGTACTTGGAATGCAAATTTTACTAGCTCAACATTCTCTAACTATCTTTGCTGAGTTCAGCTCTGCTCATTATATGAGGTTTGTCTGAAAGTGACTTCCATGGACTTTCTTAATTCTCTGATAAAATTAATATACTTTTTCTAAAAGTTTACTTTTATACTAAACTATACACATGATCTGTTTTTATTACTTATGAACTTAAGTCATCTTCTTTGGCTAGACCTTGCTTTGCTTACTATGTATCATCAATCTTATTCAAGATAAAAGGAAGGGAATTAACACTGAGTACCTACTATGTATCTTTATGCAAAACTAGTCATTTGAAAAAAAATATTAATCTTCACCACCACCCAAAGAAACAAATATTATTCTTGTTTTAGGCATGGTGAAATAAAACCTGTGTAACTAGTTCAAGATTATATAAGTACCAAGGACAAAGCCAGAAGAATAGCCCATGATTTTATGATAACAGAGCATATACATTTGTTTCACTTTCTATTGTATAAAGTTAATTAGCAAAATAAATATAAACTAAACAGTTTATGGATAAGTTGTTAAGGTATTAAGTAAAAGAAAGAGAGAGAAAGAGAGGGAGGGAGGAAAGAGAGAGGAAAGAAGAAAAATGGTACAGGTGGGGGAAGTATTTGAAACAGAAATTTCAAGCATTTTGGTTTAGAATATTTCAATAAAAACACCCAAAGGAGTAAAAAAGGATAAACTAAAGTAAATCAGCTCAACACACAGACAGCTGTCATTTAAGCTAAAAAGCACAGTTACTACTAAAAATAATTGTCTTAGAGGGATGAAATTGCTATTGATTTGTATCTCTCAGAGTTAGAAGTAACCTGAATAAACCAGGCCTTGAACTGCTGTTGGCAACTCCAAAAGCAATTTCAAGAATGCCTGAAGAAGGAAATATATTTCTTTCAAGCAGATCAAATTTCTTCAACATATGCTGCATATGTATGTAATTAAAGAGATCTGTATACTAGTAATCAAAAGGGTGATGATAAGATAGCTTTTATTTTGAATATCAAAGTCAGAACACACATAAATTAATGCCTCAGTTACTCTAAAAATGTCAGGAACACTTTTGTACTATGAAGTTTCAAAGAATATAGTCTTCCTCAGTGGCAATGATTTTTTAATATAAAAAAAAAGGTCATTATCTCTAATTTGGTTCTTCACACATGATTTGGAGCAAGTGTCATGTAAGTTGTTAAAATATTCACAAGTATTATTTGTGGGTATGTATCTGTATATGTATGTATACACATATATGCATACAAATATATATATGCAGATATATAAATGTAGGATAAATCTAATTAATAGTATGTCTGAGTCTTGTAACAGAAAAATATAAAAATATCAGGGATCATACCTGCATATGTTACTCTGATGGGTGTATATCATTGCCAAATAAAAAGAGTAATATAATTTATTAGCATATTTCAAAAAGTGGAATAGGTTTTATTAGTCACCTTAAGTTAAAAATGTGCAATGTGACCTCCACCAATGCTCAGTGAAAATGTTTAAATATATGTAGTTAATATCTAAAAGATGCATATGAAAATACACATTTAAACCTATCCTTGTTTTTCCAATATGCAATTTTAGGATATTGAAACATTTTTTTAAATGCATTTACTAAGACTTTCCCTTTAATGCATATTTCAAAGTGGTTCATAATAACAATAATTAAAATTTTAAATAATGATGATCTTCAATAATAGGAAGCAATTATTGTTGTAATAATCTGTGGAAGATAACTTCAAATAGCTAATAGCAAAGGAAAAATTATAGGGACTGAATAATGGTGGTAATCAAATGAGCAATTTCCCTACTAAAAATGTTTATTTAATGGCAACCTGGTTAATTAATATTGTCAGTTACAAATCAATTCAAAAACAAGCAAGTATATTAGCTAAAAGAAGAAAAGCAGAACTCTTTGCAACACTATAGATGAAAATATTTGTAAGCATCACAAAAGACCCAATTAATAAATATTTGTGGGAACATATACCAATCAAGTAAATAAAAGATATGGATGCAGTGTTGAATTATGAATCATAATGCTAACTGATACAGTTTGCATCATGTCACAAATAGTACCTCGTGTTTAAACTCCACAAGATCAGTGACTTCATTTACCACTACATGTGCAGATCAAGCACTTGCACATTGCAGGTGTTAAATAATTATTTCTTGAATAGGTGAATTGAAAGATGAAAAAAATCTCTTCTGAGAATATTCTTTCCTGTGGGAAGATCCATATTTACTCCTTTTCTAAATACAGTACACACTTACTCTTAGTTTTTTACTTATGCTCTTACTGGGTCCAGTAAGGACATTTTCCAAGGTCAAAGGGCAAAAAGATTGCTAAATTGCTAATACAGCAACTAGCCGATTAGTTTCTCCTTTTTCCTTTTTTTCTTTCTTCATTTCATGAACAACTTGTGGCCCAGAGGGATCTGGAAAGCATACCATATGGTTAAAGTGTTCCTTTGGATGTTTCACTGTGACACTGCACAAAGTTTTATGGGTTTAGGAAAACAAATGAAAACAGTAATTCAGACTCCAGTCTAACTATCTCTATAACTTTAATTTCTCATTCTCACATGGCATCACCATTTGGGGAGTTCTTATTATAAAATTTAAATTCCTGAATCAACAGAGCAATTCAAACAGCAAAGCTGTATAACCCATCAAAGAGTTTGTGTTGCAAAGGGTGGTAGAAGGGCAGGAACCTCTTGCAATTCATTGTTAGAGTCTTAGCAACTAATATACTCTGCCCAGTATTCTAAGTCCCTTGCCATTAGAACCCACAGAGTTCTTATATTAAAACAGTTTTTTTTCAGTCCCAAGCCCCAGCCCTAGTATGTATGCTCAAGATTTCATGAGAAATGAGTATTGCCACCCGCTTCTTGAATGTAAATAGGCAAGGGAAGAATACAGTCAATAATTGTGGGATTAAAAGTCTTCTCTAAGAAGAGTATAAAAAGGATCTTAGAAAGGAGGACCCAGTCCTAAAAAAGAAAAAGTAACAGACCAAAATTAAGATAAGCAGGTAAAGCCATTTTATTATTGAAGATGAGAATTTAATGGGCAGGTCAAGAAAAATGATGGTCACAGATGTAGGAGGGGATGCTGGAATAAAGTGAAAACACAAAGGAAATTTTTTGACTTGGAATCCTGTACCTTCTCAGCTTTAGCTCATATGTGAGAAAACAACATGGGCAAGCCTGGGATGAAGGTGATAAATTCTGTGGAGCTTGGTTCTGGAACTTCAAAATTCTTCAGTATTTTTAATAGTTCAATTATATGTAAAGTTCTACAAATGGTATAGGAGGTATCAAGATTGACAAATAAATATTAAAAATATTATCCAGGATATATGTAAAATTCCAAGACTTTTGAAATTTCCTTTTAAAAAAAATCAATATTCCAGGTCATGTGAAATAAAATTACTGGGATAGAATCCAGTTGGCATTCTGATTTTCTATTCCTGGATTGGAAATGTCAGGGCTGAGCTATGTGTTGAATCTTCTCTGTTTCTCTCTGTGCATAAGGGAATAGTATAAAGAACACAGCTTTCTTGAAGGTAATGGAACGGAGGAGTGGTTAAAGAAAGCAACCCAACAAGGAGCAGCCCAGGTTCCTCAGATCGATCCAGGGAATGGTCATCATCTCCACTTACAGGAAACACAGACTATTGCCACAAGTTCCAAGGATGATTCACATCCTGTGGGTGACTTAGGTCTTTACATACAGAAAATATAACCTTACCATCAGTCAGATAGTCAGTTTAATTGCTTCATTCTTTGACTTGCTTGATACATACAATCTCAACCACTGAGACATGGTTAGAGCAGCCACATAATTCTGAATTTTCTTAGTTAGAACAAAAGTAAAATTTTCTGTCCTGTTGTTGATGTGTGTGCCCTAGATTAGGACTCAGGAAAAATGTCCCTTTGCAGCTAACCATCACTGGACATTAAAAAGTTCCTACTTTAACTCAAACAGGGCAGGGAAAAGAAGAGAGGGTTTTCTTAAAATTTCTAAGTCCCATGCCAATACTCAGCTTCCTAAAAAGAAAGGATTCAGGCTTTGAAATATCAAAGAGATCAGGATAGTGAAGAGGTTAGCAGAAAATAAGGATATTTTTAGATAAAAGATATTTGAAGACCATAGATTAAATTTAGACACATCTGTGGAATTTCTGGAGTGAGACATGTAGCTACCCTTCTAATGCACTAGAATGATCTTCTTTCTCACCACTGGAGGAGTTAGAAAGACCCTAAAATGACCACAAGACTTGGAGGTAAACATAGTACAGATGCACCTGTTCTTTTGTCTTCATTATACTGTATGCGTGTATGTATGCGTGTGTGTGTTTTCAACATCTCCCCCCATTCTACTGTGAGCTTCTTTAAGGTAGGTACATATTTTTTAATATATTTATGTTCTAGAAATGACATAGAAGTAGGCACTTAATAAATGCATGTTTGTTACATCAATGCATGTCCACTTGAATGAATGAACGAATGCCATTCCCAAGACAGGAAAAGTAAATAAAGCAATAGTCACATGAGTTTTGTCTAACACGCTTCAATATCTTGGTGCAGAAGATAAAACCTTGGCTTTAAAGTAGAATGTAATTCATTTCTTGTGCTTCTATGTAGGAAGCAGAAAAGGGTATAGACTTGGGATGGTTGCCTAGCAACTGCTTACCACTAATAGGGAAAGGTCTTAGAGACAGACCTGAAGAAAGGATCCTAATTTCTTTTCTAGCTCAGGTACAGTTAATTCTTGATTATTTAATTCAGTTTTATAATATGGTTTATGACTAGTTAGGGACTAATTTCCTTGCTTCCTAGGAGCATAGAGTAAGCCATGCTGCCCATTTGCCTTGTTTAATTAAGTCTTTGCCTTCTTCTCTGCCACACTCAGTACTGAAGAGATAAAGTTGAGTGAGATTTCTAAAGTAACAGGTGAACAGAAGGGTGCTTGGGAAACATGGAACCAACGAACTTGCTTATCTGGAACCAGGTGAAACTATGGCGAAAAGCCACATGGAGCAAAGATGGCCACCCTTGGTTCTGGGAGCGAACTGTACCCAGTGTAACTAATTGTGTCACCCATTCTCAGCTTAAAACCTGGAGAAACTTGCATTGCCCATACCAACTCATGGCTTCTAGACTGGATATTTCTGACAGATCTCTTTTCTTAGTTCTATTCACTACTGGCTCTCATGGTATTTAAAAAGCTGATTAATCAGCAATTACAGTTTAGGATACTGAAGAATTGGAAGTCCTGGCAATAGCGGATTAGTTTAGGGCTGGGTAGTAGCCATTACGTCTAGACAAAGGAGATATTCTCCAATCCACATGATTCCCATGACTTCTAAATGATATACAGTTTTCAGTGGCATCATGCCGCCAGCTTCAATTTGGCCACATAGGAATATTCACACAACATAAATCTGCAAATGTTATCAGCAAGTTTCTCTACCCAACCTCGAAGACCAGTTGTTAAACATTTACCAGTCCCCCACTGGACTGAGGGGAAATGAGAGCAGCTGCGGTTCGCAAAGTCCATGGCTCACCAACACCACAAAGCTCTGGCCACCCAACGGAATCTGGACTCCAGTCCTCAGCTACTAATGACAAATCCCATAAGTTTCTTACTGACTCCCCACTGCTTCCCTTATTGTTTAATCCTTTTACTCCAACTTTATCTTCCTACTGCTAAAAATTCCAGCACAGATATTAATTACCTTCTTTTTAAAGACACAGAGATTCAGTAAATACCCTAGATAGCTAGTCTTTTTATTTCACACCTTAAATTTATACTTACAATATGAGCCCATTCCTACCTTTCCCAGAGTTCCTAAGAGACATCTTATCATTGAGATGTATTGGTGTCATTTCATTTACCAACTGCCCTTTTTGTTTTATGTCAAAGGCAGATGTTCAGTCTGACATCTTCCCCGGCTGCAATCAATGTGCATAATACCACAGCTCCTTGATTGGTTTCAAAACATTTCCTGTCTACAAACAGGAACACAGTTTAAGGTTTCTGATGGGACATTTCAAGGGACGCTGCTTAATTCACCAGCAGTTCTCAATGTCTTGGTTTTTCCGTATTGATTTTTAAAAATAGACTTCTGATACTGCAAACTGAGAAGTGATCCTAAAAAAATGGAGATTATAACCATGAGGGTGCTATATAGATACTCATCTTTCTATTGCACATAAGTATTAAAATGAATATGTTGAAGAAAAACTTAGACGTGCTGTCTAGATGCCAGATAACCCCTGCTTGGTAACAAAGATGTTTACTCTGATTTGTTGCTTTTCTATTGTTTCATTTAAAACTGCTCTTAACTAGAAAAAAACAATTATTTCTTTTAAAACTGCTTTGAACTAGAAAAAAATAATTTTCTTGACAATATTTATACGTGATTTTCATGATCTGTTAGAAAAATTATCACTTAAGAATATTTTCAGAGTAATTGTCATATAAATTCTCTTATGCTGGGGGAAAAATTATCACTTAAGAATATTTTCAGAGTAATTGTCATATAAACTCTCTTATGCTGGGGGATCTCACTCCCCAACTTCAAGCTCTACTACAAAGCCACAGTAATCAAGACAGTTTGGTACTGGCACAAGAACAGAGCCACAGACCAGTGGAACAGAATAGAGACTCCAGACATTAACCCAAACATATATGGTCAATTAATATATGATAAAGGAGCCATGGACATACAATGGGGAAATGACAGTCTCTTCAACAGATGGTGCTGGCAGAACTGGACAGCTACATGTAAGAGAATGAAACTGGATCACTGTCTAACCCCATACACAAAAGTAAATTCAAAATGAATCAAAGACTTGAATTGAAGTCATGAAACCATAAAATTCTTAGAAAAACACATAGACAAAAATCTCTTGGATGTGAACATTAGTGACTTCTTCATGAATATATCTCCCAGGACAAGGAAAACAAAAACAAAAATGAACAAGTGGGACTATATCAAGCTGAAAAGCTTCTGTACAGCAAAGGACATCATCAATAGAACAAAAAGGTACCCTATAGTATGGGAGAACATATTCATAAATGACTGATCTGATAAAGGGTTGACAGATCCGATAAAGGGTTGACATCCAAAATATATAAAGAGCTCGTGCACCTCAACAAACAAAAAGCAAATAATCCAATTAAAAAATGGGCAGAGTTGCTGAACAGACACCTCTCCAAGGAAGAAATTCAGATGACCAACAGACACATGAAAAGATGTTCCACATTGCTAGTCATCAGAGAAATGCAAATTAAAACCACAATGAGATATCACCTCACACCAGTAAAGATCACCACCATCCAAAAGACAAACAACAACAAATGTTTGTGAGGTTTCGGAGAAAGGGGAACCCTCCTACACTGCTGGTGGGAATGCAAATTAGTTCAACCATTGTGGAAAGCAGCATGGAGGTTCCTCAAAAAGCTCAAAATAGAAATACCATTTGACCCAGGAATTCCACTTCTAGGAATTTACCCTAAGAATGCAGCAGCCCAGTTTGAAAAAGACAGATGCACCCCTATGTTTATCGCAGCACTATTTACAATTCCCAAGAAATGGAAGCAACCTAAGTGTCCATCAGTAGATGAATGGATAAAGAAGATGTGATACATACACACAATGGAATAGTATTCAGCCATAAGAAGAAAACAAATCCTACCATTTGCAACAACATGGATGGAGCTGGAGGGTATTATGCTCAGTGAAATAAGCCAGGCAGAGAAAGACAAGTACTAAATGATTTGACTCATATGTGGAGTATAAGAACAAAGAAAAACTGAAGGAACAAAACAGCAGCAGAATCACAGAATCCAAGAATTGACTAACGGTTACCAAAGGGAAAGGGACTGGGGAGGATGGGTGGGAAGGGAGGGATAAGGGCAGGGAAAAAGAAAGGGGGCCTTATGATTAGTATGTAAAATGTGGGGAGTGCATAGGGAGGAATTGTAACACAGAGAGGACAAGTAGTGAGTCTATAGCATCTTACTACCCTGATGGACAGTGACTGTAATGGGGTTTGTGGGGGGGACTTGGTGAAGGGGAGAGTCTAGTAAACATAATGTTCTTCACATAATTGTAGATTAATGATAAAAAAATGAAAAAAAAATGTTTAGGCAACATGGTACCTTGTAATTTGTTTGACAAATAAATATCATTCTTTAAAAAAAAATTCTCTTATGCTGCATTAATACAATTTGTTCCAGTAAATTTAATGAAATAAATATAATTTATCCAAGGTCTCTATCAACTTCTCACATAGTTTTTAAATACTTTTGCTTGTAATAAAATATTTCATCTGTCTTCATTAAAATACTTTATTTTGCTTCTATATGGTTGTTTTATTGTCATTTTTATCATATTTAGTAGCTACTGATCAAGTCTATACAACAAAAGTTTTTGCAATTTTCCATTGAATTTGGCTCTATTCTGACTATTCCTACTGCCCCAACTTCTGAGACAAAGAACACCTAAAATTTTTAATTGTAGTTTATGAATTCTGAAAATGGAATGACCTTTAAAGAACCTTCTCAGAGCAATCATAGTATAAAACATGTAAGTGATTTATGAAAAAAATCCATCTAGTTTCTAGAGCTGTGTTCACTATGCTTTCTTGTCATAAATTGTTGTTTTTAGGTAGATTAAAACAACCTGGTATTTGGGAAATGGAATAGATAGGCCTACATAAGTTTATACTATTCTATTTAAAGAAATTTAAAAGATTTTTTGAAAAGTATTTGCACACAGGGGGTCCAGGATGTATCAAGAAGGTGGAATGAGGTAACTGTTTCTCAAAGTGACAGTTATAAGTGCTTAAGACACAGGGAGATGAATCACTTGGTCATTACATTGATCTGAGTTTTTGACGGACGTAGATCATCAGTCCAAAGGAGAACGGCCATGCATTTCTGCAAATGGATTGTGCTGAAGTCCCTAAACCCTCCTTGAAACAAATGGAACACAAAAGAGGTTGCTTTACCTTAAAACAACCTCACCTCCAATCTTGTCAGATTATTGAATTCTTGAGACTTCTTGACTACGCTCTTAGATCAGCACGTCTTCAAGGGGCTGGCCACGGGGCATTCACTGGATGGAGAAGCAGAGGATTCAGGTTTAAAAACAAGCCTTGTCTCTTAGCAACTTATTGACTTTAAGCAAGTCACTTAACTTCTTGAAGTATTAATTGTCCTATCTGTAAAATAGAGTCTGTGGAAGAAAAATGTACACTCGTCTCAAAAAGCACATGGTGATGCACAGCAATGCCATGTAGCCTCAGATCAGATGCTGGTCCTTTTTTTTCCATAAAGCTCTGTTTCTCCATAGAACTCTATATGTGGAAAGTATTCCAGTAAAAACATCTAGTCATTCCTGAAAATTCTGGTGCCTGTATGATATAAGAATTATGTTGTTGCATGATAAGGCACTAAACACATAGGTTAGATTTCACTAAAATTTGTTCTTGGTTTATTGCCAGAAGTTGGTTAGCACTCATCTAAGTTCACAGATTTTGAATTTCATCTTTGCTACTTAAAGTTTTCATCTTACCTAAAAAACGTTGGTCATCTCACTGAACTCCTCTGAGCTTCATTTTTTTCCCCTTCTTTAAGTGGAGAGAATAACCCCAACTCTGATTACTTCATAGGGTTATGAAAAAATAAATTAATGTAAGAAATTGCTAGGGATGACCTGTGTGTATGTTTAGAAGCAGGGAGTAGCTGTCCTGTCACACTCAGAAAAGAGGACAACTACTGAGATTCATTTATTCATTCAGTCAGTCAGCACTGTTTCAAATATTGTACCAAACTTAAGGATACCGAAATGCATAAAACATATACCCAATTTCAAGGTATCTGTAGTCCAGAAAGTGTTGTGGGCTTATCGTGGCCCATGAATACATTCTGTTTGCTAGCGTAGTTGTTTTAAAGTTTAAATTGGAAGGCCTTTAAATACACCCTCCTGTTAGCCCCTTGCTCAAACACTCCCTTTCTTCTTACATTAACCCACATTAGTCAAACCACATGTGTACTTGTTCCTCAAAGGCCACACCATGTCAGGATCTCTTCCCTTCGCCAAATGCCTGCCTGAATGCACATGCCTGCTGACATCGCTCCACTCTCAGGCTTCTTTCAACGCGAGCTGTCAGAGTAACATCCAGGTCTTCCACTCTTATATATATTTTGTCTCCAAACTCCCATTTTCCATGTAGAGACCGTGAATATCTCTAAATATTTTTTTGAGTTGCTATATTTCATATAGTTTTGCCAAAATACAGCCCTGCATACAGGGTAAACTTTTCACATCCTATTGAAGCCTGTACTTCTTTCAAACTTAACAGAGTAATCAGGATCTTGACCACTAGCCTATTCTGCATTTCACTAATTGCTCCCTTTTCTGAATTCCTGTAGCATTTGTAATGCCTGTGCCACTCAGGAATGTAACCACATGTGGAAACATTACTATAGCTATTTCAGATCTTTCTAAAACTGCATTATATTTTGAGAGCAGGAATTGGGTCTTAAATTCTCTGTACATTCTATACCTTCTCCCAGTGAAATCTCTGTGAAATAAAACTGACAAATAAGCAGTGAAGGATGACACATT
Source organism: Manis pentadactyla (assembly GCF_030020395.1). NCBI lineage: Eukaryota > Metazoa > Chordata > Mammalia > Pholidota > Manidae > Manis > Manis pentadactyla. The sequence continues at coordinate 66,844,080 of NC_080028.1, forward strand.
TCAATGTGTGACCTGCAATGTGCAGGTTTAATTATTCATGTGGTACAGTCATATAAAATATGAAATACATAAAAATATATATATATTATGTATAGAGGAAAAATTTCTTTTTATTCTCAGAATCAACAGAATAAACTAAGAGTAACTTTTCCACTTTCTTCATCCTTAAACACCACCAGCAACCAAAATAAAAAGAAGACAGAAAAATAAATAAAGCTCCAAGTCTCATTCCATAGCAATCAACCGAGCCAGTGACTTACAATAGCAATTATAATAAACTATCTGTGGTGCTATATCATACATTAGTTTTCATAGAGGTTTACTCTTCTTTTTCTGCTGCATTTGATAACCTCTCGATTTTATATATAAACTTATTTTTCTGAGACTGTCTTTACTTTATGGAAAAATGTTTCAAGTGCTTCCAGAATTAAAGCCTGTTGTGAGAAATTGTATGGAAACCTAGAGAGTATTATTTTAATAGTTTCACCTCATACATAGCTATGTAGTCAGCTGCTCCTTGAGTCTCCATGTAATTCTTAGGAGACTAAAGTCCATTACTTTGATGTGCATGATTAAACATTACATTTAGCCATGCCTAGGCAGGTTGGTAATCCTTTGTGGCTTTATACTGTGTAAGAATGGTCTGTTTATGTGCACATTCATTTTTCTTTCCCTTCTTCTAAAAGACTATGCAAATTGGTGATACATTCCCAAAATGCCTTCCAAGTAGAAAAATATAGATTTGTCTTATTTGGTTTGTTTAGGGAGTGAGAGGTAAGGGGCAATTATTTTTAAAAAAATGGAATGATCTTTTTATGTATAAATAGCAAACAGTTAACTGAAAGCTGAGATTATTATTGAAGAATCATTAGACTTCAGATCAGAAGATAAAAATTTGGCTTCCAGTTTTGTCAATTAATAATGACATGACTTTAGTTAAATCTAGTAATATTTTTGAACTTAATTTTCCTATCCATGTAGCATGATAATAATAGTGCTACTACCCTCTGAGGGTAATTGGGAATATCAAATGAAATGTTTTAATTTTCCTAGTGAAGTATAGTTGATATACATTCATATATTCATTTAAAGCATATAACATAGTGGTTCAGCAGTTACCCACATTATTAAATCCTCATCCCCACTAGTGCAGTTACTATCTGTCAGCATAGGAAGATGTGACAGAATCATTGGCTATATTCTCTATGCTGTAGTACCATCTCCATAACCAATTTATGTTATGATTGAGAATTTTGTGTCCCTTTACCCTCCCCACCTACTGACCCTAACCTGTCCCCCATGGTAACCAGCAGTCACTTTTCAGTGTCTATGAGTCTACTGCTACTTTGTTCATTTTGTTTTGTTTTGTTTTGATTTTAGATACCACAAATGAGTAGAATAAAATGTATTTGTCTTTCTCTGCCTAGCTTATTTCATTGAGCATAATACACTCTAGGTCCATCCATGTTGTTGCAAATGGCAGGATTTCTTGTTTCATGGCTCAGTAATACTCTGTTGTGTATATGTACCACATCTTTATCCATTCATCTACTGATGGACACTTTGGTTGCTTCCATGGCTATTGTAAATAATGAGGCAATAAATATAGTGGTGTGTATATATCTTTTGAATCAGGGATTTTGTTTTCTTTGGGTAAATTCCTAGAAATGGAATTCCTGGGTCATATGGTATTTCTGAAATATTTTAAACAAAGAATTTTGCAAACTTTTAAACATTATATGAAAATCCATAATATATCTGGTAAGCATGAATAATGATAATAAAGCCTTATATGTGCTGCCATTTATTCTTGGATTGCATAGGACAAGTCACATAGAGTAAGAGTTGAGTGTACTGACTGACTTGCAGGATGATGCAGAGTCAAAATACAGTTTTGAGTACACAAGAAAGAGGTCAAGTTTTGATTCTGAATGATGAATATATAAGAACACAGTAAGTTTGAAAGTAAGTTCAGAATGAGGAAATTCATGTGAAGAATGCAATAAGTAATACAGGAACAAATAAATAATACAATGGTGAATGTTATGATCCTAAACTAAATATTCAATCAGTATCCAAAATCCAGGGGGTCTGTCTAAGCAGAAATGGATCAAGTAATCAAAAAAGAGCTAAGAGCTATGCAACTGTTAGCAGTCAAGGCAAGCAGATGAGTAGCCAGCATTCATGGAACCTCAGGGTAAAATTTCAATCTAGCCATGATAATATTACAGTTGATTGCAAAAGGTCCAATTATTAGAATGACTGGTTAATTGATGAGAAAGAAAAAAGAAAAGGATTGCTTTTGTTTTCTTTTGTTTAAAGAAATATAGTGCAATGATTAAAGAATATAAACAAAATCTCTACTGGATAAACCACAAAGCAAATTTGATATTTGGTCATGAAACAATGTCTAAAAAAAATCTTTCTACTCCTTATCAGCCACACTCTCCAAATTCAGGCCGGTACTTGAATATATTTCAGGATGATGCCAAAAACGGAATTAGTAGGCTAGCATACTACTATTATAGCAGTTTCATTCAACTACAGTGCATTTATTGTCTTTAGCAAGCTTACTAAGTATTACATGAGAAGTTAATCAAAGATGCACACCAGGCTGCAAAATTACAACTGTGATAAGTACTATGTCAAAGAGCTGGTGATACTATTAAGCTTCTAAATTGGGCATCTACTTATATGTGCATGCCAGGGAAATTTCCCTGAGGAAGTCATAACTGAATTGAAATATGAGGAAGAAAGAAGTGGTGGGGAAGAAGCATTCAGATAGAGGATGACTCTAGCCCCAATCGAGGGCAAATAGAGCTAGATTTCTGAGAGCAAAGGGAAGAATAGAGAAAAATAAACCTGCAAGGGTAAGGTCGGGTCTTAAAGCCCTGTGGGCATGGTCAAATATTTTGGCCCTATAAGTAATGAAACTTTGAAGGTTTAAAGCAAGAGGTCATATGTCTAAATTTACATTTCAAAGGATACTGTGGCTTTAGTGTAAGAAGGGATTTAATGGTGCAACATTGGATATAGAGAGAATAGCTGGGGTTTACTTCAGTGGAAAGGAGACAATACTGTATGGACCAGCACCATGGCCGTGGAGATGGAAATCAGACTTATCTGAGAAATATTTAACATTTAAAATCTTTCATACTGCTACACTGTGCATTGGAAGAAAGGACACGGCAGTGGATGTTGATGCTGGAAACACTGGGAGAGATCCACTTTTGGGGAATAATCATGAGTTCACAGATATTGATTTTAAGTGCCTTTGAGACATCCAAATTGGGAGCTACTGGAACCCTACTTGAGAATACATTTCTGGAGCCCGGAAATTTCAGGATTATGAATATAAACTTGTGAGTGATCAGTATAATTTGGTCAGCATTCAACATTCAGACCTATTTTAATTTGTGATCAGGTTGTTGTATCGTGAGAATTTTTTCAATAGCACGCGGCTGGCCAAGTGCATTACTGAGAGGGCGAATGGTTGGATCTGTTCACGGTTGGGGCTTTGCTGGATTGTTGTGACAAAATAGAAAAGAGGCCAACGAGTTGAGAGTATTATCAAAAGCATACTGACTTAGGGATAGAAGCCTCTAATGAAATTGGATATATTTGAAGACAGAGAAGAACGAAAGGTGGTCAGTGGATTTGAGATGCCAGTAGTCATAGGTAAAAGTAACAGAGATGAAAGGAATTTGAGGTGAGAGTGGGATGGATGTGCTGAATTCTGAGGGAAGGTGCAATAGTTACAGACACCCCACCAGAATTAATGGGACAGTGGAGTGGAAAAGAAACTCATTGGCAGTAAGGTCAAGGAGCCACATGTCAAACACTCCATGCCCCCAAACGAATGATGACAAGGAAGAGCGAAAGGTCATGGAAATAAAATCACAAGGTTCACATATCACATACTATTTCCTTGCTTGAGAATATTGAAGAAATGAGAGTATATGTAGCTCCAGGAGCTTTAAAGAAATGATTACAATACACTGGGATCTCTCCATTTTGGATTTCAGTGCCAAATATTTGTACATCCAAACCTAAGGCTTTGGATACTTCACATTCCAGCTGACACTACACCCACATCTCCCATTGTCACCAAAAACCATCAGAAAATACAGCACAGAAAAATATCTATTTTGACAGTTTTGATCATTAAGAAGAAGTGAACACAGTCACAAGATATTTCTTAGTAGGCTCTTGGACCGAGACAGGAAACGTAATTAAGATGTTGAATAATTTAATGATGTACACTCTCCAGAGCATATCTACTTTTACTGCTATTGCTATTTCCAGATCCTATTTTCCAGCCAGCAATTTTTTTATGAGTTTTTATATTCACTTGAAACCTTAAACATTCTCAGAGATTGAGCTCTAAAATGGAAACTAGGGCTTTTCCTTCTACCTGAAATTCACTTGAAAGAACTAGAGCTGCTGTGTCAACCGCTTTGAGGAATAATGGAGGGCAAGTCAAGGGAAATGCTTAAGAATAATGAAATAGATATTTTCTAAGGCACTGGTTACACAGAATTCCCTGTGAAAACATCAAAGCTGAATTTCAGGTCCCTGACTGAAATGCTGGTTAAATGCACAATATAACTTTGTCCAGAGTCTCTAATAAAGACTATTATTGGCAGCATCTTAAATAATTTAACTACAAAATAATAAGTGAGAAGCAAAATTTTCTTGCTCAAAATTATAAGTTTAAGAGGTCAATTAACTTTAAATTTGTCTTTAATGTTATTTCAATGAATTTATATGCCAAATTCTGTCACTTTTACCTAATACTGTGTGCACACTTTTACATGTTTTTACCTTTGTACCTGATTTTAAACATAATCTTCATTCAGTTTGAGATTGTTTATACCCTCAGCTTTGTCTCTATTGGTCCCCTGGCTAAATCATTGTCCCCTTGCAGTCTTTACTTCTGATATTCTTTCTCCAAAAGGCCTCCTCATTATTGCAAATGCTTTCTTCCCCCAAATAAAGTAAGATAAATGATTGATCTCATCTCACTATTGTTTTCTGGTCAGCAAAATGATGTTCACCCAAAAACATCTATGTTGATAGTACGAGGAACCTATGAATATGCTGTTACATGGCAAAGGGGAATTAAGGTTGCAAATGGAATTTTGTTGTTAATCAGCTGACTAAAAAACAGATAGATTATTCTGGACTGTCCCAAGGTAATTACAAGTGTCCTTAAAAGTGGAAGAAGGAAGAAGAAAAAGGGTCAAAGTCAGAGATATTTGAAGATATTGCAAACTGCTTGTTTTGAGGATGAAGGAAGAGGCTTTGACCAAAGATTACAAGTGGGCTCTAGAAGCTGAAAAAGGCAGTCAGATTCCTTCCTAGATAACCTAGAAGGAACACAGCCCTGCCAATGCCTTGCTTTTAGCCCCACACAACCCATTTTGGACTTGTTTTAAGCCACGACATTTGTGAAAATCTGTTACAGTGTTAATAGAAAATGAATGCACAAGCTTTCACTTATGTATCTATCAGCAATTTTCTGCCTCTCAGTTCTCACCTTCAACATCTTGCACCGATTCTCTACCAGCATAAGTGTCTTCTGTTGCTCTCAAGCTCACCCCAATTAGTTTGCTGCACAGGCTCTGAGGCAGTGAGTTTTCCATTACTCTGAGGCAGTATCATAATTGTGAAGAAATAAAAGGTGATCCCTTAAAGGAAACATTGGAAAACCCAGCCTCAGAGATGGTGGAGGCTTCCAGGAACACTGCAGAGAAGAATTGTTTTCCTCAGCCTCTGCTCATGTCATTCACAGGCTCTCTCATCTGAGGGGGCTGTTTTTCCCCTATCCTCAGATTCTCTTCTCTATTGCTTGCCAGATTCAGAGTTAAACTTGAATGTACTTATGCTCATGCCCTGCAGTCTGTATCTGGGATACATCCTAGGAAGGTTGCATCCCTTTTTGTTGTTGCTTGTTAAAAAAGCTCAGGAAGTATCTATTCTTCCTATGTATTTCACAGTAGGCTATCAATGTCTGTATACTTAGCAATGCCAAGTGGGAGAAAATAGTTTGCCCTCCTAAAAAGTTACATATCTCTCTAGGACATTACTCAATTTTCTCATCATTTTCTTTTCTTTTTTGAGAGAGTCAAAAATTAAGTTGTGTGCCCAGAGATGGAGATTTCTAAGTTAATGAACACTCAATTGATTTAGGTTATTATTTATGAAACAGTTGTACAGCACTCCTCTCTTATCTGAAGTTTCAGTTATCTCTTGTCAGCCATGGTCTGTAAGCAAATGATCTTCTTTCTGGCATTTCCTCAGAAGGTCAATACATAGAAGCCAAACATTACATCACAATGCCAACATCATTCACCTCAGTTCCTCCCATCATGTAGGCATTTGATCATGTCACATCATTGCAAGAAGGGTGAGCACAGTACAATAAGATACTTTCAGAGAGAGAGGCCATGTTTGCATAACTTTTATTGCAGCATTTTGTTATAATTGTTCTATTTTATAATTAGTTATTGATGTGACCCACTTACTATGCCTAATTTATAAATTAAACTTTTTCATAGGTAGGTGATGTATAAGAAAAACATAGTGTTATAAGATTTGGTGCTATCTGTGGTTTCAGACATCCCTTGGGGTTCTTGGAATAGATCTCTTGCAGAGAAGGGAGGAAAATTCTGTATTAGTTCATATCTATGGTTTTTATACTAGGCTGTAGCATCTCCAGGGAGAATCCTTGCACAATGGAAGATGGATAAATATTTGATCGATGGGCCATTTTCAAACTGGCAATAATAATGATCCTAGTTAATCATTTTTTTTCATCTTTGAACTCATAACTCCTACAATGTCAGGTAGAATGTTTTAATTAGAAAACAAGGATATAATAAATAGATTATCTTGAAGAACTATCATGAAAGCCATTACTGATTGTGTACCTCAGAGAATAATTTCAAAATCTACTTGAAAGACTTAGTATATTGATAAACCAGTTAAAAAACAGATACTCTTGGAATGTCTTTTTCTGTGAAAAAGACATTTCTGTGAAAAAGAAGTTGATAGGAAACATAAGGAATGGAGAAGCCAAAACCAAAATAATAATTAATTAATCAATTAATTAATTAATTCCTGCTACCAAGGTTGGAACATATTCCTTAGATTGATATTGAATCAAAAAAGGTTAAAAAAAATGTCTTCCAGAGAAATACAGTATCACAATATTTTAAGGGCTATTTGTTCTGGGCTGGTAGCCTTTGAACAAAACCAACGTGGTGGCAAGTCAGGATGATGTAAATTCAGATTAAACTGAAAAACAAAAGTCTAGCAAAAATATTCTGAATCTTCTCTTCTTACCTTTCCTTTTAAAGTTCAAGCAATTATTCTTCACTTTATTCTGTTTGTGGAAAGCAGCTATCCACTTGCAGTGGTTAAATATTGAAACATTGAAAAATAAAATAACTTTGTTTAATTACCTTAGCTGAACAGTGTATATTATTTTACAATAGCCCTAACATATGGCCCAACATGGGAGGGAGAGAGGAAAACACACACACACACACACACACACACACACACACACACACACACACACAGAAGGGAGAGGGAGAAACACCTGAGAGCACTGTGACTGAATGGAAGAGGGTTGTGGCAGTTTGATGATTTCAATAAAAATGCCAAGTCAGGCCTTTTTACTTAATATATGGATATCTATATGGTGCCTAATTAAACTTTTCAGCAGGAACAGTTGATACCCAATTACCTCATCTGAACTGCCACACAAAACAACATCGTTTATATTCTGGTCATGAAAATGGAGTTCATGTAAGGCTCATAATTTTGTCCCTCAGAGTCATTAAATCACCTACATCACTTGGGATAAGGAGTTTTTAGAAAATAAGCATATTATCTGTCTTTACACTATATTATTTCAGTAGTCAAGATTCCTTAGCTTTCTTCATGATGCTTCTCATATGGCACAGAATATAAGCAATGTTTCATTATTAGCCAAAGCTTCCTACTGTAATTTGGATCATCATAGAAATAAAATTATTTGTGTTCACCTTAAAGATGAATGCAGCTTCTTACAGTTTCATTTACAGAATGAATGGTCCCCAAATCATTTTAAATTTAAATAATTTTAAAAGATAGAATATTAATTTAACCCTGAGAACTCAAACTCTTGAAGAAAAAGACTACTGATGCCAGACATAATATATTGCCCACAGGATTATAAAACAAATTTGCTTCCAGGTTATTTAACCAAGTATAAATTTGGGGAAATTTCCCTTTTAGCTACTACCATATATTTCCATAGTCTTCAAACCAGAGAAGGATTTTAAGGAAAAAAAGGAGAAAAGCAAGAGTAATTTGGATAGAAAACTCTCATCAATAAGTCATGGGATAAAACAGATCCAGCTTTTATTCAATTATGCTCCAACAGTATAAATCTACTTCAAGAGAAAAAATAGCATAAAATATAATCTTTAAATATTTCATATTAGCTCTATGTTCTATTCTGTGCCTAGACAGGTTAGAACATTAGCTGTTATTTTGATTGTTTTGTCAATTAATTGTAATACAAAAATCAGTGTTCTGAGAGATCAAGGCGTTGTTGGTTTTTCTTGATATTTAACAGAGCCAATTTGAGAATTTTAAAATTTATTTTAAATTATATTAAAGTTTGGTTTAATTTGTATTAAAGTTATTAAAAGTTTGAAATAGTTAAGTAATCTAAGCATCAGCTTTACAAAAGAAACATTCTTTATGTTTTGTTCACTAGTATAACCAAAGCACTTAAAGAACCTCTATAAAATAGTAAGCAGTTAATACATATTTTACCTTACTCAGAACTAAAGTCACTATAAAACCCAGCAAAATTTGCAAAAATAGTCCTTCACCTCTCTGATCTTTTGACATCAATGTACCAATATATATTCATTCTATTCAAACTTATATAAGTAAAGAATATTTTATTTAATAAAAATATACACATTTTGGAATAATTATTTTAAATTTTTTCTTTTTTCTTTTTGATTGATCAGAGATTCAAAATATAATATTACAGTAAGCATTCAATATTACATTTAAATTACTTTTCAGTTCTATTTTAATTTCAAGCCATGTGTGTTAAAAAGCAATAGGTTTATAATTACCTTTGCACTTCACATCAAGAAAAAGTTTCCTAAAGCTGAAACTTCAAAAGATAAAGATCGTTACACTTTTTTCTCTGACAGAACTTCCATTTATAAAAACAATGTACTTGAACTTTTAATTAGCATACTTTGAGTATAGGAGAGATTTTGCTTCTGGCTTAGGTTTACACCTGCCATTTTCCCCACTAATGTCAGGGAAAGGTGAGCTCTGATTCTTTAGTGACTATTGTTTTTCCAAAGAAAATGACACTTAATCTAAGCCATCTGGTTCTTACATGTTTGTCTGTTGCAATGAAAATATTTACACTTGTTTTCGGGCATACCTGTGTGGGACTTTCTTTGGAATCTATACCTGGGTGTGAGTGCAGAGTACACTCACACTTACTATCACTAAGCAGGACAAGATTGTCCTGTACAACGGCTTCGTCCATTTATACTCCTACTGGAAACACAGGCTTTCTGCACTTCACAATGCTTGGAAATAATATGTCTTGTTAAATTTACCGACTGATCAGAGTAAAATAGCATCTCATTGTCATTTTAATTTGTACTTTTACAATGTGGTTGTAAGCATCCCTTCATATGCTTGTTAGTAATGATTCTCTTTCTATAGTTTACCTCTTTGGCCTGTTTTTCAATACAATTTCCACGTGTGTGTATGTGTGTATGCATTTGCAATTTTCCTTGAAAACTGTTTTTACAATTTGAAAGTAACATTTCAAGAAATGATTGATTTGTTAAATTTTGGAAAAAGTGTCTTTTCTTGTAGTGAAATTTTTTATTTTAATACAGTAAAATCTATCACGTTTGCATTATGATTGTCAATGACATTTTTCTTTTTTTAGTTCAAATTATCCCTTTCAAACTATGTTTAAAATTCATTTGGAATTCTACAGTGGTTCAATTATTTTCTCCATATAATGAGTCAATTTTTCCAGTGGTATCTTCCTATTAAACAATTTTCCTGTTTACAAGGTCAATTTCTGTGTGCTTTATTCTATTTTCTTGGTCTGTATATGGTTTTTCATAATTGCCACACTCTATCTTTGGGCTGTAATCTAATTTTTGTAGAGTGAGTCCCCTTCTTTGCTATTACTTTTCAAAATTTGTGTACTTTTTCAAGGGCATTTTATGCTTTTATATAAAATTTAGCACGTGCTCATTAAATTTATCAAAAATTCTATTGCAATCAGATTCTATTTATAAACTAATTTGTGGAGGATTAACATGTTTACAGTAAGTTATTTCATCCATGGTGAAATTTTGTTTTTGAGCTTAAAGAGATCTATATTTATGCAATATATTTATGTGTTGTTTTCTATATTTTAGTAGTTTTAATTTTTCTGAAAAAGTTTTTTACATCTAAACCTTTTCTTGGCTTGATACCTAAATCGTTTTTCAATTTTTTATTTATGAATATTTTTTTCTATTGTAATACCTAGTTGGGTTTTTTTTGTGGTTTTGGAGAACATTATTGTTTTTCATGAGTTAATTAAGCTAAATTTATTCTTATCCAGAGTTTTACGAACTGTTTTACTAATTCCATGTGTTTCCAGTATTCTGATTCTGTAGGGTTGATCAAATAGTCTGCAAAAAATGACAGTATTTTACTATTTTATAATTCTTATACATTTTATTAATTTTTCTGCTGATAAAATTATTGAGGACATTTAGTAAGATATTATAGAGGGACAGTGCTAAGGTATATCTCTGGTCATGTTGATTTTAAACAGAAAGTAAATATTCTTCTGAATTTCCTGCAGGAGTTTGGTATTACAGCTTTCTGTAAGCTACAGAAGATTCTATCTGTATCTTCTAGAATTTTTTTTAATCATTAGTACTAATTTTATTAACTTTTTCTGATTCTATTGAGATATTTGTGCTTTTTTTTTAAATTGATTTGTTCAGCTGATAAATTATCTGGTGTGAAACAACTCTTGCAATATTGGACTAACCTGTAATTGATCATTATGAAATTTTTTTATTGAAGTATAATTGACATATAATATCCTATTCATTTCAGATGTATGTCATAGTGGTTCAGTTTCATACATTACAAAATAACCCCCAAGATAACTTTAATTGCTATCTGTCACCACACAAAATTATTACAATATTATTGACTATATTCTTTATGCTGTACATTTCATCCCCATGATTTATTCATCTATAACAAAGTTTGTACTTCTTAATCCCCTTCACCTATTTTGCCCACCCTCTTATCCTTCCCCTCTGAGGTTCTACGTATCTGTGAATCTGCTTCTGTCTTGCTTTGTTTGTTCATTTATTTTGTTTTTTTAGATTCCATGCACAACTGAAATCATATGCTATTTGTATTTCTCTGACTTATTTCACTTAGCATAACACTTTCAAGATCCATTCATGTTGTCGCAAATGGCAAGATTTCATTCCTTTTTGTGACTGACTAATATTCCATTTTAAAATATACTACATCTTCTTCATCCATTCATCTGTCAATGGATACAGGCTCTTCTATATCTTGGCTACTGTAATAATGCTGCAATGAAAATAGGGGTACCTCTTTGAACTGGTGTTTTCATTTTCTTCTAATAAATACTCAGATGTGGAATTCCTAGAATGTATGCTTGGTCTATTTTTAATATTTTGAGGAAACCCCATACTGTTTTCCATAGTGATTACACCAATTTACATTCTTACCAACATTGTATAATGGTTCTTTTCTCTCCTTATCCTCCAACACGTGTTATTTCTTGTCCTTTAGGTAACAGCCATTCTGGGAGGTATGAGATGTTATCTTGTGATTTTGATTTACATTAGCTTAATGATTAAATGTTGAGCACATTTTATCATGAAATATTTTAAATACTTTTTTGTCTTTTGCATGTGTCATAAATCAAATGAGTCTACAAGTATTTTTTTTTCCTTACTATTTCATTTTCCAGTTTGGAATCAAAGTTACATGAACTTTCATAAAATAAATGGAAAACTTTTCTTCTATTTCCATGTTCTGTAAAAATATATACAAGGATAACCTGTTCCTTGAACGTTTGTAAGAGTGCATCAATAGAGGTCATTTTTTCTCTTCTGTGACTTCTTATTGAGAATATGGGATGGACTCTAATCATCACCTGAATTTCTTTAGTAGATAATGATCTACTAAACTTTTCTACTTTGTCCTGCACTATTTTAGGCATTTTATGTATTTTCCAAAAACTTAAACATCTCCACTCAATAATCAAAATATATTATAATACAGTTGTTCATATTATTCCTTTAGTATCTTGCAACTATTGTCTGTAGTTGGACATTTCTTTTTCATTCTGTGTTTTATCTCTATTTAAATGGCTTCTGTTTTTCTTGACCATTACCTGATGATTGTCTATTTATTAATCTTTTCAAATAACCAGGTTTTGCTTGGTTAAACTTTTTTTTTTAAACTTTTTTCTATTTTGTTTAATTGTTTTCTATTTCAATGATCTCTTCCTAACCTTCTTGTTTGTCTGGATTTGGTTATCATTCTGTCAGTGTTCAACTGACTTCTTGAAGTGAATGCTTGTCTCAATTTTTCCTATTTACTCTTTCTTGCTCTATGAAGAATGTACTTAAAGCTGAAATCTTTCTCTAAGCAGAATTTTTCTGTGTCGCACAGATTTGGCATGTTGTGTCTTCATTGTCATGCAGTTCTAAGTACTTTTTAATTTGTCTTATGAGATCCTCTTCATGCAAGAGTATTAAGTAGACCACTTTTTAGTTTCCAGATATACTGGATTTTAAGCTGTTCTTTTGTTATCAACTTCATTTTGTTGGATTATAATCAAAGAAGATAGTTTTTGAGGTGCTGATTCTTTGAATTTATGAAACTTCCTTTGAGGCTTAAAACAAAATTGATTTCTGGGAGTAGCCTTGAATGAATGTAGGAAGTTATATATTTATTCAGCTCTCGTGTTCTAGAACATTTGTTCCTTTTACAAGAACATAATATGTCTATTATGAAGTTCTTTTTAAGTCATTTTAAACCCATTTGTCTGTTATTAAAAATTCTAATCCAGTTTCCTCTAAGTTAAGATTTGCCAAAAGGAACAAATCTTTTCTAACAAATGTTTATCTGTTTTCTGTATCATTATATTCAAACTTCTGTTGTTCTTTTATTTCAAATGAGTGTCAGACTTTTGACTGATGTGTAAAGAATTTTCTTTTATGTTGACTATTGTTATAGTAGGACTTATTTTGGTCACCTTAATTTATTTTGTCACCCCATTTATTTCTTTTATCTTCCTTTATACCTGCCATTAGATACATAATCTCTTCTGATTTGAAATTTAAGCATGCTAAATTTATTTATCTAATGTTTACTTTTAACTTTCTACTATTATTCAGGCTTATACATATGTTAATTAATTTCCTACAAACTTCCTCTTAACATTATCCCTATCTTCCTCCAGAGCAGAGATGCCTCAGTGCATTTCAGTTCCCTCCAGTCTCCCTGCAGCCCTCAACACCCAACCCCTCAGCATATCACTATCATCTATACCTCTAGTCCTGGATTTTTTAATATAGAAAACTAAGTAAGTAGGTTGATATATCAAATATAGATAGATAAGATGTATTAATCCTTAAATGTGTGGATAAAGATAATATCCTTAGTCATTTACTCAGTGCTACTTTTTGTGTCATAATCTATAAGCCTAAACTCATTTTCTGGTATGTGTTTGTTTATTTCCTCCAAGAATTATGTGAAAGCCTTTGGACAACAAATTTTTTGAGGGCTTGCACCCAAGAATATCTGTAATTTCACTCTCACATTTAAATGATAGATTAGCTAGGTAACTAATATTGGTTTAAAGTTCCTTTCCTTCAAAGTTCAGAAATATTACTCCATCAGTCTTGCATTTGAGACATGCTGAGAAATCCGATTTCATTTTGATTTTTCTTCATTTGTAGGTGATCTTTTCTCTTTTTCTGGAAGTTTTTATTAGGGTTTTTTAGCTCTTTTTTTTTTTTTAATTTGGACCTCTCTGGCCCCTTTCAGTCTGAGATATTTTGTTTATCTTTATTTCTGACATGCTAGTCACTACTTATATAAATATTTCCATCTCTCAATATTTTTCTCCTAGGGGGACTCTCACATATGTTGGAAATTCTACTTTTGTTTTGAAATCTATTTTTCATTTTTTTCTGTTTGCTTATCATTTTTGATACCATCTAGGGAAACTTTGAAACTTCATCTTGCAGCGCATTATTTTTTTGTTACTATTCATTTGCAAAACACTATGCAAAGTGTTTTGAGTCTTCTTTCAAACTTTTACACCTGTCCTCTGCAGAGCCTCTCATGGGAATGGTTGTCTATGAGACACAGGGAGAGGCAGGACCTAGAATTGCAGTGGTGGTTGAGCACCTCCTCGGATCTAGGCTTGGCTGAGAATCACTGTGTACTTACAGGGCGGTCTCTGTTCTCTTCCAGGAGCATCCTCCCTGGTGATTATCAACTCACCATGGAGTGTAGATGGACAAGAGCTAGAGGAAGGAAAACAGTCAGAGGCTGGTGGGTGTGCTTATGTTTTTGCCACTCCAGTAAGCCTGATCTCTACCCTGAATTTGTCCCTTGGTCATAGGCCAGTGCTAATTGGCATTACTGGTTTCTGCCTCTCAGTTGCAATGGGGCAGGGAAGCATCTTCTTAAGGGAGGAAAAAGACCACCAAGTGAAAGCTTTCTTGTCAGCAGACCTTCATTCTATGGCCTACTTGGCTCTCAGTCTCTCCTCACACCACAACTCAAACAGCTTCTGTTTCTGCAGGAGTTTCAAATTGTCTATATCAAGTACAATTAATAAGTCTTTGTTTCTGTGGCATCTCTAGAGCGGGGTTTGGAAAAAGGAGGTAACAGACTGTGTTTTTCACTATCTCCTCAGAAGACAGAAGTGCCCTGAATTTTTCTGAGTCTCTCACTTTCTATTACTCCTCTTTTATCAATTCTCCTTGGAGTAAAAGATGTTTGCAGACTTCTACTTCTATTTTTAAATAATTGTGATTTCTCTAAAATTTTTAGAGAAATAGAACAAAGCATGGACTGTGGCTCAGGAATGTGTTAGAAGGGATGTTTCATATATCACTTAATAATTATTTAGTATTTAAAGATTATTTATTGTTTAAAAATGTTGATGAGTATTCTGAAGTGAGGATGGTAAAAGGTGGGAATAGGATGATGCTCATAGATAATTTTGGGGAATAGATTTTGCATATATAATATAAAACATTTCTAACATTTGACATTTGCTTTTATGAAACTATCAAAGTTGCTGCATTAGAATATCCTTATTCTAACTGAGTCCTATATATTAATGTGTCTCATTTTTATTTATTGCTTCCTATGAGCCAAGCACTGCAACATGATTCTGCTTATCACTTAGGAAAGTTTTCATATGATTCCTCAGCCTCACAAAAGGTGAAATAACTAACTCTAGGGTCCAGGTCTTCTGCTTCCAGAGTCTCAACAGTTTCCCCTAGACCATAGCAGAGTGAGCAGGGGTAATTAGTAGTACAAGTGAACCACTCTCCTCTTCCCTTTCAACACTCTCATTCTGGTTTGCAGCTGTGCAGGGATCCCTTCTAAGCACAGCTTCCATGGAAATGACACGCTCACAAACTTTAACATTCACAGAGTCATGAAAGTTCACATCTGCCCCATTTCCACAGCATCTTCATAGGTGACTTACCAGCTCACTGGATTTGAGGGAAATTTTAAGAAATGATAGATTAATTTGCCTCCCTCTCAAAAGATATTTAGGTAATTATCAGTAACCTCCAGCACCTTGATTCAAGGGAATGAATAATGTGGTCATTTCCAGCCTTGTGGCAGGGCTAGTGGGAGAAACGCTTTTGAATCATGAAGTGTGGAAGTATCAAGTGTTGGGCTTGGCACACGCCGAGCCACCTGTGTGGGCAGCTCTGCTCGCACCACCCACACAGCTGGTTAGTGGTCTCTCTTCGAGTAATTGACCTAAAGAGACAGGTATGGAGAGGCTCAAGACGCAACTTCAAAAGAAGACAAACATCATCACTTTTAGACCATCAAAAAACCATGTACATTCATATACATATTTCTTATGTACATGTTATTTATGAAGTATATTATTAGAAAATTTAGTTTTATCCAAGATGTATTATAAAAGCATGTTAACATGTTCTGCTATGGATACTGTGCACTCATATCACATGAAAAGAATTAGGTCAACTAGTAAGTTTTCATTCTTTCAAAGAAGTTCTTGCCTTGTACTAAAATGGCCAACATGATCGATGTCCAGCTGTGTGATCGATGCCCCACCTTTCCTCCTCTTGCCCCCTCAGCTCCAGCCACAGTGGCTCCTTGCTGCTCCTTGGTTACACCAGTCACACTTCTGCATTTCTGTCATCTCTGCCCGAAACATTCTTGTCCCGGAGCCAGACCTTCCTTAACGATGCTGTATACAGGGCACCCATGCTAACCACTCCTTATCTCCACATCCCTACTTATTTTATATCCCTTATTACCATCTGGCATACAATAAACAGCATTTATTTATGTACTTGCTGCCTTTCCCTATTAGGATGTAAATTCCATGGGAACAAAGACTTTGATTTCTTAAACTACCATGCCTAGTTTAAGAAATGATTTGGGATTCAGTACTCATTTGTTAATGAATAAACCCAAAGAGAATTTAACCATGCTATCTCAGCATTATTCATGATAGCAAAGATATGGAAATGACCCAAATGTCCAACAGCAGATGAATGGATAAAACAGATGTGGTACATTTATACCACAGAATATTATTCAGTCATGAGCAAGAAGGATATCCTGCCATCTGAAACAACATAGATGGACATTGAGCACATTATGCTAAGTGAGATAATGCAGACAAAGAAAGACAAGTATTGTATATATGTGGAATCGGAAATAGTCAAGCCTTTAAAGACAAAATAAACATAACAAAAGGCAGTCAAATGGTGGCTACCACCAGATGGTGATGGTAGTAAAGGTTACAAACTTGTGGCCAGTACTAAATAAGTCACAGAGCTCTGATGTAGAAAACACTGGATATAGGCAATAATATTGTACTACTGTTGTGATATTGTTACAACAGCAGCTATGTTACAATATGCAAATATATCAAAGTAACACGCCATACTATACACCTTTAATTTATACAATGTTACAAGTGAAATATATCCAATTAAAGAAAGAACTTCAGAAATCTGACACTGCAAAGGTTTGGGGGGATACCCTTATGAGATACCAAATACAAATAAATACTAATCTGTAAAATTAAAAATTAAAAAAGGGAATGCAAGTATCATGCATGTTACAGTAAGGATCATATAAATCTAAAGTAATGCCGTATCAAAAAAATGGCATAAAGTTTCTGCAAATGACTTAAGGTGCACAGGGTTTTATATAAATAAAAGGCTATTAAAATATTTTCTGTCTTCTATCCCTTTGTATAAATCTTAATTACTGCTTTTAACAGTCAATACTTGTGTAGGATTGAATTTTTAATAATCTAAGTCTTGTTTAATTGAAACTATTTGGGGATAAAAGCTGTCAATCAAATCAACGAATTTCTAGGTTCCTATGTTCAAGTTTTCAGATATTTCTTTATCTCTAGAGTATGAGTTGAAAGATAATGTTTGTGATTGAGATTTTAGGTTATTATAATCATTATTAGAACCATATCATAAAACTGGATGGCAGATTTAGTTTTAATTCTACCATACAAATCAGGTGTAAGAAGTGTCCCTTGACTATGTATCCTGGCAATCAGATTGAGTCTATCTTTATACCTTTCTTTGCCACTGTGGCAAGAAATTCAACTATAGTCATTACTGGAGAATTTCTCCTTCTCTTTCTTTAAGATTATATGAAGATCCCAGAATTGTATGCAGTCCAGGAAGCGTCCCTGGTCCTTTGTTCTCAATGACTGCTGAAAACATCATTTTGTTTCAAGCTGCATTTTCCCTTGGAGGAGGAACAGACCAAGTGCCAAGAGAAGCTACAGGCTCCCTGACTCATCCTCCACTTCCAAACTATCCTCTCTCTCTTTCTTCAAGCATAAAACCATAAACATGAAAGATTCAATTTACCAAGTTCTATGACAGCTTAGGTAAGCCATGTGATACAATCTGGGCAATGAGTTGAAAGCAGAAGCTGACAGGTATTGCATTTTGCCATAGTTAAACCCCTGCCCTATTTTGCTTCCTGAACAGTGGTGTTAGGCTGTGGGTACAGATGCCATGTAAAAAACAAAATAATAACAGTCAACATACTAAGATGGGCAAAATAGGGAGACCACAAAAGCCTGTTTCCCTCATGAGATAGCTGAGCAACTGAGCTAATGCCAAGAACCAATTACCTATGAACTAAATTTCATTTCTGAAAAATAAGCACCTATTTAAGATATTTCAAAATCTTTTTCTTGTAGTTGAACCCATCTATAATAGAAACACCAAGCTTGTTTAAGGGAGTATTTGTCTGGTGTGGTGGTCCTGCTGCCTGGGGTCCCACCTCTTTAGATATATAATGCTGTTATGTCCATAGTGCTGCCTCTCTGGGCAATCATGGTAAAGTAGGTTCAGTTCTCCTAAATTCTGGTAACACTTCAAAAGCCAGACTCCTTCCCAGTCTTGGGGAATTTCACCATTATCCAGAGTGAACAGTTCCATCCTTTACCCTCTAAACACTGTTTATTCTTCTTCCCCTTTGGAAAGATCAAGCATATTCACTGTAAATGGGACTTCTAAATTAGGATTTCTCAATTAGATGGGAAAGGGTAGGAAAAGTAGATGATGGTATTTTTTCCCCCTATTCATTTGCCCAGTTACAGTATTATGACCTACCTTTTCTTGGGGTAATATTTAATTTAGTCATCTAAAAGATTAATTTTAAATTTCAGGGTCTATCTCAGCTACCAGTCAATCAGAATGATAGACACACCCAATACATTGTTGGTTAAGATACCAAAGCACATATTCCAATATTTTAAATCTTAAGCTCTCCTATTAAAGACAATCACAGACACAACCAAAGTTTAATTTGAAGGCAGAATTTACCACTAGAGATAAAAGAAAATAAAAGTCCCATTTCAGCTCTCTCTAATGACTTGAAATCCACCTTCAATCCAGAGCCCCTGTATTATGTTCATGTAAAAAAGTACAGTTTAAAAGCATTTCTCCTTGTCCAGAAATAAGCCAAACTTATTTGCAGAATAGTTGCCTCCATTTTTTTCTGACTGAAGAGAAATATGTTATTTCTTTCATCTCAGAAAATAAAATCACTTAAGTCCACTTTTCCCATCTGCAGCTGTCCGATGTCTTTGTTCCCTTCTGCAAAAAATTCCCAAAGTGTCTATATTTGTTGTCTCCAGTTCTTCTCCATTCCTCAGCCTATTCATATAAGGTTTCCACCTCTACAGCACTACCAAAACTGTTCTTGTTAAGGTTGGTAAGGGAGTCAATGGCTCCTCACTGCTATATCCAAAGACGAGTTCACACAATTGATTATCCCTGCTTCCTTCCTTCATTTTCTTTTTAGAGTTTTCAGGGCCCTGCATTCTCTCAGTGTTTCTCCTTCCTCACTATTCACTCATTCTCAGTCTCATTTCTTGGTCCTGACAATATCTCCTTCCTATCAATGTGGAAGTGCCCTAGCAATCAGTTCTTAGCTCTCCTATCTACACATACTCACTCACCCATTACGATGGCTTTAAATGGCATCTTTTATATTAACAGCTCCCAAACATAAATTTCCAGGTCAGATCTCTTGCCTAATCTCCAAGCTGATGTATCCACTGGCCTACTTGAAGTAACCACTTGAGTGCTCAATGGAAATCTCATTGTCAATATATATATAAAACTAAAGGAATTAAAAACTCCTTCTTCCTATGAATGAAAAATAAGGAGTTGATCAACTTATTTGTTTAGGAAGAAATCTACATACACATGACTATACTGTCCACTTTTTGTGCCTAGCCCATTTCTTCAATAATTAAATCTTTCACAAATTAATATGCAGATTTTAGAGACAATGCTATAGATTTTCTAAAATGTCATTCCTAAACTAGTAGAGTGCTTCAGAGTGTTAAATACAGGTTTCTCTTTTCCCAACTCCCTATATTCTCCTCAATGCAAAGAAAAATGACAAAGTTACATTCCTAAAGGAGATTTATCCAATCTTTTTTCATTTTCATCTCAGAAAAGAACAATCCCAAAATCTTGTGTTGATGCTGTTGTTAACAACATCGGCCATTGCTTCTCCTCTTCCTAAGTTCATGAGGACGTTTTCCATTTTCATAGGACTGTGAGAAATAGCTGGGTGAATAACCGTGTGATCATGACCATCACTCTAAGCAGTTCAGAACAGAACCTCCTCCCAACATGAAAGAACCAGACAAAGCACTTCTGTGGATCTGGTAATTTTCAGAAGACTCCTCAACAGACCAAGAATGTAACAATACCACACCAAATATTATGGTTAATTTTGGGTGATCTTAGTGACCCTGACCTAATCTTAGGATCTCTTCAGCATACTCTGCAGAATAGAATAGAAATTATAATTTCCATATAACATTTCTGTATGATATTTTTATATTCTTCAGGATTTATGCTCGAACTTTCCACTCACATTGAACCTTTAATTACCAAAGATATTCTAATTTTTATTTACTGTTTAAAAAATATATAACATCACCTCACACCAGTAAGGATCACCATCATCTAAAAGACAAACAACAACAAATGTTGGTAAGCTTGTGGAGAAAGGGGAACCCTCCTACACTGCTGGTGGGAATGTAAATTAGTTCAACCATTGTGGAAAGCAATATGGAGGTTCCTCAGAATGCTCAAAATAGAAATACCATTTGACCCAGGAATTCCACTTCTAGGAATTTACCCTAAGAATGCAGCACTCCATTTTGAAAAAGACAGATGCACCCCTATGGTTATCGCTGCACTATTTACAATAGCCAAGATATGGAAGCAACCGAAATGTCCATTAGTAGATGAATGGATAAAGAAGATGTGGTACATATACACAATGGAATATTACTCAGTTATAAGAAAAAAACAGATCCTACCATTCGCAACAACATGGATGGAGCTAGAGGGTATTATGCTCAGTGAAATAAGCCAGGTGGAGAAAGACAAGTACCAAATGATTTCACTCATATGTGGAGTATAAGAACAAAAGAAAACTGAAGGAACAAAACAGCAGCAGAAGCACAGAACTCAAGAATGGACTAACAGTTACCAAAGGGAAAGGGACTGGGGAGGATGGGAGGGAAGGGAGGGATAAGGGCGGGTAAAAAGAAAGGGGGCATTACGATTAGCATGTATAGTGCGTGGGGGGCATGGGGAGGGCTGTGCACTACAGAGAAGACAAGTAGTGATTTTACAGCATCTTACTATGCAGATAGACAGTGACTGTGAAGAGGTATGTGGGGGGGACTTGGTGAAGGGGGGAGCCTAGTAAACATAATGTTCTTCATGTAATTGTAGATTAATGATACCAAAAAAAATTATATATAACCTTGATCTCTGGAGACTCAGTCTGTAAACAGTAAGAAAATCTTTTGATAGTATTTTCATGTTGATGCTAGGTTGAATCTGAAAGGATGACTTTATTATATATAAAGGCAATTGGAAATAGATTTAGAAACTGTTACCAAAACTTTGTTCAATAATATCTACTATAAAGAAGATCAATAATAGAGAAAAAAATTACAAGATGCTACACTATAAAAATTCTTTGTAAAAAATCAGTGATAACTTAATAATGATTTTAATAGTTCACATTTACTGAGAAGAATCTTAATACACAATACTGTACTAAGTATATTACATACATCCTCTTATTCAGAACTGTAAACAAATTATGTAAGTATTATTTTTCTTGCCAGTTTGCAAGTTTCTATAAAATTTAGAGTTTAAATTACTTGCCAGAAGTCATATAGCTGGCAAAGGACGAGGACAAGACAATAACTCAAATTTACTTTGACTCTAAACCCATTTTCTTTACTCTAGCTTAAGAAGGTTTATCAAGGTCCAATAGGACCTAATTACTTATACTAATTATGGGTGGGGGAGA
The DNA here is from genome assembly GCF_030020395.1 of Manis pentadactyla. NCBI lineage: Eukaryota > Metazoa > Chordata > Mammalia > Pholidota > Manidae > Manis > Manis pentadactyla. The sequence goes on from NC_080028.1 coordinate 66,866,322, forward strand.
CACCAGAGGAGATCTGTAAAGTAGATTTCTGGTCCTGGGAATTAACTCTGACATTTGCTGTTGAAACATTAAAAAAAAAGATAGATGAGGTTTAAAATACAGTAACCATAAAATCTGTGGCAAATTGAAGTTTAATGTAAACTCATATTAGTGTCTGAGAAAGTCCAGTCCAATGGGTTAAGCAGGACAGCAAGGAACCCAGGGGTAGTGATAAGCACTGTGTCTACTGTATCCCAGACACTTTGTGAGGCCCTGGAGATACTACACAAAGGAGTCAAGTAAAAAAGTGAATAGTTGACCCTAGGCAGGTAAAAAGGAACCATATAATAAAATATCTTAAATAGCAAGCTTAAGAGTTTGCATTTTATTCTGACACTGATAGATGAACAATGAGAGGAGAACATGGTGAGATATGAATTTCAGAAAAATCAGTCTAAGTAACAGCTCAATTTAACAAACATGTATTAAAATTCTTCTGTGACCCTGGTAGTGTGCCCAACAGTGGAGATGGGTGATGAATGCCTGCTGGGGGACTCTGTAGAACACTGTTCAGAAGAAGAGAATGCTCAGGCTTCTGATCACTTCATCATGTTCCCTGGCAGTAAAATGATATGAGATGAATGGCAGCAACTTATCAGTTTACTGACAGCTCCCTGTTAATTTGTGATCTGAGAAAGAGGGGACTTAACTATTTCAAAAAAGGAAAGCACATAACTGATTTTTAATGATTTTCAACTAAGACAGCGCCCCCATCTGGGTTTGCTGATTGACACTTAGTGAAGTAGGCTCCTACATTCCTACAGACATGGGGAGATGGGGGTTCTCTCTTTCTTGATGGTTACGTTTCAAAGGGATGGCTTCCAGGTCTTAGAGAAAGACATTCCTGGGTCATAAAACTGGCAAGACCTGGCAAAAGACTTATATTTCCAAAAGGAGAGAAAGAATTTACATTATCAGATTTACTAAAGTAAATGCTTGAAGAAAAGGAATGTGAGGAATTTGTATTCAGGAAGGAATATGTCTAAAGTTTAATCAAGCTGAAGGAAATGTTAAGGCATCTTGGTCATAACTACCAAGATGGCAAAAATGTTTGGTTGGTAATTCTGTTTTTTCCAGATACTACTTAACCTCCTATATTATATAAAAAACAGCCTCATATTTGTTAAATATGGTTAAATAAAGGATTATTTGATGTGAGGCTACAGAAATTTCTGCGTGTGACTCTCTAGTGGACCACATATATAAGAGAATGTTTTCTAAGTATTACTTCTGTGCGATCTTTTCCCATGTGTCCAACAAACCACGTTGATACATGGACATATGGTGACAAGTAAAGCTGCTGTCAAAGGCAGTCTTCTTCCACCTCAATATTTTAATACTCAGTGTTATGGTTGTTATGCATAAAATTAGCAGTTTTAAACACTTAAGTAGATAGATCTAAGCCTTAAAAAAATAACCTTGAAAAATAAACCTTGTAATGATTATTGGCCCTAAGACTCTAATTTGTGAAATTAAGGAGTTTCACATTAAAAGGCAACACATTCTCAGAAGTAGTCTGCCCTTTATGGTGCTCTTTTTTTTTTCTCTACATTTAGTGATTTTTAAAAATTGGAATTTTATAGGGGTGTCACAAAGGGAAATTGGGACAGAGTGTTGGAAGTAAGCTTTCTGCAGAGTACGGCCTGGGCGGTTCCTCCCAGAGGGTCTTACCTGATCTGCCTGACATCTGAAAGAGGACACAGAGCATGTGTCATTTTTATAGGAGGAGCAGGAGGAAACAGGTCCTATGAGAATGGCCAAGGTATCAGCTTATTTAAGACGTGATTAAAAGAAAGGCAAAGGTGGCAGCGTGAGAGGAGAGACAGGGACTTAATCTTAAAACTGGGTACAATTAGAAAATTTAATTGGCGCAACTAATCCTGAGAGAGCAACAGGAAAGAGGACGGCATCAGACTGCACACACCTGCAGAAAAGTGCAGACCTCAGCTAATGGGGTAACATACCAGAGCTGTGGCTCAGAGGGACCCAAGACACTCCCCCACCCCAGCTCGCCGCAGGGAGAAAGAGAAACAGAGCAGGGAGGGAGTGGAAGGCTTGGGACTGCTGAATACCTCACTCTGGAGATCTGCTCTGGGAGCACAAACCTACATTTCATGTTCCTTTCGTGAGACTCGCATGACTACCGGGTTGGAAAGTTAATACAGGCAGAGTTCCTGGGGAGACTGGGATTCTGGCTGCTTTTGGAAAGCAGGGATCCATATCCGGCTGCTCTGGGACAAAAACTTATACCTATGTGACCAGCCCACTGGCTCAGGCAGTGGAGACAGGCACAGCAGCCGGGAGGCGGGGAACAGCTCTTTCCTCCCCCCAGGCACCAGAACCAATCCTGGGAGACCCCGGACATTACTTCAGGGGCTGAGCAGCTCCAGAGACTACAGCTTCTAGACACTAGAGGGGGCCATATACAAACATGAAACACCAAAGGAACCTAGTCCAGAGTAAAATTGTTAATACAACTCCCGAGAAAGATTAAATTATATGGACCTCATGACTCTTCCTGAAAGGGAGTTCAAAATAAAAATCATCAATATTCTAATGGAGGTATGGAAAGACATCCAAGAACTCAGGAATGAATTCCGGTTGGAGATCCAATCGTTGAAGAGCACGATGGAGGGTATTAAAAGCAGGTTGGATAAGGTGGAGGAGATAATAAATGAAATAGAAACTAGAGAAGGGGAACACAAAGAAGCTGAGGCACAGAGAGAAAAAAAGGATCTCTAAAAATGAAAAAATATTGAGAGAACTGTGTGAACAATCCAAGCGGAATAATATTCACATTATAGGGATACCAGAAGAAGAAGAAGAGAGAGAGAAAGGGATAGAAAGTGTCTTCGAGGAGAGAGTTGCTGAAAACTTCCCCAATCTGGGGAAGGAAATAGTCTCTCAGGCCATGGAGATCCACAGATCTCCCAACACAAGGGACCCAAGGAAGACAACACCAAGACATATAGTAATTAAAATGGGAAAGATCAAGGATAAGGACAGACTGTTAAAAGCATCCAGAGGCAGAAATAAGATCACACACAAAAGAAAGCTCATCAGGCTAACATCAGACTTCTCAGCAGAAACCTTACAGGCCAGAAGGGAGTGGCATGATGTATTTAATGGCATGAAGCAGAACAGCCTGGAACCAAGATTACTTTATCCAGTAAGACTATCATTTAAATTTGAAGGAGGGATTAAACAATTTCCAGATAGGTAAAGGTAAGAGAGTTTACCTCTCACCAACCATCTCTGTGGTCTATTTTGGAGGGACTGCTATAGATGGAAGTGTTCCTAGGGTTGGATAGCTGTCACCAGAGGAAGTAAAACCACGAAAGGGAGGATGGAGCAGCTGATTGCAAGGCAAATGCAAAATTAAGTTGACTATCCCCAAACTCAAACAAGGGATAGACAAAAAGTACAGAATTTGATACCTAGTATATAAAGAATGAAGGAGGAGAAATAGAAAAGAACGATTAGATAGTGTTTGTAACAGCATACTAAGTGAGTTAAGTTAGACTCTTAGATAGTAAGGAAAGTAACCTGGAACCTTTGGTAATCACGAATCTAAAGCCTGAAATGGCAATAAGTACACACCTATCGATAATCACCCTAAATGTCAATGGACTGAATGCACCAATCAAAAGACATAGAGTCACAGAATGGATAAAAAAACAAGACCCATCTATATGCTGCTTACAAGAGACTCACCTCAAACCCAAAGACATGCACAGACTAAAAGTCAAGGGATGTAAAAAGATATTTCATGCAAACAATAGGGAGAAAAAAGCAGGTGTTGCAGTACTAGTATCAGACAAAATAGACTTCAAAACAAAGAAAGTAACAAGAGATAAAGAAGGACATTACATAATGATAAAGGGCTCAGTCCAACAAGAGGATATAACCATTATAAATATATATGCACCCAACACAGGAGCACCAGCATATGTGAAACAAATACTAACAGAAATAAATGAGGAAATAGAATTCAATGCATTAATTTTAGGAGACTTCAACACACCATTCACTCCAAAGGACAGATCCACCAGACAGAAAATAAGTAAGAACACAGAGGCACTGAACAACACACTAGAACAGATGGACCTAATAGGCATCTATAGAACTCTACACCCAAAAGCAACAGGATACACATACTTCTCAACTGCACATGGAACATTCTTCAGAACAGACCACATACTAGGCCACAAAAAGAGCCTCAGTAAATTAAAAAGCAATGAAATTCTACCAACCAACTTTTCAGACCACAAAGGCATAAAACTAGAAATAAACTGTACCAAGAAAGCAAAAAGGCTCACAAACACATGGAGGCTTAACAACATGCTTCTAAATAGTCAATGGATCAACTACCAAATTAAAATGGGGATCTAGCAATATATAGAAATAAATGACAAGAACAACACAAAGCCCCAACATCTATGGGACGCAGTGAAAGCAGTCTTAAGAGGAAAGTATATAACAATCCAGGCATACTTAAAGAGGGAAGAACAAGCCCAAATGAATAGTCTAACATCACAATTATCAAAATGTGAAAAAGAAGAACAAATGAGGCCTAAAGTCAGCAGAAGGAGGGACATAATAAAGGTCAGAGAAGAAATAAACAAAATTGAGAAGAATAAAACAATAGAACAAATCAATGAAACCAAGAGCTGGTTCTTTGAGAAAATAAACAAAATAGATAAGCCTCTAGCCAGACTTCCTAAGAGAAAAAAAGAATCAACACACATCAACAGGATTAGAAACGAGAAAAGAAAAATTACAATGGACCCAACAGAAATACAAAAAATTGTTAGAGACTACTATGAAAACCTATATGCTAAGAAGCTGGGAAACCTAGAAGAAATGTCCAACTTCCTAGAAAAACTACAACCTGCCAAGACAGACCAAGGAAGAAACACAAAATCTAAACAAACCAATTACCATTAAAGAAATTGAAGCAGTAATCAAAAAATTACCCAAGAAAAAAAACCCTGGGCCAGATGGGTTTACCTTGGAATTTCATCAGACATACAGAGAAGACATAATACCCATTCTCCTTAAAGTTTTCCAAAAAATAGAAGAAGGGAGAATACTCCCAAACTCATTCTATGAAGCCAACATCACCCTAATTCCAAAACCAGGCAAGACCCCATCAAAAAAGAAAACTACAGACCAATATCCCTGATGAATGTAGATGCAAAAATACTCAATAAAATATTAGCAAACTGAATTCAAAAATATATCAAATGGATCATACCCCACGACCAAGTGGGATTCATCCCAGATATGCAAGGATGGTACAACATTCAAAAATCTATCAACATCATCCACCACATCAACAAAAAGAAAGACAAAAACCACATGATCATCTTCATAGATGCTGAAAAAGCATTCGACAAAATTCAACGTCCATTCATGATAAAAACTCTCAGCAAAATGGGTATAGAGGGCAAGTACCTCAACATAATAAAGGCCATATACGATAAACGCACAGCCAACATCATACTGAACAGTGAGAAGCTGAAAGCTTTTCCACTGAGATCGGGAACAAGACAGGGATGCCCACTCTCCCCACTGTTATTTAACATAGTACTGGAGGTCCTAGCCACGGCAATCAGACAAAACAAAGAAATACAAGGAATCCAGATTGGTAAAGAAGAAGTTAAACTGTCACTATTTGCAGATGACAGGGTATTGTACATAAAAAACCCTAAAGACTCCACTCCAAAACTACTACAACTGATATCGGAATACAGAAAAGTTGCAGGACACAAAGTTAACACACAGAAATCTGTGGCTTTCCTATACACTAACAATGAACTAATAGAAAGAGAAATCAGGAAAACAATTCCATTCACAATTGCATCAAAAAGAATAAAATACCTAGGAATAAACCTAACCAAAGAAGTGAAAGACCTATACCCTGAAAACTACAAGACACTCTTAAGAGAAATTAAAGAGGACACTAACAAATGGAAACTCATCCCATGTTCTTGACTAGGAAGAACATATCGTAAAAATGGCCATCCTGTCCAAAGCAATGTACAGATTTGATGCAATTCCTATCAAATTACCAACAACATTCTTCAACGAACTGGAACAAATAGTTCAAAAATTCATATGGAAACACCAAAGACCCCTAATAGCTAAAGCAATCCTGAGAAAGAATAATAAAGTGGGGAGATCTAACTCACCAACTTCAAGCTCTACTACAAAGCTATAGTAATCAAGACAATTTGGTACTGGCACAAGAATAGAGCCACAGACCACTGGAACAGATCAGAGACTGCAGACATTAATCCAAATATATATGGTGAATTAATATATGATAAGGAGCCATGGACATACAATGAGGAAATAACAGTCTCTTCAACAGATGGTGCTGGCAAAACTGGACAGCTACTTTTAAGACAATGAAACTGGATCACTGTCTAACCCCATACACAAAAGTAAATTCAAAATGGATCAAAGACCTGAATGTAAGTCATGAAACCATAAAACTCTTAGAGAAAAATATAGGCAAAAATCTCTTGGATGTGAACATTAGCGACTTCTTCATGAACATACCTCCCCGGGGAAGGAAAACAAAAGCAAAAATGAAAAAATGGGGCTATATCAAGTTGAAAAGCTTCTGTACAGCAAAGGACACCATCAATAGAACAAAAAGGTACCCTACAATATGGGAGAATATATTCTTAAATGACAGATCCAATAAAGGCTTGACATCCAAAATATATAAAGAGCTCATGCACCTCAACAAACATAAAGCAAATAATCCAATTAGAAAATGGGCAGAGGAGCTGAACAGACAGTTCTCCAAAGAGGAAATTCAGATGGCCAACAGACACATGAAAAGATACTCCTCATCACTAGTCATCAGAGAAATGGAAATTAAAACCACAATGAGATATCACCTCATACCAGTAAGGATGGCTACCATCCAAAAGACAAACAACAACAAACGTTGGCGAGGTTGTGGATAAAGGGGAACCCTCCTACACTGCTGGTGGGAATGTAAATTATTTCAACCATTGTGGAAAGCAATATGGATGTTCCTTAAAATGCTCAAAATAGACTTACCATTTGACTCAGGAATTCCACTTCTAGGAATTTACCCTAAGGATGCAGCACTCCAGTTTGAAAAAGACAGATACACCCCTGTGTTTATCGCAGCACTATTTACAATAGCCAAGAAATGGAAGCAACCTAAATGTCCATCAGTAGATGAATGGATAAAGATGTGGTACATATACACAATGGAATATTACTCAGCCATAAGAAGAAAACAAATCCTACCATTTGCAACAACATGGATGGAGCTAGAGGGTATTATGCTCAGTGAAATAAGCCAGGCAGAGAGAGACAAGTACCAAATGATTTCACTCATATGTGGAGTATAAGAACAAAGAAAAACTGAAGGAACAAAACAGCAGCAGACTCACAGAACTCAAGAATGGACTCACAGTTACCAAAGGGAAAGAGACTGGGGTGAATGGGAGGGTAAGGAGGGATAAGGGTGCGGAAGAAGAAAGTGGGTAATATGATTAGCATGTATAATGTGGTGGGTGGGGGAAAGCGGAGGGCTGTGCAACACAGAGAAAAAAAGTGTTGATTCTACAACATCTTACTATGCTGATGGACAGTGACTGTAATGGGGTTTGTTGGGGGGACTTGGGGTAGGGGAAAGCCTAGTAAACATAATGTTCTTTATGTAATTGTAGATTCATGATAACAAAATTTTTAAAAAATTGGAATTCTATAAACTGTAAGAACAAAAGTGTAAAAACATGACTGAGCAGCAAAACAACATGTTCCCTACTAGTGACCATTATGAAAACTTAAAGTGTTTATTTTCATTTTATTTATTTATTTATTATTGGATTAAAAAATATTTTTGTTATCATTAATATACAATTACATGAACAACATTGTGGTTACTAGACTCCCCCCATTACCAAGTCCCCACCACATACCCCATTACAGTCACTGTCCATCAGCGTAGTGAGATGCTATAGAATCACTACTTGTCTTCTCTGTGTTGTACAGCGCTACCTGTGTCACACCCATATATTATATGTGCTAATCATAATACCTCTTTACACCCTTGTCTCTCCCTTTGTATCCATCCTTCCCAGTCCCTTTCCCTTTGGTAACTGTGAGTCCATTCTTGGGTTCTGTGATTCTGCTGCTATTTAGTTCCTTCAGTTTTCCTTTGTTCTTATACTCCACATATGAGTGAAATCATTTGGTACTTGTCTTTCTCTGCCTGGCTTATTTCACTGAGCATAATACCCTCTAGCTCCATCCATGTTGTTGCAAATGGTAGGATTTGTTTTCTTCTTATGGCTGAGTAATATTCCATTGTGTATATGTACCACATCTTCTTTATCCATTCATCTACTGATGGACACTTAGGTTGCTTCCATTTCTTGGCTGTTGTAAATAGTGCTGTGATAAACATAGGGGTGCATCTGTCTTTTTCAAACTGGGTTTCTGCATTCTTAGGGTAAATTCCTAGGAGTGGAATTTCTGGTTCAAATGGTATTTCTATTTTTAGTTTTTTGAGGAACCTACATACTGATTTCCAAAAAGGTTGAACCAATTTACATTCCCACCAGCAGTGTAGGAGGGTCTTCCTTTATTCACATCCTCACCAACATGTTTTGTTGATTGTCTTTTGGATGTTGGCCATCCTAACTGGTGTGAAGTGATATCTCATTGTGGTTTTAACTTGCATTTCTCTGATGATAATGATATGGAGCATCTTTTCATGTGCCTGTTGGCTATATAAATTTCTTCTTTGGAGAAGTGTCTGTTCATATCCTCTGCCCATTTTGTAATTGGATTATATGCTTTTTTTTTGTTGAGGTGCATGACCTCTTTCTATATTTTGGATGTCAACCCTTATCGTTTATGTCATTTATGAATATATTCTCCCATAGTGTGGGATGCCTTTTTGTTCTACTGATGATGTCCTTAGTTGATATAGTCCCACTTGTTCAATTTTGCTTTTGTTTCCCTTGCCCGTTGATATATGTTCATGAAGAAGTTGCTCATATTAATGTCCAAGAGATTTTTGCCTATGTTTTTTTCTAAGAGTTTTATGGTTTCATGACTTACATTCAGGTCTTTGATCCATTTTGAATTTACTTTTATGTATGGAGTTAAACAATAATCCAGTTTCATTCTCTAACATGTAGCTTTCCAGTTTTACCAACAACAGCTGTTGAAGAGGCTATCATTTCCCCATTGTATATCCATGACTCCTTTTTCATATAGTAATTGACCATATATGCTTGCATTAACATCTGGACTCTCTACTCTGTTCCACTGGTCCATGGGTTTGTTCTTGTGCCAGTACCAAATTGTCTTGATTACTGTAGCTTTGTAGTAGAGCTTCAAGTTGGGAAGCGAGATCCCCCGTGCTTTATTCTTCCTTCTCAGGATTGCTTTGGGTATTCGGGGTCTTTGGTGGTTCCATATGAATTTTAGAGCTATTTGTTAAAGTTTGCTGAAGACTGCTGATGGTATTTTGATAGGGATTGCATTGAATCTGTAGATTGCTTTAGGCAGGATGGCAATTTTGACAATATTAATTCTTCCCACCCAAGAGAATGGGATGAATTTCCATTTATTAGTGTCTTCTTTAATTTATCTTAAGAGTGTCTTGTAGTTTTCAGGGTATAGGTCTTTCTCTTCCTTGGTTAGGTTTATTTCTAGGTATTTTATTCTTTTTGATGCGCTTACAAATAGAATTGTTTTCCTGATTTCTCTTTCTGCTAGGTCTTCATTAGTGTATAGGAATGCCACAGATTTCCTTGTATTAATTTTGTACCCTTCAAATTTGCTGAATTTAGATATTAGTTCTAGTAGTTTTGGAATGGATTTCTATGATTTTTTATGTACAATATCATGTCATCTGCAAACAGGGACAGATTGACTTCTTCCTTACCAATCTGGATGCCTTTTATTTCTTTGCTTGTCTGATTGCCATGGCTAGGACCTCCAGTACTATGTTGAATAAAAGTGGGGAGAGTGGGCATACTTGTCTTGCTCCCAATCTTAGAGGGAAAGCTTTCAGCTTCTTGCTATTCAGTATGCTGTTGGCTGTGGGTTTGTCATATATAGCCTTTATTATGTTGAGGTACTTGCCCTCTATACCCATTTTTTTGAGAGATTTTATCGTGAATAGATATTGAATTTTGTCAAATGCTTTTTTAGTATCTATTGAGATGATCATGTGGTTTTTGTACTTCTTTTGATGTGGTGGATGATGTTGATGGATTTTCAAATTTTGTACCATCCTTGCATCCCTGGGATGAATCCCACTCATTCATGGAATGTGATCTTCTTGATGTATTTTTTAATTTGATTTGTTAATATTTTGTTGAGTATTTTTGCATCTATATTCATCAGGGATATTGGTCTGTAGTTTTCTTTTTTGTGGTGTCCTTCCCTGGTTTTGGTATTAGAGTGATGCTGGCTTCATAGAATGAGTTTGGAAATATTCCCTCCTCTTCTATTTTTTGAATAACTTTAAAGAGAATGGGTATTATGTCTTCTCTAAGTTTCTGATAAAATTTAGCAGTGAATCCATCTGGTCCAGGGGATTTCTTCTTGGGTAGTTTTTTATTACCGATTCAGTTTCATTGCTGGTAATTGGTCTGTTTAGATTTTCTGTTTCTTCCTGGGTCAGTCTTGGAAGGTTGTATTTTTCTAGAAAGTTTTCCATTTTTTCTAGGTTATCCAGTTTGTTAGCATATAGATTTTCATAGTATTCTCTAATAATTCTTTGTATTTCTGTGGTGTCCATCATGATTTCTCCTTTCTCTTTTCTGATTCTTTTTATGTGGATAGATTCTGTTTTTCTCTTAATAAGTCTGGCTAGGGATTTATCTATTTTGTTTATTTTCTAAAAGAACCAGCTCTTCATTTCATTAATTTTTTCTATTTTTTTATTCTTCGTAATTTATTAATTTATTTTCTGATCTTTATTATGTCCCTCATTCTGCTGACTTTGGGCTTCATTGTTCTTTTTTTTCCACTTTCAATAACTGAATTTAGACTATTCATTTGGGATTGTTCTACCTTCTTTAAATAGGCTTGGATTGCTATATTCTTCCCTTTAAGAACTGCCTTCACTGTGTCCCAAAGAAGTTGGAGTGTTGTGCTGTTGTTTTCATTTGTTTCCATATATACCTTGATCTCTGTTTTAATTTGGTTATTGATCCATGGATTATTTAGGAGCATGTTGTCAAGCCCCCATGTGTTTGTGACCTTTTTGTTTTCTTTGTACAATTTATTTCTAGTTTTATACCCTTGTGATCTGAGAAGTTGGTTGGTACAATTTCAGTCTTTTTGAATTTACTGAGGCTCTTTTTGTAGCTTTGTATGTGGTCTATTATGGAAAATGTTCCATGTGCACTTGAGAAGAATGTGTATCCTCCTGCTCTTGGGTGGAGAGTTCTGTAGATGTCTTTTAGGTCCATCTGTTCTAATGTGTTGTTTAATGCCTCTGTCTTCTTACTTATTTTCTGTCACGTTGATCTGTCCTTTGGAGTGAGTGAAGTGAATTCATTACATTCTATTTCCCCTTTTAATTCAGTTAGTATATGTTTCACATATGTAGGTGCTACTGTGTTGGGTGTATAGATATTTATAATGTTTATATCCTCTTGTTGGAGTGACCCCTTTATCATTATGTAATGTCCCTCTTTGTCTCTTGTGACTTTCTTTGTTATGAAGTCTATTTTGTTTGAATCAAGTACTGTTACACCTGCTTTTTACTCCCTATTAGTTGCAAGAAATGTCTTTTTCCATCCCTTCACTTTTAGTCTGTATATGTCTTTGGGTTTGAAATGAGTCTCTTATAGGCCGCATACAGTTGGGTGTTGTTTTTTTATCCATTCAGTGACTCTATGTCTTTTGATTGGTGAATTCAGACCATTTACATTTAGTGTGATATTGATAGGTATGTACTTATTGCCATTACAAGCTTCCTTCTGGTAACGAAGGTTCAAGGGTAACTTCCTTACTATCTAAGAGTCTAACTTAACTCACTTAGTGTGCTTTTACAAACACAACCTAAAGGTTCTTTTTTTCCCTGCTTTTCTTCCTCCTCCATTCTTTATATATTAGGTATCATATTCTGTACTCTTTGTCTATCCCTGTTTATTACCTCTGCTGACAGCTATTTAACCTTAGGAACACTTCCATCTGTAGCAGTCCCTTCAAAATACACTGTAGAGATGGTTTGTGGGAGGTAAATTCTCTCAACTTTTCCTATCTGGAAATTGTTTAATCCCTCCTTTAAATTTAAATGATAATCTTGCCAGATATAGTGTTCTTAGTTCAAGGCCCTTCTCCTTCATTGCATTAAATATATCATGCCACTCCCTTCTGGCCTGTAAGGTTTCTGCTGTGAAATCTGATGACAGCCCAATGCATTTTCCTTTGTATGTGATCTTATTTCTTTCTCTGGCTGCTTTGAATAGTCTGCCCTTATCCTTGCTTTTTGCCACTTTAATTATTATATGTCTTGGTGTTGTCCTCCTTGGTCCCTTGTGTTGGGAGATTTGTGCACCTCCATGGCCTGAGAGACTATCTCCTTCCTCAAATAGGTGAAATTTTCAGCAATTACTTCCTCAAAGAAATTTTCTATCTCTTTTTCTCTCTCTTCTTCTTCTGATATCCCTATAATACAAATATCATTCTGTTTCGATTGGTCACACAGTTCTCCCAGTATTCTTTCATTCTTAGAGATCCCTTTTTCTCTCTGTGCCTCAGCTTCTTTGTATTCCTCTTCCCTAATTTCTATTTCATTTATCATCTCCTCCACTGTATCTAATTTGCTTTTAATACCCTCCATTGTGTTCTTCAATGATTGAGTCTCCATCCTAAATTCATTCCTGAGATCTTGAATATTTTTCTCTACTTCCATGAGCATGTTAATGATTTCTTTTGAAATCTCTTTCAGGAAGATTCATGAGATTGATTTCATTTGAATCTTTCTCAGGTGTATTCATAATTTTGCTTTGAATCAGGTTCCTTTGATGTTTCATAATTTGTCTGTGGCACTCTCTCATTCCCAGAAGCTCTATTCTCTGGAGCTGCTCAGTCCCTGGAAAAATGTCAGGGGTTGCACAGGAGCAGTTTCAGTGCTTGTGGGGGAGGTTAGATCTGTTTTGGCTTTCTGGCTGCTATGCCTGTCTCCACTGCCAGAACCAGTGGGCCAAACACACAGGTGTAAACCTCTATGCTTTGTGTTTGTAGCTGCTGTAGGCGGGGCTTCCCTTTGGCTGACCTGAAACCAAGGAAGGGGTTGCAGGCATGCAAGCCTGAGCCTGGTGCAGGCTAGCCAGAAGGAAGACACAGCAGGCTGTGTATCATGGTAGGGGGCCTTGGAGCTGTTTAGCCAGTCAGGGGGATGGAGCTTCTGAAGACTGTTTAAGCTCTCAACCTGCTGGGCAGAGTGCACCCATACGATTTTGTCTACATGTCCTTTCTCCTGAGCAGTAAGCTCTGTGCAATCCTTGCATCTTTAGCAGCCCTCTCACTGTTAGCAAGTCTCTCAGATTGCCCACCCAGATCAGTCAGATATGAATCCCTGTTTTCCACAAGCAGATGGAATCTCCATCTCTCCAGGTTTTCCACCTGTCTTAGATTTGCAACCCCACTAAATCACCAGAGCACCATGCAATGTAGGTTCGTGCTCCCAGAGCTGGTCTCCAGGGCTATGTGTTCCACAGTCCCAGGCCTCCACTCCCTTCCCGCTCTGTTTCTCTTCCTCCTGCTAGTGAGTTGGGGTGGGGGAAGGGCTTGGGCCCTGCCATGTCATAACTTTGGTACGTTACCATTCCAAGAGGTCTGTTCTTTTCTCCAGGTGTATGCAGTCTGGTGCAGCCTTCTTTCCTGTTGTTCTTCCAGGATTAGTTGTATTAATTATATTTTCATATTATATGTGCTTTAAGGATGAGGTCTCTGTCTCACCTCTCATGCTGCCATCTTTAATGAAATCTCTCATATGGTGTTCTTTTAATAGAGACCAAAAACTTGTGCAAATACATTTTATACAAATCAAAACAAAATAAATCCAGTACTATTTTCTGTTTTTAAAGTCATTAGTTGATTCTGAAAGCATTTAACTTTAATATTAGTGGAAATGTAAAGAAAGGATATTTCTTGGTCAAAACTGAAAGAAGAAAATAAAAACAGGGCATCTAAGAGCAAGTTGCTAAATTCATTCTTACCTTCAGAATGTGAAAATTGGTCTCATTTTCTGACTTCCTACTACACATGCAAATCTTTCAAGGTCTCCAGTGAAAAGAATGTCTAGTTCTCTTGAGCAGAATTTATTCTAACAGGGTTTATGAAGCAGAATCATAAAATTATTTCTTTAAATTTGACTTGTCTTTTTATTAATTTCACACTAAATCATCTTCAGACAATAAACATTATTTGCTGCTTCATTGTATGCCTTTTCTTTGTCTCTGTATATTCAGCCAAGTACACAAATATGTTTTTTTATCATTATCTTAGATTCTGAGTCTTTCCATCAGCCTTTCAGTCCAGAATTCCCATCATTTTATAAGCTTCCTGCCAACACCCAGTGTGATAAGGTGCAGCAACTCCAACAGGATAGAACATAATATAGAGCATTTAAACTAGTGCCCTTGGCTTCCAGAGAGACCAAAAAACTAATAAAATGTGAACTCTCAAAAAAAAAAGGAGAAATATACAGTCAATCCTCAGGTACTGACTTTATGTTTAATCCTTTGCAGTAAAGTTATAAGTTTTGTTTTGTTTTGTTTTTGATCAGCAAATTAAGCATGTATTTAAGTAACAGGGATTTTCTCGGCCATTGAGGAATAACTGGTTTTAAGTACATTTTTAGATCCTTGTTAAATGATATCAAAAGGAAATAAATGGAAACACTTAGAACATTGATTAAAGAAAGGTTTCAGGAACTGCCACATTCAAATTATATAAGAATGCTTTTCATATGGTAGTATTTTAATGTTATTTCATGTCACTATTCATTATCTTAAGATAAATGTAGAAGTTTTATTATTGCCAAAGAATTTTAATCATTTTGGTGAGATGATAACTCTTCCTGGCTGTTAGGAAAAGTACTAAATGTTAACCAAATTTAACAAAGAAGTAAAGAAAATTATTTTCCCTCAAAAATAAGTTACTTGATTTGAGTTACATGGAATGTCCTTAATCATTTTTTTATTATGAGAAATACATTGAAAAATGAATATAATCTATGGGTTTCCAATACATGCACACTATTTTATAAACAATGGTACATCAAGTTTGATTCCAAATTTGAAATGATTCCAAAATGAAAAAAAGAATTTCCTAGTGAAGATACTTGGCTAGTCTGCTAGTATAAGACTAGCTAGCCCTTAAGGTAAGTAGGGGTATATTTATAAAATCTGTAAGTGGCTCATTTCTATATTTGGAACTTAATGAAAGATCACTAACAAATGATCATTGCCAAAATACATGACATTGATATATTTAATCATATGCATAAATTTAATCATATGCTTTTTCAAATTATAATGAAGCTAAGAAAATTGTCCTGATAATATCAATTTCATTTGTTGGTGATGAATATAACCTTACATGACTATTGGAAAGTAGTTTTTAAAGTATGGTCATAAAGTTTTTCATATTCTGTAAGCCAATAATTCCATTCTGGGAATAAGTTTCAGGAAAAACCTCACCTGTCAAAAAAATCAAATAAAAATGGATAAACACAAAATGATCAATACTTTTCAATTTGTAATAGAAAGTAGGAGAGAGAAATAATGAAGGCTTAGGGAAATGGCTATGCATAGAACTTCAACCTAGTGGGATATTATGCATCCTTTTAATATTTAATTGCTACTACAGTGCATCTATGTGGAAAAACATACGACTAGTAAAGAATGCTCTCCTACTGTATGTCATTTCAAATACCCATCTTACATTATAGGTCAGGGTAGACAGCAGAAACGCCTGTACAAGATTGTTTGCTCTTTGTTTTGTTTCATTTGTTAATAATTCATATGCATCAGATTAACTTTTTAAAATAATTGCATGTCTAGGCCTCATCCTCAGAGATAATTTCAAAAGGTTTAAAGCTGAGCAGAGCCATCTGTATTTTTAAAGAGCACCAACAATTTGTCAGCTGCAGAATAGGAGAAGATATCCACACACTAGATGGGGTTTCTCAATGGCAGAAATGATGACTTATTTTTGCTTAGCTGGGGTGATTCTTTGAACACAGTACATGAGCAAGAACAAACTGAGGCTAAAAAGGTAAAAGGCCAGTACACACACACATTAGTCTGGGATGTTGTGGGAAGTGACAGGGGCAAGATGGAAACCATACGTTCCACTCTCTTGTTAACCATTTAATATTATAAAATGAGAATAACAAAAGGGAAAAAGGAGAATCAACAAAACAAAACATTTGGTCTGTGGAGTGAAAAATATGGTATTATAGTTAACCTTTTTTTCTTTTTATTGATTTCTATGAGAGTTTTTCCTTTCTTTTGTGAGAAAAGAAAAATCCCTCCAAACTTTATTTTTAAAGAAAGAACATCCACTAATTGATGATCAATTAACATATTTATACCTTGAACTGGAACAGCAGATTTATAAATAATCCATTTGTAGCATATATGATAGACAATAGGAGCATGAATTAGAACTGTAGTTTTGCTAACTATGTAGGAGACAAAGAAATTAGTGTAAACTAACATAGTCTTACCATATGATCCAGTAATTGTGCTCTTAGTATTTACCTAATGAATTGAAAATTTCTGCCCACACTAAAACCTGCATATGGATGTTTATACCAGCTTTATTCATAGCTATGAAAGCTTGGAAGCAACCAAGATCTCATTTTTCAGGTGACTGGATAAACTATAGTGCATTCGGACTGTGGAATATTATTGAGTATTAAAGAGAAATGAGCTATCAGGCTGTGAAAAGATGTAGAGAAAATTTAAAGCATATTACTACGTGAAAGAAGACAATATGAAAAAACTACAGGCTGTATAATTCCAGCTACATGACGTCTGAAGAGGACAAAGCCAAGGAAATGGGAAAAAGACTAGTGGCTGCCAAGGGTTAAGGGGAAGGGAGGGATTAATAGGCACCACAGAAGATTTTTAGGACAATTGAACTATTCTGTATGATACTACAGTGGTGGATACATATCATTATACAGTTATTAAAATCGTAGAATACACAATGCCAAGAGTGAACCCAAATGTAAACTATGGTCTCTGGGTGCTCATGCCTCTCTAGGTTCATACCTTGTAACAAGTATATCATCATGGTTTGGGATGCAGACAGTCTAGGAGGTTGTGGAGGGGGTTAGGGGGAGGATAGAAACTGTACTTTCCACTCAATTTTGTTGTGCACCTAAAACTGCTCTAAAAATAAAGTCTATTAAAAAAATAAGTATTAGGTTACCTGGGATTCTAGATGAAGGTCTCCATAGTCTTTGAAGATCTTAGGGTTCAAAATGCATATTCAGTGGTCCATCGCTTTGGCATAACAGTGTGACAAATACATTCAATTAAATAGTTTAAAATTTAGACAGTGATGAAAAACAGCATATCCTTGAAACAGAGTTAGTTTAGAGAAAAACAGGAAATGATATAATTTAGAATCAATGTAATGATACTGAATCCATGTTAGAGAAAACCAGTATGTATCTATAGTTTAATGATGTTGAAGTGCCTAATCAATTAATTAAATTTAGGGAAGGGATATTGGAAGGGATACAATTTATTTCAGTAAGGAAAAATTTTTAAGCAGGTATTTTAATTATCATAAACTGCTAGGGATTTCAATATTTTAGTAGATTCATTTAGCTCTAAATGTCTTTCAGCATGTTATAAATTCTCCAGAGTCCCTACTTTCTAATATAGCCTTTTAACATATTCATTGTCTCTTTCTAAGATAAGCTCACTATTGCTATTCTATTAGTTTGTTTTGTGATTTATTTCAAAGATTAAATGAATAGCTTCACTTCTCATTCATGATAATTTAATCTTGATTTTTTAAATCAACATTTGATGGCAATTATCATTTATTAAAATGCATTCATTCCCATTCCTACATATTATTTCCTTTTACTGTAAGTCTACATGTTGACACCATTGTTAAAAACATTTTATCGGTAATTATGCTTAGACCTAGTCTCTTTTCTGAGCTCAGTTTCTTAATAGTCTCGCAATAACCAACTCAATGTCAATTTTAGACATAAAAAAGATTCTGTTGCTGGATGGTGGGGAGAAGTGTTGGATTCACCAACCTTATTTCTCTTTTTCATTTTACCTTTCCCCTAATCCTGATGATTTCATAGAATTTTACAGGGTAAATTCATACACAACCCCACAATATAAATGGAAGGCCAACCATGTGTGGTGTGCTGCTGAAACAGAGGTCCACCACCCAAACGTGAGACAGAAGCCATCTTCACAAGGCATTTGTAAAAGGCTCAGAAAATATTCAAACCATAAGAAACTATGGCAGGGAAGATTATCTGTGGCAAAATATAAGCAAACATCTCTGACTCTCTGATCCTTAACTTTACCACCAATAAAATGAAAACAAAACATATTCCCTTCCAGAACTACTGTGATGATAAGTTGGAAATTAAGTGAAAATCAGTATTAGTCATAAAATTCCTTGTCAATATTAGATACCATAATAACTAATAATTAGGAAGAACACTGGCTACATGCCTTAGACTTGAATTAAATTGGAAGTTATGTATGGTTATTAATCCTTGCATCCCAAATTCTTTACTCCATGTGAGTGTCTGTGGTATTGTGCAGTGTAAAGAACAGTAAAGCCTGTTGAAAATTCCGAAACAAAGAGAAGAGCCAAGAAAAGAATAGGAAAAATTTAATCAGATAGAATTCAAGTTTATCCCCAGCTTATTTGCCTTTTATTCATCGTTCAGTTGGTTACATTTCATTGGTTATGACCAAGGTTGTACATGCACCTTGAAATATTCACGAAAGGTCTACAACATGGGGGTTCATAATCAGGTTATATGTTATATTCAGAATCCCAGGGGAACTAATAGAGTCTGGAAATATTGACTAAGCAAGACAAAGAATTCTTATACAATTTCAACTACAAGAGTTTAAAAGACAAGTACAAGCTTCATTTGCCGCAAAACTCACAAAAAAGTAATTGATTGAAGAATATCTCTTTATGCAAAATATACATTTTAGGATATAATTTGATTAATATTCTACTATATACTGACATTGCTCCTTGATAATTTAATAAAAAAATACTTGCATTGCCAGAATTTTATCTTCTGTAATATTTATACTTGAGGTAACAATGACAAAAGACTTAAACTATTAGTAATAGTAGATGAGTTAAGTCATAATGATTTTCCAGAACTAAACAAATACATGACTAAAAAGGTCCATTTTGATAGGTAGGCACTGAAAATGTCACAAAATGGTATGACAAGTTGATAACATAAGTGGTTTATAGGAAAAGAATATATAGTCAATGTTCAACCAACACAGAAGAAATAAGGAAAAGTAAGACAGATCTATACTACACCAATATCATTGCCTTGTATGATTCACAGCACGATCTACTGCGGGCCCATGGGGTTAATTCACAGAGGTATGGACCTTAGTTGAAGCTTCAGAGATGTTGATCATGAATTCGGCTTCCTTTGATGTGAGATGGTCAAAGCTGTTAACCCATGCACACGTGTTGGTATTTACAGTTGTTTCATGGACACTGGCCAGTCCACAGGCAGACCTCTCATATGGGAAGCACCAAATGAGTTCCAGCCACCACTCCTTGATAAGCTCTAAATGCCTCATGAAGATGCAGGGACCTCTTCCAAGTGCAACCTGCTCATGTCAGGGCACATTCAGCAGCAGAAGTCTGTTTCCAGTACAGTCCTTGGTATGGCTAAATTCCACTGTCCCTTTTTCAGCAGTCAAATATCCATGATAAATTCTGTACAACACTGCAGTCAATAACAGCAGCACCAAACAGTATATTAATTCCTTTACCATAAAGCTATGTGTAATTATCATTTTCTATGTGTGGTGTTATCAAAAAGATCACTGAATCTCTGAATATCAGATGTGTACGTCTGGGTAAATACACTGCTGTATAAGATCTCTGACATGCAGCTCATGCTCTAGGACTTGGTGATATAGAGAAATACATGTGATATGGCCAATAATAAAAATGACAATTGTCTTCCTAACAAGAGTAGATATGAGAATTAGGACTTAATAAACAGTCTCTAGGATTCTCAGTGCCTTAGAAATACTGTTCATCCCTCAATTTGGATTTGGCATTTCTCTTCCCTCACATGCCCAAGACAGCAGACACATTATTACTGCATTCACAGGGGTGTGTAAACAGAATTTCTCCCACTTGGACTGACTAAGACTCCCTAGGGGGTCTGTTGGAATGTAGTGATAAATGCTGGTTGCTGGGGTATGGAAACAGACACTGCAGGCAACCAAATGCACTGGTGATATTGCTGCTTAAATCCTGCTTATCAAAAAGGTTCACAGTACCGATTAACTTAGGTAGTCTACAGGGCATCATTAATTCACACACAAAGCAGAGAGGCTGTTCCAAATAGCAAAGAAGGCAGGAGGCAGGGAAGAAGACCCAGAACTAAAATCCTGAACATCTTATGAAGGTATTTCTGTGCTTCATGGAGACAGATGGCATATACAGTTCAGACAGGGAGCTAAGACAGACACATAGACAGAACAACGTACAGGACAAAGCACCTGATTTAAACACTGCCTGAAAATCTGATTAATCCTGTGAGTCAGAAATTAAGGCTGGTCAAGAAAGTCTCCTATGAACAACAATACTTTTTGACGTTTGCACAAAAATTGGTAAATAAAAATAAAGGAAGGGGGTAAAAAAGACACGAGAGCTTTGGGAGATATTTGGCACTCTGCCGCTGAAAATAATGACAAATCCTGGGATTAAAAAAAAAAAAATGACTCTAGTACCAAGCAGCAATTCCTGACTAAACGATGCAAGCCTGGCTGGCAGTTACCTTTCTCTCATGTTTGTGCCTTCCCCAAGCCATTAAGTAAGAGATCTGGCCTCAGCTTGCGTGTAACCAGTAATGACAACCTCTTTGCAGTTATCTGTGTGCAAACAACCAGAGACATTCAGAACTCCAATACAGCATTTTTGAAGAAAAGTAAGTAAATCAGGAAATTAAACTATTTAAAACAAATATTTCTTTCAAAGAATAAGGAAAAAAAATATATCAAAGAGAAACTCGCCCTCCCTGCCCCACAATTCAACATGCAGAACAGTTGGCCAGTTCTTTCCTATTATCAGGATGGTTCGATGCAAGCACACATATCGTGAGCTATCCACGGTCCCCGAATTCCGTGACATTGCTTTCAGGTGATAGACATAAGATGGTCCATATAAATGAGCTAACCAAAGTCATATTGTGTGCAATCAAGAGAGGATCCCAGACATCTTCAGAAGGGTTTAGAGAGTCACAAGAAATGAAAGTCCAATGAAGTGATTGGCATTTGGAAGCACACTGTTTTAAATGTATCTCCCTGAAGATATGTTTATGTATTAGTGTACTGGCCAATATCTGACACTACCTGTCATTTTATTGCAAAAGGAGACCAGGGCAATTAATATGGGGAAGGAGTAGCACTACTTTAGATAACCTTTAAAGCCAGGATAAGATTTGTTAGCTACCCAAATGTAGCATTTCTGACTTCAAATGGTAGTATCATGCAGTATTTATACTGTATTAATGGAGCTTGGAGTAACTCTACATTTAGGTATTTTCATTCTTGGGTAAACAGTACTTGAATTAATACAATTTAGCCGACTGATGCAGTTTGGTTTACAAAATAGATGGGATGGGAGATCGAGAACGCCTCAGAGGACAAGGAGAGTTGTAGGGTGATGTTACTGGAGAGAGCCTCAGAGCATTGCCTGCCAAGCCCGCTATGTTGTTTAAGCTTCTGGATTTTTCATATCCTTTCATGAAAAAATGCACAGACATCAGTTGAAATCAACCAGAAAACAGACACAGACAAAGGATACCATGCAGGGTAATCAAAAGTGCTATTTTGAGCTCAAAGAAGAATTTTTTTTACAAATAATTCATTATTGAGACCATTTATAACTCTGAAAAAAAATGAAGCTAACTATAGATGTCATTCCCAAAAGATTAAACCAGCTATCACAAATTATAGTTGCAATATTTCAAAATCTATTTTTTCCTAGATTATAGCTTGTATGGATGTAATTTTGGCATATACAATACTGGAAATCTCTTAAGAATTTGGCAAAGCAAACCTGGGTAATATTTCTAAATTCACAACATGTTCCTGAAAAAAAAAGCATACTATTTTTTCTTTTCTTTTCTTTTTTATTTTTATTTTTTGCTATTTACTGAGCTAATAAAGCATACTGAACTCTAAGTGGCTGACTCTTTTTCCAGAATATTTAAACTTGCAGCTTTATAGTGTTAAAAGGATGACTCTTAAATAATGACATTTGATGCCATTATCTAGATGATGTAGAATGAATGCCTGTTTCTAATTCCTTGGATTAAAAAAAAAAGAAAAGGAAAAGAAAAGAAAATGAATGAAATTTAAATTGAGTCATAATTTCAGTAAATTAAAGTCTCAACTTGATTATATGATGTTTTCAACTGACTCCCCCATGCCAGGAATTGAGAAAAATTTCATCTAGATTCACCTTTTCTTTCTATTATCTCGCTTTCTAATCTTTCGTTCGTGACTGTAATGGACTTAGAATAAAAAATCATTCTCACAGGCTCTAACCCAGTGGTTTTCCTTAGCTACTCAAACAATCAATGTCACCTTTGGAAGTGTTCATACACTGTAGCATTTTTTATTAGAAAAGATTAGAGGCAGTTAAATGAGGTGGGGAGCACCTAGTATAAAAGTTAAAAGTGAACTGTCTGAAAGCAGAGCAACTATTGACTGGAAAATTTATACAGCTCAGGAAATAAATGTTTTGACAGCTCTGTTGAAAAATAGTGTTGTAGAGCAGGAAAATGAAATTCTTTTTCGCACAGCCAGAGCTGAGCAAGTAGGTGCAATTCCAGTGAACTTGGTGCATCCCTTAGACTTAGGGCACAGTCCTTGGGTTCTGATCAGCCCTCTGTGTGCTTGATGACAATATAAGAAAAAAATGGGCTTTCTGTAGTTTCCTCATGTTCCTCTCAGCTGCTTCTATTTTTAGTTCTATATTTCCATGAAACTTCTGGGGAAGAAGCCAACGGTATCTCTCCTCCTTTTACTGAGGGAGGAGAAGTGAATCAAGTGATTTAATGATTTTTGATTTATGAGCACCCAGGACAAATATGGATATGAATTGAAATAATAGCACTACTGAGGTTTGGTAAAGCTGGACTGCATAGGACCCTCTCTCCCCATAAACATACACATAAACTTTCAGCAGACTTGATGACTTCTTTGAGAAAATTTATGTCATCCACCAACTATTATAAAGTTCTCTAGGACATAATTTCTGCTAATGAGAGAACTATCTGCCAATATGTTTTGTTAGTATTCTGAGCTATAAAACATGGGAAGTTATATATTTTGTTCTACTCTGGTGGACGATAGAATAGTTAATAAGAGAATGTCAAATAATTAAAAAAGTATTGCAGGTAATTTACCCTTACCTATGGACCGTCATGTGCCTGAAGGGCTAGTTATTACTGATTTTCTGTAAAGTCATTGGAAATATGACTTGGAAGATCTAATATATTTAGGAAGAATAATTTAGCCTAGTTGACTGTGTAACTTAAGAATGTAAACTGCACTATAAATATTGATTCAGTTTGATTAAAAGCAAACTGGTGAATATGCATGAACAGTAGGGGCTGTGAATATCTATAAATCCTTCTTGAAGAAATTTACATCTTTTCCCCCATAATGCCCAAGCTCCCTACAGGACCTCCAAAACGGTAAAAATCTGTTTGATGGTTTTATACTAAACACACTAGCTATATGTAAATCTTGATTGTATTTCTAAATGTTCAGTCATTTTTCTGAATAACAGTTTTTGCCATAAATATTAACAATTCTGTTTATATTCCCTTTAGTTTTAATACTTATAATTTCAGTGTTCCTTTGAAAAGACTTCCTTTCTAATTTAGCAACAGGCATTTAATTAGTAAAATTATAAGTTTTGCATATAAATATGTTTTTCTTTATTTTGCAGAGTCATTTCTAATCAGATTTGACATAATTTTGCCTAGCTAAATTTTATTGACTGGAATGGCTGAAAATATATTCATAAAATAAATAATGTTGAGCCGAAAAAATCTAAATGCATGGTTTGCATTTTATACAGTTTCTAAGAGCATATGCTTATTTGGGGCAATATTGAAATTGCCTATCCATGTACTATCTGTCAATGGGTATGTTTACGTTATAGTTTAAACCAAGTAAGTAGTTTTACTTTCCTAAATACTATTGCATAAATAAAAACACAGCTTCTAAGTACTGGGAGTTCTCTTTAGGGAATTCTTAAGTTTTCTTAATGTATGCCTAAATAAATTCACATTTGTTGGGAGAAAAAGAATTCAATGAGAATCCAGTAATTTCCTTTCATCTACATATAGGGGAGAATTTCAGAACTCTGAAATCAAATCAGTAGAGAGACCAACCAGAAAGGTCAAAGGGATTATTTAGGAAATAAATGTCTGAGTAGGAGAATAGGAGAAATCTATCATCTACATAAATGGAAACAGGAGAAGAAATGAGTGAATTCCTGATAGACATGACAAAATAAATAGCACACTAAGAAGATTAAGTGAAGTTTATGAGGAATGTTACTAGACCCAGGAGAAAAAACACAGAGGTGCAAAAGAATTAAGCAAGAATGAAAATAGAAGTTGATTATGGTGAGAAATAAAGAATAAGAAGCTCAAAGACTAATTTTTCAAAAATGTTCTCATTGACAAAGAATTTGTACTTGTGAAATAAGACTGTGTGTATAACTTTTCCACACAAACTAAGTATCTTATTAATTGCTGTGGTCATGAAACTACAATTTTTCATAAAACTACATTTACACAATGCTTTATAATTTGTAAAGTCTTTTTGCATATGTGATCTCCTTGACAGGTTAAAATTCAAAATATTGTCTAATTCAGGCTGTTTTAAAATATGTCACCTTAGTATGAATACCGCATGTGATACTTTATTAAATGATACTCAAAAATGTAAGTAAATGTAACCACATATTAAATATAAATACATATACACACATATGCACATATATACATGTATATACATATATGGTGAGTTGAAATATGCAATGCATTAAAAATATTATGGAATACATACTATTAATTAGATACTATTATTATTATTGAAGTATGTACATGTATTTGCTCCAGTAGTATGATATTAACTTTTTTCATTAAATATTTAAACATTTTCCAACACATAATATTTAAATGTAAAATAGCAAACAATCAAATAAGCCTAATCAGGTAATGGAAAAACACTTCGGTACAAGGAACAGATGCAGAGAATGGAAGTAATTGAAATGAAGACTATTTAAAATATTACATACTGAAGAAACAAACGAGCCCTTGTCTTCTTTTTTTGAGACTCAAAGGCATGGAGATGGAATGGACAATACAAGGTGATTACAAGAAATCAAAGGGAAGAACTACATGGATAATGAAATATCTCAAAGAAAGGAGGCATCACAGAAAAAAAATATTTATGCCCTAAAATGGTTGTTAATTAATAGAGAGAAACTGCAATGAAAAGCAAAAAAGCACATTTTAAAAATTCAGTTGCATTAATATGAAAGTTTTGGAGTGGTCTTGGATTCAAATTCAGCTCATTGCATAGGAAATCATTACAGTTCTTTCTCTAGTCTGTCAATAAACAGAGAACTATAACCATGGCAATAAAACAACTGGGATTATCAAAGTAGGAGATAATCAAAGAGAATACCGGCGCTTTGATGTTGGAGGGTAATAAGTGTCACAAAATTATTTCTCAAGGAGGAAAAAAAAGGTTTAACTGTTCTGAAATCTGTAAAGTTTACTCAAAACAAAAGCAAAAGCAAAAATGAAACACCACCTAGGAAATACTAATGGACAGTGGCACATTCCAGGAAAACGAACCACATGATGAAGTTGGAGCTTCAGTATTCTACTGTATTTCTTATCGAAGATGACTACCCCCCAAAATTTACTCATTCAACAAATATTTATTGAGTATATTCTATGCACCAGGCGCAGTTCAATGTGGGTTGAAAAACAGGAATAAGCTTAAAATCATTATTATTTCCCTGAAGAAAAATTTTATAAGTACACCATATCAGTACCTAAGTAACCTTTCAAGTGACTGGGTATAGTGTTCTGTATGGCTAAGGATCTTAGACCTTTTCAACCTCTGATACTCAAATATGACATGGCAAAAACTACCCAAATACAGAGTAAGAGACTTAATGAGAGTATATTTAATGCTTTTCTTTATAAAAGGCCATATTATTGTTTTAAAATAATCAATTGCTTATTAAATTTTATGCATGGAACCACTTAGTGACTCTTGATAGTTGTAGAAAAAAATATGATTTTTAAAGATTGCTGAGCACATTATATTGAAATAACTTGATGAGAGACTTGATTTTTAAATACTCCATTACAATTCTTCCTACAGAAGAATGGGAAACAAACAAACAAATAAACAAAAAACAAGGGTGAAATGCCTTTCAGATATGATCATCAAGTAGGCTGTTGGGATATGTATTTTTAAATGTTCATGAGAAGAAAAGGTGGGATGAGGAATGGAAAAGGGCACCACATTCAGTCTTTCTGAGAAAAGGATGAAAGAGCATTTTATATCATTTCATATATTTGCAGCACTTAACTTGTAAGTCACCAGTTAGGATCTGATTAAATGCATGCCTACCTTTCCTGATCCCTCCATCAGAAGCACACGTGAAATCACCTGTCGTCAGTAGGAAACATGTTTCCCCTCTTCTGTTTTTGTCTCTGGTACTAGAGCGTCTGATGGGGAGCCTTTCTGGGGGTGACAATGGCGGCTCACTTCCTGTACTGTCTTCACCTGATAACACTGGTCACAGCAGCATGCCCATTGGACAGACAGTGACGGATGAGGAAGTGAGACAGTACAAAGAGTTTACACTGAATGTCCATAGTACAGTCACTTGATATACAAAACACAATAATCACATTATGATAAAAAAAAAAAGAATTTCCATCACTCATTACAAAAATTTACATGGAGCAAAGTGGAAATGTATTGCAAAGGAGAGAAATATTCCTTGGGAAATTTTAATTCCATTTTGGATTTTATCCAATAGGAAATTGACTTTCACAAAACTAATATGCTTCAAAATAAGGATGATAATGAAGTAGCAAACATATTATTATCTTATAATTTCCGACATGCTCTCTAGTTACTGGGATTAGGAATCTTTAAAAGTGGAACTACTTAAGGAAAAATTCCTAAGCAAATATTTGTCTATGAAATTCTTTGAGACATGCTATTGTCATTTTTTAAAGTAATTTTCCCCCAAAATCTTAATGAAAATAAGTCTAAAGCTCACAAACTCTGTGTGCAGGTTCTTAATTTTTAAGGGACAGAATATTTTTGAGCATAACCGTGAAACAAGATCAACTTCTCCAAATGCCCTTGAAATAACTGTTTATCTCTATGTGCTTGCCAAACACATCCACATCCTATCAGCCTAGATACTAGCTTATTGTAACAATGTTTATCCAGGCTGAGAGTGTGTCCTCTTTTCCATGCCCTTCAAAAGCGCTCTACACAGGTACTCCGAGAGCAGTCTAATGAAGCTGGCGGCACCAGCTCAACTCTACCTTTCATACAGGAACTCTTGGCCTAACAGTTTTCACATACACATTGAGAGAATTTGCAGAAAGTCTAAAAAATGAACATAAGGACTATGAATACTATTTTTAAAAAGCAGTTCAGTTCCAGCCACATTTTTTTTTCCCATTTACTTCGTAAACATTTCTGGAAGCCAAGGGAGGAACCTCTGATAATGTCACCTGCCTTGTTTGTATGCTGGCTTGCTTTAATTGGTGTTATTTCTAAATTATGCAAAATTATTAAGGTAGGATTATCATAAATCATATTTCTACAAGGAAAGGATTAAATATACCTAAATTAGAGGGGATACAGGTATCTTAAATTTTCATAGCTGGGAAAAGGTAATTAAATTGTTTAATCTATAAAATATTTCATCTGCATCAAACAGCCCAGAGATGACACTACTATTTCTTGAGAAAATTGAATGTCAGTCTACAATCTTTTCTAGATTATCTATGGCATTGGAGAGGAGTAGGGATTCATCTAGTCTCAAGAAGCAAATCATCCAAAATTCATTTCTGGGAAGGAACAGAGCCCAGTGCATAATGCATTGAAAAGGAAATCCAAAGAGAAATTCCGCTTTGTTGTTGATTAGCCAAAGTAGATAACTTATCCCCAGAATAATGATGGCTTTATTATATAACATAGCACCTTGCCCAATCCAAAGGGAGTTATGGTGAAAACCCTACCTAATTTAAGAATAATGACAATTTAATTAATCATCCACAGTATTACTAGGAAAGACCTTTGTTATCAAAAGGGCTATCTTCCATATCACCTCTTTGATGGTTAAGTCTTTGAAGTGCAAACATCCATTCTTCTCAAGGAACTGCTGCTTGTGAATTAGGTTGAGAGGCACGGTCCCAGGTGGCAGAGATAAAACTGAGACAGACACACCAAGCCAAATGAGGTGGAGATCAACATTTTGAGGATGAAAGATGGAAATGGCCAATATCATACCATCACATCGTGCAGGGAAACAGAGAAACAATGGTGTGAAAGCAACAAACAGGCAAAAGAAAATATTGGCACCATCAGCGAAGGGCGTTCCCACCAAAGCAGAAGAACTCTATAGACCAGCTATGCAGACTTCTAGTTGGAATTAGAAAAGCTACACTTTTAACTACCTACAGGCCTGACACAAACGCATGTTATGAGAGGGGGTAGAACTGAAAACTCAAGACCATTCGCAGAAAATGAGAATGGTTGCCTTTTTCCTAAGGGCCACACTGGTCTATAAAGTAATTAATGGCATGCATTTGAAATTGTGTCTTACCTGATCTGTTATGTTCCAGAAGCCGATTGTCTTTGCCCAGACACATGTCACCTTGAGTGCTATTGCAGGCCATATTTAATTCTGTCTTGCAAAAAGTAGGCGAGCTTGCTTGAGGGGCAGGAGGGATGTGCTTCTTTCTTTTTCTTGGAAGTTTCTGCTTCGCCATCGCCAGAGAGTAGTACATTCCAAAGTTGTTGACAATGACCGGCACTGGCATGGCTATCGTGAGCACCCCAGCCAAAGCACACAGGGCTCCCACCAGCATCCCTGACCATGTTTGTGGGTACATATCCCCATAGCCCAGGGTAGTCATGGTCACTACAGCCCACCAGAAGCCGATAGGAATGTTTTTGAACTGCGTGTGCTCACTAGCTGAAGGGTCGTTGGGTTGAGCTCCTACTCTCTCCGCATAGTAGATCATTGTAGCGAATATCAAAACTCCTAGAGCCAGGAAGATGATCAGCAGCAAAAATTCATTAGTACTAGCTCGAAGAGTGTGTCCAAGCACCCTCAGACCTACAAAATGGCGGGTGAGCTTGAAGATTCTCAGGATCCTCACAAATCTTACCACCCTGAGGAAGCCAAGGACATCTTTAGCGGCTTTGGATGAGAGCCCACTGAGCCCCACCTCCAAGTAGAAGGGTAGGATGGCCACAAAGTCAATGATGTTCAAGAGATTTTTGACGAATTCAAGTTTATTGGGGGAAAAAACAATACGGACTAAAAATTCAAACGTAAACCACACTACGCACACTCCCTCTACATACGTCAAGGCAGGATCCGTTTCGATTTCATATTGTAGAACAACGCTTGTGCCATTGATGACTGGTTCTGTCTTGTTTTTAACGGTATTGAAAGCTTCATGTGTCTCCAGGCAAAAGGTTGTGATCGAAACCAGGATGAAGAATAAAGAAGCAAAAGCAATAAACTGTAGGGAAAGAAAAGAAATAAATGAAAAAGGAAAGAGTGATCTGAGCCATAATATACTTCGATCCAAATCTAAGAAGCATTGATCCCTGTAGATGAAAAAGAATGAAAACATATTTGGAGATTTCGCCCAGAATGTTACTCAAGTAACAAGTAAAAGAAGAGATGTGGAGTTAATATGAATTCGAACTGCACGTGTAATGTGTTTCAAGTTCTGTTTTCAGCTTTATAGGTAAAAAGTCTTGCTTTATGTTGGAAAATCACTCCTTAACTCTTTCATGTAAGAAAATGTACCTGTGAAAAAAGTATATAAAGCACTCCAAAAGAATGCTAAAGAAAAACAGACTGAAAAAAATAATAAATGTAGACAATGAAAGAAATAATAAATGTAGACAATGGCTCCAAATAGTTTGTGATACTAGAAATATTCACGTATTTGATCAAGTTTTAAGTCTATGAATAAAAGGCGCATTCCACACTGATGGAAATTTGAAGGCGACTCAAATTTAACTGTAGGTTGCTATCTCTAAATAAAATGTCCAGGTTGTAATGAGGTATGAACATAAAAAAAAAATCTTTGAGTTATTTTCCCACTTAAATTATATCAACTTAAAATGGAGAATTGTCCAAAAGAGTAAATCTAGGGAGAAAGAGTAGGCAACAAGACTGAAGAGAGAGAAACAGAGTTAAAGAACAAATTAAAAGACAATTTTCTTCCTGAAAAAGAACTTCAAGGGTTAGAGTAACACGTTATAAAGCGACAGGTAGTTTTCTCTATTGTTTTATTCAACACCTCATTTCACTTCTCAGTAAATAATATATGAATACACATACCCACTAAGAATAATAAAAAAGCATGCTCATTTACATAGTTCTTACTGGCATCAGACTCTTAGAAACATTTATATAAATAACTCATAACAATCCCTATAACAACATTACTACTACCTCATTTTACAGTGTCAGCATATTAGACACAGAGAGGTTAAGTCACTTTTCCAAAGTCACACCTAAGACACTAACCTGACAATTTTTTGCCCTAGATTCTGTTTCTTTAACTATCAAACCCTCAGATGTAAAACACAAATATGTTGAAATATTTGTTTATCTTGGGATCACACATTTCTTACTATTAAAGACCTGAAAACTTGAAACCCAGTTGTTGGAGGCAATGGCATTGTTTTGGTCAGTAACAGAGACTGTCAAGGAAGCTGGCAGATTCCCAGCATTCTCTGATAATGCTCTCACATTTATCAGGCTTAATATGCACCAAGAGACCATTTATTGAATATTTAAACAAATGAATTATTCAGGAGCAGTAAGTCATCAATCAAGGGGAGGGAAGCCCTTATTTGGAAAAAATAGGGTACATCCCAAACATAAAGCTGTTCCCTGATATTTACTTAACCATGCCATTGAGAAGATCTAAGTTTCAAGAACAGATTGAAACCACCTTTTTTAACCTGGTTGAGTTTCAATGTAAGATATATACAAATCTTGCTATATATAAAAGAGATATGTGAAGAGACTAAAAAAATCTTGGGATGGTGACTATCTGCCTTAAACACCAACCCCAAATTACAGATTATTTCAATGCAGTGTGCCAGTTAACACATTATTCATACAGTCATAAGGCATGTCATTTTCATGGCTTTGACTTATTTTTTTCCATGCATATCTTTCAGCTTCCCATGGTTTTGACATTATGATTTGACTATTCTTTCACAGACATATTGTGAGATATTAGGATGTTTTTTTCACTCAACTTCCCCTATGCACAAATCAATATAGATGATTCTTTTTTAATCAACTGCATACTGTAATATAGTACCACTAAGACCCTCTACATACTTTAAAAGATGACACCTTGGAGGAAGAATCAATTATCTTGTATTCATACATTACTTCTTAATCTAATCACAATATCATTATAGTTTTGAGAATCAAGTGTATTTCTGATTCCCCCTGAAATCTTTTGTCATTAGAGCACTGCCAGTATGTATATATCGATTCCCCTGATTTCTCCCCCATCTCCCCCATACCCACCTGGCTCCAGCATTTCCAGCTAAGTGTCACAAGTTTTAGTGCACAAATTCTATCAATGAGGCAGTTAGAAAATACAAGACAGGTAAAGTAAACTACAATTTTATTTAATGCTTCTAGTGTTTCTCAGACAGCATTTTTCAGCCAACTTCACAGTCTCAAATTCTCTCCACCTACATTCATGCAGTGAATTGAGTGGGACTTGCCAGTGTTGCTCTTTTAAGATCAATTCGCCTCCCATACAACAAAGACAGTTTTCTAATATACTTTGATGCTTGTTGATGTGAAACACTGGGACCTCTTCCATTCAGACATCTTCCTACTCTTCATTCACTCGTTCATTCATTCAACAAGTATGTATTACGTGCCTCCTTGTGCCAGGCCCCAGGGCTAGGGTTTTAATTTAACAAAACACAATTCCTGCCTGTGAGAAACTCACAGTCCACTAGGGACAGAGACATTAAATAATTAATCCCACAATAATTACATAATTACAAGTGTAATAGAAGCAAGGATTAAAAAGGGGAGCTTGTTTAAACTAAGGGGACCATAGAAACCTCTGAAAAAATATCAATAGATTGAAATTTGAGGGATAAGTGGAGGCTGACCTGATGGAAAAACTTGTGTTAAAGCAGCAGGAGCTTTAACAAAAACAGCTGGACGTTTTCAATCTCACTTTCTCAAGTGGTGCTTTGACTATAACACTGCAGGAATGGCAGGTTTTCCAAATCTGCCTATTTTGCCCAAAGATTGTGATGAATAAATCACAGCCTAGCTGCATTAAAATAATCCATAATTTGGGGTTGGTCTTCAGGTTAGCTTTTTTTTCTGAAGAGATTTATACCTACTAAAAGTATTACGTGGGTTTTAAAATGAGACTGCAAGGTAACTTTAGAGCAATTTGATTGCTAGTAGTGCTCCCCTGGACTCACTGACCACTTGTCTGAAATTCTTGTACCAACCCCACTGTTTGGGATGAAGTGAATTAAAAGATACATAGTGAAGTGGTTTTTCATTTAAAGCACTATACAAATATTAGAAAACATTGTTACATATACTGTAGTAGGTTTTAAAAATGTATAATTATTACCTCAAAAGAAGTCCTAGCACCTGATGTTTATGTTCATTAAATGAGTTGTTATGTTTTCAAGAAAATATTAAGAGTCTTAAGACACCGTATGTGGTGGCTGGACTTTAAGTAACATGAATCATCTTATACTTGGAAATCATTTAAATTATCTACCCACTCCCTAGGAAAGTATTTTGGCCAAATTTGTTAGAATCCATCTAGGGTGCTTACACAAATGTGAATTCCATACCCCAGATCAGAGAACATATATAGATTCTCTTGTTTGGGGTGGGGGAATCTGCATTTAACAAGCCTCCTAGATGATTCCTATCATACTAACATTTGAAAACCATTGTTCTAGTGTTTTTTGAAGATTTATAATACAAGATTGATCATTCATTTTTAAATAAATTTGAAGTTTTTAAATTATAAGCATTTGTAGACTCTTAGAAGAATCTTAAACCTTAAGAAAAACAGTTTACTACTTCCTATATAGTGGGATGTCTGTGCCTGTGTGTCTGTGTTACATGTTATGACATAATTTTGGCTTCTCTGCAAATATGTGTGAGTAAACAAAACAACTGTACATAAATAAACACAATTAAATATATGCAATTAAATATATGTAATTTTAAGATTTCAAATATAATAATATAATTCTAAATATACATAATGTCTAAGACACAAAACTTTGGAAACCAAAGGTTGTTTCTATAAGTCATTTGGAGCTTGTATTTATCAATATTTTTATTAGCACTAAAAGAACCACATCATGATTTTGTATTTGTATTATTCTTCATTGTAATTTTTTTTTTGGTATCATTAATCTACAATTACATGAAGAACATTATGTTTACTAGGCTCCCCCCTTCACCAAGTGCCCCCCACCTACCCCTTCACAGTCACTGTGCATCAGCATAGTAAGATGCTACAAAATCACTACTTGTCTTCTCTGTGTTGCACAGACCTCCCTGTGCCCCCCCTACACTATACATGCTAATCATAATGCCCCCTTACTTTTTCCCTGCCCTTGTCCCTCCTTCATTGTAATTTTTATAGCTCTGTATGTCTTTAGCTTTTAAGGACTTTGTAAATATGCTAGAGTGTACTACACAGGAAAATAAAATAACAAATAGACATAAACTGAAACATTCCTGGAAAGTATCTTAATATTCCTAACATCATTTGTCTGAGAAGTAGATGGTTATTTTGATTAAAAGAACATCTAGATAGGTCATTTTTGTTTGTATAGGTGAAGGACACTAGGTATGGTCTAGAATGAGCAGATTGTAACAGAGAACTACAGTATGCTTCACAATAACATGGTGGGAAATTGGAAGTTGGCCTCTCAGCTTGAAAGTGGGGAAGTTGGTAGGAAGTTGAACTCTGAAGAGAAGGAAGTAGGTGAGGCCACTAAGGCGAAGGAAGAAAGGCCCATAATATGAGGGCAAGCAAGCAAGAAATCCCTCCACAGGTACTGGAGCAGAACTTTGGGACACCAATGGAGAATATTAAATTTCATGGTGATACTGCTGTCCTACGCCTTCAGCAAAAGGCGGTTGTGCAAAACTGTGTGGTGTTGATGGTGCTTTTAGAAATCCAGCCATGAGAAGACAAAAAGAGTGGAGCAGTCAACCATGGGAGGCAAGATGCACAGAGAGGTTCAAAAACACAGGACAGTAACAAATAAGAGTTAAAGGTAATCAGAAGAAATTTGGTCACTAAAAAATCTGGAGATATTAGGAGATACAGATCTTCCTGTGGAATGAATATGAGCTCAGTTTATTAGGAATGTAGCTTTAATTATCAAGTGAAGAGGTGACCTTAGAACCCTTGAAGGCCTGGAACTATCCAGAGGCAATACTTAGACACCATTACCAAGGAATGTGTGTACTTTATCTGAACTTAATTTTAAAGAGCCTAAGCCTTGGATATTGGAAATGTCTTCTTTTGTTTCTGACTCACTGAGTTAAGCTGAAATGGATCAAAATGACATGAGATTGAATAATATTAAGAAAAAAATATTTAAAAGGAAAGAAATGGGGGGAAAAGGAAGTTTGATTTATTTATTTTCCTTCACTGAATTGGGAGCTGTTTAAGGACTGGAATGATGTCATATACGTGTTAGCATTGCCTGTTTCTGGCATAGTAGTTAAGATTTAGTATGGCTGGATAGATGGAAGAATTAATGAAAGAATGAATAAATGAACAAAATAATAAGATAGATCACATCCCAGTGAGGGAAAAAATGATGTAAAAAGAAGAAAATAACAGAAACAAAACACTGAAGTATGCATATTGAAGAAAAAAAACAAATTTATAACAGAGGCAAACTGAACTGTACTGTAAGTCTAAATGTTGCGAAGAGTAGCTTTTATTCATTCTGTTAATGTAGCTTGTGTTTTACCAGGGAGTTGGGGGAAAAAAAAATCACACAGCTTGTCTCTCTCTTTTTCCCTGTGATAAGACCACACACTCCCATAAGCATGGAATGAAAATAAAATGATTCATGTTAAATAATTAAAATGTTAGAACAATTTGCACACAAGGTATATCATGTTGACTGAATGCACAGAACTGACGTATTATAGCAGAATGGAAATATCCTGTTAAAATATTGGTTTGTGGGTCCAATAAGTAGCCACTTTTTCACTGTAAGCCCAGTGTCCATGCTTAGCTACATAGAATGTCTAATAATTTTTTTTCATAATTAGCAACGATGGACAGAATGTCTTTAGAATTCAGGTTCTATGAAAAAGGTATTATTATCAATCTACCTCAATGCAAGCAGACAAATAGATCTCCAGGTATGTGTAAGAAACTGAGACCAATCAGGAAAAACTGGAGTGTATTTTTTGTTTCATCATTTTCTTTTTCCTGTTAGCATTAAAATAAATATAACAAACTCTGGGCAAACTCAAAAGTGCCAGATCTTTCAAAATGTAATGAGAACGAACCTGATTAAGTGACTCTTCCCTGTGTTCCCCTAGCCCAGGATCACTGATATTATAGCAGGTTTCACACACTATTGTTACTGATTCTACCTCTCCACAAATTCAGAGAGAAAGACTTAACATCTATCCCCAGAGTCAAGGACAGAGCCTGATGGACGGCAGAAGTAGCTGTTTAGTTCTTGTAAACTTGGTAAAGGAACACATTTGAAAGATATGTTTATTTGGTATGTCAAAACTCCCTTGGTCCCAACATAGATCTGTCTTTTAAAAAGTACTTCATCCTATTAATTCACAAGTAGAAACCTTAACTTATATAACAAACCTTAAAGGGGTGGGAAAAAAAACAAAGAAAAATTAAACTCACCTGTATTTGTAAATGAAAGTCAATGTGATAATTTAGTAAGAAGAAATCAACATTATGGGATGATTTTTAAGACAAGGTACCTAAAATAAATGCTAAAGAATTTCAGTTTTTACAATTCCAAGTAAAGTACATCTATTTTTACTTTGAATGATAAGGACATTACATATTTTTCCACTGGACATATTTCATTCCTGGTATACCCATTCTGCTTTTCTTTTTCTTAAATAATGAAACAAAGACATGAGAAGGGCAAGGGCTTCCAGTAATGAAGTGTCAGAGCTCATAAAGCTTCTCAATCCAAAATCTCCACGTTTAGAAATTTACTCTGGTGAAATATGTGTATAAAGTACAAGGATATGTGCAGAAGGACATTCACTAAAGCATTATTTGTACAAAAA